>NC_085926.1:172375000-173625000 GCF_029289425.2 Pan paniscus | reverse complement strand
TCCACTATGGGAATGTATGTAGGCATGTTTCTTAGGAGAAGGGATTTTAATTTTGGTTTATTTATCTAACTGCTGTTTGTTGTTTTGTTTGTTTGTTTTGATAATGGAACTGTGCCAAGCATACCAGAGAGGCTTAATAAATATTTGTTAAATGAATGAAAAAGTGGATTCAGGAGATGTGAAGTCCATGGGGATTACATGCAAAAATTTTTGTATACATTTAACTTTCTGTGGAGAAAGATAATAATTTTCTTCAGATGTTGAAAGGGTTCTTAATCATCCACACCAACCAGATTAATAATCTAATTCTAGCAATAACCCAATAGGTCATCTTTTTGAGCATCAGTATTAGCCTATGTTAATTAAAATGTTTATATAGTGGTTATAATGTGGAAATATTGTGCCAATTTGTAGATTTCTTATGTCAGACAATTGAAATGTGCCAATGTGCTAACAAGGTTTGAAGGAGGTAAATCTCACGCATTGGCCTGACAACCGAATCGTCACAAATATGAACCACAAAAGGATCATATATATGAATTTTGAAGAATAAACCCCATTGTTTAAAAAATGGATTTTAGCATGTAAAATGACAGTATTGCTAATACTTCTGGTCTCAGAAAAGCAACCTATCATTTATAATTCTATTATATAATGTTAGCATTTTGCAGTATACTCTTTGGGGCTTCTTTTCATGCATGATAGTTATTGCTTTTAGATGAACAAGTATTGTGAGGTTGTTAAACTCCTTTTGTTCTCTGAAAGTTTAAAGTTTTATATGGAATACCAATAGAATTTTCTGAAGTATAAAATATAAAAACTAAAGAAACAGCAAAACAGTTTACAGAATAAATAAAATTACTGTTTAAAAAATATTTGCAAAAATGATATTTATTATTCACAAAACTATTTAGACCTTTATTTATACCTTCTTTGTTCTTATTTTGCAAAATGCCATATGTTTGGTTGCCCAGAGTGACTGCTACAGTAGACACACTGACAACAGTAAGATGAAAGCCTAATGTAGGTAGGAAAGAAGGAAACTATATAGAGACTAACTTAAATATATAAAAAGGAGAGCAATATGAGGCTATTTGTATGGTAACAAATAGCTGTAAGTGGCTCAAACTGTTCACAAGGTCATGGTTTTACAGTCACTATAATAAAATCATAAGAAGTATTGAGGGGGAAAAATGGAGTAATCTCTAATCCAGGGAGTAAGAAACAATCCAGGTAAAGAAAAAAAAACGGGGCCAGGTGCGGTGGCTCATGCCTGTAATTCCAGCACTTAGGGAGGCCGAGGCAGGCAGATTGCCTGAGCTCAGGAATTTGCGACCAGCCTGGACAACACGGTGAAACCCCATCTCTACTGAAATACAAATATTAGCCGGGTGTGGTGGCATGTGCCTGTAGTTCCAGCTAGTTGGGAGGCTGAGGCAGGAGAATTACTTGAACCTGGGAGGTGGTGGTTGCAGTGAGCTGAGATCGCACCACTGCACTCCAGCCTGGGCAATAGACAGTGAGATTCCATCTCAAAAAAAAGAAAAAAAAAATTAAATTTTCAGCTATTGGAGATATTTGGCTTTTTAGAATGATCCATTTTCAAAGGATTACTGTTTCAGCTCTACAGTTAAAATATTGACTTTTTAGTGAGAAGTAGTTGTCCACAAATGACTCATTAAAGATCTGTTAGGAAGATGTGTGACTCAAAGAGGAGGAGGGTGAAATCTTTAATCACAATACTGCCCTTTGTATTTGGTTAATGAAGACAAATTAGGAGCCTAATTGAAAGATTTGTATGTAGATGAAGGGGAAATGAAGGTAATTATTAGGATGGGGTCAGAATTCTGCTGAGAGAGATATATTCAAACATGAAGGAATTGAAATAGAAACTCAGAAATAATTGCCTGGTTTCTTCTTTACCATCTTTGATCTAAAGTCTGAGCCAATATCTCAGTCAAATGGAATGGGGCCCATACCACACAGAAACCAACCCCAAAAGAGAAACTTCTGGGCCAGTCTTGTTTGAACTGATTGGCTGTTAGAATGTTAAATAAATAAATAAAACCCAAAAAAACTGGATCATTGAACTGTATTATTCTACATGAAACCTGTAAATAATAACAGAAACTTAGAATTATAAATCTCTTTGATAAAATAGTTGGGCCATCCTTTAAAATCTGATATTCTCCATTATCCTTACACATCTGTGCATCTCATTTTTGTTGAATGAAAACTAAAATTCTTCCAGGTCCTTCCCAGGATCACCCTCTCCAGGAAGCACAGCATTGCCATGGCTAGTAAGATCATTGATTACTTCATCCATTCCTTGTTGAAAATTAGTTGAACAATTTTTCATTGGTAAAATTACTATAATTCAAAGGAAAATTACCTTTAAGGTTGTTTTGAACTTCTAAAGCTATATCAAGTGCATTAAAGGGCAGAACAGGTTCGTTGGCAATTTGCAAAATCACTTCTCCTGAGAGCTGAAAGAAAAAAGGAAAAAGAAAATACTAGCATTCAGTAATTATGAGTTTTCATTTGTTTGTTTTTCATTATTTCAGATATTTTTATACATCTAGAGCAGCAAAAACACACAGGAATAATATAGTTTTATAAAATCTCTTTTTCTTTTAAATCTTTATTTATCTTTCTATAAAGAAAAAGACCTCAGTATCTTTTTCACATCTCAGAATAGTATAAAGAAATATATTATTCCTTTTGTGAGCTGAAATATTAAGAAATGGCTTCCCTAATTGAAAGAGTTGTACTATTTAGACTTTAAATAATTCCTTACAGTTCGTAATATCACATGACCAAACAAACAGTAAAGAGGAACACCTGAAAATCAATGCCTGGTTATTGGACTAAGGAAAACTTCAGACAAAATTAATGATCGATTTATTTTATTTGATAACCTGCAGGCCACATTTGGCAGTTTACTTTGAAAGTAAACAGTCTTCCAAGTTAACTTGTCTTGTGATTTATGGTAACATCCTGTCACTGAGTAAAGAATTTTTTCTGAGTTCCCCAAATTACATGCTGATGAATACATAACCTAATGACATTGAAAAGGATGCTGATTTATCTTTGAATCGTGAAGTTTGGCTGATTTGTTTCAGAATCAGGAAGTTTTGCCAATTGTCTTGCATGTAGACATTTTAACCTGTATGTTGATATCTGTAGCCAGTGATTATAACCTCTGTGTTATACCCTCCAGTAAAAAGAACAACTCTGATATGAGGAGTCTTCCTCCCTTCTTCTAAGCTTCCTTAGGAAAGCCTCCCAACCTGTAACAGACTCTTTGTTTGGTGTGTCTTCACGGGTAGATCTTCACATTTGGCTTCCAATAAACCTCCTTCAAAATCTTAGATACGATTTTTCTTCATGCTTTTATTCTATTCCTAATTGCTTTTTAATTTTTATAATTTTCTAGAATCAAAACTAATAGTATTAATACATCTGTGAGATCAATGCTTAAAATAAATAAATACAAATTTTAAAAGGCATCCCCAAAGCTCATATCTGCAATCTTCGTACATATATAATTCCCCCATGACCCCACCCCAAAACTGTCTGAATATTAACACATGCACTACAGCTGAACTAGCATCTGCTTAATAGGCTGAACAAGTCATATGCATTCATACACATCTCAAAGGACCTTAGGGCTCGCAGCAAATGCCATTGTTATCTCTCTCTCTCTCATAAGTGATATTTAAATATTTACCTGGGCTTAACGAATGTCCCTACATATCTCATAACCCTGAAGGCAGCACACAGGGAAATGCGACTGTGTTATTATTAATGCAGTGTGAAATGTGGTTAGTGAATGAAAAACATTGTCTTGTGAAACTACACAGGGGAAATTAGCATACTAACTTGAGACAGAATGCATAAAAGATATAATTTACTAGGAAATTATGATGTTATATATCGAAATATATATATTCAACAAGGTGCAAATTCCATTTAATATTTGATACGGTTTGGCTCTGTGTCCCCACCCAAATTTCATCTTGTAGCTCCCATAATTCCCATGTGTTATGGGAGGGACCTGGTAATAGATGACTGAATCATGGGGGCATATCTTTCCCATGCTGTTCTCATGATAGTGAATGTGTCTCACAAGATCTGATGGTGTTAAAAATGGGAGTTTCCCTGCTCTCTTTTTTCCTGCCACCATCCATGAAAGATGTGACTTGCTCCTCCTTGTATTCTGCAATGATGGTGAGGCTTCCCCAGCCACGTGAAACTGTGAGTTTTCCATTAAACCTCTTTCCTTTGTAAATTGCCCAGTCTTGGATATGTCTTTATCAGCAGCATGAAAACATACTAATACAATAAATTGGTACCAGGAGTGGGGCACTGCTGAAAAGATACCTGAAAATGTGGAAGCAACTTTGGAACTGGGAAATAGGGAGACATTGGAACAGTTTGGAGGGATCAGAAAAAGACAGGGAAATGTGGGAAAGTTTGCAACTCCGTAGAGATTTGTTGGATGACTTTGACCAAAATGCTGACAATTATAGAGAAAATGAAATACAGGGTGAGGTGGTCTCAGATAAAGATAAGGAACTTGTTGGGAACTGGAGCAAAGGTGACTCTTGTTATGTTTCAGCAAAGAGATTGGTGGCATTTTGCCCATCCTAGAGATTTGTGGAACTTTGAACTTGAGAGAGATGATTTAGGGTATCTGGTAGAAGAAATTTCTAAGTAGCAGAGCATTCAAGAGATGACTTGGGTGCTGATAAAGGCATTCAGTTTTAAAAGGGAAACAGAGCATAAAAATTTGGAAAATTTGCAGCCTGACAATGTGATAGAAAAGAAAATCTCATTCTCTATGGAGAAATTCAAGCCAGCTGGAGAAATTTGCCTAAGTAAAAAAGGAGCCAAATGTTAAATCATCAAGACAATGGGGAAAATGTCTCTAGGGCATGTCAGAGACCTTGCGGCAGCCCCTCCCATCACAAGCCTGGAGGTTTTGGAGGAAAAAATAGTTTCATGGGCCAGGCCCAGGGTCCCTCTGCTGTGTGCAGTCTTGGGACTTGGTGCCCTGAGTCCCAGCTGCTCCAGCCTTGACTAAAATGGGCCAACGAACAACACAGGCTGTTGCTTCAGAGGGTGGAAGCCCCAAGTCTTGGTAGCTTCCACATGGTATTGATCCTGTGGGTACACAGAAGCCAAGAATTGTGGTTTGGAACCTCTGCCTAGATTTCTTTTTTTTTCTTTTTTTGAAATGGAGTCTCGCTCTGTTGCCCAGGGTGGAGCACAGTGGCACAATCTTGGCTCACTGCAAGCTCCGCCTCTTGAGTTCACGCCATTCTCCTGCCTCACCCTCCCAAGTAGCTGGGACTACAGGCACCCACCACCACGCCCAGCTAATTTTGTTTTGTATTTTTAGTAGAGATGGGGTTTCACCATGTTAGTCAGGATGGTCTTGATCTCCTGACCTCATGATCCTTCCGCCTTGGCCTCCCAAAGTGCTGGGATTACAGGTGTGAGCCACCGCGCCCAGCCCACCTCTGCCTAGATTTCATAAGGTGTATGGAAACGCCTGAATGCCCAAGCAAATATTTGTTGCAGGGGCGAGGCCATCATGGAGAACCTCTGCAAAAAAGAAATGTGGGGTCAGAGCCCCCACAGAGAGTCCCTACTGGGGCACCACCTAGTGGAGCTGTGAGAAGACGGCCACGCCACCATCCTCAGACCCCAGAATGGTAGATCCACCAACAGCTTGCACTGCATACCTGAAAAAGCCACAGTTGCTCAACACCAGCCAGTAAAAGCAGCCAGGAGGGGGGCCATACCCTGCAAAGCCACATGGGCAGAGCTGCCCAAGGCCATGGGAACCCACCTCTTGCATCAGCATAACCTGGATGTGAGACATGGAGTCAAAGGAGATCATTTTAGAGCTTTAAGATTTGACTGCCCTGCTGGATTTTGGACTTGCATGGAGCCTGTAGCCCCTGTATTTTGGTCAATTTCTCCCATTTGTAATGGCTGTATTTACCCAATACCTGAGACCTCATTGTATCTAAGAAGTAACTAACTTTCTTTTGATTTTACAGGCTCATAGGTGGAAGGGACTTGCCTTGTCTCAGATGAGACTTTGGTCTGTGGACTTTTGAGTTAATGCTGAAATGAGTTGAGATTTTGGGGAACTGTTGGGAAGGCATGTTTGGTTTTGAAATGTAAAGATATGAGATTTGGGAGGGGCCAGGGGTGCAATGATATGGTTTGGCTCTGTGCCCCCACCCAAATCTCATCTTGTAGCTCCCATAATTCCACATGTTGTGGGAAGGACCCAGTAGGAGATGATTGAATCATGGGAGCGGGTCTTTCCCATGCTATTCTTGTGATAGTGAATGGGTCTCATGAGATCTGATAGTTTTAAAAACAGGAGTTCCCCTATACAAGCTCTTTTCCTGCCGCCATCCACGTAAGATGTAACTTGCTCCACCTTGCCTTCCAACATGATTATGAGGCTTCCCCAGCCACATGGAACTGTGAGTTCTCCATTAAACCTCTTTCCTTCGTAAATTGCCCTGTCATCGGTATGTCTTTATCAGCAGTGTGAAAACGAACTAATACAACATTAAAAGTTATATTTCCCAATTGTTTGCACAATTCAAGTCGTAAAAAATATAATTCAATTTGATCTTCTTCTATCTGCTTGGGAAAATGTGTTTATTAGAAATAAAGAGAAGAAAGAACCCCTTTTTTATTTTTATTTTAAGTTCTGGGGTACATGTGCAGGATATGCAGGTTTGTTACATAGGTAAATGTAGATGATGGTGGTTTGTTGCACTTACCAACCCATCATCTAGGTATTAAGCCCCGCGTGCATTAGCTATTTTTTCCTAATGCTCTCCCCTCCCACCACCCTACCCCCCGACAGACCCCAGCGTGTGTTGTTCCCCTCCCATGTACATGTGTTCTCATTGAAAAACCATTTTTGATAACCTTTTATTCCTTTGAGGTAGTTTTCTCCCAAATGTACCAACCAATTCCTAACATATCTTTGCAGAATCTTATCCCCAATGTTGGGGTGCTGAAAAAGTATCCCGCAAAATAAGACTTTGACATACTGAGCTAAAGAAAGGGCCTCAAGGTCTCCCTGCCCTTGCTTACCCCGCACCCTCCCAACACTTCGGTGTTTCTCAAAGCACACGATGAGGATGTTCTCGGAAGTTCTCTTATCCATCTAAAAGCTGTGAACCTCCAAAGAGGAACATAATTACCTTTAATCCTCTCTTGGAAATCTCATTGTTTGTCAATGAGGGATACAACTACACCTAGATGGACTTTTCCAAACAGATAGTGTCACCTCTAAGGATGATTCAAATACTAAAGAGAATCATTTACAAATTAATTTTGTCTTCCAGGTCCATTTATTATGCCTAATAATAATTTACTATTCATGAGAAGAATGGTCTAAATTCCCCATCTCTCTCTGCTTTACAAAAAAGGGTACATAAATATGTTTCTATAGTCCATTGAGTTATTGCATAATCCTATGCATCCACCCCATCATGCACATGAAATAAATAACTATGCATTTTTCTCCTATTAGCCTGCCTGTTGTCAGTTCATTTTCAGCAAACCTTCAGAGAGTGGAGGGGAAGCTTTCCCTTTGCCCCTACACTAGCAGAGTGATCACAAAAATCCTGGGAAACTGCCTACTCTGATTATGCTGTACTTCAGGAAATGAACTGTGTGCAATAGATTGACATAAATTATCCTTCAATTCCACCTCACTTCATCCAAATCATACAAGAAACACCAAAATATAAAAATAAATTATTTATAAAAAGGATTTTTAAAAGAAATTAAAAAGGATTCTGATTGATTTTTTTTTTCCAGTTTGCACTGTATAATAGAGACTACAGAAAAGACATGTTTTGTTTACAGTTAGAATCTGGATACCACACATTACAAAAGATTAAAAAAGAAAAAGGAGGAGGGAGAAAGGCGGCTTCTCTGAGTGCTGCTGGAGAAAGCTGTTTTGTTTGTTTTTTAAGAGTGGCTTGGCACCTTGAACACTGGAATATAAGCCAACTACCTTCTGGCAACAAAGATTGAGACTTCAGAAACACCTGGCCCACAACGGAATGCTTAGACTAAATCGGCTTTCTTTGCAGCTTTGTAAGCAAGAGGAAGATTTGTATACTCCTTGTCCTGCAGCACAGAGATGAGCCACACTGCATATTCTTACCCACTCTGAAACTCAGTCTTCCTCAGGCACACCAGAACAACTTTCCTTTACATTCATATGAGGCCTCATTCTTTTCAAAGTGCTTTATACCTGTATATCTCATTTCATTATCCTGACAACCCTAAGAGACAGGTAGATGGGGAATTAATATTCTATGTCAAAAACACTGAAAATCAGCTTCCCTGAGAACAGTTAACAGTAATGGCAAAGCTAAAATATCAATAACCAAATTTTCTGGAGCACCTACTAGGTATCAGAGCTGTATGGAAGTTTTCAAACATCATTCTCTCTAATTCTCACAACAGCTCAGCAAGGCAGGTACCATGTTCATATAAAAAAAAGAAACTGAGGCTCTCAGAGATTAGTTAACTTGCTCAAGTCACCTACCCAAGTGTCATTGATTTGAAGGCCTGTGCTACTTTTTTTGCTATAACACGAGGTTTAAGTCAGAATCTAGAAAAAAATCTCTCAGTTGGTTATCTGTGGAAAACTAAAGCTAGACTCTAAATTCTTTACTTCTCGCCAACTGTTCTTTCCACTATACTACTGTGTTTCCTGGTGAAGAAAAAAAAACAAAAACCTATGTTTCTTGTAATACTACCGGCCAATACCTGTAATATCTTATTTCCAATCCTGAACATCTATGATATTTGCATACCTGTGGCACATAACATAAGTAAATAACTATTCACCATCTGTAAAATTACAATGTAATGACTTTACAAGCACACATGTACCTCAAGACCCTGGTGTCTTTCCTTTTCCATTATTCTCTGACCACACTAGCCCTGAGCAGAAGATAAAGGAAGAATAAATTAGAAATAAGAAAAACTGTAAAGAACTAAAAATATTTTAAAAATATAAAAGGATCATTGTGTTGAAAACTGAGTTAATAATCACCACATTGCAAAGGCTTTCCTCTCTTACTAAATAATATTGATGTTCCTAGAGTTAGTGGTCTCACTAATGTTAGGCAAGATCAGATTGTCAAAAGATAAAAACTATACATAGAAACTTATTCTAGAATGTTAAGAATATAAATATCACCCTATGAGGCAACAAGGCAACAGATTATTTACAGAGTTAAGGAAAAAGTGTAAACACACACACACGTGTGTGTGCGTGTATATGTGTGTATATATATATATCTGTATTAAGTTTTCTGAAAATATTCTTTTGCACCTTTAAATACAACTAAAATTACTACAGGCCAAAGAAAGATAAACTTTTATATGGGATAACTGTAATTCTTTGACTTCATCACAAATCTTCCTCTTACTTACCAGACCAATGTAGAAAGAAAAAGATTATTTACTCAACTGTCAATATCTAAAGAGTAGGGTACATTTTCTCCCCTTAATTATTGTAGCTCATTACCCAGTATGGTGACTGTATTTGCAATAAATGCTTTTAACAAATTTGTCATATATTGAGTGGACAATGCAGTAAAACATATATAGGTTCACTAAAATAATACCATTGCCTTGGGTCTATAATGTAATTTCTCTTTAGCCACAAGCATGGTTGAGCATTGTGTGGTTTTCTATATTTTTATATACCCAGATAAAAGTAACCATAGTTTATACCTTTCACTTAAGCTGTAAGTTAAACTATTATCATGGGATTTTTTAAAATGTCCTCAGTTAAATTTAAAACGCAATAGAGCCCTACTATGAAAGTTGATGCTGTAAGATAAGCATAACACCTGTTTTACAGGTTACCATGGGAAAAAAAAAAAAAACTGGGATGTCACTGTGGCATGTGAAAAAACAAAACAAAAAAAACCTTCAGCTGAATTAAATCTAAAGGAGCTTAATTGTGCAATGAGTGATTTGCGAATCTGGCAGCCCTCAAAATCACAACAGATTCAGAGACTGTAGGGATGACTCATGGTCAGAACAAATTTATAGACAAAGCAAAGGAAAGTGATGTATAGAAATTGGAAGTGAGGTACAGAAACAGCTGGATTGGTTGCTGATTGGTGTTTGCTTTATTTGAACACAGTTTGAACACTCAGCAATGTATGAGTGGTTGAAGTATGGCTTCTGGGATTGACAAAGACTCAGCTATTGTTACAGGCACATACTCTTAGGCTGTGAATCTTGTCTACCTATTAGTTAGATTACAGTTCATCCACAAGGACTCAAATATAGAAGTACAGAGTCCTTCTCAGGCCATTATTAATTCACTTTAACACATGCTATAAGACACCATGACAAATAGTAGATGAATCATGAACCATCCTAACTAGTAGCTATTGATCCTTTATTGTGTGATCATTACCATGCTATGGGGGAGAGAAAAGAGCTAAAATGTCATAAAAGATAGGTGCTCTCCTTAGAACTTACTTTCCTGTTAGAGATAAGTCCATTCCACTTTTACACAATTGGAAAAAGAAGTTAAAAATTAAGTTAAAAAAGAAGTTAAAATTAGTAAATATGAATCTTTTATTTCTTAGAAAGCACCATTTTCTATTCCACTCTAAACAAACCACATAACGACACCATACACACATATTTGGGGAGCAGGAACCTAGATGACTGTAAAATGAGAAAGGTATTCTAGACCAAGGGAATAAAATGAGCAGCAATCTGGGGTAGAAAAAAGCCAACATTTCTTTTTACTTTTAGAGTAAAACAAGATTTTTTAGAGAAACAAGAAACCGGTGTGACTGAAACAGAATTCTCAGTTACTGGGAAGTAAGTTTGTGTGTGGATTGTGGGGCATAGGGTCAGAAAACCCTAAAACTCATCCAAGCTATATGGCCATGATTCAGTGATCTGCAGGGAGTCTGCTCCACTCCTTTTAACTTTCAGAGCAGAGGCATAACCTGATAAATCATAGCCTGGCAAGAGTCTTTACAACAGGATTTTGTGGTGCATAGTGTCCTTCAGGCTGTTATGTTCATCCTGAAGTGACATGTCTCTGATTTATGTCACTTTATACTAGAAACTCCCCAATTTAACAACAAATATCCTGTGGATAACAAACCTTAGGGCAGCCAGCCATGGGCAAGAAGAGTGGAGGGAGTTTCCTGAAGATGAACAGAATGAGAAGCAGCCGCCAGTCCTCACGACCCTTTTCCAAAGCTGCAGTATCCATAGAGGAGAGGGATCAAAGATGTATTCCTGACATACCCAAGTTATTTCCCCCCAAAATTAGAAATTAAATGGTGTAATGCACAATTAGTGCACAAAATCCATGTATCCATAATGTGACTAAAATCTAGCCTTAAGATTGTCATTGTCTTTCATTTGGAGTACTCCACAAACTCCCTAATTGTTTTAAATGTCTGCCTCCAGCACATTCTCCACATTATCATCCGAGCTGTGCAGTTACTTGTTTGGGATATGTTTCTTGTATATTCCAAAAAACAGACTGTTTGTCTCACTTCCTTTCCATTGCTCCCCTTGACCTATAGCAAGATTTATGATATCTAATATTCAACTATAATTTGACAAGTTTATATATATAAAAAAATTACTTGGAAGTAAAAGTGTCTTAGTAAAGCGAGAACTTATACAACCTCCACAACTATCAAAAAGGAAGCTTCAGACACAACCCACATCACAGAAACTAGTGAGGAAAATTTTAAATGCCACACCTGTTCCCTCAGCCCCAACAAGAGCTACCATGACAGCCCCAAGAGAGTTTCACGTATAAGCAGAAACATCCCAACACCTGAATAATGCTCCTATTCTTGCCAATGGATGACTTGAGGGTTTCTTCTGCAGAAAAATTTTGGTGGAATGCTTGGGAGGCCTTGCCAAAGGCCTTGCTTCCACTGCTTACATTTGTGAAGGCCAATAGTTGGAGGAGAAAGAGATAGGAAAATCGTCATGGAATCTCTAACCTTTTAGGAATGAAATGGTTCAAGATCTCACTTTTCCTTCTTAAGTTTTCAAAGACATTAGAATGATTTTGAAGGACTGAGGTAGTCTCAAATGAAGACTACCTTAGGTGGTAGGTTATCTTTTAGCAACGGATTTCCAAAGTCATTGAAGGATTCCAATAGCCTCTGATAGGGCAATTTGCTTCAAGGAGAAGGGTTGTAATCCCAGGAAACATTTGGAATATATAGTTCCCGAAACACATGGCCATTTTTTAGGAGCTCCTGTGACTTATCCTGTTTGGTCCAGGGGCCTACCAAAAAGAAACTACGTGTGAACATAAAGACCTGTGTTAGCAAACAGTGTTAAACTTGAAAACAGCATTTTGGATAGTGGAATGGCCATAGCTCTGAATACCTCCGGAGGAAAGAGTTCTTTTCTCTCAGCATGCTGAGAAACTGCTGCTTCAGTCACCACCATGCCTCCAACAGTTGCCAAGAGCTGAATGAGGTTACTGAGACACTGGGTTTGCAGCCTGGAGCATGCCTTCCCTGCAGAGTTGCAGAATTTCTGGAGCCGACAGACCATGCAAAGGCTCTCGGGACCATTTGCACATGATGAAAAATCGATGGGATGTGAAGCAAAGAAAGAAGACATAAACAAGGCATGTCTCCACTGAAATTTAATTTGATTATGAAAGAGTTGGGCTCTTAACTTAGCCCTGAACTGCTAACAATATAGTTTTTTGCAAGTATGTACTAACACCTGCCAACACCAGGGCATTGAAGAAGAAGGCAACTCATGATGTCAAGAAACCAATGGCTAGGAATATAAACTCCCTGATTCAAATCCTCCTTTCCAGCTTCTGCTTCTGCTGAAAGCCCCATTTCCTCTCTAGTTTCTCGGCCTAAACTCTGATCACACCATCTCCAGTTTACCAGGAATCCTAGTTTGGGTACTCCCTCAAAACAACAAATTTGAGATGAAATCTGATCACACATAGTTCATTGAGAGGTGAGGGTAGTAGGATGGGAAGGAGAGACAAGGAAGACAAGACCGCCAATAGAAAGCACATTATCAAGTCAGCTACCACTGTGGATGACTGAAGCTTAACCTTGCTGGAGAAAACCTTAGAGCTAGTATAAAATAGGTACCTCAGGATCTTCCCATTCGAGGGGCAAGGGAGCAGTGTATTGATTCACTAGCTGCCAATTGGGCATTGCTCCATGGAGGTGTTACATTTTAATCTCTGAACTATCCTGTTCACTGGCAGCTTTCCAGGGCTGAAGAAAGCCTCAGGCAAAGATAAAGTTTAGGATTTGCAAATCTATTACTAAAATAAAATGCTTACTTTCTATTCCCATGCCACAGAAAAGTAACTCATGTAATTTTTTTTTTTTTTTTTTTTTTTTTTTGTCAAATGTAAGATAGCTCTCCTCTTTTGGTGACTGTCATCACCTATCTGTTATTAAATTTTAGTAGAGAAAATATATTTACAGATTAATTCGGAAATAATAAATTAGCTTTTTGGAATTTTTAATGACTTTTTCAGTGATGTGGTCATGTTTTGACTTTGTAATATATTTGTATTTTCTGCTAGTCATATTGTTTCTAGAGAGGGACCACAGTATGTTAATATTTCTTAGTGTTCTAGAAAATGAAACTTCAACATACTAACTTTACTTTTTTACTATATTTAGTAGCAATTTGCATGTGCTGATTGACAAATTAAGTATCTTCATTATATTTCACTAATAACTATCTTTAACATGATATCAATAATAATAACAGCAGTTAACATTTGTTGCACTCTTGCCATATGCCAGGCATTATTCTAAATTCTTTATATAAATTAATTCATTGAGTCCTTACAATAGCCTTATTCTATTTTGCATGAGAAAATAGAAGCATTGCTCAGTTAATTAAATTTCCCAAGGTCCATGTAGCTAGTACATGGCAATTTTGAGATTTGAGCCCAAGCATTCTGGCTGCAGATCTGGACTCTTAATTGTTACCCTAATTAGCACCTTTAAAATTTTTTTCCAAGCCCTTTTCTAATTTTAGCAAATAGGGAATACCAGTGGCCAATATTTACCAAATGTTAACATAATGATTCTAAGGAATAATCAAGGGCTGATTACACCTATTTAAAATAAAGCCCTGAGCAAGTGATCCTACCAGGATTATAACTTTTGATACATTCCAATGCTAATTTTCATGTCTGTAGATCCTGCTTTCCTGAGCCTAAAAAAGGGAAGTAGAGATTTATGAAGTAAAACAATTCTCTAAGATACCCTAGAGTAGTTGCAAAAACTATCATGGCTGTGGTGTGACAAAGGAGGTAGTGGCTGTGTATTTTTAAAAGATTAATTTTATGTTCATTAAATGATGTACTTTGTAAATTATCCAAATCAATTAGTCATAGAAAGATTAAAGAACTGATTTAGCAGAATTTGTAATAATGCTACAGAAACATATAACAAGCATACATAATGCACCAAGACAGAAGAAGCCTTTCATAAAGAGCTAGAAGGAGAAAATTCTCTTAGAAATTGTATTTTCAGGGCATAATGCTGAGTATCTGTACATGTGAAATATTGTGGTTTTAGTTTTCTCTTTAGGAATTTAATAAAACAGTGCTTTAGTAAGGACAAAGATGTTATTTCCTTCTAATATCCAACCATTAAACAAAGAACATCTTGGTAATAAATGAAAGCAATCACATTAATAGATCAATATTATTTTGATATAAATTAATATAATTATTTCCTTTTATATGTGCCAGTTGAAAAAACAACCAAAAATAAACCTCTGTTTTATTATAGATTTGGATATCTGGTATAATTCTGTTTTTTAAAAAATACTATCTTGGAATATTGTTTCATTTTTTCAAAAAATATGAACATTAAAAAATAATGACATCATGTTTCTATCTTATAGAGACAATGAAGGCACTAGAGAGAGGTAGAGATATGGGAATGGAAAAAAATAAATAGATTGTTCTTTTGAACTTGCTGCTTCTACCTAGTGAGATTTTAAATGATGGTCAAAATATAAGTGACCCTTACTGTATGCAATTACATTGTTAATGCAGTTTCTTTCTTGGCTCTAAATGCAATACATGTTATTGCAGATTGCATCCTACAAAGTGAGACTTGACATTTTAAAAATAGAAAAAATACCACAAGTGCTTTAGATCCTTTGATGTGTGATTCTATTCATGACAAGGTTCTTACAGTAACTTTCTTTGAACTAGATACTATTGTTCAGTTGAATCCAAAAATACATGTATGTAAATAAGAAGCTGCACTAACAGAGCACACTGTCAAGTTCTAGAAATTGCAAGATTTATTTTTTTTCTTTACATGTTGCTTAGTGATAAACAGGACTCTTATATTAATAGTTCCTTGCTTCTCCAATATCCCAGGATGTCCTATATGACATAGCCCAACAATTCAAGAATTTTAGTATCCTTACAGTTGACCAGTTAAACCATGTGATATGACCTTATACTTTTATTAGTACACTTTATCTGAGCGATATTTATCTTGATGAGATGCTTATAAAGCCCCTACATATAATTCAATAGTCCTCAGTTAAATGGTAAAACTGTGACATAGTTACTGTACTAAAGGGGCTTTGGATGGTTTGGATGCTATTAGCAAAGAAAAACAAAAAGAACATATGAAACGTCACGTCTCAAAGGTTAAATAAATAGGAGAACACTGGTTACTATGAACAGCAATGGACCAAGAACAGTTCTTGGGGGATAGTTCAATTTTGCTGGATCTTAAAGGAAGGATACAATTTAGAGAGGTGGAGAGAATTAAGGGCAGCACTCTTAGTAAGAGGAACAGGTTAAGTGAAAATTCTGATCCTAACACTAAGTCAATCAGTCTTGACGGAAGGATTTTTTTAAAGGAGAAAATGAAAATAAAGTTGGAGAAGATGATTATGTTGCAAGGGATTCCTTTCTTCCTTCTCAACAAGCTCCGTGTAAAGGAGAAAGATATTCTATTTATATTGGAATGTCTTGAATAATTAGTTTTTTTAGAGAAACACCGTGATTACTAATAAATTAACCTGGAGAAAGGCTTAAGCCATTCCACATAATATGCCAAAGTAAAGCCTGATCTGGAAAAGTGAAGATAGAAAGGTTTTCATGTCTTAATTTCATCTAGCAATTGGTACTCATATTACCATGTTACCACCATCACCAAAAAGTATAATATCTAAATGTTTATTGTTGAAAACACATTAGTCTTAATTTAGAATGTGTCAATTTACTACTTGAACTTCTATGGGCCTCTGTTTCCTCGTCTGTAAGGGTTTACTCTAAAACTCAGTCACAATATTCTCTTAAATTTTTAGCATATGGTTGGTTATTGAGGAGTACTGAGAGTACTGAAGGACTCAATCTAATAACAGAAGTCGAGGGCTATCTGAAGAGCTTATTATTGTGACTATTTTCCGGAACCTGAAGTGGATTTTAGCCAGCTGCCAGAGCTCTGACCAACCTCATGTTTCTTAGGCGACTTGCTCATATAAATGCTGTGAACTGAGCAGTCTCTTCTACATCTAGGAGAGCTTGACTAGACGCTGGGGCTCAGCAGAACCTGCCCCTAGGAGCCGATTAAGAAGCAGAGGTAGGACACCTACCCACAAACTTCAGGAAACCTGCTTCCTTTGTTCTCCAAAGTTTGTGTGAGCTTTGTACATTTAGATCCTCAGGAAAATTAGAAACACTACCCTATGCATCATTGTATCATATGGCTGTTCACTCTTTTCAAGGAAATTAGCACACTGGTCTGATAAAGAGGTTATATAGTGCATCTGTGGTTTTTGCATATTCTAAAGGCAGGCAAAGGAAAGGAACAAGTATTAACTGAAAATCTACTATGTGCCAGACCTTTCATTGTAACTGTGAATAGATGATTTAATTTAATCCTATCAACAAATCTTCCAGATTATATTATGCATTACTGGTAATGATACAGATTGAGGCCAGGCTATGAAGGGCCTGGTAGGTTATAATAAAAAGCTTATTTCACTTAAAATGTAATTTATTTAGTGGAAAACAGCACCAAAAGAGGCTATGTTTAGTAACGTACATATTTTATTTTTACCTTCGTTATGATAAATTGCTAACAATGTCTTTGTAGGGGTAGCAAGAATTCAGTGCCCATTTATTCAACTTATTTAAACAACTGGGGACATATCCTGGTGTCATGCTTTAGTGAACCACCTCATTTACTTAGGCAGATTAAGAGGTGCCTGGGTTTTATTATCTCAGATGTGTACTATGTCATTCATGGAATAACTTTATTTGTCCTCATTTTAATGGAAAAATTAATTGCTACACAATACATACTTGTGAAATATATAATTTAAATATACATTTATAATTCCCAAAAGGTCAAACATTTTAGATAAATTTATGGGGCAGCAACTGATGAAATAAATCTTCTCTGTCTGATTTTATCACCTCAATTTGCAGATAAGAATATAGGGGTTGAAAGTTGAAATGATTTGATTTGCCAAACATCACATAGCTATTTAGAGGCAAGACCAGAACTGGGATTAAGGTCTTAAGGCTCTCAATACGTTACTTTTACAGACAACAAAATGCGAGAAATAGAATCCAAATTGATGGTGTGTGGGTATGTGTGCGTGTGTATGATGAAAATATGAAATACGAATGGAAAATTTGGTAAACATACCATATACAAAAAATATGCAAATGGTAGTGAGCTATAAAATCTGCCCATTGCATTTTATGACACTTTATTATAATGCATTAAAAAACAATCTCCTGATTTCATTATGCTCTAACTTCTCCAGGAGTAGCTCACGGTCCTTCTCTAAGGCACTCACCATGTCTAGGAAGATTATCTTATGTAGTTACCCCACCTCCCATCCCAGCTCTTATACTATACCAATTTATTCTCAATTTCTCTATACCTCTAGAGAGAAATGTATTAATGATTTTACATTGTGATAGTAGATGTATTGATTTCTTCCTATAGCTCGATCAGTTTTTATTTTGTATACATGTTAGTTGATGCCTGTATATCCAGAATTGCTGTATCTTCCTAATTATTCATTTTAAAAACCTTACAAGCTCATCCTCTAATTAGAAAAACCTCCAAGTTTGAGCTTTGCCTCAGTCTCCTTTCTCTGATGTTGACATTGTTACATCAGCTTTCTTTGATAGTGTGTGACATGAAATTAATATGTAACTGCATTTCTTAAAAGTCAAAAATCCAGTCTGAGAATTTTTAAACTATTTACAATGCTATTATAATTACAGGTACATTTGCATTTATTTTATTATTTTGTGTTTTCTAGACAATGAGCTTTCTTTACTTCCTTTTCTCCTTCTTGAAGTATATTAGCTTGACTGAGTTTTTTCCCTGTTCTTTTATTTCTGTAGAGATTGAATTGTATACTCTATTTTTACTTTTTGTTTATTAGGTTGGGCATATTAAATCTTAGACAAGCTCAGTTGACTAACAAAATCTAGAGGTAATCAATATCTGCACCCACCTCACAACTATGAACTACACAAGATGCTTACACCTCATTAAAGCCCTTCTTTTTCTCTCTTACATTGTCTGATATTTTCTAGTAATTCTTATTAGTGTGGTTTTCTTTATAGTCAAAAATTAGTTATACTTATTCACATCTTCACCATTTTTTGGCACACCATTAGTTCTTTTATCCTTGCATTATCATAACAGATTCAATTTCCTTCTTACTGAAATGTATTCTTCAGTAGTTCTTTCAGTGAAAGCCTGTAAGTGGCAAACTTGTCTCAGCCTTTTTCTAAAAATATCTTTATTTCTTTCTCACTTTTGAATGATACTTTAGATTAGTACAGAATTCTAGGTTGCAAATTACTTTTCTTTAACATTTTGAAGTTATTTCTATTTTATTTTGTTGCTATGAAGGAGTCCTTAGTTGCAGTCTAGTTGTTATTCTTACTTAGGCAACCTTCCTTTTATCCCTACGAGCCACTTCATCACAATTTTTTTAGATGTGGGTTTATTTTTAATATATCCTATTTGTGATTTGATCTTCAAAATAAAAATTGACGTCATTAATGAATATTGGAAAATTATCAGCCATTATGTCTTCAAATACTGCATCTCCCCCAGTCTCTTATTCTGGAATTTAGAATGAGAAGGTCAAAAGATATGACTTTCTCATTTTTCATTTTATTTTCCTTCCTTTGTTGTTTTCTGGGTTACTTCTTTACATTTATTTTTCACTTCAACAAATAGCTCTCAACATTTATATACATTCCTTTTTCAATCATCCATTGTATTTTTAATTTCACTGATTATGTTACTTCTAGAGTAATTCTTTTAAAGATGATTTTCTATCTCATGATCAATTCTTTTGTTATGGTTTCTAATTTTTAAAATTATTTAATAATTTCAAAAAACTCTTATAGTTTATTTCAGCATCGATTGTTGTGTTCAGATGGATTGTTGTGTATGCTTATCACAGTGGATCAATTTCTACCATTATTTATAATTTTTATTGTGAATAGTTCTGTTCACATATGTCTATGTCTGTTTTGAAGAAATAAAAATGGGTGAGAGGGTGCTATGGCCTGAGTGTGTTCTCCCAAACTTTATATGTTGAAATTCTAACCCCCAAGTTTATATTAGAAAGTAAGGTCTTTGAGAGGTGACTAGAACATGAAGGCAGAACTCTCATGATTGGGATTAGTGTCCTTAGAAAAGAGACCACAGAAAGTTAGCTTGCTTCTATCACATGAGGAGACTGTGCAAAGGCACCTTCTGTGAATCAGGAAACAGTCCTCACAAGACACAGAACCTGCCAGTGCCTTGATCTTGAACTTCCCAGCCTCCATACCTGTGAGACACAAATTTCCGTTGTTTATAAGCTACTGAGTTTATAGCATTTTGGTACAGCAGCCTGAATGAGCTAAGAGGCAGTATAGTTCCAAGTGAGACTGGCTATCAGATTGTCATAGGTGTTTAGGTTGCTAACTGGTATTGTAAGTGCAATGGGAAACCAGAGTTTAAGTGAGAAGTGGCATGACCTATTCTATGTTTTAAAAAAATCATCTTGGAAATATTCAAAAATATTACTGTAAAGCAGTTTGCATTTGTAACTGTCATGCATAACGGTTATTTCATTAGTTTAGAGCAAGTTTTACTTTATGTTTCTAACTTGGAGATTCTCACATAATGTGAATAATATAAACCTGTAAACCATTTCCACATGTGGTAGAGTTTAGGGTGTCAATTTTTCTGGAACTTTTTTTTTTATTATACTTTAAGTTTTAGGGTACATGTGCACTTTCAATATGAACATACTCTTATATCTTAGGTAGAACAAGTTTTCTTTTAGCAACATATTGGACCAGTAGTAGATAGAGATTTCTAGTGACTCATTTAACAAGATGCCAGTCTTTCCTTTTTTTTTTGTAACCCCCATCCCACATTTTTGACAACCAAAAGATGTCTTCAGACATTGCCAATGTTCCCTGGGGGCAAAATCACCCCTGCTTGACAACCTGATTTATTTTAACCAAGACCTTCTTCCTCAATCTTCTTTCCTGAAGATTCAGGTCAGAATTTCAGAGGAGATTCATCCTGGCCCCTGGCCCAATCGCAACTAAAAAAGCATTTTAGCACAAAGCGGATGAGATAATGGCAATCATACCTCACTTTAAAAAACTCAATGCTAGCCTTTTGGTACAAAATGAGGTTTACACCAAAATAATCACATTATCCTTGTTTTTTGTTGTTGTTGGTGGTGGTGGTGTTTTTTTGTTGTTGTTGTTTTGTTTTTGTTTTTGTTTTTGAGACAAGGTCTCTCTCTGTTGCCCAGGCTGGAGTGCAGTGGTGTGTGTGTCACCATGCTTGGCTAATTTTTAAATACATTTCTAGAGACAGAGTCTTGCTATGTGCCCAGGTTGGTCTTGATCTCCAGGCCTCAAGTGATCTTCCATCTCTATAAAAATACAAGAAAACACAAGATGGCAGCCACCACGGGCTCGGGAGTAAAAGTCCCTCGCAATTTCCGACTGTTGGAAGAACTCGAAGAAGGCCAGAAAGGAGTAGGAGATGGCACAGTTAGCTGGGGTCTAGAAGATGACGAAGACATGACACTTACAAGATGGACAGGGATGATAATTGGGCCTCCAAGAACAATTTATGAAAACCGAATATACAGCCTTAAAATAGAATGTGGACCTAAATACCCAGAAGCACCCCCCTTTGTAAGATTTGTAACAAAAATTAATATGAATGGAGTAAATAGTTCTAATGGAGTGGTGGACCCAAGAGCCATATCAGTGCTAGCAAAATGGCAGAATTCATATAGCATCAAAGTTGTCCTGCAAGAGCTTCGGCGCCTAATGATGTCTAAAGAAAATATGAAATTCCCTCAGCCACCCGAAGGACAGTGTTACAGCAACTAATCAAAAAACAAAAAACAAAAAAAAAAAAACCACAAGCCCTTCTCCTTCCCCGCCATTCGATTTAATCAGTCTTCATTTTCCACAGTAGTAAATTTTCTAGATACGTCTTGTAGACCTCAAAGTACTGGAAAGGAAGCTCCCATTCAAAGGAAATTTATCTTAAGATATTGTAAATGATACTAATTTTTTGTCCATTTAAAATATATAAGTTGTGCTATAACAACAACAACAAAAAAATACAAGCAAAGTTAGCTGGGTGTGGTGATGGGCGCCTGTAATCCCAGCTTCTGTGGAGGCTGAGGCAACAGAATCTCTTGAGCCCGGGAGGTGGAGGTTGCGGTGGGCCAAGATTGTGCCACTGCACTCCAACCTGGGTGAACAGAGTGAGACTCCATCTCAAAAAAAAAAAAAAAAAAAAAAATTCTGCTCTCTTGAGGTCACTGTTAGACTAAACTCTAAACTTCAATCATCTCCTTCAAGGTTGCTGTCTGTATATTATTTCTTTTTTTCTCTTTTCTTTTTTTTTGGAGACAGGGTCTCGTTCTGTCATCCAGGCTGGAGTGTAGTGGTGCGATCTTGGGTCACTGTGGCCTCTACCTCCTGGGCTCAAGTGATGCTCCCCCTAAACATCCCAAGTAGCTGGGACCACAGGCCTGCACCACTATGTCTAGCTAATTCTTGTGATTTTTGTACAGACAGGGTTTTGCCATGTTGGCCAGGCTGGTCTCAAACTCCTGGGCTCAAGCAATCCTCCTTCCTCGGCCTCCCAAAGTGCTGGGATTACAGGTGTGAGCCATCATACTAGGCCTAGTATATTAATTTTTTGATTTAAAAAACCAAAAAATCTTGTGACTTATTCTAAGGCTGAATCGTTCTTAGAGGAAATTGAGAAAATAATTTAGTGAAGGATTCAAAATCTTGTGCCCAGGTCATAGCAGATGTAGGAATCAGTGCTTGTAGCCCTGCCTCAAAAGGATAATGTGGCTGCGCCATGCCTCACACCTGTAATCGAAGTGCTTTGGGAGACTACGGCAGGAGGCAGGAGGATCACTTGAGGCCAAGATACTCGTCTTTCTAAGGCTGTTCTCTGTGCAAATTTCATCATGCAATTCAAAGGCTATGTCATTTTATCCCTAAGTGGGTATTCAAATTCTAGGGCCTGAACTTAGAGCCTAAAGCCAAATCTAATTTTCTGGACAACTGTAGCACCAGATTAGTAAATTAGAGCTCAGGTTTGGTATTATTCATTCTTTCTGACATCAGGGAATACCTTTCTTTTTCCAGTCATGCTACTTATTTGTTTGTTTAGCTTTAAATGTATCCATTATTCTATAACTATGGACCAGAAAGTAAGTCTATATTAAGTCAGTCTCCAAAGTTACTAAAATTAGACTCCTCCAAAACATTCTTTATATACAGCCAGGATGACTTATCTGTTTTTGAAACTTAGATTAGATCATATAACTTTGCTCTTAAAACTTGGCTTCCCATTGCCCTCAAATACCAGCCAGCATCCTGAGGGCTATAACAATCTGGTCTTCACTCTCACTTTGAGCCACTTTCCCTCTAAATCACTTTTATGTTCCAGACATTCTAAGACTTTTTTGGCCTATATGAATTTGCATGTACTTTTCCCACTAATGGGAGTGCTCTGCCTCCAGTTCTTTGTAGAGCTGACTCATTCTCATCCTTTAACCCTCAGCTTAATTTTGAGCTTCTTAGTCAAGCTTCCGTGTCAAACACAGGGAAATAGAATTTCTCTCGACTTCCCCCAACATTTTTATCTCTTAGAGCAGTCGGCTTTTTAGTTTCATAGACTTTTTGTTAGTGTGTGTGTATATGTATACATATACACACACACATACACATATATATTATATACACATATATATCTGTATATTATATATGTAATATATCTTATATGTGTAATAACATAATATATATTATATATTATATACATATATTATATATTTATTCCAATATAATATATTATATACATATATGTATTCCAATATATTATATACATATATTATATATGTATTCCAATATATTATATATAATATGTATTCCTTATGTATTCCAATAAATTACATATATCATATATAATATTACATATGATATATGTAACATATTATATATGTTATTTGAGTGTGGCTGTCTTGCCTATTTGTTCATGACTCTATACACAGCACCTAATCACAGCTCATTCCTTACAGTAGGTTTAAATAAACAGTTACTGAATGAATGAATGAAGGATTTGTAAAGATAGTAATTTCTATATCATCAAACATTTAAGGGTCCATCTTTTTTATTTTTTAATTATTTTTTATTTTGACAGAGTCTTGCTCTGTCACCCAGGCTGGAGTGCAGTGGCACAATCTTGGCTCACTGCAACCTCCGCCTCCCAGGTTCAAGTGATTCTTGTGCCTCAGTCTTCTGAGTAGCTGGGATTAAAGCATGTGCCACTATGCCTGGCTAATTTTTGTATTTTTAGTAGAGACCGGGTTTCACCATGTTGACCAGGCTGGTCTCGAACACCTCACCTCGGGTAGTCTGCTCTCCTCAGCCTCCAAAAGTGCTGGGGTTACAGGTGTGAGCCACCATGCCCAGCCTTGAGTGTCCATCTTATAGTCATTTGTTTAATTTTTGACATCCTAACATTCTTTGATCAATTATCATCAGGTAACAAGGATTATGGAGAAATAATAAAGACATCTAATAATAACATTTACAATGTCTATGCAAAAAATATTCAAGGTATAGTATGTTGGTAATTTTGGTATTTACTACGCATATATGTACCAATTAGAGATAGACCAAAGAAAGATATGAGATTTTAAAGACACTGCTATTGTTTTAAGCATTTTAAACACCTACTAAAGAGAGTCCATAAACAATTGAATAGAGTAGGATGAACTCTTGAACTCTTCTACTAGAATACAGCAGAGTGAACAATGGTGTAGCAGCCAGTTTATCTGGATTTTAACCCTGGATCTGTCCACATCCTTGTGGCCTTGGACATAAAACTACTTCTTTAGGCTTCCGTTATTTTACTCCATAAGAGATGATGTAAGAGTAACACTAAAGAAAGGTTCCACGTATGATTAATACATTATTACTGTTAATGGTAATGTAAAGAATATTAGGGAAAATCTGATCTTTCTCCAACATTAGTACTTATTTTAAATGAGAATAGATAATTTAGAAAAGAGAAAATAGTCATGAAGTCTTTGCCCATGGCTATGTCCTGAATGGTATTGCCTAGGTTTTCTTCTAGGGTTTTTATGGTTTTAGGTCTTATGTTTAAGTCTTTAATTCATCTTGAGTTAATTTCTGTATAAGGTGTAAGGAAGGGGTCCAGTTTCAGTTTTTTGAATATGGCTAGCCAGTTTTCCCAACACCATTGATTAAATAGGGACTAAAACACCAAAAGCAATGGCAACAAAAGCCAAAATTGACAAATGGGATCTAATTAAACTAAAGAGCTTCTGCACAGCAAAATAAACTATCATCAGAGTTAACAGGCAACCTACAGAATTGGAGAACGTTTTTGCAATCTACTCATCTGACAAAGGGCTAATATCCAGAATCTACAAAGAACTTAAACAAATGTACAAGAAAAAAGAAACAATCCCATCAAAAAGTGGGCAAAGGATATGAACAGACACTTCTCAAAAGAAGACATTTATGTGGTCAACAAACAAATGAAAAAAAGCTCATCAACACTGGTCATTAGAGAAATGCAAATCACAACCACAATGAGACACCATCTCCTGCCAGTTGGAATGGTGATCATTAAAAAGTCAGGAAACAACAGATGCTGGAGAGGATGTGGAGAAATAGGGATGCTTTTACGCTGTTGGTGGGAGCATAAATTAGTTCAACCATTGTGGAAGACAGTGTGGCGATTCCTCAAGGATCTAGAACCAGAAATACCATTTGACCCAGCAATCCCATAACTGGGTATATACCCAAAGGATTATAAATCATTCTACTATAAAGACACATGCACACGTATGTTTATTGCAGCACTATTCACAATAGCAAAGACTTGGAACCAACTCAAATACCCATCAATAATAGACTGGATAAAGAAAATGTGGCACATATACACCATGGAATACTATGCAGCCATAAAAAGGGATGAGTTCATGTCCTTTGCAGAAACATGGGTGAAGCTGGAAACCATCATTCTCAGCAAACTGATACAGGAATAGAAAACCAAACACTGCATGTTCTCACTCATAAGTGGGAGTTGAACAATGAGAACACATGAACATAGGATGGGGAACATCACACACCAGGGCCTATTGGGGAGTGGGGGCTAGAGAAGGGGTAGCATTAGGAGAAACACCTAATGTAGATGATGGGTTGATGGGTGTAGCAAACCACCATGGCACGTGTATACCTATGTAACAAATCTGCACATTCTGCACATGTATCCCAGAACTTCAAGTATTAAAAAAAATGAGGCTTTGCATTTGGGGTGGTAAGAAAAAACAAACAAACAAAAAAGAATAAAGAAACTACTGATTTTTTAAAAGTCTGATCTGAATAGAATGATAGAATGTCAAAGTTGTGTAGGAACTGCCTTTATCAATTATTAAATAACATCATTTGTACTTGATATTCTAAAAGTTTAAACTCTTTCTCAAAACACTGTATATCAGAAGGCATGGAATTCTTTTAAATACATTTCAGCAGCCAATTCCCCAGACACACTATCATACTATTTGTGTTTCAGGGCAGTAAAAGACATTCTGAAGAATTAATGAAGTTAGATATTTCTAAGTAACAAAAATGTATGAATCACCACAGACTGTCATGAATATTTTATTCTTTTTCCTAAAGAAAAACAATACGTACACTTAAAATGAATTGAGTTCAGAACTGTTGATGAAAAATAACTGTTGGGTGGGCAAGTAAAAACTGGCAAAGTCAGCTTATTTTAAATTGTTGTAGTCTTGAACTGCTAAGCATTTTATCAATTCACCGTAACACTGTGATTATTTAGCTTTGAACATTAACCCTGTTATTACCACTTTGCAGGAAAATCTACTAATTCAGAGTTTTTATATGAAAATAAAATCACAGTTTGACTTCCAATTTCAGGCTGAAAGAGAAATGAAATTATTATTAAATTGTGTCTAGATTGTTTTCCTATTAAATCATAGCTACTATTACAGCATTTAGATTAAGGGCACAGATTTTAAGACTTTACTACAGTTAGGTCATCAGCTAGAGTTACAGACTTCATTATGCTGCAAAAGCAATCTAACCCCCCAAATCTCAGTAGCTCCATACCATATTGGTCTGTTGGATTTCTAACCCTCATAGTAATTTGGAGCTCCAGAATATTTTAGAGTCCATGTCTTAGCCTGTTCAGGTTGCTTATAACAAACATACCATAAACTTGGTGGCTTACGAACAACAAACACCTATTTCTAACAGTTTTGGAGACTGAGAAGTCCAAAATCAAGGTCTTGATGGATTCATTGTCTGATGTGTTCCTGTTCCCCACAGACAGAACCTTCTGATGCATCTATACAATATGGAAGTATAGTAAGCACTGGCACACATATATAAAACTGTGTTAGAGAAATAATCACCGTCTTTGGTTGACCCTTTCCTGCTGGGCCAGAGAGGATAGTACTTTTTCCTTTATTACAGTTACTAGGATTTCAGGCAGTTCAAACCTCTCTGAGTATGTATCAGTTGTATGTACAAAAGGGGTCCTCTCCTCACCTGTTCTTTTTAAACTTTACCTTCTTGTCTCCTTCCAAGATTTCCTGCTTTAAAACCTTCACTTCACCTCAGCAAGGAAGAGACAAGGACTACCGTTTAATGTTTTGTGTACCCCTTTTACATGGATTACATGAAAGATTGAAAGTGTATTTTAATATTGCCATGCAGATGGATGATATAAATGTAACTTATTAATCTCATTGAAATGTCAATAGGGAAGAAAGGACATAATTTAAATCAAACCTTTTAACTAGCTTTTACATATTTATGATATAATGATTTGATAGCATCAAATATTGTTTTTATTTCTTAAGTATACCTTCTTATCTAGGCATAACACATTTTAATATTTATCAGCATTTCTCTATAAATTTAAATCATATCTCAATACAATATCTTATATACCTTATCATTATGACAAATAGATCATATCATATGCTTCTCCTTAAAGAATATATGGATAGTGCAACTTTTGAAGAAGTAAACCTCTTGCAAATGTATATTTCTCTATAATGAAAGACACTTGGATAAAGTTGAATACTATATTTTATCTGCCTAGAGATAAATGCATATTAAAATTACATCTAAAATAGATTTAAAAATAAACACTAATCTCATTTTTTTAAAAACTGAAAGCTTTGTATTTTGATAACAAATAAGTATATAACATGTCATCCTGCAATACTTTATATCTCCTCATAACTAGTTATTCTGGTTTAGCTTGGAACAGAAAACAGCAACAAGAATAACCTCATTCAAATATTACACAGTTTAATGGCTTAAAATAAAAATACATTTTACAAGAAATGAAAAATTCAAGGTAAATAGGTTATGTATTATTTGAGTAAACTCTTCTTCACATATGAGATGAACACTAATTTCTGAGGGTTATTTCTCACTAATTATAAGCTTGACTGGCTCAGATGGTTGTCTTTTGTGAATAAATGAAAATTCTATCCACTAGTCATATTAAATCAGACTGATTAAGACATATAATTTAATCACCCTCAAACTTCTTCCATTAATTTTAAGTCCTGTTGTCATTATCTAGTAAACCACATTGCAGAATTTTAAAAAAATTGATTCTTTGAATGATGACTCAAAGTACGATTCTGATAAAATTTTCTCTAATCATTCAACATTATTGAAATGTAGTTGATTTAATTGAACCTGTAAAAGAGATTGCATTTTCTAATCATACCTCATCTGTAGATGCTTATTATTCAAAGAAAGCCATATAAAATTTCAAGCACCCTTAATTAAAATAATATATATAATCTTAGATGCCTTTCTCCCCTAGTGATTATTCTAAAGTGGCTCTGGTCTTTCTATCATTTCTCATGCATAGGAAATATTTTCTTTTTAGCACTGAGCAAAGGTAAATTTGAAATAATTCATTAACAGCTACACCAGTAATAACTTGAACAACATCTTTGTATTTTGGAGGTAAATGCTAAAATTCAACATCTGGATGGAATTATATGAAGGTTCATAGAATTCATAGCAACATCAAGAATAATTCTGGGCTATATTTATTCTTGAACAACAAAATAACAAAATGATGGGATAATTTTCCCTGATCAACTACATGTAGATTAAATCTGTTTTTAGAGAGAGTACTATACAGAGTGTGCAATAAATAACATACTTCAAAAGAATGGTGAGGGTACAAAAGAATGCATATGAATATATTTCACAGTTTTTCATATATATGTATATGTGTAAATTTATATGTACATATGTCTTTCTATGTAGATATATATACATATATAAGCACATCTCAAAATATAGACATATATATTCTTCCATACCCTCATTGTGCATTTAAAGTGTCTATATGTGTATATGTGCCTATATATGTGTATATATATATCTGAATACATATTTACACATATATAAATATTTATATATAATAGAAACTACTTACTCATCCTGTAGAAATAGTTACAGAGAACAAAACAGTTCCTAGACACTTGTAGAAACTTCATTATTTTAGAAATAAGTAGATTAAATACCGCTATTAATTGATAATCATTAATGTCTATCTGGCCTTTTTTGCGTTCAATATTCCATTCTTCAAAATGATTATGTAAATCAACCTTCTTATTCTTTTCCCCTAACTTTTAGCTACTTCACAATAAAAATCTTCAGAGGGAGATGTCTCAACTCTCTGACATCTAGCCTACAGGTACACACCATACCTTCATACTTTCCTACTTTCCTGCTCTTTCCATGTAAGCAAACAGAGATGGTATCATTTCAAAAACAGACCTTCTGTTTCTTTCCTAGATTCCTTCCCTTCCTGATTTACCAGTGATTTCTCTCAGTTATCTATCTCTCCCCAGGCCTTTAATATCTCTTCCTGCTCATTCTTTTCTATCACTACTGGAACATGTTCAGGTTATCTTCCATCTTAAAAAAAATACAAGAAAACCAGCCAAAAATTATTTTGTCTTTTCCCTATTTTCTGTGGGCCCAGTTTCTTGAAAGAGCTTTTGTATTCACAGTCTTGATTTCCTCGCATCACACTTAGACCTGTACTCACTGCATCAAACTTCCAATCTCACTACAGACATCATTTTTGTCAAGATCACCATTGACTGCTTTCCTGAACCTAGTGGCCCTTTACAGAGCCAAGCTTTGGCACAATATACCTTCTTGAAACAGGATGTTTGGGGGTTCTGTGAGTGCCAGATCTTTACTTATGTTCTACTTTTTAGCTGCTCTTCTTCAGTTTGATTTGCTGAGGTTTGTGAAATGCTGATACTTCTCCAGACAATTTCACTAGGTACTTCCATCAACTGCCATAGTTTCAAATATCATATACAAAGAAAATGATTGCCGAGTCTATTATTTCCAGTGTAATACACTTTCTTTGGGTTCATATAAGCCTACGCAACTGGTGGACATGTCCCCTGGGGGCTGAGGGCTTCACAGGCGCTACCAATGGAATGGGTCAATAATTACACTTACTGTTTTATACTTTGTAAACAAAGTATACTTTTTAAACAAAGATCTCCATTTGCTATGTGTCTCTGTTCACCTAACTAGGATACTTTGTAATGACCTCACCTTCGGCTTTGGAGTATTCTGGAAATATCATTTATAAATATGTTTTGCTGTATGTAAAGGGTATAAAACAGGAGTTGTCAGTCCAATGACATACACACACAGCATGATATGTTTATCTATGGAAACTATTCAGACTGAAGGCAGAATAATCACGAGCTAAAAATATTCCAAATTTGAATTATTTTGATGAGTGCAATATAATTCTGAGGAAAATATTTGTGGTATTAACCATTTTAAAGGGTTCCAGGATACAGAAAAATGAGGTAAGATGGCCTCTGTAGAACTGGTGGAGATCTTGATATCTTGATAGAGTCCCCTTGAATGATAAGAGTCACCCCAAGAACCCAACTCTCAATAGCATACTCAATTACTGTATAAAAACTCCAGGTAAGCTGTTGTAAAGTACAACATCTTCTACCTTGAAGAAAATGTCTATTATCAGGTTTAGGGAAGACAATGTACATGAGTAGTTTTCCATCGATATCTGTTCCTATCAGTGATATCTGCACTTGTTCTGCAACAGCAGTCGTATCTTTCTTCTCTTCCAGTTTTTTTTTTTTTTTTTTTTATTCTCTGGGTATAAAAGGTAGGAGAAAGCTGAAAGAATAGTAAAGCTGTTTTAGAGAGCCATAAACTCACTGTCTCTTTTTATTTTTGTTTCTGGCCCTAAATGGCTTTGGGGGGAGGGAAATGTATCCCTCTAAAGAACCGTAAGAAATAATGATGAGAAATTTTAGTCAGGGTTTTTAATCAAAACACACCAAATTGTTTTTTGTTTTTTTTTTTTTTCTCATCGTAGTTCATGTTACCAGTCAGAAATAATCTCCGTCTCTACTTTGTCCATCATACTGACAACTCGGCAGTTTGGTCTGTTTATTATTATATTCCCAGAACAATGGATGCAATAAATATTTTTAAATGAATCAAATAACTTAATATTTCTTGAATCTGACTGCTTCTCTTAGTTTCTTCTGCCACTACTCTAATCTGAGCCACTACCATTATTCATCTGGATCATAGTAGCATCTACTTTTGAACTGGCCTCCCTGGACTCATTCTTGCCACTCTCTAATCCATTCTTCTAATTGCAGCAGAATGACCTTTTCAAAACGCAAGTCTAATAATATGTCCTCATTGCTCACAACTTTTCAGGAACTTTCCTTTGTTCTTAAGATCACTTCTAGACTTATGAACATGTCTTTATATGGCTTCTTACTTCTCTAGCGTTATTTCTTGAATCCAGTTTTATATTTATGTCTTGAAGTTTGTGTTCCAGTCATGTGAACTTCTTTCAGTTTCTTAATGGGCCAACTCCTTGTCACTTCTGGAATTTACCCATAGCATTGCCTTTGCCTGAAATGTTGTTTGTTCGTTTGTTTGTTTTTTTTCCCCCATGTCTTCAGTTCGGTGAATCATTTCACAGCCCTGTTCGACACCACTGTTTTCCAGGAGGTTTTTCCTGAACTTGGAATATGCACTTGTGCTATATTCTCCCTTTGGCCCACAGTTTTTCTTTCCATCAGCGCTTCTATCATATGAATTATAACTTCATACTTACCTTATGTCTTACAAACTTAATTCTAAACCTCATCTGGGCAGGGTCAAGATCTACCTTTTACACTGTATATTTTCTGAACTTTAGTATTTCAGGGAAGACTCTGCAACTAGAAAGAACTTAATAATAATTGAATAAATGAATATTTCACTAAACCCCATAATATATCTATAAATGTATTTCTCCCCAGTGTACATATAAAGAAATTGAGATTCAGGGAAGTCAAGAAAATTGCCAAAGTTTTGCAATCGCTTGCTATGTGATGTTTAAGTCAGTTTGATGTTCCTATGTTTAGTTTTGTTATCTATGCAATACGGATGAGAAGTCTTGAAATAGATGACAAAGTTTATGATGAGAAAGGTAACTGTCTAGAGCAAGCATTGTAAAACTAAAGGCCTCATGTAAATCTAGCCCACTCCTTCTTTTTGTATGGCTCATGCGTTAAGAATAGTTTTTACATTTCTAAACAGTTGAAAAAATTAAAAAGAACAATATTTCATGACGTGAAGATTATATGAAATCTAAATTTCACTGCTCATGAATAAAGTCTTATTGGAATATAGCTATGTCTATTCAGTGTCATATTGTTTGATTGCTTTTGTGCCAGGAAAGCTAAGTAGTTGCAACAGATAGCACATGGCCCACAAAGCCAAAATATTTACTATCTTGCCCTGGTCCAGAACAACATCTGCACATGTTTAATAAACTATGCTTATAATTTACACTATTATTATTAATAATAAAAATTATCACAATGACTTCTTAATCTAAGTGACATATAGCTCAACTACCAGCAAAATTTCTGGCCAATAAAAAACTATAATGCCAAACTTTTTTGTTTTTATTCTAAGTAATCCATTATATACATATAGTCAAGTAGTTAAATGTTTCTGTCTTCAGCAAGACACACCACTTAGAATACAAATATAGAGGATTGCATATGATCATTATTATGAGTGCCCTGGATAAAAGTAGCTAAATATTGAAGAGTTAACTTGAGTGTCCAAGATCTGTGAAGCTGACTAGACAATGCTCAGACCAGTATTGAAGCCCTCTCTTGATGGTGAGCAGTCTCTCAAACCTTGACGTTTTCTAGGCCAGGAGCTTGAGTTAATTACCCTCGTCTGCTAATGTATCAATGTGTTCTAGAATTAGGTTGGTCAACAATCATAATTTGTAAATGTTTAGCTATTTGGGATTCTGGGAGACAATGTGACTATATGGGACAATGATCCTTTGGTAAATACAGTAGTTCCTCTTAACCTGCAGTTTTATCTTCTACAATAGCTGTTACTCATGGTTAACTGTGCTCCAAAAGTAGGTGAGAACAGTACAATATGACATTTTGAGAGAAAGAGAGAGATTACGTTCACATAACTTTTTATTACAGTTTTTATTACTTTCTTTATTATTGTTAGAATTGCTCTATTTAATTATTAGTTGTCATTGCTAATCTATTATTGTGCCTAATTTACAAATTTACCTTTATCATAACTAAGTATGCATAGAAAAAAACATTATATTTAGAGTTTGGTACTATCTATGGTTTCTGGCATTCATTAAGGGTCGTGGAAGATATTCCCCATCAATAAGGAGGGACTAAGGTATGAAGTCACAGATTTTGGGCATACTTATAAGACAGATATGATTCGAATGGGCAAATAAAGCCCTTGAGAACAAGAAACTCTATATCCCCCATTTTGTGTAGTGTATCTCTTCCCATTCACTCATTGTTTCTTCTTCATGCTGCTTCATGGTCTATTTTGTCATTCATACAGGGCCCTGATCTCATCATTCTTTCTGTTTGGAGTCCAAATTTGAAGTCCAAGTGTTATTTCAAATACAAGGTTATTATTTGATTAAGCCGAAAATGCCATGTTACTTCCTTTGCCAAGGCATGTCCTTTCTTAGAGACATTGCTCTAAAACATTTCCTTCATCAATGTTTTAGTTAACTGATTGGCCTTGTTTTGAGTTTAATGTTGAGCCCATTCACAAGGAGCACAGTTAGATAAAGGAATGAGATGATCTGGGTCTGGGTCAAGCTAACTCCTGTTCTAACTTGAGGTTTACCATTAACTAGCTGCATGACTGGACAAGTCAGTTGGGCAAGTTTTTTTATATCTGAATTTCAGAGTCCTCATCTTTAAAAGTGGCAATAATATTTAACTCACAAAATGGTTGTGAGGATTCAAATAATATAGTATACAAAATACCTATAAAATATAACATATAAAATAATCTGTAGCTCACAGAAGACACCCAATCAGTGTTAGTAAAATAATCTGTAGCTCACAGAAGACACCCAACCAGTGTTAGTTTTTTTTTCTTCTTCTTTCTTCTCTTTCTCCTCACCTCCAACTTCTTTAGGATGAGAAAAGCAGCAATATACATTCAGGAAAATACTTGTTTATGAGGTAATTGGGACACCTCTCAAAGGAGCTCTGTCTAAAAGATCCCTTTAGCACATACCATACTGAAATCTAATTTCCTGTATCTAAATTAGGGATTTAATACTTTGATTAAAAAAATTCCAACTAGTCACATATTGCAGCAGAAAGCATGCATGATGGGTTTTAGGAGAAGATCTGGTCTTGAATTTGAGCTCTTGCTTTTTATTTCCTATGTCGTTTTTTACTCTATGGACCTCGTTTTCCTCTTCTGTGAAATGAGGATAAAATGAACCCTACAGCTGGAAGGTTGATGTGAGGTCCTCTCCTTATTCCATCGCCTTTCTTCTTTCCAGCCATCTCTCCCACTCTTCCTCTCTCCAGCAATGCCACGGTTCTCCACTACTGTGGTTCCTGAGCAAATGTCTCTGAAAATGTTGTGCTCTCCATCTGGGATGTCTTTCCATACAAGGCTCCGATTCATTTTTCAAATGTAGGGGCAAATATTCCTCATGTGAATGATGGTTTTAGCACTAACTTTCTGAAGTAGAATTGCTCATCCTTTCTTTGTTACCACAGTAATGTGTGCACGATGCTTTCACATGTTTCATCATACTTACATGAAACTTTTAGTTCCTCACAGACCCTGGACTTCAAAGACAGATTCTAGGGCTGACTCAGCTTTGATACCTTGATACCAAGTGAAGCATTAGCGCAGAAACAGCTGTGCAAATAAGACATGGGGAAATATGAATATGCTTGAGAATCTTTAAAGTCACCAAAATATCCAATTTTAAAGATTTGGAGAAACAAAGGTATAGATCAATGAAGAGCATATGTTTGTATGTGGAAAGACTCTGTATCGAGAGTCGGTGGGTAGAGAGATGAACAAAAGAGGCATGACCAAGTAAAGGAATTCAGAGGGTAAAGAGAAAATGAAACAAAACAAAACTTTACTTAGCTTCCTGGTTCATATTTTTATTGTGCTGGCAAAAGACTATCTGTCAAAAAATGTATTTCATATCTATTTTTCTGTCGTAAAGATAAGTAAAGTGGCTCTAAGAAAAGGGGTTTGTGCAGAAGTATTATATGTATGGCTTTGAAGTAGCTGTTACTGAAACTCATAAAATAGGAATAAACATTACAGATTATATCTTCCAGGGCTTTCCACATGTTTGTACTGAATGACAGGGGAAAAAGGAAGCCTCTTTTCCACAGCGAACAGCCCCACTTTCTACTAATAATAGCTAATATTTATGCAGTATTTATTTAGTGTATTGCAAGCACAGTACTAAGGTTTTTTCATATATTAGCTATTTTCATACTCAGATTGTATTTTATAACAGACCAGAAGAATTTCAGAGAGTCTTAGGGAGAAGACATTTGGAAAAAGAGGAAAGAAAGTTTTTCCTCACAGAGCCACTAGTCATCAAAATTATCTTTTCTTAAGCCAAGAATCCATACCCATTTACTTTGATTTTTCAGTTACAACAGGATCATAATCTCATTAAGGGCTGGACCTGAACTTCCAAAGGAAACTCAGGAGTCAATTAAGTGTTTAGCTTAACCCCTGTCATAATAGTCAATATGAACGAAGGCATTTTAAGAAAACTGATATAAAAATAAATTCATCATGTCAAAGAGATGAAAAAGGAAAACGAATGCAATTTGATTTGGTTAGCTCACAGTTAACAACTTAGGTTAAGTTTTGTTTATTTATTTATTTATTTTTTTGAGATGGAGTATCGCTCTGTCACTCAGGCTGGAATGCAGTGGCACGATCTCAGCTCACTGCAACCTCTGCCTCCCAGGTTCAAGCGATTCTCCTGCCTCAGCCTCCCGAGTAGCTGGGATTACAGGTGCCTGCCACCGCTCCTGACTAATTTTTGTATTTTTAGTAGAGATGGGGTTTCATCCTGTTGGTCAGGCTGGTCTCGAACTCCTGACCTCAGGTGATCTGCCCGCCTCGGCCTCCCAAAGTGCTGGGATTACAGGCATGAGCCACCATGCCCGGCCAACTTAGATTAAGTTTTAAGGAAACGAAGGTACTTAACGAAAACATTAATTATAGTACATGTATTGGGGACTGTCCAGTCTCTCCTCAGACTAGTAAAAAATGCCAAATTTGTCAGACTTATAGCACCTTGGGGAATCCCTAGACAGTTTGATAGACTTCCTGAAGTATTTTATAATTACTCTGCTTGTTCCCAAGGTTTAATGATTCACTTGCAACAGAAATTTCTCTCTACTTAAAAAAGAAAAATCTGTTCACAAGCTGGAAAAATCAAGAATGCCTGATATTTAGAGTTATTTATGAGAGAAATTCTATGAGTGCTAGTGCGTTTTAATTGTTATTCTAACCCTAGATGAGATCTCCAGTGGAATGTTTTCTAAGCTTTCAGATGATGTGTCAATGATGAGACTACATTTAATTAAAGCAAGTTATACAGCAGGTAAAACACAGTAAGGAAATTACATAGGATATTTTGTAGCACATTGGTGGAATTCTCATCCTTATCTAGTTATGAGAAACATCTCACTCTACTCTCCTTTTTTTTTTCTTTTTCTCAAGTGCGTTTCTTTTCTGATTTAAATATATGATCTAAGGATCTATTCTTTTGACCCATACCACTATTTTCTTCCAAATATTTTTTTGCTGACAATTTAATACACTAATATATGTTTCCCAAGTAGAGGGGATTCTTAGAGTATATGAAATAGACAGAAATGAAGATGTTCCTTTTCCTTATTTAGATCCATTGGAAGAAAAGTTTTATTCTTAGCAGCAGTTGAATTCTAAAGTTAGGGACATTTTGATAACTCACATCAGGATCTGGCATGGGATGAAAAACAAATTATGCTTTGTGTCTTAAAATGGACTATAACTGAGAAGCAAAGGTTGACTTTATTGGACATTTTTAATATAGTGCTATTTTTCTTTTTATTTAAGCATACTTTGTTATTTGGTAACTCTGTAGGCAGTGATTCTGTCTTTTTTAGTTTTTTTTTTTCTGTCTTCCCTAAAGCCTAGTAAGTCTCCCACAGTAAATTCTCTTTTAAGATGTTTTGATTAAATGACTTGGTAAGGAAAATAAAATTATCATTTTTAGGAGAACTTACTTTTGAAGGAGAATCTGTTAATAACATTAACTTTATATTACAGATTCACCAGTGAAAATTCCTTTTATAAATATGCAGACAGATTTTCAGTTTTGAATAAAAGCTTTCTTAGTGCATTGTGACGTGCAGACAGAGAACAACAAATCTTTGGCTCCAGACCTCTATAAACTACTAGAACAGAATTACAGATTAACTTTGTGTTTCTTTTTGAGTGCCATTTTATAACGCCATGTGTTATCTTGTTAAATGTTAGAACTAGCATATTTGACATATTCATAATTTATTTTCTGAAGAAAAAAACAGAGGAAAGTGTAAATAAACATTGGAGTTGAATAGTCTGATAAATTTTGCTGAAAATATTAGCTCTTATGGGAGCTAAAGTTCATTATTCAGGAAATTAAAATTTGGATAAATTAGTGTCAGTGTGGTTTTCATCCAGTTTCTAAAAACAGAGGCACATAATACAATTGATAAATATGCAATTCGCAACAAAAAGACAGAAAAATGGAATGCAGTGTTAATATTACCTAAATAGAGAAGGTAATTCAATTACAATAATGCCATCCTGTTGAATACATTCTTTGAAATATGAAACACAAATGGAGATATTACTTACTATAAAAATTGGTCTTTGGAAGTCATTTTTGTTTCTTTTTTACAAACAAGCACAGTCATGATATGAATATTGTGGTTCATTATAGAGCTGCACTGGTGTCAGCTTCTGCTGCTGTTTCATTCTGCTTGATACATTTCGCATGGTAAAATCATAGCCAACTAGCCTATTGGTGTGCAGTTTTCACTCCTGTGCCCACAAGTGCGATAATTAACGGAAGGCATGCCATTTTTTGGTAAATACGTGTTTGAAATCCAAATATTAATACATGCACACATAGGCATACCAGAGACCTGGGTCTATCGTGAGACACTGGATATACAAATTGACAATGGCCAGATCCCATATAAAAGTAGAAATCTAATTTACAATCTGCAATGATCAGTTAAAAAAGCCAAACCAAAACTTTAAGCAATCAACTGAAAACAGCCAGACTTGATCAATAACTGATAGCTTCTTTAATTTTCACCCCCACTTTCTACACAAGACCAACCAGGAAAAGCCAAATATGCTCCCCTAACCTACATAGGGTGCCTCACTTCTTGTTAGCCCACCTCCAGCTTCCCCAACCCTACGGCCTCCAATGATCGCAGACCTGAAACCTTCTCCTTCTGCACTGTAAACCTAATGCACGTTTCTGCCTGCCTTTGATTTTCTGCCAAATGCAAGTGATGGGGAGTGTCTCCCTTGCTCTAGCAAGCTCTGAATAAATAGAACTAGGTTGTTGTCATTTGGGTGGTCTTCATTTATCTCCACAGTACCATTTCATTTATCTCCATAGTACCATTCCATTACCAATATTCCCCAGCCTAGAGCATCCTAAAATTTTCTTGATGGTTCCTCTCTAATGCTCCCTTTTGCCTTTCCCTTGCCAAGTGAAATATTACTACTTTAGACTGATGGGATTTTTTTCCATGATAAGTATACATTTCATGTGAAAAATAAAAGAATATTGATCAGTTATAATTTAACTTAATATAAAAATACAAACCAGGGTAAGTTTAGAAAGGATGATGAAAAACAGACTTTACATCATTTGCTATTAATTTCCTCAATTAGGAAGTCAGGAGATTTGAGAGACTTTTTAAGTTGCTCTAAAAACCAATGATCCCATACTTTCTTTTCACATTTTCATATAGCATCCTGTAAGCAGCTTTAGGTAGTAAAAGCTCTTGCTTTAAGAAAATGTCATATGTATTGCAAATCACATATTCATTGCAAAGAGCAACAAGATCTTCAATACGTATCATCAGATTCTTCCATTTCAGAAAAGGCAGTTACCTTTGTCAGAACAGCTTTGGTAACTCTCTTCCTAACAGAACACCTCTGTCTTTTAATTACATTTGCTGCAGTAGACTTTTTTCTCTGAATATATAAGGTTTTATCATCTTATATCTTATTCATGGACAAAAAAGTTTCCTAAGCTTTTGAAAAACTCATATCCTATCAGCCTCATGACAATATCGATCCTCCTCAATTTACTCCAATCAACGGCCTCAACCGAAGCTGCATCGTTCAAAAGCCAGTCTTATTTTTACACACAGCTAAGATAAGTTTGCATAAACACAATCCAATGTATAATATTTACAATCAAACAAGGCCTTTACAGATACTTTAATGTCTGCTCTCAAAAGAGCACTGTAGTACACAGTTGATTGCAAATATAAGGGAAGTAAATACTTCTGGATGCAGAAAATTAATATGACAAGTTTTACCTTTAAAAGCAAAACCCTAAAAATACAGCTTGGAAGTCATAAAAGTTTACCATCTCTGGTATTCTAACTGGACTACAGAAAATGCCCTTGGACTTTCTGCCACATCTTTGAATCTCCTGTCCTCTGACATTACAAGTATAATATTGTTTAAAATGTCTTGAAACTTAGTATTAAAGGATTTGGCATTTATCAATTATTTAAGAGGACCTATTACAATAATGACTATGCTGAGAAAAAATCCTATGATAAGCACTATAGCATATAAAAATATCTTTCTAATTGTCACTCAGTGGCACTCAATAAATATACTGATTTGTATGTGTGTTCTAATTCTGCACTTAATTTTTCTAGTTTCATAAAAGGTAAACAGTGGGTGTTTAATTAATACTTGTTCAATATATCTTATCTGTGATAGACCTAAGTTGAGAAAATAATCGGAGAAGTGAATTTCTCACCTCTCAAGTAACTGAGGGGTAGAGGGCTAGTGTGGTAGAAGCACCTCCTGGAATATCAATGGGAGGCTCCAGACATGTTCTTGAATGCAGAGTTAATGTCCTATATTCCTCCTTGAGAAACATCAAGTTAAGATCTAGTGCATGTGTCATGTATGTTAGCAAACTTAAGGCAGAGGACTACTCAAGAAAACAGCATAGTTCTTTATTCTTAATCTCTTGTTGCCTGTCATCTATATGGGTAATAGGAAAACAAACAAAAGACTCAATTAATTATAATAATTATATATATGTAGTGCTTTGTATTAAGATTTATGGTTCTCAATATTATTTTTGTGGATCTTCTATTTTTCCTGAACTTATAAACGAATGGATTCAAATAAGGTATTGCCAGCAAAAATTTGCTGAAGCTTGGACACTGCCACAGAATTCCTTCCTTTATATAACCTACTTTTAATCACATAGTTAGAAATATATTATTTTTAAAAATTAAATATGTAAAGGAAAAATGTACTTTGGGTCAAACTTTGGAGTGCATCTGTAGGACAGTATTGGTTTAAAAACCAGACACTTTAGAGTCTAACTATTCAAAGTTTGAGCTTACTGTGTTGTATATTACTGAATTAGTGCTAGATAGTTTTATGTGTGCTTAGCACTCCTCTTAGCATTTGGATTTCTATCATGCCGTAGGATAGTATGTATTTGAAATAATATTCAAATAAATGGGATCTGAGTGCTTTATGGACTTTGAGATCAAATATTATTCCACTGAATTCTCTATGCTTACAAAGATTATAAAGCTGGAGATAATTGTATTAATGTGGCTAAATGGTTATAAAGTCTTTAACTTAAACAACTGTAACTTGTGGCACATGACACGAATTCTTCTAAATTCTACTTATTTACTAAATTTGTCTATTCTTAATGTATAATATCAAAAAGATGGGCTGTATTGAACTCTTTAATGATATAACAGTCTTACTCTTTCCAGGCACCAGTCATCAAAATCAAAATCAATCTTCCTGCACTCTATGTACATAGGAATTTGCTTGGAGATTATATATATATATATAAATATATATATACACATATATATGTATACATACATAAATATATATACATATATACACACATATATATGTATATATGTATACATACATTTATACGTGTGTATGTAAATATATAAATTTGCTTTTTAAATAAATAATAATAAATTTAATAATAAGTCAGTTGAGCACTTAACTTTGGGACAATGATAATGTATGAGATTATGAGATTAAATAGTGGACAGGTTAGCTTTGGCATCAAATCTTACTTTCATTTTCAGAGTTATCCCATAACTCTAACTCAACTACTACACCTAAAATCAAAAGTAACAATACACCCTCATAAGTAGGGTTTTGTGTGTGTGTGTGTGTGTGTGTGTGTGTGTGTGTGTGCAGCTTCAGCACTGGCACATTATAAGTAGTTGTTCAACAGAAAAGGGGTAGTAAGGCCTACACATAAAAGACACATTGTGTGAAAACAGGATTCTCTGTATTCTCCCCTAAGGCATGAGAGGAATCACATCTATTAGTATTCTACTGCTCCTATATTCCAGCTGCAGGAGCTCAAGATGGCAGGCAAAGTTATAAGCTACCTCTAGAGACCAGTTTAAATTTCACCATAAAATCTAAATTCTGAGGCTTTCTTGCTTGATGTTGGCTTCAGATTGATTGACATATCCAAAATGCTCCTAGACAGGTTAAAATTCCATAGTGGGTGCTAAGATTTGAATGCCTCCTCCAAACTCATGCTGAAATTTAATTGCCATTGTAACAGTATTCTTAGGTAGGGCTTTTGAGAAGTCATTAGGTCATGAGTGTGCCACCCTCATGAATGAATTAATGCCATTATTGCAGAAGTGGGTTAGTAAGGAGTGGGCTCCTAATAAGAGAATGAATGTTGCCCCTACTTTCTCTCTGTCTTTTGTGATTGCTCACCATATGATGCCTTCTGCCATGGATGACCCTTTCCAGACATTGGTGTCATGTTCTTGGACTTCCCAGCTGCCAGAACTGTGAGCCAAATAAACTTCTTTTCTTTATAAATTACCTGGTCTGTGGTATTCTATCATAGCAGCAGAAAATTAAGACAGTAAGTCATCATCTTAAATGAGTGTCTTGAACCAAGAATCTTTTCAATTATCTCCAATTTTTCTCCTTGATGTCTCTTAGAGTGGAGGGAAATAATCTTTCACATCTCAGAAACACATCCCATGTGTTTGCATCTCTATATCCTACAATAAAGGGCCGTGAAAAAAAAGTGTTTGCATCTCTGGACTTTTGATCACTTAATATTTCCTCTATGTGGAATGTCAATTATCTCAGTTGTTCCCTACATCTTTTCTCTCAAGCCCTGGCTAAAAGGACTTCCAAATGATCCCCCAAGCCGAAAGGAAAAGAAATCTTTCTCTCCTGAAGTTTCATTTGTTTACATTTCTTTCATAACACTACTTTATTTCTCACTATATTATAGTTTGCCGTGTATGCTTCATCTTTCTTCATGGTTACTAACTAGCTCAAGGGAAGGCCTATGTCTGGCTCATTTTTATCTTCATAGCATCAAGCAGAATACTCTGTATGTGCTAGATGAGCACTAATGTATATTACATAAACGTTTTTGAATAAGAAATTTTTTTGTGAACACCACAAGTCAAATTAATTTTCTGAAGGTGTTGAAATTAATCTGAATATTTGTCACTCTTGCTATAAAAATTAATGGCCAATCTAGAAAATATTTCACCACAGTTTTCTTTCAGAGACAGGTTTACAAAGATCAAGATCAACGAATAACAAAAGCAGCACAATGCCATTTGTTTTCTATTTTGCATACCCAGTGAGATGGTGAGCTATTAGCTTCATCCTTTTTTAAAATTTTTTAAGTAGGACATTGTATTGCCATTTTAATCTAATAAGCACGCCCAGGCTAATTATTACTGATAAAGTGTATCACCATCTAGAGTTTTGAGTACTATATATTATTAAGTTTAATGGTTACAAATTTGAAACATATAGTTGTTTATTCCTCAAAGGATATTCTCCAAAATATCTCCTGTACTTTGAAATCTATGTTTGGAAGCATTATGCCATTTTAAGGAAATTTTTAAAAATTTATTTCAACTATTTTTTAGTACTGTTATCTGAAAAGGATGGTTGCTGCTCATTATAGTAGCCTTGATACTAAAAGAACAAATAGTACTAAATGGACCTATACAGATAAAGAGAGTGATAAGTGTGCCTACAAAAGCTCAGCATATTTCACTAGGCAAAGAATGCAGTACATTTTTCCAACAAGTGTTCTTTTAAACTTCACTATGAACATTACTACAACAGACGTTGGAAAAATAAACTTTAGCAACAGAATTGTGATGTGGCATCTACAGTTTGAGAATATTCTGATGGAAGGAGTAGAATATTTCACTAGGCAAAGAATGCAGTACATTTTTCCAACAAGTGTTCTTTTAAACTTCACTATGAACATTACTACAACAGATATTGGAAAAATAAACTTTAGCAACTTAATTGTGATGTGGCATCTACAGTTTGAGAATATTCTGATGGAAGGAGTAGAAAAACAGAAAAGTCCCTATTCTATGCCTGAAAGAATCTTGTTGGAAACGATGGTTTATGTATAATTTAAAAAGATTACTCTACATAAAATTGCAAGGGTGCATTTTATTTAAAAAATGCCCAATTATCTCAGGGATTGTTTTTTTTTTTTTTCAAGCACCTATATGGATCTCTCCTCAAGCACATCAAATTAGGCAACACAAACATGCAAGGCACAGAAAATCTAACAGCAGTGAAGTTGAGACTGCTCATTAACAACTGAATACTGAATCTCATTTTGTGTTTACGAATTACATTGTTGAAAGACCCCAAAACCTTCACTGGTACACTGCTGGGAAAGGTCTATCATTGGATTAAATAACTTGTTTACCTGAATTTCTGTTTCCATATTCTTAAAAATCTGATAGTTGAACAGGGAGACTGAAGAGGATTACTTTTATTAAATACTGATAAAGGACAAGGGAGTCAGAGATAATAGCAAATGAGAATCCCTAAAGTCAGAATTTTACTTTTTGTTTTTCTACGGACATCTCATAGAGGTGCCTTATATGTTATTTTCCCTTAGCAATGCTGGTTCCTTCCTTATCTCCAGGAACCCATTATAGAATTCAAAGTAGACACACTTAGTCAAAGTATATAGCATTGGAATTCCTGGATATTCATTGCATATGAATGCCCCCAAAATTAATTTTTCTAAGAAAATAACAAGAATGAACAACCAAAGTCTGTAACTGAATTCTTTTACCACTCTTGTGTCAGTATCTTCACATCAAGGATTCACTACTACTCTCTAGAACATGTTGTTTATATACTCAGTGTGATTTATTTTTTGATTTCTTAGACATGCTTTCATTGTTAGAAATGAAATAATTTCCCTATTTAAAAAGGAACTGCTATTTTAAAAATAAATATCAGGTAAACTGTGCAAGAGGATTAACTTAAACCTTTGTATTCAGTTATGTTTGTTATGTCTGCTGTGTAAGTTTTTGGTAATTTCACCTATTTTAGTAAGCTTTAATAATATCAACTATATAATGTCTGTATTGTACCAACCAATATTCTAACCATATTCTGAGGTTGTAGAGACAATAGTTGATGCCATAAAAACAAATTAATGCAGTACCAAAACATTACTATACTATGAAGAAATACATAGGCATTTGTAGACATTTTAAAAATCTGTGAGAAACATACATCTATAAATTTTTTTGGTAATTTAAAAAAATCAGACTGGCCAGGCACGGTGGCTCATGCCTGTAATCCTAGCACTTTGGGAGGCCAAGGCAGGTGAATCACTAGGTCAAGAGATCAAGACCATCCTGGCCAACACAGTGAAATGACGTACTAAAAATACAAAAATTAGCTGGGCATGGTGGTGCGTGCCTGTAGTCCAAGCTACTCGGGAGGCTAAGGCAGGAGAATCGCTTGAACCCGGGTCGGGGAGGTTGCAGTGAGCCGAGATTGCACCACTGCACTCCAGCCTGGCGAAAGAGCAAGACTCTGTCAAAACCAACCAACCAACCAACCAAACAAACAAACAAAACTAAATCTGTCACTTTTCTGAGAATTTTTTTTTAAATTTCAGAACTCAATGTTTTTATTCTAAATGGAGCTACCTATGATAAGAGTCATATCTGACAAAAACATCTTATCAGTCTCTTCCCTAGCTTCTTAAAGAACTAGAACCACAGCACTGCCCAGCATGTAGTAAAAAGAATTTAACTTTACCTAAAGAGATGTCTGCCCTTTGTCCTTGGGTCCTGGTCAGTAATATCTAAGCCCTTGGAATGTCACATCTGAAAGGACTGTCTTTGTTTGCCTGAGTGCATTGGGTTACTCCAGCTTGTGTATCAATGTGATTTGGGGTGGAATTTAGCCATATCAAATAATTTAATAACACAATTTAGTGTAGGGGAATTTAGGCCATTGTAATAGATGAACCTCTGGAGGGACTGGAGATGGAGTTCAACCACAATGGCAGTAAACTGTGTCTGTGTGATGGGGCCCCCATAAAATCTCTGGACACTAAAGCTTGGATGAATTTCCCCGTCAACACTCCAAGTGCGGTCTCACACATCACTGTTGGGGAAAAATAGCACTGTACATTATTGCAATGGGTGAGAAAATCTAGAACACCCATGCTTCCAAATTTCCTGGACTCTGTTTCATCATCTATTCCCTTGGCTGATTTTAATCTGTATCCTTTCACTGTAATAAACTGAAACTCTGAGCTTTACAGCTTTTAATGAGTTCTGTGAGTTGTAGCAAATTATGGAATATGAGGTTGGTCTTGGGACTCCTAGACTTATAATTGATATCAGAGTAATTATGGGTCTTGTGGACAGCTCCTTGAATTTATACCCCTCTCCAAAAATAAACTGACTTAAACATGAGTTGTTAGCTAAGACTGATGGAAAAAAAATCAGAAATGAAGGGAACATCATAGTTTTGTTTCTACAGTTCAATGAGAGCACGGAAAACTTATTTTCATTTTTACACTTTATCTTCAAGTTCTCAGCTGCATCCTAAGCTTGACTTCTCTTTGTGGCTGTGAAGTGGATGAAAACTTCACAGTACAATTCCACAAAGTCTTATTTTCCACCACTGATTTCCAAACAGAAATAAAAATATGACTGTTTCCACCTAGGATATCTACTTTTCTTCCGGAGAAAAAGAAAATCACTATGGCTAGGATAATGCCATGTCCTGACTAGTTTCAGCCAACTAGATCTGTGGCTAAAAATAAGTGTAAGATCAATCTGTGGAAACTCCAGAATTGCCACACAATGGGTGAGGGCTAGAATGAATACTGGAGACATGACCACAATGTCCACTATAGAATCCCATTGTTTATCGAAATCTCCTTCGTGCACACAGGTAGTCAGCATTTATCCTACTAAATTACCACTTCCAGATCCAAGCTCTACATCATTCTCAAGATGCAATTATGAACTAACTATGAATAATTATGAATTAATTAAGCATGATTTATAGTTTTAAGAAAATTGGCAAAAAAAAAAAGTGAAAACAAGAGAAATCCCCTACGAACATAGGTAAGTCCCAGAAATCATAGAAATGTAACCAGAAGGAAAACCAAACAACCTACAAACGTCATTTTCAGAAGAATTCTGGAAATTAATAAAATTTCAGATTCATATAAGAGGTATACAACTTGAGATCAGGCAAAAGTTACACAAAAGAAAATGAGAAGAGAGCCAGGAAGAGTGATGAAAGACTTTAGCATCATCATGTTCGAGAAAGGAGCAGCAAAATGTAATTCCTGAAGGTGAAAGGTTTACCGTAAAATGCAGAAGCTTTACCCTTTAAAAAGCAGAAGATTCAAATATTGATAAACTGTTTCAGAGCACAAATAAGAAAAACTTTTAAATTATTTTATGACACAAGTTTAATATTGCTCTTAAACCTTAAAAGGTTAAGTTATAAAAATGCAAACCACTGTACTTCATGAATGTTATTAGAAAAATCTTAATATATTAACAAGCAGTTCCATTTTTAATGTGGATATACTAAAGTCATTCACACCAAAATCTGAAATAGGTCAAATGATGAGTATCAGCATTTTAAAATATATATTTCCTACAGCCATTAGTTTACACAATTAGGAAAGAGATTTAAATTAGTGATGTAAAAATTGACAAGGAAGAGAAAAATAGATAATAAAATTTTAAACCTGGAAAACCCAAAGTCAATTGATAAAATATTACAAACAGTAAGAATTTCAGTAATATCTTTAGGTACCAAATTAATAGTTTCATAAGGCACAAAACTCTCTATAGACAGAAATTTTGTGTGTGTATACATACACACACACACAAATAAAACAGTGAATCAGAAATTATAATAAAAGCTATGACTACAAAAGCAAAGAAAACATACCTACAGATAAAATTAATAAGAAATGTCCTTTTATAGTAATTGTTTTATCCATCTGTGTGTGTATATATATATATTATCTGTGTGTATATATATACACAGAGATAAATATATATACACATACATTTATATATACATATATACATATATATAAAGTTTCTGTCTCTATAGACTTTTGTTACTTATGAAACTACTAATTTAGTATCTAAAATTATTACTGAAATTCTTACTGTTTATAATATTTTTTCAGTTGATATTGGGTTTTCCAGGTTTAAAACTTTATTATTACAAAGTGATTCGACTACAAGTATAAAGGTATATTTCATAGGCAACTTGTGGATCAATAATAGACCTTTTCAAAATATGAGGGTTAGGATCTTGAAAAATTACCAACATAGAAGAACTGACAGTAGAGGTATTTAAGATTTTATGGAGAAAATAGAGTTTGAGGACTGTGTAATGAACAAATCCATAAAAAGTATTATCATTATTTTTACACTAAAACAATAAAGACAGCTTGTTTAATACAATGCTATGAATGACACTTTCATACACCTTAAATTATTAATGTAATTAATTATCATGTATCATGTATCATCCTTCAATTGCCAGAAAATTTGGTTAATCTCCTCCCTCTAAATTCTAAAAGGTTCCTAAACACTCATTTTCTGAAGATTCAGAGAATGTGGGTATTAAGACACTGCCCTCAATGCTCCTACCCCATGGCTGGAATTTAACTCTCTATCTAATTGTTCATGACCCTTCTGATTTTATGACTCAGGAACATTGAATCCTGTCTCTTAGACCCTATCATAATCCAGGAAACAAAGTAATCTGAATGACTGAGATGAAACAAAACACAAAAGCAGAAACAATAAGATTTGGAGTGATCTTAAATTAACATCTTTATCAGAGCCAACAGATTTTTCTCACGTTTGCCTTATGATAGTATCATCATGTGGCTGTACTACATACCTTCTGACCCTCTTACGATGTGTTTCATTTCTCTCCTCTCTTAACAGATGTGAGAATACAGTACAAAGGCCCTGAATATTATTTCTCCAGTGCCTTTTTATCTCTCTAAAGGCACACTAGTCCTGCTCTGCATGTGTTTCACCTCTTATAGTCACACCTACATTTTTAATTTGGCCCAATATGAATGGCCCACAAGTCATAGAAGGAAATCTGGAATAAGAACTCTCCCAGGTGGCATGAAAGATTGCAGAATCAAACTTTCCCTATATATTTATATAGTCAATATATCTATACTCTCTCTGTGTTTTGTGTACATACTAATTTTTTTCCTAAGCGTAATTTTCAGTGCAGGAAGTATTATGAAAGCTCCGTGGTTTTCTGAAGGGCATTTCAGTATATTTGCTTAATAATGTAATTAAATTCAGTTGGTAATAATTCCAAAGTTGGAATTTAGTGTTGAAAAGAGAAAAGGGCATTAAAGAAGAGTGATACTTATTCTTATCCAAGAATACTCTTGGAATGTAGCTAATAATGCCCCCTGGGTAAAAGAGCATCTCAAATTTGCAAGTTCTTTTAGCCTAAAGCTGGTGGACATTTTGAAGAAGTCCAGAGTAAAAAATAAGAATGTTAGAATGACAATTCTCTAAATATCAGAGACCAGTGCAACTCTCCTTACCAAGAAGAAAGGAAACATTTAAGTCAACTTATCCTGTAAATTACATTACGTAAGATGCAGTAGGATTTACTGGGAATGTTTATCGTGGCTGAGGAGGAATACTACTACATTTACCAGATAACCATGTGATAGGTATGGTTTTGACCAACTTTATATTTGAAGTCGTAAGTGAGAATTCAAGCTCCTGGTTAAAACTCAATCTATTATCTTTCATCAATTCTAGGAATTATTCGCAAATTTTTGTCTTCCCTTTTTTCTATTATTCTAAAATTTCAATTATATATAGTTGAAGCTTCCTAGCTTATCTAGCATATATCTTAACTCTACTTTCATATTTTAAAAATCTGTCTCTTCCTATGACACATTTTATATGTTTCTCAGTTCTATCTTTCAAATGATCTCATCATTTTAAAATGATTCCTGAGAAGATATTTTCTATCTTGGGGATTTTAAGTTTTCTACAATGATCTCCTTTACATCTAACACTTGCATTAATTTTTTATATTCACTTGTGCTAATTTATTCTTTTGTCTTCTAATAAAAGCCATTTTTCACTTTTCTTTAATTACCTGACATATATTAAAACCTTTGTCAGATATTTCCATAAAATTAACTTCATCTAAAAAAACAAACACAAAACACAAAAAAACTATGTGTGATGTTTTAGGCCTGATCATAAACAATCACAAAAGCTTTACTGAGCAGGCCTCAGGGAGATAACTGCACACCTTGCATCAGATTGGGTGCACAGACAGAGCATTGCAGATTCTGAAGGAAACTGCAATCCAGGACTCAGGCCCACCTGGCTGGTCTTGCTCTTTACACATTAGCCTTGTCAGCCCAGGTGCCTCCCTTTCTAGGCCTCTTTGAGGCTTGGGCAGAGCTTCTCTTCAGGTACCTTATAGGAGTGAAGAACAAAGGAGAAACCTTGAAGACACTTTTCCCCAGTCTGGCTCACTGCCCTGTACTTTTCCACTCCTAGCCCTTCCCCTCCATCCACCCTCCTCTCCATCTCACCGTCCATAAACTGCCTGAGCCTTTTGTTTGGGGGCTTCCTCAACAGAGAGATGATCCCTGTGTCTCTGCTTATCTACCTGTCCCTGGACTGTGCACCGTTCCATGAGGGAAAAAAAGAACAGCAAGGAATTGACATTTTCTTCCCTATTGTACTCTTTTGCACTTCATCAAAGTAAATGATTACAGGCTAAATCTTTCCTTTTGGCTTGTGGCTTTAATTGGCTACTCTGACACCTGCCAGCCCAATTCTGTCTCTCCCAGCTCACCTGAGCTTCTGATAATATGTGGTCATAAGATTCCACAATATTATCCAATAATCTTGTTCTTTTTCAAGACAAAAGACAGTTAGCTGTGTAAAATTTTGTCTAATTTCTCATAGAAAACATAATAAATACCAAGAAAATAAATCTGAATTAAAATATTATTTGGGTCACGAGCACCAGCAAGAGGTCGTTCATTAATTTCTCATCCTACCTAACCCGCGGAGTCATTGTAATAATGTCATTTCATTCTGCTTCTCAGAGCTTACATATAGGACCTTAACATTAGTATCTTAACTTTAGCATTCAGTAACAAACAGAATATTAATTCAAACTTTGAGACTATTGGTTACTCTTCAGAGTTATTGTGTTAGGTTGTTTTTATGTTTCTATAAAACCTGAAAACTGGGTAATTTACAAAGAAAAAAGGTTTAATTGGCTCACAGTTCTGCAGGGTGTACAAGAAGTGTGATCCCAGCATCTGCTTCTGGTGAGGCCTCAGGAAGCTCACAATCATGGCGGAAGGCGAAGGGGGCACAGGTGCATCACATGGCAATCAGAAACAAGAGAAAGGTGGGGGAGGTGCTACACTTTTTAAACAACTAGATTTCCTGAGAACTCAGAGAAAGAATGAACTCACTATCACAAGGACGGCACCAAGCTGTGAGTGATCCACTCCCACAATCTAAACACCTCCCACCACCTCTATCTCCAACATTAGGAATTACATTTCAACATGAGATTTGGAGGGGACAAACATTGAAACTTTATCAGTTCTACAACAAATACCAAGGCAGCATAGTGCATGGAAAGAGTACAGACTCTGGGCCCAGTGTTCTGAGTCTTCTGTTTGCTAGTCACATAACTCAGGACCGGTCATCACCACTAACTCTTCCATATCAAAAGATCGTTAGGAAGATTAAATGCGGCTGTTATGTAAACTGCTAGAGGTACTCATCCAAATTTCTTCTACTCATAAAGCTATGCATAAACAATAACATGTTTAGTGGATATTAGCAATAGTACATTGATTACTCTGGGCCACAACGGCATAATACTTACATTGAAAATACTGGTATTGTTCAAAATACGTTTGGAACAAACTACTTTGAAAATGTCTTCATAATCTATGTATGAGAGTTATTTTCATTAATTTGTAATCACATCTCACTTCTAAATACTTAATTTGCAAAACCCACTTTATTACCTGATTTATTTATAAAAATTTATATCAGATAATTTGTTATTGAGTTTAAAGTCAAATTTGCCATTTAAGCCACCATTTAGGAATTTATAACAGCTTTATTAAAGGGAGTTTTTCTCTGGCTTAGAGCAAATCATTTATCTAGAAGGAGATAGAAATTCTGGCTCTGCCCCCTCATAACTTTGTACCTCAAACAAGCTACTTGACATCTGATATTTGTTTTCTCATCTGAAAATGGGAATGATAGTGTAAATGCCACAGAGTGATATTAAATAAGATGGTAGGTATAGAAAACATAGAAGATAACTTGTTCATAGCAAACACCATGCAATTGAATTGTAGCAATTTTCACCACTCTGTTTTTTCATGACCTCTCCCTGACCTTGGGCTTCCTTCAAATTAGGTTATGTTTAAGCAATATATTTTGCAAATAGTCACGGAAAAAATGATATTTAATACTTTCATGGAGCAAACATTACCAGGGAAGCTGTTTGAAACCATTTGTTATATAAATCTTCACGAAGAAAATAATCTAAAGCTAATAATGTAATTGCATTATTTTTTATATAAATCTTCATGAAGAAAATAATCTAAAGCTAATAATGTAATTGCATTATTTAATTGAATTAAAAGTTGAACTTTTAATTCTTTACCTAAAAGAGTATTAATATGTACGTAAATATGTAAATATCCACTAATATTCACAGAAGGAAAATTTCATTAAAACATACATTAATTAAAAATCTCTGTACTTGCTTATTGTTAGATTTAATTGCTTGCTTTTAAATGTTTGAAAATTTAATGTCCAATTGAAAATGAAAGACACTTCTGAAGTCTGCAAATAAATTTGATTACAGCTTCTCTTATATTTTAAAAGATGGTCTGTATCTATAAATGTGGAATTAATGCATAAAAGTTATTCTTCAAACTAACTTGCTAATATACTTCACAATTAAAGAATGTACATAACATTATTGATTTTGTTCATTGTTACTTTTGTAGTAGTTAGATATCATCTAATCTCCACAACTACTTATTTTATTACAGAATAACAACAGCTGAAATATTTTTAAATCAGTTTTTAATAGGGTTCATGGATGAGGAACCATTAGACATTTAAGAACAATAGGGCAGAATCTTATGGAGGTAAAGCAGCTAAATCCAACAAATACAGAAATTGAGGTTAGGACAATTATTTGTTTATACATTGTGATGGTTAGTTTGCTGTGTCAAATTGACTGGGTCACAGAGTTCCCAGGTATTTGGTCAAACATCATTCTGGGTGCTTTGACGTTAATTTTAAAATGTGTTCTAAATAAAGCAGATTGACTTTCCTAATGTAGGTGGGCCTCATACAATCAGTTGAAAGCCTGAATAGAACAAGAAGACTGACTCTTCCTCAAGTAAGAATTCTTTCGTAACCAATGTCATTGTCCTGGGACAGTGACTTTTTTCCTGCCTTTGGACTTGAACAGAAACATCAGCTTTTCCAGGGTCTCCAGTCTGCTGCCCTTCAGATGGAAAGTACACCATCACCTCTCCTTTGGACTCTGATTGAAAATAAACTATTGGCTCTCCTGGGTCTTCAGCTTGCTGACTCACCCTGCAGATCTTGGGACTTGCTTGGCTCCACAGTCATGTGAGCCAATTCCTTGTAATAAATCTCTCTCTCTTTTTCTCTCCATCACTTCCTCTGTCTCTATGTATTTAACTGATTACACACACACACACACACACACACACACACACACACCTCCTGTTGGTTCTATTTCTCTGAGAACACTAAGACACCATGTGTCTCCTTTATAAAATGTAAGCAAACCAAAGTTAAGAACCATTTCTCATTTATTTTACTATTTATGTGTCTAAAATACACAGCCTAGCACAAAATTGGAGATTCTGGCAGATTACAATTGGACTTGATGCTAGGAGTCAGAGGAAAGCTGATGGGCATGGCTAAGACCTGCATAGATGGAGGTGGGCAAAGCCTAAAGGGTTGATGAACTTAAGGAGGGTACTATTTGCCTATCAGGATCCTGAGCCTTCAGAGCTATGGGAGGGATCCAAAGAGCTAGTACATAATTGCTGAACAAATGTATCTCCTTGAACTCTTGATATGGGAGTGAGGTATCAAGAGTTAACCATGCCAGGAGAATTCTGCACTAAATTTTAAAATTATGCAAACCTCTCCTATAAAACTTTCCAACAAATAATCTCTGACTGACCAAATTACTTATTCCACTGTGCATTTGATTAAAAAATTAGATTTTAACTATAAGCTCTTTCAAAAATCTATAGTGTAGTATAGGAAATAAATAAAATCATATTTTCTAACTCATATTTTACTCAAAGATTTGTACATATCAATTTAATATGGATCTTTAAACATAATTTTTTTTGAGACAATTCCTATGTCTGCCACCCAGGCTGGAGTGCAGTGGTGCGGTCATAGCTCACTGCAGCCTTAAACTCCCGGGCTCAAGTGATTCTCTTGCCTCAGCCTCCCGAGTAGCTGGGACTACAGGCACGTATCACCAGACCCAACTATTTATTTCTTTGTTTGTTTGTTTAGTAGAGATGGGGTCTCACTGTGTTGTCCAGGCTGGTCTCAAACTCCTGGCATCAAGTGATCCTCCAGTTCAGCCTCCCAAAATGCTGGAATTACAGGTGTTAGCCACTGTGTTGGGCCTAAACATAATTTTTAAATATTTTTATTCAGAGTATTCTTATATAGCTGTTTGGGATTTAGAAAATAACTTTATATAATCTACTTTTGGAGATTAGATTTAATATGGTCACTTTACAAATATAAATGATAGAAATGTGATTATGAGTATTAGACTTGTATTGTGAAGGGTATTATTTAAGTTAAAAATAGCTTAACTATAGGCTTTGATAATTAATCTGATGTAACTTGATACTGACATTGCTCCATTTGGATATTTTTTAAAAATCTATACAAAATGAAATAATGCTTTTCCTTCTCAGACAGCATGGCATATTTTTGTTGTTGCTGCTGTCGTTATTGTAAATTCTTTTTTTTTTAAAGTGATTGCCATGTTCTAAAAGTCTGCTGACTCTTTAACACTGTCAATATAATGCATCTCCTTTACAAAAGTACTTTAAAGAACAGTTTAAAAGCTCATCATAAAATTGCTTCTACTATAAGATGATCCATCTTAATTTCCAAGTGTGTAGTGTTACAACAAACAGTAATAAACTTACATCTTAGTCGTATGATATTACCCAGACTGCATACTACTTTCTTATCTTCCACTCTTTTTTCTTCCTTATTTTTCAACACTTTGTCTCACTTGTAGGCTATACTTTACATTATTTCCGTTAAATGTAATGTAATTATACTTTACATTATATTCCATTAAATGTTGGAAAATCTGTGAAGGAAAAGACTACCACCTTATATATTTTTAACTTCAATACAATGTTTCAGCATAATGAAATAACAAAGAATCAGAAACTAAAAGAAAGCCCCACTTACAAATAACAAAATTTAACTCATTTATTCAAATAATATATATTGTGTGTTTTCTATGGACAAGGCAAGGAGCTGAATGCTTTCTATTCTTCACATATTTACTAATAAGATTTTAAATAGAAACTTGTATATATCAATAACCAAAGACCCACCCATTTGCTAATTATACCTTAATACCTATTACCATTTACCTTAAATACATATATAATGTATTAAAATCTTAAGAATAAAACCTTATATCAAAACCTTAAGAATCTGAATAGAAATTAGTTTTGATAAAGCAAGTTTTAATTTGAAAGAACCAAGAACATGACTATGTCCTACACCTCACAACCTTAATTTTTAAACTGAATCTTTAAGTTAAAGAACATCTTTACCTATGTGCTAAATTTGACCAAAATTAGTAAATTTTCTGGAAAAATACAACTGAACCACAATCTAACACAAAATGGGAAGAATTAATTTTAAAATAAATTTTTACTTTGGTAAACAAGTATTCCATATGAACTTCTGATAAATTATTAAATTATTATTTTTGTTTTGAAAATATTTGGCTATGTAGACATTGTCATTGGTTATACTTCAGGCTTTCCATTTTGTTTTCTAAAGACCTCTCACAATTTTCTGTTTCTTGTATCACCTCTCACAATTTTCTGTTTCATATATCAACATTGCATTCAGCTGCATTCCAGCAAACACAAGAGTGTTATGTTCAGCTTGTTGACTTTTATACTGATTTACTTTGAGATCTCTCCTTTTAATTTTGTTATATGTTTCCCCAAGGGTATGACATTTTCATTTTATACAGTTATGTCAGATAGGCTAAACAAACTGTAACTTTTTTATAAAAGAATAAGAATGTTTCCTGAAGTTTTAATGATAAGTATTATAGCAAGCAATTGAAAATTAGAGAAATATGAATAAATGCATTTCTAATTCATATGCCTATAGTTCAAGGACAAGTGTAAACATGTCTATAAAATTGAAAAAAAGAATTAAACCAAAAATAACAAATACTGACTATAAAATAAGTTGTTTAAGGGGCTATGCATTGATTTCAAAAATGTCACCTTTAAATTCTTTTTGTGTCACATTTTCAAACACTACATTTCTGCCATTGTCTCAATTCTCTCTTTTTCTGATATTTGTTTTGTGTAAATATTAGAGTTCCTCAATGTGTTTTACAATCTTCAGTAGCTGCTCTTTCATATTTATTATTTCTTCATCTCTCAGCACTGTATTGTGGATTATTCCTCAGTGCTAACCTCCAATTCATTAATTCTTTCTGCAGCTGTATCTTTTCAAATGCAATATTATTCAATTTTTCAAATTTCAATAACTAGATTTTTATTCCCAAGTTTTAAAGTATTTTTTCTATCTACTTTTAATCTATTCTTATTTCTTAAATTTAGAATAAACACATATGTTATAAAATTTTATAACAATTTTTTCTACATAGAATTTATATTCTAAATGTATTTTGGCTATCTTTCTTATAATTAGATGACTTCTTATTTGGAATTTGGGTTTGCAGGTTGAAATTCATTTGTGTGCAAAGATTTTGTTTTATTTTTCTCTCTTTTTGTAGTGTCTCCTCTTTAGAATCATCCAGTAGTATTATGATTGGTGACACACAACTCTGAACTGAAGTTATAATGGGATTTTGGCACTCTTGTACCATGAAGTTATTAGAAACAGTAATCTTGAAAACATTTAACCTATAACCAACAAATAATTTGGTTTAGTTACTAACTTCTTTAGGTTTACAGTTTATTATTTAGACTATAGTTACAGGTAGAAATTGATACTGATTTTTTAAAAGAAAAATTGGGCTTGACTTTTTAACCTAATTTCACATTCAGCAGAGCTCTACATCAGCCCCTGTCTTCAAGCATTGAGTCAGATTTTGATCTCCATTAAGACAGCTGCATTTTTCAGACATTTATTTACACTGTACAAGAAATAAACTCTTCATTGCCATTGCCTGTATTGGTATTACTCTTCAGTTGTCTGTTTTCAAAGTTTAACCCTTGTTTTGTGTTTGGAATAAAGAGTGTTCTTCAAAGAATCAAAACAGCCATTTTGAACAAAAATATCAAATGTTTTTGCAACACTTCTTTTAGATTCATCTAAGAAAGGATATTAATACATGCGTATGATTTTTAAGGCTTTATAGTAAAAATGCTTACAAGTTTTGGACAAGAATTACTGTAGATCACTTGTTAGCTTATGTGGTTTTAAAACAGTCACGCTTAAATTTAGAAAGTACAACAGTGGTTTGAACTAAACTAGTTATTTAGTTTAAATTAGAGATACCATGAAGAATGTAATAAAAGAGATTTCTGAGCCATTGAGCATATAAACATTCAGACTGCAAGAACTTGACTTTAAATATCGAATATGCATTATACTGTACTTATTTTGTAAATATTTGGTATTTATTTTTAAAATCTTGTCAATAACCACTTCTTGATTCTATTGTGTGATAGAATATTACTAAAATGTAAAAAAGTAGATGATACCAATAGAGAATGAAAAATAAATTTAGATAAGAATTATAAAGGCTGTTTTTTGTTTGTTTTGTTTTGTTTTGTTTTGAGACAGAGCCTCGCTCTGTCACCAGGCTGAAGTGCAGTGGCACGATCTCGGCTCACGGCAACCTCCACCTCCCGGGTTTAAGTGATTCCCCTGCTTCACCCTTCTGAGTAGATGGGACTACAGGTGTGCACCACCACACCCAGCTAATTTTTTGTATGTTAGTAGAGACGGGATTTCACCATGTTGGCCAGGATTGTGCCGATCTCCGCACCTCTTGATCCGCCCGCCTCAGCCTCCCAAAGTGCTTGGATTACAGGCGTGAGCTACTGTGCCCGGCCATAAAGGATGTTTTTAATTGAACATTTACTGATACTTGTATGTCACATAATATGATTCTTGCATATGGAAGAAATTTAAGCTAGTTACTAAGAATGCAACAGGTCTGTAGGTAAATTCAGGTTTGGACAGTCACTGGATGCATGCTTGGCCTTGGCTCAGAAATGCAGCCCTTTTTAACTTCAGTTTGCTTATCTGTACTATGAGTATATCAGTGATATCTGTCTCATAAGAGTCTTATAAGGACTAAATGGGATCAAGGATGTACAGCATATAACACTGCCTGAAGCTAGGTTAAGCCTGAAAAATATTATTTTAAAAAATGAAGCCAGCTAATAAACAATTTGTTCTCCTTTAACATGGTCTAAATCTCTATTATCATTTACTTGTTTGACTTTCAATGTGTATATACCCATCTATCACTGATATTAGACCTTGATTCTTCAAGGAAATAACATTTTTTCATACTTCAGTGCCTAGCATAGTGCTAGAACAAGTAAATAAATGGAAAGCACATACACATTATTTTTGAGAGCTCCCAAATAGGAAACAAAATCTATTCACTGAAACATTAGACATTTCCTATGCAGTCAAAATCACCATGGAATATTTTTATATGTAACAATGAAAGGTATCTTAAAGATACTAAACAATCAAAAGAGCAAGGCTTTCCAGAAATGGGATATTACGGTTAAAATACCTATGAACCTGTAACATTTTAAGGAATCGCTATCAACCTCAGGACACTCTGAGTTATTTAAAGCTCTCAAAGGTTTGGTACCACTAGTGAAAATTTCATCCTAAGGTAAGGAGAATCTTTTTTCCTCAATTTTTTCTTCCCTTTTTCAGGCAGATGAAAATATGTGACGGCATCCTTTTTTTCTCACCTTCTTTTTCCTATCAAGTTGATTCTATACTGTACCATCTTGAGTTGTCTGAGCTCAAGTTCTAAATTCTATTTCTGCTTATTTGTTATACTCTTCACTGAGAAATTTTTGCTCAGATTGAGTCTCTGAAATGCATGACATAAGCAATTTTCATGGTAAGAAAATCACTAGCAAATATAGCCTTCTTTCACTTCTCAGGCACAGCAGCTGCTGATATTAATACCAGCTAGTCATTTGTTTATCACGGGTAAAACAGATTTGGTATTGACTGGTTTGACTCAGGACTATGGTATTCTAATTAAGATTGCTAAAAAGAACTATAGAATTAAACCCTAAGTTAAAATAAGCAGATATGCAATGGCACACACACAACTATATTCTGCTCCAATTCACAAGTAATTCCATACTACAGACAATGATTCAAGTTCATTCTCAAGAAGACTATACAGAAGAGCAAAAATAGAGTTTAGATGATAAAAATCACATTTTATTGCTGTAATTTTCTTTCTTACTTTAGAATCATTCATTTATCAGCCATTAGCCTATATATCAAATATCACTACTTTTTCTAAAGGCAGTTGAGTTTCATCAAATGCATTTCTCCAAAAACAATAACTAAAACCCATAGTAACAGACATTTAGCATAACATTCTTTTTTTTTTTTTTAACTATACTTTAAGTTCTAGGGTACATGTTGTCAGGCCTCTGAGCCCAAGCTAAGCCATCATATCCCGTGACCTGCAGGTATACATCCAGATGGCCTGAAGTAACTGAAGAATCACAAAAGAAGTGAAAATGGCCTATTCCTGCCTTAACTGATGACATTACCTTGTGAAATTCCTTCTCCTGGCTCATCCTGGCTCAAAAGCTCCCCCACTGAGCACCTTGTGACCCCCACCCCTACCAGCCAGAGAACAACCCCCTTTGACTGAATTTTCCTTTACCTACCCAAATCCTATAAAAGGGCCCCATCCCTGTCTCCCTTTGCTGACTCTCTTTTTGGACTCAGCCCGCCTGCACCCAGGTGAAATGAACAGCCTTGTTGCTCACACAAAGCCTGTTTGGTGGTCTCTTCACATGGATGCAAGTGAAACATGTGCACAACATGCAGGTTTGTTACATATGTATACATGTGCCATGTTGGTGTGCTGCACCCATTAACTCATCATTTACATTAGATATATCTCCTAATGCTATCCCTCACCTCTCCCCCCACCCCACGACAGGCCCTGGTGTGTGATGTTCCCCACCCTGTGTCCAAGTGTTCTCATTGTTCAATTCCCACCTATGATTGAGAACATGCGGTGTTTAGTTTTCTGTCCTTGCGATAGTTTGCTCAGAATGATGGTTTCCAGCTTCATCCATGTCCCTAAAAAGGACATGAACTCATCATTTTTTATGGCTGCATAGTATTCCATGGTGTATCTGTGCCACATTTTCTTAATCCAGTCTATCACTGATGGACATCTGGGTTGGTTCCAAGTCTTTGCTATTGTGAATAGTGCCACAATAAACATACGTGTGCATGTAGCACAACATTCTTATTGCTGACTCTGAAGGATTCCTCCTACAGTCCCTGTTGTGTTTCTCATTGTCAAATGATATCCAAGGTCATAAGTACACTTTACCATGTTACTGGGTTCAGGGGACAGGAGAGGGCAATGAGCCACTATTTTTTACTTGAACTCATTTTTATGTTGTCAGATATCAAAATATCTGAATATTGAATAAGCAGAATATTGTGTTCCGTGCTAAAAGATATTCCTGTTTGTATTTTCAATGATAAAATATACATTTTTAAGAGACAGAACAAAAAAGCAAACTTAACCTCCGACATGAGAACATACGCCTTAATTGAAACTACAAAAATGCTGTCACTTTGTTCTTTAGTGGCCCAGCTACAAGGCTCTGCCTAACCCTTTGAATCTTCCAAATTTCCCATAAAATTCCTGAGAGGGCTAAGTCTTTCAGTCAAGTCTAACTATGATTATATAGAGACAGCTGAAGACTGCCTACTCAGGTAAAGTGGAGACCTGAGGCAATTGTCAGAGTAATTCAAGCAGAAAATTTTTCTACTGTAGAAGAGATAATGTTTGCTTGAACTATTCAGATTGGCCATCTATAATCATTAAATTCATTAACTCGCTCCTTCACTTCACTTTGCCTATGAAGAACAGCCTTGTTGCTATTAAAAATATATACACAAGGCAACTCAAATATTTGTGAGTTTACAAAATACTCTATTGATTTTTTTGTAAAACAAGTTCACAGGTTTAATGAGCTATAGTTCCTAGAGAATTAGATGAAGGAGTCCCTGGAGGGGGTTGAAAAGATGGGGTAATGAAGGATAAATTACCAATGAGGTATTTTTGGTTCTCTAAGATCTATATTTCTATCTATGTGACCCCACTATAAACGAGACACACACACAGACACACACACACACCCCATTATACTATTTATCAGCCACCAAAAAAATACAGGTTAAAATTTTAATTTAATAATAATAATGATAAAAAAATAGGCAAGCAGTTCTTTATCTTATTATTATTATTTTTTTGGACAGAGTCTCACTCTGTTGCCAGGCTGGAGTGCAAGGGCACGATCTTGGCTCACTGCAACCTCCACCTCCTGGGTTCAAGCAATTCTTCTGCTTCAGCTTCTGGAGTAGCTGGGACTACAGGCGCACACCACCACGCCCAGCTAATTTTTGTATTTCTACTAGAAACGGAGTTTCACCACGTTGGCCAGGATGGTCTTGATCTCCTGACCTCGTGATCTGCCCACCTCAGCCTCCCAAAGTGCTAGGATTATAGGCGTGAACCACCATGCCCAGCCAGTCCTTTCTCTTTTAAGGCAACAGACAGGCCCCTTCAAGTATGCAAGGGTTTAAAGACAAAGGTAAATATAAACTCTTTTTTAAAGAATAAAAATAAACCTTATTTATATCTCCTGGTTTCTAAACAGGTAGTTGTGGCTCTTGTCCTTGCTGTTCTTCAGCCATCACCACCCTCTCAAGGCTTCACTGTTACTGAAGCACTTCCAAGGACTCATCACATTTGATTCTCTTCAGCTTTTCCATAACACCCACACCATTAGTGTCATGTTTGCTTACTTGAATAACAGATTTTGGCCAGGATATAGGTTTTGATGTACCTTGATTAAAAGGAAGTCAGGAAGGGTTTCTCTCTGGAAACAAGTTTGGAAACTCTGGGGAGAAACTAATCAAAAAGAAGTGGAATCTTGATGAAATATCAAATTTGAGAAGTTTTTTTTTTTTTTAAATCAAGAGCTCACTGATTTGGATAGACACAGTACAAGAGGTAGAAGTACACAGAAGCAAGAAAGTTACAGTGAGAGGACATAACTGTCTGAAGCCAGCTCTGATTCTGCATGAAGAAAACAACTCTGTATGTATCATGGACGTAACTGCAAAACAGAACTTTCCCGAACCCATTGCCATTCAAGCTCAAGAGTAGCTAGTTGCTCCAAGTGGATGGGATATGACTGGAGTAGCTCAGACTGAATCTGGGAGAACATCTTACTTACTATCTGCCATCATCCACGTCAATTATCAGCCTTCCTAAGAGGGAGGATGGTTCTATCTGCTTGGTGCTGGTGCCAACTCAGGAACTGGTCAATAGGTAAAGCAAGCAGCTGCTGAATATTATAAAGCATATTGCTTGTCATCTACTTGCATCTATACTAGTGCTTGCAAGAGACCACAAATGTTATTTGGAGGGAGAGATGGAAATATGTATTGCAACACCTTGGAGACTTGATTTAGTGTGTGAGAAGATCAATCTAAGAAGAACACATTACTTTGCCCCTGATGAAGCATATGGAATGCTTGATATGGGTTTTTACCTGCCTAAGATTACGTATCATGTAAGACATTGATGGGCACACTCTAAAGTGTAACTTAGCTAAAATATCTAAGCTTGCTGAAGATTTCCTGAAAAACTATGTTCAATATACCATATAAACAATAGTGCACTACAACTAATGAAAAAACAACATTCTTGAGATTGTGTATGCATATAATGACAAGAAAGGCTGAAAAACTTAATTGTCTAATGAAAAAAGGAAAATAAAACCATTTTTTATTGAAACCAAAAGAAGATATCATGAGCTTATCAGCAAAATAAGAAGAGACAGGTGACCTGTCATGAGTATTCATGGTGACAAGAGTCAACAGGAATATGCCTGAGTTCAAAATTAATTCAAACATGGGAAAGTTCCTATTCCGATTGCTACAGATACAGCTTTCAGAGGGCTAGAGATGAAAATGCAAAATTTGTCATGAATTATTACTAACTCACTCCTCAATGGGTTATATTCATCTAATTGGAAGAATTACTCACAGTTCTAAAATATAGCCACAGCATACACTTTCTTTACTTCTAATAACATGAAGCAAGGGAATGATCTTATCTCTGTTTTATGAAGCCAATCTAGCTATGAATCTCAAGTTGTTCCAGTTGGTCAAGGACAGAGGTTCAGGTCATTCCAGAGGTAGAGGAGGCATGAAGAATGACCATTTGTACCACTATTCACACTCAAAGAGGTTACTGTAAGTCTCCTTAAGAGAGATTTGGGGGCAAAAACTCAGAATGGTCATATGATGTAGCAAATTACATAATGGGTCCTTTAAAAGCCATTTCATATCTATTGATATAGAGACCAGTTTTAGGACTTACCGGAATGGTAATGATAACATTCAATAATAAGGAATTAAGGTTTCAAATATGCGCATGGTGTGAACCAACAGCCATATACTATCCTGCTAACTGCGGCCACAGGTTCAATTGGTATCTTCTGCCAATAAAATATTCTCAATAAACCTTAGTATTACAGTATATGTAGGTATCTGTTTTTTATAATTGCCCTTTACATTTGGGTTTATCACACAAAGTAGTTACTTAGAAAGTATGATAAAAGCAAAAATAATGGCATGTAGCAGTATTATACTTTGCTTCTTTGCTATTAAGTTTGATATTTCTCAAAATTACAAAAGTAATTTTTAATCTTTGGGTTTTTTCGTACTCGAAAATACAGTAGTGTTTTCACAAAAGTGCCTATACAGTGTTTTGAAGTATAACTAACTCAATGGAATGCCTAGACTTCCAATGAAAAATCATCAAAAGACCAAATTAAGTCTTTTTTTTTACTTTATTTTACAAATATGACATCATGTAAAACTTAAATGATCCTCATTTTTAAACATAAAAACAAAAGTGATTCAAAAAATGATCCAACCCAATAAGAAGTTAATTAAAATGAAACACTCAAAAATGAAAATGTGGTAGTAAAACTGGTGGTAAGTAGAGAATCCATTTCAATTTTAAAAACAAACTATATCGCCGGGCACGGTGGCTCAGGCCTGTAATCCCAGCAATTTGGGAGGCCGAGGCAGGCTGATCACAATGTCAGGAGATCAAGACCGTCCTGGCTAACATGGTGAAACCCCTTCTCTACTAAAAATGCAAAAAAAAAAAAACATTAGCCAGGCGTGGTGGTGTGCACCCGTAGTCCCAGCTACTCGGAAAGCTGAGGCAGGAGAATGGCGCGAACCCGGGAGGCGGAGCTTGCAGTGAGCCGAGATCGCGCCACCGCACTCCAGCCTGGGCGACAGAGACTCCAACTCAAAAAAAAAAAAAAAAAAAAACACTATCAGTTGGAAATCACTTTTACAAAACAAAATGCAAGAATTTTAATCTTTGATAATATAAATAACAAAAAATAAATACTAGAAATTAGGGTTTGGGATTCAGAGGAGGATGTAGTAAGTATGCATTTTTAACACCTTACAAAGCAGGGATTTAATGAATGCTATCAAATTGGAACACATAGCAAAAAGAGCATAATGAATCTAGGATCTCCATTTTTTCAGGATTTCTAAATTTTCATAACATAATAGGGATCTTTGAAAACCAATGTATCTTACAATGAAGCAAAAATAAATATAACTCTTCTTAATATAATATGCAAATACTATTTTATTAAAATGTCTATAATTTATCTATCTCTATTTTCCACCTACCTATATGCATGGAGAGATTATTAAAATCTTATTCACAAATACTAATAATAGTTGGGAAGTTGGGATTTGTTTAACTTTTAAAATTTTTAGTCTTTATATTCCTTTGGGTTGATTGAAATTTTTAAAGTGAGAATCTATCAGAAGGTATTGGGAACATTGGTTTCCATAAGGAGAGGAATTGTGTTATCAGGGAACATAAACATGAGGAAATTGTTCACGGTTTTCTTGTCAGTAACTTTAGAATTCTGAATCTTCTGAATACCTTATAATTGAAAAAAAGCACATTAAGTTAAAATCATTTTAGTGATTTTGTCAAATTTACACACAAAAAATATAAAAAAAAGTTTTTATTATTTAAAGCCAGTTGAAATTTAAGGTCCAGTTCTACTCCAAAGACTCTATGGTTGTACTGATACATAGATCTATCAACATAAAGCCTTGACAAAACTAACTTAAACATAAATTCTTATAACTGATAAAAGGGCAGAAAGATTGTTTTTACATGAATAATATTATATAGCTATTGATCTCCATTTAGTTTGAAGATGATGCTCTGACTCTCCCTTAATTTGGCAGGCAAAGCAATGTCCAATTGAAAATCAGATGTTTTTGCAATGTGAAGATGCTGTAAAACTGTTTAGACTTGTACAAAAGTTTTATTCTCACAAGAGAGGATATAAATTACTCTGCCTGTTAAAAAGATATTCTGTATAGGTAAGACAAAGATGACAGAAGTGAGTCAGCTGGAGACAGAGCAGACAATAAAAAGGGAAATAAATATTAAGAGGGAAATAACCTTGTAAGAGCAGATCTAGGCTCAATATGAAAGATTACATCTATTCTAATAAAACTCATTAATATTCCTCATAAAATAACTATGGCTTGGCTAATATAACATATAACTGAGGACATCTAAGATGATAAATCTTGAGTTTGAACCTGATAATTTTAAGAAAGCAATCTATAAACAAAAAAGCTTACATTCCTCAGAATAGCCTTATAAATTACACAAAATAATTGTTATACATTTTCAAACATTTTGCTATATTTACGAGATTATCAGATTTACAAAATCTGAGAGTCACTAATAATGCCAATACAGTCTAAACAGAAAATATTTTTGATTTAAAATCTTTCTTGCACCTTAAGGATAAAAAGTGACAGATTTACAAATCAGTGTTATGTCCCTTGCCGTTTTGATTGAATTTATAAGTCCTACTCTTTTAGTTTCAGTTCAAACTTCCGACTTATGACCCCTAACTGGCTGCTTCTTCTATTGCTAGCTCAGTTTTTTGAAGTTCAGATTTTGTAATGAGTTATGCAATTTACTTTCCCTGTCTTTTTCTAAAGCTAAAATAACAAAAACAAACCAAACAAAACAAACATCCTATTCCCTTTGCCCAGCTGCCAAGTATAAGCAGTCTTGATCAGTGGTATTTTCACGTAACGGCACTAACAGCTGAGTTTTCTCCATAGCATCCACAGGATAAGAGGATCAACTTCCCTTTATTAGAAAGATATCTCTGCATAAAAATAGCAAAGTAAAGGCAGAATCGGTATTTATGCTCACTGCTCATTATCTGGCACTTATGATTTAGTCATAAAACAATGTTCCCGGATGGGGTTAAGATGGAAATGTGCTTCTGGCAGTTTCAACCAAGCACCATTAAAAAGCCAACACAATTTCTAAAAATGATTAACTCTTGACTCCAGTTCAAGTTCTAATTCAGCAACATTTCCCTCCCTCAGCAACTCCTGCTCCACCAGGCTTAAGTAATTAAAGTTATGTTTAAGTCCTGAAATAGCAGTGTTCCAAAGGTGGGAAAAATGATCTTTTTCGGTAACACTTTAATAAAAAGAAATCATGGATTAGAAGCTTAGCACTGTTCGATATTGCCTTAGAAATTAATACAACATAATTGTATTAGAACAAATTTTTGCATTATAACACTTTTGGAACATAGTAATGAATTAGAATAATTTAAACTCATTATACAATCACTGATAGTTTCAATGATTCATTCTGGAAAATGTAAGAAAAATATTTTTTAAAAAATAGTAACATTATTTCCATTATGGATGAGAATTTAAAGTAGTTAAAATTTTGGTGACAGTTTTCTCTTTAAATATTTTTAAAATAGTAATTTAGTGTACTTAATATGACTTTTTCAACAAGAGGTTCTCTTTTTTTCCTAAGTAATTCCAAGGAATTTAGCCACTTACTCTAGCAAGCTGTCAATCTTTTAGAGTCTTCTCTGAAACGATTTGGAAAACTGAGACACAAATCATCAGAGAATAGGCTCACCTATGATTTTTAGTGATCAACTCTTTGGGGCAAACAAGAAACAAATATGTAAGTAAAAGTCTCTTCATTTTCTCAACATATAACAATAGATGTCACATGTTAGCAATACTTTAATGACAAATCCCAAGATATCTGAAACTATCATTAAGAGGGAAGATAACAGTTGCTAGCAATTTAAAGAGAAAGGCACTGGGTTGTTTATAAAATACATGCCATTGCTGCAGCAACCATAAACTTTTTTCTTTTCATAATGTAAAAAGTTACTCATGCATCCAAATTTCAGATATATCCAACAAAATAGTTTAGAGGTTATTTTAATTTCAAAAAAATGGAGTTAACATTTTGCAGAAACTTATAGAATATATAAAGTAAGTAAAACAGTTCAAGTTATTTTTTTCACTTCCTTTGGAAAAATGTTCAAATTCACAAGTCTTAAGTCATGACTTAAGTCATGATTTGTTTATTTAAAGCAAAAGTAAAATAATGTATCCTTTGAGAGACACATTTAAAACATGTCCCTGTTGTTTAGGGTCTAAAATTTTTATTCTCGCTTTTTTGCTTATTATTATTTTTTTTTTACAACTTGAGGTCACTTGTTGCTCAGAAGATCAAAATAAGGTAATTTACATACGTACTAGGAATATTCTAAATTGTTCTCTAATTGAATTAAACTTCTCCAGTAGACCTAAATATTTTTCGTGTGAGTTGAATTTTTTGAAAATGAGACAAATAACATTTTACTTATAACATTCTTCATGAATGATGTACTTTAAAATAATAAAGCTCATTAAAAAACAGAACTTGCCAAAATGTTGGATAATTTTGTGTGGTAATATTGAAATGCCATGAGTCAAGAATAACCAGATGTTCCTTATTATTTCATTTAAACCAAACTTAAATATCTTGGAGGACTGAAAATTCCTGTTGGTGCAGGAAAATGTATAAATTTAATTATACATTTAATATATATTTAATAAAATTAATTTTACATTTAATATAAATATATTAAATTTGAATATAATGTAAAATAATATAATTAAATTTACATCTAATATAAATTTAATATAAATATATTAAATTTACATTTAATATAAATTTAATATAATTAAATGTTATAATTTTGATTAAAATATAAAAAGTAATGTGAAAGTCAACTTAATTAAGTTTAATTATTCTTAAACTTTATTTTACAAATCTTTATATGGTTAGTCAATGTAGCTCTTGTTAATACTTTGAAGTGATTATTGTTGCTTGTCCCAGGGTTAGCTATGCACATAGACACTGGAGCCAGATTGCCTGGATTCAAATCCTAGTTTTGCTACTTTCTGGTCTATTGCCTTGGGCAAGTTGCCTTTCAGGTTTATGCATTCTTTCATCATCTGTAAAATGAGATAATAGTAATAGATCTCACTTCATAAAGTTATTGTGAATAGTAAATAAATTGATGTAAAGTGAATAGTTCCTGATATTCAGTAAGCTCTACATTTGTGTTTGCTATTATTCCTACATTTTTATATTACTGATTTTGAAAAGATGATCAAGCACTGAAAGGGGTGTTTTAAATAACAGACTATGTCTAATCTTTCAAATGAAGTGTCTATCATTGAAGAGTAATAGTGAAATAGCATAAAGTCACTTATGAAATACTATTTCACTATTACTATTTCTAATAATGAAATTATCAATAGTGAAATAGTAATAGTGAAAGACACTATTTAAATGAATAGTGCTTTCATTGTCTTTCATTTGGGAAACTATTCACTTACCTTATATTGCCATTAATTTAAGAAATTTCAGATTTTTCTCACTTGAAACTGTCTTTAGAGTCATTCCAAAGCCAAATAAGGAAATCAATCTCATTACTCCCAGTGCTGCAAACAGTGTTTTTCAATTTAGTCATTCAATGTATGACTTGGCTTTAATCAATGAATATTACAACTATAATAATAAAACTCAAATTTACTGAATATTTTATATACCAGGTATAAGAATTTTGGGGATATAATCTCATTTGATTAACAATTTGAAAACAAATTTTTTCTTCAATGAATAAAGATGCACATCATCAGGACATTATAAAATGTGATGAAAGCTCTGGAGGTGATTCCAACATAAGACCTAGAATGGTTCTGCATCGTCCTGCAACTTATTGTCATAATGACCACTGAAGCTAAGAAAGGAACACATCTCTGGATCTTGTATATTACAGTATGTTGGTTAAAATAGATTGTCACATGACTTCAAACTCAAAAGTCATCAGTACCTTTAACTCACATGAAAATCGTATGTATTAATGAATCAAAAACTGAAATAACTCTTATTTTGTTTAGGCTGCACCTTTCCCTTTTGTTTAATTGCTTTAGGAAATTAGAATAGTATATGGGAATATATGACAATAGATATGCTTTGGTACTAATGCCTATCAATGACCCACAGTAGAATAATCTGTTCTTTAAAACTTTGCTAAACTATCCTAAAGTATAACTTTTAAGCCTCTCTTCTCCATTGGTTAAATGGAGACAACACCCACCAAAAACAATGAATAGAAAACACATGATACAGTGCCTTGCACATAGTGAGAGCTTAATAAATAATACCTGCTATTAATTAATGTCCATTTTAAGTCACAAAATTTGCATCTGAAAAACAAATACACAAACATGTAAGACTGTCTCTTAACTATATTCAGGCCCTTCTTGGTCTTTCGTTATTCATTATATCGCATGGAAAACTGAGACAATCTGGTAGTTTTGTCAAAGGGAAAAAATATCTTTATGTACAAATACTACTGATATTGCTATGACGGCAAAGCTGTTGAGGAGAAATTAATTTTGCAAAGGGGACAGAAATCATGAGAAAGAAATATAAATCATTAAGATTTGGACATAGAAACAAACTTAATATAAACTACCAAGAGTGGCCGTAAGTGTAGTTTTCTTTCCTCTCATTAATGTTTTCTTGTGCTGTATAATTGCTGTTACTCATTCTGTGGTCACCTACACAAGACCAAACTCATTCGTATGTAGTGTAGCTGCAGTTTTTAGACAGTCTCATTTTTATGCTTGAAAAAATGAAAATATCTGAAAATGCAATAAAAGTCATCCACAGTACTAAAGTTAAATTACAATGCTATTCTTAAGGTTATCATAATACAGTAAACAACAGCTCATAAAAAAGATCTGTGGCCATGACATAAAACTTATCAAATACCACAATGGTTCTCCTTCTGATAGCTACAGCCCCTAAAATTAAGGGATATTATGGTGTTTTAGTAACTCTAGCAGCTACAAAAGTTCATTGTAAAGAACAAAGGTGCTAAAAAGTCCAAGGTAATCAGTTTTCTCCATTTCTCTGAGTAATTATTAGAATAATAAACTCCAACGAGAGGTCACATATTGCCTAATGAAAGAATTCCTCTGAAGAAGGGGCTACAGTAACTCTTGCCAGTTGAAGGAGAAAGTCGTATTAAACCAATGTAATTACTGCAGCCTATCAGTGCTGTGTGATGATGGGCGCACTTTCCACATTGCAGGCTGGATAGTCCCTTATGCAGTGAGTGCCCAGTGAATTTGTCAAATGATAAAGGAACTATTTTAGTATGAAACATCTTTGAATAGGGTAGATTTTAAGAGTATTAAAACCACTAAACAGAACAATTCAAACAGACATTCTCAGTGTCCTCTCATGATAGACTCACAGGTAGAAGGAAAAAGACATCCTTGGGTCTAACTTCATCTTCTTGTTACAGGAAAAAAAAAAAACAGCAAAAAACACACAGATATCTGAGGTTATGAGCATCTAAGGATAGCAGAGAATTTCAAGGACAAGTGAAAAGCAAGGTGTACATTTTCTAACTTCCAGTTTATTGTTCTTCTGGTTGTTAAATCTGATACAATTTACACAAAAGTTATGATATTGAATCTTTGTGGTCTCTTCTCTCTTGGCCAGCATCAATAAAAATAGTACTCAAAGAAACAAGAGAATAATACCACAGCAACAGAGTACAACTCCATCATGGGGTTTCAGCCACCTTCTCCACCTCCTAATCTTAAAACCAGAAAGACAATAAAAGTTTTCAATAAATAAGGAGATCTATTAAGATTTTAAACATGTGACAATTTGGATCTTTGCTCATATTTCATCCTCTGAAATATCTGAGCTGAGGTCAATTTTGAGGTTTGAAACATCTGACCAATAGAAATTAGTCAATTTAACCCCTTCAGAACCCCATCCCTTCCTTCCTTCCTTCCTTTCTTTTTTTCTTTTTCTTTCTTTCTTTCCTTCTTTCTTTCTTTCTCTCTCTCTTTCCTTCCTTCCTTCCTTCCTTCCTTTCTTTCTTGCCAGCACAGATTTAAGTTTCACTTTTTTTTAATATAAAAGGATTATTTGAAAAACAGGAACTTAGGATATTTACCACACCATGCCATATTTATTTGTCAAAAGCGTACCCTGTACTAAGTACATATGTCTGAAAACTACAGAGGTCTATCCCAGGAAGAAGTAGATTAATTAATTTGAGTTCTATTATTTGAATTAAGTGCTAATATAATTTGTTCTTATTATTAGTTGTACTTAAACTTTAATTTTCTAAGCCTACCTAAAAACAGGATTTTTGTTTTTTTATCTGCCCACTCATTTGTATTAAAATGTAATCTACACTACTAAGGTGCTAAGACTTCCAAATATAAACTGAAACCAATATTTAAGATATTCATATTATCCTAATGTAACATTCCAAAGATGGTATAGTTATGCTCCAGGGACTGATTCTGCTAGCTACAAAGCTAAGATAACAAATAAAACAAATTTGAACTCTTTTGGTGGGCTCATCGTGCATAATAATGATATTTTTTGTTTAAATTTCCAGCCAGAAGCTTTTCATGTTATGTTGGTGCCTGGATATGCACACGATTTGAGAAAAAGTACTTTTAAATAAAACATGTATAATATCCTGCATAGTGGAACAGTTCTTTTGGAAAACATTGTCTCTATACTACAAGTGATAAAACAGAGACAACAAATTCATATGCTCTAACATGTGAAAATATTAGAATGAGTATTTGAGGAAAAGCTTGTTATTCTATAAAGGGTATTTGATTGATGACTCTAGGAACCTGAGTTCTCATCTCAGTTCTACCTCCTTTCTCTGAACTTCATTTTCTTCTCTATAAAATCAGGGAAGTTATACTAGATAGTCTCCAAGATTTACTTCAGCTCTGAAATTCTGATGCCCTACTTAATGCCATACACCAACACATTCTGCAACACAGAAGTACCACAGAAGGCAGTCTTGCATTTTGGAAGAAAAGTCTTGGATTCAGGAGATCTAGATTCTATTCTTGGAATTTTCATGAGCCAGTTTTGTGACTGAATAAGTTTCTTAATCTCTCAAAATTTCAGTGTTCTAAAACAGGGATGTCATTATCTGTCTACTTCCAGTGCTTATTCTGGAAAACAAAATTTTGAAAATAGGATAATATAATAAAACCCCCTTTTTGTCGGGGGGGGGGGCAGAGTCCCACTCTGTTGCCAGGCTGGAGTGCAGTGGCGCGATCTTGGCTCACTGCAACGTCCGCCTCCTGGGTTTAAGCGATTCTCCTGCCTCAGCCTCCCTAGTAGCTGGGACTACAGGCATGCACCACCACGTCCAGCTAATTTTTGTATTTTTAGCAGAGAAGGGGTTTCACCATGTTGGCCAGGATGGTCTCAATCTCTTGACCTCGTGATCTGCCCACCTCGGCCCCTCAAAGTGCTGGGATTACAGGCGTGAGCCATCGCGCCCAGCCTAAAACATTTTTTTAATGTTAAGATGCCATCATAATGAACTGGAGAGCTATTAATGTTTATTGTGCTAAGCTTGAATACTGACAGACTTTATTCTAGCATTTAAAATTTTTGAGGCTATGAAAATGGATGGTAATGCAGAAACAATACAGAGATTTATATTTGCAACTCACCTTTCTATGTATTTAGGACTTTAAAACACTTAGTCTGTGGTTCTCTCAAGTAAAAACATTTAAAGTATTGCTCTCTAATTTAATTCACGTTTTTTGGTTTGGAAATTTTTATATTTGAAATCCCGAAAAGTTGGTTGGTCTGAAGCCATAACCTGAAAAAATATATTTTAAAAGATACCCATTTTCAGGCTAACCTGAATGTTTAGATGTTGAAAAATAATTGTTTTAAAATACAGCCTTGTAACTGTTTGCTCTGTGTCACCTTGCATACAATGTTGATTACACCAATCTCATTTTCTTATTGTAAGTTTCAAATTCCACTGAGCTTACATCATGAACTTTGATGGATGAGCTAGACTGTTGTGTCTGTCTGGGCAGGTGTGAGATAAATTGCTGGGCAAGCTATGATCTTTGGGCAAATTACTCTCCTTGACTACAATATATATCGATGAGATGTGTCAGTATTCATATACACACTTGTCAGTTGCATTGTCCAGGTGATGAAAATACAGGTTAAGGGACCATCAAAATGAAGAGGGAGAAATTCACTGTGTCATAAGAAATTAGTAAAAGGACCTTCACTGTAAGCTGGAAATATGATAAGGTAAAACCTTTGATAGGATTTGATAGGAAAAAAAATCAAACCACTTAATCAAATATAAGTAATTATATTTTTTTCCTCTTCATCTAAAATTCATTTTACTTAATACAAGTCAAAGTGAACATGACAATAATTTAGAGTTTTTACCTGAGAAGGAACAGGTGAAAAGGCTTATAATAATTTAAATTCAATATATTTTCACCATTCATTCAAATTAACTTTTTATTATTTTGCTTTAATACAAAAAAATCAAAAATACAAATATTGTTCTATGGCTAAGTTCTTTAGACTATATAAATATTTTATTCAGAGTCTTTTCAGCAGATGTTCAATCTGTGTGGTCAGGAGTCAGACACTGTTCTAGGCACTATAGATACTGAAGATTAATAAAGTTAAAAACTAGTCAAGAATGGCTTCTCTACTACAACTGGCTTTTATAAAATAGTCCTTGCATGTTTCTGCTCTTTAATAAAACCATGAGCTAATTTTGACTTGAATAGATAGAGAGAGTAGTAGACATGCAACACACAAAGAAATCTCTATTCAAGGAAATAACTCATTTCAGGAGAAAGCTAGAAGGTTCCCAATAAGTTTGTTTTTTCCAAACTAACTCCTAACAATATTCTTGTTCTCCCTACAGCCTAAAAGGGTAGTTCTATACCTCTACTAGGCTAGACTATTTAAATCTAGCACACTGATGTAGATGCACAAAGATAATTATGAGCATGAGCGTTTAGGAGAAGGAATTAAAAGCTGTCATAAAATATTATAACAGTCTTAAGATTGGAAAAATATTCTAAATTTTCCAATAATTGATCTTTCTATCCCCATTGTTATTGCCCAGTGAAATATATGCCTCCATATCCTTCATTTTGTTTTTCCCAAATAGACTTTATTCCTAAACACTGGTGAAGAATCTTGTCTCAAAAGGATTAATCACTGTCTCACAAAAATACATCATGCAAATATGACTTTATCTATTTCATTCTTTAAACCCAATATCTAGGTCAAAAATTAAAATATTTTATTATGTTTTCTAGGAATTATGTATTCTTTAATATTACAAATACCACCAATCCAAATTTTCAAATTTATCTTAGTAAATACAAATTAAAAGTTCTAAATCTTGTGCCAATTTTAATTTAAAAAGAAGAGTTAGACCTCATCTTAATTATGCCAAGTTTCTAATGCATTAGATTCTTCATAAAACTCTCTATTTTTATAGACATATTTTACTTTAATCTTGCATTATTCTTTTTCATGATACAAAACAAAACCAAAATTAGTAGAAATAAATAAATAATAAAGATCAGAGTAGAAATAAATGAAATTCAGACTGAAAACAAATTAGAAAAGATTACCAAAACATAAGGTTGTTTTATTGAAAAAAATGAAATAAAATCAACAAATTCTTAGCAAGGACAACTAAAAAATAGAGAGAGAATATTCAAATAAAATCAGAGGCAAAAGGAAACATTGCAACTGCTGTCAAAGAAATAAAAAGGCTTGTCAGAGACTATTACAAACAAATTGGACTATTATACGACAACAAATTGGAAAGCCTAGAAAAATGAGTAAATTCCTGGACACATAAAATCTACTAAGATTCAACCATAAAGAAATAGAAAACTTGAACAGATCCATAATGTGTAATAAGACTGAAGCAGTAGTAAAATGTCTCCCCACTAGGCAGAAAAATTAAAATAAAATAAAATAAAATAAAATAAAATAAAATAAAATAAAATAAAATAGCAAGCCCAGGAGCTAATGTATACACTGCTGAATTCTACCAAATATTTAAAGAAGAACCAATACCAATTCTACCCAAAGTATCTCAAAAATTAAAGAGCAGTAAATATTTCCAAATTCAGTCTGCAAGGTCAGCATTAACCCTGATACCAAAATCAGAAAAAGATACAACCAAAACAAACAAACAAACAAACAAACAAACAAACTACAGGCCAATATCCCTGAAGAAAGTAAATGCTGAATTCCTCAAAAAATACTAGCAAATTGAATTCAACAACACATTGAAAAGTTATTCACATGATCAAGTGGGAACCATCCCAGGGACGCCAGATGAGTCAACATATACAAATCAATGAATGTGATACAATACATCAAGAAAATCAAAGACCAAAAACAAATGATTATTTCAATAGATGCTGATAAAGCATTTGATAAAATTCAACATCATTTCACAATAAAATCCCTCAATAAATTGGGTTTTATTGTGGAAGGAACATAACTCAAATGGTAAAGGCTGTGTGTGACAAGCCCACAGCTAATATAATATTGAATGTGGAAAAAAATGAAAGCCTTTTCATTAAGATCAGGAACATGAGAAGGATGTTCACTTTCACCGCTTTTACTCAACTTAGTACTGGAAGTCCTAGCCAGGGCAATTAGGTAAGAAAAAGAAATAAAAAGCATCCAAATTGGAAAGGAAAAAGTCAAATTATCCTTGTTTGAAGGTGCCATGATCTTATATTTAGAAAAACTTAAAAGAATCCATTAAGAATTCTGAGAACTGATAAATTTAGCAAAGTTACAGGTTAAAATATCAACATACAAAAATCAGTAGCTTTTCTATGTTCTAATGGTGATCAATCTGAAAAAGATATCAAGAAAGTAATTCCATTTACAATTGCTATAAATAAATAAAATAAATCTAGGAATAAATCTAACCAAGGAAATAAAAGATCGCTGCAAGGAAAACAGTAAAAGACTGATGAAAGAAATTGAAGAGGGAACACACAAAAAAATGGAAAGAGATCTGATGTTCGTGGGAAATTGGAAAATTAAAATCATTACAATGTCCATCCTACCCAAGGTAATCTACAGCTTCAATGAAAAAATACCAAAAATGATTTTCACAGTAATAGAAAAAGCAATTATAAAATGTGTATGGAACCACAAAAGACACCAAATAGCCAAAGCAACCCTGGGCAGAAAGGACAAAATTTAAGGCATCACACTTCCTGACTTCAAAGATTACTACTAAACAAGAAAGTAACTAAAACAAGTTGGTACTGGCATAAAAACGGACCCACAGACCAATGGAACAGCATAGAGAACCCAGATATAAACTCTTACTTTACACCCAACTCATCTTTGACAAAGGCACCAAGAACATACAATGGGGAAAAGACAATATTTTCAATAAGTAGTATTGGGAAAACTAGATAAACACATGCAGAAGAATGAAACCAGACTCCTCTTTCACCATATACACAAATATCAACTCAAAATGAATTAAAGACTTAAATGTAAGATATGAAACTATTGAAAGAAAATGAGAAAATGCTACAGGAACTTGGTCTGGAAAAAGAGTTTTTAGAAAGAACTCAAAAGCACAGGCAACAAAAGCAAAAATAAACAAATGGGATTACATTAAGCTAAAAAGCTTCGGCACAGCAAAGAAACCAATTAACAAAGTGAAGCGACAACTTACAGAATGGGAGAAAAATATTTGCAAACTATCCATCCTTCCAGGAATTAATAACCAGAATATATAAGGAACTCAAATGACTCAATAGGAGAAAAAAAAGTCTGATTTAAAAATGGGAAAAAGACCTGAAAAGACATTTCTAAAAAACAAACAAACAAACAAACAAATACAAATCATCAACAGGAATCTGAAAATAAAAGCTCAACAACATTAATCAACAGGAAAATGCAAATCAAAATCACAATGAGATATCATTTCACCCCAGTTAGAATAGCTATTATCAAAAAGACAAAAAATAACGAGTGTTAGTGAGGATGTGGAGAAAGGGGTACATCTTTACACCATTGGTAGGGATGTAAAACAGTAGTCATTATGGAATAGAGTATGGGGGTTCTTCAAAAAACTGAAAATAGAACTACCTTACGGTCCATCAATCACTCTGCTGGGTATATAGACCAAAGAAAGAAAATCAGTATATCAAAGGATATCTGCACCGTCATGTTTATTGCAGCCCTATTCACAATAGGCAAGATATGGAATCAAGTGTCCATCAACAGATGAATAAAGAAAATGTGGTATATATACACAGTGAAATATTATTCAGCCATAAAAAGAATGAAATCCTGTCATTTGCAGCAACATGGATGGATCTGGAGGTCATTATGTTAAATGTAATAAGCTAGGAACAGAAAGACAAATATCACATGTTCTCACTCATATGTGGGAGCTATAAAGGTGAGTCTTACGGAGGTAGAGCATAGGATGGGGGTTACCAGAGGCTGGGAAGGGAAAAGGGTGGAAATTAAGAGAAACTGGTTAACAGGTACAAAAATACAGTTAGATAAAAGGAATATGTTCTAGTATCTGATAGTACAGTAGAGAAATTATAGTTAACAATAATTTATTACATATTTCAAAATAGCTAGAAGGGAAGAAATGTAATGTTCCAAACATATAGAAGGGATAAATATTTGAGGTGATGGATATCCCAGTTACCCTGATTTGATTATTACACCTTGTGTACATGTATCAAAACATCACATGTATTCCCAAAATATGTACTATTGTGACATATCAATGAAAAAAGGGTCTGACATAGCATCATTGTGAATTTTTTCAGTCATTACAACATTAATATTATGCATTGTCTTGATGCAGGAAGACTGAATAGTTCAAGTTTATCTTAAGTGGTGCTATAGTGTGAATGTTTCTGTCTCTCCAAAATGTACATGTTGAAACCTAATCTCTGATTTAATAGTATTAAGAGGTGGGGACTTTAGGAAGTGATTGAGTCATGAGGGTGGAGCCCATGAATAGGATTAGTTCCCTTATAAAGAGCCCTAGAGGCTTGTTGGCTCTTTTCACCACATGAGGACGTACCAGGAAAGCACCATTTTTGAAGCCCACGGTGATTAAATATTTATCCCACATTTGAAATCAAATCTGCTGATGCCTTAATCTTGGACTTCCCAGCTTCAGAACCGTGAGCAATTAATTCCTGTTTATAAATTATCAGGTCTAAGGTATTTTCTTATAGTAGCCTGAACAGACTGAGGCAGGCAGTACCCAATTGAAAACTGAATTCAGTTTCCTTGGAAACATGCTAACAAAGCATTAAAAAACAAAGAACCCAAACGATATGTATAGAAGTCTAGCTCCTTTTGGACTAGGTAGCTGAGTGTGATACAGAAATCTCAAGATCAAATTAAATTTTACAAAATGATAAATTCATCTGATTGAAGATTAAGACTAAAGATTCTAAGGCCTTTATTACTAACTGAATGCTTTAAAGCCAATACTGAATTTAGTCAATTCAGCTATATAAAGTCAAATGTTTTCTTTTTTAAAATTGCAAAATATTGAACTTATCATCAAGACCTACTTTTGTTCATCCTATTTGCTCTATGGTGATACAATATTCCAATAACTAAAAATTCAAGCAATAATAAATCATAGAAATTTAAGAAAATATAAAATAGACTGCAGTGCTGCTGCTGGTTACCAAGAAATAATGAACACTTTATAGAGTATACTGCAATAATATCCTGGGATGAAATGACTAGAATTTTAAACTCTAACAATTTTGAATTTTGAATTTTGAATTTTCCTTAAAATGTTGTGATAAATCTGATTGCCCATTCAGAAAAATTATGCTATAGTAACAGGGGAGAATCAATGTTCCCATTTTGCCCTTTGTATTCACATGAAATTCAAATAAAGGCATAACAGTATTAAAGGCTTTGGTAATAAATATCAATAAATACATAATACTAACATGTATTGAGTTTTTGCTATATGTGAGGCATATGATCTTCACAACAATCCTATTTGATAGGTATTATCACTAATTTACAGACAAAGCAACAAATATTTTGGGAGTTTAACTAAATTTCCCGTAGTTACATGGTTAATAAACAGTTGGCCTAGAATTCAAGACTGTGTGGTCCAGAGCATTAAAATTAACACTCTTTAGCCTTAGCATGTAAATGCAGAAAATGCAGAATATAGCAAATACAACTCTGTGTGTGTGTGCGTGTGTGTGTGTGTACCTAGTATCTTTGGAGAAGTAGAATAATACAAATTATAAGACCTACTAAGAATAATTATTTGTGGGATACTCTGGGAAACATCATTTTGATAATTTTGAAACTAAATGAAGGCAGATGTACAACCTTAGATAATAATAATATTTTATTCAGTTCAAATTACAATGAACCTTCAAAATTAAGATTGTTTGGATATACTCAAACATTTTCTAGTGGCTATACATACATATACATATATTTCTGCATTTGAGGAACAATATATATCCGAATCAATTATGAAACCATATGAAGCATTTCTGAGTTAGGAGAACTGATTGTTTGTTGTTCCTTGTTTTGGAAAGAAGCAGAAAAGCTATCATATTCAATTTCTACCCTGTTGCATATTTTACCCATTAAACTATCAAAGATTTTTATAGTCCTCAATACTAGCTAACCTCAATCTCTGCTGAACAGAAAAAAAAAGCCCTTCAAGGTAGTATCGGAGTTTCAATCTAAAAATAATGTATCAATCTTAATGACCAGTAAATAAATTTATCAGATAATATTCCACTAAGCTAGATATTATTTTCTGTAGAGTGATTAGTTACATTTGAGGAAGTCCTCTGAAAATCTGAAAAGACTATATTGTCGGCCCTGTCACTTGGGTACCATAACCCATAGCAACCATTGCGTGTAGATTAAATAATCCATAGCAACTGCAGCAAGTGTGAAATGCATACGTGAAAAACATCCTTGAGGTTATAGTGACATGATAAAATGCTAATTTTGTTCAATCTAGCAATCCAACTAGAGAGAGTAATTTCAGAATCTAGAATAATGAAATGATTATGATCAGTCATTTTCTACCACAGAATCACAAATTTTATCTTTAAAAATAAGTTTAAAAATATGTGTATGCATATATATGTATATATTTTATATATATATACATATTCTTTTTTCCTTCTCACATACATATTAGATTAAGTTCATTGGCAGAGATTGTAGCCTGGCAACATTGGTAAAAAAGAAAATTCTATAGTGCTAATTAAAACCAGTAAAATGAGGCCAGGCACGGTGGCTCACGCCTGTAATCCCAGCACTTTGGGAGGCTGAGACGGGCGGATCACGAGGTCAGGAATACCATCCTGGCTAACACAGTGAAACCCCATCTCTACTAAAAATACAAAAAATTAGCCAGGCGTGTTGGCAGGCACCTGTAGTCCCAGCTACTGGGAGGCTGAGGCAGGAGAACGGCGTGAACCTGGGAGGCGGAGCTTGCAGTGAGCCCAGATCGTGCCACTGCACTCCAGCCTGGGGGACAGAGCAAGACTCCGTCTCAAAAAAAAAAAAAAAAAAAACCAAAAAAAACAGTAAAATGAGTATTTTTTTCCAACATGCTGGTAAGTTTCTCATTTTATCCAAGCCTCGATTAAATTAGCAAACAAGTAGAAATTTTCTTCTGTTTAGATGAAATCCTGACATTTTATTTTAATATCTTTATTCTAAAAAATAGGCAAATATGATAATAAGCAATAAAAAATGATTTTTACGAAAATAAAAAGTTGTTTTACATTTAATGTCCCTGATACTTATCTTGTATTTGGAGGCCCATAGTGGATTTTAGAACACAAATTATAGTGATTAAACTTTGAATTAGTTTTTTAAGACTTCATTTTTATTTATTCACTTAAATAGTTATATTAATAGTGTATTCATACAAGCAATGTTCTTAACAAGTACTTAGAATCCTGAAATTCTAGTGAATTTAGAATGATGAAATCAGAGACAGCCTGACTCTTGGAGGGAAAAATATCTGGCATTTTAATACTAATTGACTGAAGTCACCTTTAAATACTAGTTTGGGCAACCTGAACAAAATTACTTAACCATATAGATCCTTTAGTTTTCTTATACGTAAGTATGTCTTCTTACACTCATTTTTCAAGGCTATTTGGAAGGTTAAATTAAAGTGATACATGAAGTTTCTACGTCCAACATATGGCACATCATAAGGTCTCAATTATAATGGCTATGCTGGTGGCAAGATGTATTCATTCAAGGCATTAATTCTAGTTATCTGACACAAAGCCAGGTTACAGGCCTGATCCAGCAAAAAATTTGCTTTCAGGAGAATAATTTTGATTAATTTAAGAGTGATAGTTAATGAATTTGGTTACTCCCCCCTCGCCCCCTGCACACACACACACACATACACATACACACACACACATACACACACACCAGACTACTAAGCTTTTAGCTTTCTTCCTCTGGAAAGCTTTGGGGAAAGAGCTTGAATTTCCAGTTAGGCATGTTCCACTTAGTAGTTCTCTAGATAGATATTATCTTTAAAAAAAAATACTTTCTAAATGTAGTGTTATATGGTTGGTAAAAATTGGATATCAGACTATGTATTTTGGGTTGGTGAAGATTTGTCTAAATATTTCTTTTGAATTGAGAGATTAGAAAAGTTCCTGACAGTGAATTCTCAAGAAGCATACGACTGTTTTCAGGACTGTTTTCAGGACTGTTTTCATCCTCAGAAGGTTCAAAGCATAAATAATTAGATCTTAGTTAAATTGAAAGTTCTACTTACCAAAGAAAAGTTCTCTCATTTCAAGTGAAAGATAATTTTATATAGAATTAGATATTAAACAAATATGCAGATTCTTTTTAATCATAAATAATTCTGAGACAAATGTCTCTGAGTTTCAACTCATATGTATTTGAATAGTGGGACTATACCTGTCTCTCTCAAACCCTGAGATGGTTTATTACCACTAAAACAAATTTCGTTATCCAATATTTAGGCTGAGAGAGGCATAGCCTACTGCATGGTTAATAGTATACTAGACTTAAGTTTGGCATTTTGGAAGTTGCAACTCGGCTATAGTATTAACTAGCTTTGAGACTTTAGCCAAAGGACATTAGATAAGCCACTTGAAAACTCTGTAACTCAGCCACCTTATACGGAAAATTCGGGAGTTAAATGGGCAATTTCTACAGTCCCTTCCAACCGACATAAAAATGCTAGCAGCAAGCCATGTAAGATGCACAAAGGGCATATTACTTTTTTCTTTTTATATTAATTTTCCTTCCACAGGGAACCAAATGTAAATTCTAACATCTATAGCATGCATCTGCCATACTGTGAGAATAGAAAATGGAAAAGTAACGGTAGTCTAAAGCAATATGACAACCTGATCTGATACTTTGAAATACTGTAAGTTTTTTTATTTTATTTTATTTATTTATTTTTTTTAAGTACAAGTGCAGTGCCCTTTGTTACATAATACTTAACTCCAAAGTACTGCTACATATTGTTGGGGTAACAGGAAATCTCTCTTGCTGATGAATGTTTCTGCGATTTTCAACAGTGACTTTCTAGGATTTTCAAAAGCACTTTATTTCAGCAATCATAGAGTGCATACCACACATTCCAAGACTATGAAAGCATGTGTGTTCTTCACTATTTAGGAAGAAAAACGCAAACACATTATAATAATAATGCATTGTTTGGCAAACTCCAGCTAAATATATTGGAAAACTTTCTTAGAGATTTCCAATAATTTGAAAAAACTTGCCTATGAACTACATAGCTTAGAAATAGCAAGAAAATTAAGAAAAAGTTATGTATGTCAATAATGCATGAAATATATGTAGATACTCACCTATTTTATCATATACTACCACCAAATATGCACAAATATACACCATCAAAGATACACAAATTTTATAAGAATACGAAGTAAAATTTTATAAAAATTTACTCACAAATGCAAAGAGTACATGGCATCATTTACAGTTGAGATAAATGTTAACAAATGCAAAGACGCATTATTAAATCATAACTACATCAAATTAACTATAATTCATACTATCCTATTGTAATAATTTTGTAGTTACCACTTGTCATTGGAGTGAGCTCAGTGTGACATTCATCGTAGTCACACGAACAATTCATCTCTCCAGTAAACAATTCATCTCTCCAATTCATCATAGCAAAAAAAAAAAAAGATATCTTGCACTTTTCTGTACTTTCATTCTATGTAATGCAATATCAGAAACCTTAAATAACACAAAGGGGCCTATACACAGGTCCCCTGGTAATGCTAGGATGAAAGTGCTCCCAAGAAACACAGAAAAGTCATGGCATTTTGTTGTTGAATTTCTTGATATGTATCACACAATGAAGTCTGTGGCTTCATTTGCCTGCCATTTACAAATAAATGAAACCAGCATAAGGACTACTGTAAAAAAAAGAAAAGAAATCTGTGAAGCCATCGCTACAGCTACGCCCGCAGCTGCACTTACAGCTATGCCAACTGTGATTTTTGTGAAATACCTTTTTATCTTGTATTGAAAATGCAATTTTATATAGGTGCAGGATTGCTACAAGAAAGGCATACCTATAGACTAATATGATTTGAGATAAAGCAAAGTCAATGTATGACAACTTAAAGCAAAAAGAAGTTTAAAGATCTAAAGCTGGAGAATTTGATGCCAGCAAAGGACCGTTTAATAGTTTTAGAAAAAAGTTTGGCTTAAAATATGTCAGGATAACAAGAGAAGCTGCTTCTGCCAACCAAGAGGCAGCAGATGAATTCCTAGATGCCATCAAGAAAATCAAGAAAATCATTGAGAAGAAAAGCTACCTGCTTGAACAGTTTTTTAAAGCAGACAAATGTGTCCCATTCTAGAAAAAGAAAATGCCACAAAAACACTCATTAGTAAGAAAGAGAAGCAACACCAGAATATAAGGAAAGAAACGATACGCTAACTGTACTGTTTTATGCAAATGCAGTCAGGTTTATGATCAGAACTACACTTATCAATAAAGCTGCAAACACCTAGACTTGAAAGGAAATGATAAAATCCAGGGGTCAGTCTTTTGATTGTACAACAATCAGCCCATGAACAATAAAAACCCTTTTTCTGAATTGGTTTCATCAATGCTTTGTCCCTGAAGTGAGGAAGTAACTTGTCAATCAGGGACTGCCTTTTAAAGTTCTTTTGATATTGTACAATGTGTCTGGTCACCCAGAACCCCATGAGTTCAACACCAAAGTTGTTGACCCCAAACACAACATCTCCAATTCAGCCTCTACATCAGGGAGTCTTACAAAATTTTAAGGCTCATTATACACAGTACTCTATGGAAAGGAAAACCCCAAAGAGAGAACCTCATGAAAGTCTTGTGAGATTACACCTTTGAGGATGCCACTGTTGTTATAGAAAAAAGCCATGAAGCCATCAAGCCTGAAACAATAAATTTCTGTGGAACACTGATGTGCATAACTTCATGGAATTTATGACACAGCCAATCAAGGAAATCATGAAAGAGATTGTAGATATGGCAAACAAAAAGGTGGTGGGGGCTGGGGGAGTGAAGGGCTTACAAATACATGTCTTGGAGAAACGCAAAAACTCATAGACATCACACCACAGGAATGAACAGAAGACTTGATGGAAATCAGTGCTTCCAAACCAGTGCCAGATGAAGAGGAAGAAGATATAGAAGAAGCAGTTCCAGAAAACAAATTAACATTAGAATATCTAGCAGTAGGGTTTTAGTTATTTGAGACTGCTTTTGATTCCTTTTATGACATAGACCCTTCTACGATATGAGCCCTGAAACTAAAGAAAATGGTGGAAGAAGGATTAGCAAAAAAGTCAGAAATTACTGTGTATTTCTGTAAAGTTACACTGATTTTTTTTTGCCTTCCTTCCTCCCCTTCCATCTCCTCCATAGAGGCCAACTCTGCCACCTCTGAGATACAAGACCAGCCCCTTCTCTTCCTCCTCCTCCTTAGCCTACTCAGTGTGGAGATGACACAGATGTGACTTCCATTTAATGAATAGTAAATATATTTTATCTTATTTATATGATTTTCTAAATAGCATTTTCTTTTCTCTAGCTTGCTTTATTGTAAGAATACAGTGTACAATACATATAACGTACAAAATATGTGTCAATCCCCTGTTTATGTTATCAGTAAGGCTTCCAGTTAACAGCAGGCTATTAGTAGTTAAGTTTTTGGAGAGTCAAAAGTTATGTGTGGATTTTCAACCCCATGAGTAGTCAGTTCCCCTAACCCCTGTATAGTTCAAGGATCAACTGCCTATTGTATCTTTATAATCAAATATAAAGTCATAGTTTACAGATGATTCTTATTTTCATTTTGAAAATAAACAGTCCTCAGCAATTTGGGAGGCCGAGGCGGGCGGATCACGAGGTCAGGAGATCGAGACCATCCTGGCTAACACGGTGAAACCCCGTTTCTACTAAAAATACAAAAAATTAGCCAGGCATGGTGGCGGGCGCCTGTAGTCCCAGCTACTCGGGAGGCTGAGGCAGGAGAATGGTGTGAACCCGCGAGGCGGAGCTTGCAGTGAGCCGAGATGGCACCACTGCACTCCAGCCTGGGCGACAGAGCGAGACTCCATCTCAAAAAAAAAAAAAAAAAAAAAAGAAAGAAAAGAAAATAAACAGTCCTAAGCATGATATATTATTACTATGGCACATTTTAACAGTTCAAGCCTCCCATATGGAATTTGTATTTGGTGGGGTGAAGGGAGAGTTGTTGCTAACACATCTTTAAAATTCTCCCTCCTTAATTTAAACTCGTGCAAAATAAATATGTCTTAAACATTTCATTCATCCTGGCATCTGCTTTTACCTTCACTGCCTCCCCATATAAGTCCATGTTGATGTCTGAAAAGGGGATACTAGAGATCTATGCTTTATTGCTTATGAGAGTGGGAACTCACTGAAAATAGTTAACTCTTTCAAAATGCTCTTAGGTATAAGAGAAGTTAACAGAATTATCTTCATTTTGTTGCTGAGTAGATTGTTTACAAAAGACAAACAAGCTAACACCACATAGAAATTTGATGTACAGTATCTCCTTTCACTGTGTCTGCTCGTGTACCACGCACTTTAATAAAAAAGAATAGGGCTTTTATGTTATGAACAAACACTGCTCTGAACATGAGCAAATTCAGAAAGAAATTTTGCTTCTCATGAGCAAGCTTTTCTTTCGTTTTCGTTTGCTTCTCTGCTTTGCTTTGTACAAGGCATTTTTAAATGGCCAGAAAATGTCTGGCACACATTGGTTGTGCAGTAACATGACACTTCATATTTAATATTTGATACAAAATTAAGTGTGTGATAAACAAAACCCTGCACAAATTATAAAGCCTTGGCAAAATGCTAAGAAATGGATAGGAAACATTTCAAATATATATGTTATGTCAAGGTTAGTCTCCATTATTGAAGGGATAAAAATAATTTCATACCTTAAAATATCCAGTGGGTTGTGGTGAAGGACTTATATAAACTCTTAACAATATCTGGATCCTTACTTCTGTTATGTTGTTCCTATAAATTTCAAGTGACTGCTGCTGTCCTATCTTTTAATAATAGGAATACGCTGAACTCTCTTTTTCTCTGGATTAGCTGTGATAAGAACCTCTCCAAAATGAATTAGAGTGAAACCAGCCAGTCACTTCTCACCAAAGCTCATGTTAGTAGATTGTATCATTTAATCATTAAATACTATAGGTTCATTCAAGCTCATAACATAGAGTAAAAAGACTGAGATCATACTACAAAAGTTTGACATGATCTGTCTTCTTATAATACCCTTGAAAAGTTATTTTGATGTGCTCATTATATTCAAAATAACAGTTTTGTTGTTCATTATGTCACTATAATTTGTTACTGATTTAATAATTTTCTTCAATTATTCAGAGAAATCCCATTAAGCAAAAGACAATGTAAATTTGAATTAGTAAAATACACGAATTATACACAATACTAAAAAAATTTTTTCAGGGATTAAAAAAGAAAACACTTTTAATACTCATAAGCTACACAAACAATGCTGTAGACATTGTAATAACAAGTTATACTAATATTTTTTTGTTTGTATTCCCAACAATCCTCGTGATGCCATCCACATTTCAAAGATGAGGAGATAAACTCCGAGAAGTTATGTAACTTCGATAATGTCATTCAGCATGAAGGAGAGCTAGGACTTGAATCCAAGATTTGCTGAGTGCAAAGAATGGGGAGGCAGTTTGGGTTATACCATGTTATAACACCCTAAATGTTTCCTTTCCTAGTATATTTGACAGATGATCTGGATGCCAAGTATCTTTAATAAGAGAAAAGCAAAATGTTTCATGTAAAGAAATACTAACAAATATAAGTTTGGATGAATGAGAAAACATCCTCTAAAGTAACAGAAGGTAGACATCTTCCCTTAAAGCAGGAGTTACAGACAGCAATGAAATTTGTTCCAGAAACCAATCATCGTTTCGGGGGAAGAATAGGAATGAATCTCAATGGAAACTGGCAAGAATTTCACTTTGATAATACTGAAATGATGCAGGGAGACATATTTTATATGAGTGAGTGTTAGTATTTTTAAAGCTTTATTGAGGTATAGTTATACATCACAAAATTCATCCATTGCATGTATACTATTTCATGATTTTAAGTAAATTTAAAGAGTTGTGCATCCTGCTCCACAAGCCAGCTATAGAGTATTTCCATCAAACCTCTCCCATCCTCTAAAAAAATTCCTTTGAGTTCTATTTGCAATCAATACTGTGAAAGACTCACTGTCCCCCAGACCTAGTCTTGGACAACCTCTGCTTTCTGTCTCTATAAATTTGTCATTTCTGGACACTTCACACAAATCCAATCATTCAATATGTCACCTTTTGCATCTGGTTTCTTTTACTTAGCATAATGTTTTTGAAGTTCATCCATGTTGAAGCATGTGTCAGTATTTTATTCTTTCTATTATTTGCATGGATATGTCACATTTTATTTATCTCCTTGCAAAATTGATAGAAATCTGAGGGGTTTTTTTTTGGTGTGGGGTTATTCTGAATAATGCTGCTATGAATATTTGAGTTGTGTTGATTCCTAGGAGTGGAATTGTTGGGTCATAGGATAAGCTTATGTTTAACTTTTTAAAAACTGCCATATTGTACCATAGTATATAAACAGAGCTTTTTTTCTTTAGAGTTAAAGATATAAAACTCATGTGTTGATATGAATAGTAAATATGAAAATCTAAAATTTAGGTGCCAAGCACACTGTTATGGATGGAATCTAAAATTCGTATGTTGAAATCCTAACCACCAGTGTGCCTATATTTGGAGATGGTCTGGGACCTCTAAGGAAGCAATTAAAGTTAAGTAAGGTAATAAGGCTGGAGCCAAGATCTGATGAGATTACTGTACTTATAAGAAGAGATACCAGAGAGCCTGGACTCTCTCTCTGTCTCTATCCACGTGCACTGACGAAAGGCCATGTGAGCACTCGATGAGGAGGCAGCCATCTGCAACCCAAGGGGAGACTCTTACCAGATACCAACCCTTCTGGCACCTTGAACTTCCCCGCCTCCAGAACTATGAGAAAATTAATTTATATTGCCTAAGCCACCTGGTCTGTGGTATTTTGTTATGGTAGCCCAAGCAGAATAAAACACATGCCAACAATTTTTTTTTCAGAGACACTTATGGGACAGTTAAGAGCTTGGCAAGTATCAGAAGGCCAGGAAGGAGTCTTTCTTCATTGAAGGTCTCTGATAATGCCAGTGGAGTCTTGGAATATGGAACTTCCTCTGAAATGTGAGACTATTTTATGTTTTCTTTATCTTTTTTTCTCTCACAAAACTGTATTATAAAGAATAATGAGCAGTCTTGGATTGAAGAGATATAATAATGAGGTTGCAGAACAGAGTACACTGAGTTAAAATATTATGAAATAAATTGCTGATGCCATATCTGCAGTTGTGGTCCATCTGCAGGATTTTTAAAATAAATTATCTTGTTCTCACAGGCATCCAAGTCAGTAATTATAGGCAAACAATAAGAATTAAGCTTCTGCCAAAAGAATTATCTCTGTAGCCAATAGCAACTTCCTTTGGCAGGACAGATGTATTCACCAGCATTAAAAACACTTAATTTTTTATTTCTGAACTAAATACTTGTAACTAGTCTACAAAAGGGACAACTGAAGGTATGAAGAGAGAAGACAAATGACCCCAGGCAAAGTATTTGATTCTTCTTATAGAAAAAGCAAAGCTCAACCTTATTGTCTTTGGAGTTGGGATTTATAAAGAGGAAAATAATACCTTTTTAAGCTACACTGTTTTCATGAGATGCAATAAGGTTCAGCAATAATATTTTAAAAATAGAACATGTCTGATCTAATGAAAGTTCTCTGGAGTACACATGGATTGGAATACATATCTGAGAATAAAATTAAAAGAGCCAGTTGAAGCTGAAAGCTCTGGAAGCATTTGCTGGCCAAGTATAAAAGTCTAAAATGTATGTGACATTGGCACATATTCAAAATTAAAGTATCCTTTATAATTCAACAGTCATTAAAATAGGGAAGAAAGCAAAAAAAAAAAAAAAAGAAAATTATCTGAATTTCAAAATGCTTCACTTGAATCATTGCCAACAGGGGTACTATAGTTCCACATTCTCCTTTAGTTTGTGTATGTTAAATATGAATTATATCCAGTTTTCAAAAATAGTCTTTATGCCATAAATTTTATATACAATATATTATTTAACTTAATTATTTAATAAATTCTCCTTAACGATCCTGTTATGTCTGCACTTTATGCCCATTTCTTACAGATGAGAAAACCAAGGGAAAGCAGTGAAATAAGAGAAACTGCCATGTGTTCTCAATAACACAAGGAAAGTGAAGTGAATATAAAGTGGAACTTGTTATAAGTGTTTGTAGTTTATTTGCTCCCCCACCCCAAGGGTCCAATTGTACTATTTTCAGAAACATACCTAAAGCAAATATGCTAAATCTCCAGTCGTGTGAACTGGGATATGACAAGCTGGCACGAGACAGAATGGAAAGACAAAACATGGCTTTACTGCTCACCACTTTGTGTTGAATGTTATTACAAAGCTCTACTGGGGGTACCCCAGATCTAGACCAAATCAACCTTGTAAGTAATTGCTTTGCCTCCGATTGCTCTAAGGGAAACCCATAGACAATAAATACAGAGAACTAACAAGCGCAAGAAATGAGAGCGGCTGGCTAGAGACTTTCTTTTTGCCATAATGCCATAGTAACTGTCAAAGAAGTCCTCTGTGAACCCTAATCTAAGTGCTGCAAAGGCTCGTCTTACTCAGATAGTTCTTAGGTTTATACAGGGCTCCAGGTGTAAAGCACTTCACAAACATTACCTGAAATCATTGTGCTTCTCAGTAAGTTGTGCTTCCTGCTGAAGCTTAAGTAGCAAATATATCAACCAAAAACTGCCCATTAGATCTCAGTCTTTACAAACGATTCTTGGTTGTAGTTTCCAGTCCTCTATCTAAGAGACTCTTGAAAATTAAAGTATAGTAAATTCTGTAATCAGATATTCTAATTGGACTTAATTGTCACCACGAGAAATATGAGAGAATAATCTGAATGCAGCAGTTACGGTCTGAAAGAAGATTATATGCATCTATATTTTAATGAGGAAAACTCTCAACTAGCAACTTAAATCAATATACATTTCTGTCTTTTTTTAGTAAAAAGACAATATACCCAGGTAAGAAACCTGCACACGTACCCACTGAATCTTAAATAAATAACAAACCCAAACTAGTAATTCTGGCAAAAATTGTCAATTACCACTAAAACTACTAGCTAGATAAATGGATAGCAGATGTGACTTCTGCCTCTTCTCTGTTAGGAATATACAGTAGGATGCATTTTTCTATCCTTTGAAGTTAGACACGGCCATATGACTCGCTTTGGTGAATGGCATATGAATAGGGGCAAGATGTGTCATTTATAGGCTGAAACATTTAAGAACCACTGCATCCTTGTCCATTTTGCTCTTGCTCTGCCTTGGATCTGGTAAAGAGTGTGTTCATATAGATATATAGTTCTGAGTCATCATGAAGTGGAAACTTACAGATTTTGAATGAGTAAGAATTTTTTCGTTACTGTAAGTTATTGAGATTTTTGAACTCCTTGTTACTGCAGCATTATCTACTCTTTCCTGACTATTATAATGGGGAATTTAACACTTGGTTGGATAAAGATATACCAGAGCTATGATTTTCTGAAAACAAGAGGAAACTATATAAGAAAGGTAGATCAGATATCACACCTCATTAAGTGGTCAGTCTTGAAACCCACTGATGATCTGGCAACCAGGTAAGATGTGTCTCCGATGGAAGGCAATATGGCATATAGATCATCTATGTTGTATTCTAGCCAAAAATGCTTAATATTACTGTAACCATATCTTTAACTCTAACTTCCAGTTAATAGAACATCATAGGGATAGAGGAATAGGCTAACTGACACCATAAATCCCAAAGGTAAAACTAATGACAAGACAATTAGCCTGGTCTCTTCAACAGATTGCTGTCATAAAAAAGAAAAAAATGACTACATGCAGAGGCTTAACCAAATGCAACGTGTTGTCCCAAATTGTATCTGGATTTGGAAAAACCATCCACATAAGTGATATGGAAGACAATGGGTAAATTTTAATATAAAATAGATATTAGATAATATTGAGGAATTGGTAGTAATTCTGTTAAGTGTAATGATATTATTTTGAATATGTAGGAACATGTTCTTATTGTTTAAATATTAATTATAATATTTAAAAGTAAAATGTCACTTTTAAATATATTGGCATACTGAAAATAAGTCTTTAAAATATCTGAGTTCCATAATTGGTGACAGAAATGTTAGTTTAAAAGCTATACATAAAAATTTGAAATGAACTAAAGCAAAGTTGAAAAAGACAAAAAAGATGGAGACTTAAATGGTTTATATTTCCATTTATAATTACATATGAATTAATTTTAAGCTAGATTTCTAGTTTAAGGTTTTACAAATTGACAAAAACTACTTATTTTGTACTGGGTTATCTTCACATGTTTCTCCTACTGTTTTAATCTAATCATTGTCAGACCACTGAACCAATTATTACTTAGATGAGTAGCTCTACTGTCTGATGCTGTTTACTGCCAAGTGAAAATCAATAGAGTCAGTCATCATTATCTACTTTAAAGAATGTGAATATTGACTTTTGAAACCCCCAATTTATTGGTTTTTAGAACCCTTTCACACTGTCTTGGAAACTTGCTTTCTATCTCAAACTATCTGATGCATAATGAGGTCCTATGTTATCAACTAACTCCCACCTTCCTCTTGTCTGACTTATACCACCATTACCTTGTTCTCTAGTTTCCAATGACATGGCCTTCTTTCATTTCTTAGAATAGGCTGTGCTGTCTCTTGCCTCAGAGACCTCAGTCACACAGATTTCTCTGCTTGACTCTTTTTCTTCTCCCTCTGTAACTAGATAATTCTTATATGCACTTTAGAGCAAAATTTAAAATGCCCCCCAGGAAAAATTTTCCAGATGTCCCAGACTAGGTAGGACTCCCCAAAGCCTTGGTCATATTCCACTGTTACTCTAAACTTTCCTTCAAAGCCTTAGCATAGTTTGTATTTATACATATATTTTTGTGATATCTACTTCCTGTGGAGTGTCAGCCCCATGAGGAAGATAGTCACTCCTCTTTTGTTTACTACCATATTATCTTCAACCAATGTTGTGTCCAGCACTTAGAATGTGTTTAGTAAAGATTCACTCTGTGTAGTTTTTGAGTCGGGATGTGAGGCAGTATGATATAGTGAAACACTGAGAAAATATAGTTTCTTATCCTGGTCATTATTACATTCATGGACATATACAGGTGCTGAGTAAAAATTTTGTTGTGCAAATGAAAGGTATTGAAAAAAAAAAAAATACAGCTTCGCCTGAGTCTTATTTCAGCTACATAGCTTCTGTAGTCTTGATCTTCACTACTGTAGGCGGCAGTTAATTATCTATAAAACGAATTGTTTAAAGGATGACTTATAAGGATATTTTCAGCACTAAACAACTGTAAAACTAGGATTTTCAATTGTTTAAAGGATGACTTATAAGGATATTTTCAGCACTAAACAACTGTAAAACTAGGATTTTCAATTGTTTGCTATTGCAATCACTTCATTTGATGCTAGTAATGTGAAAAATCAACAGCACTGGATCAAGCAAGTATTTATTGGACAACTATGTATTTATTTTAATTCAAATAAATATCTCAGCAAGCCTTTTGTGGAATTTGACAAGCTAATTTTTACATTTATATGGAAATGTGAAGGACAAGAATACTCAAGATATTTTTAAAGAAGAATTACGTAAGGAACCACAAACTATCAGATAAAATGTCTTACTTTAAAATTCTGTGTCTAAAACGTATTGTGTTCATACACAGATGAAAAAATAGACTGAGGAATAGGATCAAGAGCCCAGAAACAAGCCTATACATCTACATCATCTTGATATGTAGTGTAGCTTTATTGCATAACCATTGAGAAAGAATGGCAATCTCAATAAATTAGATTGAAAAATGCAAATTGTGCCCCTAACTAAATCATCACAATTATCCTCAGTATCATCAACATCATGGTAGATTAAATAAGTGTGAAAAAAATTATAAAGATGTATAATATAAGAATATTTACTCAGAATAGGTAGGAATTTAAGAACCTCAAAGGACTAAAAACATAAAGATATTGGTAAACTAGATTACATGGAAATGACGAACTATTCATAAAAATATAATTCAAGAAGTGAAAATAAAAGTCAAAATCTGAGAGCAGATATTTTCAACACATGAAATTGACAAAAAATTTATAGCCAGAGTATATAAATATCCGCTGCAAATCAATAAAAAAATCCCACAAAATTTGGCAATGATTTTTAACAAGCACTTAGAAAACATACAAACATCCAGAAAACCAACACACATACATAATGGCACTCAACTTCATTAGCAATCAGAGTAAGACATATAACTTAAACCACACCAAGGCACCTCTTACACATACCAGACTGGAAAAAATCAAAGAACAAAACGAAATGAAATCAAGTTTGGCAGAGGATCATATCAAGGAAAATTGCCACACATATGATTTCAAGAATTAAAAATATAAGCATCCACTTAGCTTATCTATCAGCATTAGAGGCCGCCTGTGTATGTAACTATTCCAGGAGATTCTTGGTTGTGAAGGTAAGGCTTTAAGTTGATAAATAATGTCACTGTTTGCTTCAAGAAATTTCTGTTAATCAATGTATCCAGAAAAATAGTTTGTTCTTCTCACCTGGACAAGGAGCTTCTTTATCAAACAATCCTCCCTTCACCATGTTCACCAATTCTAAGTGATTGTAATGATTTTTTCTCACTGACAATCATTTTTCTGACTTAAAACATCCATCTTAACACTTCAGCTCAGTTACCCAAATCCTATATAAATCCAGGATAGCACCTACTGAGATACTACAATACTAAATTCAGTCAAGATAGTGTTCTTCCTTTGCGAAGTAGGTGCAGTAAACTCTGCCTTATCAACAGGCTATTCTAGTCTTTTAAGGCATTGACAGTCAACTATTCTAGCAATTTGGCGTTACCCAGTAGACTTAAAGATATTCATTCCCTATGAAGCAGTAATTGCATTCCAGCATATATATCCTAGAGAAACTTTTGTACCAGGGACATGTATAAGAATACTCTTAATCGTTGTTGGAAACAATAAATGCCCATCAACAGTAGAACAATAGGTAAACAAATTTTGGTATATTTATGCAACAAAATGCAAAATGAAAATAAACAAACTATTGCAACATCTATCAACATGGAGAATGAGTAGGGAAATCAGTCCCCCCTTCATTATCAATCAAAATTTCTCCAACTACTCTAAAACACAAAACCAGGTTTACATATATTTAATGCTTATTCTTTTAAGTCAAATACACTGTTGTTCTCCTAAACAAATATTGTGACTCTTTTTCTCTTCAAATATATCTCTGGATTTCCTTTCAGAGATGTGCATTATCTTGTTTACTGTGCTTATCTTGGTTTCAAAACGTATATTTGATATCCCATATTGTCACTCCTGCTTCAAAACATACACCTGAATCACTTTTCAAATATAGACTAGAGGCCATTTTACATTTGTATACTTTGGAATAGGGCTGCTTTCCTCTGAGCATCACTAAACAGTTCCTAAAAAGATTTGGGGCCGGGCGTGGTGGCTTACGCCTGTAATCCCAGCACTTTGGGAAGCCGAGGCGGGAGGATCACGAGGTCAGGAGATCAAGACCATCCTGGCTAACACGGTGAAACCCCGTCTGTACTAAAAATACACAAAATTAGCTGGGCGTGGTGGTGGGTGCCTGTAGTTCCAGCTACTCGGGAGGCTGAGGCAGGAGAATGGTGTGAACCCAGAAGGTGGAGCTTGCAGTGAGCCGAGATGGCACCACTGCACTCCAACCTGGGCAATAGAGCGAGACGCTGTCTCAAGAAAAAAAAAAAAAAAAAAAGATTTGGGTGATGAATATCTTGGGCATGTTTCTGTATAAAAGAAGATATGTAAAACAAAAGTGTTAAGTTGTGAGACTTTTACAGTCTTCAGGTTCAGCCTGGTGGTCAATCTCCGTTATTTCTTCTTGCATGAATATCTTAAGTAATCAAGAAAAGCATAATTTTACATTCTTGAATCTGAAAGTTTTATGCACACAAGAGTAAATCTTATAGAGTAAAAAAGCAAATCACAAAAGCATGCATACCCTCTAACTCTGTTTTAGAAATTAAAAATGGGAAAACCTAAATAGTATATTGTTTAAGGATGCATTTAGAGGAGATGAAAACATTTAAAAATGCAAACAAAGAACTTTCAGGAAACTACACACATAGTTATCCCTTTTATAAAGATTTGGGATGGTGATTGGGAAGAGACACCCAGGGAGGGGTTTTTTAAGGGACTGGCATTGTTCTGTTTCTTTACCTGGATTGTGGTCATACAGCAATTCAGTTTATGATCATTCTCTAATACATAAATATGTTGTATACTTTCTTTTGTGCACATGATTCATTTTTCACTAAAAAATTATAGCATATAGTTTCATTTTTAATGGTATGTATTGGTAACTAATATACCTGGCATTTGAATCATGAAAAACAAGTGTACTTTTTATGCTTAAATTTGATTTGTTATAGGAATAATATTTATTTTCATCCTTTCTTACTTAATTTGTAATTTTTAATAAGCTACAAAATAGCTATAAGTAGGAAAATTTTAGCCTGAGAAGAGAGTGCGTATGTTGGGTATGGAATCAGAATGTACGTGCATATACTCTGAGAAGACAAATGTGAAACTGGTAAGGAAATGACATGTTGCCTCACGTTTACTTTTATGCCAAATGGTCAATAAATCACGGTTGGAGTAGCTTAGAAGACTTGCATTGAGAGGAAGCAATCACATTGTTTTTGTTTATTCCCATACTATGCTTTAAATTGCTCTTTAGTGATTTGTTCAACAAATAATTACTGAGCACCAACTATGAGCCAGCCTCTGAAGATAAAACTTGGAAACAAACAGACCTAGTTTCTACCCTCAAGGAACTTATACTCTAGTGGAAGCAAGACATAAACATACTGAAGGACGGAAAAAGGGAAAGCAAAGAAAGAGGGAAGAGGGAGAAAGGAAAATATAAATAATAATTTTACAACTTACAAAAAGTAAGACCTTTGAAGAAAAAGTTGAATGAGAAGGTAGGGATGAGGGAGGGTGCTACTTTATAAAGCATCTCCAGGAAAGGCTTGGGAGACAAAGTGGCATTTAAATGGAGACCTGCCAGAAGCCTGGGAGTGAGCCACATGCATATTCAAAGGGAGAGTGTTCTAGAGAAAGCTAGTCATGAGGTAAGAGGAAACAAGAAATGGAAGATGAAGTCAGAAAAGGGTCATATTTGAACATTTGAGCAATGAAGTACAGAAGCCAATGGATAAATGCATCCCTTTTTTTACCCCTGACTTTCATAGGACTTCTCAGTCATTTGCTAAGGAATGGAGAAAGCAGTTGCCTAGTGAAATAGACAATTTAGTGATGCATCTATGTATTGGCTCTCTCTGTTCCTACTTAAGAGCCTTTGCAATGCTTATTGGGACATAAATTAAACCATATTGTAATTTTCCTGGTTGTCTGCATTTTCCATAAGATTTTAAATTTTTTTATATAAAAACTCATATACAACACTTGTTAAACATTGCATTATCATTAATTAGAACATGGTATGCATATACACTCATGTGTATCAAACATTGATTGTGTGACAGAATAAATATATTCTTCAAATGAATGACGGGTAAGACAGTTAATGCTATTGTGAATAAAGAGAGTTTTTCTATATACTGTAAATAAATATTTATGAAAAAGGCATTGTGGAGTAAAATAATGATGCTTCCTGGGAATCAGAATCAATCATTTGTAATCTATGCATATCTCACTTACTTTCAAAGAAACTAAGTAACTCAGTTTTCCTCTCTGTACAAGGAGAATAAAAATATTTTCTTCATAGGATTATTATGAGGATAAAGTCAGAACACATATATCATCAACAAATATTAGTTCTTTCCTCCTCATTTGAATTTGTAACATGAGGGAAAAAAACACCAATGAATACTGACACTTCTTCACAATTAAGGGTGCTGATAAATTAACATAAGTGGCATTGTCTCTCATGCTTAAATCACTTTTCTACATCATTTGTGGCCTGTCACCTTTCTCTTATTAATAATATATTAATTATTCTTTGTTGTGCATCTATGGGTAATCCACAGGAAGAATGAATCCTACTATTTAACTGAAAGAGAAAATGTAATCTAGAGAGGTTTAATGAAGTTCACATTCTTACAAAAAAGCAATAACCTTTCTTTGTTATAAAATACTTTTATTATTTATTAAAGTCATCCAACATACAAATCACGTTTTTAAATTTTCTATTCTGAAGCATCTCTGCTTTCTAAGATTCTCTTCAATCTCTAGTTCATGCACAAACTATTCAGTTCCATGTTCCCAGTCTTTTAGTGTATCCATTCTGGCATATCCAACTGTCTTCCTACCTTCCTTCCACAGAGTGAGGATTAGCCAAGATTGCTAAACTCTACAAGCAGATACAATGAACTATAATTTCTTGGTCTTTCTTAGCTTTATTCTTCCAAACTGGGGTTGGTGGGGGAAGTTAAAATACCCACTGTAACCGTAGAAAATGTTCCTATTCAGGATTTTAAACTGAGAGGACTTTAAACATATCCAGTAAGTGATTTTTTTTAAATAAAAAAGTAAGTTAAAGGTGTGGAGAAAATTTAGTGTATCAACCACAAAAGTGTTCCCTATTCTCTGTATACTTAAAAATAGATTACATTTAAGAATAACACTCACGTCTGTAATCCCAGCACTTTGGGAGGCCGAGGTGGGCGGATCACGAGGTCAGGAGATCAAGACCATCCTAGCTAACACTGTGAAACCCCGTATCTACTAAAAATACAAAAAATTAGCCAGGCTTGGTGGCAGGTGCCTGTAGTCCCAGCTACTCGGGAGGCTGAGGCAGGAAGGCAGGAGAATGGTGTGAACCCAGGAGGTGGAGCTTGCAGTGAGCCGAGATTGCACCACTGCACTCCAGCCTGGGCAACAGAGCAAGACTCCGTCTCGAGAAAAAAAAAAAAAAAAAAAAGAATAACGCTTTTGAAAAAAAACTGCTGTGGGCAGAAGCTAGCTCAGTAGATAAGCCAGTATGAACAAGTGAAGTAATTAGTTAACAGGTGCACCTGTTTGCTAGAGAGGCTCCCTGAAGGGCTTAATTCCTGTTACTTAACTGTGACTCTCAACCCCAGCAACATTAGGGCAAACATGATGCTTTACGGCGTCACTGAAAAGGGGACAAAGCACCTGCCAATCAGGAGACCTTCAAAGGAAGAGATTCCACTTATATAGTAAAACATATCACAAGTCATTAATATGACTGATCAGTGAAAGTCACTGTTAGGCATGTTGGGACATATCAAGATGGACAAGAAGGGATAAATTTCACTACAGAAACTGTAGTCTACTAAAGGAAGTAAAGTACACACAAGAACAACTACAATTCATTACAAAGCTGCCTAAGTGTTGGACATTGGCAGGGTCAATATTTTATCATTATTTTCAGTTATGGGATTTGTTTTGATGGAGTCTTTAGGAAAATAAAAATGTATAAATATCCCTAAAGGCTTATACTTGTTCAGATTTTCCAAATGATGTATGTTTTCATCTGTTTTGGTTTCTGGAAAATAGTTATATAATTTATTTTTAAAGTAAAATATTTTGAATTTAATCATAATAGTAGCTATATAAAAAGCTCATGCATTTGGATCCTAATAACTAGTACCGAAAGAAGCTATACCTGTGCAATCCATGTTGCCAATTGAGAGAATACAGTCATCTTGGGCCAACTCTTAAAACTTAAGACACAAGGTCTAGGCACTGTGACCATATTTTCTGAATGAAACTTGGAGTCAAACAGGTTGATTTCATAATGAACTCACTGACATCAGGAAAATTCCCAAAAGTGGCAGCATGGTTGTCCCTAGGGCCCTCTGAAGGATGTGAATAAACTGAATGGTATACCATTTTAGTAAGAGCATCTGAGTCTTCTATCTGAATCTTCTCTGAAGAAATAAGTGGATAAGAAAAGGTGAAAAGGAATCACAGAATCCCTCTTTTATTTCCTTTGCTGTGGAAATCAGTCAGTTATGTGGATCAAATAAATATCTCTACGGCATATAAACTGATTGTCATTCAGGAGTTGTGATTGATGTTTATTTATTGAATTTAGATAAAATTTCTTATGATTCGAGGTAATAACACACTAATTGTTCAAATGCTTTGTTCATTCATGTATTTTACAAAACTTTTTTCATGTTTGTCACATATTCTTAAATTATCTGGTACATATTGCTCTTTTTAAAATTATTCCAAATGTCACACATTTATTTTATGCCTTCCTCCATTCTTTAGACATTAAATTGGATGTTAATAACTGAGACATACAGCAACTAATGTAATATCTCTATAGGTGCCTAAATATGCATCTCTGATATTTCAGTTCCAAGGTCCATAAAATCCATTATTACTACCATTTCAAGCACCTAACCAAAAGTGTGTATTTAATTGCTGTCTTAGTCTGTTTTGCTACAAAGAAGTACTGGAGTCTGGGTGATTTATAAAGAAAATAAGTTTATACTATTTATTTGGCTCGCAGTTTTGCAGACTGTACAAGAAGCATGGCACCAGCGTCTGCTTCTGGTTGAGAGCCTCAGGCTTCTTCCACTCATGGAAGAAGGCAAAGAGCAGATGGCATATGAAGAGATCACATGGTGAGAGCAAGCAAGAGAGCAAGAGGGGGCTGGGGAGGTGCCACGCTATTGTTAACAACCAACTCTAGTGGGAACTCACTTATTTCTTTGAGAATGGTACCAAGCCATTTATGAGGGATCCGCCTCCATGATCCAAACACCTCTCATGAAGCCACACCTCCAACATTGGGCATCGATTTCAACATGAGGTTTGTAGGAGTCAAACAAACCAAACAATAGCAACTGTTAAATCACATATCAACATCTTTGCTTTCGTCTATGTATGACAAAGAGAAATTTTTGGCTTCAGAGAAGCTCTTCTAAACTATGGCCGAAATAAAAATTTGAGACTTTTATTTGGTAGACCAATCACTGATAGCCATGCCATATATCAAACATTGACAAACATATCTCAGACTGGAATATGAGAAATCAAATTGGGGCATGAGTAAATACAGACAGCAAAGCTGAAGAATATGTAAAGTGCATAGTGTCACAATATCTGTATGCTTATTTCATTACATTGGCAATTACGGGCTATTGGTTAAAAGCTGGATCAAATGTTGAAATGGAGAAATAGTGTTAAGTGTAAATGAATTAATGACCACTTGTTCTCAACAAAATATTTTCAACATGAAGTTCTTGGGTGATGAATTAAATCAAATATTTAAATATCTTGCTATACACAGAGGCATGCATTCAAATGTTTCTGACATTGACAAGAATATTAACCCTTAAATGACAGGAAGAAACTGTGTCTTAAAATGTCATATATTTTTTACAGTGCCTCATATTTTGAATGTAAATTACTATCCAAAAAATAAGTTGTGTATTAGCTAATATACATGCTTACAGAGCTCCTCACATTAGTGGGGTTTCTTAAATCAGTGATTCTTAGAAGTTTTTTTCTTTTTTTTTCTTTTTTTTTTTTTTTTTTTAGATGGAGTCTTGCTCTGTCACCAAGGCTGGACTTTAGTGGTGCAATCTTGGCTCACTGCAACCTCCGCCTCCCAGGTTCAAGCGATTCTCCTGCCTCAGCTTCCCATGTACTGGGATTACAGGCACCTGCTACCACATCTGGCTGCTTTTTCTATTTTTAGTAGAGACAAGGTTTCACCATATTGGCCAGGTTGGTCTCGAACTCCTGACCTCAGGTGATCTGCCTGGCTCGGCCTCCCAAAATTCTGGGATTACAAGCATGAGCCACCGTGCCCCGCCGATTCCTTGAAGTTTCTAAGGGTAACCCACCTCTTTAAAGGTAAAATGTATAACTGATGAGTATTTTAGATCCAGATTTGGCAAATGGGTTTTTCTCATCTGTCAAATCCAATCAATTGGTAGTGTCAGTCTACGGTGATATACTGAGAATGAGTGACTCTCAGGGTCATTATGTGCAGAGGTCTACCAAGAGAGCACACACACACACACACACACACACACACACACAATTTAGGATTTTCCGAGGATCAATACTAAGATTGATTAGTGTGATTAGCGCTGAAAATCGGTGCCATTAATTAGCCCATATCATATGTGTGTGTATGTGCGTGTGTGTGTGCATGTAGGGGAATCTTTTATTATAGTTGTCCATGGGGCAGTAAGTACTCTCTCCAGGACTCTTTAATATCTACATTAAACTGTTGTAACGGGGTCCAAAACTTTCCCAGATTCTTCTGGTATGTTGTGTTACATTTGATTTTTTTAAGTAGGTATTGCCTGGAGCTTTTAAATCTTTTTATTATACAGAAAGTTTGTTTAAACACATTTTTGGAGGGATATTTGATCTGTCAACCTAGAGTTATTCTGTTATGCATTCAGTATTCTGCCCTTCGTCTCTGTACTTCTACGGCACCTTGAGAATGGTATTATTTAAGAATGATATGGAAAGGTAGAGTCTCCTCTTCAAAGTGAGGAAAAAATGCAGAAATTAACATCAAAATTCAAAATTCACTTGCAACTTATTGACAGATCCCTAAAATAAGAAGGACTTATATTTAGAGCATACAAAACTCAACCATCACCAAAAATGTTACTTTATGGAATGAGACTTCCACTTCCTGAATTAAACATGAAAACATATTAAAATAGTTTTCTTCTGCCCTTAAAAAATTGTCACACTAATTATAAGTGATGAAAGAACTTTCCATTCTGATTTATGCAAGTAATATATTTAGATTCTGTAACAAATACATGTCGAAATCAGTCTTTATATATTTATAAGATTTTTTAAAGTATGATAAAAGAATAGCAGCCTTCTTTTCCTATCTTAATAAGTGTTAATAACACTTAATATATGGTAGCTTTTGGTGAATTTGTGAAGTATTTACTTTGATGATTAACTTCTGTTTAAAAATTGAGTCAAATTTTGACAATCACATATTGTGTAATAATTCACTTTTGAGTAACAAAAACAAAAAGACAAAAGAGAAACTGATAGTATAAGGCATGTCTTTACAAATTATATTTGTTCAGTATAATCAAAAAGAATAAACCAAACCTCTCTAGGCAAGAGAAAATACAGTTGGCACGATCTCCAATTTCAGTAAATGAAGATATTAAGTTTAATTATGCACTTATGAGGAAAATACACACACCTATATTATTTCCTCTTCAAAGCGTAAGGCATTGGTTTTAATATGCTATTATCTCCCTTGAGTAGCTCCAACCAAGAGTCTTTATTACAAAGTACAATCTTCGCATTGAAAATACATATTTGGGATTTTTTTGTTTTAGCTCATGTCATGAAAACTAACAGTACAAATCTCTATGGAGACATCTTGCATCTAGTAACAATAATTTGATATAGCGGAAAAAAATTGAATTTTTTTTAAAAGCTCTAAATTCATAGCTTCAGAATTACCTCAAATGTACAAATACACAGATTAGAATATCCTTAAACTTGTTTTCTTAAACAGAATACAATATTTTCATATTTTATTCAAACAATTTATCAACATTAGAGATACCTGGAAGACAGATTTGCTCATTCAGATGAAAAATTATAGCCAGGCTTTCTAAGCATTTAAAAAATGTGTACCAGGAATTCTATTAGCCTGATTAACATTTTTGAAACTCAGAAACTAAATAAAAGGTATTTGGGATCTTTCTTTTTCTTTTACTTTATAAAATGCTACTGAGATATAGTTTTAAAAGCTATAGCTTAGAATGGCATCTCAAGATAATTTATTCTACAGTTTAGTCTGCCTCTTTATTCTATAGTTATAAAATGAGAAGATCATTTTAAGTTTTCAGTTACCATGCTCCAAGAATCTTAAGAATATTATAACAACTGATACACACATGTTTTAAACATGACATTTTTAAATAATTCAGATTTATATTTTGCAAGTCATGTATTTAAAATAGTATGTTAGCAAATATAAATCTATTAATCAAAGAGACCAAGGTTAATTGACTCTAAGGACGATTGACAGACAAATGGAATTAATAATTACAGAAATGGTTAACAATTAAAATTATTTAAACTTTTAAATCATTGATCATCCCACCATTAACCTTTATTCACACCACTGCAAAACTGAGTTAAAATGTATAGCTATAAAGTAAGGGAAAATATAACTCTATTGCTAGAATTTAAACTCTATAAAAATTACCTTGATTTTCAGGCTTTACACAAATATTTTCTTATTCTGAAACTTAATATCACTGTGACACTTTCTTCACATATATAATGGAAATCAATACCATATTATTCCTACTATTTTTTGTCATATTGTAATACCCAAATAATTTTACTCAAATATCCTGTTTACGTATTACAAAAACAGGAAGAAACGTATATCCATCTCTTCCTGTTTTTGTAATATGTAAACAGGATCTTTTGAAAGCCCTATATCATTAATCTTATATATCCTATGCCATTGAAAAATAAGGAATTTTTTTTCTCGGAACATGAGAAAAGAAATGAAAGGACAAATAAACTGATATTTCTTGAGGAAACTTACAAGCAGAATTAGGTCATTTGCTGGTTTCCATGGTACCACATAGATCAGGGCATTTTTGTTTCATTAGATGTACCATTCATATTCAGAGATTTTTATATATTCTATAGAGCATTTGAGGTGCCAGATGAAAGGTACTACCTATCCCATAATATAATAAATAGAACTTCTTCTGGCACTCCAAGTGCCCTATATTCACATTTGATTTTTAGTCTTTTTCTTCTAAATGTAGCTACAGTATTTTGTTTCATTTGTTTTAATACAAGTTACCAATGATCATTAATTGAGTATTTATTAGGGACAAAATTTTAGCAAGAAAGTGATAATAAAATATATTAAATCCAAAAACATAAAATAAATACAGGATATTGCATCTGTTAAAAGTAGACTAAAGTAATGAGGAACGAGCCAAGTGGAGCTTTTTACCGAGAATAGCAAAGATCTGAGGATTGGGCATAAATGAAGTGGAAAACAAGAATTCCAAAAAATTGGTTCAAAAGTTATAATGAGTGAGCAGTTGATTGGGTGAATACTCTTTTGAACATTTTCTCCTTATAATATTTCTGTCTTGAGGACTACATGAACCGCTCTATCCTGGGTCTTTTAGCCTGTCTCATTTTACTCTTCCTCATCTGGACCAATGTTGCTAAGGTAACATCATCTACATTATCAGTCATGATGGAAATTTTCTGTAACCTGTGCTGCCAAATACAGTAGCCACTATCATACGTGATCACTAAGCATGTGAATTATGTCTAATGCCACTGAGAAATTGAACTTTTATTTAATCTAATTATTTTTCAATCCACATGTGACTAGTGGTTACTACACGTGACAGTGCATTTCTAGACCCTACTTCTTTCTGAACTACAACCTCATATTCAACAGCCTCCTTGATGTATCTGACTAGGTGCTCTATAGCACTACAAAACTCCATATATCCAATGTCAAAGTCATCATCGCTTTCTCCAAACTAGCCCCTAATTGAATTAATAATTATGAAATTATACCAACTTTTCTTAAGATAGAACTATTAAAATTATCTTTGACTCTTCACTCTATTTCATGTCTCCTATATCATACATCCTGTCCTTCAATCTTAAAACTGTCTCACAAATCTGTCTCTGTTTTCCAAAATACGTATAATTATTTTTCACGCACTCTTATCTACAACCTGATCTTTAAAGCACCGTCAAAAGAAACTCATTGACATTAAGACCAAGTTGAAATTCCTTAAATTCTTCAAATGTCACCTCTCTGGTGACAGTTCCACAGGCTGTACAGGAAGCATGGCTAGAAGACCTCAGGAAACTTACAATCTTGGCAGAAGGTGAAGGGGAAGCAAGTGTATCTTACCATTAGGGAGTATGAGAGAGAGAGAGAGAGACAGAGAGAGAGAGAGAAGGGGAAAGTGCCACGTACTTTGAAACCATTAGATATTGTGAGAACTCATTCACTATCATAAGAACAATAAGGGGGAAGTCTGCCCCCATGATTCAATCACCTCCCACTAGGTCCCTCCTGCAACACCTGGGAATTACAATTTGACATGAGATTTGGGTGGGGACACAGACCCAAACCATATCAGAGGAAAAAGCTCCATCTTCTTTCCTCCCATATTTTGTCCACATTACTATTATCTCTTTTAATATGATATAATTTATTAAAATGATTTATTTACCTTGTTTATTCTCTTAGATCTCTCCTGTGTAGTAACCATTTTGGTATTGCAAGTGTCTTGCTGAATGTTGGGACTATAGTAGATCCTTAGAATGCATAGATAGTTAATAACGATTTAGGAGATAAATGTTGAAACTTTAGAAACATAACTAGAAAATTCCTAGGTGTGGAAGGAGAAATAAGCCTATTTAAAAACATGAATACATGGCCATTTTTATTCACTCATTAAAGGATTAAGCACCTAGGATTTACATTGGCATTTAATTCATGTTTAGGTTTAGTCAATGAAGGAATTAGTTTGGTTTCTATGATAATTTTAATGTAATTATAGGAGATAAGAAAAACATCTTCAACACTGATGCAGCATGTATTGCCCTTCAGCAACTTTATACTGTACCACCTGACTGTCATTGAATTCATGATGAATTACACCTATTGGCATCAATACTGAGCCTCATTCGTTACTTTCTTAGGTTTCATACTTTATATCAAAAAGACAAATTCAAATTTGTAAAAAAAAAAAAAAAAAAAGAACTACAGGGAAACAGTGGAAAGCTACTTTCAAGGACTCACAGTTCACATCCCATGTATGAGTATGGTTTATTTATTTTATTGCTTAATGTATGTCACTTGGGAGATAAATACTCTAAATGCCCTAAGCAAACCACTATGAGATCTGTTCATGTAACAAAATTGCACTTCTACCCCATAAATTTATACAAACGATAAAATAAAATAAAATACTGTTCACATTCAGCAAAACCCTATTTATAAATTATTAACTTCCTAATATGTAGAAATTAAAATTTAATTTGGCATGAAATCATACTTGCAATCTATAGCAAAGTCTAGAAGAAAAAGAGTTACTCATTGGAAGAGGATAATAGTTGTATTACATGTTTATATTCATATTAGATATACATATTTATTATATTTAATTAATTAGGTAACATAAAATATGTGATTGGGCTATGATGCTATATCAAATACAAACTTTTATTGGGAGAAATAAAAAGTAGTATCTTCAGAATTTCAATTACTTCTAGTTTCTTGAAAATGCTTTAATATTGACATAATACTAGTAATAATTCTGCTTCATAATTTTACCAAGTATTTTTCATATTTTTGTGAAAATTGATTTTGTCATAATTGATAACTGAGAATGTATACCTAGATGGGTTTTTAAATTTCAAAACTGAATGTTGTTTATATATCACACTATTATTCAGAATAGAAGCATACAATACCTGTGATATGTTGTGATACATTGATAAAAATACCATTTATCCTTAGTGAAAAAAAGTATTCTAAAGGCCTCAACTCTTCACAAATTAAAATTTATATTCTATTTGTACACACTAACTTAGTGTACTCTTAGCATTTAAAATGAGTTTGGTTATGTTTTTATATCTATATTATCCATATATGTATATTTTATAGTAAAAACAAAATTCAGAAAATGCAGATAAGGGCCTACTTGATTTTAATACTAGTTTTTTTTAATGAGTTAATAGTAATACTTAATTAAATACATACTTCATTTCTAGAGAAAACGTATACATCATCTATTTCAACCTCACAGAATCCTAGCGAGGAAGGGCATTATGAGCGTACTCCTTTTTGTCGTAGAAAATAAAACAAAGTTCTACTAAAGAGAATAACAATTTTGTAGCCAAGATGGAACTAAAACCCATGCTCCATATATCCTGTACTCGATTCAACCCCTCTATATATTTCATTTTTCTGTTGATAAAATTTGACATGAAAATGAAGTATCTATTAATTACTTCATTTTATGGTTTCTCAGTTCTGCTATTGGTGAAATAAGACTGATCTTGTAAAGCACAATTTCATTCCTTGATCAATGTTTCCAACATGAGTGCAAGTAGACATGATGATTGAGGAAACAGAATCAACATTGGGTAAGTCATATGTCATCATAAAAAACCTCACGGAACTCTTGCTTCTGAACCTAAGCAGGTTTTATCTTCTCTTGGACATATAATTCTTTCCAACATCCACTTAATGGGTTAATAACTATCTGTTCACTCATCAAACAGATTTGAAAACACACGTACAATATATTCCAATATCTGTGAACAAATTTGTTATCTTCTCTCTAATGGCCTCTAATTTTCTGTCTGTTTCACACTAATTAAAAAAGAACAATTGCATATGTTCGGGATGTATTCTGTGCCCCTGTACTCCATTTCTGACCAATTCTTGCTTCCCTACATGTTCTCAGGAGTTGAAATTCTTAAGTGTGGCCAAGACTTCAGGCATCGAGAATTAGTATATGTTTATACCTCTTAATTGAAAAGCCTAGCATTTTCTCTGGCTGAGGATTTCTGATGCTAGACACCATCATTTCATTCTATGTTCGCGTGGCAACATTGCCTCAAATTATCCCTTCCACAAAAATCCTTGATTTTACTGATTCCCACAAAAGCAGGAAAAAAATGGAGAAAATATTACTATTTCATTGCCCTAAAATTCTCTAATGCTTTGCTTAAAAATAAATAAATGTAGACTCTGAGTGTCTAGAATATGTGAACAAATATATATATTCATTGTATTTGAATTCATTTAAATATATATATTCATATATATGTATAGGAATGTATATGAATTCATAAAAATATATATCCATTCATGAATGTTTATGTGTGTGTCTGTGTGTCTGCGTGTATACATATATATATAAAATCTCCAAGTATTAGAAATATATCATGTATGTTTATAAATATATATGAATTCATTCAACTATATATTCATTAATGCATGTTTATATGTGTGTATGTGTGTATATATGTATATATATAATGTATATGTCCATATATATGTATATATAATATATATGTCCATATATATATATATATATAATCTCCAAGTATTAGAAATACAGCTAAGATTTTGAATACTAAGGAGTGTTTTGGGTGCACTTCTATCCTGTTATATACAAAAAAATATGATCAAAGGAGAGAGATACTAAAAACTAAATAAAGAACTGAGATAGGCTTCCTGTTAGGTGATTTTGCCAAACAGGATTTTGCTATAATAAATGTATAGCTAAGATTTAGATATTTTGAGCTTAGAATAATTTTAAGTAAAATGTAATTCAAACTCCTCTTATTTTAAAGGTTTGGAAAAAATTAATTCACACAGCTCTTCAGGGTCAAAGACAGACACAGGCTCTAGTCTTTGTATTCCGAACTCATTCTATTGACACTCACTCAGTTCGCTTTACCATATTTCCTCTTTTTAAAAGAAAAAAACAACTACATAAAGTTTCACTAAGATTTAAGAATGATTCAATCTTTCAAGAAAGTATATATATGTAAATAATCCATATATAAATATAAAAATATAAATAATTCATATATATATATACACATAGAGAGAGAGATTATTTTAATGGTACTAAAATGTCAATATTCTCTATAAAGTCTATCCCCAAAAGGCAGGTGATGACAGGTTAAATAAATAATTGGTAAATGTAAAAATCCATATGATGCCATGTGATGTCAGGAACATTAAATTTATTTGCTCCATACTGTAAAATTTAATTTTCTTTATATAATTAACTCACTGCTATAAAAATACACACGTTTCACAACTTAAGATGGGGTTATGTCCATGATAAGTTGAAAATACATGTTGAAAATGAATTTAATACAAATAACCTACTGAACATCTTATCTTCGCCCAGCCTATCTTAAATATGCTCAGACACTTACATTAGCCTACAACTGGACAAAATCTAACACAGAGCCTATTTTATGGAAAAAAGTCTTGAATATCTCATGTAATTTGTCGAATACGGCACTGAAAGTGAAGAACCAAATGGTTGTATGGGTACTTGATGTAGGATTTCTACTAAATGCGTAGTGTTTTTGAACCACCATAAAGTCAAAAAATAGAAAGGTGAACCATTACAAGTTGGGGGACATCTGTACGTTAAAAATATAAGTATGATTGCCATTCAGTAAAAGACTTTCTTACTATCAATGCGGTCTTTTTCATTTTAAAAAGTAGCCTTTTTTTCTGCAACTAAAAATTATCATAAACAAGTACCTTAACTATTTAAAGAAACTACTGAAGACAGAAAAATGCAAAGGTCCATTTTATAATTCCCCATAATCTAAAGTGAAGAGGTATATTTGATATTATTATACAACTCTACTTTCAGATACATGGCCTGAGATGAATAGAATAACTATAGTGCTTTCCATGTTATCAGCACTGGGATAAGTACTCTCCATATATCACTTAGTTTAATCAACAGACATACCTATCAGGCAGAAACTATTATTACTCCCTCTTTACAAATGAGAACCAGTGAGTTCCAGCGCTAGCCCAAGATCATACCATGAATAAACTCATTGTTTTATTAAAAATTGATTTGTAATACAAATGATCAGTTATGGGTCTGTATGATCTTGAATGAATTATTTATTCCTTAGTAAAATAATAGGATATACTAAAATCCTTTCTTCTATATTCTACAAATGAAAATATACGGATTGCTCTTGATTGGTTATGTTCCTTTGCTCCATCTACCAATAAAGAAGAACAAATATTTCCCACCTATTTATGAATGCATTTCTCCCCTACCTTAGTAATGGTTTCATGAAGGTTGAAAGAAGGATCCATTTCTTCAATTTTTGTTGCTCGTGTAGAAAAAAGGGCCTCGGAGAGAAAACTTGGACCCTGCGGCAAATCAAAAAAGAAACATTTAAAACTCTTTATCGATTTTGTTATTCAAGTGTTTATTGGATTTTCTTTAAAGATTAAAAAGGACTCTAAATTGCCTTAAGGTTTCTGTTGATTGCTGGATTTCATTCTCCTGATCTAACTACCCATCACAGAATATTTATAAATTAAAATGATCAGACACATCAACTTGTTATGTCCCATCTTGTTTGACAGAATAAATAGATTAATATTTAATTAATTTAGCAATTATAGAAATGTGACAGTTTAGGACAGAAAATCTTAAATATTTGAGGTGAAATGTTTGTGGGACATTCAAAAAATCATCTAATCATCTAGATGGTGTGTGACTATATTGGTCTGAAGTTCAAGACCAAATTCTGAACTGGAGATATAACAATAATTTGAGAAACATTTACATGGTAGTTAAAATGTAATGTGAAACACACGTAGACTTAGAAGTATACTGAGTGTAGAACAGATCTCTGAGTGGTAAGATCTCTGAGTGGCACCAATACTTAAGAGGTGGAAAGATAAAAGCAAAACTCATGAAGATGTTATAGATGGAATTGTCAGAAAAGTATATGGAGAAGCATGTAACTGTTATTCTATGGGAGTCAAAAAGTAGAGAATGGGAATAAATAATAAATACAGAAAAGAAAGCAAGGAAATACAATAAGATTAAGGTGAAAATTATGCCTTAGAGGGGGCATTTCGGAGATACCTGGTTTCTTTTGTCAGAGAAGATTCTGTGGAGTTGCGAGAACAGGATACAGAATAAAATCAGGTGAGGAGTAAATATGAGGAGAAGTGAGACATCAACTATGAACTACATTATTCTTTCTAGAAATTAAGATTATCTTGAAAAGTTAAAAAATAGATTACTAGCTAAAGAAAGTTAAAGCATCAACAAAAAGTGTATTCACTGTATTTAAGATAACATTGACATGGACATATTTTTAATGCTAGAGAAAGTACCCAGAAGAGTATTTGTATTAAAAATACAAAAAATATGAGGGATAAATTAATGGGTCATAGTCTTCAGGAAAAGGAATTCAGAGTTCAATAAAGTTACCCAGAAAAACCATTGTAAGTAGATGAACCAATAGAAACAAAGACACTGAAATGAGGGTGGGATGTAAATATGGTGAAATTCAGTGTTAGCACATACATGGAGGAGAAGAAAATAGTCCAGGGTCATGTGTAATTACATTCTAGGCTAGGGTGAGTTAACCAAACTTCAACTCACAACCACACCAAAATGAACCCTTTTGCATGTTTTTCAGAAAGAATAATTTAAAACATTTTGTCACATAGGGTTAGTAGCAATTAAATGAACAAAATCAATGCCTTCTCTTTAGTTGGCACTCAAAGATACATGGCCTGAGATGAATAGAATAACTATAGTGCTTTCCATGTATCAGCACTGGGATAAGTACTCTCCATATGTCACCTAGTTTAATCAACAGACATACCTATCAGGCAGAAACTGTTATTACTCCCTCTACAAATGAGAACCAGTGAGTTCCAGCGCTAGCCCAAGATCATACCATGAATAAATGGTAGACCTCGGGTTCAAACCCAGGTTTATTCGAGGCTACGGCCGACACTTTCATTCCTATATCATGAAACTTCTCTATGGCCAAAGTGATTAATATCCCAAGATTCTGTGTGTTTATGTTAACAAAGATCATTTCCCCACCTTTTATTCCAATTTCCTGCAAGCCTTCATCTATCTACTCTCAACATGCAGCAAAAACACTACGTACAGTTTAAATGATATCATCAAAAACTCCTTGCTTAGACTAAATAAAGTTAAATCTAAAAAGTCCCATGTGCACTTCTTGCATTGCAATATTCTCTTTTCTGCAATCAGAAGGCATACACATCAATACTTAAATTTAATATATGAAATTAAAACACTTGCAAGCAAGCTTTGAATGGCACTGACATTCATAATACGCTGGACAGAGGAAAAAGGTAATAACACCCATAATTTTTGAAAGATGACATTCTCATCACTATTCAAAGTAAAATAGACCTGAGGTAATGTGGAGTTTAAATAGAACTGTAACTATCCAAGGGTCAAATGTGGAACAATATTAGCACATTGTTTTCTGAATACACTCATTTTTATATTACACTTTTCAGGTCCTAGCATTACTTTTATTCAAAATATTCAAGGCACTTCTGTACTTCTATCTAGGTTGATTTAGTATCCTTATTTTAGACTTGGAAGAGATATTAGAAATGTTAATTCTACCCAAATATACAAAGTAAAACATGAAAAAACAAGTGATTAATAATTCTACAATGTCACAAAATAGTTGTTAGGAACTCGATGCTAGAAATCAACTCTGTGTGTCAGTGTGTACATACATGTGTCTGTGCTTCCTAAACATTTTGCTATTTCTTGTAAAGTACTTTTGAGGTGGGGGTAATTAATTATAATGCCAATCTTAAAAATGTGAATCATTTCAATTAATCCAGATATGTTTTCAGTCTTAAAGTTCTTATATGCCAATAAAATACATCCATTTGATGCAGTATTCATATTTTAGGCTTTCTTCAAGCTAATCTCTGATATCTTTTGCCTTAATCACTGAATGTGTACTTATCCTATCTATTATACATACCATGTGTCATTAGCTACATAATTTATGTTTATGTAATTTTTTGTTACATCGCACTTTTTAGTCAGATCAGGAGGTTGGAAAAGCTAAAGGACAACTACAAAGAAATAATAAAAGGTTCACTTAGCAGAGTATTTCTCAAATTAAGGCATCTTATAATGAATGCCTTTAATTAATATTTTGAAGGTAAATAATTGAGTGAATGGATATTGCCAAGCTATTAAGCTTTCTTAATAAATATTAAATATTCCATGCAGTAAAATAAGTGATTAGTATTTGTTAATGCTTCCAAATCTGTGCTGTTATTCTAAAAAGAAGAATCCATTTAGGAATGTCTGGCATAAAGATCAGGAAAATGAGGAGGAACTCTGGAAAGGTTGGTTGTATTAATAAGTTGACTTAAAAAAATGACTGAGGCCACATCCAAGATCCTATTTATCAGCCCCACAAATTCTAAGATCTCATAGCACTAACTATACAGAGTTTATTATTAACTCTACATATGATTCACAGAGAGATCTCTTTTTACATCCTCTCCCTTCAACTTTCTTGAGAATTCTGTTTTGTTTTTGTTTGTTTATTTCCAGCAAAAGAAGAGGAAAAGGCAAACAACTTGTTTGTACCTAACACAGTGCAAGTGACCAATGCAGCATGATTTCACATCAGGAAGGAAAAAAAATAATAATATTCGTTGTGTTTTTTTTTTTTTCATTTACACCTCAAGAGAGTTATCTGAAACCTAGATACCCTTTAGCTTATGCCTCAAAAACAAACAAACAAAAAAACCCAAAAAAACAAAAAACAAACCATCAGCTTATGAGCTAGAAAGATGTTTGAGAACTCAGGAGCATTTTTGTTTTGCTGTCCATATTGATATCACCTATGGCTCTGCACCCCTCTATTCATTCCCTGAGACTTTATGAGATTCCTTCCTTGACTCTTCCAGATTCTGGTGGCTGTAAATATTATTTAGTTGTAGCTGTGTAGCTCTTATTTCTGCTTTGTTCTTCACATGACCGCCTCCTCTATCTGTCATCTCTTCTCTCTGTTAGAGAAACACTTGTCATAGGATTTTGAGCCCACCCAGTTATCTCAAGATCCATAATTTAATTTAATTTGCACATAACCTTTTTCCATATAAGTTCACATTAACAGGTTCTAAGATCACTTTAGGATCCAACAATTAACACACTATAATCCCCATGCCTTCAATAAGATTTCTGAACTAAAGCTTGGAAGAGTGCTTCTAAGAGCAGACCTCAAGATCTTAATTCCAGTTCAGACATTTGCCTTCCTTCTCCTCTATTCAGGACTAACTATAAATGGAAGTATTTTACATTTATAAAAGAACCTTTAGGTAAGGCACAAATAAAAGCTGTATTAACTAAATAGTTATGGGTTAGCTACAAATAAATTCAGTTTTCTAGATTTGGATGGTGTTTACATGGATATACAACTGTCAAAAGATATCTAACTTAAAACTGAAGATTTATGGATTTTTTATGTATAAATTATACCTCAAAGTAAAACAACCTTTCTATGGGACATTTCTATTTATCCTAAAGAGATCCTTCTTGCCCTTCTTTTTAGGTCAATTTTAATTAAGTTCTGTTTTTCAAATAATTTGTCTATTTCATTTAAATTGTCCACTATATTGTTTTCAAATTGTTCACAACATCTTCTTATCACCTTTTTAATGGGATCTAGGTTATGTCTTCTCTTTTATTGCAGGTATGGGTAATTTTTATCTGCTCTCCTACTCATCCGTTTAAGATTACTAAAACCTTGTCTGCTGTCTTCTTAATCCCATAATTTCTTAAAATTTACTGAGTGTTTTAAGGTTTTAAGTGATGCTTTAATACATATTGTTTTTAAATTTTTTTTATTCATATATAGTATGTGCCCATATTTATGGGGAACATGAGATAAGGGATACAGGTATAGTCACTATTTAAGATTAGTAAACTGTTGTTAATCACCTTCACTTTATGGATGAGAAGACTGAAATTCAGAAGCTTTATCTGACTAGATTCTGCTAGTAAGTGGCAGAATCTGGACTGGAATTCACATCTTCATCGTCAATCTACTGCTACTTACTTTCCATAACCCTGCATGTCAAGTACTCAGATAAAGCCAGGTTGACAGTCAGTTCCAGATAATACAGAGAACACTATAGAAATTGCAAAACAAAAATAAGAAGTGTTCAAGCCTGTGAAACGAAACTGAACACACTAGAGTTCGTTTTAAGATTTTAAAATTCATGATAAAATTCATCACATACATCAATTAAGTGATAGCTGAGCTGTTTTACGGCACTTGTTGAATGAATAGAGCCACAGAATTCTTTGACCTCCCTTTCTGGTTTCTCTACACTTTCCAAGGCTTAACTAGATGAGTATTAAATATAAATGCCTTTTTATTAATGAAATCAATGAAGTCTTTCTTAGTAACTACAGAAAAGGAAGGCAAAGGATATGTGCAGTTCTAAAGAAAAATATTTTATTAATTTGATAAGTGTTAATACATATCAGAAAATTTCAAGAATTTATAAAATAAATGTATTTATACATAATATTGTTATCCTTTAATTCTTCTGGCATTGCAAATGAAAATAAGAACTTAAAATTTTAGTATGTGGGAGCAATAATAGGAAACTAAAACAAAGTCAAGAAGCTATTATCTAGAAAACTATGAGTTCAATAATAGCAATTTCTGTAGCTACAATTTGCTGAGTGCCTGTGTACTGTACTGTCAGCCAGTGTCTACTTAGGTACAGCTATCCTTTGATATACTTGGGAAATTTGTTCTAGAACTCCTGTGGGCACCAAAACAGATGCTCAACTCCTTTACATAAAATGGTATAGTATTTGCATATAATCTACACACATACTCTAGTATATTTTGTATCATCTCTACTTATAATACTTAATACATTGTAAATACTACGTAAATAGTTGTTACATTTTTTATTTATAGTATTTTTCTTATTGTAGTATTGTTCTATTGTGTTTTTGAAAGTATTTTAGATCCAATCTTGGTTGAATCTGTGGATGCAGAACTTGCAGAAATGTAGGGCCAACCGTATTTCCGCATGGAGAATTTTCTGAGGAAATTTTACCGGAAACTGTATTAGAGGCCAAGCCTTGGAAATTAAATAATGGCTGAATAGATGGAGAAACCTAGAGAATTACCTACATGGAGGTATGTGTTTACACTTGAAAGGGGTATAAAACCCAGAACCATGGAAATATTACATTCATAACAATGCCTAACATAGGTAACATTACATTGCAAAGGGTAGGACTCCCAGACCTTTCCCTTTATTTCTAAGTAGAATTTGTTGCCTTAGGAAAATTAACTTTCTCTCCCTCTCTTAGGAGGGGGAATGGGTGATGGTGACATGTGTATGATAGCGCAGGAGACAGACAAATTCCTAGACAGCAGGGACGGGTCCCCAGTGAAACCTGACCTTCAAGCCAAAGACTGTTTAAAGCCTGAAAACCAAGCTGCCGGTTTTACGTAGAATCCGTGACGGAGTGAGAGCTTCTATTCCTGTTTGCCCACTCTTTCCTGACTGGTCGTTTCCGAATAATGCTTTTTAACCAACAGAATGTTGCCTTTTCCAAAAATACCTCCGGTCAGAGCCTCCTCATTCCAAACCTATAAAAACCCTAGACTCAGCCTCACAGACTTACCCGCTTTTGGGTCCCCTCTTGCAGCTGAGGGCTACCCACTTCAGGTCGCCTTTTGCAGCTGAAAACTTTCCTTCTTTCACTCAAACTTCTATTCTTCCTTATTTGCTATCCTGTGTCCGCATACCTCATTTCTCTTGGTCACAGGACAAGAACCTGTAACCTGCCAGATTGCAGGCATGAAAAGAGCGGCAACATGTGCAGGCACGAAGAGAGCGGCAACATGTACCCGTTCCAGGTGGTAAGTACAAGAGAGCTGTGACATGCCCCTGTTCGCTGAGCTGCAGGCAGCAGGAACAAGAGAGCTGTAACACACCCCCTCCTGCTCGCCGAATTGCGGGAGTGAAAAAGCCACTGAGTGTTACTCCCTTCTGCCTGCCGATCTGTGAGTGGCAGGAATAAATGGGCTTGTAATATGCTCCCAAGCAGTGGACTATGGGAGAAAGAGCAACAAAACTTCTGGGGGCCGAGACCTCGGGACTCCCCGAGCTATAGCTGTAACACCCCTAAGGGCTCTGTGATTGCTGGCATCTCTTAGTTTTCGGGTGCCATTGCATTCCCCTCATCTTGACGCTGGCGCCCAACGTGGATGCTGGTTGCCGCACACCCGGGCTCAGCTGAGTGCTAAGCGTGGAGCCATGGCAGGGGCGGAATCCAAGCGAGCACGAGCTGACTGCAGCCTGCCAGGTCGAGTGGGCGAAGTGAGCCTGGTGGGCCCAAGTGAGGTCCCAGGTAGAGTTTGCAGCAGCCACAGAGATTTCTGGCTGGCAAAGTGGCACCAAAGGAATCCTATGTCATTTCTAGGGGCTCATCTGGGATTGGTGGAAGGGTAAGTGCAAACCTATGACTTTTTAATTCCATTTTTTTTTTTTTCCAAAAAGAGATAAAAATTCTCGCCCCTGTAAGCCAGTTAAGAGTGAGTAGCGTGCCTGCCATTTTTCAGACTTGGAGGAGAGGCTTGCTGGGGAGGACTTTGTCAATTCTCCATCACCCCTCGGGGGGTTGGGCATGTTGGCTTTTTTCCAATCCAGTTTGGCTTCATAGAGGTCTAGCCATCACGTGGGATCAGAATAAGGTCCTGGCCCAAGCTACACCTTGGCATTACTTGAAGGTTCCTGGACTGGCTTCAGTCCCCAACAGTCCATTAGGGTGTCAGCACTAGGACCTCCAGTCTTTCCTATCACATTTTCTTTCTTTCTTTTATGGCTGTTATGGCTCCTATGTGTTCTTATATACAACGTTAAGGGTGTTGTTGCAAACCACAGAGACAATATAACTGAGTAGAATGTGCACTTGGCTCAGTCATCAGGAGTGTAATTCAGAACAATGTGGTTTCTGTCTATTCTTAGAAGCAAGGAGAATACAATGATTGAGAGTTTTCTTTCCCTTATTGAAAAAATCCATTAGCATAGAGCAAGAGGCTATTTCCCCCAGGCACCTTCCCTCCTCTGCATTTAAGTTGTTTTTTTTTTTTCCCACCATGTTAGGAATCAACATAGTCCTGCAAATACTAGAAGAAGCTTTTCTATGCAATGGATTATTTTTTTTCCTTTTGGGAGGCAATCTTGTTAGTGCAGGTCCCCAATTCCTGGGATTCATTCTTTCTTTTCTTTTCTTTTCTTTCTTACTTTTTCTCTTCATTCCTTCCTTCTTTCTTTCTTTCTTTCCTTCTCCTTCCTTCCTTCCTTCTTTCCTTCTCCTTCCTTCCTTCCTTCCCTCCTTCCTTCCTTCCTTTCTCTTTCTTTCTTTTCTTTCTCTTTCTTTCTTTCTTTCTGTCTTTCTTTCTCTTTCTTTCTTTTTTTTTTGTCTGAGGAGAATCTTGTTCAACAGCTTCACTTTAGCATACTGCTTGCGATAGGGAAGCAATGGAGGAGATGCTCCACCAGTTGTTGGCTGCAATTTAGCAAGGACCACTTGGGACAAATTTAATGGGTCCATATACCCTCCAGAGGCGCCTTTTTGTCCCAAATTCTATTCCAAGGTTCAGTTTGAAGCCCTAAAAGAAAATCAGATCTGAGGGATCCAGAGGCAGTCAACAGTAGAAGGCTAGGGCACAGCCCAGGTGAGCATGACTATTCCTTTTGACTCGGTCTTCCCACTTCATGGGTGGAGAACTCGTGCACATCCATGGTATAGATGAGGTATATGGAACCCAAAGGTTACCAACAGCGGAAAGCCAGGGCACGGTGTAGGTAAGTGTGACTATCCCTACTTACTAGGCCTTCCCTCTTCATGGGTGGAATTCGCACTCACATTCCTGGGCAGCACTTGCAAGGGCGCTGGGACCCTGGTAATACAGGGAAAAAAAGAGAAGAAAAGGGACACCTTTTCTCTCTCTCCCTCCATCCTGTGTCACTCCAAAAGGAGGAAGGCGACTAAGGGATGCCTTTCTCCCCTCTCTTTCCAGATGAGTAAGCAACCTTCTTCAGCCTGCACTCAAGTGCATCCTGAATCACTAGAACTCCTTTGACTCTCAGACCCTAGAGGAAAAAAATGCTTTATATTCCTTTGCATAAGGGTTTGGTCAAGTTATAAGCCGCAAAGGGCAATCCCAAGGGAATAGGGAAGCAAACTGCAGAGATGTCTCCAGCAGGGGAATCAGTTCCCTTTGGTCCTACTCCTCCTAGTCCACCCCTTTCTCCCTACCCAGGTTGTCTCTCAAGCTTGTCTGATCCTAGAAATCCTCGTTTCAGGCAGGTCCTGACCTCACTTCTGCCCCTACAACAGATGCCTTGTGAATATGTCCCCATTAAAGTCCAGGTCCGCTTTTCTCTACAGGACGTAAGCCAAATTAAGGGGGTTCCTGGCAAGTTTTTAGACAACTGTGACAGGTATATAGAGGCTTTACAGAATTTAACTCAAGTATTTGAAATTTCCTGAAAGGATAATATGTTACTTTTGAATCAAACCCTGACTACCGCTGAGAAGGAGGCTGCCCTGCAAGCAGCAGAGAAGTTTGGGGATGAGTTTTTTATCTCATATAGTGCCAAGGAAGGGGATGAGCCTTATCCAATTGGAAGAACAGCAGTACCATTGGAGGACCCTACATGGGACCCCAATGATGAAATGGGAGAATGGAAGAGGAAACACTTTCAGGTGTGCATACTGGAGGGCTTACATAAGACTAGAACTAAGCCTCTCAATTACTCCAAACTATCCACAACAGACCAGAGATCAGATGAGAATCTCACTGCCTTCCCAGAAGGGCTGAGAGAGGCCTTGGTAAAGCACACTTCTCTAGCTCCTGATTCAGTTGAAGGACACTTAATCCTAAAGTACAAGTTTATTACTCAGGTGGCCCTTGATATCAGGAGGAAGCTACAGAAACAGGCCATAGGACCAGATAGTGCTCTGAAAGTGGCCACATTAGTCTTTTAGAATAGGGTTGGGAGGAGGCCCAAGAGAGGGAAAATAGATGCAAGAAAAAGACAGAGGCTCTAATGGCTGCCTGGCAGGCTTACAAACCCCAGAATCCCTGAGATGCACCTGGTAACTGCTACAAATGTGTCAAGCCAAGGCACTTTAGGAAGGACTGCCCAGGCAGCATGAGGAAGCCGCCTCCACCCTGTCCAATCTGTGATGGGGACAACTGGAGGGTGGACTGTTCCCGAGACACAAGTCACAGGGTCCAGAGCCAGTCTTTCAAATGGTCCAGCAGGACCAAATGGGTCCCAGCACTCCTCTCCCTAGCTCCAATGGTTCAGACCACCATTACCATCCAGGAGTCCCAGGTGATTCTGGAGGTCGAAGGAAGGAAGGTGGACTTCCTCCAGAGTAACCATTTCTGTTCTCCTCTTCAATCCAGGCCTGCCCTCCTCCCTTAGCATGACTGTGAGTGACATCTCAGGAAAGCCTTTAACCTGATATTTTTCCCAATGCCTTAGTTGTAGTTGAGGAGACCTCTTGTTTACTCACACCTTTTTAATCATGTTTGAAAGCCCAACTCCTCTGCTAGGTGGGGATATTTTAGTTCCTATGGGAACTACCATCCTCATGACTCCAGGACAGATTCTTCTTCTCCCTTTGGTGGACTCAGACATTAATCCAGAAGCTTGGACAACTCAAGGGAAAATTCGCTGAACCGCAACCGCCATACTGATCCAGATCCACCTTAGGGGTCCCACCTCCTCCCTAACCAAAGACAATATCCCTTAAAAGCAGAAGCTACGAAAGGGCTAGAAGCCATGGGCAATAACTTGAGGATGCAGGGCCTCCTCAAACCCTGCAACAGCCCTTGTATTACCCCAATATTGGGGGTACAGAAACCCACAAACTGAACATGGAATCGCAGAGGGTCTGGGATCCAAGTTGGCACAAGGGAGTGCAGCCTGCTGGGTTGAGCAGGTGGAGCAAGCCCAGGGGTCCCCAGGCCCCAGGCAGAGGTCACGGCATTGCAGAGATTTCCAGCTTGCGAAGTGGCACTGAAGGAATCCTGTGTCACATATACACTCCCAGATTCATATTTTCAGAGTTCCTACATTGTACTATGGCATGCAATCTTGTCTAGCTGGCTCTTATTCCCTCACTCTAGAAAGAGCAAAAAAATGAGATGTAAGTAATGACTCTGATCTCTGCTCCAGAAACCTAATGTTTATATTCAGAATAAAGTAAATATATGTAGATTTTTAAAATGTGAGTACTACTGATTTAATAGTGATAGCAATAATAATGTTATTTATTACATTTATTTAGATTTATTTAAACATTTATTTATATTCATAATATATTTATTATATTTATAATTAAATATAATAAATGGATGTGTTGAATACATACAATAATTCTAAAATGTAAATATTAAATGTATATATTTTGAATATGATTGCTTGTAATAAAATATAGACACATTTATATTATATAAAACATATATCATTTATATATCAAACTTATCTGTGATATATATGATAAATATTCCTTTTATTAAAATGACTAGTTATAAATAACATATAATACTAAAATATATCATATTATATATAATACATATTACATTATATGTAATATATAAATATGTATTATATATAATTATGTATATAATATATGATATAATATATATTATAAGTAACATGCTATATAATATATATTATATAACATACATAATCATATGTAATAATATAAATATATATTATAGGTATTTTATATACATATATATATATATTTTTTTTTTTTTTTGAGACAGAGTCTCCCTCTGTCACCCAGGCGGGAGTGCAGTGGTGCAATCTGGGCTCACTGCACCCACCGCATCCTGAGTTCAAGTGATTCTCCTGCCTCAGCCTCCCAAGTAGCTGGGACTACAGGTGCGTGCCACACACCTGGCTGATTTTTGTGTTTTTAGCAGAGACGAGGCTTCACCATGATGGTCAGGCTGGCCTTGAACTCCTGACTTCCAGTGATCCTCCTGCCTTGGCCCCCCAAGGTGCTGGGATTACAGATATGAGCCACCATACCCGGCCAATACTAATAAATATTATTAAAGATTTAGCAATATTTCTTGAATATTTGATTTATGGCAAGTTGCTTAAATTATCTGTGCCTCAGTTTTCTCATCTATAAAATGGATACCAATAATTTTATCTCTCATAAAATCATCAAAAGGATTTCAGGACATAATATATGTAAAATTCTTAAAAATAATGTCTAGAACTATTTATTCATCAAACAATTTTTTTCAGAAAGGTATTTATTATTTTTCCCAATATGCAGATTAAGGAAAGAGGCTTACAAGGGTGAAGAAATCTGCCTAATGAAATACATTTACTTATTGGTAGAATTTTAATGCAAGCATAGGACTCACTTATTCTGAGTTAATTCAGTGGTCATTAAATGCCAATTCATAGGGTGGTGCTGTAGCTCAGTGCATAACAAAATGACAATGATAATAATAATGCAGAAAGTTATTTTTTCATAAAACTAAATATATTCTAATCAGAGAGCTGTCCTTTTTCCTGAAGTTGTGTTTTCAGCTGTCTTTTGATATTAAAATATTTCTTCTCTTATGAAATAAATTGAGAGTAGATTGCTGTTTTGTTGTTTACTTGTTTTGTCCTAACCTGCTTACTTGGTAAATTTACAGTTGGCATTCTAGGTCAATCTCAGAATTTCTATTTTATGATTCATTTCATTTGTCTTAAAGAATTAATTAATATCTAAGAAGTACTTATTAAATCTTTTAGGCCTTTGTCATGCCAGTTTTAGAAATTAAAAAGATTGATTTTCAGCAAATTTATTTAATTTTTTATAGTTGCATATCTTGTGTCAGGACTGAAATTTCAACCTTGATCAGCTGAGTTTCATGCATGCACTCATATTCAAAACACTATATCCAAATATTCTTCTCCTTCAATAATAAATAGCCTTAGAAGGTTAGTAGGCAGTTTCATGACTTCAAAACAATAAACAAAACACTAACCTGAATCACTTTTCTATAGATATAATAGCTACACAGCAAAATGTCAAGATAATACAGATTTTCTGATGGGCAGGAGGCTTAACAGAGTTTTCAATATATATGCTAAATACTACCTGCTAGAATGTCACAATGCTATCAACACTTAAAAACAATCTGATCATAAAATATGTATTATAATTTAAGCTAGAGCTTCTAAACATTTTCAAGCCAAGTATCATTCAAAAATAAATACTAAATATCTAGATTGTTTAAGAGATTCTGGCATGCCAGGCCGAGGGTGGTGGCTCACGCCTATCATCTCAGCACTTTGGGAGGCCGAGGCGGGCAGATCATGAGTTCAAGAGTTCGAGACCAGCCTGGCCAACATGGTGAAACCTGGTCTCTACTAAAAATACAAAAGTTAACCAGGTATGGTGGCTCGCACCTGTAATCTCAGCTACTCAGGAGGATGAGGCAGGAGAATTGCTTGAACCCCGGAGGTGGAGGTTGCAGTGAGCTGAGACTGTGCCACTGCATTCCAACCTGGGTGACAGAGCAAGACTCCGTCTTGGGAAAAAGAAAAGAGAGAGATTCTGGCATGCCTACTTTGTGAGAGCAGTATATTGTGGGATATTGTATATCTCTTGAGAATCACGATGTGTAAAAGGTATATGTTTATCTACAGATATTCCCCAAAGAGAATATCTATAGATGGATATATCCTAATGTATGGGAGATTATGTCAATCCTTGTATTCTATAATATGAATTGAAAAAATATTTTATGTATTATGAATAATGGCAAATGATGCTAAAATACATTGTAATAGTAGCTCATTAACCCTCAGAAAAATCCTGTGAAGTAAACGTTATTATCCCAATTTTATAGATGAAGAAACTGAGGTACAGTGAGTTCGAATATCTTGCCCAAGCAGTAAAACCAGGCAATCATCACAGGCATTATCTGTGCTCTTAACCATTTGAAAATACATTGTCTATAATATAGACAATAGCCAAATGAAACATATGATTGACTTTATATTTAATACAGTCAGATGTCCCTGGATAAATTATGTATTTCTATTCCTGCTAAATTATAATGTAGCAATGATTTTTGAGAATCATCTCAGGTGAGAAAAAATAAAATGTATGTTCATTTCATATAAATTTCAGACATGAATAAAATACACTACTATGCATAATGTTGTAATTTAAAATCTTTGCTTGCCCATTCTTCAGTAATTTTAAGTCTATGCACTACTTTATCATATTTCAATTTTTAAGACAGAACATATGAAAATATAACTTTCCAAAATATTTTGGATCATTTCACTAACTAGTAAGCAAGTAGATATCTTTCTTTTCACATGGAGTTTGGACTGCTTAGTAAAGGAATTAGTACCATAACATCAAGTCATTAAATGGTTAACTGAGAGCTCTTTTCTCTTTAGCTTGTCTCCTTTCTTTGGGGAGATAGATGTTCTGCATATCAGACACACCAATAGATGATTCTATAATTATTTAACACCCAGTCATCTGAAGTCCTGGAGTAGGGTCCAGGAGGAGTCATTATGGATGAGGGAAAGACACTCCGAAGTCTCAGAGCCCTAGCTGTTTACCAACTCTGCTAACATATTTTGTTGTAAGTGATTCAGCTCTCAGTGGTGGATCCTGGCTATCCCTGGGGTAGAGGTGCCACACCCAGCGTCATGGTAACACAATGAATAAAATTATTAACATACAAAATTACATTTTATATATCATTGAGAATGCAGAACTTACACAAATAAATTGCAAGGTAGGAAAAGAAAAAATGATATTCTCAAATTTGGGGTGGTGAGGAGGAGAAATGGTCTCAATCATAAGAAATCCAAACTTTAATGCAGTCTTAGTATTAATAAAACCTGGTCTCTCTGGTAAAGCCTCAAGTCAATTTAACAACAGCATTTTTTTTGAGGTCAGAGCCTGTTAGCCTCTTGAAAAGCTTTCTGTTAAACAGTCAGTCAGTGCTTTTCTCAGGGCTGTATTTAATCAACTGTGAAAGAAATGGGGGATTTAAAGGTCTTACAGTTAAGGGCAAAAGAATCTAAACATCGGGTTAAGAAGAAACAAATACATTCGTCAAATCCTGAGAAAGATATTATAGCCCTGCAAAGTCCTTTGGCTAAGAATAGGAAGAGAGTACCTTTACAGTCATGACCTCATGTTTCATAATCTGGGTGAAAACACCCAGGGAAATGAAACCAGGAACAACAGTTTATCTAGATTTTATCACTTACTGTACTACTCGTTGTTATTTGAAAATCTTTTTGTCAAATATTAAGCCCAATATGTAAAATGGTGCAGAAATAAGACAGACACCATTCTAGAAATGAAGAATGGTTGTTTAAATCTGTCCCAACTGTCCTTCCCTCTTCTCCTGTAGCCCACCCCATGGGATTTCATTTGGCAACATATGAATGACTTCATATTAATACAGTCAGATGTCGCTGGATAAATTATGTATATATTTCTATTCCTGCTACTACTTACCAAGGGCTAAATGCAAGTCTTTATTTTTCTATGTATTTCTAGGGAGTACAGATAGATTTAATTTCAAAGGCTAAGAATATTTCTGGAATATCTGTAATTTACGGCAATGTTTTCCTTTAGCTAAATCCATTTATTTTAATCATTCTTTTCATTTATTCAACTGGAAATCAATAAAGGCACTAAATTAATTCTGCAATTCACTAAAGCAAAAATTCCATTTAACTGAATGAATAGTTGTTAAAGAAAGCCACTATTTTAGCCCCAGTGGATAAAACATGTATGGCTTAGTTTGTCTCTCAATGAATGTCTCTGAAGACTATATACTATGCTTCACTTCAACAAATTATCCAACCTCCAACATAGAACAGACTATTTCCTTTGTAAATTAAAATATAAAGAAAGAAAATATGCTTTTAGTTGATTTCTGATAGCATCTTTCCTTAATTTTCATTTGAGAATAACCAGTTATCTCGATTTTCTCCAGTCCTAATTTAATGACAGTGAAATTAAAAAGACATTGATGTTCTACTTTTCAAACAATGGATCACTTCTGATTAAACTTCAATTGAACATTAAACTTCTAGACTTAAAACAAATTGCCTCTTTTTTCTTTTTAACTTGGACCCAATTTCCTGCTGCCCTCAGGTCTCTCAATGGTAATTAATTGATTTATGAATCAATTGAAGGGCGATTTCAAGTTGAAAAAAAATAGAAAACCTGTTTCTTTTAACAAAATTTATGACCAATATTTTACAAATCACAATTCTCTCTCAAGTTAACTATTTATCAGTGAGCAAATTTCACATTTATAAAGTATTTTTTAAAAAGTTGAGTGTGCAAATTTAATTTCACTTGAAATTATTATTTGCCTTTGTAAAAGTGCCTTAATCAAAGTACCACATCTAACTATACAATCATTAAGTTATCTTATTGTGATTTAATAGAATAAGCAAATCTGAAGAGCAATAATTCTCACAAAACTCTCCATACAAATAGCATGGTTGACTTAGCTAAGTAGAAATTTGGGGCCTGGGTTTAAATTCTAGCTCTGCTACTCACCATTGTTGACTTTAATTATGCACTTTAGCTCTCTGAAGTCAGTTTCTCACGTGTAATATTGGGATCTTGATATCACCTTCAGAGTGCTATTGTATATTGTTATTATATTTGCATATACAGCATACTGTATTTTCATCATATCTATACTAACAGTTATATATTAATATTCAATATTATTAAATGAGAACAATGAGCAAAACACTCAGAATGGTTGCTGGCACAGAGAACTGTTCAGTAAATGCCAACACATTATTATTATTATATTAGTGGATCTTATTAAACTGCATCTCCAGTGCTTAGTATTTCTTCAGATACACTGATAAACATGTTCATGTGAATACAATGTCTCTGAATCTTTATCAGAAACACACATGATCAAAAATTCCACACAAAAGGGAAGAAGATGATAAGATGGCTTTATGACTCAAAAATGTCCAGAATATTTGATAGAGTTTTTACAGTATTATTTGTGGATTAAAAATTCAACATAGTAAATAATGGTAATTCATTGGAAGACCAGAAAACTAGAATACAATGGCTTAAGATCCTGAGAATAAAGTATCATAGCCATCTGTGTGGTCATGAGAAAAATTCTTAAATATTTCCATCCTTTTTCCCTCATCTGTAACAGTTCAACAAATGTTTATTATGCTACAGGTCATTATTTGTACATTGAACATGTAAAAAAAACCACAGTCATTGACATTGTTAAATAAACAAAAAAGAAGAGAGACCAGAATATATAAACACACAGAAATGTAGATAAATGCCATTAGCTATCAGATTGTTGTTTGCAGAACAACTCTCATTTCCCAATTTGCTAAGAAAGCTAGAAAAATCTGCTTACATAGGGTGATCCTCTATGTTTTCCTACTTGTATTTAAATGAGATCATCTATGTTTAAGTCCTCAATGTGTAAATGGATAAGAGTGAAATCTCAACAAACACAAGTTTATTAACAATTTTTAGAAATTAATTTTTAGCTTCCTATTTTAAATTTAGAATTGATATTCGAGGGCTGGAAAAGATATTATAAATTAGGTAAATTCCTTTTTTTTACATTGAAAAAAACTAGCATAAAGAAGGTGACTGATTTACCCAGTATAAAGAGAACTAATTTGTGGGACAGCTCAGGATAGACTTTGAGAGACTGGTGCTTGTTCTAGTCACCATAGTGCCACTTAATAATGCCAAGTACCCTTCCTAAACTCCTCATCAAAACTGCAAGTCGTTCACAGTACAAAGGTGACTAGCGACTAGCAGTTGGAAGGGAGATGGGAGAGGGAAGAAGTGTGTAAGTTAATTTCCCCTCTGCTATGCTGTCCAGCATCTAGAGTTTTGTCCATTGCTTAGTTCATACACTGTAATGAAAGAAAAAAGGTTGAGAATAAACAAAATATGAGCTCTGGTAATGTATTCATTATAACAATAGTCCCCAAAATGGAAGAATTACATACACAGTCACAAATATGCCTATGTAAGTAAACTACAAAGATTTAGTTTTCAATTAGCAATAATTGTGCTTCGGATAAACCTCATTGGCTACGATACTGCCACTGCACAAAGCTAACTACAAAGATTTAAAAAAGGAAAGAAACATATTCCATATCTTAAAAAAAGTCATATATACTATAAATATGACAATGATATAAATACTACACATATGTATTTTAACATTCTTCAATGGAAATCTTTTCTATGCTTCCTTTAATAAAGCCATTCTAATTTCTAAATGGAGGTCTTATTTATATTAATATCCTTAAAAATTCTATGATCTTTGTACACTTCTCATTGCTTCCAATGTTTCAGACTACACTTTTTTTTTCCTACTGGCTGTCTCAGTTGAATTGTGATGATGAGGCCAAAATCAGTGTTCAATCTCTATGTGGGCCAATAGACCTGTCACTGAAAACCTTTTGTTAATCTGGGTGTCTATTTTCATTCTATTTCGTGATCCTGCAATTATACACTGCTGCTCCAAAGTGAAACTGGCTCAACACAGAAAGAGCGCTTAGTACAAACAATTATTACTACTAAAAAAAAAAAAAAATCACACTGGGCCTTGGATCAAGACGATTATCTTTTTGGTATATGTTTTATGGTGATGGCTCAGAATAGTGGTACACATCAGCATTTATTTTGTTTGGTAAATATTTTACAAATAATAAAAGTCAATTATATAAATAAAATGTAAGCTATGCATAGTGGCAAAATGGTAACATTTACAATTTCAATTATGATACCACTCGGAAGCAATTTATACTTTGCATATTATAGACATTCACTAAGCTTGTGATGGAAAAATGAAGGATCAGTATAGTTTCCATGAATTTAACCTATTATACAACTGAGAATATTATTAAATCAACTTATATCTAAAAGACTCATTGTTTCCCAAATTTCATAACTCCTACACAATCGTTATAACAATGTTTAAAGGATTGTCTCATTTTGCATTCAAGATGTATGCCAAAGTCTGTGGAAGCATGAAGGCGAAAAACACACTGGGAGAGAGGATAAAAAGAAGAGCAGAACAAAAGTACCTCTTGTGTCTGCACCGCAGGCTCTCTGTGTCTTTATAGAATGGATTTCCTGTTCAATAAATAAAGCGCTGGACACGGAACATATTTTGCAGATAAACTGCTTATAATAAATTTTATATTGTGGAAATTTTTTAAAACAGAAAATGCAGATTTAGGAAAAAGTGGAGCTAATCTTAATTAAAAGATTAAAAGAGGAACAATATTTTAATAAAAATGATGTTTTGAATAAATTAGCCCATAGTCCACAATCTGAAAATGGAAAGTATTCTAGAACTTCAGATTGTGGACTATGGGCTAATTTATTCCAAATTAAATGCCATGTCCCACAGACGTCATTATTAATTAATTAATTTCTCACTTAGTGGAAATAATTAATAATAACATCTGTGGGACATGATATTTGAGTGGCCACACATTCTGGTAGCAATGGGAATCAAATGACAGGATTCTAATCCAGGTTTTGTCACTGACATAGTGACCTGGGGCAAAAATCCTTAGCATTATTGCCCTTGAGTTTTTAGTTAATATGGTATAATTCTAAATTTCTCAAATTTCAGATTCAATATGATGTGTGTGTGCGTGTGTGTGCATGTGTGTGCGTGTGTGTGTGTGTTCCATGTCACCTGCTCTTCTGTCTCTAACCCATTGTTTCTCATTCCTAGCTGCACATTAGAATCACTTGGATTAAAACTCATGGATGCTTGAAATTCATCCAGAACAATTAAAACTGAATAATAGATTGATCTTAAAAGATACATTTTCACAAAATCCTTTATTAAGAGTCAACGTCTTCCCTCTTTTACAAGTGTGATCAAGAAGCATAATCACATGTTTTTAAGAAATGCCAATTTATAACCAATTTGAACTACTCAGTAGTTGTTAACTGATTTTCTAACATTTCAAACGATGTTTTACTACCCTTGAAAAAACAGGAAGTAGTAAGTCATATATTGACCCCTCCATACCACCTTTATTTCTGTATACTCTATTGCCTTTGCCCATAAAATAGAGATTAGGTTATTTATGGTGTATATGTAAATCTATCAAGGATTACACACATGTGATTCTGTCTCAAATTATGAGTTGAAAAAGTTTTTGATATGACAAAATATGTATAAAGTTAGCAGAGTGGAAGGAAAAAAGCATAATTATGAATTATACACATACTACTATCATTCATGTAAAATACTTAGAGAACATCTGAGAAAAATACAATAAAATGTAACAATGAATATGAGATTATAAATTGCTTTTTCTCTTTATACTATTATTTGCTTTCCATTTCTTTAGCATTGTGTGCATATTATATTTACAAATAACACTTGAATTTAAAAAATATATAATCTAAGTTCAATGGAACACTCATCTGAAAAACATTTGGCTTAATGCCAGAATTTTCTTCAGGTTCAAAAAGAAGCCAAACTTCACAATACACCTTCTTACTCTCTCTGTGTAATTTTCTTTCATACATTCATTGAATGAGCTGCAGTTCAATAGCTTTTGTGGTCTTCCTTTTCTCTCCACTTGGTGTGGTATAAAAGATATTTCAAAAAAATAAATATAAGCAACTCAATTGCTTGTTAAATTTTATGTTAAGGATATGTACTGATCCAGCAAAATTACCACAGACAGCCACACATGCTGCTGAAATGTAAGCTTCCCTGCCCACCTGTCTACAGGAAAAGCAAGTGGTGACTCAAAATTGCTTTGCTCTTCTCTGACACTTCAGCTAGAAAACTAAGACCAAGGAACAGAAGTATGCTAGGTTTTCCTTACACTCTTCTGTTTGCCTCAAGTAGAAGCAAATCGTAATATGGATTTAGAATAAATTAAATACAGTCCATTCAAGTATATGAATGCACAACTGGGATTCAAAAGCTGTAGATGCTACATCTGTTGCTCTACCAGAAAGATCTGTTAGTGAATAGCTAGTAATTTCAGCTGTAAGGAGTTCCGCAATATTACACCTCAAATATTATGTATATTTTAGGTGAATTTAAGCTTAAAGAAAATATCTTTTGCCCTTAAAGTGACAAAATAGATTTTTTTTGTTATTCCCTTTCTCCCTCAGTTATTTTCTGACATCCGCAGCAGCAAAGGCATTTTCATATACCAAAAAAAAGGCTACTTTCTCTGACTTTACTTAGACTAGCAAAAAAGGGAAACTAATACTTCCTTTTCTTCTAAATATCAGGATTGGGATTTGCTCTTCCAGTGGCTTTGCTTTTCTATCAAGTATCCCTCATCAAACTGGTAGTAACAGCACCTGTTTTTAACCAAGGTGCTGGGCATGAAACCGTCATTTCTATTGAGGTTTTCCTCAGACTTAAATACTTTGGCACTTTAAAAAGAAATAGATCAACAACCTTTGGAGACACAAGGCTTCTTTTGTTCTGTTGCTCTTTGTTCCTTTCCCTTTGTCCCTTCTGAGGACATACAACATCGTAGTGATGTAAAGAACAGTTGCTAAAACTTGCTGAGAGGTCCAGGTAGCTAAGCAGGCTTGAAGAACGTCGTCATAGATTCTCTTCCTCACCAGTCTTGTGACAAATATTTTCCTTTGGGTTGCTGTTTTCCACCAAAGGATACTGAGCTACAGGGCAATACTCTGAAGAAAGTAGTTATTTTATTCACCCTGAGTATATGCTCTAGTGATGCAATTTGTAGTCCAATAATTTATGAATAAGCACAGATATTAATATAGGGAGCAATGTACTATCCCAAAAATTTAAAACCAAGAGTCTGTGCTGTAAAATTATAATTAAATGTTATCTAAATACAGGTTTAAAAACCAGCAATACACAGTTAATCTATGCTGTAGAATTATAATTACATGTTATCTAAATACAGTAAAAAAAAAAAAAAAACAAAAAAAAAAAAACAAGCAATATACATCTAGGTGTCCTCAGCCTGAGGAGTGAATGAAGGCTGCGAAAGGAGGAAGAGTAAAACATATGCTTACATTGAAAGAGGAGGCAAATAAGCCTATCTTTTTCCTTCCTCCAAATTTAAATTATCTTTTTTCTGACCAACTCAGTTACCAGAATGAGGTCTTCAGTCTGCATTATACATAAATACATAATTTTATTTCCCCCTAAGAATTTCCCTACTTCCTGCTGATGCACTGCAATATCTTTTTTTAATGGGAATAAAATCTTTCCCATCCATACCTAGAAATAAAAGCTTAGAAAACATATGTGGATTTGAGCAGACATTAACTAAAAAATCATTGCTACAGACTTTCTTTCAAGGTGCACAAATGACTCATGTCAGATTTCTGTATAGAACTCAGAAGGAAAGACACTAAAGGAGTCCTTATTGAGGGAGGAACAAATGAGCTTCAAAGGGTCTGGTGGCATTAAGGTCATGAGTAGATGACTGACATCAGATCTCTGCTGATTCTGGTAAGAGTGTGGGTACTAGCAAGCACGAAAGGTAAAAGGCTTTCTTCATAAAGGAATAGCTAGAGAATGAACAATTTTTATGATTTGGGAATCCTGTACTTGGCTCCAACTCAGTATGAATAAGCAGAACCTGTGATACTGTCTAAGCCATGGATTATCCAGAGTTATAGGACTCATGCTAATCAGCACTGCCACCATATCCTCACTGCCAATCTCTCTTGCCTAGACTATTGCAGTAGCCCTCCAATTGGTCTTCATCATTATTGTCCATCTTGTGCTTCAACATTGAAGCCACTTTTCTAAAATGGATACCTGATGAGGATGTTTTCATGCTTAAAATCTTTTAATTTTCACTGATTCATATAAAGAATGAAACCCTGAGCATTATATAGATAGTGGTTCAGGCAGAAATATATAACCTGTACCTAATCAAGAGGAAAAATTAGACAAACCCAAAATGAGGAATATTTTATTAAAACAGTAGAAGAAATGGGAAGACTTTTAAAAAATTTCAGCTGGGCGTGGTGGCTCACGCCTGGAATCCCAGCACTGTGGGAGGCCGAGGCAGGTGGATCACGAGGTCAGGAGATCGAGACCATCCTGGCTAACACGGTGAAACCCCGTCTCTACTAAAAAGACAAAAAAATTAGCCGGGTGTGGTGGTGGGTGCCTGTAGTCCCAGCTACTCGGGAGGCTGAGGCAGGAGAATGGTGTGAACCCAGGAGGCAGAGCTTGCAGTGAGCGGAGATGGCACCACTGTACTCCAGCCAGGGCAACAGAGCGAGACTCTGTCTCAAAAAAAAAAAATTTTTTCAATGTCATATGAAAAAAAGAAACTACAATGAGATACCACCTCACACTTATTATGATGCTACTATGAAAAAATATAACTATGAAAATATCAAGTTTTGGCAATGCTATGGAGAAATTGGAACCTTTTGCATTATTGGTGAGAGTATAAAATGGGACAGCTGTTATTAAAAATAGTATGGAAGTCCCTCCAAAAATTAAAAGTAGAATTACAATATGATTCAGAAATTCTACTTCTGGATATATACCCCAAAGAACTGAAAGTAGGATCTTGAAGAGATATTTGTCGTTGTTGTTGTTGTTGTTTTTCTTTCAGGATTTTACTCTATTGCCCAGGCTAGAGTGCAGTGGTGCAATCATAGTTCTCTGCAGCCTCAACCTCCTGGGCTCACGTGATCTTCCTACCTCAGCCTCCTGAGTAGCTGGGACCAACGGTGTGTGTCACAAAGCCTGGCTAATTTTTGTGTTTTTTTTTATAGATGGGGTCTTGCCGTGTTACCCAGGCTTTAAGAGGTATTTTTATATTCATGTTCACAGCAGCGGTATTCTCAGTAGCTAATAAAAACAACCCAGTATCCATCTACAAATGACCGGATAAGCAAAATGCAGCCTATACATACAATGGAATACTATTCAACCTTAAAAAGGAAGGCGATTCTGGCATATGCTACAACATGAAAAAACCTTGGGGACTTTATCCTAAGTGAAATATGAAAATCACAAAAAGACAAGTACTGGATGAATCCACTTACATGAGGTACCTGGAATAGTCCAAATCATAGAGATAGAAACTAACAGGTGGTTGTCAGGGCCTGGTGGGAGAAGGGAGTGGGGAATCACTGTTTACTGGGTATAGAATTTCAGTTTTGCAAGATGAAATGAATTCTGGAAATGGATGGTGGTGACGGTTTCAAACAATATGAGTCTATGTATAATAACTCAACTGTACATTTAAGATTTATTAAGATGGTAAATTTTATGTTATACATAAAACTGAAAAAATGTTTACAAAAAGTAAAAGAGATGGAATAGGGCTGTGGAAATATTCTAAATAAATGCGTTTTAAAAATGTAACTAAATGAAATATCTGATTCTCGATTGAATCTTGTACTGTAGATAAATAAACGCTATAAAGGACATTATTAGGCCAAGTGAAAAAACTAGAATATGAGCAGTAGATTAGATGAAAGACATCGTGTTAATTTTAAAGTTACTGAAGCTGCTACTGCATCGAGGTATGTAAAAGAATGTTCCTATTCCTGGGTAACATACAAAGACACATTTAAGGTAAAAGAACATGATGTATATAACATACTCTGACATATTTCAAGAAAAAAGTTATATAGAGAGAAGGAGAGAAAGGGAGAATAAATGATTGATACATGGGGAAATGTGTTAACAATAGATGAATCTTGGTAAATATAGGGCTACGATTATTTGTATTATTTTATTATTAGTCTTGCAACTTTTCTGTAAGCTTGAAAATGTTACAAACCCTGCATATGGAATTTAAAGCTCTTCATAATTGGCTTTAGTCTATCTCTGCACAACACTGTGCTGAAACTGATAACGCTGAATCACAGCACGGATTTTTGTTCAAAACCTTTAACTTTGCTATTTCCTCTGCATAATAAATATCTACTGGTGCTCTAAAGTCTAGATCAATTATCATTTCCAGTCTTCCCAGGCAGAATTAAATGCTTCTCTTTGACCGTATTGGCTTTATTGGGACATATATATAGAAAGAGCTAAAAATAATGTGTGTGTGTTGACATATACACACACACATTATATTTAGCTCGCTCTCTCTCTCTATATATATATAGGTACACACATACAAATAAATACATAACATATTATGCTTACATACATGTTACATATATAGATATATAGTACTTACCACTGTGTATTAAAGTTCAGAATATGGCAAAATACCTACATTATGCATTCAACAAATGTTTTAAATTAATTAATGATTAATCATTAACTAATTAATGCTAACTATTACTCCATGAGGAATTTATATAGAAATGGATATAAATACATATTCACCTGTATACTAAACTATATCATACCTCTCTGCCTTATCTTTTATTTTCCTGTCTACTCTTCTATCAATAGTTACAATACGTAGATAAGAAGACTTTCAAATTCATACTTTTTGAAGAGATGCTTATAGGTCATTAATGCTGGAAAAACTCCCTACACACATAACAAAGTTCAAGTCTACCTGAATATACAATCACAAAAGTATATGTATTAATACCTATCTAAAGCCCAGTTTATAAAAATATCAACTGTTTATCATGTTTTTGCAATTGGTAAAAATATAAATAAATGCTGACAAATTCTAAGAAGCACGCAGCTTAATTCTGCTAAAGCAAAAATTTTATAACTTCTGGTAAATATTTCTACAATATAACTATGGCCATATATCTTTACTCAAAGTATGGTTTATGGCTAAAGACATTATAAAAAACATAATTAAAGCTGACAGTCTGGTTTTTGGTTGTGGCATTTGGCGTTTATGAAAGATATTGAATTTATGTGTTAGGAATGAAACCCTCTGTTTATTCATGGGTCAGCTACTGTGTGGGTGTATGTCAAGGCATTTTATCAACTGACTTCAATTTTTACCTAGAACAATAAATATCTTTATGGGAGATAGTATGATTCATTCAGTTTGTTCAACCTACTCAAAGTATTTTAAGAGAAATAAAGTCTAAAATGCTGGATTCTGACACTCTTTATGTCAATATATTGCTGTGAACTTATAACTTGCTCCATATCACCAGATATCCTGTGCTCCTGACACATGCATTATATTCAATCACTTTATCAAAATAAAGTGGGATTTTTCATATTGTGTCCAACATCATAGAGCTAAAAATAATAAAAACCATTTTGCTGTTTGGTGTAAGAAAGCATTGGTGAAATGCATTCACTATGTCAAGTATAGAAATAACAATTAAATATAATTTTTTAACATACACATACAATATTTTGATATTAATATGGTGTTATTAATTATTTCCATTTTAATTAGTTTAAAACATTAAAAGTAAAGGGTTATATAAACATTCATAAGAATATTAAAATGTGCTTCAAAGTAAACATCAGGTACATCAAAATAAATTTAAATAATTAGAAGTCATTTTAGGCATAAATAAAAATGCTATCTTTCATTTATCCGTATGCCTAAAATTGTCTTTTCTAAGCGGAAAAAAACCACTTTGTTTAACACAGATTTTTCCTTATTGTAATTAGAAATGCAGATGGAAAGACTAAATTAGGCAATGGTTGACAGGAGGAAAGACATTTGCTTTAAAATCGTTGGGAGTGATTTCAAGTTCAAATCTTTTGAAATGAAACAAGGTCCATTTGTCACAGAATATAATTCGATGCCACATGGTCTGGTTAGTTGGCTCAACTTTGATTAAGACTAAGACACATTTGTGGGACAAAAGGCAAATGAAGTACAGACACCAGTAAGGAAAAATGCTCAGAAAAATATTAATTCATTTCAAGCTTACAAAAGCTAACATATGTAGGTTTTCCATATCTCTCCAAGAGCTCATCTAATACTTTTCACTGATAGTTTATACCTTAAAAGACAAAACATCTGCTATGCAATAAGATGTGATTCTTCAGAAACTTAAGAAATTTGAGATTATGTGTATGTACATACATTTAAAAATGAGTGTCTTGAGACTAAGGGGATAAAAGAATATAGAGAGATTTATATAGAAAGAGGAATATATACATATATGTGTTAGATATATATACTGATTTGATTATATATCAAGTGTATTTGCATATGAAATTCAAATATATCTATTGAATATTTATTTTAATATAAAATATACATGCACATATATAAAATGATATATGTCTTTAAAATTATGTGCAGTTTGATTTACACGTTCAAAATCTTAAATTGTGTATGATATACCTGATATTTATTTTATTGAATTTAAATATTAGGAACTGTGGGATATAACACTGTCCTGCTCTCACACAGCTGATATGGGCCTAAGATTTGAATTCATAAAACTATTAGGCAACAATGTTTAATCTAAATATTACTTTCAAGTATTCATATAATATTAAATGAAGGCAAATATCTTAAACTGTTTCTACAATAATGCTGACTAGTACATATAGTAATGGGTAATATTATCATAATAAAGATTCCATTTTGGTCAAAGAAAGCCTCAACTACTATAGAAATCTGTTACTGAGTAAAGCTATATATGTTCTACCTCCATTAACTGGAAAATGATTGTATTTACACACACATACTCACACAGTAAAACAAAGGGGAAAAAAGAAACTACAGTGAGGATGAAGAAGCCTGAATGTTAACACAAATAGAATATAACTTAGAGTTGGAGAAAGAACTTGGGGGACTTGACTCAAGGTCCATCTCTATGAATGTACTTGAGGAAGGGTAGGGCAGAAGCTGAGAACTCACTCTAAAATCAGACACCTGGCTTCAGATTCATCCTTCATATTTACATAGCTATAAAAGCTACTTAAACTTTCAAAGAAATAAATGAATTTATATATAATAAGATGTTTAACATGATACTCATTTTATAGTAATTACTCTATAAATGTTAGCCATTATTATTATAATTATAATGATAACCTTTGTCAAGAAACTGAAACTGAGATTATCAGTAATTTTATTGGGACTATGGAATTAATAATGATTCCTATGTGACAGGATTTCAAATGAATATACCACATAATCAATAAAATTCTTCATAATTGTTATCCTACAGTACCTATATGCCAGTGTAAATTCATTAGCAGTAATTTTCATAGTTCACATTTCAGAATCACTGCTGGAGTGGTGCTAGGTTTGCTAATATGTTATTACCACTGAGGCCACACCATGAAGAGTATAACAAAGATGTTCTTCCAAGGCACTAAGTAACACCTGCACTCAAGGCCTTCACATTGTTGAATAAAAGAAGGATCCAAACAATGTAACTTCAAATGTGTTTCAACTTGTAAAACATTGAGTCATTAACCTTAACAATGTCAGTGCGCTCTTACTACAAAACTCAACTAAACGAGTGTCCAGGGGAATTTTTAAGAGCACAATTCATGAAGAGTAATGTACTAAAAGCATTACCAAAGGCTGTTAGAGGGAATGCACCTGAGTGCACTGTGAAGGATTAAGTAACCTGTAACAGTGGGAAAGAAAGGTAAATACACGGAAAAGGCTCCAAGTGTGAGAACATCATATATATTTCTCAGAATAGCAATTGGCTATTGCAGCTGGAGTTGTGCTTTAACATTTGAAGACCTATGAGATAGCGGGGAAACTTCAATACTTTGAGTCATAATAGTTATCCCAGATCTGTCACTTAATATGACTGTCTTAGTCTTATCATCCATAAAATGGTGACAATAATCTTTACCTAAATAGCAGAGCTCTGGTTATTATATGAAACAAGGGGAAAGGCCTTGAAATATGTAGAAAACTAAACAAATCAAGATGTTGTTATTATTAACATTAAGAAAATGGAATTACCTGAACCTGTTTTTCATTTTCACCTGCTCCTTCCATTTTAAGAATCAATAGCATTTACAAAAAAAAAATCTTAGGGCTATGTTTTTAGACCCAACTGTGATGTTAGAGGAAAAATCTTTACTATCTGGAAGATTTTGTATAAAAGATAACAATCTATTCAGCCTACTGTATGTAATTTCCTATCTAGGTGTTCCGCCTATGGGGTCACATAGCAGAATTAGATAAATTGAAGTCCAAAGTCATTCAAAACAAGACTGTTTTACAAAGTCTTGATGATTTATAAAATAATTAGTGGCAAAGAGCATGAAACTAACAAGATTGATGGTTTTATCTGTTTTGCTATGCCCCTCATTACATAGAATAATATTTGGAAGATACATAATACAACATATACATACATCTATATGTATATAAATACCCAGAAATGTATGTCTATACACATATACACATGTAGGGAGAGAATAGAGATAATGTTCATATTCTTTAAGAGTATGGCTCTTCAGAGAAAATATCATAATTTTTTATTTGAGATAATCATGCCTGAAGTTTATGGAGCATTATGCTAGAAACTGTGCAAACTCTAATTCTAGATAAATATAGATGTAGATATTCATGTAATTCAGAATTCTCAGCTGGGGACAATTTTATCCTTTGATGAGGGGGGATTTAGCAATATCTGGAGACAATATTGGTTGTTACAACTTGGGGAGAATGGTAACTATAGTGGCATTTAGTAGGCAGAGGCAAGTGATGTTACTAAACACCCTTCAAAGCAGAGGACAGACCCCTACAACAAAGAATTACTTGGGACAAAATGCCAATAGTGCTGAGGTCAAGATAGCCTGATGTAATACTCAACATAATCATGAGGCAGGTATCATGACTCTCACTCTATAGATAAAGAGATTAAAGACATTAAATTATTTATAAAAGGTTACAATCCAGTAAGAAACAAGGCTAGAATTTAAATCCAGGGAGTTTGATTCCTAAAACCACACTTTTACAAATTCATTCTCACTAAAACATCTTAACACATCTCTCATTCTAGGTAGAATTAGACATGGTCTTGCAGTATTGATTATTGAGACTTCACAGATATAGCAACAAACCTCAACTTTTATATCCATATTCAGGTTTTCCCTTCACCAATTAAAGGAATGGAAATCCCAAACAAGAGGAAAAATGACTGAATTGTTGATAAATAAACATTCACTCTATTCGAATTTCAGATATGTTGTACCCTCTGCTTTCACAGAGATGGAAAACTTGCTTTGAAAAGTGCTAATAAGAGTTGAAAGTTACCTTCAAGAAGTTATGCATATTTCAGAAGAAATAAAAGTCATTATGCATTCTCTCTAAAGAGGATACAATCTCAAACTGTCAAAACCCTAAACCCTTCTACATATATTACATATAAATGCCATCTTTTAGAAACCTCTTTCCATTTTTTCTTCTAAATTAGCTTAGCAGGCCATAGTATTATAGTATCTTGGTCTGGCCTGTGAATAATGTGACAGGTAATTTTTCTACTTCTTTTTGCCTGTAGTTAAGTTTGACTGCAGATATGGAAAACAACTTTTATGACTTAGGCGGTAAAAATAAATGTTCTGTAAGCCATATACAGCTAGGTTCTGGACAGCTAGCATAAAATATTACATACTGAATTTATATCTGCCAATAAATAATTTAAAAAACTAGGGATATTTTATGGTAATGTACACTAAAATATTTTCTCAAAACAAATTGATAATATTAGTAATAATCTCAACATACCTGCCATGTTACTGGAGAGCAGACTTCTCAACATGGGAAAAAAACTCAGTCTGGATTTGCTCAAAAGATGAATAGCAAAAAAATAACTTCAAAGTTAGGAAACACTAATTTTAAGGATTAAATTCTTCATATGGTAAAGAGAATGTCAACATTCAAAGAATGTCATAGTGATAATAGTCTATTCCTATATTTACAATGGATAAGGACGTGCCTTCTGTGAGAGTCTATGGTTGCAAATAACATAAAAATTCTCTCTAAAATAGTATAATTTAGCTTTGTTTAGTTTATAATGATCATGATTAAATCTAAACTATTATAAGCAAACCACCATCTGGAACCATAGCAAATCAAGATTCTATTTTCTATGATGACCAATCATGGAAAGCTTATGCAGACGTCTACTTTGCAATATTGTATAGTAACGTGATTAGATAATCACGCAGACCAATGAACTCAGCTAACTGGAACATAAACAAATGCACAGCAATTCACTTGGAAATACTTCAGTATTTCATCAGGGCCTCCTAACCCAAACTGCTGAAGTTATTTTTTAAAAAACAGAATTAAAATTTAATATCAAGTATTCTGAATCTATATTTAAAAATATTGAAAGGAATTAAAAAATGGAGAAGTTAGATATTTTTATATGTAATTTACAGGATCTAATGAAAACCTTCATGAATAGAAGAATAACTTAGGATTTCTCAGATTATTCAGGCTCCCCTTTGGTTCCATATAAATTTTAGCATAGTTTTTTCTAATTTTCTGAAGAATGACATTGGTAGTTTCATAGGCATAGTGTTGAATCTATAAATTGTTTGGGGGCAGTATGGTCATTTTAACCATATGGATTCTTCCAAATCATGAGCATGGAATGTTTTTCCATTCATTTCTGTAGTCTCTGATTTCTTTCAACAGTGTTTTACAGTTCTCTTTCTAAAGATCTTTCACTTCCTTGGGCAGCTGTAGTCCCAGGTTTTCATTTTCTCTGTGGCTGTTATAAATGGGATTGTGTTCTTGATTTGACTCCAAGCCTGGGCATTATTGGTGTTTAGAAATGCTACTGATTTTTGTACTCTGATTTTGTTTCTTAAAATCTTGCTAAACTGATAACTTTGTTTATCAGTTCTAGCAGCCTTTTGGTGGAGTATTTAGGGTTTTTCAAGTATCAAATCATCATCAGCTAAGAGAGATATTTTGACTTATTTTCCTATCCAACTTCAAACTACACTACAAGGCTACACTAATCAGAAAAGCAAGGTACTAGTACAAAAACAGACACATAGACCAATGGAACAGAATAGAAAACTCAGAAATACAGCCACACACCTACAACCATCTAATCTTTGACAAAGCCAACAAAAACAAGCAATGGAGAAAGGACCCCTTATTCAATAAATGATGCTGGAATAACTGGATACTCATATGCAGAATAATGAAACTGGACCCCTACTTTTAACTATATACAAAAATTTACTTAAGATAGATTCATGGTGTAAATTTAAGACCTCAAGCTATAAAAATCCTAGGCAAAAACATAGGAAATACCCTTCATGCAATGGCTGTGACAAAGAATTTTTGGCTATGCCCCAAAGTAATTACAAGAAAACAAAAACTGACATGTGGGAGCCAGTTAAACTAAAGAGCTTCTGCACAGCAAAAGTAACTGTCAACAGAGTAAACAGACAACCTAAAGAATAAGGGAAAATATTCACATATTATACATCCAACAAAAGTCTAATATCTAGAATGTATAAGAAATTTAAACAATTCAGCAAGCAAAAAATAACCCCATTAAAAAATGGGCAAATGGCATGAACAGACACTTCTCAAAAGAATACATAGAAGTGGCCAACAAACATGAAAAAATGCTCATCATCACTTATCATCAGAGAAATGCAAATCAAAAACACAGTGAGATGCCATCTCATACCAGTCAGTATGGCTATAATTAAAAAGGCAAAAACAACAAATGTTGGCAAAAATGCAGACAAAAGGTAATGCTTATATACTGTTGATGGGAATGTAAATTAGTTCAGCCCCTGTGGAAAGCAGTTTGGCATTTTCTCAAAGAAACAGAGCTACCATTTGACCCAGAAATCCCATTACTGGGTACATACCCAAGGGGAAATAAATTATTCTACCAAAAAGACAAGGGTACTCACATGTTCATCACTATGGTGTTTGTGATAGCAAAGAGGTGGAAAGCAAAGGCATGGAATTAACCTAGGTATCTATCAGTAGTGGACTGAATAGAAAATGTGGTATATATATACAATGGAATACTATGAAGCCATAAAAAAGACTGAATCATGTCCTTTGAAAGAACAAGGATAGAACTGGAGACCATCATTCTAAATGAATTAATGCAGGAACAGAAAACCAAAGACTGCATGTTCTCACTTATAAGTGAGAGCTAAACACTGAGCACACATGAATATAAACATGGGAACAATAGACACTGAGGACTATTTGATGGGAGAGAGACCAAGGAGGCGTGCGTGGGTTGAAAACCTACCTATTGGGTACTATGCTCACTACCTGGGTGACAGGATCTGTACCCTAAACCTCAGCATTGTGCAACATGCCCATGTAACAAACTTGCACATGTACCCCCTGTGTATAACAGAAAAGTTGAAATAAAAAAAAAAAGAATAGCAACATGATCAAGTAAGAAACCTATTTCCTAAAAATAACAATCCTCTGCAGTCCACATAATGGTGGTATCTTACTCTTTGTCACAGGTTGAATTGGTTTCCCCCAAAAGATGTTGAAGCCCCAATTCTCAACACATGTGAATGTGACCTTATTGGGAAAGAGGGTCTTTGCAGGTGACTAAGTTAACGGGAGGTTTTTTTTTTGAGAGTGGGCCCTAATATGACTGCATCCTTAGAAGAAATTTGGACACAAAAGCAGACAAGGGGAACCATCATGTCAAGACTGGAATTATGCTCTACAAGCCAAGAAATGCTAAGCATTGGCAGCAAACCACAAAAAGCTAAAAGCAAAGCATGGAACAGTTTCTCCTTGCCACCCTCAGAAGAACCAATCCTACCTACTGACATCTTGATATTGGAATTTTAGTCTCCAGAATGATTAAATGATAAATTTCTCTTGTTTAAGTCACTCAGTTTGTGGGACTTTGGAAACTCCAAGAAACTAATACACTGTTAATTAGGCATTAACCCACTTCACTCTCCTGTTTCATGGTTCTACACTCTAGGCAAAAATGTGCCATATGAATATGCTTACAAAACCTCTAGCTTAATTAGCATACTCACTATTAAGAGAAAAGAAACCATAAACCACTTCAAGGCATTACCTGCTTAGACGTTATCACAATGATAAAGAAAATACTTGTGTTAAAAGGAAATATTATGTTATTTATGGTATCATTAAGAATTTTTCAATGAGAACACATGGGCACAGGGAGGGGAGCAACACATACTGGGGGCTTTTGAGGGGGCAGTGGGAGGGAGAGCATCAGGATAAAGAGCTAATGCATACGGAGCTTAATACCTAGGTGATGGGTTGATTGGTGCAGCAAACCATCATGGTACACGTTTACCTATGTAACAGACCTGCACATCCTGCACTGTACCTTGGAACTTAAAATATAATAAAATTAATTTTTTTAAAAAAGAATTGTTCAACGAAAGTATGGAAAGGTGTTAAATGAAGGAAATTAAGAGGAGAGGGGACATAATCAAAACAGCTTTTTTTTTCTTTTTTAAATTTTATTATTATTATACTTTAAGTTTTAGGGTACATGTGCACAATGTGCAGGTTAGTTACATATGTATACACGTGCCATGCTGGTGTGCTGCACCCATTAACTCGTCATCTAGCATTAGGTATATCTCCCAATGCTATCCCTCCCCCCTCCCCCCACCCCACAACAGTCCCCAGGGTGTGATGTTCCCCTTCCTGTGTCCATGTGTTCTCATTGTTCAATTCCCACCTATGAGTGAGAATATGCGGTGTTTGGTTTTTTGTTCTTGCGATAGTTTACTGAGAATGATGATTTCCAATTTCATCCATGTCCCTAAAAAGGACATGAACTCATCATTTTTATGGCTGCATAGTATTCCATGGTGTATAAAACAGCTTTTTAAGTTAGTCTCCAAGTACTTTATAGGATGACATGGTCGTGAAAAGGTGACTACAGTCTACATGTAAAGAAACCAAAAATCTAGATGTGAAGAAATAATGAATTGCCTGAATTAGGTAACAATTATTAAAGATTAAATGACAACTGTAAGATAGACCATAAGAAAAAATAATTGAACTCAGCAATAGAGTAGCTGACAAAAAAAAAAAAAAGAAGAAAAAGAAAAGAATAGACTAGGGTGTGAGGAACAAAATAGTCAACGATGATTTCAAAAATAATGCTTGCATGAAAGGAATTATGGCTATGTCCTGTGTAAGGAGTGTTTCCAGAAGCCTAGATTCTGAATTAAAAAGATACCATTATACCAAGAAAGTTTTATAAATGAATTCTATGGGTAGCCAATCAACGGATGATTTTAGAAACTGACTGTGAACATTACTATGAAAGAATAGCATTTATAGTGCAGTCACTTTGAGCTCCAGAGAAGTATAGTGCTTTGCAGACTTGTAAGACCTGCTCTCTGCTGAAATGACTATCTCTCTGATTTATCATTTGATAGCTACAGCCTCAGATCTTATTTTTCCACTATATTACTCTTGAGGTTTACTTCACCTATGATGGGTGTATCTGTATTGCATAATGTTGTCCAGGAATCTATGACAATGTTATATACATAAAGCATTTTCATACGTATATATATACATATACACACACACCACATGCACATATATAAATATATATTTCTAGAAAAATAAAAATAATTAAAATGTTAAATGAGTCACTCAGTTTGATATGGCTCAGATACCCTTAGTGTCTACAGAAATTACTTGGCACTGAACTTCACTTTACTTTTATTGTCATTTGTTTGTTTATACTCATGCCTGGATGCTCTAAAGAGATTATAAATCCTTTGAGCATCATGGATGATATCTTAGCTTTATCTGTTCTTAATGCATAGCATAGTGTTCTGCACATTGTTTGTGCTCAATTAAACCTAATTAGGATGATGATTAACATTTTTAAGAAATAAAAAAATAAATTATTTTCTGTTAACAAACCACATTTGTTCCTTTCCATTTTTTCCCCTCTGGAATATTTTTCAGAAATATAAACTAGTTGAACAAATGCTTTTAGGAAACTTCTAAGCCTATGTGACTGATATTTCTTTTAGCATCAGAGTTAAATCTTCTGTTTAAATTAAGTTAAATTTCATTCTTCATATTGAGAAAAAATGCTTTATGTATGAAAACACAGGAAAATCAATAATAAAACAGACAAAATAGAGATATCATAAATAGCATTTATATTCAGGACTCTATACCTTCCACTTCCACACGAACCCCATCCACCCACCTATACAAGTTGAAGTGTCATTTTTTCCTATGACACCTCCTAAAAAATAACAGGGAATGATAGAGTGCAATGCCGTATGAGTCTATTTTTCTGTTGCCTTACAGGTTAATCACAGTGTAGTAACAGCACAAGCTATTTTGAAGGGGTGGCATGCCCACTAGACAGGAACATTAATCATGCCCTGGGCCTCTTAATAATTCGCACCCCCCTTCATCCCTAAGCACACACACATACCTTTGTTCAGTACTGAAAGCAAATACCTATAATTTTCAAATTATGTCCTTGAAATCATTAAACCCTGATTTATGCACACTTTTAACTCCAATTATTTTCATTGTATCCTCTCTCCCACCCTTTTAGGAACTTCTATGACCTTGTTGAAGGGGTTCTATATACGATGTCCTTGTAGTAGATTGAAACAATATAGTGGGACTTTCATAAGCCAGTCCCTGACACCTGTCAACCTGGTCATCATGCATTTTCTATTTCCTAGCTTCAACACTTCAAAGCTTTAATGAAGTTTAGCCTCCAAAATTTGAGTATGTTGATCTGCAGATAGATTCATACCTTGCTAAATTTGAACATAGATTCCTTTATAAATGCCATCTTGGTACTGATTATTAAGTTAATTACAAATTTATAATGTCTTGTGATAAGTCCTCAAAGTAACCTCTATACCATATTATTTCTATTTTTACATCTGGAAGAAGATTTAAATATCTTGCTATGTTACTATATTTATTTCTAGATTCAGACACTATATCGACTATTCTTTCCAAAAAGAAAAAAAAATTCAACAGGTCAATCAATTGACATTGATTATATTAATATACAAAAAAATCAATTGAAACAAAGAATTGGTATATATATATATGTATATATATATATATATATATATATATATATATTAGACGGAGTCTCGCTCTGTCGCCCAGGCTGGAGTGCAGTGGCCCAATCTTGGCTCACTGCCAGCTCCACCTCCTAGGTTCACACCATTCTCCTGCCTCAGCCTGCTGAGTAGCTGGGATTACAGTCGCCCGCCACCATGCCCGGCTAATTTTTTGTATTTTTAGTAGAGATGGGGTTTCACCGTGTTAGCCAGGATGGTCTCGATCTCCTGACCTCGTGACCCGCCTGCCTCGGCCTCCCAAAGTGTTGGGATTATAGGCGTGAGCCACCACAACCGGCCAAGAATTGGTAAATATATATTTTTAAAGGCACATTTTTGGCAAGCTGACTTTAAACAGTACTCTCATGCTCTGCCATGAAGGTTTTTAAATGTACCACCATTCGGGGAGGTTTTTGGTTTTTTTTTTTTTTTCAATTTTGTCAAGGGGCTTAAATATTTACTTTGGCCCAAATTTTATGCTTAGAAATTTATCCTAGAAGAATTAGAGAGAGGAACAAATATCAATTCTAAAAATGCTCAACAAAAGGTTTCTTATAATAACAAAACAATGCAGGCAAACTTAATATCCAACAGCATTTAATAGTTATATCAATTATGATGCAACTATGTAATGGTATGTTTACATGTTTTTAAATAACATGAAAATCTATATTAATATTATTTTAGATAGATAAATAGGAATTATGTATACACAATGATCAAATTTTAATTAAAGGTAGAAATTTAAAAAAGAAGAAAGAGAGGAAAGAAGAAAGGAAGGAAGAAAGGAAAGGAGAGAAGGAAAGAAGGAAGAAAATAAGGATAGAAAGGAGGGAATTAATATTTGTGAGCACTTAGTAACTATCATCAAAATGGTAACAAAAAATTGTATCCATACATTGATTTATCCATTTATTTAACGAATGTTAAATTACCAGTACCAATGTTTCAAGCAAATAGTAGGACTATTTAGCTTTCTGGTATAATATTTTATTTATATTATGCTACACAGCAGGGTTATCTCTGCAAGACATAAACTAAAGTACTATGGCTACCAGTAGAACAAAAGTAACTTGAATAAATTCAGATTAAATTCTTAACCAACACTCCTTTCTTTCTTTCTACTGTTTTAATTTAGAATTTACATGCTTCTCATTAAGATTCAAACACATAAATTCTAATGATCCTCTGTCAAAAAATATCTAAATATGTTTCTTTGCCTAAAATATTTTGGTATGTATACACACACCATTTATGGGTTATAAAACACACCATTCTACAAACTTTTCAAAGTAGTATGTGGCCATAATCTTTAAATTGGAGTTGATGGCAATTAGTTAACATTTTGAGCTTGCCTGTAGTTTGATCAAGTTTGATTATATATTTCTTTGCTTAGAAAGTCTCCTGGCAGGGCATGGTGGCTCACGCCTATAATCCCAGCACTTTGGGAGGCCAAGGTGGGCGGATCACGAGGTCAGGAGATCGAGACCATCCTGGCTAACACGGTGAAACACCATCTCTACCAAAAATACAAAAAATTAGCCAGGTGTGGTGGCAGGCACCTGTAGTCCCAGCTACTCGGGAGGCTGAGGCAGGTGAATGGCGTGAACCCAGGAGGTGGAGCTTGCAGTGAGCCGAGATCGTGCCACTGCACTCCAGCCTCGGCGACAGAGCAAGATTCCATCTCAAAAAAAAAAAAAGAAAAGAAAAGAATAGAAAAGAAAGAAAGAAAGTCTCCTAAATTGAGCTCTTTCTTAAAAACACATCTCCCAGATACTGTGTTTCTTTAACTGAAGATTCTACATTTTGGGACAACTTCTTACTTCTTTTTATACCCCTATAATATAATATTTTGAAACCTATTTTCAACCATATCCTGGGAATAGTTTGCGGTATTGAGTACCTCACAGGTTCTGGTCACAACCACTGAATAGCTACACCTTTTAAAACCCAGTTTAGACCAAAGCCCAATTGAGATTGCCAATGACTCTATAGTAATTGGCTCAGGTCTCCACATTTCTTAGGGACCAATCTTAGGTAACAAGATTAAGGCATTGGATCAGGTTTATTAAAGAATATACATACTTTTCCTACCAGGAGTTACTGTCTTTTGGCATACTCAAAGTTTGGGTTGTACAGTCTAGGCATTTTTTTTTTCACCCCAAGGCTTTTCAAAGCTAAATCAACATAGATGTGTACAGAGTCCACAACTCCCCTTTTGATCAAGTTCTAGTTACCCTGAGTTCTAGGATCTCAGATTTCCCTGCCCAAATGGCCCCATATCGGCTTCCAGTGATTGAGTTGTCCTCTTCCCCAGGTGTATCATCTCCAGGTCTATCACATCTGGTCTGTCGTCTGTCCCTCCACAGTGTAATACAAAGCCAAAGAAGTGGATGAGGAGCAACTATTTGTGTGGGTTGTGAACTATGCTTAAAAATGCAAACTGGGTGTCCACACACATGCAAAGTCTCTCATGGTATGAGATGGAGTCAAGGTAGGCAGCAAAGGAAAAATAGGTCAAGAATCACTAATGAGGGGCTTGGGGACCAGTACTTCCTCTTTTACCACATTAGGGCATGGGATTCTCAGGAGTCTAAGAACATTAAATTTTAACCCACCCTTCCCAATCATGTTAAATAGGTTTTTCTCAAATTAGGAAGGAAGATAAAATTTTATTTAACAGTGTTTTAATTTGATTCATGACATTTAAATATTTAGTATTTTTCCATGTGATATATACACCTTCATTGCTACCATTGCCTCATGTTCACCTGAAAATTTAGGAGAAACCCAGGCTACGGCTTCACCTGTGCGCAAATATAAAATATCAAGTTTAATCAGTTGAAATAGACTAAATTTCAGAATCAACTAAAAAACTGAAAATACTGTTGACCCTTTAACACTATGAGTTTGAACTACATGGGTGAAAAAGAAGCAAGAGCAAGAATAAAACATATAGGAGTTTAAAAGCACTGGGAGTAGGGAGAACTAAGTCTGCAATTAACTCTTATTAAAAACTTTCAGTCAATTGAATGACTCTGTCTAAGCATTTATTTCCTTTTACTATAGAGTAATGAATACAAATATTTGGGATCCATGATCAATGCTACTCTAAAAATCAATGAATCAATTAGTGTTGGTGTCAGTCCATCAGAGGGAGTCAGGGCCATGCGCATCCATGGACCCACTACTCTTGGGACCACCCTTTCACCAAAGATGCCTCTGATCTTACTTTAATCATTTGGATTGTTCAAAATCATCCCTGAACTGCTGGGAGTCTTCAAACCAGTGGTAGTCAATGGGGTTTGGCTAGTACTGGGAGTCAAAGCACCCTAAATTTATCCCCGTTGTTTTGCCATGGGCAATGTCCTAATCCAATGTTATTATTTCTAAGCATGGGTCCCAGCAGCATTTACCCAAAATTCTTATATGTATTATGGTTGAATTAATTATATATACCTGAGTCATCAATTAGAAATTATTTGTAAGCATGTAGTATATGTAAAATTTCTAATGCTCTCATAAGAATCATCATGAATAAAAATAAAGCAACAAAGTACTGGTTTAGGAAACTAAAAATCACCTTGTACATAAAGGTAGTGTTTATTTTTTCTCACCTTTGTCCACTTTCAGTACTACATAAACATTGCACTATTTAGAATTAAAATGTTCTTCACTTGTAACAGAATATTAGACACGAATAATTTCAAGGCTATACCTATTGAGAAGAGACTGTAGAAATCAAAATACTGGTAAATACTTTGTTCTCTTCAGCATTATTTCCATCCATTTAAAGTCACAGGAACAGAAACAGCATGAAAGGAGACTGAAGACAACTGTAGCCCTCTTGAGACTAATGTAAAAGCCAAAACTTTCATGAAGAAGCAGTAGTGATCTTTATAAGCCAAGTAGCGTTGACCTCAATCTATTTTTTTTATTTTTTAACATTTATGAGACTTCAAGGCTACTGTGTCTTTCTTTGTAGTCTGTACAGAAACATTTGCTTATTTAAAAAATAAAAACAAGATAAGTTTCTGTGTATACAAGCTGTGAAATAGGCACAGAAACCTGCCATTCCCGACGTAAATAAAATAAGATTAAGTTGTGGAGATTCAAGAATAGGGCGTGGAAATTCATTCATGGCCATAGTCATCATCCACAGCTATTTGAGCTCCAGATGAGTCATTTCCTACTGGAGTTTATTGTTAGAGCACATGGGTATCAAACCTGTTCTTAACATTTTAATCTTAAATTTTTAAAAAATCATCTAAATTTTTAAATCTAAAAATATTCTACTCAAAAGAAATGTGGCATTGTCATGGAAATTAGAAGACATGAACTTGTTCATCTCCTCATATTCCAAAATCAACTTGGAAATAAAATTAGGAAACAAGGGATAGAACAAATGCAACATAAAAGCAACTCACCTTTACATTACATGGACAATTACCAAGGGATGAAGAGACAAGGAAAATCGTCATCATATCTTTATTTTTTTTTAATTTAGGAAACTAAATACTCATGTTTAGAGTAGGTTGATTTTATCATATTTTTCCTATAATGCCCTTAATTCATTCCACTTATATTTTTTGGAAATGTAAACTTTTGGATGCATAGAATCTAGTTATAGGCTCTGTTTTGTAAAACAATAAACAAACTACTATAAGGAAACATTAACATTAGTTCTTGTCAGTATTTATAAATTATCAGTTTATTTTCAATTCAGCTAAGAAATATTACCCATTTATAGCTATTGCTTAACGTTGAGAATGGCCAAAGCTAAAACATTTAGGACCTTTGTATAGAAAACTAGAAAAATAAGAATTAAGCACTGTTGCATTATACTGCACCATGAATCTAGCGGAAGATAAAAGGTGTTTTAGAAATCCAGTCACGTCCTGCATAACATGTTGGTCAATGATGGATGGCATATGCTATGGTAGTCCCATAAGAGTACAATGATACTGAAAAGTTCCTGTTGCCTAATGAGGTCTTGAAGATCCTAATGCTGTGGAGGCCTCGGTTAGTGTGTGTGTCTGTGCCTTAGTTTTTAACAAAAAAATGTTTTAAAAGTAAATAAATAAATAATTTATAAAAATAGAAAAAAGCTTATAGAATAAGGATAGCAAGCAAGAAAATATTTTTCTACAGCTGTATAATATGTTGGGTTTTAAGCTAAATGTTATTACAAAAGGGTCAAAAAGTTAAAAAAGTTTACAAAGTAAAAAATTACAGTAAACTAAGGTTATTTATTACTAAAGAAAGATTTTTAAAATAAATTTAGTGTAGCCTATGTGTATAGTGTTTATTAAGTCTTTAATAGTGCACAGAAATGTCCTAGGCCTTCACATTCACTCACCACTTACTCATTCACCCAGAGAAACTTCCAGTCCTGAAAGCTCCATTCATAATAAGTGCCCTATACATGTGTACTGCTTTTTAACTTTTATATTGTACTTTACTGCACTTTTTATATGTTTAGATTCACAAATACCATTGTATTATAATTGTCTCTAGTATTCAGTACAGTCTACAGTATCATGCTGTGCAGGTTTGTGGCCTAGGATGAATAGGCTACGCCATATAGCCTAGGTGTCTAGGAGGCTATACCATCTAGTTTTGTGTAAGTACACTCCATGATGTTTACACAACAAAATCACCTAATGACATTTCTCAGAACATATTTCCATCATTAGAGACACATGACTATACATCATTTTATCTAGAAAACCTTGAGAAACAGCATAAAAGTAGAGAAAAGAGTCCAGAAATCTGGTGATAGAATGTTAGGTTGGAATCTTGATTCTATCATTGAATAGATGGGTGACCTTGGCCAGTTTTCTTAACTGCTTTGTGCTCAGTTTCCTCATCTTTAATAAAACTGATAACAGTAGGGCGGGCGTGGTAGCTCACACCTGTAATCCCAGCACTTTGGGAGGACAAGGTGGTTGGATGATCTGAGGTCAGGAGTTCGAGACTGGCCTGGCAACATGGTGATACCCCATCTCTACTAAAAATACAAAAATCAGCTGGGCATGGTGGTGCATGCCTGTAATCTCAGTTACTCGGGAGGCTGAGGCAGGAGAATCGCTTGAACCTGGGAGGTGGAGGTTGCAGTGAGCTGAGATCACACCAATGCACTCTAGCCTGGGTGACAGAGCCAGACTCCGTCGCAGAAAAAAAAAAAAAAAAAAAGTAGTGACAACAGTACCTTCCTCACTGGTGCTAGTTACAACTTTATAACTGTAATAATTAAGTGAGTTAACATGTATAAAAGACTTAGAACAGAACAATGCCTGACACAAACATTATATAAGTGTTTGTTCAATATAATTTTCCTTGCTCTACCTTGCCTTTATCATTTTACTGTCCTCTTGGCAAATATGATTTGTCCTACTGGTTGACAGGTTAATTAATTAGAAGCTAGTTCATATAAATAATCAGTTTTTTAAAAAGAAACCAAATTAAGTAAAACTTTGTATTTTAATTAAAAACCTGTGAGTGCACATTTATTGGCCAATATTTTGAAGTAAAGCCAAGGCTTTTTCTCTGAACATTGTCTTGTTGAATAAAATTCTATTATTTCTTTCTTGACCTATACATTATCTGCATTACTGCCTTTTGTTTAAAACTTTTAAAAACACTCATGAAGTAAACTGATTTCAGAATGCATCCAGATTACTATCAATTTCCTCCAGTCTTTGATAGTTGCCTGGTTCCCCACACATCAGACTTTTTATTTGCAGCTCATCCTTTCAGATTGTCACAAATATAGGTTTCTTAAAAGCTTTTCTTTCATATTCATGATTCACAAGCTTATGTAACAATTAAATTGTCTAATCATGAGATACAATTGCATTTGCAAAGGGCATATGCAGACAGTCTCCAACTTATGATGGCTTGACTTCACAATTTTTCCACTTTATGATGATGTGAAAGTGATAAACATTCAGTAGGAACCATACTTCAAATTTTGAATTTTGGTCTTTTTTATGGGCTAGTGATATGCAACATGATACTCTCTTGATGCTGGGATCAACAATGTATCACAAAGTCTATGTTATAATAAGCTGTTGAATATATCATGTAATTTATTGACTGCTGTACCGAAAGAGTTCTGAGTATAGGCTAGGCTAAGGTAACATGTTTGGTAGGTTAGGTGTATTAAATGTATTTTAGACAGGAAATTGTCAACATATGGTGGGTTTATTGGGTTGTAACCCCATTGTAAGTCGAGTAGCATCTGTATAGATTTGAGAATGTAGTTGACTCCAGGCAAGCATATCACTGAACCCGAGAGAATAAAAGTCCGCAAAACTCCAGAAAGGGTCTTACTGTGAGGAGCTTCAGAAATTTTTGAACATTGGCCATTACGTTTTAAAGGAGTGGAAATTGTCAATTAGTTCTGCGTGTTGGTTAAATGGAAGTCAATGATGAGAACTTCTATTGTACTTACTTTATTTAATTGTTTATACGACTGAGTTTGAATCTAGACTGTGACCACTTTGAGAGAAAGAGGGGCATGTTTTATTCATCTTTGTATTTCTAACACAGTGCCTGGATCACAGCAAGTGCTTAATAACTGCTGGCTAAATAACAAATATCTGTTAACAGTTAATAAAATATGTTAAAGTTGTCCTATATTCTTAACTTGACTGTTGTCAATTTTATAACATGGTTTATCATTAACCTACCTGCAAGTAGTATTATTGAAATTATTTTTAAAAAGCCTTTATTAGAAAACTCCTTTCATCATAACAAAGATGATCACAAGATAATCACTGAAAACAGCATTAGAATTAAAATATAGTGTGTAGGCTATATATTTTGATCCAATGATATAGTCATTTAGAATAAATATTCTTATTTAGATTTCTAAGCAAGGACAACTGCTAAGGGAAAGCTGTCCTCCTTGCAGCCATTTCAAAATATTAGGCAATTTGAAGTAGATCTTTTAAATTATCCATTTGTGTTTTAAGTGTATCTTCATTCTCCATTCTTTTTTTTTTTTTTTTAGTATTTGTCTCATATTTCAACTTCTTGTGTTTATTCCTCAGACTCTTGGAAGTATACAGTAATTTTAACAGCCTTCCTTTGTGACAGGCATTTCATATACTGTACAATCAAGGTTTTCAAGTCTGCTCTATAACTGTTGATTTGTTGATTGGGGTTTAACCTTCTCTTCTAAAGAAATGCCTTTAAGAAGCATAATTCTTTGTAGAGCCACAGTTTATGAGAGTGTTTTATTCTCTACTTCATGCTGTTTGTCAGGTGAATGGGATAGCAATACTCAAAGATGCCCAGAAAAGATACACAGTTTTATATAGAATCACAGCTCAAATCTTTGAATAAGATGTAGTTGAATGCCTTGTCAGACATTACAAAAAATAAAGTAGACTGGTCTAACCAAGTCCATTTCCTCAAATAAGCATTCCTCTAAGCGTGGGCCAGAGACCTTCAGGGATCAGGAGATCAAAACTATTTTTATAATGCTAGTAAAATTATATGCCCTTTTCACTCTCATTTTCACTCTGCATTCACAAGTGTGTGGAGTACAAAAAGTTTATTAAGATGGATTAAGATTCCACATTGATATTAACCTTTAGGAAACTAATACTCATTAAGTTTCAATGTAGCTCCAAAGAAAAATACTTGTCATTATATGAATAAAATATTGGAGCAGATTTTTCTTCATACTTTTACAATAAAACAACATATTACAAAAGATAATGCAGGAACAGGTATGAAAATCCAATTGTCTTGTATTCAGGCTTTATTTATTTATTTATTTAGAGACAGAGTCTCACGCTGTCCCCCAGGCTGGAGTGCAGTGGCGCCATCTCGGCTCACTGCAACCTTCGCCTACAGGATTCAATTGATTCTTCTGTCTCAGCCTCCTGAGTAGCTGGGATTACAGGCACTTGCCACCACGCCCAGCTAATTTTTGTATTTTTAGTAGAGATGGGGTTTCACCATGTTCTTCAGTTTGGTCTCGATCTCCTGACCTCCGGTGATCCGCCCGCCTCAGCCTCACAAAGGGCAGAGATGACAGGCATGAGCCATCGCGCCCGGCCTATTCAGCCATTTTTAAAGAGATTTTTGAAACTGTAAGATAACATCACTCTTCTCATTTATATTTTTGTCTTGGTTAATATTTTTTAATAAAATAAGTTATTTTCATTAGTTTGTATTAGATTTATTTATATTGCTAATAATTATAGTAATGTAATACTAATTTAGTTATTGATACTATGAAATAATTTTAAAATAAATATTATGCATTTTTCTCACTTCTAGTTTCTACTGTGTAGATATTACCACATAATCAAAACTCTGTTTTGAGGAATCTTTGGTACTTTTGAGGGTAAATGGATTTTTAGACCAAAATATGTGAGAACCCCAGCACTAAATGAAGAAAGTCTGATCTGAAAATAATAATAACATATGTCTAAATACCATATTGTAAGAAATTTTTTAAAAAATAAGTTACAAAGAAAGATAATGATCTAGAGAGAACACCAATGAACCCCTTTTCATCTTGTTTGCAATTGGCACACTTTGAAGTAGAAAAGGTAAAATTTCATTCTTAAGTGACTTTATATAAGTTTTGTAGTTACCCACATGAAACAGATTTCATCAGATACTGCAAAACATCAGTAGAACGTATACACAGTTAAATGTAACCATTTTGTTTCCTGAAATCAAGAACTTTTAAAGGACTTTGGAACTATTTCTGTTTACCTAACATTGATTATGACTCAGTTCCAAATAGAAAATGTAATGAAAGACTGAAATGTAATGAAAGTAACAAATTCTTCTACTTAAAATAAAACATGAAAAATCAGCAGGTAAACTATGAGTTACACTGTTCCAACATGTGTATATGTGTATTGTCAAACTGTATCTGTATTATATTTGCACAAATGAACTACTTTTATTACTTTTATCTCATAGCATTACCTCAATGTTAAAATTCACACACACACACACACACACACACACAGAGGCATAATTACATACTGCTGTATATTGCTTTAAAAGTTAGAATTGGTATCAAAGTTATCTATCTTTAAAAAAATTTAGTAAGAGTTTCAAAATACCTACAGTACTTGAATTTCTGTGCCTGGGTTATTAAATGATATTGAAACAATTATGCCATGACTCCTGCTATATAAAAGCTATAATACTCTTTTATCTCATTATTATTTAAATGTTAAATGCTCTATTATAGAGGTAAATTGGGTTTAAAATAGAATGTTTCAAACAGAACAGCGAAAAATATAAGGTTAAACAGAGTGAGGAATCAGAGCTTCAATTTATGATATGAAGCTTGCTAGGGCATGGATTGATCTTTTGATATACCAAGAAAGATAGACCCTCTGGCATGCCCTGTAGAGAATAAAAATACTGATTGAAACAAAAATGTAAAACAGCTGTTAAGTGACAGAGGAAATGTGCATTGGACCACCAGACTGCCATAAATATTGCACTCTTAATCAGAAAGCACCTGTCTTTTCCTTTTTGACAATCTCTGCATTGTATTTAATCTGTACAGAATGCTTCTCCCAACAGATGCAATGGTGTTTATAAATCTAAAACCTTATTTAAATGAAGCTTACAACTGGAGATGTTTCAATTAACAGGGCACTATTTTATGAGAAGGAATCATTCTAACATTTGGCAAATCCATAGATTGCAATGCATTTGCAAAAGTTAATTATTGGAAAATTAGAGTATAGAGGCCAAGAAAAGCTAAAGATCAAAGGTGTTTTAAGCAATTTTATGCAATGTATTTGCATCCAGAGAAACTACAGGTAAAAGCCATTGGTGGGAATGTGGAATAGCTTGAAATATTGGGGATAGATATTACAAAATATCATGTTTTATTGACATGTCCATAAAAATTGGCCTCTATTGCACTAGTTTATTTTCCTACAGTTCAGTTTTTCACGTATTATCATAATTCACTTGTTGAAATTGAATATAATAGATCCATGATCAATCTCACTAGATGATAGATAGATAGATGATAGATAGATAGATAGATAGTAATTCTAAGGTTTGCATTATAATCACCCAAATAAATGTCAAATAGGTGATTTCTTCAAAACCATGGATATAATAATAAAATTAACTCTCTTAGAAAACACCCTTTGAAAGTGGAAGCAGCTATAAAATTTTTCACTTTAACTCTTACTAAAGTGAGTGCAGAGATAATGAGCTCAGTCCCTACAGGGGCCACACAGATACTATAAGTGACACAAGTCTGGTGAAACATTTGACCCTTAGTGGAGTATTCATCTCCTAATCTTTGATAGAAACAGGTGTTGAAGAAAATATTCTTCTTAACTGCCCTCTTGGACAAACAACATGGCAGGCTAGTGAGCAGTGCCCATTTAGTTGATTGTTTCCGTGGTGAAAAAGTACACAATATTTCCAGAAATTCAATTTTTCAGTAACTTATAGGTCAAACAAAATATATTGATAGACTATCTCTTGCCCTTGGGCTTCCAATTTGCAGTCTTTAGTATAATAGTTGAGAACATAGGCTTACTGTCAAACATATCTTAGATCAACATCTGTCTTGGCCATTTATTATCTTTATGACCTTGGATAAGCTACTAGCTTTTAAATTCCATTTCATTCTCAGCATGAACAGAGTTAATAATAAAAGCTAATTTATAGTGATGTTTTAAATAATAAATGATATAAGGGGTATAAAATACTTAGCATGGCAAGTACTCAATAAGTGGTAAATAAGCAATAAGTGGTAGATATTATGGGCTTCTTTTGTTGTTGTTGTTGTTTTGAGATAGTGTCTCACTCTGTCACCCAGGCTGGAGTGCAGTGGTGTGATCTTGGCTCAGTGCCACCTCCCCCTCCAGGGCTCAAGCGATCCTCCCATCACAGCCCTCCCCACCACCCCCAGTAGCTGGGACTATAGGCACCTGCAAACACGGCCAGCCAATTTTTGTATTATTGTGTAGAAATAAGATTTCACCGTGTTGCCCAGGTATCAAACTCCTGGGCTCAAGCAATCTGCCCGTCTCAGCTTCCTAAAGTGCTGGGACTACAGGCATGAACCGTTGCACCTATTCTTATTTTGTTTTGAATAAGATACGGATTTTTTAAAAAAAGCAGAAGCCCAGAAACCAATGTAAATGGACCATTAACATGAAGCGATTTAAAATTTCAGGCCTCCTAATTCCAAATCCACCAATCTATTTTCCGTATATATTTGTAACTGTGACTTCATAAAAAAAGCTCTAATTTCCTTACCTGCTTTACTAATTGATATAGGATAAATATTTTTTGCATCATGGGTAAGGCCTTTTTTTAATATTTAAAATTCCTCTTAATAGCTGTATACCAACATCTATTATAGGTTAACACAGAAAGCAAAGGTTATTCTGTTCCTCAGAGAGTCCAAAAAAATTATTTCATCTCGAGCATTCACATTTTGTAAGGGATAAATCCATTTTAAAAATTCTTCCACTAAAGCAATATCAACAAGGTCATTTATTATAAAGCATAGGGGACTCCATTTTAATTCCTTTTTTGGAGATAAATAATACAAATGATTTTGATGGTGGGAGTTAGATATTCTGGGTATAATTTGAAAACGATTGGATCCTTCAGACTAAGCCAGTTCTGTTAGATAGACTTTAGCCTTAGGATAATACAGTTCTTCTTAGAATTTCACTGGTCCCTGTTTCAAAATCTTCTCCCTATTAACACCTCAGATCCTCCAGCTGATCCTCATCAAATTCCACCTCTTCAGCCTGATAAATGTGTTTTCTTCAACAATTAACAAACTCCTCCCTTCTACTGATGTGTTCCTATCTAAAAAGTTTAGAAATTACCCCATTAATATGTTGTACTTACAATCAGACAATAATAACTGCAATAATGGGGACTTATTATCTGCTCAAGGTTAGCTAAACCCTCTACATGCATAGTCTCATTTAATCCTCACCACAGCTCTGTAGATTCCCTAAATATACCAAAGTACTTCATTTGTAAAATCATTTTGAAAGATGTTAAATAATTTGTCGAGTAAGTGTCAGAGTCAGGGCTTCCATCTCATTCCAAAGGCTATACTATTCTCTCTAAATTCTTGGCTTAAAACTAAACCAAGATGAATTAGACATATAATAAGTAAGAATTAAAATATTTTCTGTGTGGTTGCAGAGAAACATAAAGCCAAATATTACTCAATGCTATTAAAAATTAAGATATTGCATATCTAAAGTTGAGCCTATACAAACATAATTTAAGCACCCCTTCTGAGGAACATTTATATTTGAAGAGCAAGGCAGATTTTACCGTACTTTCCAGCCATTATTTTGTTAATGTAATAATTACCTCAAGTAAGCCATTCTAGAGGCTTTCAAATAGCTCCGAATAATGCATAAATAATTTGTAAATGAAGGTAAAATGTCCCAACAGGTTTAGATCCACAGAGAAGCAGTTTCCTGAGACACAATTCTGAGAAAGATTAGAAGGATTGAAGTCCAAAAGATGGATGAACAGAGACTTAATTAAGGTGAATCATGCTTTTGTGATATTCTTTGGAAAAAAATGCTTCCATCTTCACAAAAAAAGTACTATCTTTTTTAAGCAGGCAAACTATTGACAAACTTTGGGTAGCTAATCCACAAGACTCACATTAACATACAGACCATGAAGTGCATTTGCCTTTGGGCAAGGAGAGGAGAATCTATTGCACATGTCATCTGTTTCTGTGAATACCGAAGATTACAATTATGTTTTGATGTTAATCCAACTACTGCAAATTTCTCGTTGCAGAGCACCGTGTGAAAATGTGAGTGACAGTATAAATCTTTTTAAATTGAATTCAACACTATTGAAAAGAGCTGATGTTTTCAAATACTATTACAAAGCCTTTGAAAAAGCAAGAATAACTCTCTAAATGAAGCCGCTTTTCTATAGTGACCTATTTGATATGAAAATTGAATAGCCAGGATAAAATCAAATTCTGCAGGTCTACTATATTGTGTGTGTGTGTTTTGCATTTTTTAGGAACAATCACCTCTAATGTTTTGATGTCCTCGTAAGCAAACTGCACGATGGGAACTCCAAGATGGTTGATGAAATAATCAGCATCACCTTGTATCTGTATAGAACTGATATTGGTTTCTGGGCACTGGGCTCTTCTGGTACAGTTGAAATTATTTTTCTGAAAAACATAATTTAAATTGTTAACACATACTATGCTTCCCAGGTCATCCCTAGATCAGTGCTACTCAAAACATGGTCCACAGATCAGCAGCATCAATGTCACCCTGGAGATTGTTAAAAATGCAAATGCTTAGGCCCCACACTGGCCTACCTAATGGGTGGTAGAGCCCAGGAATCTGCATTGTAACTCTCCTCTTTGATTCTGACGCTCACTGAAGCATAACTAGCATTGGCCAGAATTCAAGCTTTGCTTGCTGTTGTTGCTTCAAAAGCATTTATCATAAGCTGAATTTGAACTCTGATGACTCTGACGATATTTAAAAAAGAATGTTGAGTCTCTAAAAAGGTGTAGCATTTTGTTTTTTTTAATTAAGGTTTCCCATAAACTTAAAGAATGCTTTGTAGGGTATAATTCTGTTCTTCTTAAAATGTCTATTAAAAACTAGAGAAGAGGCCGGGCGTGGTGGCTCACCCCTGTAATCCCAGCACTTTGGGAGGCTGAGGCAGGCGGGTCACCTGAGGTCAGCAGTTTGAGACCAGCCTGGCCAACATGGTGAAAGCTCGTCCCTACTAAAAATAGAAAAATTAGCCAGGCGTGGTGGCAGGCGCCTGTAATTCCAGCTTTTCAGGAGGATGAAGCAGGAGACTTGTTTGAACCCAGGAGGCAGAGGTTGCAGTGAGCCGAGAGTGTACCATTGCACTCCAGGTTGGGCAACAGGAGCAAGGCTCCATCTCAATAAATAACAAATAAATAAATAAAAACAAAAATAAAAGACTAGAGAAGAAACTTTCTTCATTTCTTCCTGAAAGCATATTCCTAGATGTTTTAAAATTATATGCCAACAACTACAGTGGGCCATAGTGAACCACACAGCTAAGTTCAAGCTCTGGGGAATATAAGATGATATAGGCTATTATTTCTTAAACTAAGAGTTGTCTGGCATGCAAAACAAATGACAGCAGCTTTACGAAAATAACACAAACTAAGGGGTTTTATAATTAATATTCATTAAAATGTCTTCTTTAATAAATTTCTCAAAAATCTAGAACATTTCTGAGATGCAGTGGCATCAACTATGAAACGTGGAAGAATACCAATCTCCCGGACAGTTGTGAGAAAATGAGGCAATAAGTATAAGAACATCAAGTGTCATAACAAGCGCATAAAGTATGTACTCAATCCATGTTTGCCTTTGAATCGAGACATCAACTTTTCAACCTCTCATGCTTCTCTGGCGTGACATAATTTCAAAAATACTTTTAAATATAATCTATATAAAATAAAACTATAAAATCAGACCCAAGCTTTACAGGGGAGGTAGGCGTCCCTGTGGTTAACAGGGACGATGAAATTTAAAAACAGAAGCAAGTGGACTTGCTAGAGTGAGAAAAAGCTTTTTCCATTCTTGGAAAAAGCAGCTCCACAAACGTTTGCTTTACACCCTGAGCCAGAACAGTTCCTGTAACCAGACACAAGAGAAACTGGAGCTGGAAACCGCCCCTCACCAGCCCTTTGAAAGAAAAGTTTGACACAGAGTTCTCGTTTGGGGCATAGAAAACAACCAGTCAAAAGTTCGACAGAGAGTTCTGGGGGCATAGAAAACACCCGATCAGTACTCTACTATTTTGACCAATCAGAACTAAACACGTTGGAATCCTTCATTTGCATAAACGGGCCTGATTGAGAACTGAGTGGGGAGTTTTCCCTATTTAAGCTAGACCCTCCCTTTGTTCTTCAGAAAATACACTTTCACTTATATTAAAAGCTGTGCCTCCCTAGTCTACAGATGGTTGTTTTTAATAGAAAATAAAGCTCCCCACTTTTCCTTTTCAGATCACATTGTCTTTTGCTAATATTTATCAAAAGACTTGAAAATATGTGGTGTAATATTAAGAAAATAAGTTATTCCAACTTTTTTCAACCACAGTGCTGGATGTTATAAACATATAATAATGTTTTAATAACTATCTAGTTTCTTTGAAGACCTAATGGAAAGATCTTTGCAACAAAGTTAAACATCAATTAAAATGGAAAGCCAGTATGAACCTTTACAAGCAAGTCAGGGTTTCAGTTTACAGACAAGGCAGTGTTTCTGCTTAATGTGTTTACAACTATTTTGGCTGATTAACCACTTTGGAAATAGAAAAAGAATGTTTTTACCACACAGTCTAATCAGTAGCAACTTAATCCTTTTTATGGTGACCCCCACCCCCCACCACCAATTTGCTTCTTTTCAAAGCTGAATTTTTTGAAAGTGGGGGTAATCCTTTTTCACTTTCTGACACATTCCTCTGGCTTAAGACTCCTGGGGATTTTATATTAAGCTGGGACAGTTTAGAGAGGGTCTTGAATAGTCCCAAAGAAGAGCTAGTCTTAAGCACTAGAACATGAAAAACAAATTATTTTATATCATGTTATAAATCCCGAGCACCTCTGGAGGTATTTGTTTAGCTAGGTTTTTGTTGCTGTTCTTTGTTTTTAAGTTGAATTTGAATGCCTGAGGCAGGCAAGACATTTATTAACATCCATCACTAGTGTCTCACATTGAGCCTGCTCTACTCATTCAGATTTACTGAATAGGGCCAGAGGTATTTGAATTTGTGAAATCGAGATTGTTGCACCATTTTATGTCATTAATGAGGATATGATAAGATCTGGTCTTTACTTTCTCCAGATGCCTGACTGATGAAAGTAAAAATCATTTTTAAATGACCTACTTTCTCTTTAATGAAGTAACATGTATGTCTTTTCAAGACAGCAAAAGCATCCTACTCAACATAAATGAAAATATAGATTTGGCATTAATTTTGTTTTACATATGTTAACTCTTAACATCCACCCATGCTCAGCCATGCTCCTTAGATCAAAATTTTTTTCTCAACAGAAAAATGTCATGGTCAAAAATTAACAATGTCAAATTCTACAATATGTGCCTATTAAAAATTATTTTTTAAAAAATAAACATTGCATTTAAGTTTAATATTTGATATTTTCATTGTCATCATTAGTTATGTAAACATTTAGTTATATAATAGCTGCCCTCTGACAAAAGGTGTTAGTTTCTTACATATGCACCTTTCTAACATTGCACAAATGACCCCATTCCAATCAATCCTTGCAATTTTTTGTTTTTTTTTCAAGATAGAGTCTCACTATGTTGCTAAATGTTGCCCAGGCTGAGCTTGACCTTCTGGGTTTAAGGGATCCTCCCACCTCAGCCTCCTGAATAGCTGGGACTACTGGGCCCAGCTACTTGCAACATTTGTTTGCTCTAACAGTTACATAGAGCACAGTTCTGGTTTAGCCTCAGCCTGTTATTTCTGAAGCCACTGTGAGTTCTCTTCTAGTCTCTCTGTTCTTGCTATAGCTACTATCATTTAGCTTCAATATTTTCATTGCATTCCATTTCCATGGTTTCTTTTAAGTACATAATTATTTACATGTTTTGTATTGTTCAGGCAAATCAAAAGGGCAGCATTCAGCTTTCAAGATTACACTCCCCCAAACACTTCTGCATTCTTCCTACTATAGTTTGCTCTGCCTTGCCTATTTATTTAAAAGTCTAATTTTTTTCCCTAAAGGTTTATATTGCTGCCTCTGCCATATAAAAAAAAATTTTTTTTTTTTTTTTGGTAAACCAACTAAGATGGCAACAGAGTGAGCATTATCTAGAAATATCTTACAATTCTATTTTGAGGGTGAAGATCTATTAAACTACATCTCTGATGCTACATGTGGACTATTTATGGAGAGGGGATAGCATACAGAAAAAGAGGGTTGAGTGACTGATAGCTGGGAGCACTTAACTTTTGAGCCGCCTCATGTCATCATCAAGCCCAAAGGGAAGGAAAATGCTTCAAAAAAGCCAAACCAAGATGGAGGCTTCAGGGACAACACAGTTTTCTGAGGAATACTCCTGGAGCTTGTTTCTCACCTACTGAACCCAGAGTTTCTCTGTTGGCCTTGCAGAGGACTTAACTCACCATTCCCCGACCCCGTCCCCACTCCACACACAACCTTTTCTCCTCCTCTCTCTTTCTTTGTCTACCTCATTCTTTACTTCCCACTCTCACTAATTTAACCAGTGATGAGGGGAAGAAGCACATTACCTTCAAACCTGTGTTCATTTTGTCCTTTCATGCTTTTGTTTCTAACTAGCTTCAAAGTTAAAAAGTCAGATAACCCAATTTGCCCAGATAACCCAAAAGCTAGGAACCCAATTTGCAGATTTGAGGGTTTTTCTTTTTCCCCAAGGTCATTTTATCTAGGGATTTCCCTTAAGAGAAAAACATTCCTGGCATAGAAACACTATTCTCTAAATCTTCATTATTCATTACTTTAATGTAATGAATTTAAGGCCAAATTCACAGACCTGCAGTGATCGTAAATCTATATTCAATCCTAATGTGAATAGTTTTTCCTCACAGCACTTCAGTGGATTATAACAGATCCATGTGAGGTAATAGACATTGATCTACTCAACCCTCATAAGCATTAATATTTGAGAGACTAGTAGGAAGAAATGTTAATTTTCTTTGTTTTACTAGAAGTTAAGCACCATGGAAGAGGGGAGGTTGGCAGCAAATTTGTGCAGGTCAATTAATTTTTAAAATTTATTTACAAGGCTGAGTAAATTCATATTAAGAATTTCATCCAAGGAGTTCAAAATGCCTCATATTTAATGTTTGATAACAAGCATTTTTATTCCAGTTCATAACAGGGGCAAGTTCAGGCAAGGACCATGGTTATGTCACTAGCTTAATTTTCCACCCACAAGTCCATAGAAGACCTGAAATGAAATCACTGCCTCAGTCCTAAATCTGTATGCTCTTTGCAAGTACAGTTTTAAGCTGAAAGGCAAAACTTTATAGTAAATGATCATGTAAGATAAAAAAATTAAGTCAATACTTGCATTAGTTAAATAGTGATGCCAAGACAATTGACAAGTTTCTAAAAGTATTTTTAAAATCTACTTAATAATTCAAATGTTTTATTTCCCCACATTCTGCTTTCTCCTGCATACATACGCATTTACTCTACATGCACAGGAAATTTAAGTTGATTATTTACTTAAACAGCAAGAAAAGTGTAACATTCAAAATAAAAATACCATATTCAATACACCATAATAAAATTAAGTCGCTTTTTTTTTTTTTTTTTTTTTTTGAGATGGAGTCTCACTATGTCACCCAGGCTGGAGTGCAGTGGCACGATATTGACTCACTGCAAGCTCTGCCCCCTGGGTTCACGCCATTCTCCTGCCTCAGTCTCCCGAGTAGCTGGGACTACAGGCGCCCGCCACCACGCCCGGCTAATTTTTTGTATTTTTGATAGAGACAGGGTTTCACCATGTTAGCCAGGATGGTCTCGATCTCCTGACCTCGTGATCCGCCCGCCTCGGCTTCCCAAAGTGCTGGGACTACAGGTGTAAGCCACCTCGCCCAGCCAAAATTAAGTCACTTTCTTTTCGTTTCAGTTATAGTCTTGTAAGTTCAATTTTGTAGAAATAATTTATCTCACTGGTTTTCCTGGTTTTTACAGTATAGTAAAGTACCAATTATCACAATGACACCAATGATGTTTAAAAAATGATTTCTTGCTATAGGGCAGTGTGATGGTTAATTTTAAGTGTCAACTTGGCTGGGCCATGGGATGCCCAGATATTTGGTCAAACATCATTCTGAGTGTGTCTATGAGAGTGTTATTAGATTAAATTAACATTGAATTGACAGGCTGAGTAAAGCAGATTGCCCTACTCAATGTGGACACCCCTCATCTCATCAGCTGAAGACCTGAATGGAACAAAAAGGCTGACCTTCCCACAAGAAAGGGGAGTGGGAGAACTCCTTCTGTCTGACTGCCTTGAACTAGAACATTGGTCTTTTCCTTTCTTTGGTTCTGAACCCCCCAAAAATAAGCTTTTTAAGAGTCTCAAGCCTGTTGGCTTTTGGACTGAAACTTAATAGCTTTCCTGGTGCTCAGACCTTCAAATTCAGACAAGCACTACACTATTGTCTCTCTTAGCTCTGTATCTTTCCAACCGCAGATCTCTGGGCTTGTCAGCCACCATAACCACATGAGACAAATCCTTATAATCTCCTTATATCTACAAATACACACACACACACACAAATTCATATAGTTATATATTATTGTATAATTATATGTTATTAATGTATTTATATATAAATTGTCCCTGTGTGTGTGTGTGTGTGTGTGTGTGTGTGTATTAGTTGGTCTGGGCTGCTATAAGAGAATGCTGTAACCGGCGGCTTAAACAACAGAAATGTATTTATAATGGCTCTGGAGTCTGGGAAGTTCATCAGAGTGCCATCACGGTAAGTTCTAGAGAAGGCTTTCTTCCTGGTTTGCAGATGCCAGTTTTCCCGTGGTATCCTTACGTGATGAGGAGCAGAAAGAGAGAGAGAGAGATCTTGTATCTACCTCTCTTTTTATAAGGGCATTAATTTCATTCACTAGTGCTCCATCCTCATGATCTATGTACTTTCCAAAGGCCCCACCTACAAATAACATCAACATTGGGGATTTTGTCTTCAACGTGTGAATTTTGAGGGGACACAAACATTTAGTCTATAGCAAGATATATCCTATTGATTCTGTTTCTTTGGGGAACTCTGACTAACATAGGCACTCTTAGATGGTAGGTCACCTTTATGTTTGTTTTAAGAAATTTTCATTAGGACTAGTGAAAAATTAAACTTTAATTTCTAACTAATGGTAGTAAGAAGAATTGTGTTATTTGATTAGCTGGAGGTAATTTGACAAAATTTTGTTATAACATTTTTAGTTTAGAACTTTATAGATGTGGTCCTGGGCAGTGTGAACATGTAAACATTGAAGGATCATGGGTAAATCATTACACGTGAAACTGAGAAAAGAACCTAAAGATCCTAATGCCCAAGGGTTCTTACCCTGAGATCCACAAATAGAATTAAAGATCTGAGAACTTGGTGAACCAGAAAAAAAAAAAAAATCTTTATTTTCACTTGCTTCTAACTGAAATTCAACATTCCATTCAATTATGAAACAGGCCACGCACCCAGTAACATTTGTTACAATATTAGTAGTACTTGTAACTTTGTAACCAAATAAAATCATGTTTTTATATCATATTTCAGTTATTGCCAAAACATTGAAATATCACTTGAACTTATTGCTAATTTGGAAATATTGCAGTTATGAGACACTTTGCTGACTTTTGTCATTTAATGTGTTAATTTTAAAAAGCCTATATATTACAAAAATGCAAATTTGTATGTTACTTAGGTAATTGCAGTTTAATATCATTGCTTTCCTTTTAACCCTGTGCATTTTAACTGAAGCAGTTGAAACATAATTTTTGAGACTGGGTCTATATAGGGCTTAGCAGCTTGCCAAAATAGCCCACAGCAGGGAAACTCTCCTAGCAAAATAGCTTTGCTTTACAAATTAGAAAATTAAGGCCCCCAAATTAATAGAATTGAGATTTAATCCCAGAACTTTTCACTTCAAATGCAATGCTCCTTTTTATGTACTATATTGATATATCCAGCTCACAAATCACATTAATGCATGGGAATAAACTACTTCTAAATGTGTCCTTTTTAGGATTCCATGGGTCTTTTTAAATTTTTATCATATTGCATCACCAGATCTAGTTGTAACAAACTATGCATCTATAATTTTTCTTCAATATTTATTTACTGTGTGTGCCATGTATTCTTCATTTATTTAACTTGTATTTTTATGCCAAAATGTGAACCCAATACCCAATATTTAATGATGCATTGCAGATGTCTTCTAATAATCTTTGAAAGAAAACAAAAGGTTATGATTACTGACTTTTTCTACTATTTTATACTAGAAGTTATTCTAAATGCTGACATCTAATGAGCTTCTCATAAACAAAATATCTCCAGAATAGTAAAAAAAAAATTAAAATTAATATATAACTTGCAATGCCTTTATTAAAGATTAAATTGGGTAAGGGAAGAAAACCAGATTTCATCTTATCATAAAATAGAAATTTTGGGGGCCGGGCGCAGTGGCTCACACCTGTAATCCCAGCACTTTGGGAGGCCGAGGCAGGCAGGTTACTTGAAGCCAGGAGTTCGAGACCAGCCTTGCCAACATGGCGAAACTGTGTCTCTACCAAAAATACAAAAATTAGCGGGGTGTTATGACACACGCCTGTAGTCCCAGCTACTCGGGAGGTAGAGGCAGGAGGATTGCTTGAATGCAGGAGGCGGAGCTTGCAGTGAGCCGAGATAGTGCCACTGCACTCCAGCCTGGGTGACAGAATAAGACTCTCTCTCAAAAAAAAAAAAAAGAAAAGAAAAGAAAAAGAAAAATTCAACCCATAATATGGGGTTTTCAAAATCTCCAATTTCTCAGGGTTTCAGCAAAGATTTAAAACCTACTTACTGGATGTTAACAAAAAGTATTTTCAGCTTTAGTGAAAAATTGCTAATCTTCTAGTCTACACAAGTAGCATTGCCAAATTGGAAAACACCCTCTAATTCTCATCTTTCTTCTGTTAATTTATACGACCTTAATCTTGTTATCGGGTATAGAAAAATGTTCTTTTATATTTGAAATACTTTTTATTTAAAATTTAAAATTTCATTATGTACTAATGAGTGCTTTAAGGATCAATCTCTAAGAAAAAAAATAGAGAAATATGAAAATATTTGCTCTTATTTTTACTCCAGCTTCTAGCTGGTGTTTTCTTCTCTACTCCCTCAACAACCGACCTTCATTTCCTCTTCCTCTTCTCTGACCAGTTCAAGATCCCTCACCAATAGTCACAAGATAGAAGACGATGGATTTCTTCATTTTTTCTCTCTCCACTTAAGACTTTGTGTAACAATAAAAACAGGTTTGTTCTTTTAAAACATTAGAAAATATTCAGATTTCAACCAAACTGTTGCATCTAAGTAAAAACCTCCAGTAAAGTAATAAAATAGTACCTACTCTACAGTATTTTAAACCACAGTAAGTTCCAGATGAATCCATCTTTACAATGTAAAAATCTAAATCATAAAATTGTGGTGGGAACAATGGAAGATAATTTTAATAACCTCAGAATGAAAAAGACATGTTTGAATATGACACAAACTCAAAAGATAAAAAAGATTAATTAGTCCTACTACATAAAATTATAACTTTTCTGTATGACAAAAATTACCATAAACAAACATGAATGAAAACCTGGAAAAATATTTACAAATTATTTAACAGACAAATAGCTAGCTTCTATAATATATAAAGAAGAAAGATATGCTGATATAAAAAAATTAATGAAGATGAACTGATATTACCCAGAAAAAATTATTATAAATGCCTTTATACATAAAAGACACATGAAGTGACTTTTATATTTAGTCCCAAAAACCTTGTCAAGTTTGTTTGAATATGGACTGTGTCTTGAAGGATGTGAGAAATCTGGTGCCTCATACTGAGGAAAAAAATTAATACAAATTCTACAAAATTTAAATAAGTTAGATTGCACACATATAATGAAATAATATACAGTCTTTAGAAAGAAAAATGAATCTGTTTACACACTGATAATGAACAATCTCCCAGATACATTTCTACCTAAAAAATAATGTGCTGAGATATTCTGTAAGATATCATTTGTGTTTCAAACATTAAAAATAAAAGTCTATACGCTCTAATATGTTCAAATGCCATTTGCCTCTGGGGAGAGACAATGGTGTGAGGAATGGGTTTAGAAGAAAAACTGCCCATTGTCAATTTGCTTATTACTTTTGTATTTCTGTGAATGAAGCACCTCTCCAAAAAATAAATGTTACATTTTTAAAATTCCCTCTGAACTATATGTTATATGTTCCCAATTCTAAGACTCCCTTGATTGTAAAATATAGTATGAAAAAAAGCTTTAAAAAGGCTTTTGTGGCCAGGCACAGAGGCTCACACCTGTAATTCCAGCACTCTGGGAGGCCGACGTGGGTGGATCACCTGAGGTCAGGGGTTCAAGACCAGCCTGGCCAACATGGCAAAACCCCATCTTTACTAAAAATACAAAAATTAGCTGGGTGTAGTGGCATGCACCTGTAATCTCAGCTTCTCGGGAGGCTGAGGTAGGAGAATCGCTTAAACCCAGGAGGCGAAAGTTGCGGTGAGCCAATATTGCACCACTGCACTCCAGCGTGGGGGACAGAGTAAGATTCCATCTCAAAAAAAAAAAAAAAAAAAAAAAGGAGGGCTTTTGTTTTTTGTTTGGACATAGGGAATAAACAAACCATGTAACAGATATGGCCCAGTTTCAGAAATATTCACAATTGAAGAAATGCCTAACAGTGGAGAAATTGGGTATTTAGAGTTGTGAAATAGATTTGGGACCATCAAAAATGCATATATCACTGGGGAGAGAACAGATGAGAGAAACTGCCACTTTATTAGGGAAAAACAGGGTCTCTTACAGAGGTTTTGGGAATGGACAACAGCATGAGGCCTCTGCTGGGGTAAGGGACACTTAAGTTGACAACCCAAGTCACCAGCAGGACACCAGGAGAGAATGAAGAGTCAAAAGATGGTGGGCCAACACGGAAAGCAAAACACCATCCATTTCATGATTATAATTCAGGACCATTCTTGCTTACACGGTTTGTGTGTGTGTGCATTTTCTAGGAAAGTATCAATGTATTATCAAAATATGCTAAATATGGAACACCTCACTCAGTCCAAGGAGGCAATTATATAAGGACCTACCATTTACAAATGGACATCATATTAGATGATAATGCAATTCTATGAGATGAGTTATTTTTATTTCATTTTACAGACTAAAAGTTTTGTTATCCCCTATAGACATAAGAATAGTGAATGGAATGGCAGGCAGAAGTTTCTAACTTAGATTGTTGCTCTCTTCAACCTCCACCGCTGGCCTAAAGATTTTTCCTCCCATTTAGCTAAGGGAACAAGGAATAAGTTCCTCAACTTATAGAAAAAGCGCTGTTAAGCTGCTGATTAATCACCCAAACTAAAATTACCTTTTCAATGTAAAAGAAATGGAAGTTAAAATAATTTATTCGATTAAAAGACTCCATGGATTCCTTTGTCACATTGGCACTTTTTTTAGCAGGTTTGATATTGGTCACTCCAGCAGCTAAACCTACTTCTTCGCAAATTGCAAACTATATATAGAATGACAAATCCAGAGCCTTTCCAAAAACTGTACTCTGATCATATCTAAATGAAACCTTGACCACGTTGAAAAGATACGACTGTCCCATCCATCTTGCCCTTTGGCCAAGACACTGGATAAACCAGACACCTGGATAAAAGCACACTCCCTCTGGGTACAATTCCCATAGGACCTTAAATGACCAAAAGAATCAAGATATAGATTTTATGTCTCAGTGAAGGATAACAACTCTGGCCTCACAATGCTGTTCCATGCTGAGGAACTGGCTGACATAACATAACTTCAGCTATTATTTCACCAGCCTTCTTGAGGTTTGTCTTAAATAGCTCCTCTTAGGCTCACAGGCAATGCTATTTTAAATAATATGGTGTCAGCATGTCAGTGATGTATTCCAGCTGCCAGGCATTAAAAAAATTAACTGAAAAATCTAACTGGTTTTCAAATCCATATTAACTCTCTCAGACTGCAAATATGTTTAATGAAATATTTAAATTAAATCTTCTGTAGATGAAGCAGTTTAGTACATTCCTTTAAAAAAATCACGTATTTTTTAAAAAGTAAACCAGAAGCAAAGAAACATTTCAAATTATTTTGCATATTAGCATCATTCACTAGATACCAGGGAAAAGTTTGCTGTCCTCTCTGTGACCAGGGTTAGAGGGCAGCTGTAAATCAGGTAGGTGCTCTCAGGTTTTTTAGAGGTAATTCGTTTAATTTTAGGAGGGCACAGGGAGAAAAAAAATTCAAAAATGCAGACTTGGCAAACAGAAGGGCAAAAGGATGTGGATGGCATATCACCACACATTACCATTTCAAGCAGGTTAAATGCTGAGAGTGAGAAATCGGGCAGAGGAAATAACGCCATCAGCAGTAATATGTCCAAGTCTGACAGATGACAGCATCATCACATAACCTTAAAACTGTGGGCCAAACTAACTGCTATCCTCAGGATAGCTTTGCTGGAGTGAGCCCATTAGACCTTTGCGGACACCATTGTATTCAAGGAGCACTGTGTATAGGACACCCAAATACTACCCGTGGCTCACACCCCAATGCTAATCCTTGAAGGTTTAGATTTCTTTGCTCCAGTTGTAAGGGCCATTACCTTGGTCGGACTGTACCAAGGAGTCTTTCACTCATATCACTGTTTTAACTTAGTTCACCTTTGTATTTTCTCTGCCTCTCCTACATGTTTTTGAAGGCAGAGAATTTCTTTTGTCTCTCTTTCTATTGCCCCTATATTGATCAGCACAATAAAATAGATACTTAAAAGAGTTTGTAAAACGGAGATCAATCCACTTATTATGTAATTCTTCCACTGGGACAGAATGGTAAAGAAGATTAGAACTATACAAATACCATCCAGTTTAGAGTAGGCTTAGACCTGAAAATAATTAGACTCGGAGTGCCAAAGTGCAGGAAGTTTGAAGTTGACCTCAGGTAGTTTTATGAATCATAACAATTCTAAAAAACATTCTTTCTTAATTTCTTGCTGGGCAAAACCTGCTTTCAAGTAAACTGTGAATCCCATTAGGCATCTGTAGGAAGTCAATAAGTGTGTACAGACATCACAAAATACCTTGTGAAAAGTAGGTGCTTGAGATAAATATAAAAGAGCAATCAAAGCCATGACTGCAGATGAGATAGACAATTTTGCATTCTCCCTTAAAAAGCAATGATGCTTCTCTTTAGCAGTATGACCACAGGGCAGTTGCTTAACTTCTTGAAGCCTTGAATTTCCCAAATGTGAAAAGGGAATATGTTCATAATATTAGAAGACTAAAGAGAATAAATTAAATAATGCCAAGTTATATAAAATATAAAAGCACTCATCTAGTATAAAGCACTTATTACATACTGTAATTATTATAAATTATCATTACTACTACATAACCAACACACACACATACACACACACACACACCCCTCCTATATTTTTGACAATCCTTTCTACCAAATCTACTTAAAACTGTGTTTTCTTCTGCCTTTTAAGATGTAGAATGATCATATTTAGAAAGTCAAATCTTTTCAACATTATATTCCCTTTATATTCCTTACACAATATAAGAATAGAGAAGACTTTTTTTAATTGGGTTTAGGCTGAGTAAAAGATGATTATCTCCTCCTGAGAAATCATAGAATAATCATTACATACTTGTTCATTTAGTATCAAGAAATTTTCTATCAAGCATTTTTTAATTTCCTAAATTATATTTTTTCTTAATAAAATTCCTTTATTTACAGAGCAATTTCTAACACTACATAATTACAGAAATTGATATTGTAGTTGCAATCTATATAAACTCATTAGATATTTAAATAAAATATAAATTGAATCAAGATAAATCTGTGATTGGAAAACAAGAAAAAATAGTATCAAAAATAGTGGTATAACTGAAAACAAAAGAGGTAAAAATATATCAAAACAGTAGTGATCTAACATTTAAAAATATGTCATATAATATATACATAATAATATGTACACAATACATAAAATACATTTAGATTTAACAATACTTATTGTAGTTCTAAATACTTATTGCAGTTCACCAGGTGGTTTCATATACAATATCTTTATAATTACCTTCAATCAGTTTTAAAGCTATCATTGCTAAGAGAGATTAAGTAAATCATCTATTGTCACTCAGGTAGTGATAAGACCAACATTTCCACCATAGTTTCTAAGTCCAGTATCCTTGACTGTTTAACCCCATGCTGGGAGTCCAAAAAAGTCAGATTTCAAAATTTATCTTGGAAATTCTCTCTTCCCCACCCACATTGGGAACTGAAATCACTGTGAAATACAGAGTCAGATCAAATACAGACTAATTTGATCTGAGACTTTGTGTTGAATTTGGCATTTTGCAGACAGACACAAAAAGCACACAAATGATTATTTAGTATGTCCTCCCACCACTGCCACCTTGGCATCTCACTTGGATGTCAAATAATTACTTCAAATTTAACACATCAAATGTTGAAGTCTACATTATGCTATGAAATAACCTAGTCACACAAAAAAGATACCCTGTGTGATTTCACTTAAAGTGCTATGGACTGAATTGTGTTCCCTCCTAAAAGTCATATGTTAAAGCCTTAATTCCCAAAATGACTGTATTTAGATAAGGTCTATGAGGGGAGGATAAAGGTGAAATTAAGTCATAAGTGTAGGGCCTTAATCTGGTAGGGCTGGCATGTTTATAAGATCTACAGAAGTGGAAGCCATGGATATAATGGACCAATTCTATATATATACTTCTATAGATATTGCATACAGTATACATATTTTGTACAGCATATTTTGTAGATAGCATGTCTGTGAAATACTATCTATTGATAGTACTGTCTACAAAATGTGCTGTTATATTTCATCTAACATTTACAAAATAAGGGAACAAGCAGGTACTATGTTTTTGGGTTTTGGAACCTAAATCCACTAAAAAAAATTAGTTTCAATAAAAATATTTGGGCCGGGCGCGGTGGCTCACGCCTGTAATCCCAGCACTTTGGGAGGCCGAGGCGGGCGGATCACGAGGTCAGGAGATCGAGACCATCCTGGCTAACACGGTGAAACCCCGTCTCTACTAAAAATACAAAAAATTAGCCGGGCGTGGTAGCGGGCGCCTGTAGTCCCAGCTACTCGGGAGGCTGAGGCAGGAGAATGGCGTGAACCCGGGAGGCGGAGCTTGCAGTGAGCCGAGATCGCGCCACTGCACTCCAGCCTGGGCAACAGAGCGAGACTCCGTCTCAAAAAAAAAAAAAAAAAAATTTGAAAAAATATTCTGCCTATACTGAACATGTACAGACTTACATGTACAGACTTTTTTTCCTTGTCATTATTCCCTAAGCAACACAGTGTAACTACTATTTACATGGCATTTCTGTTGTATTAGGTATTATAAGTAACCTTGAGATTAAAGTATAGGGAAGGATGTGCATAGGGTATATGCAAATATTATCCAATTTTATATCAGGGATTTTGGTATCTTTGTATTCTGGCACCCATAGGATGTCTTAGAACCAATGCTCCAATAACTGTATATAACACTTATAATATTATATCAATTTTCAAACTTGCTATAAATTTATAAACCAAATTTTTACCCAATAGCAGGCTTTAGACAGTTTTCCATCTTTCAAGATAAGACAGTAGTTGGGAGAATACATTATTCAAATCGTATAAGGTAAGCAAATAGTCTGTCATCTCTCCTTACTTTCCTTTTTGAACCCACTTCAAATAATGTTAGAAATGTTCAGTTATGGGCTGGACGCAATGGTTCACACCTGTAATCCCAGCACTTTGGGAAGCCAAGGTGGGTGGATCATGAGGTCAAGAGATAGAGACCATCCTGGCCAACATGGTGAAAGCCCATCTCTACTAAAAATACAAAAATCGGCTGGGCATGATGGCGCCTGCCTGTAATCCCAGCTACTTGGGAGGCTGAGGCAGAAGAATCACTTGAACCCGGGAGGCGGAGGTTGCAGTGAGCTGAAATTGCGGCACTGCAAACAAAACTTTCTTGAAACAAACCAGGGGTTACAGTGAAAGAAGTACTAAGAGGGAAATTTATAGCTATGTGCCTACATCAAAAAAGAAGAAAAAAACAATTAAACAACTTAATGATGCATCTGAAAGAACTAGAAAAGAAAGATCAAGGCAAACCCAAAATTAGTAGAAGGAAAGAAATAATAAAGATCAGAGCAGAAATAAATGAAATTGAAACAAAATAAAAACAATATTGAAAACAAAATTGAAATTAAAATGAAAACAAGACAAAAAGATCAATGAAACAAAAAGTTGATTTCCTGAAAAGATAAACAAAAATTGTCAAACCTTTAGCCAGATTAAGTAAGAAAAAATGAGAGAAGATCCACATAAATGAAATCAGAGATGAAAAAGGAGACATTATAACTAATACTGCAGAAATTTACAGGATCATTAGCAGCTACTATGATCAACTACGCCACTAAACTGGGAAATCTATGAGAAGTGAATAAATTCCTTGACACATACAACCTACAAAGATTTAATCATGAAGAAATTCAAAAACAGACAAATAACAAGTAAAGACATCAAAGCTGTAATAAAAAAATGTCCCCGCAAAGAAAAGCCTTGGACTCCATGGCTTTACTGCTGAATTCTACCAAACATTTAAAGAACATCTGATACCAATGCTACTCAAACTTTTCTGAAAAATGAAGTAGGAAGGAATACTTCCAAGTTCATTATATGAGGCCAATATTACCCTGATACCAAAACCAGACAAAGACACATAAAAAAAGAAGGGAAACTATAAGCCAATATTACTGATGAATATTGCTGCAATAATCCACAACAAAATACTAGCAAATCACATTCAACACAGTAAAAAGATCATTCATCATGACCAAGTGAGGTTCACCCCAGTGATACAAGATTGGTGCAACATATGCAAATCAGTCGATGTGATACACCATTTCAACAGGATGAAGGACAAAAACTGTACAGCATTTCAATTGATGCTGAAAAAGCATTTAATAAAATTCAACATTCCTTCATGATAAAACCGTCAAAAAACTTGGTATAGAAAAACATACCTCAACATAATAAAAGCCATATATGACAGACTCATAGATAATATCATACTGAATGGGGAAAAACATAAAGCCTTTCCTGTGAGATGTGGAAAAAGACAAGAATGCCTGTGTTCAGCATTGTTTTTCAACATAGTACTGGAAGTCCTAGCTAAAGCAATCGGACAAGAGAAAAAAATAAAGGGCATCCAAATTGGAAAAGAGGAAGTCAAATTATCCTTGTTTGCAGATGACATGATCATATATTTAGAAAAACCTAAAGACTCCAGCAAAACAACAACAACAAAAACAACAACAAAAAACTTTAGAACTAATAAACAAATTTAAAAAAAATTACACAATAAATAACATACAAAAATTAGTAGCATTTCTATAGGCCAACAGCAAACAATTTGAAAAAGCAATCAAGAAAGTAATTCCACTTACAATAGCCACAAATAAAATTAATATCTGGGAATTATTATAACCAAAGAAGTGAAAGATCTCTACCATGAAAACTATAAAACACTGATGCAAGAAATTGAAGAGGACAACAAAAAATAAAAGATATTCCATGTTCATATATTGAAAAAAATCAATATTGTTAAAATGTCCGTACTACCCAAAGCAATCTACAGATTTAATGTAATCCCTACCAAAATACCAATAACAGTCTTCACATAAATAGAACAAAAAAATCTTAAAATTTATATGGAGCCACAAAAGACCCAGAATAGCCAAAGCTATTCTAAGCAAAAAGAACAAAACTGGAAGAACCACATTACCTAACTTTAAATTATACTACAGAGTTATAGTAATCAAAACATTATGGTACTGGCATAAAAACAGACACAAAGATCAGTGGAACAGAATAGAGAATCCACCGATAAACTCATACATATACAGTAAACTCATTTTCAACAACGTTGTCAAGGATATACATTGGGGAAAGGACAGTGTTTTTCAATAAATGATTCTGGGAAAACTGGATGTCCATATGCAGAAGAATGAAACTAGACCCCTTTCTCTCACCATATACAAAAATCAAATTCAAATGGATTAAAAACTTAAATCTGAGACTTCCAACTATGAAACTGCTAAAAGAAAACATTGCAGAAACTCTCCAGGACATTGGACAGGGCGAAGATAGCTTGAGTAATACACCACAAGCACAGACAAAGCAAAAACGGACAAATGAGATCACATTAAGTTAACAAGCTTCTACACAGCAAAGGAAACAACAAAGTGATGAGGCAACCCACAGAATGAGAGAAAATATTTACAAACTATCCATCTGACAAGGGATTAACAACCAGAATATATACAGAGCTCAAACAAATCTATAGGGAAAAAAAATCTAATAACCTGATTTTAAAAATGGCAAAAGACCTGATTAGACATTTTTCTTTCTTTCTTTCTTTCTTTTTTTTTTTTTTTTTTTGAGACGGAGTCTCGCTCTGTCGCCCAGGCTGGAGTGCAGTGGCGCGATCTCAGCTCACTACAAGCTCCGCCTCCCGGGTTCACGCCATTCTCCTGCCTCAGCCTCCCGAGTAGCTGGGACTACAGGCGCCCGCCACCACGCCTGGCTAAGTTTTTTGTATTTTTAGTAGAAACGGGGTTTCACCATGTTAGCCAGGATGGTCTCGATTTCCTGACCTCGTGATCTGCCCGCCTCAGCCTCCCAAAGTGCTGGGATTACAGGCGTGAGCCACCACGCCCGGCCCTGATTAGACATTATTCAAAACAAGACATGCGAATGACAAACAGGTACATTAAAAGGTGCTCAATATCATTAATCATCAGAGAAATGCACTTCAGAACTACAATGTGGTATCATATCACCTTAGGTAAAATGGCGGTTATCCAAAAGTCAGGCAAAAACAAATGCTGGCAAGGAAGGGGAGAAATGGGAACCAAACAACATTGGGGGTCACTGTGTCATGTGAAATAAGCCAGGCACAGAAAGACAAACTTCATGTGTTCTCACTTATTTGTGGGAACTAAAAATTAAAATAATTGAACTCTCAGAGATAAAGAGTAGAAGGATGGTTACCAGAGGCTGGGAACGGTAGTTGGGGATTGGGGGAAAGTGGGGAGGGTAAATGGGTACAAAAAATAGTTAGAAAGAATGAATAAGACCTAGAATTTGCTAGCACAATGGGGTGACTATAGTCAAAAATAATTTAATTGTACATTTTATAATAACTAAAAGAGTTTAATTGGATTGTGTTTAACACAAAGGATAAATGCTTGAGGTAATGGATATCCTATTTACCCTGATGTGATTATTACACACTGCATGCTTGCATCAAAATATCTCATGTAACCCATAAATATATACACCTACTATGTACCCACAAAAATTAAAAATGAAAATAAATTAAAAGAACAGAAATGTTGAGATAAATTTGGTAGGTGAAAAGGAAACATAATGAGCATGTATTTTCCATAGGATATTTTATAGGAGTTATTTACAGCAGATTTTGAGTTGAGAAATATATCGAAGGTCAGTCTTTGCTCTCTAGTCTTAGAGAATGTCTGTACAGATGTATTCATACACACTTATTACATATTTAGGTTCACTTTTATGTACATTTCCATGAATACTTTCAAAACTGACAATGAGCTGGTGTAAACCCTGAATTAAGGCATAGCTTTGGTCCCATTTCTAGGCTTTGTCAGCATAAACATTTTGTCATTCTGTTTGTGCTGCCTGCTGTGCAGAGAGCAGTAAGACTTTTCCTGAACTGTTTCTAAGAATGAGACTGTTAAAACCATCTGAAAATTATCCCCATTAATGTTAATGCCAATATATAAGGGATAAGAGATTAGAGAAATCAAGTGAATTGCTACTATTCTAAAAACAGTTAAGATATATAGAAGAAAAGTTTGTAAGATAGTTTTTAAACTTCAGAGAAATGACTTTTTTCAAAAATAACTTTATTCCCCATAGTTGAGTCTGCTTTCCTGAGATTTTTTTTTGTTATATATTTGGCATTCAGCAAAATGATGTCAATTTTAAATGGCAGTAACAATTTCATACAGAAATCTATACTAGCTTTCCACCTGGAGTGCAACTCCCATCATCTGAAATCAAAAGTGTATATTTTACTATTTTATAAACTATTAGCTTGAGAGCTATTTTTTAAGGTATATTATCTTATTCTTCAAGTGCTTTGCACTTTAGACGGGATTCCAACCTAAAGAATCTTACATTTTTATAGTATTCTGAGGTAATTTGGGTATTATAGTCATCTGACAGATGAGGAAACTGAGGTATGGATAGATAAAAAATTGCTAATAATCATAAACAGCAGGTAGTAGAGGCTCCAGTAGAACCTGACTCCTACTTCAGTTTTTTTTTAAATCGTCTTCATGACTTTTCAAAATATTGTTTAAATACTTGTTGCTTCAAAAGCTTCTCCCTTGTTTGAACCTTATTTTCTTAGTGAATGTGTGCCAAGGAGGAAGCAAGAGACAGGCTGTTATCACTACCTCCCCTTATACTGTATGGTGCTGATCCCATTAATAAATGCTGAAGTGAGTCGCTGGCTACCCAGAGACGATGCCCTTAGCTCTGGAGTCTGCTGTTCTCTGGCTTGGCTGCATCAGTACAACAATCCTTCAAAATGGCTTCTTAAAAGTTAAAGGAAGTTTAAACAGAGAATTAAGAGGAATTAAGAGGCTTTTTCATTTTGGAAAGTCAATTCAGTTCCAATCTCAAACATTCAACAGAAGGTAAAATTTTCCGCTAAGAATCCTAGTGCCTAGAAACCATAAGCCAAATATGACAGTAACAATTAGACAAGATTGTGCTCCTTTCTCAAGAAGTAATTAAGAATTATCATTTTTAATCTCTCAGGGTCATCGACAATATGCATCCCAGTAAATAATCAGAGATATTTATGTTATATACATATATATGTGTAGTGTGTGTATATATATATTTTCATATTTTATAATCATTGCACAATCAACAGCTATTTACTGTACATGTGCTAAGTATGACATGCTTTAGAAAACATAACTTATGAACAAATATGTATTTTATATAGTCAAGGAGCTTGTGATACAGTTGGGTAGGAAATGCTTACCCATGTGAAATGTTTAAATGATAAGGAATATATTGTTTAAAGAATGCCTTAAAGGGTACAGTGTACGGGTTTGAAAATTACTTCACGACGTTAACACAAATTCAGTACATTTGACTACAGATAAGAAATCTGTGGCAATAGCAAAGAGGTTAGTAAATAATGCAATAAATGTACTCACTGCTATTTGAAAGACTGACAGAAGTTTTTAGCAATAAGAATTGCTAATTAGAAGATTCTTTTCTGATAATTGAGCACTGTAGTGAACAGGTAAATTACTAATGTGATCACTTTGTCAATTAAGTGTGGGCTTCTGTTTCACATACATGGAGCCAAACAGTACTGTATCATTCCCTCATTCTGACATGAAACCACTTAAAGAAAGGCAAAACAGAAACAAAAACAACAAAAACATTAGGGACTCACCAATAGATAGGGTCTTGGCTCATAGAAAGTAGACTTGGAAAGTACTTGCAATCTTCTATCCCTAAAGTGACTAGCTTTATGCCAAATTATCCTATCCCTGAGACTCTGAGAAAAATCTATAAAAGTCTTTCTTAGATTTACATTGCCAAGATTCAGGCTGCTATCCAAGATCTGAAAACAGCACAGTGTATTCTAATTAGACCAGGATAGCAGGTTAGAATAAGGTAAATAACAATTGATAACAGGTAAAATATATACATATAAACTGAGATAAGTTAGAGTTCATACAGCTGTGTTTATTATTTTTCACTTTAAGCAGTATTTTTTATCTTAAGTTAAATATGTACTAATGTAATCATGGGATTTTTGCTTATTAAATTAACAAGATTTTTAAATGATTTCTAAAGTTGTTAACCCTACAATAAATTATATTGGTACCATCATTTATCAGGGTGTATTAAGTACTTGAAAAAAGATATTCTTATCCTTTGACCCAATGACCCTATTTCTGAGAAGGTACCCCCATATAACCCACCAGAAGAAGAAAGCCATTTACATAAAGATACTGACTATATCATTACCTATATTATATTATACTTTCTGAATATATTATATAAGTAGGGAATATTAGAAATAGCCTAAATACCCCAAAACATAAACGCTTAAATTACATGTCATGATATATTATGTAGCTATTAAAGATAATGATTATAAAGGCAAGTAGTATGAAAAATGCTTTTGAAAAAATAATGCTTATTTTTAAAAATGTGAATCCTGCCACAATGCTCCCTCTTGAGTTAAACTTTCCAAGGGCTTCCCATTGCATTCAGAATAAAACTGAAAAACTGACCCTGGCTTACAAATCCCATCCTGACATGGCTCCCGATTGCTGCCTCACAAGTCTCCTCTTATACTCTGCTTCACCCTCTAACATCCTCCACTTAGGACTACTTGGTTCCAATATTTAGAATGCTTGTCTCCTTGGTCTATATTTAGCCAGCTCCTTCCATTATTAATTTGAATGTCCCACAAGACCCCTCCCAGAAGACTTCCTTGACCATCCAATATGAAGCAGTCAGCCACTTCCTATCATGTCACCTTGCTTAAATTTTCTACATAGTACTCATTATCGGTTGATAATGTTGTGTTTACTTCTTTATTTACCCTGTATATCACCTGACTCCTTCCACTAGGATGCATACTCCATAAAAGCCCCTATCTTGTAATAATATGGCTGGTAGATAGAAGACGCTTTATAAATATTTCTCAATTTAATAAATTAATCAATACTGATAATGTTTTAAATATAAACATCCTTAAAAAGAAAAAATAAATATATTTAAAAATAACTAGATGGAAAATTTATATTATCATATAAAATATCTAATTTGGTGGCTATAATACTCAGGTACCATTACCCCTGGGAATAGCCTCTGGAATTTTTTTTTTTAATATTTCTCCCAAAATGAATCATTTTCAGGAGCTGTGCTTTTTGAAGCAAATAAAATGTCATGATGTCAAACTTTTACAAAAGTCCAAAGCAATATGTAATTAAGAAAAAAACTAGTTCAATGTGTAAGTACAAGAGCTATATAAAGAAAAACAAGATTCATGTGGGATATAGCTGTTGGAGGAGATTTCACAGAGAAGACACAGCTTAATCCTAAAATACATGGAAGGATTTGGACTCATGGAGAAGAAAAAGCATCCTAAAAATATTTTGGGAGAAACTTTTTTCAGGGAACTTTAAAATCTTCTCATCCCTTATGATTTGCTCTTTTAGGACATTCCAAACCCAAATTACCCTAATTTCAATCATTTGGCATAGAGCCCAATGGTCAGGAGATACCTAGAATGTATAGACTGTTCTCAGGTTTTAGGCATATTTATTCAACAACTGCTACATGAAATAACTGATATATTGACTTAGATATGAGATGAGTTATTTCTGTTTACTTTCTGGGACCTTGACATCATGCTCAGCAAATACACACTGAGCTATAAGCATAAACATGGATATTTAACAAGCTACCTATAATCCCTTTTTGTACACTGAGTATACTGAAAGGCAAAAAAGTAAAGGGTAAATCTAAATCTTTAAGAGTAAATTCAATTTTATGGCATTTGATTTAGTTGATAAAATAAAAATGATAAAATATATAAAAATAACCTATTTGTCACCAGAAGTATCTCTTAAAATATAATCACTTAAAATTAAATGAGATTATATTAAACTTCTTCCCTATCCTCTATTGAATTAAGCAATTAATTCCAGGAATTTATGGCATATCATAGGTATATACTTGAATCTCCACCTGTGAAAAATGTTATAATGCATTACATTCATCAGTATATTTCTAAATCAATAAAATGATATAAAAATACAACAGAAGCAAACAGGAAATTTTATTATATTGTTTAATACATGCTTCACATCTTGTTATGCTTTTATTAAATATTCAGCTTCCAACATAGCACTGTAAGACTATGTGACAAGAGCACACATATTAATAGGACGTTTCTTTAATATCTTATAAAAAAGAAACATTCAGATTTTGACAACTACATAATATGGTAAATCTTGGTAATGTAAAAGTATAGCTGTATATTTCAACATAAACTGGATGTTCAACATCTTAAAATAGCAGTAGTGGGAATAAAATAGTTTAATAGGCAGAATTGCCCCTAGTCATTTGCAAACTACTAAAAATTTCCATGCAAAATTTAATACTCTATTTTCTTTTTTCACTAGAGGCCTTCTGGAAAGGAGAAGAAAAAAGCAAATATGAAGACATCATTTATTAGTGAATACACTGTTCTTTTAGACACCTCTAATAAAGGAACAGCAACATTTTATCTCACTGTATTCCCAATGGACTGCATATCACTACTTAACAAATATTTTCTTTATTATCATTTTGATGCTTACTTAGACATTTGGTTATAAATAGTTATTCCCATTATAGTATATATAATACACAATATGTACATAGTTTTATATATTTTACATGGCTTTACATACTTACATATTTTATATATACACATAGGTTTAAGCCAAGAAATTAGATAATATAAATCAATAAAATAATGATACATTGACATTAAATTTCTACCTTTATCACAAACAGAATACACTAGGGGATAACCTAGAAAAATAATTCCCTTTTTTTTTGAGACAGAGTCTCGCTCTGCTGCCCAGTCTGGAGTGCAGTGGCGTGATCTCGGCTCACTGCAAGCTCCACCTCCCAGGTTCACAGCAAACTCCGCCTCCCAGGTTCACGCCATTCTCCTGCCTCAGCCTCCTGAGTAGCTGGGACTACAGGCGCCTGCCAAAATGCCTGGCTAATTTTTTGAATTTTTAGTGTAGACGGGGTTTCACCGTGTTAGCCAGGATGGTCTCGATCTCCTGACCTTGTGATCCACCCGCCTGGGCCTCCCAAAGTGTTGGGATTACAGGCGTGAGTCACCGTGCCCGGCCCCTCTTGTGTGAACTTTGTCATATACAAAGTGGTACAGTGGAGAATAATTCTCACTTTGAGAGGGATGACACTTCTCAAATACTATGAATGGGACCCTTAATTTGATGATTGTATAGGGGAAGATTTAACAACTATGTATGAACTGTTTTAAAAATGTGAAGCCAACCAATATTGTCAGTCAACAGCTCTTTTATATATCCAATTGACAAAAGTAAGAGATCTGACCAAGAGATGACAGATGATATTGTATTTCTATCGTTTTTGTTACTGTCTTTGCCTAGCCTAAAAACTCCCCTCCCTACAACACCGACACTCTCTGAAAGCCTATCTTGCTGCAGTCTCTAGATACAATCAAAATGAAAGAGATTTTCTCATCCTCAGATGAAGGATCCCATAATTACTGATTTTTCTTGATTGGTTGGTTCAGATCATTAAACTTTTAAGTATTGCCTGTAGCTTAGCCAAATTCACAGTCACCTCAACAAATGTTCCATTAAGAAAATTCAGCTAGGAAACACACACACACACACATGCAGAGACACACACACACTTGTCTCTCTCACACTATACAAACTCCAAATGGATTTTGATAAAAAATGCTTTTCAAACAAATTCCATAATTATGCCCAACTCTACCACAACAGATAAATCCATTTGAAATCAACCTTGAATCCTATAATAACATTTCTTTTCTCTTTTGAGAAAATTAAATCAATCCAGTGCTTTGCGTCTTCCAAACTAAATGGCATCAGCCAAATGTTTTAGGCATATGTGAGTTTTCCCTCAAACAGTATATATCTAGAGATTCCTGATACACAGAAACTTTCCATGTTTGCTGCCTTATTGGAAGTTCCCACTCCAGAAATACTGGCTCAATAACCACTGCACAACTAGAGATTCTTACTTCTTTGCCATCATTGTTTATTTCAAATATGTTATTGAGATCAGAATAATGCATCCATCCTGCCCAAGCAGATTAAGGACAATATTAAGACCTTCCTCAAGTGTCACAATATAGAATCTATAATCACAGCTTTCCTGTAAGAAGGGATTAAACTACCAATCAGTATCCTTAATAATATCTTTATTTTATCAGTAAAAATAACTTGGCTATAGTTTTTGCCTTTTTATAGGATCTATAAACAATAAATTTTAATATTTGCCTTCATGTGGTTTCTACCTAGTCAAGTTACTATTTTGTCTGGAATCTTCCTTGTGCCATGTATCTCAAAGTGGAAAATTTATTCTCCTCTTCCTTTTATTTTTCTCTCTTCTCTGAAAGCCACTTTTTATTTGCTTTTTCATATCCAGGTCTCCAGTGTAGTGGAACCAGTTTATTTAGATTAAGGTACACTAAAAGTCCTATTATGTTTTCCAGAGTCTCCCAAATACTTTTAAAATATCATGTTGACAGTATATTTTCTGACCATTCTGCTCAAAATGTCAGTGGCTGTCTGTTAACTTCCCCCTCAATAAAAATTCACAGCATGATTGAATAGAAAGAAAACTTAGGATTTCAAACCGTATAGGTGATCCTACACTTAACTAATAATAGTGGCCCTAGCTTAAATCCCTTTTTTCTTTGTCTTGTCACATATCCACAGGGTTCACTCTTTGTTAAAATGATATATAAGCTTCTGGGCCTATTTCTTTAGCGTCTGTGTTTCTTTATACAAAAGCCACTGCAGAGACATAAAAACTAAAATATTAAAATCAAATAAAATTGATATGATTTTCTTTTGTTAATCCGTATTTTGTCAGTTCAATTAACAGGCCCCAGTCAGTGATTGATCTAGGAAGGGAGATGTGTTTCCTCCACTGCTAGTGTAATAATAACTTATGACTGTAAGTCTTAAAGACTTAAGTTTTTTGTAGTCCGCCTTTGTATTGCCTACATTTAACATATAATAAACATTCACTAAATGTGTGAACAAACAATAATTAACTCTAATTATTGACATTAGTTCACAATAAGAAAATGAGAAACAGAATGTTCTATGTCTTATGATTAGTGGTAGATCAGGAATTTCAGGCTCACAGTCTCTGATAGTCTCCAAAAAGCTGTATTGTCATCTCTTATCATGGAGCCATGATAAGAGTTCACTACTATGATGACAAATTAGATACATTTTCATAATGAACAAAATTAAGTTAATAAGTTCAAATGTGTGATTAGATTCATATAGACCAAAATAATAGAGTATTTATAATGCAAAAATTAATTTTAAGGATAGATTTAACATTCAGAGAGTGCACAACTGAAATATGAATAAATTGTAATGTTCATTAAAGGAAAATAACATGACAGTTAGATGTCTAAACAGATATACACATCCAATTTTTTTGGTTTCCATTTTGGCTTTCCAAATCTAAACAAAAAGGGTGGTGTATTATTTACAGAGTAATGAAAATAGTCTTAATCACATCATAGAACTACACAATGGAAGAATAAAACAATGTGCAAGGGAAAATAAGTGATAATCTCAAAACTGTATGTATACAGTATCAAAAAGTCACTTTCAACTCTACTATAAGAAAAATTTTAAAAATTTAATGACATATTAATTCAGAAGGAGAGCTTGAATTTCTTAGATTGCAAGACAATCCAGATATCTAGAAACCTTGAGGAACACAATTCAGGCATTTTCTGGTCTGGAGTGTGATAGGAATAATAAATGGTAGAAGCATTAGAATCAAACTATGAAACTTTGATTCTGTTAACTACTATCTATGAATCACCCACTAATACTTTAAAACTCAGGTAAAGTATCATCCCTTCAGCAAGCACTAATGATCCTTTCCTCTGTATATTCATATTTCAATTAGACTTTTTTCACTTTGTACCATTTACCAAATCAGTATGGAATTTGAACTTTAGCTGTAACCAGGACTATTTATATCTCAATCTCCATTTTCTAGCACTGTGCACTGTCTTTCATAGGGATAAAGGCAGTCTTAGAAGTACTTAAACTTAGCAAGGCTTAGGAGTACATAAAACAACAATTTACCATGTCACTCAACTATTCCAATGATATCTGTGAAGTCTTTTCTTTTCTAACTTTTATTTTAAGTTCAGAGATACAAATGCAAGTTTGCTACATAGGTAAACTTGTGTCATGGGGGGTTGCTGTACAGATTATTTTTCACCCAGGTATTAAGCCTGGTACCCATTAGTTATTTTTCCTGATCCTCTTCCTCCTCCAAACCCTCCACCCTGTAATAGGTCCCAGTGTGTGTTGTTCCCCTCTATGTGTCCATGTGTTCTCATCATTTAGCTCCTAGTTATAAGTGAGAACATGTGGTATTTAGTTTTCTGTTCCTGTGTTAGTTTGGTAAGGAAAATGGCCTTTAGTTCCATCCAGGTCCCTGCAAAGGATAAATATCATTATTTTTTATGGCTGCATAGTATTCCATGGTATATATGTACCACATTTTCTTTATCCAGTCTCTCATTGTTGAGCATTTAGGTTGATTACATGTCTTTGCTATGTTGAATTTTGTTTCAATGAACATATGTGTGCATGTGTATTTATAACAGAATGATTTATATTCCTTTGGGCATATACCCAGAAATCGGATTGCTGTGGTGAATGGTATTTCTATCTTTAGATCTTTGAGGAATCACCACACTGTCTTCTACAATAGTTGAACTGATTTACACGCTCACTAACAGTGCATAAGCATTCCTTTTTTTCTACAACCTCACCAGCATCTGGTATTTTCTGACTTTTTAATAATAGCCATTATGACTGGTATGAGATGTTGTTTCATTGTGGTTTTGATTTGCATTTCTCTAATGATCAGTGATGTTGAGCTTTTTTTCATATGATTGTTGGTCACATGTATGTCTTCTTTTGAAGTGTCTGTGTCCTCTGCCCACTACTTTATGGGTTGTTTTTTCCTTGTAAATTTGTTTAAGTTCCTTATAGATGCTGGATATTAGACTTTTGTCAGAAGCAAAATTTGCAAAAATTTCCTCCCATTCTTCAGGTTGTCTATTCACGCTGATGATAGTTTATTTTGCTGTGCAGAAGCTCTTTAGTTTAATTAGATTCCATTTTGTCAATTTTTGCTTTTGTTACAATTGCTTTTGATATCTTTGTCATGAAATCTTTGTCCATGCCTATGTCCTCAATGGTATTGCCTAGGTTGTCTTCTAGGGTTTTCATAGTTTTGGGTTTCACATTTTAGCCTTTAATCCATCTTGCTTAATTTTTGTATATGGTAATGGCCCAGTTTTAATCTTCTGCATATGGCTAGCCAATTATCCCAGGACCATTGGTTGAACAGGGAGTCCTTTCCCCATTGCTTGTTTTTATCAGGTTTGTAGAAGATCAGATAGTTGTAGGTGTACAGTCTTATTTCTGGGTTCTCTTCTATTCCATTGGTCTATGTGTCTGTTTCTGTACCAGCAGTACCATGCTGTTTGGTTACTATAACCTTGTAATATATTTGAAATCAGGTAGTAATGCCTCCAGCTTTGTTCTTTTTGCTGAGGATTGCCTTGGCTCTTTGGGCTCATTTCTGGTTCTATATGAATTTTAAAATAGTTTTGTCTAGTTCTGTGTAGAATGTCAATGGTAGTTTAATAGGCATGGCATTGAATCCATAAATTGCTTTGTGCAATATGGCCATTTTAATGATATTGACTCTCCTATCCATCAGCATGTATTTCTTTTTCATTTGTTTCTGTCATCTTTGATTTATTTGAGCAGTGGTTTGTAGTTCTCCTTGTAGATATACTGCACCTCCCTAGCTAGCTGTATTCCTAGGTATTTAATTAGCAGATTTTCTAAGGTTGAAATGAAACAAAAAATGTTACAGGCATCTGGAGAGAAAGGTCAGGTCATCTACAAAGGGAAGCCAATCAGACTAACAGCTGAAACCCTATAAGCCAGAAGAAACTGTGGGTCAATATTCAACATTCTTAAAGAATTTCCAACCCAGAATTTATCTGGCCAAACTAAGCTTCATAAGCAAAGGAGAAATAAGATCCTTTTCAAACAAGCAAATGTTGATGAAATTTGTTACCACCAGACATGCCTTATAAGAGCCCCTGAGGGAAGCACTAAAAATGGAAAGTAAATACCGTTACCATAAACTACAAAAACACACTGAAGTACACAGACCAATGACATCATAAAGCAACCACATAGTCTGAAAAATAACCAGCTAACATCATTATGACTGGATCAAATCCACACATATCAACATTAATCTTAAATGTAAATGTGCTACATGTCCCAATTAAAAGACACAGAGTGGCATGCTGGATAACGAACCAAGAACCATTGGTATGCTGTCTTCAAGAGACCCGTCTCACATGCAAGGACATACATATGCTCAAAATAAAGGGATGGAGAAAAATCTACCAAAAAAATGGAAAACAGAAAAAAGCAGGGGTTAAAATCCTAGTTTCTGACAAAACAGACTTTAAACCAACAAAGATCAAAAAAGACGATGAAGTCTTTTCTTATCCATCCTGTGAACACAATGCTCATGCAGTCTTAATACCTCAGCATTTAGTCTACCAGTTTCCACTTCCCTGCTGCCTTCTTCACTGATATTTCTTTAAGGTGTATTGTACTCTATTACATCTACGTTTTATTTACCTTATCAAAATACCAGACATCTGAGAGCAAAGGTCTGTATTATTTTTATTTGTATCTCACACCATATAAATCACTTTGTCTTGCAGAAAGTAGGTACATAGCAAATATTTTGTTAAATTCATCAATAGATCTATGGTGATATGGAATGGAAATGCAAAACTTGGATTACAATGGTTAAATATTAAAGAAGTAAACTTTGTGCAGATCTTTCAGAATTTTGATGTGTTAAGAATATTAATATTCATGTTCATGTAAGTTGGCATTTAACAGTTTGGTTCAACTTTTATTAAGCTAACAAGCCCTGGAATATAAAATAAGTTTTAAAACATGGGCTGAAGTTTGTTAGCATCTAAACAACATGATAATAAATATTTAACATTATAGTAATGCAAGGTGCTTTACATGCCAGATACAGTGCTTTTAGCAGGTTATCTCTTATTAAACAATCACAGAACCAACAATATTATTCAAGGTGGAAAGTGTCTGCAAACACAACAAACACTGTGGAATACCTTCTAAAAAAAAATACAATTCAAAAGCCAAACACAGAAACTATGGAAATCATTCATTCCTTTACAAGATGGTAAGTGGTGGTATTCATTGGTGTCAGTTTAATAAATTAGTAAATATAACAACCATTATTGTTATATTTAAAGACATAGTTATAGATTTCATACTACAAGTTAAAACTAACTTCACTAGTCAGGGCTGTCAGAACATAAATGATTGGCTACTCTAAGGCTGTTTGGGCCATTGGACCTAGAGGAGGGGATTTCCTTTTAATTCTGGATATTTACTATTTACTAGTTGAGTGAGATCATATAAGTCATGTAAGACCTCAGATCTTGTTTCTTTTTCTGTTAAATGAGTATAATAATATCTGCTGGCCTCTCTAATAATGTTTTTGGAAAAATCTAAATGGGTATGGACAATACTTGAATATTGTTGTTTGTCATACAAATGTTTGAAAACATTAGCATTATTGTTATTCCAGACTATAGAAAGACCATCCATCAAAAGAATCTTGAGTGTTTGTACATTTGTCCTTGGGTATTAATTTCATTGGAAAGAAGCCTTGCCGGAGATGATTTTGCTGAATGCTAAATCATGGAAATATCTTGGATGGGGAACAAGTGAAAAGCTAATTCTAGATAGACCATAACATAGGCAGAAAAATCTTGGCTAGGTGAACACTGGATTTTCAGGCAGAGTGGCATCGACTTGGACATAATGAAGGGAATATAAAAGGGCTTAGATGGTATAAAAAGGAGAAAAGGAGTGAAAGAGGGAGGCCAAATGAAGGGAGAAGGAGCATTGAAAAAACATTGTAAAATAGGCAAATATCCAAATCCACTCTGATCTTTCGAGTTCCAATGTACAGAATAGTGACAAGTACACAGGAGGCTTTTATGGGAAGAAAATAATAATGCACCAAATAATTATTATAAAGATTCAACAGCTTAGTTTAGTTGTGGTGGAAAAAGAAGATACTAAAAATTTCATTAAAAATTTATGGAAGTTACTTTTGAGAATAAAAACTGCCTGCATCCATATATCTTAACAATCAGGACTCAAAACCGAGACCATCTCTATCATGTCGACGTGATTTAGCCATTTGTTCCAGAAAATTCTTGCAGGAAGGTAAAGCTGTAAGCCAATAAATTAACATTACTGTTTGAATCAGAAATTTCCTGCAAACCAATTTGTCTAGACAAATAACTTGCTCATTACTGCAAAAAGCTTGTTTATCAAAAATAATTTACTCATCAAGGTTATATTCGGACTCTCACCTTGCTTTGTCTAGCAATTATAAAGTTATTACAGTTTGCTCAAAGCCACCCATTTTTTCACATTAGAAGATCATAACTCAACTGAGCCCAGAATCCTGACATTGTTGAACTTTATCTGATCCCTGTCCTCCTACCCTTGGTTTTTTGAAAACTACCTCCTACTCCCAACCTTACCCCTCCACACAGATATGCTTTTATGTTCTGAGAAATAACTAACCACAAAGGACTATTCTGTCTTCAGATATTCAGAGAACTCCCTGCCTTTGTATGTCAGCTAAGACCTCCTTTTGATGCCTTTCTGTATTTACCTCTATCAAAATTCCACATTTTTTCCATCTTCTTAGAGAGGTTCCTTATTAATGTAAGTTCTCTCTATTGCAATAACCTAAATAAAATCTTACCATTAATTATCTGGTGATATGGTTTGGCTGTTTCCCCACCCAAATCTCATCTTGAATTGTAGTTCTCATAATCCCCACATAATGTGGGAGGGACCTGGTGGGAGGTAATTGAATTACGGGGGTGGTTACCTCCATGCTGTTCTCATGATAGGAAGTGAGTTCTCACAAAATCTGATGGTTTTATAAGGGGCTTTTCCCCTTTTGCTTGGCACTTCTCCTTGCTGCCACCATGTGAAGAAGGACATGTTTGCTTCCCCTTCTGCCATAATTGTCAGGCCTCCCCAGCCATGTGGACATGTGAGTCCATTAAACCTCTTTTTTCTTTATAAATTATCCAGTCTTGGGTATTTCTTCATAGCAGTATGAAAATGGACTAATACACCTGGTACATTTGTCTTTAACACCCCTAAACTCTATAAATATCCTCCCCTGACTGCCACTTCTCAATTCCTAATTACTAATAATATCAATATGGTGTTCATTTTTTACTGCAGCAGGTCTAAAACACTTAATTTTACTGACCTACAAGACATTCTTGTGGTGTCTTGGTTAGTCTTCTGTCAATAATGTTGAGATATGCCTTGCAAGATATGGGAGGAGTTTGAACCTACATCAATAGGCAGTAGGGAGAGAAATGGAAGGGCAATGGAAAAAACAGGGTATTAGGTGGATAAGAATTTATGTGAAACAGTGAGTTGCTTCTCTTTAGAAATTAAATATGTCAGAGACACTGGATAAAATTGGATTCATGTAAGAAATTCTCTGGTTGTAGAGGTGAAATGATAGGTTGAAGCAACATCACATAAGGCTTTAAATGATGCCAGGATAATGAATCCTAATGAGAGTAAGGGGCTATCAAAAATTTTAATAGGAATTTACCTCTATCCAGTCTATTACCCATTTTCCTCCTGTTTATTCATTTTCCAGTTCACCTAAAGAATAAGGCATTTGAAGGCACTTCAAGGTCACAAGTGAATTGAATTGGCTTATCAAAATATTTCAGAATTAACATACGGTTGACTCTGGAAGAACATGAATTTAAACTGTGTAGGTCCACTTACATCAGATTTTTTTTCAATAATTACAGTTGGCTCCACATGTCCATGGATTCTGCCTCTGCAATCAAAGTCAAATTGAAAATACAAGGCCGGGTGCAGTGGCTCACGCCTGTAATCCCAGCACTTTGGGAGGCCAAGGTGGGTGGATCACTTGAGGTCAGGAGTTTGAGACCAGCCTGGCCAACATGGCAAAATCCCGTCTCTACTAAAAAAAGAAAATACGTCATTCATTCACAAGATGTGAAACCCAAGGACAATGGAGGGCTGTCTTTTCCTACACGTGGGTTCCACAGGGCCAACTGCAGGACTTGAATATGCACAGATTTGGGCATATCTGGAACCAGTTTCCCACAAATGCCAAGAAACAGATACATATGAAAATTTGGGGGTTTTCTTTAGAAGTGTTATAACATACATCTGGAAATATAGTTGAAATTCTCATTTTCATTATGTGCTCATTTTCCACAAAATATACCAAGTTATCTTCCTGTGTCTAGAAACTTCTTAGTTCATTAAAACATTAAAATATTAATAATAAAAGTGCTTTTATGCAAGAGATCACTTGTAAATTTTTCATGGTGTTTCATGGATTTTCATTCAAAGCCATTACACTAACAGTCACTTCATATAAAAAATCCTCTTCTCCCCTCTATTGTTCTAAAAACTTCTCTGGGCATTAGAGATTGTTGACAATGGCTTTCTTTCAAGAGAAGATTAAAAGTTGTACATAGTCCATGTGCAGTGGCTCACACCTACAATTAACACTTTGGGAGGCTGAGGCAGGTGGATCACTTGAAGCTAAGTTTGAGAACAGCCTGGCCAACATGGTGAAACCCCATCTCTTCTAAAAGTACACAAATTAGCTGGGTGTGGTGTCACACACCTGTAATCCCAGATATTTGAGAGGTTGAGGCAGGAGAATCACTTGAACCTGGGAGGCAAAATTTGCAGTGAGCTGAGACCATGCTACTGCACTCTAGCCTGGGTGACAGAACAAGACTCTGTCTCAAAAAACAAATAAACAAACAAACAAGCAAAGACCAACAAACAACTGCACACAAATATTGGCCTTAGGGTATTTGAGGGGGAAAAAAAAGGAAACAAGTGTATCTTGGCCTCCATTGCACAGACTGTTCTGGACTTAAGATAGTGCAACTTAAAATTTTTCAACTTTATGATGGTGTGAAAGTGATATGAATTCAGTAGAAACTGTACTTTGAGTAACCATACAGATATTTTGTTTTTAACTTTCAGCACAGTATTCAATAAATTACATGAGATATTCAACATTGTATTATAAAATCAGCTTTGTGTTAGATGGTTTTGCCTAATTGCAGGTTAATGTGTTTTGAGCACCTTTAAGGTAGGCTAGGTTAAGCTATGATGTTTGAAAGGTTAGGTGTATTAAATGCATTTTTGACTTACATTTTCAACTTTTGATGGGTTTATTAGGACATAACTCCATCATAAATTGAGGAACATTTGTACATTCTACTGTTTGGAGAGTAGGAAGAAGTAAAATCAGTTAAAAACAGATTTGGCTGTTAGAGTTTGTTTTCACAAGTTGACTGATTGAGAGTGAAGGGATTGAAGGATTCAAAAGATATCTCAAGGCCTTGCCTGATTGGTCAGGTTGGTCTGTAGCATTTTCCCCTCATTAGCACAAGCTTTATTTCTGCTTGAGGTCTTCATCTGAAAGTATTGTAGCTAGTGATTTTCTATTTCACTATTCACTGTTATTTTCTTCATGGCATTTATACTAAATCATCTTATCTCTCTCAGTTTGTTTCCTGACCTACCTGATCCAATTCCTGACCTACTGCATTGTAATAAGCTTTGAGGTAAATTTTCTTTCTAAAGAAATCTTTGGCTCTTTAATATTATCGAAGTAAAATGACTGAAGGCGAGTGTTTCGTCCTTCACTAGTCGCCCCTATTTAGTAAATGGTACTACTATTCACTTATCCTGTTTCTCAGTCCAGAAACCTGGATGCTTCTCTTTCGCTAGTATTTTGGATCACATTTATCAACAAAGCCTGTCAACCCTACTCTCAAACTGCAACTCACCAGCGCAGAAGTGCCACCTGAGTCCAACCAACCATCATTACTATTGCAATGGCCTTCTATCTGGCCTTCCTCCTGTCAGATACCTCCCCCCAGAGCTTCATAGCCTCACCCAGCGACCAATGACCTTTAAAAAAAAAATAAACTACATCAATCACCAGTTAAAAACCCTACAATGGCTTCTCATGGTACTTGGAATAAAATCCAAAGGCTCTGCCATGGCCTCCAAGATCCTACAAAATCTGTCCCCTGTGTTCTCTGACCTCATCATCTCCCAGTGTAGGCATTAGGTGCTCTGCCTCTGGCTTACTGGCCTCTTTGATCGCCCTCTAACATACTGCCACTTCAGGCCTTGGCACTTCATTTTCTCTTCCCTCAGACATATCCATAAGGATCACCTCATTCAAATCTCTGCTCAAAATTCACTTCCCTAGAAAGATCTTTCTTGATGACACTGTTTAATTAATACCTCTTACTCTCTGTCCTCCTGGCTTCCTTTGTTTTTCTTCACAGCGCTTATTATCAACTGACATTACATCATCTGTTTGTTTCATCTGAAATCTGAAGTCAAAGTAATCCCCTATTTCTGTGTCAAAAATTACGGGAACACATATATTTTCCTATCCATGTGTTGAATAATTCTGGGCTCAAACTTTCTTTCTTGTCACTGTGCTGAATTAAATTTCTACAGTAATTCTAGTAATTTTATGAAGTGTACTTTTTTTCCTTTTGCTTGATAGCAGCAAATTAACTTCACTGTTTACTCAAGGCAATACCTGCACATGGATGATATGAGTGAATCATAAACAAATAGTTATCAAGTTTCACTTCAAGACCCTCACCTCACTATGCCCTACAGTTCAAAGGAATTATGTCATAAAATTTTTCTCAATGCCGACCAGTTCCTCACTTTACAAGACCTATCTCAAAATTGCTCAGTCCATGTCCTAACACTATGAACAATCTGCCCCCATTTACCATTTTAAAGCCCTATTATGATTCTGTCAAGGGGTCAAGGGGCAAGACAGTGGGAAGAGAGAGAGGTTCAGAACAACAACGACAACAACTGTGGTACTATGCTTAGTACCTGGGTGACAAAATAATCTGTACACCAGACCTCCAAGTCATGAGCTTACCTAAATAATAAACCTGCACCTGTACCTCTGAACCTAAAAAAAAATTTTAAATAAAATAAAAAATCATTAAATTATAATTATTTACTTATATTTGTTTATACAATGTTGTACAATACCAGTTTTCTTAGCCCCTATATTTAATGGGTTCAATTATTAGGAGATCAATGCATAACTGTCAATAAAAATAGATTTTTGGAGGTATAAACAGATTCTATTTAATAATAAAAAAGGATTTTGTCAAGGTGGTGTTCAACTTTACTGTAGAAATCTAACCAATTTAGCTTTGCTTGATCAAAAGTATTTTTTCTGGTGGTATTTTGGGGAATTACCAGTTGGTAATGCTAGTGGTTCCATCAAGATTCTATCAAGACCTTCTAACTGCTGCGACTCAAGACTCAGAACAGAACATGTTCCTGAGGTCCCTTGAGGTTCCCACTTAGGGATCTCTCCAACTACAACAGTCAGGTAGGTCTAATTTTTTTCATCGGCCTTCAAATGCTGTGTTTATTTTGTCTCCTAAGAGTGAAGACAATTATTTAGTTTATCTAATCCAATTAGAGAACTGTTACCTTTTGTAGAAAAATATGAACCATGAATTTTTCTGCCTGCTCTTGTCTTTTTGTATTGTGATTCTATATAACTCTAGTAAATCTGTCCTTGAGCTGTGAAACATGGTTTATTGTTTGTCTCCCTGAATGGAAAGAGGTAAGCTGGATGGTTTTATTTACCACATTAGCCCTGGTAGCTAGCATCTGTTGTATAAGAAGTGCTCAATAAATACTTGTTAACTAAATGAAGAGCTTTTCAGATATAAAATATTTCAGAGTTAAAAAGTTAAAAATGTACATAGGTTGTACCTTCTTGGATTTCTCAAATTAAAATTTCTTACTGAGAAATTATATCAAAAATATGAATGGAGAAAAAGGGAAAGAAAAAGTCATTTATATCTCTATCTATCTATTCCTATATCTATATAATTCAATATTAGGATACAAAACTTCAGCTAATGTTTGTTTGGGAAGAAAGTTTGAACAAAGCCAGGACCTATTCTATGGGGCTCATATTTTTGTGTGTGATGTAGACACCATTATATTTCTTAATGTCCCTTGGGATTGGTAATCTAGAGCCTTCCCTGCCTTATAGCTGAAATACACTTTTTTTTTAACTTTCTAAAATGTGCACTTTACTTAAGGAGGAAAAAATGTTAATATTTTACACCCTGTTTTAGGTTTTCTTAAAATAATTGGTGTAATATTATATTAACATTAAAAGGTATACATTAAAGTCAAATATTCTAATGTCAGAATTTTATCAACATACCTATCATACGAAATGAATATAATAAATGAATATCAAATTTGGACATTCTCTCTATAAAAGTTAACACGATATTATCTTTTCAGAAATTTCTCTGGACTACTGTCACTGATATTACTTAGTCTGTTTCACTTCCCAATATAACTTAATTAAACCACATGGCAACAATAACATCTAATCGAGGTTTATAAAACTTCAACAAAATGTAGGTATCTGAAAATCACAATTTGTGTCTTAAGGTTTCAGACACATTATCCTTGCCAGTTTAAATTTGTTAAAATTCTTTTTTTATACAATTAAATATACAGAAGGCATCAACTTATCATATGAAACCTACCAAATAGAAGTCTAACATTTCAGATTTCGAATATTTAACTTTACCACTAGCATTTTCTTCCCAATTCTGTACATGCTAGGCATATTTCTTCAAATTTATTTAGACATCAGTAAATAGAAAGCGAACTTGTTAAACTTTGATGATCTTTGCTAACCTCATCATTTATGCTGTGTCATATGCCTGACATATGACAATGTCAGGTAGTGAGATTCTACTCACAACATGTAAATTTTCAGTTTGGGAAGCTGGCAGCAGAGGGTTCTCTAAGGTATGTTACTTTCACTGAATCTGTATCTTAAATTAGTTCTAAGTCAACTTTTTGATGTGGTTATATGGTACTTTGAAAGTTGCTCTCATTTTATATTTGTTAATTAATGTTGCCATTTGTATAAGAGAACACTAAACCATAATTGTAAAAGTCAATATAAACCTTTAGTTCATTATCTAATTGTCCTACACTTTTTGTGAGCATACACTAAAATATGCACTAAGATCAATCTCTGCTCTTCCCTCATACACAAAAGAGAACAAAATCTCTAATTTTACAGTACAAGCTACAGTGATATAATAAATTGTCAAAGTCATAGGTTATCTCTTCTGTATGGCTAAAAGTGTTACCAATTCATTTTTGTACATAGAATATATTTTGAGAAGCGGCAGTATTCAAAAAAGGCACATGAATTTAGAATCAGACAAATCTGGTCTTACTTTGCCAACAACCTTTATATCCTTAAACAAGTTATATATTTTCTCTGAGCCTCAGTTTCTTCTTCTCTAAAAGGATAATAATAGTGCCTATTTTTGTGAGATTTTACAGATACAAACACAAGTTATTAATACCTAACCCAGTGTCTGGATTGTCAGAGTAGCTCAATAAATATAATACATTCTTATTTAGGTATTTTTTTTTTTTGAGACGGAGTCTCTTTCTGTCGCTCAGGCTGGAGTGCAGTGGCGCGATCTCCGCTCATTGCAAGCTCCGCCTCCCGGGTTCACGCCATTCTCCTGCCTCAGCCTCCTGAGTAGATGGGACTACAGGCGCCCGCCACCACGCCCGGCTAATTTTTTTGTATTTTTAGTAGAGACGGGGTTTGCGTCTCACGCCTGTAATCCCAGCACTTTGAGAGGAAGAGACGGGCCGATCACGAGGTCAGGAGATCGCAACCATCCTGGCTAACACGGTGAAACCCCATCTCTGCTAAAACTAGACATAATACATTCTTATTTTAACAAAATAAAATAGGTTTATTTTTTTAAATTAGCAATACAAAGGCCCTTTGGTATATACCTTTTAAAAATGTCCATCTTTCAAGTCTATTAATTTAATATTTAATTTCAAGTCTAATCAATTAAATATCATGTATTTCCATTTAGTAAATACATGATAAATTGTTAGTATCATGTACAGTAAATACATTATAAAATTAGGCTAGCAAAAAAGACTTTCCTTATATTATCCAATTCAATCACAACCATTGTAGGCAAAATTAGTATTGCTTTGCTTTTAGAGATGAGAAAATTGGGGGTCATATGTTAGGTAACCTGCTTATGATCAGAAAGCTACTAAATGGCAACTACCAAATTTAAACTGATGTTTAACAGCCCTTTCAATTCCAACATATTTTTCCCAAAAATATTATTCCATTGATTAGATGGGACAGAAAGTAGTATTTATTGATAACCTTCTATTTGCCAAATACGCAGCTATTTACTTTTGAATTTATTTTAAGCACGATTCAAGGGCACTCTGCTGTCCTCTGATTTTTATAGAAAATGAAGTGGCAGAGCGAGAATTCAATCTAAAATCTGCCTGGTTTGAAAGCCCATGTGCAGATGGTTGTGAACAGTGCAAAAAGTTGGGGTTTTGTTATCAGATCGATCTGGGATACAATATCACACTTGCCATCTGTCAATGGTATTAAACTGCGTTGCGCCTCAATTTGGCTCCTAAAAAAATGGACATACTAGTGCATTTCACATAAGTGTGTTGACAGAATGAAATGAGATACTATATACAAAGCACTTATATTGCTTGAGATCTCACCCGTTTACAGGTAGTTATTATATCATGCTACCTCAGGAAGAGGTGAGACTTTAAGGAGTGAGAAACACAAAAAATTTATTATCAGGTTTCCAACTTGAGAAACAGGTGGTTCAATTTCCCAACATTTAAAGTATATGTTCCTATAGTACACAAATATGTCATTTCCCTCCTGCTATTATCCTTTTCTCACCCTTGAGGAGGAAATGCTATAAATCAAGTGACATTCCATTGCCCCCCACAACAACAAATGGATGGACACTCAATAGAACTGGATTGGCAAGTCACTAGAAATTTGAGATTGGGACAGAAAGTGTGACTAAGCATTGCTGTGGGTATGGTAGGTGTTAGGCCATGTAAACTAGGGCCTTACATCATTTTTTCTTGACAATATACTGTCTGTTAAATAAACTGAGCAAGACAACTGTCGTGGAGAGTAGCAGGAGAGTAAAACAGAAATGCAGAGTTAAGCTGAAAGGACAGAACATGAAGCAATACAAAGAACTGAGACATGGCTGATAATTTTCAAGTTCTGGGATGTTAGCCTATCTTTCCAAAAATACATTCCTCAATATTGTTGTATGTCCTTTTTTATCCAACAAACGTTTTCACTTATGCTCATTCAAGGTCTCTGCTTTTGTAACCTAAGACAGGAAACATATTAGGAGAAAATATGGAATAGTGGACATTGTTATCTCCCCAACATCCAATTTGTTATTTCTATATTACATAGCAGCCGTATGACTGAGTAGAATTACCCACTCAGTCGTTCTAGGTGTGGATCCGATTGCTCTAATAATGCACCACAGTGATTGGTTTAGGGAAGCAGGTTGAAGCCAAATAGTACAAAACCTTCCCTTGGCCAGTAGAGATTTTGACCCTGAGGACTTCTGAGCAAGTAGGTCTCGTTGTATGGACGAAGCCCTTAAAGGATATGTTCTTTTTTTTTTTTTTTTTAACAGTGTGAACAAAGAAAGCAAGGCAAGAACTACCGCAACTGCTGTGTAACTTTGAGATAAACCAGTTTGGGAACAAACCTGACTCTAAGAAAACCAATCATAGAACCAATAAATCCTAAAGAAATGGAGAAAGATCATTCTTTTACCAGGAGCGTAGTCCTAAACTACTGAGTCAATAGGCCTCCTTTATCATGTAAATACCCAGTTGAATTGTGTTTTCTGTTAATTGGAAAGAAAAAAAAAAGCTGACAATATAAATGCAAGTGGAAGAGGGTGAGGAACATTGGCATAAAGGTGGGAACTGAAGCCATGGGTATAAAGTCATCCAGACAGGACACATTTAGGACTGATTGTGTGCTCCTTTTTATTTTACGTCACCAGCATCATTTGGCTCAGACAAAACCTACTTTTAAAGCAGGCAGAAAAATGTGAAAAGACTAGACTGGCCTAGTCCCAGACTACCTCTTTCTCCAATGCTAGATGCTTCCTGCCTTTGAACATCAGACTCCAAGTTAGGATGGGCTTTCCTTGCTCCTTAGCTTGCAGACAGCCTATTGTGGGACCTTGTGATAGTGTGAGTTAATACTTAATAAAATCTATCTATCTCCCTGTCCATCTATCTATTCTATTCTATCCTATTAGTTCTGTCCCTCTAGAGAACGCTAATACAGATTTTGGTACCAGGAGTGGTTCTAGAGGAACAGAATATTAAGGATGGAGTTATTTTGTTGGTTTTGGTTGGCTGCTTAATATGATTCATCCCCAAAATGCTAAGGACTCTACTTCTAATAGTATGGAGAACACTGATAATCCTTGGCATAATAAATAATTTATTTATTATAAATAAATTATTTATAATAAATTATTTATTTATAATAAATAAATAAATTATTTATAATAAATAAATTATTTATTATAAATAAATAAATTATTTATTTATAATAAATAATTTATTTAATATAAATAAATAAATTATTTATTTATAATAAATAAATAATTTATTTATTATAAATAAATAAATTATTTATTTATAATAAATAAATAAATGCATTTGACACTCCTGATTCACTGCTCATGAGAGGCAAGGAGTTTACTGACTCTATACATAATACCTTTGACCATATGTGGAGAACCAAGGAACACAATGAAGCTGGTTGGTTGCTCTTAAGCTCAGTGGACAAAGTGATGAAAGAAAATGATAAACTCAGGAATTCTAACTCCTGGCTTCAGAAGCAGATCCTCAGCCTCAAATCTGCTAAGATTGGCCTGAGTGAGAGTCTTACCTCCTGGAGAGAAAAAGCTGAAATTGTGGAAAACAGACACAAGCTCTTATCAAGTGGCTGACCTGCAAGGAAAGGTGCACGCACAGCCTCGCCAGGTGTCCACTGTTAAAGTGAGGGCATTGATTGGGAAAGAATGGGACCTGGGACCCTTCAACTTGGAATGGGGACGTGTGGGAGGACCCTGATGAAGCTGGGGACACTGAATTTGTAAACTCTGATGAGCATTTTTTGCCAGAATAAACAGCTTCCCCATCCCCAGTAGTGGCAACATCCCCTCCCCGACCCATGCTACCATCAGCCTTTCTGAGGAGATCAAACTCTGTGCTGCCTGAGGCAACAGTGATGGCCTCCCCTGAGGCAGTTGCCAGGCAAGATAATGTTGATTCTCCTCAGGAGCCACCCCCAACACCCCTGTTTGCTTCTAGACCTATAACTAGACTAAAGTCCCAGTGGGCCCCTAGAGGCAAGGGTGATTGTGTGACCCATGAGGAGATGTGCTACACTTGAAAATAACTGCTTGAGTTTTCTATCTTATATAAGCAGAAATTGGGAGAACAGGCATGGGAATGTATATTAAGGGCATGGGATAATGGTGGAAGGAACATAGAGTTGGATCAGGCTAAATTTATTGATTTGGGCCCACTAAGTAGGGACTCTGCATTTAATGTTGCAGCTCAGGGAGATAAAAAAGGTTCTAAGAGTTTATTTGTTTGGTTAGTTGGAATATGGTTTAAAAATGGCTCACTGTAAGCGAGCTGGAAATGCCTGATCTCCCTTTGGTTTAATGAAGGGGAAAGGATCCAAAGGCTTAGGGAGATTGGGATGATGGAGTGGATTAGTCACTTCAGACCTACTCATCCCAGCTGGGAGCATACAGAAGATATACCCTTGACCAATGCCTTGTGAAACAGATTTGTGAGAGCACCACCTGCATCTTTGAAGAGCCCTGTAATTGCTCTTCTCTGCATGTCAGATCTAACAGTGGGATCCACAGTCACTCAGCTGCAAAATTTAAATACAATGGGAATAACTGGATCCCAAAGTGGCAGGAGCCAGGTGGCGACACTCATATGTAAAAGGCAAGGCGGGTGTAGCCACCGTAATGGACAGCAGAGACCAATTAGCAATTAGTATAGTCTGACTTGTGTAGAGCTCTGGCATTGGCTAATTAATCACAGTGTTCCTAAAAGTAAAATTGATAGGCAGCCTACTGCATTCCTACTTAATATATGTAAGCAGAAAACTTCTAGGTCGAACGGACAAAAGACTAATTTGAATTATAAAAACAGAGAATCACGGCCCCTCAATTAATTTCCAGACTTAAGCCAGTTTACAGACCCAGAACCCAGTGAATGAAAGGGAAGCCAAGTCCCCTTGAGGAAGGACTGCACTACACTACTGACAATTTAGGCTGTTAATCTTTCTCACATTTTCCCCCAAGGACAACTCAGGCCTTTTACCAGCATAACTGTGCTATGGAAGAGGGAAGTGATCAGACATTTTAGGGACTACTGGACATTGGCTCTGAGCTGATGTTGATTCCAGTGGACCCAAAATGTCATTGTGGACCTCCAGTTAAAATAGGAGCATATGGAGGTCAGGTAATTAATGGAGTTTTAGCTCAGGTGTGACTTACAGTGGGTCCAGTGGGTCCTGTGGTCATTTCCCCAGTTCCAGAATGCATAATTGGCACAGACACACTTAGCAGCTGGCAGAATCCCCACATTTGCTCCCTGACTGGTAGGGTGAGGGCTATTAGGGTGGAAAAGGCTGAATGGAAGCCTTTAGAGCTGCCTCTACCTAGAAAAATAGTAAATCAAAAACAATATTGCATCCCTTGAGGGACTGTGGAGATTAGCACCACCCTCAAGGACGTGAAAGATGCAGGGGTGGTGATTCCCACCACAGCCCCATTCAATTCTCCCATTTGGCCTGTGCAGAAGACAGATGGATCTTGGAGAATGACAGTGGATTATCATAAGCTTAACCAAGTGGTGACTCCAATTGCAGCTGTTGTACCAGATGTGGTCTCATTGCTTGAGAAAACTAATACAACTCCTCGTACCTGGTATGCAGCCACTGACTTGGCAAATGCCTTTTTCTCCATTCCTGTCCATAAGGCCCACCAGAAGCAATTTGCCTTCAGCTGGCAAAGCCAGAAATATACCTTTACTGTCCTACCTCAGCGGTATATCAACTCTATGGCTTTGTGTCATAATCTTATTCAGAGAGACCTTAATCAGTTTTTGCTTCTGCAAGATATCACACTGGTCCATTACATTGATGACATGCTGATTGGATCCAGTGAGCAAGAAGCAGCAAACACACCAGACTTATTGGTGAGACATCTGTGTGCCAGAGGATGGGAAATAAATATGACTAAAATTCAGGGAACTTGTACCTCAGAAAAATTTCTAGGTGTCCAGTGGTGTGGGATTTGTCAAGATATTACTTCTAAGGTGAGGGATAAGCTGCTGCATTTGGCCCCTCCTATGACCAAGAAAGAGGCACAATGCCTAGTGGGCCTATTTCGATTTTGGAGGCAACACATTCCTCATCTCGGTGTGTTATTCTGGCCCATTTATCGAATGACCTGAAAGGCTGCCAGTTTTGAGTGTGGTCCAGAACAGGAGAAGTCGCTGCAACAGGTCTAGGCTGCTGTGCAAGCTGCTCAGTCACTCGGGCCACATGACCCAGCAGATCCAATGGTGCTTGAGGTATCAGTGGTAGTTAGGGATGCTGTTTGGAGCCTTTCACAGGCCCCCATAGGTAAATCACAGTGGAGGCCTCTAGGATTTTGGAGGAAGGCCCTGCCATCTTCTGCAGATAACTACTCTCCTTTTGAGAGACAGCTCTTGGCCTGTTACTGGGCTTTGGTGGAAACTAAATGTTTGACTATGGGTCATCAAGTCACCACATGACCTGAACTGCCCATCAAGAACTGGGTGCTTTCTGACCCATCTAGCCATAAAGTGTGTTGTGCACAGTAGAATTCCATCATCAAATGGAAGTGGTATATACGTGATGGGTCTCGAGCAGGTCCTGAAGGCACAAGTAGGTTACATGAGAAAGTGGCTCAAATGCCCATGGTCTCCACTCCTGCTACCCTACCTTCTCTCTTCCAGCCTGCACTGCAAGCCTCATGGGGAGTGGCCTATGATTGGTTGATAGAGGAAGAGAAGGCTAGGGCCTGGTTCACAGATGGTTCTGCACGATATGCAGGCACCATCCAAAAGTGGACAGCTGCAGCATTACAGCCCTTTTCTAGGACATTCCTGAAGGACAGCAATGAAGGGAAATCTTCCCAGTGGGCAGAACTTCAAGCAGTGCACCTGATTGTGCACGTCGCATGGAAGGAGAAATGGCCAGATGCTTGATTACATACTGATTCATGGGCTGTAGCCAATGGTTTGGCTGGATGGTCAGTGACTTGGAAGAAGCATGATTGGAAAATTGGCGACAAATAAATTTAGGGAACAGGTATGTGGATCGACCTCTCTGAATGGTCAAAAGCTGTGAAGATATTTGTATCCCATGTCAGTGCTCACCAATGGGTGACCTCAGCAGAGGAGGATTTTAATAATCGAGTGGATAGGATGACCTGTTCTATGGACACCACTCAGCCTCTTTCCCCAGCCACCCCTGTCATCGCCCGATGGGCCCATGAACAAAGTGGCCATGGTGACAGGGATGGAAGTTACACATGGGCTCAGCAACATGGACTTTCACTCACCAAGTCTGACCTGGCTACAGCCACTCCTGAGTGCCCAATTTGCCAGCAGCAGAGACCAACACTGAGCCCTCGATATGGCACCATTCCTCGGGGTGATCAATTAGCTACCTGGTGCCAGGTTGATTATATTGGACCTCTTCCATTATGGAAAGGGCAGAGGTTTGTCCTCACTGGAATAGACACTTACTCCGGATATCCTATCCAGAATACTATTTGCCTATCCTGCACACAATGCTTCTGCCAAGACTACGATCCACGGACTCACGGAATGCCTTATCCAACATCATGGTATTCCACACAGCATTGCCTCTGACCAAGGTGCTTACTTTACTGCTAAAGAAGTGCAGCAGTGGGCTCATGGTCATGAAATTCACTGGTGTTACCATGCTCACCATCATCCTGAAGCAGCTGGATTGATAGAATGGTGGAATGGCCTTTTGAAATTACAATTACACTGCCAAATAGGTGACTATACTTTGTAGGCTAGGGCAAAGTTCTCCAGAAGGCCATGTATGCTCTTATTCAGTGTCCAATATATGGTCCTGTTTCTCCCACAGCCAGGATTCACAGGTCCAGGAATCAAGGGGTAGCAGTGGGAGTGGCACCACTCACCATCACCCCTAGTGAGCCACTAGTAAACTGTTTGCTTCCTGTTCTTGCCACATTATGTTCTGCTGGGCTAGAGATCTTAGTTCCAGAGGGAGGAATGCTGCCACCAGAAAACACAAGGATTCCATTAAACTGGAAGTTAAGATTGCCATCTGGACACTTTGGGCTCCTCTTACCTTTAAGTCAACAGGCTAAGAAGGGAGTTACAGTGTTGTCTGGGGTGGCTGACCCAGAATATCAAGATGAAATCAGTCTACTACTTCACAACAGAGGTAAGGAAGAGTATGCATGGAATACAGGAGATCCATTAGGGCATCTCTTAGTATTACCATGCCCTGTGATTAAGGTCAATGGGAAATTATAGCTCAATCCAGGCAGGACTACAAATGGCCCAGACCCTTCAGGAATGAAGGTTTGGGTTACTCCACCAGGAAAAAATCCACGACCTGCTGAGGTGCTTGCTGAAGGCAAAGGGAATACAGAATGGGTAGTAGAAGAAGGTAGTCATCAATACTAGCTACAACCACGTGACCAGATGCATAAACAAGGATGGTAATTGTCATGAGTATTTCCTCCTTCTTTTGTTAAAAACATGTTTGTGCATGTGTACTCTTGTACTAACAAAATATCTTCATTTTATTTCCTTTTTCCTTTATCATGTGACATAAGATTTATTGACTTCATATCTGCATATATTGTTAACTTTATATAATAGTATTTGAATTGGGGATTAGTGCATTTTCAGTTGTGCAAAGGATAGCTGTATTATGTTAGGCATAATTATAACCTTATTATTGTCTTTATTTGAAGTTTATGTATGATCTCAGGAGATGTTTATGGGTTCAAGTTGACAAGGGGTGGACTTGTGATGGTTAATACTGAGTGTCAACTTGATTGGATTGAAGGATGCAAAGTATTGATCCTGGGTGGGTCTGAGAGGGTGCTGCCAAAGAAGATTAGCATTTGAGTCAGGGCTGAGAAAGGCAAACCCACCCTTAATCTTGGTGGTCACCATCTAATCAGCTGCCAGCACAGCTAGAATATAAAGCAGGCAGAAAAATGTGAAAACTCTAGACTGGCTTAGCCTCCCAGCCTACATCTATTTCCCAGGCTGGATGCTTCCTGCCCTTGAACATTGGACTCCAAGTTCTTCTGTTTTGGGACTTGGACTGGCTTTCCTTGATCTTCAGTTTGCAGACGGCCTATTGTGGGACCTTGTAATCTTGTGAGCTAATACTTAATAAACTCCCCGTTATTTATATATATATACATATATATCCCATTAGTTCTGTCCCTTTAGAAAACCCTGACTAATACACCAAATAATTTAATTCAGAATTTTCTTTCCCTTTCCTTCTCTGAGAACTTCACCAACCAAAAGTGCTTTGTTATGCAAATATGAGCATACTTTTTCAAACTACACACTAAACCCTGTACAGAGTGCCATATCTTATCTCTTGAGAATCAACAAGATTCGGAATCTGTGGACCTTCAACCCCTAGGAGAGACCATGAGATCATGGTAAGTGGTCCCAGAATATGAGCACAAAGAATTGTCTGTAGAATAAGTCAATGTATAACCTGTGTATAACTATTTTTCAAATGTATGGCAATGTGTATGTGATATAACAAATATGCATGTATAATGCATATAATGACTTATAAAATCTTAATCTATTAGAAGCATAATATAAAATGTTTTGAGGATGTACAGCATTTAAATTAATCTCTAAAATGCTAGTGCCCTTGATCTTAGCCAAGAAGCTGAGAAGTAGTTATTATTTTAAAATGGCACTCAACTCAGTACATATCACATATTGTGAGGGGGATGTTAAAATGCCTTTTCTAACTCAGTGATTTTTGACCCACTTGACTAACTCACTCATTTGAGTATTATTTCTGTACTATCTAGGATCATCTATTTTATTGGTGGAATCAAAATTGTAGAGGGGTAGATGGGGCTTAGAAGACTGCCTAATCCAATAATAATTTCTCAAGTATATTTTGGTTTAGTTGAGTAACTAAAAGTATTTTATCATAAGAAAATGTTGGTGGGTTATTGACCATCAAGAAGATATTACCAGTCCATCATTAACCTAGATTATAATTATAGGTAACTTGACTATCCGTCTATAGCTACAATGTTGTGTTGAAGGGCCTCATCAGCTATGACGGCAGGTAAATATGCCACACTGAAAACTGGCTAATGCAGTCTTCAAGTCAATGTAAAAGCAAAGCTCTAACCATGATTTCACTTGAGGGCAAACACCAATCCAAACCCAGATTTCCTTCCACCTAGATTGGTTGTGGCAGGTCCCTTTTCTTCCTCAGATTAGCAGATTCCTCAGGATCCTCTCTACCTGGGGGCTCAGATGACAAGCCCTCAGGCTCCATTCATTTTAAGGCTCTTACTGCCAATTATTTCAAAGAAAAGGAAACAGCACAAGGAAAGTGACAAAAATTGGGGGAAAGAATGACAAATCTTTAGAAATGGACTTGTGATCTCAAGCCTGGAGTGTAACTCCTCTTTTTTTATGCTAATAAAAAAGCCAGGAGGGTTTTAGCTAAATGCTTTAATTTCTGAAAGTGGATTCACCCAAACACTTTCACCTGAAAGTGAAAGTAATGCTCTCGGTTTTCCCCGGAAGAAAGTTCCTCATCTCTGCTGGTGGACCCGTGGAACAAATTAAAGCAGAACAATAGTGGGCTTTTGTTTGTTGGTTGGTTTTTAGATCTTTTTGGAAGATCTATTTCATTAAGCCTCTGCCTAGCAGATAAATGACTCCCGCCCCCCACCTCACCTCTGGCCAGTTTCTTAACAAACCTCCCATTTTAATACACTTTATATTTGTCCGCTTAGATAACCTGAAATAACATTAAATACATAAACACACTTTGACCTACAGATACTATAGAAAGAAAAGATAATTAACCAACAGTTAAATAAGTTTCATTTCATTTAAATTTTAGCTCTCATTTTAAGCAAAATCTAAATGATTTAATCTGTGCAAATTTTCCAACTATTTTTGGAATGCATAAAATGCTTAAAGAGCAAGGATAGGGAATAATGACTGCAAATTCCTCCTTCCAATTATTTAACTGTAAAATAAGGGTCAGTTCTAGCTAACATCTATACATGCACCGAAATATACTGTAAAGCACAGCTGTACCAATGCAAATGAATAAGGATAATATATACCTTTTTAAAAAACTGAAGCTTACTATAAAATGCATGGCTTGTTCTAATGTTATTTTTTCCTCTGTGCTAACACTAGTTGCTACTGCAAAAACAGCAGTTAAGTAGTTCCAAGATTAGCATTTGACAAGACTGTCCTCATTTTTAAAAAGGCTGATACTTTACATTTTAAAGATACTGGTTGCGAATTGTAGATTATTCTTTTTAAAGGCTCCAGGCATTCCTGCTCTGTATCACACAGTTCTGATAAATATTAAAATCTACCAGGGATCTTGGAAGTACTTTCCCAATGGAACTTGGCTCAGGGTTGGCTTTTATATCCCTTAGAGAAAGACTAATGCTAAAGTGTTACTTTTCAGAAAAATAATCATGACTAATAATGACCAGGTCATTGCCATAAAAATACATGATTATATATAATCATTACAAATATATAATCATTTAAATACCACAACGTAAGAAGAAACTTTGTAATATATGACATCTTTTTAATTAGGTGTTCTATAGTCAAATGTTATAGGAAAACATTAATATAATAATCCCACCCCTTGAGGATTGCTCATTAGCACAAATGAAGGCACAAAGAAGTCCATCAATTTTTGAAAAACTCACTCAACTTTGACTAATTCTGTTTTCCTCAAATGCATCTGACAAAAAAAAATCCTTTTTCAAAATAATTATTGAGGAATAAAGCTTGAGAAAACTAGATTTGAGAAAGCCTAAAAAAAACTTTTTAGTTTTAAATGCTTTGATCGTTAAATGTGTACTCATTAATAAGTTATAAAACTGTACGTTAATTCCCATTCACATTAGATGCATCCACAACAGCCTAGACTCAGAGAATGGATAAGCAAATTGACAGTGAGTGGAGAAATGGGACGATGGGGTAGAGGAAGAAAACATAAAATAATAAAATACTTAGGTTTTACCCAAGTTAATTTTGAGCTTTGTCCTACTTACCTTTATTAAAATGATCTGGATTAGTTTCCTTATTAAGTGGGTAGATTACATATAAATATGACTAAAGTGATACACAGAAGTGTTAAAAAATGAAAAATTAGATAACATTAACCAGAAGAAACTTCAAAAGCAATAGGAAATTTCCAGAATCTATCAAACTATTATCTATATACATTTATATGTCTATATCTAACAATACACATATATCACTTTACATCTTAAATAATTTTTAAATAAAAAAATAGAGATTGTTCAGTTACATGCACCCTTCTCTGTCAATCAGCATCTGCCCAATTTGATCATGCCTTCTTTTTGCTGCCATATACAAGTTTAAAGCATGTTCCTCTTATAAGAGTTAGTATATTTCTCTATCATTATTAGTTTATGTAGCTAGGCCACTTGTTAACATATATGTAATTATCTTGCTTTTAATATGATAGCTACATGTATCTATCTTACTTGCTAACATGTTTGCTAACAAGATGTCTCACTTGTTAACAAGCTATCTCTCTTGTTAACTTATTGAGAAAAATACTTTATTACATTCATGTTTATATCTTCAGTGTCTGCTAGCGCAATAAGTGTTACAAATTTTTGGTAGAATAAAGGGAATATGCTAATAACTGTAACCATAGAAGAAACAAAAATGATTGGAAGATTTATAGCCTATAATTTAAAGAGAAATAGCAATATGAAATGGTGTTGATATTACAGAATTAAGTGGTATAAACTACATAAGGAAGAGAAATCATGTACTACTTAGATGTTAGCATGTGTGTTAAGTCCTATGAACCACAGGATTTTATTTATTACCTCATCTCCCAAAATGTAGATTATATTAAAAGTTACCTATGATAAAAGTACACACAAAAAATTACAAGTTAGTAAGTAAAGGCTTGAAAAAAATTAAAGCCAGAATAAGATCATTATTCAAAGATCTTATACTGTCATTACTAATGTCACTGTTTAGAAACCTTGCTCTAGATAATCTAATATTCTGCCCAAAATTAATACACTATTTAGAGGACTAGATGATGGTCTTCAAGTTGAATTCACATCTTCCTAAAGACCAAAACCAAAAAAGAAATGAGATCAATTCTACTTCAAATTATCCTGAAGACATATCACAGTTGATCTTCCTAAAATCGTAGATTTTCCTAAGAAAACCTGTGGGTATATAAGACAAAGCCTGTGTGGGATGCACCATTCACAGCACCACAACACATAAAATCACTTTCCAGAGAAAGCCTTTTAAAACATGCCTTGAAATTGGGTGACAGCATCATGCTAGCAAACAAGAACTATAATAAATCAGAGAGAAACTAAAAGAATGCAGTTCAAGTACTTTGCACTTAGATATGAGTTCTAAATTTCTTTTCAAAGAATCAACATGTCAGTATGTCAATTCTTTGTCTTCTACTTTTAAACTTAACTTCCTCATAAAGCAAACTTTTTCAATTACCTGCTCCACCCTGACTCATACCGATTACCTGCTCTGTCATAACCATTTTTCCTGCCAAACCACTCACTCCGTCACTCTCTTTAAATTAGCCAATCAGAATTAGTTGTGCCTGTGCGGTCTAACCCTAGACAAAAGGGGAAGGACACAGCAGCAGGGGCCACATGCCTCAGGGTAAGAACCCCTTTCCCTCCCTTATCCAAGTGTACGCTCACCATTGCTCCATTGCTTCCCTTCTAGAGAAGTAACTTGCCGTGCTGAGAATTAAAAAGAAAATTTTATATTCGAGTGCTATTTCTTTGGCGGCACCAAAACTTTATTTATAACACTGTTTATGTGTCTTAATTTTGGGTGGAAAGGTGCAGAATATTGGATTATCTAGAGCAAGTTTTCTAAATAGTGTATTAATTTTGGGTAGAAAGGGGCAGAATATGAGATTATCTACAGCAAGGTTTCTAAACTGTGACATTAGTAATGACATTATAAAGAAGATTAATTTGTGTTGTGGAAGACTGTCTGATACATTTTAGAATATTTAGCAGCATTTCTGCTCTCTATCCATTAGACGCCAGTAATAACTTCCACTCCTCAGTTCTAACAACTCCTGACTCTCCAGTTATTACAACTAAATAAAATTGCCAAATGTTTCCAGGCGGCAACATCACCCCTATTTGATAACTATGTCTCTAGAGAATTAATTTTCACTACTTGGTAGAACCGCTGATTCCATTAAGAATCTGTCAAAAGCTATGGATTCTTTAACCAGAAAAATCCCATATGTAGACCAAAAATGTACATGTAATTTTCAGGGCTCATGGATTCCCTGTGTACCCAGGTTAAGAACTTCTCACTTAAAGGAATGGTAGCTTATGTGTCTTCCAGGAAAACTTTCATAAATGTTTATTTCTTGCAATTGAACCTTATATACAGTTGGATGATGTTAAGGGATATGTAGAGAAATTGAATATTGTTGATGGAAATAACTGAAATGAGAGAAAAGACTCCCCAACTACAGTTTACCAAAAGTAATTTCCATAATCAAAATCAAAATAACTCAGATTACTTTTTTGTGGAGAAAGCAGGCATGTTTTAAATTAAAATTAGAGGTTGTATACTAAATGTGTACTGAGAAGACAATATCAGAAGTGAGATCAGGTATGAGAAAAAGTATTTAATTAACAAAGGCTGTTGTAGTTAGATTTGTTGTTTTTACATGACTAGCAACTTTCAACTATATCTTACTTAAAGCAGACCACATTTTATTTGAGAACTCATATCTCACCTCCTATTCTGATCACTGAGATGTAACTAGTCTGACCCACCTTTTGTTTCCACTGAAAAGCGCACTAACCCAGAGCATGCCATTTCAGCGCACGCCATTTCACTGCTCCAGATATTATTTCAGGTATGGGACATGACCTCAGTGGGGCCTTAATAAGTCAACCCAGGCTGTTGAAACTTTTTGTCCTACTGTATATGCTAAGCCTGAAGCTGCTGATGTTCATATATTAGGAGCATTCAACGAATATTTGTTAGTATTTTCTATTCACCAGCCAATATTAAAACAACTAATGAGCTTACATTATAGTGAAGAATAGTAAATCAATATATATGTAAAGTAAATATAATTTTAAATAATGTGCTTAGAAGAGAATAAAGCAAAGACTTAGAGATGTTTATCTCCAAATTATTGAGATTTTAGTTTAAAATATTTGATTATTCAATCAACTGTTTTATTTTTATAGCTAATAGGAAAATTAAATGCAATCTTCATAGCACGCACTAAAGGAAGATAATATGGGAAAGACATTTTTAAATAATGACTTGGTTTCTTAGTTAGAAAGCAGAAAAATGTTGATTATTGTTTTTCTTACTAATAGTATCCTGAGAATTTTCCTATTTAATAAAAATCTATAATCAAGAATTTTCTTCCGTATTTATTTCCTAGGGCTGATGTGACAAAGCACTGCAAACTGCATGGCTTAAAACAACTGACATTCATTGTCTCAGGTTCTGGATCCCAACATTTCTCTTTGAAAGCTCTAGGCAAGGATCTTTCCTTGCCTCTTTTTAGCTTATGGTGGATGCCTGCAATCCTTGGCACTTCTTAGCTTGTAGAAGCATCACTCTAATCTCTGTCCCTGTCTTCATGTGGCCATCTCCGTGTGTGTCTCTGTGTCTAAAATTTCTCTAACTACCAGGACATTAGTTATTGGATTAGAGCCCACCCTAATTTTCACTTGACCTCATTTTCACTTGATTACATCTGCAAAGACTATTTCCAAATAAAGTAACATCCATCAGTACTGGGAGTTAGGACTTGAACATATCTCTCTGGGAAACACAATTCAACCCAAAGCACCTTCTATAGATACTTAACCACTTAGCATCGAAAGCAGAATATTGTGCTTACTCACTGGGGAAAAAAAAAAGTTAGAACTAATTAAATTGTATATATTTTGAACACCAAAAATCTATTTATTTTGAGAACTGTAGAAATATACAAATTAATATTAACTACAAGATTCATTCCAAAGATAGAGTAGCATTTCTTTTGTCTCAAGTTAAAATAGTATTATTATTTTATTCAGATTGTAAGAAATCATATTCACTTTAAATATTCAGAAAATTATAAAAAAGGGAAAAATGTATACTCCCTTGAGACAAATAAAGTCTCTGTAGATATTTCATCATACTAGATATATTAGCTTTTAATTTATAATGTTTCCAGATTTTTGCATTGTCAATATTATGAAACTGATACGTTTAGATTTTATTTGTTGGAAGCATTCTAAATCTGTGTTCTCTAGGGCTGAAGGGAGACACTATTCAACTTTTATATGACAATCATCTCTCTCTCAAATTACCAACAGAACACGAAATTTTAGATTCTAATCCTTGATTCTAATTTTACCCGTAAAAGTAGGGCTTTGTTTTCTTCTTCTTCTTTTTTTTGGACATCTATAAATGGCAGAGGATTTTTCACTCTTCTTGGCCAATCAACAAACACTCTCTTCTAATGCTCTGCATTTGTCCTTGTTATGTCTTCTTAATTTATAAGAATACATCTAATCCCTTTGCCATATGTGAGGGAGGATTTCTTATCCATCCTAAGTTCTTACTCTAGGCTTGACAGATCAGTTACTTCAATTATATTTCACATCCTGCAATTTCAGATGCATTCACTATTTTACTCACTTTCTTCTGGATATATAGCCTTCTTAAATTGCATTCTTTAGAATTTATGCAAATGCTCCACAGGTGGTATAATAAGAATAGTGAAAGATTGAGTGACTTCCATCCCTATTCCTTTATATAAAGTTTATTAATTTAAGGTAAAGTTAGCCTATTAACACTTATGTAACATTGTTGTTTCATATTTAGCTTGTTGCCAAATAAAATCTCTAGAGCTTTCCACATGTGCTGTTACTAAGACATGTCTCCCTTAATTATGTATTATAATAGAAACTATAGCATTAGCAAGAATAATTAAAACCCACAGATAAGTCTCCAATTACATCTTATTCATTTGTCTAAGATTCTTTCTAACACTAAGCCTCTACAGAATCACTAAAAAGTATAAAAACAGATTGATTTGAAATTTGATGTCATTAATTGCATATCCTAGTGAAATGGTCAAAAATAGTAAAGTTTCAGAGATAATAGAAAAGATATGAATGTAATGTGGATAACTGTACTGACAGTAACCAGAAGCATTGTATTTTAATATTTTATAATTCTAGTATTTTAAAGTATATACAGGAGATTTCTTTTATAGCATTCTAGTGATACACCTTATCTTTTATTTCGGTGAATAGGAATTAAGTGGATTCAATTTTATTTGTCATTCTAACCATTTGGATTTCATCATCATGATTAATGTACAAGTCAGATCATTTACCTCTTAATGGACACCTCCATAATGTTTCTATTTATTAACTCAATAAATATATATTGTTTTATGTGTTCAAGTCTGTCTGTATTCTGCAAATGGACATATTTCTATGTGTATTTGTGTGCGCACATTTATGTGTGCACGCTATGGTTTGAATGACCCTTCCAAAACCCATGTTGAAACTATTGGGGCTTATAAAACAGCATCCTAAAATGAAGGCCTCAGTGGCAGCCTCAGAAGCAAAAGTTTTTCTTCACCCTCCTGCTCTCCTGTCTCAGTCCCATTCTCCCCTGAGTCTAGCCATAGCAACTAGAATCTCTCTTCCCTAAAGTGTGTAAGAGAAACTAAAACCGCTTTTCTAAAAGTCAGATATAAAACCTAAATATATCATTCTAATTTTCCCTCTGCCTTTCTAAGTACAAATTGGCCATAAAGAAAATCTGACCTACTTGGTTTGTCTGTAGGTTATAAGAGCCCCACTCCAGAGGGGTCCCTGCTCTATACCCAGAAGGAAGGAATACATGCTCAGAGAGGCCAAGAAGAATCTATACAGATAGGCCATACTGGGTTTCCCAATCAGGCTATTAACATTAGATCACAGCCATTTTGTTCAATCATATTTCCACAAAGCTATCAATGCTTTGTTGAACCTAAGCATAAACATGAATAATTACCCCTGTATCTTTGGGTCTTTATTCTGAAGGCTCCTATGTATACATATTAAAACAATTTGTATGACCTTTTTCCTATTAATCTGCCTTTTGTAAGTTGATTTTTTGATCTACGAAACTTAATCCCCACTGTGGCAGTATTGAGAGGTGGGACCTTTAAGAGGTGATTAGTTCATGAAGGTTCTGCCCTCATGAATGGGTTAATCCATTCATGGGTTAATAGATGAATGGGTTATCATGGCCGTGGAACTGGTGGCTTTATAAAAAGAGGAAGTGAGACCTGAACTAGCATGTTTGACCCCCACACCATGTGATGCCCTGTACCACCTCGGGACTTGGAGAGTTCCCATCAGCAGGAAGGCTCTTGCCAGATGGGGCCCTATGACCTTGGACTTCTCAGCCTCCAGCACTGTAAGCAATTAATTTCCTTTTAAATAAATTAACCAGTTTCATATATTCTGTTATAAATAACAAAAGATGGACTAAGACAGTATGTATACATATTTGTGTGGCCACACTGAATGACATGCTATAAGCGTAAAGAAGACGTAAAGAATTATGGGTGCTCTTCCTGCTTAGGATCTGCCTTATGGGTCTTAGGAATGGGAGGCCATCTGGTTTAATTGGTGTTTGAAAATTTAGGAAAGAGGATGAAGCTCATGAATGCAGTTCCTACTGATATAGGAATTAAGAAGAAATTATTTAGGCAGATACTGAGGGTAAGGAAGTCCTCTGAAGATTTTCCTTTTAATGAAAGGCAGCCCAAAATCATTTTCTTTTCTAACAAAGAACAGCCTGTAAATCGAGATGTAAACATAGACGAGCAACCTAGAAGCTTGCGTGGGTGAATGCTGGCAGTTGTGCCACTAGGAAAAGGCTATCTGCGACTAGGCATGTTCAAAACGGCAGCTCCATCTTCTGTCCTCCTTTCCAGCCATGCGTACAGCAAAAAGCAGACAACATGGCACTGGCCAAGTGGAAAGCCCATTTCCATAACAAGATTAGGGTGGGGTGGCCAGCCTTCCCCACGCATTATGTAAATATCACACCTGGTTCAACCAATCTGTGATCCCTATGTAAATCAGACACTGCCTCCTCAAGCCTGTCTATAAAATCCGGTGTACTCCGCCACGGGCTGGAATTCCCATTTGGGTGCCCTTCTCTCTCTCAAGAGAGAGAGCCGTTTTCCTTTATCTTTCTTTTTCCTATGGAGACTCTACTCCTAAACTCACTCCTTGTGTGTGTCCATGCCCTTAATCTACTTGGCATGAGATGATGAACCTCGAGTATTTACCACAACGATGCCACTCCATTACCTGTTTTGTTGTCAATTCTAATTGTAGGCTAGTAACTGGTTTTCTATATTAATTAAATAATTGTAGTAATCTTTAAATTTAAAATTGGAGAAAATAACACAAATAGCAAATTTGCCGTGAAATGTATTTATATGAAGCATTTATATCTGTCAAAAATTTAGTTTTAATTCTGTAATATTCTTGTATATCAGAAATATGTAAGAAAAAATATTCTCTAAATTGACATGAATAAAGAAAAAAATATTTTGGATCTTTATTTAGCCCTTGTTGCACAATAAGGACCATTCAAAGATAACTAACGCATGATGTCATGAAAAATAATTATTCACTTAAAATCATAGTTGGACCTCATCCTTTTACAAAACTGTAAAAGCCACTGTGAAATGTTTGTCCACCTACTGATAAATTGGAGCAGATGTGAGCCATTATAAGTCTTATGAAGATTATGTATTTAGGAGTAGAAACTTTGGAAGAAATGTAAAGGGCATAGATTGGGATACAATGTCATCAACCCATGTGTTAAAATAGGTAAAGATTGAATTGTTATTAAAAATACTACTACATAAACACAAATTAAAGACTATTTTATTGTACTGAAAGAAGAGTTGTTCTTGAAGAATTTTAGAAAGACAAATAGATACAGATACAGGCCCATAAAAATTAGCTACACAATTGTATCATCTCCAAAAGTGGCACATATAAGGTGGGCAAGGCTGGTATGGCAAGTTAAACTTACAGAGATGGTAAGAAAATTACTTAAAAACAACTGAGAGTTAACAGAAGTGACACTAACAAGTAGATGTCCAGGTTTTGGAGGGAAGTTCATTAAAAGAAAATATTGAGTCCTCTTATGGCTATATTTGAAATCATTAAAACTGAATAAAATTTCACAATCCACAGAGAATGAATTGAGTAAAGTGATCGCAATTTAGAGCCATCCATAGTTCAAACTGTGTCCATTTCTAAAATATAAAGATACTCCTCAAGGTATTTTCTTTCTTCTAACTGGCATTCAAAACAATAATTGGCAAATAAGTTGTTCCAATATCAGTTTTCCTTTACTATTTGAAAATTTCAGGTTCATGGCTAAAATCTCAGAAAGGGGATTTGATTATTGAATCCCCGACCTTTAAATTAGAAAATCTCAACTAACAGTGCACATTTGGATCACACTGGTATCACGAAGTAGTTTGCATAGCTTATCACACACACTTATCTCACACATATCAATACACTTAAACACTAAAGCTTGATGTCACCTCTTCTCTACTCCTAAGACAATACCTTCTCCTTGCCTATGTAAGCAAGGTAAAAGTCTGCTTCTCAGCCTGAAGAGATATGGGCCAATATTTAAACAAAAGATAAATAATAGGGCTATCTCATAGTCCTAGAGAACTTTCTGTTTGCTGGTGTTTCTTTACAGTCAACTCTTATGCATGTTAGTGACAACAATCAATGTTACAAAGGGCCTCAGCAATTACCACACATTCCATGCAGCTTTGAGACTTTGTTTCCTAACTGTCAAAGGGGCAAATGTATCACATGCTCAGTTTAGTCAATGGTAATTGCCAATGGGCATTATGAGTATTGTCTGTCATAAACGTTTTCCCTAAAGACTATATCTCTCCTTTATTTATTTTAAAATAAAACAGCTTTATTTTAAAAGGATTTTGAAGTGAAAGATGTTCGTTAGAGCCGCATTTTCCCCTGTAAAAATTGAAGCAACCAAACACATTCCATCTTGCTCTCACACTTAGGTACAGGCATATGATAGAGCCTTAGTGATCAGAGGTTCCCTCCTGGAACTTTGTCTCATGAGAGAGGAAAAAAATACAGAAACAACTGGGAAATCATTCACAGCAGCAATGAGAAGCTGTTGGAGAGTTCCAGGCTGTACCAGTGCCTGTAACGTCCATCCAGCCAGGCTGTCTTAGTGGATTTGATTTGCCGGCTTATCTGATGCCCAACTTTCATTGGTTTGTGCCTAATTCAGAGCTGGGTCCTCCAGCTTTCTAATAAGACTCTTTGGGCAGTTGTGTATTTATCCAGTATGCTTTTTTTTTTTTCCCCAAAAATTAGCTAGAATTCTCTTTTGTTGTTTGCAACTAAGACCATGTACAGAACACTACTCCTTTCAGTTCCACAAATAACATTGAGCTAATTTAGATACCAAATTGCTAGGATCAATAATCATAAGATTCATCATCAAAACATCAGCCTCTAAATTGCCTTTCTTGGCTGTATTCTGAAGGCAGGATGGCAGTCTCTCAATGATTGCAGAGAAATGGCAAGAAGCAGAGGAGTCATGAGCAAGACTATTTGTTGAGGTCTCTACCAGCAGAAAGCACAGGCTCTGTTTGATACTAGCTATTTCTGTGTGACAGAATTTTCTTGCTTTAATTTATAGCCTATTTTTAATGGAACAAGTTGTTGCAACATTACTTTAGCTTTCTACAAACCCACAAAAAGTGAACTTACATGATTTGAAGAAGAGAAAATTGATCAAATACCATGACACAGATTGAATCCTCTGATAGTTCTACAAGAGTTAGGCAAAGAAGCACTTGCTTTTAAACAGAGACACTTCCACAGGCCTAAATGGGATACAAGCTACCATATCTCAGAATTTCTTGGAGATTGAGCTTAGGGATTTATACATATATTATAGCTCCATGGGTAATTCAGATATTCATCCCCAGTGAAGAGACACTGTGCTATAGAGACTAGACACTCAGGCAGAATCTGCTTAGAAAATATCAAAATCCTAACTGCTGACATGTGTCTATACACACAGAACTAATATTTGAAACTTTTTTTACTCCTTTCAGTATTAACTCCACTTCTCATTTATATCTGGTTTTCCTTCTTTTATTTGCCTCTAGTGTGCCTCTTAATAATTGCCACAGACTCTGTGTGCTTGTGTGGCCCGTATTTCAGATTTTATCAGGCGTTCTTTCTCAAAGACAACACACCGCTGCTTGTAACTGTTTCCTGCACTTTTCTCCATATCTCCCCTACGTGCACTTTTGGTGCATTCCAACCAGAAGAGAGGATAATACAGAAACAGGTAAAGGAGCGAGATCACAAATCCAAATTTGATAAGCTCATGATATTTGGCATAATACCACTGTAGTGATTAATGCAGAAATAACCATACATAATGTCCCCTAAAATGTCTTTTGTACTCATAAAGAAGATAAAAACAATGAAAAATGCGATGAAAACCCTCATATTTTCAGAGTGAATATTATCGTTTTCTCTTTCATTATGTTATAGTTAATACACTACAAATTCTAATAAACCTATACACTTTCCAACATTAGTGATAATATTCATTGTCTAACAACATAACCTACCATTTAAATCCACAAGTAATGAATTTATAGATGTGCACTAAGAAAAGTATGAGAGAAAAATAACTACAAGTGTTTATTAAGAAATTAATTGAATTACAAGGGTTATAGAAGCATTCAATTATCATGCTGCATTTACCACATTAATCTTAACCATGACCCTATACAACCCAAAGTTACCCATCTTGTTTCTGGAAAAGAGTGACCTTGAGGTCACTTGTAAAGCCTCGTAATCAATATGTTTGGAAGAGAAAGCAAGCTGTCTGTTCAATGGAATCCATGTAGATTGCCCTGTGGTTGATTCACTGCTCACATCTGGTTCTTATGTCTAGCTTTGTCTCCCATATTTACATTTTTGATCCTCTCACCCTTTGGAAAGGCAGATGTCTGCCTGACCACCTATTATAGATTTATTTGCCTACTATGACAGGACTCCTTGACCTTGGAGAAAGCTTGATAACCCTTTGTATAATTTAATAACTGTATTGGCCACTAGTGTACATCTTTCTGAAGCCCTTGGGATCCAAGATGCCACACGCTGCTGTCTATTGTACTATGACATTGGCATCCCTTAGATTGCCCACTGTAAATCATATTTCCCATTTTAGAAAGGACAGAACAAATAAAAGATCTTTTACGTACAGTCTTTTACATATTTCATAAATGTAAAAGCTTGTTTTTTACATATATTCATCAATTACTTTTTCCCTACCTTGGCTAAAATAGGTTGGATAGCTCCACAGTATTGCCTATCATGAACAGAATTAAACTGTGCTATATCAGAATACGCACATTATTGGATATGCTAATCTCTAGACCAGAAAATAATTTTCAGTAATAACGAAAATGTTCTTTTATGTTGCTCTGCAGGGTAGTCACTGACACATGGTTTTTGAGCATGCAAAAAGTGGCTAGTATGACTGAGGAACTCAATGTTTCATTTTATTTAATTTTTATTAATTTAAATTTAAACTTTAAAATCCACATATAGCTCATGGCTACACTGTTGAGCAGTTCAGGTCTAGACCATTTTTCTTTTAGGATCTTTATTTTCTTCTCGTCTCCAGGATTGTACCCTGCACGTTTAATGAACATGTTCCATTAATAATATTCATTAAATAAGTAAGTGAGTGAATTGTGACTGTGTACTATGCTATTCAATTCTAACTTCCTGAAAAACTGAAATAAGAAGCACACAGAAACTGGGGCAGCATTGAGCTCAGAACAGCATGTTCAATAAGTAATAACTGCATGCATATTTTAGAGTAGCTTCTTGTAAAGTTGCTTCTGAATATGTTTTTTCACTCTGCAATGCAAACAGGGAAGTCTGAACAATAGAGGAACTCTCTGAAAACTAGACAATAGCAGCTCAACTCTGAATTTGAAAGAATGTGAGGTCAGGGGCTGCTGATCCAAGAAAACAAAGGCAAATTGTTTGCTTCTGCTGGCCACCTTTCACGTCTCACCCAGGAGAACTGTTCAGAGAAGAAGAAACATGCAGAAGCAGGTGCTATATTTTTCAGAGAAGTGACAGCAGATAATATTTCATTTGGAAGACTGCTGGTCTTCTCAAGAAAATTGTATAGTAGTTCGGCTCCTACTCAAGAACATTTTTCACCACATTGCCACCACCATAAATTCTTGCTTTATCTTCCGTCTTGTGTCTTTCATATGATAAAAATAATCGTGGAAAAGCAGATCTGTTATCACCTGAAGTTTTCATTTCTTTCTTTCTATAAAGTACCAATAAAGTTGGATATAGTTTTTAAGAATTGGCTTTTCCTCATAAAATCTTAAATAGGAGAAATAAAAAGCTTTGGAGCAGTTAACAATGCCTTATAAACTCAATGTATTAATATTATAATTATTTAAAAGTTCAGTTATTCTTTTATTAAATTGGTGATATCATTGACCATGATACAGCCTCTGCAGACTTGATCCAGAATCATTAACATTTAACATAGGACTTAATTGCTTATGAAAATGCTCCAGAAGTTCAAGAAACATATTTCTTTTTTCATTCTTTCTTTTGTTTTTGAAACTGTCTCACTGTGTTGCCCCCAAGCTGGAGTATAGTAGTGGGATCACAGGAAACCTTGACCTCCAGGGCTCAATTAATCCTCCAATCTCAGCCTCCTCAGTAATTGGGACTACAGCTACTCACCGCTATGCCAAGTTAATTTTTCATTTTTTTTTGTAGAGATGGGGGTCACACTATGTTGCTCAGGCTGGTCTCTAACTCACTGGCTCAAAGCGATCCTCTACCTCAGCCTCCCAAATTGCTGGAATTACAGGCATTAGGCACCATGCCCAGCCTAGGAACCTGTTTCTTAAGCCAATTAGTAGACAGGACTATTGATTGAAGCTTAATCTAGACAAAATTGAACATACCCTAGGTTAAAGTATGATTGTAAGTAACAAGGACTAGCCCTTTGCATAGTAGTTCCTCACACTTGGAATCTCCTACTGCATTTGAATGCATTTAATGCAGAAGCGCAAACTCTATCCCTGAGGTAGAATTGGCATGTTTATGGTGCTGTCAGAATCTGTGTGATCTGGTGCAAGTCACTAAATCTCTCCACACATTAGTTACCACCTGACTAAACTGTGGGATAACAATGAGTGAGAGTCTCTGTATTTATTTGCCATGGCTATATTAAGAAATACCACACAGTGGGTGGCTTAAACAACAGAAATGTATTTTCTTATAGTTTTGGAGACTAGTCATCCAAGATCAACATGTTCACAGGTTTGGTCTCTTCTGGGGCATTTCTTCCTGGCTTGCAGATGGCTCTCTTCTTACTGTCTTGCCACGTGGCCCTTCCTTTGTGCATGTGCATCCCTGTTCTTTCTTTGTATGTCCAAATTCCTCTGCTTATAAGGACATCAGTCAGATTGAATTAGAACCTACGCTGACAGCCTCATTTTAACTTAATCAGCTCTTTACAAAGGTCCTATCTCTAAATAGAATCATATTCTGAGGTACTAGAGACTAGGGCTTCAACATAAATTTTGAGAGAACACAATTCAGCCCTTGACATTGGCTCTTAGTCTCTCACAAGAGTTTCATGAGACTAGATTATGATTAGCTTGGGTCAGGTTATCTAGGAACGACCACTGCAGGAGTGATTGGTGGTTCCAGTCACTAACTATGCATCTATTTGACTTTTACTATCTTACTATCATCTGTGATATTGCCCGGACTTACATACTTTTATGAATTTAGCCTCTTAAATTAATTGTTGAGAGAGATATTCTATCTAGGCTACCAGTCCAGTACCTCTTTTATAGAGAGGACCGATAACATCATCAACATAGTAACAAATAACATTTGTAGAGTACTAAGTATATGACAGGCACCCTGTTCAGAGCTGTGGACATGTTAAGTCCATTACTCTTCACAAGGACCTTTGAGGTAGGTAGTTCTATCATCCTGACTTTAGGGGTGATGAAAGGGGTTTTAGGGTTACTAAGTGGGAGACCTGGGATTTAAATCCAGGCATTCTGAATCCAAAGTACAAATACCAAGATAAAGTATGAAATCCTTGATGATTTCATAGTTTTGTCCCTGTCTTCCTGTGTGTCCTTGAAAAAGTTCTTTAACTTCTCTGAGTGTCTCCCAATAACAGTGCCTATTTTATGGAGTTGTTGCAAAAGTGACTGAGGTAGTTTATAAAGGAAGACTTTGGAAATTATAAAACACATTATAAATACCAGTTATTTTTTAAAAAGATTTCCAAACAGTTGGTACAACTGAACCAGCAGGTGGTAATATTCTTTTTAGGAGACTTGCAGATCTAATCATGGTGTCATTGCTGACAGACTAGTCATGACAAAGCCAACTGACATGTCTCATTCATGTGGGAATGAACAAAACTGAGACACAGAAGGGACCTCCAATTTTTATTCTGATATGATTTGGCTGTGTCTCCACCCAAATCTCATCTTGAATTTTAGTTCCCATAATCCCTGTATATCGTAGGAGAGAGCTGGTAGGAGGTAATTGAATCATGGGGGCAGTTTCCCCCATATAGTGAGTGAGCTCATGATAGTGAGTGAGTTCTCATGAGATCTGATGGTTTTATAAGGGGCTTCCCCTTTCACTCGGCTCGCACACTTCTCCTTGCTGGCCTCATGATCATTCTCAGTAAACTATCGCAAGAAAAAAAACCAAACACTGCATATTCTCACTCATAGGTGGGAATTGAACAATGAGAACACATGGACACAGGAAGAGGAACATCACACTGGGGACTGTTGTGGGGTGGGGGGAGGTGGGAGGGATAGCTTTAGGAGACATACCAAATGCTAAATGACAAGTTAATGGGTGCAGCACACCAGCATGGCACATGTCTACATATGTAACAAACCTGCACGTTGTGCACATGTACTCTAAAACTTAAAGTATAATAATAATAAAATAAAAAAATAAAAAAAAGAAAAAGGATGTGTTTGCTTCCTGTTCTGCCACAACTGTAAGTTTCCTGAGGCCTCCCCAGCACTGCGCCACTCTGGGTCAATTAAACCTCTTCCCCTTATAAATTACCCAGTCTCTCGTATGTCCTTATAGCAGCAGGAGAATGGACTAACACATATTCATTTACTCATCTGCTTATTAATTAATTCATTTAACATTTAAGTAGTTAGTCTATGACACAAAAAGAGCCAGTGCTATAGCAGAAATTTCAAATAAATAAACACCTATAATTAATACAATGTGACCATTACTACAATAGAGCTGTTTATAATATACACAAAAAAGGAGTGATTTATTTTCTCATGGTGTTAGTGGAAGGAGGAGACATCAGTTATGATCTCATGGAGCAGGTGATATGTGTACAATGAGCTACATATCCCCAAGAGGGGAAGAATAAGAGAGATATTCACGTTGGAATCACTATCTGAAGCACTACAGGGCAAAATATGTTCCTGAGCCAGCAAGCTACTCATGCAAGTCTGATGGTAGGAAGCCTGAGTAGGACCAGGTCTTGTGGGGCACCTGAGGATGGCTACTATTGAAGTTGTGGCAGTTATCAACAACTAGGACATGAGTGCCATGATACTGAAAAGAAATATTACAGTATAGGAACATGCAAGACATAAAGACATAGAGGCTTTGTTGGCAGTTCTCTATTCTTTTTTTTTCTTTTTTTTTTTTTGACACGGAGTTTTGCTCTTGTCACCCAGGCTGGAATGCAATGGTGCAATCTCGGCTCACCACAACGTCCGTCTCCTGGGTTCAAGTGATTCTCCTGCCTCAGCCTCCTGAGTAGCTGGGATTACAGATGTGCGCTAGCAGGCCTGGCTAATTTTTGTATTTTTAGTAGAGATAGGGTTTCACCATGTTGACCAGGCTCGTCTTGAACTCCCGACCTCGGGTGATCTACCTCCCTCGGCCTCCCAAAGTGCTGGGATTACAGGCGTGAGCCATCGCGCATAGTCCTCTGATCTTAAAGACAATGTAATGTGAATATTCAAAAAACTTTCAAAATGAGAAATAATAGACCCAAAAGCACCAATTAAAATATTATTTCAATAATGTAAATAAGCTATTAAGAGGTCTGAATTATGGCAGTGGAAGTTAAAAACTCAGAAGAATGAATGTATTTAGAGGCATTCTGAAGTAAAATGTATGGGACTTGGTGACTGGCTAGATAAGCAAGAGGAAAAGAAAATAAAAACAATTACGTTGAGAACTATGAAGATTGCTGTTTTTGCATGTCAAAAATGGTAGAATGTTGGTGATGAAGTTCAAGTTAATGAGATAATAGGTAGATTTCTAGATATTAAATTAAGTAAATGGATAACTCATTAACTGAGAGAGTATACAGAAGAGGAGCATGAAGTCTGAGGAGCTGAGGTGTTTGGAAATATTTAAGGAGGTAAATAGGCACTAAAAAGAGAGGTTCAGGTGACCTGGGGTGTTGATGGTAGTCGACACCCATAGGATTTAATGAGATCACCCAAGTAGAGTGATACAGTTGGAATGTGTGTCCCCACCAAATCTCATGTTGAATTATCATCCCCACTGTTGGAGGTTGGGCCTGATGGGAGGCATTTGGATCATGGCGGCAGATCCCTCATGAATGACTTGGGTCATCTCCTTGGTGATAAGTGAGATCTTGCTCTAAGTTCATGTGAGATCTGGTGGTTTAAAAATGTATGGCTCCTCTGCCCCACTCTCTATCACTTGCTCCTGCTTTTGTCATGCGATGTGCCTGCTCTCCCTTCACCTTCTGCCATGATTGGAAGCTTCTTGAGGCCTACTTAGAAGCTGAGCAAATGTCAGCACCATGCTTCCTGTAAAGCCAATAGAACCATGGGCCAATTAAACCTCTTTTCTTTAGGAACCACCCAGTCTCAGGTATTTCTTTATATCAATGCAAGAACAACCTAACAGAGTATGAAGAAAAAGAAGAAAAAACCTGAGGATAAAACCATGGGCTTATGCATGTACATGAGTGTGGAGGGGAAATATTTAGGAGATGAATACAGAGATGGCAAGAAACTGGATGGTTGAAGTAGGAAAATAAAGCATTAATAATGCCTAATAGCCAGGCACAGTGGCTCACGCCTGTAATCCCAGCACTTTGGGAGGCCGAGGTGGGCAGATCACCTGAGGTCAGGAGTTCAAGACCAGCCTGGCCAACATGGTGAAACGCCATCTCTACTAAAAGTACAAAAAATTAGTTCGGCATGGTTACGGGCACCTGTAATCCCAGCTGCTGGGGAGGCTGAGGCAGGAGAATCACTTGAACCTGGGAGGCGGGGGCTGCAGTGAGCCAAGATCACACCATTGCACTCTAGCCTGGGCGACAAGAGTGAAACTGCATCTCAAAAAACAAAAATTAATAATGCCTAATAATCAAAATAATAAGAAAGATTTAGATTAGGCTGGATAGTTAAGAGCTGAAAAGAGACACCTGGACTTGGGAACCAAAATGTCCTCATTGACCTTTTCCAATGCAGGAGCAAAAATTTTGCACAAAAGTGCAAATTGGATACTATCTGAAGAGGAGTAGATCAAAGACCTAGAAACAGGCACTGTTAGTAAAACAACTTTAGGGTGTCTGGAGAAGAAGACAGGATGAAACAGAGCAGTATCTACAGACAGAGGGAACGTTGAAAGAAAGGTTTATTAGCCTTTTGTGTTGAGTGGTTTTTTTTTTTTTCCCCTAAGGGTAGGAAAAAATATTGTCCGTTTATAGGTCAATAGGAAAGAGCTAGTGATGAGAGAATGACTGAGGATGTGGGAGAAGAGGATGTGCAGAGGGGCTGATAGCAGATGTACTCAGTTTCATCACTGTCAGACTACTCATGACAGAGCTGGCTGACACGTCCCGTGCATGTCATTTCCCCCTCTAAAGGAAGAAAGAGTGAACAGGGGGTATCATCATAGCAAGTGAGGCTAAAAGGTATCAGGAGCACCTTATAACTATGACCTCTAAGATGTGAATAACCAAGTATGGAGAATTTTTTATGACAAGAATATTTATGCATGATGACTATTGCTTAACATGTATCTATGAAGTATATTTAAAAGCAGCCCAAGAGCTTACATCTAAAAAGCCCCTACTTTATATATTGTTGAACGAAATAAGTACATTTTTGAATTTGGTTAAGTCTTTCCTGTAACTTTTACACTCCTAGAAATATTCTGTTTTGTCTCTCACTATCTTAAGTCCAGTGAAGTGTGACTGAGATGAATTAAAATCTGTTAAGTAAAAGTAAGTAGTTTACATTTTTCAACCTATATTTGAATATGATTTTTCACAGCAAGTGTATATGCTTCCAAAAGGTAGATAACATATTTTATCTTTAAAATTATTAGATTAAACATTTAGAGAGTGGAAGATGATAGTTCCTAAATGTTGTACAATATTATCGAAAATGAACATAAATTGCATGAACCTTCAGGTTTTCATCCGTTATAAGATGACCTTCGGAAATTACTTCTGCAGCAATGAAACTAAACGTTCAGGGATGATGCATGTGTAGTGCAATAAAGTCAGAAATGTTTACATGGCACATACTGCAGAAGATAAACTGGCAGTTCTGCCGAAGCACCACTTCATAGCTAAGGTTTTTTTATTTTATTTTATTTTATTTTTCCATTTCACCTGAGCAAAAAGCAATGAAATACCTGTGTTAAAGGAATCTTTAAGTGCTACCGCTCATAATTTTAGTGTCTTGAGGTATCAGAAAAAGATAATGATGGCAGTAGTCAGAATTCTTAGGTCAAAAGGGAATCTGGTAGTAAATGACCCAAAGCCTGCTGAGGTCTGCTCAAGACCTTGGGTTTTCATGTTTCTGATTGGTCTTGAAGTGATACCAATCACCAGAACCCAGAAGGAGAAGGAAACACAGTTCAAGAGGCCAAGAGGCTTTTTTAAAAAATCCAATGATGTAAGTCTTTGGTAGTTGAATCTAAAGTGAATGGAGAAAATTTGTTTCTATCTTACACCTCTTGTAGTTCTTACTCTACACCTCAAACTTTGCTCTCTCTCTTCTCATTTATTCTTTCTCAGAAGAAGAGGTATTTATTTTGCTTGCTAAGACAAACTCCTTTCCCTAGGATCTTGAATACATTTTTATTGTCTTTTCCAGGCCCTTGCTTTCATTATGTGAAGGCTTTCTTGTAACTTAAGTTTCTCTCTCTTCTGAATTCAAATCTTCAGCTTACGTACATTTCAGGTCTACTTTCTAAATAAATCAAACCAAAAGTCAACAACAAAAAATAAGCCAACAACATTGTCCCTAGACTTTTTCATTCCTACAAGTAGTGTCTATTCTTTTTATCTTTTGCTATGAAACAAACCATACTGGATTAAAACAATAATTTTTTCTTATCTTTATGGACTGTGGGTTGACTTGGTTCTAGTGGGAAAATTTTACTCAGGGTCTGTCATGTAGTTTTTGTTAGATGGTAGTTGGGGCTGTGGAGACATGATAAGTCATTGTCACACATGTGTGATCTGACATCTCTGTCTTCAGGCAGACTCTTTTTTTTTTTTTCTCGTGACAGGGTCTTGCTTTGCCACCCAGCCTGGATGCAGTGGCAGGATCATAGCTCACTGCAACACTGAACTCCTGAGCTCAAGCAATCCTCTTGCCTCAGCCTCCCAAGGCTCTTTTGTAACTAGGTAGAGTTTCTCACAGATGATAGTCTCAGCATAATAGGAGATTTTTACATGGTGACTGGCTTTCTCCAGAGTTTGAGAGACAGGAATTGGAAGCCACTGGGATCCATCTCTCAATAAGAGAAACGTCAAATAATGTTCCACATATATCTCTTTACTTTCCTTAGCTTCAAACATTTTTGTAATAATCTTAAACATTTGCTGCCATCACATCCTTCCTACTCATTGTGTCATCCACACACATATAGCTAACATTCATCAGGAGCTTGTAAATTGCTAGGCATTCTGTCAAGTACTTTTTGAACATTACCTCAAGTAAAATCTCTAAGCTAGATATTACTACTATTATCTTCATTTAGAGATTTTGAGTTTTTGTCCATGGTCACTAACTTAGCTTGGACGCCATAACAAAATTTCATAAACTGAGTAGATTAAACAACAGAAAAATATTTTCTCATTGGTTGGATTCTGGTGAAGGGTCTCTTGCTGGCCTGCAAATGACTGCCTTCTCACTGTGTCTGAGAGAGAGAGAGAGAGAGAGAGAGAGAGAGAGAGAGAAACAGAGAGAGACAGAGAGAAAGAAGAGAAAAACCTTTCTTTTCTCGTAAAGCCACAATCCTATCAGATTAGGGCCCCACCCTGATGACATCATTTCATTTTAATGGCCTCCTATAGACCCTATCTCCAGAAAGAGTCACATTAGGGGCTAGAGCTTCAACTTACACATTTTGAGGAAACACATTTCAGTCCATGGCATTTCACCTTGGCCCCCCAAAATTCATGTCATCACATGCAACATATATTCATTCAATTCCAACCGTCCAGAAATTCTTAACTAATTCCAGCATCAACTCTGAAGTGCCCTCTTTGAAAAAAGTCAAAAGTGTCCTCTTTGATAAAATGTCCTCTTTGACAAACTCAACAAAAGCAAGCAATAGAAAGGACTCCCTGTTCAATAAAAAGTATTGGGATAACTGGCTAGCCATATGCAGAAGATTAAAACATTCTTTACATTTATACAAAAATCAACTCAAAATGCATTAAAGACTTAAATGTAAAACCTAAAACTATAAAAATCTTGAAAGATCATCTAGGAAATATCATTCTGAACATAGGACCTGGCAAAAATTTCGTGACAAAGACACCAACAGCAATTGGAAGAAAAACAAAAATTAACAAGCAGGGCCTAATTAAACTGAGGAGCTTCTGCACAGCACAAGGAATTATCAACAGAGTAAACAAACAACTTACAGGATTGGAGAAAATATTTGCAAACTATGCATCCAACAAAGGTCTCATATCCAGAATCTATAAGGAACTTAAACAGATTTGCAAGCAAAAACCAAACAACCCCATGAAAAAGTGGGCAAAAGACATGAACAGACACTTTTCAAAAGAAGACACACGTGTGGCCAACAAGCATGTGAACACATGCTCAACTTCAATAATTAGAGAAATACAAACCAAAACCACAATGAGATACCATCTCATACCAGTCAGAATGGCTATTATTGAGAAGTCAAAAAATAACACATACTAGTGAGGTTGTAGAGAAAAGAGGAACACTTACACATTGCTAGTGGCAATGTCAATTAGTTCAGCCACTGAGGAAAGTGGTTTGGCAATTTCTTGAAGAACTTAAAACAGAATTACCATTCCACCTAGCAATCCTACTATTGGGTATACACACAAATGAATATAAGTTGTTCTACCATAAAGACACAATGCATATGTATGTTCATCTCAGCACTATTCACAATAGCAAAGTCATGGAATCAACCTAAATACCCATCGGTGGTAGACTGGATAAAGAAAAGGTGGTACACAGACACCATGAGACACTACACAGCTATAAAAAAGAATGAGATCATGTCCTTTGCAGCAACATGGATGGAGCTGGAGGCCATTAACCTATGCAAATTAATGCAGGAGAAAACTAAATATTCCATGTTCTAACTTGTAAGTGGGAGCTAAATATCAAGTACGTATGAACAAACAGAAGGAAACAATAGACACCAAGGCCTACTTGAGGGTAGATGGAGGGTGGAAGGTGAGGATTGAAAAACCACCTATCCAGTACTATGCAGATTACCTGGGTGACAACATAATCTACACCAAAACCCTGCAACATGAAATTTACTCATAAAACAACCTATACATGTACCCCTGAACCTAAAATAATGGTGGAAAAAAAGAGAAAAAAAATCTCATTAAAAAGCCTGTCTTCTTACAAAAACTAAAATGAAAAATAAATATATCTAACTTCTGTATGGGTGAGATTTGAGGTATAATTCATGAGGCAAAATTCCTCTCCAGCTGTAAACCTATGTTCAAACTACAGTGGTGGGACAAGAATGAATAGACATATCCTGATGTTTAGGTTCTCCAGAGAAGCAATATATATATGTATGTATACTGGGATTGAGAGAGAGAGAGAGAGAGACATTTATTATAACGAATTGACTCATGATTAACGAGGCTGTGAAGTTCCAACATATGCAGTGGGCTACCTGGAGACCCAGGAGAAGTGATATAGTTCCAGTCCAAGTCCAAAGGCCTGAAAGCAAAGAGAGCTGATGGTGTATATGATCCAGTCTTAAAGCTATCAGGCTCAAGCAAGAAGAGCCAATGTTTCAGTTCAATTCCCAAAGGTGGAAAAGACTGACGTCCCAGATCGAAGCAGTGAGGCAGTGTCAACCTGACTCTTACTTGTCGCATTGCCTCATTTGTTGCAGTGTCAGGCGTTTTGTTCTTTTCAGCCTTTCAACTGATTGCATGAGGGGTACATACATTAGGCAGGAAAATCTGCTTTACTCAGCCTACTCATTCAAATGTTAATCTCATCCAAACACACGCACACACACAGACACACACACACACACACCCAGGATAATGGTTTGCCAAATATCTGGTGCAGTCAAGTTTTAACAAAACTAACCATCATAGTCACATAGCTAGCTATTTAGTAGACTGACTAGGAATTTATGACCACTTTGTTCTCCCTTGTTTATTCTTTAGTTCCCCACAATGTGCTTTTATTTTACTTGAAATTGTTCTCTTCAAAGTCTCCATTGATTTGCTGTTCATGTAGACCAATGTGTTTTTAATCAGCCCTTTTTGATCTTACTATCGCTTTTGATCCTGGTGACTAATATGCCTTCTTGAAATGCTTACTTCTTGGTTTCCATGATAGTACTTGACTTTGGAACTTTTGTTGATATTTGTGACTATCATTTTTCTTAAAACTACTAAAGTTCACAGTTCACAGCAATCATCTCTCTACACACTTGAGTCTTAATTTTTTATATTTAGCATTTACCTTTCTCCTAAATTCAAGTTTCATAATTTGAAACTTTTCACTAGTCATTTCTAGCCAAGTGTTCAAACTTAATTTGTCTCAAAGTGATTAATTTTTATTCTGAAACCTGCTATTGCTCTTTTCCCTATGTGCCTTATTTCAGATAAAGGACATTTATCAGACCCTCAATCACTAAGGCTCAAAACTGTGTGAGGTGATTACCTGTTTGTTATCTGTCTTGTACCCACTCTTCTTGGAAATCTTCCCTGTCTCTCAGTCCAAGGTATTAAAATGGGGCTGACCCAACCTCCAGCTCCAAATGTGAACATCTGACCTACACTGAGCCAATGAGAATCATATGCTGCCTGTGTGTGTGTGTGTGTGTGTGTGTGTGTGTGTCTAAAACGTATGGAAAAGATGTTCCCTTTTGATAACAATCTTTTAACCTCTAGGGTAATATAATTGTGGAGGTGGCAGGAGCCACCTTCACCACCACATATTCTGGAACCTACCTGAACATGAAGCCAATAAAAGGAAAGCAGTTCTGAGAAATAGCAAGAGACAGAATATCTTGATTCAAATATATGAACCAATAAATTTTCATTTTTGTTTAAGCAAGTTTGAGTTGGCTTCCTGTCACTTGTAATCTATGGACTCCTGACTGATGCCCAAGCCATTATATCTGACTCGTGTTCTCTTATTCAATTCCTGATTAATCTACCCCTATAAAATCCTCTTCTATGTATTATCACAGAAACCACCCTAACTCAAAACTTCATCTGTCATCTAGAGTAAAGCAGTAGCCACCCACTTGTAAAACTTCCCTGTTCTGATCAGTCTTATTCACTATTCCCAGAACTATCATTCTAAATTACAGTTTGATTTGGTCAAACTTCTTGGCTTGTCATTCGAAGCCATTCACTGTCTATCTGTGTGTGTAGAGAATTATTTTTCAATCCACTATTTCATATAGCAAAATGTAGTGTTGATGAGAATAGACTCTGGAACCAGATTCTTAAGTTCACATTTGGGATCTGCCACTTTTTAGCTATGTACATTTTTTTAAGTATCTTAATTTCTCTATGCGCCACTTTCTTCATCTGTAAGATGGAGATAATAATAGCACCCATATCATAATGTTGTTAAGAAGATTAAAGTACTTGATAATAGAGAAGCACATTAAGCATGCCTGACACAGGATAATTGTTAGTTATGGAAAGTAAAATGCTAGAGCGCAGGGCTTTTATTTTACCTTGTTTTTTGTAGCCCTTGTGTATAACACATTCTGATACATGGGAGGCCCCCATTAGAAGTATACTAGATGAATGAATGAATGAAATCTCCTTCTGATCCTCCTTGTTCCCTAAGCAAACAAACCTCTCTGCTCCCAAAGAAGGCCCTTATCCATGTTTCTACTTCTGTGCCTTTTTGCCTACTATTGATTTGGCCTAGAATTTTTTTTTCCCCACTACACATAAAAACTACCATCTATACTTCAATACCTTACTTGAGGTAATTGTCTCAGATTCCTCCAGCCAAAAGTAAATGCAATTCCTCCCCCGCAAAATACCTCATTCTGGATTATCTAGACTTCACTAATGGCAGCTATTTTTTCCCTGCCTTGCATTAGAGTTATGTATGTATGCGCATTATCTTATTTCTAAAGGATAATGATTCTAGGAGGTAGAATAATTCTCTTTGTAGTATCCCATAGCTCCTAGCAGAGGGTCATGCATGGGGTAGTCATTCGGTATTTATTTTTGTGTTAGTGAATATGACTATCATGAATATATAATAAGATTTATTGCTAGTAGGAATAAATATAGATGTCAATATTGACGCTCTACTTGGACTATGAGAAAGTAATATTCCAATATTAGCAAACCAAAGAGGCCAAAAGCTTTAGGTTCACCTGCACCATTTTAGACTCTACTCAGACTCATAGCTGCAAGCTTGGTTTTATCTATTTATAATAAAGAAAATATATAGCAGGCTTCCTACAAGTAGAAGACTCAAATCAAGTATTATTTTGAGGAAATGACTAATACTGTAATAAAAACACAGCTAATATGTAAGAGGCAATAATTTGTGCAATAACTGATGAAATTGGCAAAATTAAATAAGTGGGATCTGTCCAACTGGAAACAGATTCAAAAAGAATAATTTTGAAATGCCCACGTAAGGCTCCAATCCGAATCATGGACCTGTCACATAAATCCCACAATTCATACTGAAACCCTAGAACTTAAGTCGGGTGCAAAAAAATACCAAGTAGATCTAAGAACTAAAACCTCAGAAGTTAAAAACAGGAATAAGACTAGAGCTCAGGAAAAAAAAAATTCCTTAGGTTTAACATTTTGTACCCAATTTAAAAGAGTAATTTAAAACAATTATATGTTTATTTAATTTTTAAACAAAAATTTAAAGCATTAAGAGACTCTTACGCTAGACTTGTTGAAGGAATTCAGTGTTTAAGTTCCTAAGTAAAGTTTAAATGTTTGGTGAAATCTCATTGGTTATATGCAAATTTATTAGTTTTATTAGTAGCATGTTAATCATTCGAAAAATGGTAAAACAAATTGGAAATTAGACAGTGTAAAAATAGTTGTATGTATTCCTGTCATTGCACTAAGGCCCTTTGAATATTAACAAATCTATCACACACTGAGGTATGGGTTTTCCAATAATGAGTCATATCTCAAATACCTAGTTTTAATCTGCATTAACCCTACAGTGAAATACAAAGAAAATGCATAGTAAGTATGTAGAGTAGCCTCTGTATACTGAGCACTTTCTCAGAAATGAGAAAATAACCTGAAATTCATAGCATGGTAAATTTAAGTAGTATAATCACTGAAAATAAAGGTTTTAAGTAAAATTAATAATGTAAGAATGCAGATAGGATCTCTGAGGTGTGCTTTACCATGATTGCATTACTTTGCTAGGGCTGCCACACAAACGACCTTATTTTAACTTAATTACTTCTTTAAAGACCCTATCTAAATAGAGTCACATTCTGGGGTACTGTGGGTTAGGACTTCAACATGTGAATCTTTGGGGGAAAACAATTCTGGTGCAAATAGCTTTTTAAATACTGCCCCTAAAATGTAAATCAGCAGGAAGGACAATTCATATATTATTTTTAAATATAAAGTCCAACTCTTAAGTATATCTGTTCATAATAGTCATGTAGAGATTAGAAAGCAAAATCACATATAAAAATCCAGATGAGCCTAATTCAAGATAGATCCTGAACTTTATATCCCACATGGTACTACAAATGAACTCCAAGATAGTTTATTTCCAGGCAGAATATTGTTCTTAGTAGAGTGGTAACCTAGGTCAGTCATAGGCAAGGTTGTAAAATATCAAGACATACTTTCAATAATCTTTCACTTCCCTAAATTAATAAAGACTTCTTGGACTGGGGATTAAGGCTCCATATTTTATTGTTTGCCTTCCTATCAAAACTTTCTTGGTTTACACTCATACACTGCACTGAAGAGTACAAATTGGTATTTTCTCTGATATTATTCCTTTTAATTAACATTCTACTCTGACCTTTCTCACTACCTTCTTTTTAAGGTCAATAGCTTTTAGATTTGTCCTTTTGAGGCTATTTTCTATATTTTGTAGGCATTCTTTCATTCGTTTTTATTCTCTGTTCTTTTCTCCTTTCTGACTGTGCTATCTGTAATAGTCTATTTTCAAGTTCACTAATTCTTCTGTTTGATCAATTCAGCTGGTAAGGGACTCTGATACATTCTTCAGTAACTAAATTGCATTTTTCAGCTACTGAATTTCTGCTTGAAACTTATCAATTATTGCAATTTCTTTCATCTTTCTAAATATTACATGCACACTAACATTAATTGAGTGGTTTTTCTGAGAGAGGCACTATATCAAGTGCTTTTCAAGCATTTTCAATATTGCATTTGATAACAAAACAAAACTATTTATCTCCAATTTATAGAGGAACAAACTGAAACTTAGTTATGATTTGTACTCATGCTGTTTGACTCCAGCACCTATATTACAACACTTATATACTGCATATGCATTTTTAAAAATAAGATTTTACTTTCTAACTAAAATAGTAGTTGAACATCATCCTTGTAATATGTTAGCTATTTTCACAAAATCCACCCAAAGGAAAAAAAAAAAAAAGAACAGTACCAACCTTGAGAATTTAGATTAAGTGTTTGGCTAATCTATCTATTGTCAGTCATTCCTTCCAACCATGTGATTTAATGGTCATTGTCTACCTGAAACTACTCCTTAGGCATTTACAATTTTCAAAAAGCTCTAAAAAGGGTATAAATTGAAATTTTATATGAATGATTGCAAATTAATACAACTGAAGAAAAAATTGTGGTAGAGGTTTTCACACTTAGTAAGTATTAAAATATTACACATTTTGTAAAAAGTGGATTCTGCAAATGTCTGAACTTCTTAAGGATGAAAAAGATTAGTAAAGTTTACATTCATCTATTTACCAGACATTTATTTTGTGTCTGATTTGTACAAGGAGGTATAATGTTTTAGTTAAGGGCTGAGCTATAAAAACCAGCTGTCTGATAGCCAGTTGTGGTGGCAGGTGCCTGTAAGTCTCAGCTACTCGGGGAGGCTGAGGCAGGAGGATCTCTTGAGCTCAGAAGTTTGAGGTTACAGTAAGCTATGGTCATGTCACTGCACTCCAGCCTAGGGAATAGAGTGAGAACCTGTCTCTAAAAAAATTAAAATTAAAAACACTACACGCCATTTGGTTTGTATCCCATTAATATAGTCTGTGTGATCTTGAACAAATTATATAAATATTTAGTTTTTAATTTATCATCTATAAAGTCGAGTTATAATAATATTTATGTGATAAGGGGTATTAAATAAAATACTCTGTGTAAAGTGTTTGGCACTGCATCTGACATATACAAAGTGTTCAATAAATAGTGTTATCAGCCAGGCCTGGTGGTTCATGCTTGTAATCCCAGAACTTTGGGAGGCCGAGGCAGGTGGATCGCTTGAGCCCAAGAGTTCGAGACCAGCCTGGACAACATGGCAAAACCCTGTCTCTGTAAAAAAAAAAACACAAAAAATAGCTGGGTGTAGTGGCATGCATCTGTGGTCCCAGCTACTCGAAGGTTGAGGTGGGAGAGACACCTGAGCCTAGGAGGTCAAAGCTGCAGTGAGCTGTGATAGCACCACTGCACTCTAGCTTGGGTGACAAAGTAAGACCCTGTATCAAAAAACAACCACCACCACAACAAAATAGTGTTAGCTTCAATATAAATACATTATGAAGTGAAAGAATCTAAAGATGAAATTGGTGTGCATCTGGTTTGCCAGGAGATGAAGTTAATTTGTTGATTGAAATAATAATTTTATATAAATGATAATATATAAAATATATGGGTAGAGAAAATTTATTTTTTTAAATAAAGATAAACATAAATTGTCTAACTTTTAAAGATATAATAGAATATAAATTAAAAAACATGATAAATCACAAACAATAGCAAAATATAATACAAGTCTTAAAGTTGCTGAAATCTCAACAAACTATAATTACAAAAGACATTTAATCTGTAATCTCAGACAAACTTTGAATTCTGGTGTGAATTTTACTGGCATCTACTTATTTTGTGATCTAATTACATTGCATCTTGTTTTAATATTTAAATTTACTTACTATTTGCATTATCTCATATTAATGACTGTGACACAGGCTTCCAAGTATAAATATGTCAGCCACAGGTAGAAATGGGTGTCAGACATGTTTTGTCACATTAGAGTAGATGGCACTTGAATAAATGGAGGGATGAATTGGGTTACATCATGTAAAGAAGTTGTCGAGTCATAAATAAAATATATAATTGGAAGAAGTAAAATCTAGGAGCAGCTATTAACTAGCACACTGGATGAAATGTTTGGGTGACTGAAAGTAACATAAAACCATTTTCTAAAAAAAAATGGCAGGTTAATCACATTTGTGATTAACCTTCCTCCTTAGACACAATTAAAATAAAAAGAAAAGAGTAGAATATAAACAATTATGGACTCTCAAAAACACAGAGGAGAAGAGAAGAGGCATCAATAGAAGAGATAGAACATGGGGAAGTAACTGGTAACTGATTCATCTGGGGTAAGGAAATGACGATAAAGTGTGTGCAGAGGGTACAAGCAAAGAGATTCAATTCACTAAGCAGAAGTTCAAGATAGCCTCAGAACTTGAAGGCCCCCTGACAGCACAGGAAGAAAGTGAAACATGACTCAGAAAAGATTAGGTTGGTGCAAAAGTAAGTGCAAAAACCGCAATTACTTTTGCATCAACCTGGAAGTAAGTTGAAAGTCTAAACATGAAGAGTTAACACCTCTGCTACTCTTAGTCCCCGTTTCATGCAGAGGTTCTTCTCTGAATGAATTGGACATAGTACAATGACTTGGCATTCATCAACATCAGGCATAGTGCAGGATGGAGTGAGCCTTATCTTAAGTTGAACAAATAAAAATATTACCAGACCTATGACAAAAAATTCTGACAGAACATAAATTTCAACCAAGATTATATTTGAAATCAAATTAATAATCAGAGGTAGGAGCAAAATTAAAGATTTTTGGACACTTAAGAATTCAATAAATATATCATATTTGCATACTTTGGAAGCTACTCTTTGATGTGCTCCAGCATGATCTAGAAATAATCTAAAATTAAAAAAATATATATATGGGATTGCTTATACAGATGGTCCAAAACAGAAGAGCAGCAATGAGAAATCCCAGGGTGATAACTGTGCAGCAGGCTTAGTAAGCAATTTTTCCAGACTGAAGCAGGACAATAGAATATTTCAGGAGAGAAAATACTGCAAATCTTGAAAAATTAAGGAATTTGGAGAAGTCAGTTATAGATTTCTAGTCACAATATGCATTGCATATCAAAAGCCTCTTGCTCTGGAAAAGACAGACCAACTAAAAAGATATTGTACTTAAAATCTTCAAAATACTACAGTGAGAAGAAAGCACAGATACATGTATGAAGGCCTGTGATACCCAATGGTAAGGGACAGCAGACGATAGGTCCATAGTATTTAAAGACGGGTCCTAGGTACCGATTGGAAATCGCCTGTGGGTATTAGTCACATCAGTGTAGAACATTTTTCCTGTGCTTTTTCATAATGAAAAAGCATGGATTCTGGAGAGTCGGAATATACTGAACTTATGCTATACTCTGAGATGATACTGGTAACCAGAACTGAAGAAACTGACCTTCCATTCATTTCCAGCTTATGAGTGATCTCAGAGCTGTCGAAAGTTTTAAGTCTCCCTAGGAACTCGAGTCAGACAGGGAATGTATAATTTCCTTGATCTCCTGAAGCTACAGGTTTATTTTAAAGATTCCCATAGTGTTAAATTCCTAAAAATAAACAGACATTGTTACTCTGGGATTCTAATTGCTAGAAATGCTTCTGTATGCGTGCATGTTTATCACCATATTGTAATAGGAAAATTAAAATGGTTTAAATGCTTCAAAATATGTAGACATCACAAATTACAGAATATTAATTAATAACATGGGAAAATAGTTAATATATTAAGTGGAAATCAGGTTGTTTATATATAGTATGTAAAAGGTTTATGAGAAGCAAAATATACATACAAATAAATATACATTGAGATAAAACTCACAGTATAATTTCCAAAATGGTGAGATTATAAACAATTACATTTTTTGTGTGTTTCTCTTCATTTTAAAATTTGTATACAAGAAGTATGTAATATTTTTAACATGAGACAACATTTTTTAAGCCTTGTATGTTACAAACAAGATAGAGAGGATGAAATTACACCAATAAATCCAAGCTAATCCTACTTAGTTCTCAAACTGGTATCTGAGCTTCCCAGCTCCTAGGGAAATAAGAAGACTCCACAGATAGTATAGCTTTCACTGTGTGTATGTGTATGTCTATTATTTAAGAGTTCCGACAATAGTTTTTAATGAGGCATCCAAAAAGAAATGCAAAACAACATAATGACAATACTTGTACTAGCAGATTGAAAAAACAGTTGCATTTGTTATACCGGTGACTATTATAGACATTGACCCTTGGGAAAAGACATAGATAATAATGTTTGGTAAGGGAAATGCTATACAGACCAAAGTTAAGTTGCCTTGAGCTGTCTTTTGGTTAAAATATGCAGTTTTCACAGGCATAATGTCAACTGAAGTTTTGTACAAGAAATATTGTGCAGGGCAAAGTTAAATGATTAACTTATGTTGCTTTCCGGTGAGCTGGTGTAATATGAGAATTGAGCTTGGATTAACTTGAGCAGTAAATAGTTAACATGTGTAAGAGATGAATGTTTTACCTATTATGTTTCCTTAAGAGTGGAGCACATTTTTATAGCATTGGATGATCCCTATTTTACTACAGTTTTGACAACTTCAGTCTTGTTTTCAAGAGAAGGTAAATCCAAATTATACAAACGCGAGGTTGCTAGAAAGAGTGGCTCTTCGTATTCCTTTCTCAAATAAAAATAGATGTATTATATTTTCTGATGATAAAATTAATGTGCTTACTATCAAATTCAGAAAATAGAGGAAAGTGTGAAATAAGAAGAAAACCATCAAAAACTCCATGACCCCACTGTTATCATTTAAGTGCATTCAGCATTTAGTCATCAACATTTATATGTATATATACGTATGTATAAATACATACATATTTATATGAATATAAATATACAGAAAGATATGTGTACATAAGTTATGCACATTAACATATGTACACATAAATATCTGTTATAAACATAATTTTTCACTTTAAAAATGTATCATGAACCTGTTTTCCAGTTAAATAAAAGCATATTTATAACACGCTTAATGGTAAAAAGAGCTAGAAGATGTTTTTAATGGAAGAAAGAGCCATATGTTCTAGATATCAGTCATGTAGTTATGAAAATAAAGGGGACTAGATGGTTTTCTTATCATCCAGTAATTATTTCTAAAGGTGGTATTTAAAATTAGTGGAATAATATTTACACAGCTGTATATGTATATACCTATACAGATGTTTACGTATAGATGAACATATATAATTTACATTTGTATATGAATATGTGTGTGCTTTAGTAATTCACATGTATGTGAATTACATAATGGGTTAAATGAACGTGAACGATCTATTAATGCTTGGAATTGTTACGGAAAAATGGGTACAGGCTTCGCTCCGGGTACTGTTTCCCTGCCAAAGGCACTAGTTGTTGGCACAACTATCAGATATTCATAATCAAGATCCATTATGTGGGTTTCATCTCTCCCTTTGAATGGCACTTATCTTCTTACCTGATTAGCATTTTATACTCCATATATCTTAATGTCTTTCTTTTCTTTCTAAGATACTTTAAGGACAATGATAAAAGTGGGAATACAGATGAAAAGTATCCTGTCTCTCAAAGCCTCAAATTCAACTTCAAGAGCTTCATTTCAGCACTTTTCAGAGCTGCCTGATTGACTACTCCATACACTAAAGAATGAGCAGCAATTGAGTCCAATCATGCTGAACTAAAAGGAGTTGTGGAAGGAAAAACTTTTGATGTAGAGTTCAACTGTAAGAGATAAACAGTATTATTCCACATTAAGAGGCAGCATTTTCTCATGTCAAAACTCAAAAGAACATTTTACCGTGGAAATTCTTTTGAAAAAATTCTTATTATATGCCTGTATTGAACAATTTGTAAGTCTGATATTTGTACTTTTGTAACTGCTACAGAGCTTTACCCAGAGGTTCAATTATGACCTTGCATGGTGGACCCATTCTAAGCAATGGATAACCTTGCTGAGGTCAGAAAATATCAAAAATATTTTTTCTGAGTCTTTTTTTGAGTTTCATTTGCAAATTATTACGATCATAATTTTAGTAAAAGGTGATTCTCAGTCTTTTTTCCATTTTATGGCACACAAAAACTGATAACATTTGTATCATTGCTATAAATGTTGGTGTATGCCCACAGATGGAGATAGATTGTAGGTGCTGACAGCTGCAAGCTCTCTATAGCCTCTCAGGTAATCCTCATGTGTAGCGTGGCAGGGTGGCATGGCCTACCAGTTAGAAAGTCTTGTTCCATAAGGATATTTTATAGTGTAGTACATTTCAGTGTGCCTTGTCCACAACTAATAAGTATAACAATGTGGAAAATAATTCTATTCTTCAAAAATCAAATTTCATATAAATGAAACAGTAAATAACTAGAAACATATATCGGGAATGATTTTTAAACTTTCAGCTGTGACAAACTTAATCCTAAAGTTAGTCTCTTAACAATAGCAAAAGTTTAAAAGCTCAACTATATAAAAATTTAAAACATATACTTCAAATGGAGAAAAAAGGCATACTCAAAAGACAAACTATTAAGAAGTTTTAGATAAGCACAGAAGACAAATACACAGATTGAAAAGTGGGGAGACAAAATTTACTATAGATTCAATATAAATAAAATACAATGAAAACAAAAATATTCAAGTCAATAAACAATTGGACAATATTTTATAGGACAATAAAATAATATTTATTTCATTATATTTATAGGATAATAAAATAATATTTATTTTATTATATTTATAGGACAACAAAATACTATTTTATAGAACAATAAAATATTTCCTGACAGAAAAAAAAAAAGAAAGAAATGTTGCAGCTCTGGGGTGTTGGAAGTGGCAGCCACTGAATGTTCTTACAGCTTGGACTGACTTATCTGAATGCTACTGCTGGAAAGGAATTTAAATGTTTTTAAAAAGTCTCTATCCATCCTTGTGTTCAATTGTTCAATGTAACCTTATTTGAAGGCTATAAGATATAGTCATTATATATCAACATTCTAAAATTTTCTAAAATCTCGTACCTCAAGTGCATAGTCTTGGTTTGAATTCCTAACTATAAGGTAATAATTAACCCAGCTATTTGGCTATGATGTTCCACGGATTGCCTACCTCCCTGTTTGGTGGGGAAGAGGGGATCTCCATTTTCTTTCGTTGTAACTTTTCAATTCATCCACTCCCACATTTAGGGTCTATATTGCTACCATCCTGCTTCTGATGGTACTTTCCATACAAATAGTTACTTATGGTCCGGCGCGGTGGCTCACGCCTGTAATCCCAACACTTTGGGAGGCCGAGACTGGCAGATCACGAGGTCAGGAGATCAAGACCATCCTGGCTAACACGGTGAAACCATGTCTCTAGTAAAAATACAAAAAAAAACTAGCCAGGCGTGGTGGCGGGTGCCTGTAGTCCCAGCTACTCGGGAGGCTGAGGCAGGAGAATGGTGTGAACCCGGGCAGAGCTTGCAGTGAGCTGAGATCGTGCCACTGCACTCTAGCCAGGGCGACAGAGTGAGACTCTGTCTCAAAAACAAACAAACAACAACAAAAAAACAAATAGATACTTATGTTTTAAGTGAGGAAAAAGATTCATTAAAACAATAAAGGGAATGCATTACTTTCTTAATAGAAACTCTAAAGTGGGCAAGAATTGATCTAGCAACTTAAAGGTTATCATCAAGGACTTAATACCTCTCTGTCTCTCTGACCTATCTTCACACCATTACAGCAAAGAAAGGCTATCTTTCCCAGCACTCTCAAAGGAAACAGAAAAAGCTCCTATTTCCTGAAAGGCAGTCAACATCTCACTACCTCATTGGCTCTGTTTTTGTAATGTGTCCATCCATGAACTGATCATTGTTGACAGAGAGATGGGCCGCGATGATTAAGTCAAGTAGGACCCACCTTTAGAAGTGAGGGTCAGGACAATCTACCTATATCATCTGGCTAAAAACGGAGGAGGGTATGGGTACCCAGAAAAATCTAGGTGTTATTTTCCTAAAAGAAAGGGAGTAGATTAAAAGCAAAAATGTCGATTGTCATATACTAATTTAGAGACTATTACTTCTACTTACAGTAGTTTCATAAGGAATAATGCTCTATTTTTAAAATGAGAGTATATTTGGTTTTGGAGTAGAAGACTCAAAAGAAGTCTCTTCTACAAGGAGTAGAAGACTGTGTATCCCATCTAACTTAATTGTTTTCACTCAACAAATTGCAAACTTAGCTTACTTCTAAAAATTAATAGCATGCATGGTCATTTCTACTCTTGGGAAAATAACTGAGAATTACCCTATTTCACATAAGACAGTATGGTAATGAGTTTTACTTTCTTATGACATGACATCTGTTGGTTTCAGATCAGTGATCCAGAACTGAAAAGTTTTATCTAGAATTGTCAAGCTTTTAAAATTTCATATGCTAACAACTTAGGTCTTTCTCTTTTGAATCAGAATGACTCGAGGAAACATCTGCCTTATTTGTTTGCCGTGGCATTTCCTCCCCTTTCTAATATTCTGGAATATGGGTAATGAGAACAGGCTTCATTCTATACATGGCTATGAACACCATATACCAATTTAACTATTTTTAATTAATCAATCCATGCAACCAAATATAAAATAATAAAATATGTTGCTTGATTTTCATTATGCTTCCCTAACTATAACCCATTCTTCTTTGAGATCATAGGTGTGAATTTTTTTAATATAATAGTATTACTTAATTGCCTTGTCAAAATATTCCTTTAATATATTTTTCTAAATATTTGTGTAATATCTTTTTATGCTACCCTTAGTTTTATTTGAAGTTTTAGGGTCAGCGTAAATACTTATCCACAAGAGCAATCACTTTGATAAACGTAATTTTTCATTCTTCCTCAATAGCAGTTTTTATTTTATTTCTGGATGTTAAGATGAAATCCTGGTCTGTTAAGCCCCAGCAACTGCTGCCATGGCTACCATCCACAGGGAAATCCATCAGCCATTTCATGCTCATGCCAATAGCCACTGTCACCAGCTATTCAGATTGGCTCTTTATTATATATCTGGCTTATAACCAGTGATAGTGTTATTCTACATGACTAAATCTTCCAGCCTCTTCTAATCAAGCAGGAGATGTCCTGGAAGGGATTCTGGTCTAAGTACAAACACGTTTTCATAAAATTTATGTTTTATTGCATCCTTTTCCAATAACTTATCAGTAGAAAAACAGAATTCTATGGAGCAGGCATGTGAAATATGGCCTTAGCACAATCTCAAAGGTAAACATTTAATCTCACAATCAGTTCAGTTTCTCTAACCTCAGATCTACTTGAAAGTAAAATTAGAACATGTGAGGGGGGAAAACATTTTATTACTCATTAACTTGTTGGTTTTGAGAGAAACTTTAAAAATTCAAATTTAAGAAAAATCACATTTAATGAATATTTTAATTTACACATAGATGAATGTGCATGTATGTGTGCACACACACATCCCAGCACATACACACCAGACAAATGGAAAAGCTGGCATAGAAATTATTTCTGAGTAATGCTTAACATATTCCACAAATTTTAGTCGAGTAATAGAATGCTTGTTGGTCATCATATTGTCTACATGTTCTAGATTATAGCTAGACTCAACACTAGAGTAAATGAAGGTCTAGGTCTTCAAACTAATTCGTGCTTGTCCTCTAACTCATATTATGTGTGCCCACAATCTTTGTTCAATTTCTTTTGAAAGAATAACAAAAGAAATTACTAATTATGTCAAACATTCAAAGAAACATCTTTGATGTAGAATTAAACAAAAGTTGAAGTATTTCAATGAAGGGCAACGTTCTTTCTGACAAGAGAATATCTCAGCTATTCATGCTATTAAACTCTACACTGTTTTCCATTTCAATAATGTCAGCTTTATCATGTCACTTTTCTTCTTGGCATTTCCATTTCAGTAGTGTTTGCTTTGTTTTGGCCTATTAATCCCCTTACTTAAATTGGTGCCAGTCTTTCCCAGACTACATAGTTCTTTGATAGATATACAGTAAAGGAAATAATTTAAAAATGTGCATTTCTAGCAAACCTGGGAATGGCAGACATTCTATGCCTTGTCAAGAAGTTACTTACCATATCTGGATTAGACACATTTTCTGCTACATACACACAGTCTTGCAAGTAAATTTTTCTACTAAAATGTATCTTTACATTAAGTTGTTCAGACACTGTTTGCATTTATTTAAGAAGACATTGTACTAATAATTCTGAAAACTTATAATGATATGTGGATTGGACTCCAGAAAGGGGCAAAATATTTAATATCTTCATAGGTTATTATGTGTGCTAGAAGAGGAAGAATTCTCTTCATGTAAGAGCTCTGTGGATGTACTGAGGACTAATCATCAAACCTGGAACTAAGGTTCCTGGAGGAAGAAACACAGAAATCTGCTCTTAGTTTGTGGATAGTGCTTTGGATGGGAAAATAAATTATGTTCATTGGTAGAACAATTACTTTAGAACCCACTAAGTACCAGATACACATTTAGGTTTCAGGAATACATCAGAGTACAAAACAGACAACTATGCCTCAATGTCCTCCTGTGCTTTACATCCTAGAAGGAGGGACTGACAGAAACTGTCAATAAGTAGATTACACAGAATATTATAAGTGCTATGATAGTACAGGGTAAGGGATTTGGTAGTGCTTGGGTGCAGTGGGGGTTGCAAATTACAGAAGGTAGATGAGGTGGGTCTCGCTGTGAAAAATCACAATGGCAGCAGAGTGAGCAAAGGGGAGAGTAGTAGATAGGGTCAGTCAAGTAAGAAGGCCAGGTTTTGCAGGGCCTCTCCAGCCATTATAAGGACTTTGGCTTTTACTGTAAGTGAAATGAGAGAAAGGGCACAGAATGATCTGACTTAAGTCTTCAAGGATAACTGGCTACTGTGCTGAGAATGGGTTGTATGGGGCAAAGGGGAGGAAAGTGGTTAAAAGGCTACTGAAGTCATCTTAGATGGGATAAGAGTGGAGGGAGAGAAGGTGGCAAGATACAGTTGCATCCTGGCTATAGGCTGACAGAGAGCCAATAGGACTTCCCACTGAAATGTACAAGTGGTATGAGATAAAGAGAAGAGTGAAGGAGGTCTCCAAGGTCTTTGTCCTAAACAACTGAGTGAGAGTTAAGGTGCCTGATATCGCACAGAAGACTGAAAAGAAAAAAAAACATTTCATATAGTAATCTGTGTTATGGCACTCATATCGTTTCTAAACCAGCCTCCAAGAGAAATTTTGCCACATTTAAAAAGTTTCATTCTAGAGAGCGGGTGGGGCCTCTCTCTTTGTGAAGCTATTTAAGAATGATAGCTCCAGAGATTTGGGGGTGTAAGTTCACACACAGCCTGAAGATGATGAAAAACAGAAGTCAGAAGTATGAATGTGGAGTTTCAAAACACAAAATTTATCATTGGTGAAGCCAAAATTGCTGAAGGAATAGAGAGAGAAATGCTAACTGGGTAACAAACGTCCTTTGAGTCACTAAGAGACAAGCTTCAGTGAAGGGAAGTGGAACTAGAGACTACATAGTGAGGATTAGACTCCATGAGTCCTAGAGGTGAGCCTTCTTTTTAGCCTGTCCCGCCCCAGAAAAAGAGATTTGGGAAGTCTAGGATACTTGCACTCTGTTTTGAGGAGCAGGATAAAGGTAATATGTTATTCTCTTTTGACTGTACTTCAGATATGATGTAGTCTTGCATCTTGCAAGACTTTTCTACAGTCTTGCAGTGGAAAAATAAGGTTTATATGTTTTGCAATATTTAAACTTGCTTTTGACAAAATCTCTTGATTTTCAGAACAACTTTTTGAAGTAGGTAAGACAAGTGTCTTAGTCAGTTCAGGCTGCTAAAATAGAATACCATAAACTGGGCAGATTGAACAAACAATGTGTATTTCTCACAGTTCTGAAAGGCTGGAACTCTGAAATCAGGGTGCCAACATGGTTAGAGTTCTGTTGTCAGCCCGTCTCCTGGTCCACAGATAGCTGTCACTTCATTGTATCCTCACGTGGCAGAGAACAAAGAGGAAAAGCAAGTTCTTTCCTGTCTCTTCTTATAAGAGCTCTGTGATGGTTAATATTAAGTGTCAACATGATTGCATTGAAGGATGCAAAGTATTGTTTCTGGGTGTGTCTGTGAGGGTGTTGCCAAAGGAGATTAACATTTGAGTCAGTGGACTGGGAGAGACAGACCCAGCCTTAATCTGGATGGGCACCATCCAATGGCTGTCAGCGTAGCTAGAAAAAGCAGGAAGATGAAGGTGGAAAAGCTAACTTGCTGAGTCTTCCAGCCTTCATCTTTCTCCCCTGCTGGATGATTCCTGCCATTGAACATCAGGTTCCAGATTCTTCGGCTTTTGGACTCTTGGACTTACACCAGTGGTTTTCCAGAGGCTCTCAGACCTGCAGCCACAGACTGAAGGCTGCATGGTTAGCTCACCTACTTTTGAGGTTTTGGGACTCCCACAGAGCCACTACTGGCCTCCTTGCTCTTCAGCTTACAGACAGCCTATTGTGGGACTAATACCTTGTGATCGCATGAGTGAATTCTCCTTAATAAACTCCCTTTCCTATATATGTATATCCTATTAGTTCTGTCGCTGTGGAGAATCCTACCTAATTCAGACTCTGACCCCATTATGTGAGCATCACCATCATGAGCTAATTACCTCCCAAAAGTCCCACTTCCAAACACCATCACATTGAGGAATCAGGTTTTAACATTTGAATTTTGTGGAAACACAAACATTCAGTACATAGCAACAACATGAGTATTATTATTCCTATTTTATAGAAAGATGAAACAAAACTGAAGCTAAGAGAGGTTAGGCAATAGTCAAGGTATTACAAAGCCAATACATTGCTAAACCAGGATCACTTTTTCTAGATATACATTCATATACAAATCTTGTGATCCCTGCATTCTTACTGTTACCCATTCTTAACCAATACAGTTGGGAAAGCCCAGGAAGTATTAAGGCAACTGGCAGCTATACTTCCACTAAAAACTAGTGTACACAGGCAAAGAGCACACTGATAAGAACAGCAAGTAACAGTTCTGTTGTCTTAACAGAGAAACACATAGTTAAGCTTTCACTTCTTGTTTCCATGTGACAAAAAAGCAAAGAAAAAATTATCAACTGTTCATGCTACTGGGTAAGGTTGGTAATTTAACCAATGTAATTTGCTATCAATAATGCAGTCGTTAACTACAGCTTTTAGCAAGTCTTGGCCTCATTAGCCTCAAGTCTAATCAACACTAAATCAATTTATATATACAAAATGTCTGTGAAATGACATACATCCCTGTACATATTTTACTGGGTACATTATAAAATGCTTCCCTACTATAGTATTTTAAGAATGATTTTGACATTATTAAAACATAATTTATTTTCTTTATTAAAGAAAGTGAGTTGACTTATGTTCTTTTCTTAGAATTAATGGCAACAGTAAATGACTACATAGCATACTTAGTTTGAAACATACAATATCCATACAGTGGCATTTTAACTATGATGACAGCAATTTTATAATGATTAAAAGGTATCTTGTAAACATGATTTATGTTACTTACATAGCATTTGCAAATAATTATTTCTTTTAAGAGATACTTTAAAAAATAGATACTTTCAGTGATTTGAAAATACTGATTATAATGTTGCTCAAATAAACCGTGAACTGTTTTAACAAATATGTATATATTATAAATGTAACTAATACATTTTTTTCTAAATGTGTTTTCCTAACAGATAAACTTTCAAAGTAAGTGAAAACATTTTACTTTTGGTACACCTGGGTACACTATTCATGGTAAATGGTATTTATCTGTATCTTTCTTTTTTTCTTATAATTTCAGCCCTTGCCCAAATAAAGTATTTGACTTTGAAGTGGTCCTTCTACTAAACTGTGTTGCTCTTTAGCTATCTGTTTGACTAAGAGATTCAGTTGGTCATAACTTTACTCTGCTTCCAGGACTAGCTGCTTAAAAAATGTGAGGTTAGCCTGCTTCCAGAAAACAATATAATAATCAATAATATATAAAGATGTATTTAGTACAGGACCTGGGGTGCACATGCTCACTAAATATTAGTAATGGCAAAACCAGCAATTACGTTTGCGTCAAACTAATACTTATTTTCCCTTCTATTCTTCTCAGTAAAATGTCTGCACTGCTTTCAGTACCCAATGCTGAGACTTTTAATCACCCAAGCACACATTCAATTAATTTCTTACCCAAACCAGTAACCAGTAGCCCATTGCTTTCAACATGGGACATCTGTGTTTGAGTCAACGGCTCTCTGCAACCTAGTCCTGAAACACCAAATGCATTCCCTTGAGATGACTATGAAAACCAAACATTATTGAAGTTCTAGCCCTGAGCATGGCTGACTTGAGGTCAAATTCAGTTACAAAAAAAATATTAATAGAAGTGGAAAAAAATTAAATGATAGATTAGGAGACATATTAGGTACAAGCACTTGATAAGTACCTTGAAAGGAAGAAAAATAAATAGAAAAATAAGAAAAAAATATTAGTAAAGAAGTCAGGAAAAAAGATGTTTAAAGGGTCAGGAAAAGGAGAAAAGGAAAGTTAAAAAAAAAAAAAGCCAAAAAGTAAAGTCAATTGCAATTAAATCTGTCTTATGCCTGGCACATAGCTTACTATGTGCATGCTTTCTAAAGACTTAATGACTCTTTTTTCCTCCAACATATCTCCATAAACTTCCTGTATATATCTTTAATAGAATAAGATGCAATTATCAGGATACAGAGGTTGAAAATATATGTTATTATATATAACACAGCAATTTGATATATAAAAGTTTTGCTAAATTAGTATCATTCCCTAGGTAGGTTTATTTCTCAAGTAGTGATTTTGTGCATTTGTGAAATTCAGACTTTTTATTCAGGTACGTTTATTTTAAGGAACAGGTATGTTTATCTGAATGAAGTGGACTCAACTAACAGGTGTTCCTGTCCAAAAGACGTTGTTGGAATGAGCAGATAGGACACTTACAAATAAAAGTTAATTCCCCACATCTAGTAAAAAGTTTAAGGAAATTACTAAATGTCCAGAAAATAAGTAAAAGTATCAAGTGTTAATCTCAAAAGATTATGTTAAATTTCTACTATCCTTTCCTCACAAATTTTCCAGACCAATATCAGACTATTATCCAGATAGAGTATTAATGTGTCCTAAATTTACTATTATTTTGTAAGCTGAAAGGGAGAGATAATCTAAACAAAATTAGTAGGTTAGAGAAAACATAGACATGAATTAACTACTTTTAATGAAGCAATGGGTCTGTATGAAAAACTGTTTTTTAGAAATCTAAATGTGAATTGTGAACATGATGAGAAGATCTTTTGAGAAGATATTTCTGAACATATACAAATGATAACTTACACGTCATGATGAAAGATTTTCTCAAATGGAGCTGGAAGTTATATTGTAATAATAAATGCTTTTAAAGACACTGACAGATTAAAAGACCATACCATAAACCAAGGCTTTAGTTACTTAAAAAGCTTTTGGCAAAATAAACTCTACATCTGCAGTCTACGGTTCCATATTTGAAGCTAACAATTTATGTGATTTTATCTTTTGAGATACATTTGGTCATTGGAAATTTAATAGTCAACAGCAGCCTCTTGAAAACTTCAGATTTAAGGAGCCCCCTGTGCAAACTGAAGAATTCACTGAATACAAAATTATAGTAATTTTAGCAGACTTAGAATCTAATGATTACTTTAACATTCATGCTGAGATTTTTCTTGATGTTGGCTAATATGTATCCCTTAGATAAGTATATTTTAGTTTCTCTAATTTTTTTCTTATTGAAAAGTGAATAACTTTTAATATTTTTTTCCCAATAGTACTGTAAGCTTCGCCTCAGTGCAATGATAAGTTTTTGTGTCTCTAAGCATGAGCTGGAACTTTTGAAAGATGAATTTTTTTCTGGAGATACACTGAATATACATGTATTAAAGTTTATATCTAATGGCACTCCAATCCAGAAGTAAATACCGATTTCTTTTACCATAGGTTAGTTCTAGGACTTTTCCTAAATGTAATTGTATAATATATAGTTTTGTGTCTAGATTCTTTTGCAAGTCACAAGGTTTTGCAATTAACCCATGATGCTGTATCTGCCAATAGACTACTCTTTTTTATTGCTAGGTAGTATTTCATTATATGAGTAAACCACGGGACAATTTATCTGTTTTCCTCCTGATAGACATTTAGGTTGTTTGGGCTACTATGAATAAAGCTGTCATGAACATGCTTGTGTATGTTGTTGTATAATGCATTTTCATTTCTCTTGGATAAATACCTAGACTTGTGACTGTTGAGTAATATGACTGATACATGTTTGTCTTTATAAAAAATAGTCAAACCATTTTTTCAAGTGATGGCGCCATTTTACACCAGCACGAGTGAAGTTGCTCCAAATACCTATCAATTTATGGTGCTGTGGTCCTAGAGTCAGCATTTTGAAGCAGTAGCTTTTTGTTCCCCAAGCTTTCTAATTGAAAAGGGAAAAGAGTATGTAGACACAACTATACACACACACACACACACACACACACACACACATAGTGGCATTGTTAGTAATGACAAAGAAATCTTTGAAATGTATATAAATGTTAAAGAAAATGAATTGGTTAGTAAAGGCAATATAGCTATATAATAAAATAATACACATACATTAATTGGCCATTTTTATTTTCAAAAACAATTCAAACCTACAAAAGAGTTGTAAGTATATTACAATGAATTCCCATATATTGTTCATCTACATTCACTTATGTACCAATGATAATACTGCTTTTTTAAAAAATAGCAGCTACTTATAGTATTTTAAAAGGAAAAAAACTACAGATCGCATTTCCCTTTAGGTAACGACATAATCTGCATGCGTTACACAAAGAAAAATGTTCTCAGTGTTTCTCTCTGGATAGCAAAATTATAGGTGACGAATTATGTTTTTCTTTTTGCCCATGTATAGTTTATACACTTTTTACAAAGAGCAGGATAAGATAATAAAAGGAGCTATATTAGTTCTCAAGGAGCTATTTTCTAATACACATAGTTCTTTTATTTAAATTCTAGGTTAAAGTGAAAATGTCAATCACCCTTGTGAATCTTTATCAAACTAGAGCAGCAGCCCACCTTATTTACGGATTGTACACTACCTTATTATTTTTGGATCCTATGATTATCTACTGAATATTACTGAAATCTGATTAATATTTTAGAAGTCTGTATAAAGCTAGAAAAAACTATTTTATTTCAAGGTTGACAACTTTATGTAAAACATAATTGATAAATTAATACCTTTCATTTAGATTCTGAAATTTCAAAGTAAATAATTCTGGATTACTTTACTTGAAAAAGGGTGCTGTGGAATAGAATACTACTTTTGATGCTATGATTCTAAAATAGATTTTTCTCCCTAAACCTCACTACATCATGTCTATTTCAATCCAGGCTACTGCCATCTTAAACTCCTTCTGGAGTTACCATTGATTACAGAAGATAAATGAGTTAGAGTTGCTTGTGGATGAGATCGTTGCCATTGATATATGTCTACAACAATGCGCTATGTTTATGTGGTTATACAGTCTCAGAAAAGAGTTGTAAACATTAACACTAGACCTAAAATTTTCATGGTTTCTTGTATTTCACCAATGTTTATCGTATATGGCTTGTAGATTTAGAGCCAGAATTTGTTAAGGCACAATATAGATAAACTATAAATATGAAAGCTCTTAGCCTAGAAACCAGAGGCACCTAGAAATAAATTATAGGCTCTTTTATATATTATAAAAGCTAAACAAACAAACACAAATAAAATATGAATTTATGAATGAATTACTTTATAATAAATATTGACTGAAGCATTCATCCATAAAAATATTCACTTCCTCTTTCCTACATCAGTGCAGTGTTTGAGCACCTGAAGTTAATTCTTCCTATTTGAGAATTCTTCCTTAGGCTGAATTGAAATTGTTTCTGTAAACCTTGAAGACATACATAAAATTACTATCCATGGCCCTTAGGAGAACTGTTTTTTCAGGGTTAAAATAGCTTAATGTTCTGCTGTTCAATTTATTTTATAATTCTCACCTTAAAATTATAATTTTGCAACTAAAAATACAGTTAGTAATAGTAACTATGGAGAGATTCATGTCAGGTTATAAGACACTTAAGGCTATAAATTTGCAGGTGAAATTCCAGATCAAAGGGAAGGAGTAATCAGTGCCTTCAAGCCTTATCAGCACTGTATATAGAGTTGTGTTTCTGAAAAAGTGTATTTGCACTGAAACATGCAAATTGTGGATCTTAACATTTGAAAAATTCATTATCAAAGTGAAGATATTGGAAACTTCATTTCTGTACAATTTCATATTTTAAATATTATAGGGTTTGTTTAAAGCAGCATTCCTGTGGCCATTTTTCACAAGATGTCTGAAGGAAAATGTTCCAGAGTAAAACAAGTTTGGAAAAGGCTGCATGTTCTATTTAGCTTTGGATCTTTATAATGCAAGATAACATACTGAAGGTTCTACTTTGTATACCTTTCATAATGCACACTGGGAAATGCTTGTTCAAAGTAAGTTCATTGGTATATTTGTTGTTTAACCATTTATTTAACATTATTATTACATTGATTACCTTTTCTTTCATTGAACCAAATTATTTTGTTAAAGATTCAAGCAAACCATTCAAACACAAAATTGTTTAATCAGGTTACAACTTAAAAAGAGAAATGGCAAAAACCAAGAATCCACAATTTATAAAATTTATCAAAGATAAGTACATAACAACAGATAATAAAATTACCCCAGTACTTATTTTTGAGACGGTTATTATTTTGTTCAGCAAAAAACTGTTTAAATTTATTTCATTATTCATTAAAATACTATATAAATTGTCATATGTCATAAGAACGAATATCGCTATTGTAGTGTTATGTCAATTATTAATTGATAGCATTAATGATAGGTTTTTAACCAAAACATGTAAGACTTGATCAGTGTTTAAGGGGGGAAATAAAGCAACAGTTTATCAGAGTAAATTTCATATTTTAAATGGAAAAGTGTACTGTACTGCATTAATGATACTGTTACAGAATTTTATCTAACCTCCCAACAGTAGTGATTCACTAATATCTGTCCTGAGTAAACAGTCACTCTTTCAAGTCCTGAAGAGGCCTGTGTCCAGTGTACCAATCAAAAAATTGCAGACAAAAAGTAAGTCAGCTTAAGCCATTTTAACAATGTGATATTAATTATGACGGGATGGCTGAGTTCAAGCTAAATAGTATTTCAAGTTTCAAATTGTTTGGATTTCTTTTTGGTTACATAGTCCTAATATATAAATCAGCTGCCTTCTGAAAATTGGAGTTTTAAGCAGAATCTCACTAAGACTTCTCTTGTTATCTAGATCTAAATAAAAAGGGATTTACATACTGTCAGTATATACTGAACAGAAAACCTTGTAAAACAGTAGTAAACTGGAGGGATGCATTAGTTTTAACACAAAGCAAAACCTTGTAAACTCAGGAGATAGATAAACCTGCCAATAGAATCACAATTCTAAATGTGAATCTTTATCAAAGTGGTAACGCAGTGTAAAGAAGGGTTTTAAATCAGTTCATTAGTCTTTATGGTCGCTTCCGTTGACTAGAAGTAAAAACACCAGCAGAAAGGAAGATAAATTAAGGAGTACCCCCAGAAAAGAATTGCAATTCATGGTAAATAAGAAAATAGAATTTCTCTCATTAAAAACTAAACAAAACAAAAATATATAAACAAAACCCAAAAAAATCTATGTCATGTGTCATGAAAGACAAGTTAACAGAATGTTTCAACATCAGTTGTACTGTTATATCTTACAGGAAGCAGAAAAGAAATTAAGCTTTGTTTCAGTACTGAATTAAATCATCAAGAGCGGAGTGAGAAGACAGCTATTTTTATTTTAGCACCGTACCTTCTGTGATCTGCTACTATATATTCGGTCAACAATTCTTGTGGAAAAAAAAGTTGCAAGTAACCAAAAAAAGAGTGTTTGGAAAAAAGAAGTCTAAATTGTGTCACCAGTGAAACAATATAAAATGAAGCAACAACAACAAAAACCCTTGAATGGCTCTATTGAGGCAGTAATGCCATCCAAACCCAGAGCAACACATGGACTGTTCATCTCACATTGTTTTCCACATTTTTTGCACAGTGACTATTTGTAACTACATGTATATGCAAAAGAATATTATGAAAATCCAGTAGCAGATAGAAGTCTTTGGTTAAAGTTGGAATAACAAACACATAAATATGAAAATGATATAACAGGATGGAGCAAAAATAGAAGACAAAGGAACGAAGGTACAGTAAATTAAGCGATTTCTGGTTAGGACTTTAATTCATTTGGCCTTTTCCCCTTTCAACAGCTCTAAAAAGTAAAATATGCAGGTGTTTTCCAAACAAAGTTACAGGCTTTCAATTATAAAATAAAGAAGTTCTATAATTCTTTGGGAAATTAATATGCTAAATATCATCATTCTGAATTGACTTTAGTCTGAAATTCACCCATGACGTGTTAACGCAGTCAATACACAGTCAGGTTTGAAAGTGTTAGAAGAGATTTAGAAAAGTAGTAATATCTGTTCTAAAAGATGCTTGATGATGCATTTATATATTGATTTATATATACACTTAAAGAAGTTTAAGAAACATCTGTAAAGTTCTAAGCTATTTATAGGATTCTGGATTTGGTAACCTATCTGCTGTTTGTTTCTCAGCAAGTGTTCAAGAACACAGCTCTCAATGTTTTGGTGTTTGCCCCCAGAAAGATGATGGGGGCCTTTTCTCTGATGCCTGACCTGAGGAAATCCTTTCAAATATTAAAATCATAGCCTAGTGGTATTGTTTCAAGGGAATATCTATTGATTTATCCAAGAGCTTGTGCAAGCTCTAGGGTATAACAAGGTTTAATTTAGATTTATTACAAGATTTAGTTGTTATTTTTATTATTCCAGAATATGTAAATATAAAGTCAAGACAAAAATAATAAATATCTCTGTTACTTGAAAGTCAGGGCTCTAGTCAGTCAAGCAAAAATGTCAGACATGTATTGTTTTTATACCCTAAAAAATTGTGGCATGGTCAGTCAGAAGGTAAAACAATACAGTGGCTGTTAGAGAAGTAACTGTGTAAGTACCTCAGCAGACAAAGCTGTGGCATTTTAGTCGCCCTCACACAAGAAGAAAAGAGCAGAAGCATAACAACTTTGCACTCAATTGAGCAAGAAAATGGGAATGAGCATTATTTCTTGTGATTTGAAGAGAAATACTGTTTTTTGTTTGTTTGTTTTTTACTTGATTGAAGGATTGAGGTTTGAAAAGACAGATGGCTAAATTTAAGATTCTGAGTCCACTCAGTTTTTTGCCACTGTCATATAATGCATGTTTCCAAATTAAACCAATCATATTTTCCCTTTCCTGTGAATTCTAGGATAGCACATATCACACTCACTCTTATATCTTAGCTATTTACGCACATCTGAAGTTCTTGGTAAAATTATAAGCTCCTGGGCAACAGGTGCATTTCATCTGCTTACTGTGTCCTACAACACTTAAAGCAATGCTGTGCACAGCTTGGGTTCTCTTTAAATACTCAGCACATCAGTAGGCTTTGCAACAAACGGGATATTCACAATGAAGAAATAATACTATAGACAAATTAGGAGCTCAAAAACTCCAACGAACGTAGTTGACTTGAAATATATGTATGCATTTTGTAGTGCTTTGTATATAAAAAAAGTAAAACAGGAAATTAAAGAAGAAACTACAAAAATATCTTTGCTACTTTTTCAGAGACTTAAAACAACAACAACGACTACAACTACAACAACATTTGGCTGGGTGCCGTGGCTCATGGCCGTAATCCCAGCGCTTTGAGAAGCCAAGGCAGGAAGATCACTTGAGACCGGGAGTTTGAGACAAGTCTGGGCAACACAGCAAGACCCCCATCTCTACAAACTATTTTTTAAAAATTTAGCTGGGCATGGTGGTGCATGCCTATAGGATTAGCTACCTGCGAGGCTGAGGGTGTTGGATTGCTTTAGCTCAGGTGTTTAAGGTTACAGTGAGTTATGATCATACCACTTGCATTCCAGCCTGGGTGACAAAGTGAGACTATGTCTCTAAAATTAAATTAAATTAAAAAAACACTGTCTGTCCCCTGCAAAGTTTTACAATACTGATGTAATTATTTAGTTTTAATCAGGTTGGCCAGTTTCTGGCAGGTGCTGCAAAAGCAACATTTAAATAGAATATGGCTAGACGGACTGCTTTCATATGTGCAAATGCTGCAGGTTTTCCCAAAATAACCTGTTAGAAATTTCATTGCTATTTTCTTAAGACTTACAGAATGCTGCCTAAAATATGGATGACCAAATTCTGTTTTTCTAAAGGCAAAATCAATACATTCTGTGATCTAGAAAAGATGATTTTGAAAACTAAGAGCAGAACAGCAACATATAGGGAGAGGTGCATATGTGTTTGTTTTGCATCTTAATTTTAAAACTATTATTTGAAGATAAATCTTATCTTTAATTTCATAATCTACTTTGCATGAAGGCATTTGTGTTTCACTAAGAGGTCACTCACCTGTACATCTTTTTGTACATTTAAGGAGTCAATGGAAATAAAATTACAAAAAAGGGCTTTTATCCCCCCAAGAAATTAGATCTTAGCAAGGATCTCTTATTCTCTACTCAATCAGAGGTGCTGGCACTCCACTGATGTCTATAGAACATCTTAAGGTCTCCAGTAGAATAAATCAAGAAATAAATATATAATATATAATACACAAATATATACAATACTAAGTGTGTGTGTGTGTGTACTTAAATGTTTGTGCATGAAAGAATGTATAATTACAGTTTATAATGCTCCTTCAATATGAATACTGGGTTAAAGTAAGTTCACCATGTTCTTTATAATAAGGTGCTGGGGACTTGGGGCAGAGCAAGGTGGAGGAATAGAAGGCTCCACCGATTTTCCACTCAAAGTGGACACCAATTTAACAGCTATCTACACAAGAAAAAACCTTCATAAGAACCAAATACAAGGTGAGCACTCAAAGTACTTGGTTTTAACTTCATATTGCTGAAAGGCACTGAAGAGGTAGGAAAAACAGTCCTGAATCACTAGTGGCAAACCTCCCCCCAATGCCAGCAGCAGTTGTGTGATGCTGAGAGCGTGACTGTGACAGAGATGCCGTATATCTTGATTGTGATTGTGTATACATGGTTATATACATTTGTCAAAATTCATCAAGCTGTACATTGAAGAATGGAGAATCTTACTGTATGTGAATTATACCTCAATATATCCAGTAATTGTGACTTGAGCGATAGGACTATCATATCAAGATGTTGTCTGATAGACCAGATACTGTGGGACTACCAACTCCTTGATTGGAATAACATTCTATAAATGTACTTAAAACTGGTGTTTGATTTAGGACATCCATTTTATAGTTTTGTTTCATATCAAGCTTGTAATCCATTAAAACATCCTATATGTATCTAGCTTATAAAAAATTAAATGCAGTATTTCATACTAATACTTTAAAGATTTCATCTTATGTATTTAAATCTATTATATGAACTTGATGAAATCTTTTGTAATCTACATATTACTATACAAAGGATTAGATATTATATACAGTCTTGTGTCATTTACAATTTAGTCAATATGCTTTTTTCACAAATCATCAGAAAAATGCAAATAAAAAAACCACAATGAGATACCACCTTACCTCAGCCACAATGGCCAATATTAAAAAGTTAAAAAACAGATATTGGCATAGATTGTGGTGAAAAGGGAATGCTTATATGCTGTTGGTGGGAATGTAAATTCGTACAACCTCTAGGGAAAACAGTATGGAGATTCCTCAAAGAACTAACAGTAAATCTACCATTCAACACAGCAATCCCACTACTGTGTGTACACTCAAAGAAAAATAAATCTAAACAAATTAATGAAATATCTTTGTCCTTAATCATTGATAAAATCTTCAATATTGGAAATGAAGTTACATATGTTCTGCATGTTATCATTTTAGTTCTTTTTTATTTCAAAAAAAGGCTTTATGTATTTCTTTTAATTTTTACTACTGGTGAATTGTTTTAATTAAATCACGTAAATTACTGTAAAGTTTTGTTTTCTTCGTATCTCTTAACACTTATAGATTTGAGTTGTTTATAAAATGTATAAACCTTTATATATTTGAGTTTTAAAAATATATAATTTTTTTAAAATGTGATATTAAATTTTTGTATGAGAATATATATTATTTATATTCATTCCATAAAATTAGATATATATATAAGTAATCCCCATTGATTGAAATTACATAATGCTATCCTTTGCTTGAAGTTGTGATATTCCTAACCTTCTAAATTGTTCTGTGAAACATGAACACATACATACACAGACACACGATCTCAACAGAAAAAAAATATTTTCTATACACATTCCAGTTCATTTTTACATTTGTTAGTGTGCAAACATTTTCAATTATAGAACAGAAAAGATTCCTCTTCCAAAAAGTGAGGTACATGTTGACATGTATGTCATCATTTGTGAATCATCAATCATCACTTGTGGTTGAGAAACCATACTGTATTCTCACATAATTAGGTTTAGATACTGAAATATTTTAGTCCTGTTATAAGATGTGCAAAGATATTTTAAATAGCATTATATTCTCAGAAATAACATTTTGTAGATTTAATACTTCTTAATAATTAACTATTTCTATTTACCCATCAATTTCAATGATTAAATATCTTTCAAGATTCTCAAAATATAAAACTTGTCACACACGATAAGAAAATGACACATTTTTAAACCAACCCTCCTCTATTTCTGGATACTTGAGATCACTATTTCTTCTACCTTATAATCCACTCATTCAGAAATATCTTAAATTTCCAAGGGAGACATCGAGGCTCATTTGCTTTTGCAAGGTTTCCAAGCAGGTAGGAGTCAAGGAATTCAAAGTAGTGCACAGAGCAGGAGAAATTGACTTACAGATATGGATATAATTTAGGCATGCACACAGGGGCTTGGCTGATTTTAAATGTACAGAATTACCTACTTCATGTTTCATAATGTCTTCTTTATTGTACTACATATGGAAATGCCAATAAAAACTATTAAGCTAAAAAACACTTTATGAAAGTTGTAAAATGTTAGTTTGCATTACACTTCAATCAAAACTTATGGCTCATTCAAAGCTCTGTTCATTACCTCTCTCTTTTTCTAGTTCAGTTCCTGCAATACTCCCCAAAAAGTCCTGTGGGCATCTGAAAGATTGGTTCCAATATATAAATTAACAGACATTGAGGCTAAGAGGAGACCATCCCTAAGTTGTGGTATGATTGTTTTCATAATGAGAAATAGCACATATTTTATCTGTAGTGAAATTCATAATAAGAATGCAGAAATAAAAGTGTGAGCTCTACTAATAAACAGGAAAAAATGTTCTGCTAAATTTTTTAAATTAGGTGAGAAGTGACAAAATATTTTCAAAATAAGTAACTCCAATGAAACATAAAAAATATATGATTTTTCAGGATACTAAGAAAACATGTTTTCTTTTTCCACAGGTAATTTTTCAAACAATATTTTCTAAATCTTTTAAATTTAGTTATCACTATATTCTTGCTCTCGGGGGGCCTACACAGCAGTTGTAAAGATAGGACAGGTCTCACATTTACTTAAAACAAGAATGAAGAGGAAGAAATTCAAAAGTAACCAAGCTTATCATAAAATGTCAAGATTACAGAATTGGGAATTTGAGAGCTAAATTCATATATTTTTAAAAAATATATTTTTGTATACCTTCTCTATAACTGTGTGACTCATGTCTTCTAGAAATATGACCATAAAAGAGTAGCAAGGGAAGAATTCCAGAACATAAGAAATTAGTTAAGGTATATTGATAAAATGTCAGCAATAGATCATTTCTTAAAACACTTACACAACATTTGATGCATATTTAAAAATTAATGAAAAAATCAAGAAATGTCAAAATATAGAGAAAAGGTCGGTTTTGCATAATCATTTGATACAATAGTGGTTTGTCTTACCTCTACTACCAGTTGCTGAAGAGATGGTGATGCTACAGGATACAGACTAGAGTTCCCCCTTATGGGACTGTGGAGGCTAATATAAGCCACAACATTTTTCTGAAGAACCTTCTTGAAATCCTGAAATAATGAAAAAAAAGGATCTATCTGTAAGACAAATAAATAGATTCTACTTTATTAGATGTTGAATAATGAACATTTCATTTCATGCTTAAAATTATTATATTGCATAATTACCTTCTTTTTTTTTTTTCTTTCTTTCTTTCTTTTTTTTTGAGACAGACTCTAGCTCTGTCACCCAGACTGGAGTGCAGTGGCATGATCTCAGCTCACTGCAAGTTTCACCTCCCGGGTTCACGCCATTCTCCTGCCTCAGTAGCTGGGACTACAGGCGCTGGCCACCCCTCCAGCTAATTTTTTGTATTTTTAGTAGAGACAGGGTTTCACCATGTTAGCCAGGATGGTCTTGATCTCCTGACCTCGTGACCTGCAAGCCTCAGCCTCCCAAAGTGCTGGGATTACAGATGTGAGCCACCGCACCCAGCCATAATTACTTTCTTAAAAAAGTGATCCTATACTATGTAATAGTGTACACAAAGATTATAAAAGGATTTTAAACAAGAGTGGTAAGAGTTAGATATATAATAAAATATATTAAAGCATGTTCCTGACAAAAGTCAAATTTTAAGAGAAAATGTTCTTCAAAGGTTAACACAGTATGGATTTAACTACAGAATATGAATGCAACTTAATTTTAGAGTTACTGAATAAGAGGAGAGATATAGATAAACCACTTCAGTGATGAATAAAACCAGCCCTTTACTTTTGAAGCAATGAGCTACTCTGCACAAAATAACCCTGTGTTATCAGTAAAATGGGCCATAATACAATGTAATCTTGCAAATATTACCTTAAAAAAAAACCTGATGCATTTCATGCACACAAGCTACACCAAATGATTCCATATAATAGTTTTCCACTTCTCTTCTGCTCCTTACCACACAAAATTGAACACCACTGATCCTATTAAGAAGGACCACTAAGTCTTTCTGCTATTTTCCTGTTTTTTTGTGCAAGCATTTAACAAATAATTGTCATGGTGGCAGTTCTACAGAAATGTCCTAAAAGATTACATTATGTCATAACTTGGGAAAGTATCTTTCTTCTTCTAATACTATGAAATGAAAGACTACAAGGACTCATACACCTGCCAAATTGATAAAGTCATCCTATTTTATTTTTATTTTTTCATTGTAAATTGACAGCTTAAAATTATATAATTTTATGGAGTACAAAGTGATGTTATGATTTATGAATATGATGTGGAATAATTAAATTAAGCTGGTTAACATATTCATCACCCCAAATATGTTACATTTTTTGTGATGAAAACACATAAAATTTACTGAACAATTTTGAAATGTATAATACTCTATTACTAAGTATATTCACCATGCCACACAATATATAATAGAAGTTGACCATTTTCTCCCCGTTCCCTCCATACCCCAGGCTGAAACCACCATTCTACACTCTGTTACAGATGAATAGAAAAAGAAAATGTGTTCTATATACACAATGGAATACAATTCAGCCTTGAAAAACAAGAAACTTATCTCTTTTGTGATAACATGGATGGAATTGGAGAACACTATGCTAACTAAAAGAAGCCAGGGACAGAAACATAAATACTGCATGCTTTCACTGTTATCCATATTTTATGTTGAAAATTCAGCTATACCTCTGAAAGAGGGCTGAAAAGACAATCATTTAAAATTAGTAAACATTTTAAGTGCACATAAATGATGAATTTTAAGCTTGAGTAATTTTTCCATAATATTGTTCAAAAATATCTGTTACTTAAGTGCTATGAAATATCAGCTTCTATTAGCACACTACCACATAGACACTGTCTATATGTTAGTCTATATAATTCTCATGAGACCCTCATAAGATAGGCATTAGTAGACTCATTTGAGGAATCAAGTCTTAGGGAAGTTAATTTTGCCTAAGATGACATATTCTATGGTAAAGAGAATTTGAACTATGACTTCTTTTACTCCAATATCTATAATATTTCCACAATAGCCTCTGACAAATGAAGATTCTTCACAGAAGAAATGGTACTTTTTAAAGTATAGAACCTATTTAGCAAAATGTTATAATTTTTCTCAAAGATCAAGATCAGTATTGAATCAATTCTCTAATAATTCTGTCTATAAATTCCATTGTTAAGTTTATTGACCAACATCATCTAACCCTCTTAACTACCACTGTGGGTTTCCAGAGTTTTCTAGGCAAGCAAAATTAAATGGGGCAACATGACATGTCAATAAGGGCTTTCCTCACTCCCCTTCACAGGGGAATATATTTAGAGCATAAATTAGTTTCAGTCTAACATAAACTCTTTCATTCTCAGGATTACATTTGACATGAGTAGGCAAAACAGGACAACTAGCAGTTTTCTAAATTTCTCTTCAACAGGATGTTTACAAAATGGCTTCATGAATTGCATTGAAACAATCTGGTGAGACACAGTAAATTATAAAAATACATTTTATAGGCCAATAATCAAACGTATATTATTTACCATTTTCATTACTCATATGTCTTTGCCCATCTAGTCACCTAAAATGCCAGTAAATGAATGTATAATCAGTTGCTAAATGTAAATACATATATAAACATTCAGAGACATTGGTACTTAATTGTTTTGAATAGGAATAACCTTATTAACAAAATTTTTTTCCTGTGAACTCCCACATTGTAGTTGTTGTATTTTTAGCATCATTGACTAAGAAAACATACAATTATCAAAAGGTACAATGACTTCACAAAAACTTAAGAATGAATGTGTATTAACCCCAAAAATATCAACTTACTTTGACAAAAACTATCGCTCACACACATGCAAGCCCACATTGATTCAACTTACAGGCTCTGATGCTTGATGCTCAACTAAATTTTTTAATAAAATTTTCCATGCATTGGGGTTTGAGATGTTTACATTAGAAACTATTAATTTAGACAAGCCTAGTCTATTCTAAAACATAGTTCAGAAATATATATTTTAATTTAGAATTAACACAAATTAATTGTGACAGTTACTAGATAGGTATCTAGAAGACCTAAAATATAGTTTGAAATAGCAAAATACATCTTTGGAATTTGAAAAGAATCTTTAAGACATTTTAAAGATATGTGCTTTACTGTTACAGGAAAACTAAAACATTAATTTCATTGTTTCTGATGTATTAAAAATGGTATAGATTACAAACATATTCCCTAAACTGTTCTTTAACGTGTTTACCAATCTTTAAAGTAATTTGGAATATGAGTTTGAGAGGTTGGTTCAGCTATTTCATTTCCAGCTTACTTACAAAGTTGTCAACTTAAAGAGATTCTTTAAGCAATGGAATTTTTTCATTTGAAGTAATTCTTTTGAATATGGCCCAAACATTCACACCACTCATTTGCATACAGAAAAGCATTCCAATTTGCAGTGTGTGAATCTTGATGAATTTTACACTGAAAAAAATTTTTCATCTTTAAGTCTATTCTTTACTTCAAATTAAAAAAGATACTTGCTATCTTCTTTTCTATACCTTTTTAAATATTTTCTTTGATTTAATAGATATGTTATCTTTTTTGAGTGATTAAAAATAAAAATGTAGCAAAATAATTTCCTATTAAATTTTTCTCCTCAAAGCTGAAGTAGTGAAAAAACTACAGTATTAAATTATCTTGCTTTCCTAGTAAAATTATGTAGTGTTTTTGGTCTACATATGTCTATTGAACCTCTTTTTTAAAACAAATCACAAAAGTAAATAGACTTTCTATCAATCCGATGATCAGTTATCATATTCCATTAAAAATACAGTGCATTTATGAGACCCAGGTCTGTCAGAAGAGTTTGAGACTTAAATTCTCCAATATTTCAGTTGTATTCTAACTGTACCTCATTGCATGCTAGATTTCATTTGGATACAGGTTTCCTAAGGTGGTTAGGTAGGTAGGTAGGCAATAGATAGGCAGGTAGGAGACAGAAGGTAGGGAGATAAGGGTGAAAGAGTGGAGTGGTAGAAGGAGGAAAAAGTGGATTTTAAAATGTATTTTACACTCAATATCCATATTGAAGAGAGAAAATATAATGCTAAGGTAATAAACATTTAATATAGGAGACTGTTCCCTAATTCCAGATTATTCCTAGAAAGTGTAGAAAAAGAAAGATAATATGTATCATCTGATCCTTTTTTGTCCAGTGCCTGTCATCCTGTCTTCTAAGGAGAAATACAATAATAAGGTAAACACTATTGTGTATTAGACTGTATCAGGGTTTGTAAGTCTGGTAACAATAGGGGTAAGATATTTGAAGGTCATACGTAGTTTGCTGTGGTCTAGCTCTAATTCCGTATTATTATTATAAGCCATCTCAGCAAATTAGGCAATATGACACTTTTGTAGAGAAGCACATTATTGCCCTTGGCTTTGAAAATTTTACTTTGTCTACTTTAGCAAACTAAGAAAAGAAAAGCACTGTAATTAATGTATATTTTGCTTTACCTCTCCCCATTCATATGAGCCAATATTGCCAAAAGCTGTTCCTCCCCAAGAACAGAAAACAATAGTTCGGTCTGGTCTCCACCCTCTCTTAACTTTTGACATCAAGGCACGGATAAACGCTGTGATTATTGCAGTACTACTGGCCCATTCTTGTCCATTATAACTGTGTGCAGTGTGATGATGGCTGCCAACTATGATATACCGGTCTGAAAATAGAAAGGGACAAGAGCCATTTAAAAAAATGTAAACCTTAACAATAAATTTAATGACATTTACATAATTCTATTGCACAACTGAGCAATAATTAAGCAAAATTGCTCTAATAATTAAGACTACTTTAATTTTTTTTGCCCACTGTCTTAATTCACACATCTGTGTATATCAAAGCAGAGGCAGCTGCTGAACCCAATTATGAATCCAAAGCTTAGATCCATATTACTCTCCTTTAGAACATGAATATTAATTAATGAAGCATGTAAATATGCCACAGTGAAACCCTTATCTAACATTTTTCCAGACTCAGAGTGGGAAGTGCCCTGTAAACAATGTATGCATGCTCAGTAAATATTAATAAACTATTAATACATTTAAGAAGGCGCTTTAAATATTAAAAATGTGGTAGTCATGTATGGATTCTGCAATAAATTAATTCCACAGGGAATTAATTACAGCTTCCAACTTAAAATTTTAGGCCCTCTCCTTTCTGTGAAGAAAAACAATAAAATTCGCCAATATCAAAAGTCATTCAACTGTTGTAAAAGTTGCCTTTTACATATTTTATTTCATGCAATCATTCAAAATGTATTAGATACACTACTAGGAGAGCCTTCCTAACACATGGAAGTAGCTGTTCGATGTACATTACTGAATATTTTCAATAATAAGGCTGAAAATGCCCCTCGAGAGTTTCCTCTGATTTTCTTGTCAGCGAATGTTATTGGTAATAATAACATATCTGAATTTATCTGAGCAAGTATCTTCATACATCTGTGCAAAAATTTTTCTTCATTGAATATCATTTTATTACCAGATGTCCCACAACTGGATGGTACCTTGTGCAGACCCTGAATCCAGCCTGCTTGGGTTAGAATCCAGGCTTTGCAAGTCACTAGTTGTGTGACCTTGGAAAGCTTATTTCAACTTTCGATGCCTTAGTATTTTCATCTCTAAGGTAGTTAAACAAATAGTACATCCTCCATCTAGTTGTTCTGAGTTTTAGGAGTTACTGTTTGTAAGCCACTTTGAACAATGCTCAACAGACAGTAGGTCTTACACATGGGTGGAATAAATGAATCACCCTTTGACTTATAACACCAGAAAGCTACCTTACAAGAAATGCCACAGTATGAAGATATTTTAGTTTTCCACACAGGAATTGGCAATGGATTTGATCTGCCAACATTTTATTAAGGTTTAATGAATGGGCGGTGGCTCACGCCTGTAATCCCGGTACTTTGGGAGGCCGAGACAGGTGGATCACGAGGTCAGGAGTTCAAGACCAGCCTGGCCAAGATGGTGAAACCTCGTCTCTACTAAAAATACAAAAATTAGCTGGGCTTGGTGGCGGGCACCTGTAATTCCAGCTATTCGGGAGGCTGAGGCAGGGAATTGCTTGAACCTCAGAGGTGGAGGATGCAATGAGCGAAGATCGTGTCACTACATTCCAGCCCCGTGATAGAGCAAGACTCCATCTCAAAAAAAAAAAAAAAAAAATGATTTAATTAATGGTATACATAGTGTGAGAGCGTGTCTGCAAATGTTAAAAACCCAAGAATTTATTCACTTATCTCCCATAAATGTCTCAAAGTTTTGCTTGGAATTGTCTGCATTCTAAATAAACCATATCCAAGAAACAATGCTAATTGATTATTGTTTCTAATCTTCAAAGTTATTAAATAAAATGTTATGTAAATAGTCAATTTTTTTTTTTTTTTGAGATGGAGTCTCGCTCTGTCTTCCAGGCTGGAGTGCAGTGGCGCGATCTCTGCTCACTGCAAGCTCCGCCTCCCGGGTTCACGCCATTCTCCTGCCTCAGCCTCCCCAGTAGCTGGGACTACAGGCGCCCGCCACCACGCCCAGCTAATTAAATAGTCAATTATTTGTAAAATTCAAATAAGCAAAATTTGAGAAACTCTGCATATCATACACTGAAGAATACTAATGGTAAAATCGATTTTTTCAATTCCAGGGGTTTATTTTGTACAGTGAATTTTCTTCACTCTAAAGCTAGTATAATTTGTACAACTGGGTTTTTCAATAACAACTTGCGAGTGTATCAGTGATGATAAATATTCTAGTGCTTCAATTGAGAACCTTATGATGGAAATTTGTTGAAATTCAATAGTAACAAATTTCAAATTTATTTATATCTTGTATTTAAAGAACTATAATCAGAGGTTGTTCAACATTGTGACTGTAAAGAAATCAGAGAAAATAACTGGCTTTCATGAACTTTGTAAGAGTTGGCCAGCAAGAAACTGGGAGGCTGTAAAACTTGATCTTAAAATTCTGAGCTAGCAACTAGGCCAATTTTACTAAAGTCATGGAAAAGAATAATTCTCCAGGGAGAACTTGCGTAAATGTCCCAAAATCAACAGAAGTAGCAAAAGTGTAATAAAAAGAGTGTTACATGCTACACTGTATAACAGGCACATTAGACAGTAATATGTGATTCAGCCTTACAATGTGTTTGGAAGTATTGCTATTAATCTCTGAATTAGCCTACATAATATCTGAAGATTTCATTTTTTTTTTTGAGATGGAGTCTCTCTCTGTTGCCCAGGCTAGAGAGCAGTGGCACAATCTCAGCTAACTGCAACCTCCGCCTCCCAGATTCAAGCGATTCTCCTGCCTCAGCCTCCTGAGTAGCTGCAGGTGACCATTTTCACAAGCACGTTGAAAACCTAAAGCCATGCAGACATTTGACAAATTTGGCAATGGACCAAGGATACAGAGTGGGACATAGAATAAAACTGGACAACTAAATTTGGAGACCAAAACTTTTATTTAAAAAAAAAAAAAACATTAAAAACTAAAATCTTTCTTAGCCAGGCATGCTGGCTCACCCCTTTAATCCCAGCACTTTGGGAGGCCAAGGCGGGTGGATCACATGAGGATAGGAGTGCAAGACCAGCCTGGCCAACATGGTGAAACCCTGTCTCTACTAAAAATACAAAATGAAAAATTAGCCGGGCTTGGTGGTGGGTGCCTGTAGTCTCAGCTACTCAAGAGGATGAGGCACAAGAATTGCTTGAACTTGGGAGGCAGAGGCTGCAGTGAGGAAAAAGAAAATCATTCTTTAAAATGTCTTCCTGATAAAAATAAAATTTTCAGTGGTGTTATGGTGAGTATAAGAAAAAAGAAAACTTTGGCTTTTTTAGAACATGCCAGTTTACCAAATCTAAACTCTGTTTCTTGTTTCATCTCCTCCTGAGAGATCCCCACCTCTCTCTCTCTCTCCCTCTCCCCCCACTAAGATTTATTTTAGAAGAGATACGGTAGGAAAGAGAAGGAAGACCCACTTCTTAGTTTCAAATTTATCTACTCTAAGAGTGGGAAAAATTTCTAGTTATATCTCAAGTAGGATATTTAAGTATAATATTAAATTATTACAGAGCATTTCCTTGTATAGTTTCATATGAAGTGTAGATTATAAATTTTCAACCCTACTTACCTGGAGATGTCAAGCCCATTACATATCCAACAACATTAGTAACTGTTTTCAATTTTGTGACTGTCTGGACTTGCATGCTGACGACTCTTATTTCTGAAAAAATAAAAATTTAAAGACTTTTGCTTCTTTATATTTTATTGTATTTTTTAAACCTTAAAATTTATTTATCCAATATCATCAGCAAAAGAATTCCACAGAATTGAATGTTCTCAGATAGCCAGTTATACTTTTTCCGACAAATATTTATTCAATACTTTGTACAGATTCTATTTTAGGTGTTTGTTACGCAATGATGACTAAGATACAATTGCTAGCCTCTTTGAACCTCAGAGCCATAAATAGGCACTTCTAAACCTTACATTGAGTTCTACAATGAGGGTTCATCATGAGAGCATTGAGAAGACCTTCAGGAGATGTGGGGAACTCATATTTTTAAAAACAGAAAAAAATAGATTAAAATATTTCCAAAGAATATTGAATGCTTTTCTATTTTCAGATAAAGAACATGTGGACAATAACCTTTCCAGTATGACTCACTATTTTATTAACACTTTAAAAATGATAAATAAAGCATTATACAACATAAAAGGATAACTATTCTTAAAGCTGTACATGTTTTCATATATTAGAGTTTTTATTTCTGAGTTTGTAGGTCCCTTACCTCTATTCTAAATCTGTACTAATCGCTCTATCTTTTTGAATTTTTCTGTTTATGTTTGATATTCAAAAATTTTGCAAATAAGGCAAAGACACCAAACAGGAGGGACTCTAGTCACAGAACTGACATAGTCTCTGGAGATGAAATGTGTTAATCCTGTATTTGATGGATCCTGAGAAGTCTGGGTTGGGAAGTGGTTCACAGGATCTTTAAAGTTTTCCTTAAAGCAGAGGTTTAAGAGTGGCTAGGTGTTAGTGTCAGGGCAGAGCGTGGCACATTTGAAAGCAGGTAATGCAAAGTAGCCACATTATACTGGCAGGCCTACAAATGTCACTTCTTACTGCTAGATAGAAATTGTAATAATAAATATATTACTTCTTTCCCTCAATGTACACTTTCAAACAAATTAAATGGAAAATCAGTATACTGAATCCATTAAAATAATAACCAAGACAAAAGTAAAGAGGCCTTTAGAAAATGCCTGAGTGCCTTATCTATCTATGAGTAAATCTACATAGAGTCTGAGCATTGTGCTTTTAATTTAGGTACTATGCATTTTCGTTTGTTTTTCAATTAATAGACTTTGTTTCTTAGAGCATTTTAGGTTTGCAAAAATACTGAGGAGAAAGTATACAGTTCCCCAATACCCTCTGTCTCCCAAGCCTCCTATTATTAACATCCTGCATTACTGTGGAACATTTGTTACCCTGACAGACCAATAATGACACATAAAGTCCATAGTTTACATTGGTATTCACTTTTTGTGTTGTATATTCAATGGGCTTTGACAATGCATAATGGTGTATATCCATCGTGATAGTATCATACAGGATAGCTTCACTACTCTAAAATCCCCTGTGCACCACCTCTTCATCCCTCCTTCCCTCCCTCTCTCCCCAGAAACCCCTGGCAGCAACCACTGATCTTTTTATTGTCTCATAGTTCTGCCTTTTCAAGATTGTCATAGCATTGGGCTCATATGTTTGTTTGTTTTGATTGTTTGTCTAATTCCCTGCTCAAGGTTTGTTCCAAATGATCCACATAAGTGAACTTTATAGACTCTTTACCTTACACCTTTCGATGATCTTTCCTGCTTATTTTAGATACAGATATAGGAGAAGAATCTTTTCTGGTTTTCTAAAATTCAATATATTTTTGTCTAAGTTAGCAGTGAGAAAACGTCACAATATGTATACTGTACTACTTACAATATTACCTTGCATTAATATAGTGCTTAAAATTTACAATAACCATTTTCACACACATGCACTAATTTTTACTGGATCACATTCTTACTGGAAGTAGCTAGAGTGGTTATTGCCCAATTCCCAACAGCTGTTGGGGTGTCCTGATTAGAGGGGGGATTGAGAGGTGAAGCCAGCTGGAATTCCTGGGTCAAGTGGGGACTTGGAGAACTTTTCTGTCTAGCTAGAGGATTGTAAATGCACCAATCAGCACTCTGTAAAAACGCACCAAACAGTGCTCTGTGTCTAGATAAAGGATTGTAAATGCACCAATCAGCACTCTGTAAAAATGCACCAATCAGCACGCTGTGTCTAGACAAAGGATTGTAAATGCGCCAATCAGCATTCTGTAAAAACGCACCATCAGCTCTCTGTGTCTATCTAAAGAATTGTAAATGCACCAATCAGCACTCTGTGTCTAGCTGAAGGATTGTAAATGCACAAATCAGTACTCTGTAAAAATGCACCAATCGGCACTCTGTAAAAACGCACCAATCAGCATTCTGTGTCTAGCTAAAGAATTGTAAATGCACCAATCAGCACTCTGTAAAAATGCACCAATCAGCACTCTCTATCTAGCTAAAGAACTGTAAACCCACCAATCAGCACTCTGCAAAATGGACCAGTCAGCACTCTGTAAAATGGACCAATCAGCACTCAGTAAAATGGACCAATCAGCAGGACGTGGGTGGGGACAGATAAGGGAGTAAAAGCTGGCCACGCCAGCCAGCAGCAGCAACCTGCTTGGGTCACCTTCCACGCTGTGGAAGCTTTGTTATTTTGCTCTTTACAATAAATATTGCTGCTGCGCACTCTTTGGGTCTGCAACACCCTGTCTCTTTGGGAACATGATCATCTCTTTTGTCCCAGTGTGGATGCTATAGTCCCACTCTAATTTTACCAAGACCCATAACTTCTGAATATGCGGCAAACAGAGTTGCAACTCTTTTGCTTACTTCTCTGATTGTTGATTCTGTCTTCATTTTTGCTTTTGTATATTTGGTTATATTTTACTTTATTTTTTGAGAGCTGCTTTTAAATTTCCTTCAGAGATCTTAAACATTTGTATGGAAGGATTTCAAATTATTTTATTCTGCTTTCTACATCTCGAGGTCTAGAACTATTTAAAAGAAGCACAGAGGTCAAAGAAAATAAACACAATCTTTTGCTCTGAGAAGAATGCTATATTTACATTGGATCCTTCCAACTGACAGAAGGACTTCCTTATGTATCACTAGGCAAAGACTAGGTCAAAATAATGACATATTTACATGGCAAAAAGCTACTTTTCATCTCTTTATTTACATCCTCATGCATGTGCTGATCGTGATGCATATTGTTTCATATTATTCCATACTCACATCTGAAAATAAATATGTATAGAGTCTGTTTATTTTCACTAGAGTCAGCACCATTATCACATTTTAAATTTTAATAATAAATATCAGAAAGTCTTGAATAAACTTGCTCTAAAGACACATCTGCTGCTGTTGGCATTGCTAATTTGAACAATCCGTTGGTAAGGCAATATTACTCTTCATAGCAATAACAAAAGCAATCCTGTACTTAGAAATTTATCCTACAAGAATAATTCAGCTCTCTGTAGTATAATCTGTAATAGCAATAACAGAAAACAACATAAACATCTGAAACAGGGAAATGACTTAGAGAATTGTGATAAAATGTGTGGCTGTTAAAAATGTAAAAAGAATACTTAGAAACACGGATATGCTATAAGTGAAAAGAAAAGAATACAGAGAGATACACATAATGATTAAACTTAGGTAAAAATGTGTATGATTATGAACAAACTATGAAAAAGGAGAGATTAAACAGTGGAACAGAAATTGGGTTTAGCAGGCCTTCCCGTATCTACTGGAGTGAGGCACTGTTGTAAAAAGTCTTGAACAAACCTGCACTCTGGGGTATGTCTCCTCCTCCAAATCCCCAGGGATGGTGGAATTAAAACCTAGAGAGATTGTCTCCTCCTAGTGTAGCACCTGTTAATGTTGAACCCTTTTTCACCGTAGAAACTTTTAGAATTTTTATCTTTGTGCTTTTTGAATTTAACTGTAAAATATATAGGTGTTTTTTTTTTTTCCGGAAAAATTATTATTACTTTTTTGACCATTTTCTCTCTCCCATTTTTTCCTTCTTCTAATATTGTTTCTAGAACTCCATTTTAATCGACTGTATATTTTAGTCGTACTTTTGTATTTCTCTATTTATCCTTTTCTACGCCCCTCTGGATCTAGAAGGTCAATCTAATCTTCTAGCTCTTGAATTTATTCTTCAGTTACATCTATCTATGGCTGTATCTATCTACCCACCCTAACTATTACTATATGTCTTTCAGTTATCTTATTTTCCATACCTATTATTTCCTCTCATTTTTTAAAATGTTTTCTGATTTTTGTTTTATATTGCTAACATATTTTATTCTCTTTTTGAGTTTAACTTTAATCCTTATTTTAAATTCTTATACCATGTGTTCCAATATGGTAACTTTGGGTGGTATATGTATTTGTTGTGCTAATTTTCTTTTATGGTGGTTGTGGACCTCAGGATCTAGTTATTTTGGCTTGTGGTCCAGCATGGTATATCAGGGCCCAAGGATGGTGGGGATAGTGTCTAAGTGTGTGTGTGTGTGCACATGTGTACCTGTGTGTGAGAAGGCCTGAATATGAGGAGGAAAGCAACTACCAGGGGAAATAGTGCAATGAGATAAGCCATTGAAGCAAAGTGAGAAGGCCATCTGCATTTAAGAGCTGAATAGCATATAGTGTTAGAGCCTGGGTGGAGTGAGGAAGTTAACCACATTGTGGTAGGGGCAGACAGAACATTTGATATAGAGTGAATAGCCTGTATGTACCAGTGCCTAGGGTTGGATCCATTGTGAAGGGAGTAATGGCATCAATGGATTACATGCAGAGGATCTAATTACCTAAGTAAATATATTCCATTTAATGAGAAGGCAATTTCTAACTCCTAGAGAAAAGATTTACAAACATGGAAAGATAAGTAAAACTCGATATTGATATGTTCTCATGGTTTTATATATATATAATTTATTTTAATTATATTTATATTTAAATTATAAAATGTAATATATTTTAATTATATATTATATATAAAACCAAGAGAACATATGAATTTATATTAATTTATATATTTATATATATAAAACCATGAGAACATAGCTATATATGTTGTTGATTGTATATATATCTATATATATCCATGAGAACATACATATATAAAAAACCGTGTGTATGTGTGTGTGTAACACCTGTGCATATAGATTTAAAAGTAAATACAGATATAAATCTGAGTGTATAGATATATTTTTATATATTTACATACAAATGTAATATTAAAATATAACTATATTTTCCTAGTTTTGTTCACTGAGTAGTATGGAGAGAAACAACACTTCAATAGCAATAGATGAATCCAGATCTGGTTTTCTAGACACTATTCTCCACTCAAAGGACCTAGAGTCTGGAGAATTGGCTGATAACAGCTGGCACAGGAAAAGTACAAGATGATTTGGTACGTCTTATGGTGCCAAAAACTAAAGAAATACACGAAGAATAATGAGTACATGTCAAAGGACACAGAACCCAGCTGAAGTTGCTATTACTGCCTAACATTTGACAATTTGAGTATTAAGATACAAATAGTACTGGTTTATAACCTATTGAATCTATTATGAATATAAATCCTAATTAAGGAATGACTCAATACTGGCATGTGTAAATTAAAAAAATCATACCAAGAAATGAATAGAAAAAAGGAAAAATCTCTTCTTTACAGTGGAATTTCAACTAATAAGTGTAAAGATGATAAAATTACAGCTGGAAGTGGTGACTCATGCCTGTAATCCTAAAGCTTTGGGAGGATCCCTTGAGGCCAAGAGTTTGAGACCAGCCTGAGCAACATAGCAAGATCTTGTCTCTACAAAAAAAAAAAAAAAAAAAAAATTAGCCAGACATGGTGGTGCATGCCTCTAGTCCTAGTTACTCAGAGACTGAGGCAAGAGGATCATTTGAGCCAAAGAGTTCAAGGCTGCACTTAGCTAAAATGGTGCCACTGCACTGCAGTGACAGAGTGAAACTGTCTTAAACACAAAATAAAAAAAGGAAGTTGGAAAGTCACCATTAGCATCATCATAGAAATGACTGGGCAACAAGTATCAGTGAACACAAATACTAGTGGCTAAAGGTAGCAGTGGTTTGGGGCAGTATGCTACATGATTTCAAATGCTTACTGAGTATAAAAGAAAAAAATTATAAAGTAACTTCAATAGGGAGACCTGGCGGCCACCACCTTAATCAAGTGATCAAAAGTAGTAGCATCACTAGAGATGGGACAAACTGAAGCAGAGTGAGAGGGATATCTGCTTTTAAGAGCTGAAAAACATACCTTGTTAGAGCCTGAGTAGAGTAAGGAAGTTAACTACATCGTGGTAGGGGCAGGTAGAACATTTGATGTAGGGTGAATAGCCCATATTAGACAGTGACGAACGTTGGATCCATTGTGGAGGGAGGAATGGCATCAACTGATTACAAACAGGGGAACAAATTGTTCCCTGGTACATGGTAATATCATGCACCAGCTCATAAAATGCAATAGGAAAAACATAGTCTCACTCTGTAGTATTACTGTTAAAGATTCAGAGCTTGAATATCCTCATGAGATAACATCAGATAGACCCAGATTGGAGGGACAATACTGTAGATAATTGGTATGGAATCTTCAAAGGTAGCAAAGCAAAGGAAGTCAAGAAAAGACAGAAACTCTTCCAGGTTGAAGGAAATGGAGGATTTGACAACTTGATGCAATACATGTGCCTAGTTTGGACCCTATTGTAATTTAGGATGTTACTGGGAAAAATGGAAAATGTTTAATTGAGTCTGTGGAATGCATGGTAGTAATGTATCAATGATTAACTTCTGATTGTGATGGTTGCGTCATCTGTGTAGGAGTATGTCATTGTTTGTCAGATGATTCACTGACAAAGTCAGAGATATTCACTATGTTTATAATTTGCTCTTGAGTAGTTAAGAAAAAATACTTTTACTATTGCAACTTTCTGTACATTTATTTCAAGATTTAAAAAAAATTCACCGTTGAAAGTTGTAATTAGAAACTCCTGGAGAACATTTAGGGGCAGTTAATTATTCAAAAAATTGCTGCGTGTGTGTGTGTGTGTATTGGTAGTTAAAAATTATATTTCCAGCTCACATTTACCAATTTCTGCCTTTCATGTAAAATTTGATGACAGCTTTAATTATGACATGTGAAGTTTAAAAGATTTCAAGATATAAAAATGTGTTCCACTCAGAGAACATTTGTATTCAAATAGGGTGAGGGGTGTCAGAGCTAAGAGACATGAAATAGCTGCCTCTCTCTATCCCTTAATTTCATCATGTGCAGAGAAAAATAACTGCTGCCAATTTTATGGTCCAGAGACAATCCTGTCTTGCATTTTTGTTGCAATTATTAAGAGCCAGATTAATTGGTTCCCAATCTTCTTCTTCCGTGATAACTAACAAAGCTTCATTTTCACCTGTATTGTGAATAATTATACCAAGTATCTAGAAAAAATTCCAATCTTATTCAAAGAGATTTGAAGAATAACACTTGCTGCTAACTCTGAGTCTCAATTCCAATAATTAAGCATTTGTTAGTTTCCTAGGCATAGTTCTTCTAGAGTCTCTAAGTTTAATTGAATATTTGTCCCATTATATATACTTGAGTCCCTTTCTTGTCCACCTGGCTCTAGAAAATAACTTCTTCTAGGATTGGACTTCCAGATTGTTCTTTCATTTTCTTAATTTTCCTGATCCTCACTGTGACTAGAATCTGTTCTAGAGGCATAGTTTTGATGATTGAGATGCTGTGGTCTGCAGCTATCTTTCCTAAATGCCAACTGTTTGCCGGAAAATCTGAATATAAACTGCTTCTAGATTCTCTGCCATCATAACTTGTAAACTTTCAAGTACATATAGCTATCCCCTGATTGTCTAATACATGCGTACACATTTTCACATCCATATGTGCAAGTACTCATGTGAGCTTGCATACTTTTGGAAAAACAATTAACATTGAATTAAATCGTATTCTTTTTATTTAGTAAAATTAAGTAACTAGGAAGATATTTTAAATAATATGAATATGAGAAAAAATAACTGTTACTCTCTTTGTATCCCTCAGAAATGTAAAAATTGACAATTTTTTCTCATCTGTCTACCAAACACTTCCACAAATCATAAATCATAAAATGAATCAGAAGACTAATCACCTGAAGCACTATCTTTGCTGCATATTTTCTATTTGTTCATTCACATCTATTTGCTACCCTCCATTAACCTTACCCCAGGAGAAGTACCTCTAAGAACTACATCTACCTGGTTCTTTTATTCTTTGGCTTCGGGTTTAGTTTACCCAATTGAAGGCATCAACAAGAGGCCAGCAGGTTGGGTTAAGGGAAAGACTGGAGTATTTATTTTCCAGTACCCTCCCTGGCTGTCCACTTTATGCAGTGACAACTCTGCTTGACTAAAAGCCACAGCTCTTCTCTTACAGCTAAAGTACTTGCCCGGTCCTACAACTGCTCTCTCTTCTTGCCCTTTCAGGTTTACAGTAGTAGCAATTACTAGACCTGGTTTAGAGGCAGTAGCAATGGTATCCCTTTCTGTTTTGCTTTACCTGTCCACACCATGTGCATAAACACTTGATTAAATTCTCTTAAATTGCACATTTTTTAGTGTATCCTTTTTTTCTTGATGAAAACCTGATTTATATGCCAATCAATCTACACAATTTTCCGAGTCCATATTTGCTGCCAGGAAATAAATGGATGGAAAGGAAGAAAAGATTTTCTTTACTAAAAATATGGTGGGCTAGGATATCAGATTACTCCACTCACTGATAATAACTTATAATGCCAAATAAAATACAAAACAAATCTTGTTAACAGCATCTAAGAATTAGCAAGAAATTAAGAACTTACTAGGTCAAAATTTAAGTTGTGATGGGAACCCAGGTAAATAAAACTATGAGGCTATCCTCAACCTAAGGGAATTTGGTAAACAAAGAGAACCCTTTAATATTGACGGCCTTGTGAGATGCAAAGGTCAGAAGACAAAGTCCTGGGCTTACCAAAACTGGGATGAAGAAGGTGGTTCTAAAAAAAGATTCTTCCTCTATAAAGTAGGAACCCTAAAGTTCTGAACTTCCCCTCCCTCCCAAGAGACTGCAAAGAAAGTTACCTGACATTAAGCAGAGCTGGGGCATGGCATCTCTAAGAAGTTGTAATTTCTTAGATTAATTATAAAAGAATACAAAATGTATTTATAACTTCTAAATAGTAGAGAGAAAAATTTAATGGCAAACATCTAAATCTAAAGAAAAAATAAAACTCAAGGAAAACAATATGTGATTCAAAGAAGAAACCCTAATTAAGATGAAAACTATAAGCCTAAGTACATATTAATCACATTAAATGAAAGGGACCAAATGCTCCTATTAAAAGACTATCAGATTGCATTTAAATTGGAAATTATTTGCTATTAATGAGAGATATATAAAGGGAAGATACAGGAAGGTTGAAAGCAAAAAATACGTAGCATAAAGATACTAATACAAATAGTGCTCCAAAATTAATACTCAAAACAAGAATTACTACACATAAGGAATATCACTTCCTGTGATAAGTGGTTCAACTATTCCAGAAGATATGATATATTTGAATTTATAATCACCGAAGAAATAATCTCAAAACATATAAAGTGAAAATTGACTAACTACAAGGGAAAATGGACAAATTTATATTCACAGTAGGAGATTTTAACATGAATAATATACAGAATATTTGAACAACCTGATTAAGGAACTTAGTCTAAGTGGCATGTGTAGAATAGACAATTACACAGCGTACATTCATTTCAAATACTCATAAACACTGATAATACCCTGAACCATAAAGAAAACCGCAAATAATTGAATTATAAAGAGGAAACAACATATTCTAATGAAAATTCAGTTGCTTATGCTCTGCTTATGATGTTCTCGGAAGAATATCATATCATAATGCCAAATAGCATACAAGTGCCAAATGCATGACAGAGTCATAAAGAGAGGCTACGTCCAACTTGAATGAAACCCTAAAGAGCTTTTGGTGGAGAATATAACACTTGCACTGAACCTTAAGAATTTAGAGGGTAATGGGCCTTTACAACTTAGAGACACAGACATGCAAGACATATTTGGATAATACTGAACAGAATAATAAGGAGAAATATTGGATACTTGCAAGGAATAGCAGAATATAGAAACACAAAGGCAGTGAGGAATCTGTGCAAGTTTTTGTTTAGTAAATGACAGTGTTGGTCCACAACATAAAAATATAAAGATAGGGTGTACGCTAATGGATTTTATCACACATATAAACTCCAAAGTTTAGTTGGAATTTCTATAATTTGTAAAAAGTGACAGGTATTTGAAAAATGATATGCTAAGAATATAAGAAGCTGTAAAATCATTGAGAAATATTGAAAAAGTAGAAAACACTTTTTAAAGTAATTTTGTTTTCAAGTGTACATCTCAGGTTGTCTTTAAGTCTTTTAGCAAACAAACAAAAACTCTAGACTGTACCCCAGCTGAATCATTTCTAAAATCAAAACTGTTGAGACAGAATCCTGGAAACTTGAGAAGTTCTGGGTGAATGTCAGATCTGCGTCACCTTTGGTAAGCCCAGCCTGCACTCCCCAGGAAACAGAGAATTGACTCTACTTTCTGTGGACTTTGGACAATAGGTTCCCCCCTACGCTCACTCCATTTAAGATCCCTGATGAACAGTCCTTCAAAGTGAATTCTGAAGCTCTTTTTCCTTTTGTCCAAGGACTTCAGACTGGCAGCTCATGAATGTTGATCTTTAGTTCTACGGAATACTCCGTTATCAGCTCCTACCTCAGACTCCTAGGTTCACTATGTAACTGACTGCTTGAAGACAGTTGATCTGGCATTTGTCTCCACACATATCAGTTCTTCGTAAAGAGTTCTAGCTCCCTGAAGTATTCAGATAAAGAACAGCCATCATATCTATATGCATGCTATATAGAAGCTATCTGCACAAATTAAAATTTTCCCCATTTCTTCTGAATATTTTCCTCCATGTTGATCGGAAAAGCCTAATCAATATTATTAAAGCCCACTCTGCTCAAAAACAGTTTTTAGTTTTCCCTTTCTTTTTTTTCTTTTAAGGCCTACTAAAAAATACTTAATTTTGTTGTGGCCAAAAAGTTTTGTCATTTGTTATGTTGGAACTTAAAGGAAGCCATGTCATATAAGGTCATACTACTCCATTGTCTACCAAGATAAATTGATAGGTAGGTGGATAGAGGGAGAGAAAGACACAGCGAGAGAGAGAGAGAGAGAGAATCTGAAGACATTCTTTAATGAGAATAGCATAATGTACTGGATCTTCTCACATGGAGCAATTCTGAGGCTGCTCTGAACACATTGATTAGTTTCATATGTAAGAATACACAATGTTGGATTCAATTGTACTAACATTTCCTTTTAATAGATATTTCTTGAAAAGCTAAAAGGCACCATTTGCCAATAAATATTTGTGTAACTACAACTTGTAGATAATATGTTCAATACATGCTTTTAAATTTGTACTCAAGAAATGCTAGTAATGCATTGTTTCAAGTAACTACTAACAGATTAGGAAGATAGATTTTCAAAATGCATTAGAAACACGTAAAAATTATAAACAAGATGATCGGTTAGACACTATGTCATTTTAATAATAAAAGTAATTTTCATAAAAATATAGAATTGTAAATAAGGAAATAATAGGAAATAAGGAAATAATAGCACTTGAATATCCACTTGAAGAGACATCACCCAAATTTATTTATGTAAAATTTTGTCATCACTGATAAGTTTTAAGCAACATGTAAACAATTATTTTTTCAAAATAAGTGAATCATCAAATATCTTAAAATGTTTATTTTTAACTTGATTCATTTATATTTTTCACGCTAAATTACATTAATGGATTTTAAAATTTCTTCTTCCTTTTTAATTATTATAGTCATGAATTTTAACCACAAGCTCAGATTGATATGTGAAAATTAAGCTTTCCATGTTTTGACTGAACTTCAAAGACAAATATTGACAATACGTTGACTGAATGGGTCAGGTCTACAAAGAAAAAGACCATTCAAAATGAAATGGAGTCAGTATCCAATTATCTAATCAATGCAAACAATCTATTTAAGGAGGAACTTTTCTCATGATTCTTTTTCCATTCCTTATACTTTTTTTTTTAGTTCTCGCAGTGATACAAATGCCCAGCTGTCCAGTTCAATTTGCTGAGCCTATCTAATGCATGAAGGCATTTAATTCTTTTGTTTAGTTTAAGTGTTATGGTTTGTATCAGTTAGATAGCTTTTAGTTGCAAGTAACCAAAAACCAAATATAAATAGGCTGAAACAAAGGAGTAATGTATTGACTCATATATATGAAAAGTTCAATAGATTTGGCTTCAGACAAGCCTTTATTTAGGGCTCTAATCATATAAATAAGGGTTTCTTTTTCTCTCTCTCTTTCTCCATCTTTCCCCACACCTTCTCTCTATCTCTATTTCTATCTTTCTCTCCCCTTTACTCATCTGACCCCTTCCTATGTTGACTTTATTTTCAGGTAGGATGCATTCCCATGGTCTTAAGATGGCTAGAGAAAGATCCCAGAGCTACATGGTTTCTTGTTCACTTTTAATGATGAAGCAAGTCATTCTTAAAGTTTGTAAACTGAGTTTTGGCCAGACTTGTACCATCCTTGAACTACACTTGCTTTCTCAACATCCATTTGCCAATTTCCCTTTCTGAACTGTTGCCAGCATTTCCCATCAACATTTTATGAGTAGCTTTGGCAATATCCCTAGAAATAGATTCTGGTTGACTCAAGCCTATTGACAGACTACATCAACTATATTATGATGATTGGTTCAAGGATAATCCAAGTCTGGACAAACAGGACCAAGACTCAATTTCTGAAATTTGAACAATGACTCACTTTAACACTAGAGGTATTAAATGTAGTCCTTGATTTGGTAGTAGAAAAATTCTATTACATTTTTGCCTGGATTTTAGAGAATTTTGATTTAGTGTGCATAAAGGGTTAAATGGGTAGAATAAATAATTAGTGGATTCTCACATATATTCTTAATGTGCCCATTTCCAACTTGTTGAGTGAAGATTTTCTGACACTAAAGATCAGGGTTATACTTAGAAAATTTAACAATATGTTATAATTATAATATGTTTTAAATTATTTCTTTTATCCTTAAATAATAAGCATTGCTGTTATTGCTTAAAATTATAGTACCTCATTCAGTATCCTTTTCATGTTTCATCCTGATATACATCACTGTGAATAATTAATGCATTTTATAGTATCTATGAGGAAACTTAATTATCTCAGAAAAACTATGAGCATTATTGTCCAAAACATTAGGGTAAGGGGTTATAATCCTACATTAAATTCAGTTTAATGTAGGATTATATGTTAACATAGAATTATATATTTAGATTTTCCAATACTGATTTACCAGACTCAGTGAGACTGTTCAATCAGTATTTGGAAAATTTAAATGTATATTCTGTATTTTAAAAAATAAATAACTCATTATAACATGAAAGGTCTTCTCAATGATTTAAATATATCTTTTTGAATTTTAAAAAAAATAACAATTTTTCTAAAAACATAACAATATCCATGAGAACAATTTCATATGTCATAATCCCTTAGAAAGTAGACCTATCTTTCTTGCTTTAACACGGGTGTATATCTCAACTCTTCTTGTAGGCTTCATGCCTGTTGTTAATTTATTATGGAAATGCAGCTGGAGAGTGTCATCTTCCTTTGCAAGGACATTATTCTGCATATTAAGAAGAAAATTAAGGCTGGGCGTGGTGGCTCACGCCTGTAATCCCAGCACTTTGGGAGGCCGAGGTGGGCGGATCACGAGGTCAGGAGATCGAGACCATCCTGGTTAACATGGTGAGACCCCGTCTCTACTAAAAATACAAAAAATTAGCCAGGCGTGGTGGCGGGCACCTGTAGTCCCAGCTACTTGGGAGGCTGAGGCAGGAGAATGGTGTGAACCCGGGAGGCGGAGCTTGCAGTGAGCCGAGACTGTGCCACTGCACTGCAGTCTGGGAGACAGAGCGAGACTCTGTCTCAAAAAAAAAAAAAAAAAAAGAAGAAAATTAATGTTAGGCCAGGCACAATGGCTCATGCCTATAATCCCAGCACTTTAGGAGACAAGCAGGAGGATTGCTTGAGCCCAGGAATTTGAGACTAGCCCTGGAAACATAGTAAGATCCTGTCTCTACAACAAGATTTAAAAGTTAGCTGGGTGTAGTGTCATGTGCCTGTAGCCCTAGCTACTCGGAAGGCTGAAGCAAGAGGATCACTTGAGCCCAGGGGGCTGAGGCTGCAGTGAACCATGACCATGTCACTGCACTCCAGCCTGGGCAATAGAGTAAGACATATCTACATTTTTTTAAAAAAGTAGTTATTTGATAACAAAGATACTTCTTAATAGTTATGTAACATTTTACAACATACAAAAAAATTAATCCAGTTATGGTGGCTCATACTTATAATCCTAGCACCTTGGGAGGCTGAGGCAGGAGGACCACTTGATCTAGGGAGCTCAAGACCAGCCTGGGCAACTTAGTGAGACCCTGTGGCTACAAAAATATATACTTTTTAAATTAGTCTAGTGTGGTGGCACACACCTGTAGTCCTAGCTACTTGGGAGGCTGAGGTAGGAGAATTGCTTCAGCTTAGGAGTTTGAGGCTGCAGTGAGCTATGATTAAGCCACTTGCACTCTAGCCTTGATGACAGAGCAAGACCTTGTCTCAAAAAATATATAACATAACATATAACACAAAAAAATTTTAAAAAAGAATTGATACATATATCATACTTTGATTCTCACAACTATTTAAGATGATAAAGTTGTAGCTATTTTTTGTAGCTGCAGATGTAGAGGTTTCCAGTGGGAGGTGACATAGGAGAGGGCATGGAGCTAGCATGGGGACTGTCAGTTCCTTGAGGGCAGGACAGTGGCTGGAATGTATTGGGGGCTCTGTATTGAATTAATTAATTATTTAAATCTGGGCTTAAATATGGTCTTTTACAAGTCCAGTGCCTTTTACAACTACACTATTATTTTGGTGTTGTTTACATATTTTAACAAATAGAGCCCATAATCAATTTGTTGGGCTCAGAATAAATGGCAGAAACAAAACAAAACAAAACAGAAAGCTCCTCGAGTGCTTCTGCACTCCTGCTTTGAGGACATTGGCTTATTACTGTTTTCTAATTTTCCCACCTTGTTTAATTGGTAATCAGTTTAGAGGCTCTCAATCTACAGGATTTTGAAAAGCATATGTCCCTAACAGAGAAATCCTTAATGTATTCAGATTTTTTTTGTACATATTTCTTCAACATATTTTCTTTTTTGTATGCTTTTGTTGTCAAGAGAAAAACAGTTGAGATAAAACATGACTATTGAGCCCAGAGGTCTGGACACAAAAAAGAGCCCACAAGGTGTAGTTCCTAGCAAATAGATACAAATTTAACAAATTGTAAAGAGAGTCTTTTCTTTAGAACCCTAATGCTGAGGCTGGAGGCAGGAACAAGATGCAGCCCAAGGCTTTCATCCCTCCACAGGTAGCTTAACTACTTCAGTTTCATCCTACGTGGTCCAACAAGGCCTGACAAACGGCACTGCAGTACAAGAAGCATCTCTCGGGCGACGATGCGTATAGACAGAGGGATTTTTTAGTCAATTGCAGGAATTAGGCTTTAATGCTTTATACTAAAAGACTTCATACCCCAGATAGTTGCCTGCTATCCACTGAATCTTGGCAGGCAATGAGACTGCTGAAGCTGAAACCGGGAAGCTCTGTTAAGCAGATTTTCATGAATGTACAAAAATGCTTTATTTATAAAGCTACTTTCCTTTGTAGCAGTTCAAAATGGTTTCTTTTTCTAATCTCTCATTTTGGTCAACTCTCAGTCTCTATCAAAATTACTTTCCAAACATGCTGCTAAAGAGCCACAGAAGAAAATAATGCTCACTTCATCAAAAGTCAATGTTTTTGAAAAGAATAATCCTACATACATCAATTTAGGAGATTAAAAATGATCATGGTCTTTACAAAAACTGTAAAATACAGAGAACGACATTAAATACTTTACCATCATTTGGAAGCTCTAGAGGGCTACACGCTTCATTTTTGGTTGTAGCTTTTGGCGAAGAGATCAGTTTTGCAACGAGGGATGCAGAGATGGGCTGCACTAACAGAGAGGTGAGGTTTGATCGGCTTTGTCTAAAACTTTCATCTGTATTCAAAAGACAAAGGAAGATAATCCTTAGTAAACAAAAATTTAAAACACTTAAGGAAAAGTTATCTGTAATAAGTATTTAAATTATGACTGGTAAGTTCATATTCATTCACTTGTTTATCTACTCCTTAGTTATACCCTGTTTACTTATTAACATTATTTGAGATACCTAATAAAAATTTAGTCCAAATACAATGACATATCCTAGTTAAAGATGGCAGATTGCACATATGCACTTACCTCCATTGTCCCATAAAACTCCACTAAAATGATGACAAAAGAATGAGAAAGCATAAAGGTACAGGGGCCAGGAGAATAGATAGTAATAAGATTCTAGTTGGAAAGCAGATATGTAAGTGTCAGTGATGTAAGAACTGAGGGGGAAACTTAAAACCTAAGTTCTTAGTAGGGAAGCTGAGAATGCTGTTTGTACCACCGAACAAAGAAAGGGTTAGAAATTGTCAACACCAGGTACCTATTAAAATAGGGCTGCAAAAGAGACCAGAAACAGGAGGATTTGCTGAAATTCTGATTGTGAAATGGCTTGTTCTCTGGAATCCTCATGTACCCAGTCAGTGTGGGTGCCTGTTCCTTCCTCACTTCAGCAGAAAACTGAGAGAGAGAGAGTGAACAGGGAGACACCAAATACAGCGAGCAACATCACACTTTAAAGAGGATGGTGTCGACCTGGTGTGGTGGTTCATGGCTGTAATCCCAGTACTTTGGGAGGCCAAGGCGAGAGGATCACTTGAGGTCAGGATTTCAAGACTAGCCTGGCCAATAAGGTGAAACCCCGTGCATAATAAAAGTATAAAAATTAGCTGGGTATGGTGGTGCACGCCTGTAATCTCGGCTACTCAGGAGGGCGAGGCAGGAGAATAGCTTGAACTCGGGAGGCAGAGGTTGCAGTGAGTCAAGGCCATGCTACTTGCACTCCAGCCTGGGTGACAGAGTGAGACACAGCTCCCCCCTCCCCCCCAAAGAAAAGGTGTCATGATTGCCAGGACTCCTCAGATGTTTTCTCTTTTGGCATACAGAAACCTTCTCTCCAGGTAGGGTAATAAAGGTTCACTCTTAGCAAATATGATGAGATCAATAGAAAATATCTAAAAATACCAAAAACAGGTCTATTAATAAAAGAAACAACTCACCCACAACATCCTCTATTGAAATTTATCAGTCAATAAATCCCAGTCATATACAGAACTTCAAATCAACTTAATTTTGTTATCCTTAAGTAAGAGATCTCAGCCAAGGGCAACCCTCGGCTGGCCCCTCGGCAGCAGACGTAGTGAGGATGATGGCAGGTGGTCAGCAGAGCTGGGGAGGGAGGTCTCTAGGAAGACCAGATTAATGAGAATACCAGATGTGTGCTAACATATTGAGAGAATATTTACAGTAAGATCAGAGTGTAAGGGTTTGAAGAATATCTAGCTATAAAGAAAAATAAGAAACCTATAAAGGGTTTAGCCTAAAGGGACCAAAAGTTGTGCAAGAAGAAATTTAATCATTGAACAATATGTATAATATTTACATAGTCATAATAATATAAATAATGACTTGATTTAACACAAAAATGATCCTTTTTAGGAAAAAGGAGAAAAGGGAAAAAGTCAGGCAGTGATGTACATGAATACTTGTGAAAGTTAAGTCTCTATCTCTCAAAGTGGTAAGTCAATATAATGGATAAAACTGAAAAACAAACTCCAACACATAACCGAGCAGAAGGAAGGTAAATAGAAAAGGTAAGTAGCTACTAAAGATGTTAAAAACAATTACATATTTGCCCTGGGGAGTTAAAAAGAGAGGAGAGAAGAGACACAGGGTAGAGGAGGAGAAGGTGACATTTTTATAAATTAAACCTGTAGAAATATTTGACTATGTACATGAATTAAATGCATCTATAACTTCAAAAAATAAAAAATAAAAATAAGATAAAACAGTTATAATAACACAAGTATAAAAAAGGACACGAATAGAATAGAGATAATGGAGAGAACAAACTATGCTTAAGGAAATAACGAATACTTATTCAGTTTCTATATTTTTCCTGACTCAGAAAAGGAAATACCCAACAGAATGACTCTATCAGGCAGCCTGTGATGTTTTCAAATGCAGTGCTATATTTTTCAGAACTTTTACTAGGGAAAATAAGTGCTAACGGTTTTTCTCAGAATTTAATTGACGGGACTTCAGAGGGTGCAGAGCTCGATGGTACTGGTATCCAGGCTACAGGAGGAGGTAGATTATAAATAAGAAAATATGTTACACGAGTGTTTCCTTAATTTATCATCTGGGAGACCACAAGGCTAAAATATTATATTTAGCTTAGGCCTACGGCAGCCGTGGAAGTCATGGCTTTGAAGAAAAAATAATAAAGATTTAAGCTTAGAATCCATTTTGTTATATAAGAGCAGTGCTGGCCTCATAATTTCATTGCTCCCTTATATAGATAACAGTGCATTCGGACCACAGTGTAGGTCATTATTTCCCAACAGTTTTCATATTCATGGAACCACAAGTGGCTATATAATTTGCAGGACCCACAGTGAAATGACAATGTGGGACCTCTTGTTTATAAAGTATGAAGAATTGCCATATTTCCATATGGCAATAGGAGAGCATTAAATCAAGTGTGGGGCCCTTTGGAGAGGGGCCTCTGTGAGACTGCACAGGTGGCATGCCAAGGTACCAGGCCCTGCGTAATTTATGTAGAAGAATGCTAATAGTTGTACAACCTACTGAGGTAAACCAAAGGGGATTTTCAGACCATAGAAGGCTGCTCTCAGCCAAAAGTGATGAGCCTCAAGTCTCCTACTGCTCCAGGCTGCACTTGAGGACAAATTGATTCATGTTTCAAAGCATAGACAATGTCTGCGCAAACTAGCTGGGAAACGCTGGGATAGCCATCTGGTTTTCCCACTATGTGTTTTCTCTCTCAGCCATTACCTTTGGAGCTTTTGATGTGCATGAGATAATGAAATAATATTGATGCACAATGTGCTGTCTATCATTTTGAAGTTTTCATGATTGCGGAAACTTCTTAAGATGCTGTATGATTGCACCTCTCCCCAGTTCAAACACCAAACTCTTTAGCTTGCCATTCAAAGCCCTTCATGATCCCAAACCTTATACTTCAATATTACTTTCTATCAGTTTTCTTCATACATCTTAAGCAAAATCTTAAGCTATACCCTTACATGCTCCATGAGCCACGTCCCCCATGTTTTTGCTTAAGCCATTCCCCTTACTTCACTTGTTTTTCTCATGCATCACATGCGTCTAAAGTACTCAGTTCCTTCAAAGCCCAACTTACAAGTCATCTTCTACGTGAAGCTTTCTCTGGCACCCTCAACTCTGTGTGCTATATCTGCACCTTTTTTTGCAATGCTTGCTATTTTCAGTTAACATTATCACTATGCAAAATCAAGTTTGTTCCCTCTGAACTATAAATTCTTGAAGGCAAGGACCAAGTCACTTACATCATTGTATGATACACAATGCCTGGCACCTTGTCAGGTACACAACAGGAGTTCAATAATTAATAGTAGAAAAAAGAATCAACAATTGTTTGAAAAATAATCTTAATGCCTATGTCTTAATGGTTTTCTGAGTCCTGCCAAAATTGAGCTGGTGTACAATTGAAGAATAAATTATAATTCTATGCTTGCTATATAGTTATGCTTTTTCCCTGGCTAACTAATACTCTCCCCCAGCAGACATATTAAATAAACTTTCAAAACCCATCTATCTCTATCAATTCGCTGATTATCCTTGCCCTAAAATTAACTTTTGTAGATAAAAAGTCTTTAAATAAATAAAATCATCTTTAAAATATATTTATGTTAATAAAAAATCAATAACTGCATTCCATTTTTCTCTAGAATGCTCTATTAAGCTTATGAAGCAATGCATTTAAATGTTAAATATGAGTGAAGCCTAACCCGTAATTGAACATACCCAAATCTTTGATTTTTTTGTGCTGCATGACTAATAGACTTGCATTAGTTTTGAAATATCTAAAGTAAGTGCCTCATTAATTTTTTACCTTCAGCTTAATGGAAATTTGGCAAACAGTTCACTTCTAAGAGCAGATACTAAAAGCAGGACTTTACAGGACACTAAGATTAAATTATAGACAGAAGTTATTTTTAAAACAAACCTATGTCTATTGAAGAAGATCTGAGAGAAGAGTTTTATTTTCTTACATTATTAAGAGGTTTTGAACAAAGCTAAACACATGTACTATTTTTATTCAGTGATATTTTAAAGCATATTTATGAACTATAAGAATCCATTAGATATGAGATGAAAATTAAATGGATTATGTGCCTCGAAAGAAAGGATACCATACAAAAAAGACTGCGACACTACATTTTAGCACTTTAACTTTTAGCTTGCAGCATTTATATCATACTCTGTACCTTGTTTATGCTTCATAAAGACTGAGGGGGACCAACTTTTATTTTAGTAGCTAGCTAATTCTCTGTTCACATTATGCACTCTTTGTAATCCAGATAAAGACTCAAACAGACCCATTACATCAGTAATTCAATCCCTGATTCAATGCTACATGTGCATAGTATAATGAGAAAACTGGATAAACAAAGTCCTAAGCCTGACTCCATCATTGACTCACTGTTTGAAATGTTACAAATAAATAATTTCACTATGATACTATTGTCATCTCTACCAAGGTGACACCAAAGTGTCTTCACTACTGAAATAAAAATAGTGTATTAGTTCAGAGCCATAGAGCCAAAGTTACTGTGGGTGAAATTTAGAAGAAATTAGCATTAAAATAAGTAAGTTGTGTTCTAATTGTACATCCTTAATTCTGTTTCACGCTTTTTCAAATTGTTGATGCCCACTTCAATCTCATCTGGTTGGCTGTGTAAAGAAAATACGCTCTGTTAGTAACGAGTATACATATATATATATATATATATATATATATATATATATATATATTTATATTTATATGTGTGACAAGATGGGATACTTTTAAACCTAATTGAAAAGTCAGTGTTGGCCAGGCGTGGTGGCTCACGCCTGTAATCCCAGCACTTTGAGAGGTCGAGGAGGGTGGATCACCTGAGGTCAGGAGACCGAGAACAGCCTGGCCAACATGGTGAAACCCCATCTCTACTGAAATTACAAAAATTAGCTGGGCATGGTGGCATGCGCCTGTAGTCCCAGCTACTCAGGAGGAGGCTGAGGCAGGACAATCGCTTGAATCTGGGAGGCTGAAGTTGCAGTGAGCTGAGATTGCACCACTGCACTCCAATCTGGGCAAAAGAGCGAGACTCCATCTCAAAAAAATAAAAATAAATAAAAATAAAAATAAAGAAAAGTCAGTGTATTCAAGTGCCAATTAGCCAAACAGCATCAGGGAAGATAAACCTTCAGAGATGAGAAATCTCACATGCTGAGATGAAAGCACTGAGAGGTTAGATAAGATAAAAATGTGCTGGTTAAATAAAAGAGGGGCCTGGTGTGTTTTAATGATGATGGTGAATGAGAAGAATAACACAACTTCAGAATTTAGGAGTACACATAACTCAACCCTGTGCACCTCGTGTGTGTGTGTGTGTGTGTGTGTGTGTGTGTGTGTGTGAACATGAGATCCTTGCTACTCACTCAATGTTGCATAGATCCTTCCTATTCAATGTGTAGTCCTCAGACAAGCAGCATCTGCATGAACTAGGACTTACTAGGAATGCAGAATCCCAGGTCCCACCCCAGGTCTTCTGAATCAGAATCTGTAGTCTATCAAGATCCCCAGGGGATTTGTATGCACATTAGATCAGCACTGGCGTAAATCATTACGTAGTCGTCCCTTGGTACCTGCCAGCAATCGGTTCTGGGAGCCCTTGTGGACACCAAATTCTGCATATGCTTGAGTCCCTTAAATAAATTGGCCTAGTATTTTCATATAACCTATCCACATTTTCTTATATACTTTAAAGCACTTCTAAATTACTTATAATACCTAATACAATGCCTACATATCATTTAATTCACATGAATTCAACATAGTACTCATCACGGAGAAAATTCAAGTTTTGCTTTTTGGAACTTTGTGGGGTTTTTTTTTCCCAAATACTTTCAATCTGTAGTTAGTTGAATCAATGGATGTGAAACACCTGGATATGGAGAGCCAATGGTATATTTTTTATAGTGTAATTTATATAGTTAATAAAATGACTAATATATAAAAAGAAAAATGAAAAGAATAAAAACTGTATTTGCTCACCCTCCCCCAAATTAACTATATCAGTAAACCATAAATCAACAGTTCTCAGTCTCCTTCAAAATGATTAACATGTCTCTTTATAAGCTATTTCTAAATAACAAATTTGAAATGGACATAGAGGAAGTCCTAGCCAGAGCAATCAGACAAGAGAAAGAAATAAAGACCATCCAAACTGTTAAAAAGGAAGCCAACTGTCGCCCTTTGCTGATGACATGATCATATAAGTAGGAGACCCTAAAGACTCATCCAAAAATCTCATAGAACAGGTAAATGAATTCAGCAAAGTTTCAGGATTAAAAAATAAATGTACACAAATCAGTAGCCCTGCTATACACCAACAGCAACCAAGCTGAGAATCGAATCAAGAACTCAACCCCCTTTACAATAGCGGCAAAACAAATTAAATACTTAGGAATATACTTAACCAAGGAAGTGAAAGGTCTCTACAAGAAAATCTACAAAACACTACTGAAAGAAATCATCGATGACACAAACAAATGGAAACACATCCTATGATCATGGATGGGTAGAATCAATCTTGTGAAAATGATCATACTGCCAAAAACAATTTACAAATTCAATGTAATTTCGATCAAAATACCACCATCATTCTTAACAGAACTAGAAAAAAAATTCTAAAATTCATATGGAACCAAAAAGAGCCTGCATAGCCAAAGCAAGACTGAGCAAAAAGAACAAATCTGGAGGCATTACCTTACCTGACTTCAAACTATGCTATAAGGCCATAGTCACCAAAACAGCATGATACTGGTATTAAGACAGACATATAGATCAACGGAACAGAATAGAGAACCCAGAAATAAAGCCAAATACTTACAGTCAACTGATCTTCAACAAAGAAAACAAAAACAAAAAGTGGGGAAGGGCACCGTATTCAACAAATGGTGCCGGGGTAAGTGGCAAGCCACATGTAGAATAACAAAACTGGGTTCTCATCTCTCATCTTATACAAAAATCAACTCAAGACGAACCAAATTAAATCTAAGTCCTGAAACCATAAAAATTCTAGAAGATAACGTTGGAAAAAACCCTTCTAGACACTGGCTTAGGCAAAGACTTCATGACCTAGAACCCAAAAGCAAATGTAACAGAAACAAAGATAAATAGATAGAACTTAATTAAACTAAAATGCTTCCATACAGCAAAAGAAACAATCAGCAGAGTGAACAGTCAACCCACCAAGTGGGAGAAAATCTTTGCAATCTGTAGATCTAACAAAGTACGAATATCCAGAATCTACAAGGAACTCAAACAAATCATCAAAAAAAAAAAAAAAGAAAAAAGAAAAAAAAAAACCGACAAACACAAGAAACACAAGAAAAACACAAACAATCCCATCAAAAAGTGGGCTAACGATATGAAAAAACATTTTTCACAAGAAGATATACAAATGGCCAACAAACATGAAAAAATGCTCAACATCACTAATGATAATGGAGCTGCAAACCAAAACCACAATGCGATGCCACCTGGCTTCTGCAAGCATGGCCATAATCAAAAAATTAAAAAAAACAGATGTTGGCATGGATGTGGTGAAAAGGGAACCCTTGTACGCTGTTGGTGGGAATGCAAACTAGTACAACCACTATGGAAAACAGTATGGAGATTCCTTAAAGAACTAAAAATATATCTACCATTTTATCCAGCAACCCCACTCCTGAGTATCCACCCACAGGAAAATAAGTAATTATAAAAAAAAAATACTTGCACTTGCATGTTTATAGCCACACAATTCACAATTGCAAAAATAAGGAACCAGCCCAAATGCCCATCAATCAATGAGGAAATATGGTATGTGTATACCATGGAATACTACTCAACCATAAAAAGGAACACAATAATGGCATTTGCAGCAACCGGGATGGAATTGGAGATCATTATTCTAAGTTAAGTGAGTTAGGAATGGAAAACCAAACATCATCTGTTCTCACTCATAAGTAGTAGCGAAGCTATGAGGACACAAAGGCATAAGGATCATACAGCGGACTTTGGGGACTTGAGGGAAAGCATGGGAGGGGGTGAGGGATACAAGACTACACATTGGGTACAATGTACACTGCTTGGGTGATGGGTATACCAAAATCTCAGAAATCACCACTAAAGGACTTATTCATATAACCAAACACCAGCCGTTCCCCCAAAACCTATCAAAATAAAAATAAATACATAAATACATAAATAAATGAATAATCAGATGGTCAGAGAGCACTTGGTTTTGTTTTTTTCTTTTCCTCAGAAATAAACTTGGTGGTGCAAAGATAAAAATTGCATTTATAACACTTTATTTCAGCCATGATTAAATATTACAATAGCTAAGTGACTTGACTTACATTTTTCATTTCTTGGTTTTTAACTATTATAATTTATTATAATAAAAGACTGACAAACTGAAAGTATTAATACTGTGGACTTACCAGAGAACCAAACAATCAGAGCTGAAAAAAACTGAGATTTTAAAACACATTTTCTGCTGCACTTTTATGAAAATGACCCAAACATCAATTGAACAAACTGATACCAGTGATGTTATCCTGGAATATTTTATTTGACTTTCTCCAGAGGGCTGCCACTTTGACAGAAATCAGACCATTAAATAACTGGCACAAATGTTTTTTCATTTTTATTTTAGCTCACTAAATTTACAATTATTTTTCTGAAATGACCAGTACACTAAATTGGTTAGTCATTTTGTTGTCCTTGTGAATACAGCTGATCCTTTATTATTTCAGTATCTTACAGCCCACTGTTATAAATATTACCATTTTCTATCAAGCCTAGTCAAAGTCAGCAGAGTATTGTTTAGATTATTATTTAAAATGGAAACGTACTTTAAAAATGCTTTGTGCTATGCATTATTCTCAGAATAAAAGGAAGGGGATCAGTGACAATTTTCTGATGAATTAATTACTGAAGTTTAAATGAATAGTTTTGTTTTGTCTAATTGTAAGCCTAAAATTCATGATTCACGATATAAAATTTGAAACCACGAAATTGTAAAAATAAAGACATAGGTGTTCACATCTTCTCATTTCATTGGTCTACCCCTAAGCAAAAACATCTTGCTATGCTCCCTAGTAAATATCATAATGCTTTAATACTTAACTAATGTGTCATAACAACAGTTATATTTATATTTACATTAAAGGGAGTGGAAAGCAATATTCCCATTTGTAAAGCAAAATATGCATTCTGATACTAAAAGAATATATAGATTATGCAGAGTATAATTTTACTTTTTAAAAAGTACTACACATTGATCTATATCTCTGTTTTGGTACCAGTACCATGCTGTTTTGGTTACTGTAGCCTTGTAGTATAGTTTGAAGTCAGGTAGTGTGATTCCTCCAGCTTTGTTCTTTTGGCTTAGGATTGACTTGGCAATGCGGGCTCTTTTTTGGTTCCATATGAACTTTAAAGTAGTTTTCTCCAATTCTGTGAAGAAAGTCATTGGTAGCTTGATGGGGATGGCACTGAATCTGTAAATTACCTTGGGCAGTATGGCCATTTTCACGATATTGATTCTTCCTACCCATGAGCATGGAATGTTCTTCCATTTGTTTGTATCCTCTTGTATTTCCTTGAGCAGTGGTTTGTAGTTCTCCTTGAAGAGGTCCTTCACATCCCTTGTAAGTTGGATTCCTAGGTATTTTATTCTCTTTGAAGCAATTGTGAATGGGAGTTCACTCATGATTTGGCTCTCTGTTTGTCTGTTGTTGGTGTATAAGAATGCTTGTGATTTTTGTACATTGATTTTGTATCCTGAGACTTTGCTGAAGTTGCTTATCAGCTTAAGGACATTTTGGGCTGAGACAATGGGGTTTTCTAGATATACACTCAGAAATAACGCTGCATACCTACAACTATCTGATCTTTGACAAACCTGAGAAAAACAAGCAATGGGGAAAGGATTCCCTATTTAATAAATGGTGCTGGGAAAACTGGCTAGCCATATGTAGGAAGCTGAAACTGGATCCCTTCCTTACACCTTATACAAAAATCAATTCAAGATGGATTAAAGATTTAAACGTTAGACCTAAAACCATAAAAACCCTAGAAGAAAACCTAGGCATTACCATTCAGGACATAGGCATGGGCAAGGACTTCATGTCCAAAACACCAAAAGCAATGGCAACAAAAGACAAAATTGACAAATGGGATCTAATTAAACTAAAGAGCTTCTGCACAGCAAAAGAAACTACCATCAGAGTGAACAGGCAACCTACAAAATGGGAGAAAATTTTTGCAACCTACTCATCTGACAAAGGGCTAATATCCAGAATCTACAATGAACTCAAATTTACAAGAAAAAAACAAACAAACCCATCAAAAAGTGGGCGAAGGACATGAACAGACACTTCTCAAAAGAAGACATTTATGCAACCAAAAAACACATGAAAAAATGCTCATCATCACTGGCCGTCAGAGAAATGCAAATCAAAACCACTATGAGATACCATCTCACACCAGTTAGAATGGCAATCATTAAAAAGTCAGGAAACAACAGGTGCTGGAGAGGATGTGGAGAAATAGGAACACTTTTACACTGTTGGTGGGACTGTAAACTAGTTCAACCATTGTGGAAGTCAGTGTGGCTATTCCTCAGGAATCTAGAACTAAAAATACCATTTGACCCAGCCATCCCATTACTGGGTATATACCCAAAGGACTATAAATCATGCTGCTATAAAGACGCATGCACATGTATGTTTATTGCGGCATTATTCACAATAGCAAAGACTTGGAACCAACCCAAATGTCCAACAATGATAGACTGGATTAAGAAAATGTGGCACATATACACCATGGAATACTATGCAGCCATAAAAAATGATGAGTTCATGTCCTTTGTAGGGACATGGATGAAATTGGAAATCATCATTCTCAGTAAACTATCGCAAGATAAAAAAACCGAACACTGCATATTCTCACTCATAGGTGGGAACTGAACAATGAGATCACATGGACACAGGAAGGGGAATATCACACTCTGGGGACTGTGGTGGGGTTGGGGGAGAGGGGAGGGATAGCATTGGGAGATATACCTAATGCTAGATGACGAGTTAGTGGGTGCAGCGCACCAGCATGGCACATGTATACATATGTAACTAACCTGCACAATGTGCACATGTACCCTAAAACTTAAAGTATAAAAAAAAAAAAGTACTACACAGGTAAAGTCTTTGTTAATATTAATTTGGGTCTTCCTTTCCAATTAGCTTATCCATAGGTACTGATCATCAGTAGGAAACAGGCTCAAAAAAGGTTAGAAAACTTTCCCCACGATTAAAAATATTTTTCTTTTATGTTTAGACATATAAACTCAAGATTTATATTGGTTAGGTACAATTATTTGGGGACAAAGGACTATAATATATGAGTTACCATCATTCTCTTCCCTCCAACAAATATGCTTAAATATGTATAAAATTTTGGCTATGCAGTTTTGGAGTTTGTGCTAAACTTGACAGTCAATTAAAGGATAATTTTTATTATTATGTTAAAATGTTTTGATTAATGTGTAGTTAAGCAGGTGTTAAACTAGATTTTGGCCATTATACAAGACATAAGCATGGTACTTAATTATATGTTAGTTGAAATCTAGTCTGTCCTATAATTGAATTGATTATATTTACAGAATCATGAGAATATATTTTCAAACTTACTTTAAATGGTTTCTATTGCTTTAGTACATATTGATATAGTCACATCGAAACAAAGAACAATCCTGTATTTTCAAGTGGATGATGGTCATTAACGTGTTCTTTAAAGACATTTTGTAACCTGAAATTTCTACCCAAGAAACAAGACTTTCTCTGGTAAAGGGTTTTATCTTGCTAAGTTGATATTAATAAATTTGTCATTTTCAGTGAAAATTAAGATTTATAGCAGCAGTGGTAATATTTAGATACTGATAAATATTTTTTAAATCTATTTCAGAGAAAAAATTGTATATATGATAATTAATTCCCTACTCCACATAATTCTAAACATTTCTATTCTTTGGTATTCCTCATTTGTCTACTCCAAGACTATTTTATCCCCTAAAGCATTCTAAAAACATGAACATTTGGAAACAACCATAAACTATATCATAAGAAAAACAAACTAAGAGACAGATAAAATATCTAGTTTGTTCTTTACTTTGAGGAGTGTAGTCTAGATTCATTACTGGAATAATTGGCCATCTGCACATTACATGTAATATAAGCTAAGTAAACTGCTTCAGAGGCATTCCCCTGAGAAGCTTTCCATCTCTTACTTGAAGGGTATAAACATTGGAATGACTTGCAAAATTTCTAGCCTTGGAAAAAGACTAGTTTACATTTTTAACAGATAGCAAATAAACTATGAATGTGTTTTGTTCTTGTTGTTGTTATAAAAGTATGCAACCATTAATTCTTCATACCAGATCATAAGCACACATTATTTTATGAGACTGATTAAATGAACAGACAGAAGCTCAGTACTTTATTTCCAGATTTACTTATTTTTTAAATAATAAAAATGGAAAATAATTAACCCCTGCTTCCCTGATATAGATGTTGCTAGAATAAATGAGCTAGCATATATGAAGTACTTCTCAGATCTTTGCAGTTTCCTGTTTTTGATGTGGAAACATTGACACAAGAAAAGAAGACTGGCCTGGCGTTCAGAGACCAGTATCTGGCCTTTGCTCCACCTCTAATTAGGAAGTGACTCTGGGATAGTTTTCCACATCTTCTGAGTTCTTAAACGCATCATATATACAGCATTTTCTTGATATTAATTTAATAGAAATCTTTCCATTTTCATGTTGAAAGAGGCTCTTTGTAGTTACATGCATACATCTAAATTTGAGGTGAATGTCTTACTATTATTATAGAAATGCCCCTCATGTTTGAAATGGATAGTGTAAAAGATTTCAATATATTCCCTTCCTGGTTTCTTACAATATTATTAAAATTAATTTTTGCTCTTAGTCACATGTAGAACTGTGACCTGATTACCACTCGTTTCTTGCTGTAGTGATGATATATAGTGAGAGAAGATACACTTGGAAGAAAACATATTGGTATTCTAAAACACTTGCCATGGGAAAAATTCCCTTGGTTAATGAGACACAGATTCATCATTTGATCATTGAAAAGTGTCTCTACAGAGAACTCCAGTCAGAAATATTCTATTAATTCTTCCTCTGAATTTATATATATGAGAATTTTCTTACATAAAAGTTCTATAATGTGGTGAATGTAATTTGGTAAGTTGTTTTGGATGTACATTTCTTCGAAGTACTTTATGAAATGGAACCCAAATTCACATCCAAAAGAGAAAAAAAAAGGCTAGGGATAAAAGTCTAAGGTAATGCTTTGCCTACTTTCTTATAAGGTAATATTTTTCAGTGTATCAAAAGGTTATTTTACTTAATAATGAGTTTTCTTTGAAGTCACAGCGAAGGCTATAGTGGCACAGTTAGAGACATGGCTGTGCTTAGTATAGCGCTAATGGTCCTGTTAATAAGCTAGGGTGTTCTTAAGGGATAGGAATGGTATCTTTGTTAGTTCCCGTGCGCAGGACTTCAAATAGCCCTATGCACAGTCATCTTTTAAAAGCATTTCCATGATAATGGAGCTTGAACAAAAGTCTAGATTATTCACATTGCTCAAAATGTTCTTTTTCAGCTCCTTCATTTAATCTTCTTCACAACCCAATGATGTTATATTACGCCAGTGCTACATTTAAAGAATGTTTTGTGTCATTCTTAGTCAACACTGTGAATGTTTCTTAGATGAGGTAGGAAATGAGTGAGTGGGATGTTACTGGAAAAGAAAAAGAGTCCAAGAAGTTATTCCAGAGCAAGAACAGGTTCCTGTCTGGCAGCTCTATTTGATTGTATATTTGTGGCTTGGGATGGAAACAGGGAGCAAACCAGAAGAGCTGGGAGACGACTGGAAAATGCAAACATCCAGCTTCATGACTGCAACTATTTAATGAATGAAAGAGATAGAGTAGCCGGAAAATCCCAGGTCTTGGACCCAGGAAATGTGAAATGAACCAGCAAAGATGCTTCAGCAGGCCTGAAGAGACTGGGAACACCAGATGAAAGAGAACAGGTACCTGTAAAGAGCAGTGATATAGTCAGAGGAAACAATAAAAGTAAGTTGCTGATGAATAACTATCAGAACACATTCCCATGAATGCTGAGTGGTCAGCATGTCAAAGTCTGGCTCCGTTGAGCAAGATTTTTGTCTCTTCATGGGAAAATAAGAAGTGCTTTTAAAGTAGTGGCTAGAGCCCTAAAAAACAATTAATAGAACTCTTCTCATTAGCTACATCTGGCGTAGAATGAGCCTGGCTTTGACAGGGTTTTTCCATATATGTTTCAAGCTCTACAGAAAATGACTGTAGGGGAGCTGATTCCAGGCAAAAGAATCAACATGATTAAATGAGCTGTAGGAGGAAAATAAGGCTGTGAAAAGGGAATGGCAAGGAGCCAAGGTTAACCGGAGATGACTCCATATGGTGTTGATTAAGACTAAAATTATAGAGTCTTTATTATGGTGGGTTTTACATATTAAATTAAGAAAACTGAGTAAGTACTGGGAGATTTTTATGGAGTTTTAAGAAGATAATTAGTACCATCAAAGGGGATTTTAGAAGTTTTGATTTGAGAATGATATGCAGAAGGAACAGAACTGGAAAAATTCTGTTTCCCAATGTATTGTATGCACAAGGAAAACAGTAAAAATAGATCCCATTTGTACCAGGTGCAGAGCTTGATACTTGGCATATATTGTCTCATTCCATTTTTACACTTTATATATGAGGGTCCAACTTTTCAAACTAGTTATTGTTATCTTCTTGTGATAGAAATAACTCTAAAGCTCAGAAATAATGTAATGCTAAGAGTCATATGGCTGGTAAGCTATATAGGTGGGATCAGAGTCTACTTCTTTTAGCTTTCAAAATTAAAATTCTGATGTCATTACTGTTAAAAAGCTATTTTTTTTCTCAACAAGAAGTAATAGCTGCATGAATTAGGATGTCTCGACACAGAAAGGTAAAGATCCATGTGAAAAGTCTGGGAAAGGAGAATGGTCACAACTTGGCAACCCACTGAACAGAGTAGTGGCAATGAGGTAATTAAGAGAGAAGGCAATTAAGGTTTCAATCCTGGATGAGTATAAGAATAAAAGTCCTATTAATCACACGGATTCAGTAGGAAGACTTGCCTGAAGGGAAAGAAGAGTCAGAATATTTTAAATAATTATATTTAGTATTTGGCTTCATCGGACAAGTATTACTATAAAGCCTATAAATAAAGTAAAATATCCTGACCTGTTCACACAGAACACTTCTGCATACAAAGAACTTTTGACTTTCACTGCTTGGTCATAGTCCACACGTTACTGTGAATCCCATTGGCTGTTTTTGGAACACTTTGCAAATACCTGCACACTGACATTCCTTAAACTGGAGTTTCCCAGGCCATAAAGTGAGAATAAAAGCTGCCTAATACTTAGCTCATAGCACAGCTTGAGGATGAATGAGAATGCTTATAAAGTGCTTTTAGCTCCACAGAAGAATAGGTACAATATAAATGAGTCACATTATGCCAGTGACAAATACTATCCATAAACTGTCCAATAGAACTAAACAAACAAACAAACAAACAAATCTCTGTTGCTCCCTCTGATACTGCATATTGTCCTGCTACTACTTTTTTAATTCTTTTGAGGTTCCCATGAGGAAAAAAAAATAACATTTCTGCAGTATGCCCAACTCGTGAAGTGTACAGAGATACACAAATCAAACAGATCATAGGACAGGCTTTGCTCACTTTCTCATAGTACGTTTGCTATGAAATGAAACAAAAGAAGTGACACATTTGCAAGGTTGCTTCAAAGAAAATATAAATCATATGAAAGCAAGATGGCTATTTTTAGAAGGTGTGATGTTAAAGTTGAATCCATTTTTCAGTACAAAACACATCAACTATTTTCCTGAAGGCATTTAGGACTTATTTGAACTTTTCAAAGATTTCAAAATTATTTCAAGTTTCAATAAAAATATCAATGAGATGCTAGATTTAAAAGATTCAGCATTATACCTATATCACCTATATACTGATCTAAGGCTGATAATAAAATTAAGTGTTTATCCATAAGCAAAAGGAAATTATAAAACATTAACTAATGTCAAACTAATGACATAGCATTATATAAAGACTCAATTGTCTAAATCTGCATTATAGTTATCAATAAACAATGTCCAGACTTTTTAGATATAGTGTGAGAACAAACATTTATAGATAGACTTCTGTGCTACTCTTATATATTTAGCAATTTATTAAGACAGGAAAAACTGAGAGAAGAAATAATAATGTGTAGAGACACAAAGTTAGACTTATTCAGTGAATCCGCCTCTGGATAACAGAGATGTAAGTAAGATGTAAGTATGAAGATAACATCAGCCCATCCTACTGATTTTAGCTGGAAGACAAACTAGAGTTATATAATTTAGTTAATAATATGAAAGAAAATTCCAACAAAAAGATGAAATATTCCCTTTAATAATAAGACTGGAATCCCAAAGTTGTGTACTGAATACTTACAATTAGAGTATATTTCAAAATAATGCCATAGAGAATCCTTAAATCTTCATTGCTTTCAAGTTTCCAAATTAACACACATATATAGCTTAACACTCATGTATATATGTATATGTATGTATACACATATGCGTATATAACTTAAAGAAGAAAGAACTTTATAATTTTTATAAAATATGCAGGTTAATTACTATAAAATGGTAGAATTTAGAATGGTAGTTCTCAATGCATAATTTAACGGCCAAAGAATATAAAATCAGAATATTAAAGATGAAAGGATCCATAGAATAATAATCACTGTTTCTCTTTGGAGGATGGCACGGAATTTTATTAATTTTTAATTATCTAAGTAAAATACATAAAGCTGTTCTTATTATAAAAACAAGAACATTGAAGTTAAGCTAAAGAGCATTTTGGCCATGCCCCACATTTTGTTTCCCTGTACTACCAAGAGGCACTCTCACCAATATAGTGTCTCCTAAACTTCATATTATTTTAATGCACAGAAAATTTTTAAATAATTGTATAATGTTATTATTATACTTTCTTTTATTTAAATATTTTCATACATATTACTCTGTGACATTTCTTTTTCACTCTATAAGGAAGGCTTAAAGACCTCTTTATTTAAGTTTGCAGATGTTATTCTTTTATTATTCTTTGTGGATGTTGCATAGTATTCCATAATTCTAATAGTATTCTAATATACTTAGACAAATCTAAATTTTGCTATTGTAATAAAAACCTCCATGAATTTTGTTGCATGTACATCAACTTGCATATGTGCGAAGGTTTCCATAAGGCTGCTATGGAAAAATGGATTTGGGGTCAGAAAATATGCAAATTTTAAATTTTTATATATGCCAATGAATTGTACTCAAAAGTGGCTGCACCTGATTTTTCCTCTTGTTAGCACTATAGGATAGGACACATATTCCTATCCTCCAAAAACCTTCTAAGCAAAAGAAACTACATATGTAAAGGCCTTGAATTAAGAAACAGTATAGTGTACCAGAGGAAACAAAAGAGGTCATATGACTGGAGTGGTGCAAAAGAAAGTCAAAGAATTCATATACAGCATTTATAGCATGAAACATATCTTGTCTTTAAGAGCAAGGTAATCAGTTAGGTTTTCCTGCTCTCCCCAGGGTGTATCTGAAAAATTGAGAAATTAAAAAAATACAGAAATGCATAAAGGAATATGTATATATATGTGTGTGTGTGTGTGTGTGTGTGTGTACATGTATATATTACTATAGTCCAGAATTAACAGAATTTATGTTAACATTTTAATATATACTTTTATTCTAAAACAACACAATACAGATAAAGTTAGAGTCTTCTTTACTCCCTGCAGAACTACTGCCCTCCCTCCATCCCTCTCCAGAAAAAACCAATATCATTCATTTGGTTTCTTAAGTCCTTTTACTTCATACTCTGTATTTTAATATGTAACCACAAGCAATCAAAACTGTTAGGTTCTAAAACATGCTGAGTAAGGAACAAGCCAGATAAAAATAGATATACATAGTGTGCTATCATTTATATAATCTTAAAAATCAACAAGAGCAAACACTACAAGTTTTACACAGATGGCATGATCAGATTTAGGGTTTTGAAAGCTTGTTTATGATATATCAGAGAATAGATTGGAAGTTTTAAAAGAGGATGCAATGAGATGAGTTAGGAGGCAGCTATAGTTGTCCCAGTGAGAATTAAAGTTGGCTTTGCTCATGGTGGAGACAAGTGAGATAGAAAAAAATGGAAAGAATTGAGACTTAGGAGCCAGAATGAAGAAGACAGATTGAAAAGATGCAGGAGTTGAGACAGAAGCAGGAGTCTAGTAAACTTCTAGATTGAGAGTGCCAGGAAAATTCTCCTCACACTCCACATGCTTAGGTCACCCTGGGCTGAACTTCTCAACCTCATCCTCCAACTAGCCACTCAGATTTCTCACCTAAGCTAAAAAAATGTCCTGTCTGCTGGACAACAAACAGGAGTAGGTGATTCGGTGACTATTTTGTTATAAAGTGGAATGAAGTCTGAAATCTTTGAGAAATATATTACAGTCAGTAAACAATTCCTTCATTTCAGCATTATGTACCAAAGGAGTTTCGTTTTCTTCAAAAAAACTTATTGAGTACTTCCCATTTTCTAGCTATCTGTTAAAGGTACAGTAGTGAACACTACTGTACAGAAGTCAAGGTACAGAAGTCAAGCTGTATGCCATCAAGTACTCAGGTAGTTCTTTTATAAATATAAGATACAAAAACAAGTTTGAACATTTGGGGGTTGCTAGAAATGATCAATATCTAAATCTGGGGAATGATGACACAGCTGTAAAGATGAAACAGTGATCTTTATGATTTAGATTAGTGCCATTTATGTTCTTCATTGAGTACATGGTTTCAAAAAAAGGTGAAGATTACATTAAAAAAGAAATGTTCTGTATTAACACAGATGAACAGTTAATATGCGAAAGAAACAGGCATTATATGTCAACGTTTCTACAACTTCCAATCCACAAGAATTTAAATAATATGTTACAAGGGTATGATTCCAGCAGCACGAAGAACCTTAAGCAACATTTGGGTATGGATGAAAGTAAATTGAATTACCTTATTGTATTCCTACCTTAGAGGAGTAGTATAAAAATATGCAAATTTTAAAAATATGCCTATTGGAAAAGGCCAATGAAGTGTCAGTCATCTAGTCTAGAAAACAAGAAATGTAATATTTTTAAGAGAATGAAATTTACATTCGATGATGGCTATTCAGAGAGAAACAAAAACATTTCAAGTTATGAATTCCAACTAAATTATTAGCTGCCATTGTTGTAAAATCTTATTAGTGTTATCCAGAAAATTTGGCAAAATGTTTTATAATATTCTTAGCTAAATTTTTAACATATATGTGAAATATGCATCTGCCTTTGATCAGCAATTATTACTGTATATAACGTGAATCATTTAATAATTGTATAATTGTTTCAGAAAGAATGTAAAAAAATATATTCATTTAAATGTTTTGAACTTTTTTCATTTTCTATTTCCATAAGTGTAGGGATTTAAGCTGCTTAATTGCTGGAAGTACAAATGCCTTTGCAATATGCAATATGAGAAACTACCCCCCAAATCTACTAGAAATATTCTGATTCTTTCATCTATTTCTTTCTTCTGTTGTAAATTTTTAAAACCAGGCTTTCAGAGTGTTTTCAAGGTTGACTCAGTAGTTTGATTCTTTCTGAGTCCTAAGTCCTAAAAAGTAACTAAAGAACAGCATATATTCAAGAAATAACCTAACCGGTCACACTTTTTCTTGAGTCATAAGCCTTAGGCTACCAGAAGTGAAGTCTTTTGCTCTGAAGTATCTACAAGAGTTAAAATTAGTCTAGCAAAATCTTTCAAAAATGATTACCCACAGAAACTCATTATGTATGTGAACAGTCATCATGAGGTTGCTCAGGTTGCTTAGTCAGCACATTCTGTTTCCCGTCATCACAAAGTGAAGAATGGAATTGTGCATCCTACAAATACAGCACTCTCTCTGACACCATAATTATCAGCTATCAGCTGCATAGCTGCCATTAGAAATAGGCAGTTGCTGATCAGCTAATCCTATATTTTCAAAATAGCAAACGAGATAAAGCTATGAAGTTGAGTACAAAAATGCTGTTTGGCAGCAAAAATAATAAATATATGTTTATTATATTAGAATTTTTGGATACTGAACTTTGCATATGAGAAAGGATAAGGTTGGAATACGGTTTTATCATAGCAAGAGTTGGATTACCTTGCAGTGGCAACTGAGATTCAAACGTTGAATTGCCATAAATATTGTTAACACTACATACCTGTGCATACCCTTGCAGACACATTAAGTCATATTCACTTATAGTCTGGTATGTGAGTGTGCGGCATTGATTCTATATAGAAATAGAAAGGACATGAGAAAAAGGAATTCATAAACAACCTTGCTTTTAAGTGGACCTTACTTATAAATACATAACAATGATACAACATAAGTCATTTTTGTTTTGTTTTGTTTTGAGATAGAGTCTCACTCTGTCGCGCAGGCCAGAGTGCAGTGGCCAAATTGTGGCTCACTGCAACCTCCACCTCCTGGTTCAAGTGATTCTCCTGCCTCGGCCTCCCAAGTAGCTGGGATTAGAGGCACCTGCCACCACGTCCAGCGAATTTTTGTATTTTTAGTAGAGACAGGTTTCAATACGCTGGCCAGACTGGTCTCGAACTCTTGACCTTAAGTGATCTGCCCGCCTTGGCCTCCCAAAGTGCTGGGATTACAGGCATGAGCCACTGCACCCGGCCATAAGTCATTGCTGATCCACAATATTTTTCACCTGGCCATTGAATATCAGAAGTAGCATTTCAGTTCTCTCTGACAGACTCCATGATTACTTATACTCTACAAAATAAAAATCTGAGGTTGTCAACCCCCAAGTACTTTTTATCAATTGTATCTGTCTCAGTATTTATCACCACCTAGAACTCTTATTTCCTCAGCTGAAAAACAAGGGGATACACTGGAGGATTACTTAAATATATTTATATTCTAACAAATATAGTACTTTGAGTATCTCCACATATTTAGCCACAACACAGATGATCCTAGGTCTTTCTTTTGTTTTCAATGTAGGATAAAATTATCTAGAAAACAGTGGAAAATGTTATTACTCTTTACAAAATAGAAGTCACACTTTGTTACATGAAGTAATTTTAACAAATACTATCTAAATTCTTTTACTCTCTTATCTTATAGATACAAACAGAAATGGTAACCAGAGGCCACAGGCTCCAGTCCCCTTAATGACCAATGAGATTAGTGTTCATGTTTACCTCAGCTATAGTATTAAAAAAAAAAAAACAACTAAATTTATGGCAGATGTTTGTCCTGGGTAAACCTATTATTTTCCATTGATAGAAATATATTGTATTTTCATGATGAATAAAGTGTTTCATTTTTAATTGTATTTTGTAACTTCAGAAAGCAGTGCTGCTTGATGGTAGCAGGAGGAGTGAGGAGCCAGGATCAGTAGGAAGGGCATAAGGTTAACAAAATTTCCTATTAAAATAGAGCATCTTGAGCATATAGGATTTACAGGAGATCATTTTTACACATGTACCTCTATTTGTATGTCCTACAGAACCTCACGTTACATATTTGAGCTTATTTTCCTGCTTCACTTCTCCCCATGTTTCTCCTCTACTCCTCTACTGTTACCGTATTTGTGAATGGTTCCACAATGCTCTTAGCAGAAGTCTAAGGCAGAAAATTCCACATCATCATTTGATCTGTGACTTTCCCTCATACTTAATATCCCACCAATCTCCAAGTTCAATAGATTTTACTTTCTAAATATTTCTTGAATTTGAACAGTTTTCTTTATCCTCACCTCCCTACAGTAGTTGAATTCACCACCATGTATTGGCTGAATAGTATGTAAGAGTCTCCAAATTCCAGGTTGCAAAAGAATTATTTACCTCAGCTGTCTATTTAAAATTGCAAGCATTCTCTTAAATCATAAGTGAAGGAAGATGGTGTTATTATATGCCACCCAGATATTTATGTGGCAGTGCTTGGCCTTTCTACACTGTTCTGCAATTAAGACTATGAGGGCGCATAAAAATTAAAAATAAGAAAAATAAATTCCCAAAAGAACAAAGCTGGAGGCATCACGCTACCTGACTTCAAACCATACTACAAGGCTACAGTAACAAAAACAGCATGGTACTGGTACCAAAAAAGAGATATAGACCAATGATATAGAACAGATATAGAACAGAACAGAGCCCTCAGAAATAATGCTGCATATCTACAACTATATGATCTTTGACAAATCTGACAAAAACAAGAAATGGGGAAAGGATTCCCTATTTAATAAATGGTGCTGGGAAAACTGGCTAGCCATATGTAGAAAGCTGAAACTGGATCCCTTCCTTACACCTTACACAAAAATTAATTCAAGATGGATTAAAGACTTACATGTTAGACCTAAAACCATAAAAACCCTAGAAGAAAACCTAGGCAATACCATTCAGGACATAGGCATGGGCAAGGACTTCATGTCTAAAACACCAAAAGCAATGACAACAAAAGCCAAAATTGACAAATGGGATCTAATTAAGCTAAAGAGCTTCTGCACAGCAAAAGAAACTACCATTAGAGTGAACAGGCAACCTACAGAATGGGACAAAATTTTTGCATCTGACAAAGGGCTAATATCCAGAATCTACAATGAACTCAAACAAATTTAAAAGAAAAAATCAAACAACCCTATCAAAAAGTGGGCGAAGGATATGAACAGACACTTCTCAAAAGAAGACATTTATGCAGCCAAAAGGCACATGAAAAAATGCTCATCATCACTGGCCGTCATAGAAATGCAAATCAAAACCACAATGAGATACCATCTCACACCAGTTAGAATGGCGATCATTAAAAAGTCAGGAAACAACAGGTGCTGGAGAGGATGTGGAGAAATAGGAACATTTTTACACTGTTGGTGGGACTGTAAACTAGTTCAACCATTGTGGAAGTCAGTGTGGTGATTCCTCAGGGATCTAGAACTAGAAATACCATTTGACCCACCAATCCCATTACTGGGTATATACCCAAAGGATTATAAATCATGCTGCTGTAAAGACACATGCACATGCATATTTATTGTGGCACTATTCACAATAGCAAAGACTTGGAACCAAGCCAAATGTCCAACAATGATAGAATGGATTAGAAAATGTGGCACATATACACCATGGAATACTATGTTGCCATAAAAAATGATGAGTTCATGTCCTTTGTAGGGACATGGATGAAGCTGGAAACCATCATTCTCAGCAAACTATCGCAAGGACAAAAAAACAAATACCGCATGTTCTCGCTCATAGGTGGGAACTGAACAATGAGAACACGTGGACACAGGAAGGGGAACATCACACACCAGGGCCTGTTGTGGGGTGGGGGGAGGGGGGAGGGATAGCATTAGGAGATATACCTAATGTTAAATGACGAGTTAATGGGTGCAGCACACCAACATGGCACATGTATACATATGTAACTAACCTGCACGTTGTGCACTTGTACCCTAAAACTTAGAGTATAATAACAAAAAAAAAATGGACTCTGAAATTAAACGGTTTGAGCCTGAAAAAAAAAAAGAAAAATAAAAGAAAAATAAATTATTCTTTGTGCAAAAAAGAAGAGACCCCCCCACCCGCTCCCTTTCTTACAACATTTACTTTAGAATTCTTCTCTTTCCCTTTGAAATGCATGCAAATCTTTTTAAAAGCTAAATAAACCTCTTGCCAGTTCTACAACTCAGGAAAAAAAAAAAATATATATATATATATATATATATATATTTTTTTTTTTCTTAAGGACCTGGGAGCCATCTCTTTGAAATGCAATCATCAAGGAAGATAGTGCCCCCCATCTTCTAATTTCTGTGACAAGCTAGGAGCCTATAGTTTAGTTGGTGCCTGGCCCCAAGTTGCAAACCTATCTCCTGTCATAAGGTTATGAGAAACATATTTTTCCTTTGGATAAAGGCAATTAGCAAAAACAGGTGGCCAACCGAATTACCAGGTGAATTTAGAATGAACTATGTGTTCAGTGGTGCTGTCAAGTCCTCTTACCTGATGACTAGTTTTTGTTTATCTTGAGAAAATGTATGCAATGGGTTGTATCTGCTCAGCTTTATAAAAAGCTAAAAGTTATTTTTTGTCTCTGCAGTCTCTTTAGCAGATTGCCTGTGATGCACATCACGTTCTGGTTTAATGCTTATTCAACAAATAAAACATTTTTTTTTTCTCTTCTACCTTTGTGGAGAAGATTTCTAGGTTGGCGGAGGATTTTGTTTTTAATTATATTTCTCCAACAAGAGACAGCCTTTATGTAAGGTTATTTTGATACTTGAAAAAGGTAATTAACTAAAGGACAGGAATATTGTATAGAGTGGAAAGACACTGTAGTAGTTTAATCCATCTTAGATATGCTTTAAGATTGTCTATTTCATGCATTTCTGGGACATCAACAAGTTTAAGGTTTGGTCCTTAATTAATAAACTTTTCCAACTCTCCTCATTCTCATCCCTATTATATCTTAGGAAGGACTTGTTTACAAAATATTTTGAATTTTTTCTTTTGTCCAAATCACTCCATGAGGTCAACGCATGATTTGCTGCCTTTTTATTCATTCCTATTTTGCTGGCATACTCAAAATAAATTGAAGTCTTTAAATATTTTAGGGTTAGGAAGAATTTAAAAAATCATCTACACGAATACTTCAGAGTCCTAATGGGATTCAAAGACATAAAAAGTAAAATCCAGGCTCCTCAATATAGCCTATGATGGGGTGTGTCCTTCCTGCTCTGGCCTTATTTCCTACCACTGTTTCACTTTCTCCTAGCCTATTTGATATTTTGCTATTCTTCAATCACAGCAGACAAACTCCTTCACCAGGGTATTTGTATTTGCTGTCAGAGGCCTATACTTGGCTTCAAATGTCTGTGGATCACACATTCATTTCCTTCAGTTGTCTTTCTTAATGTTATCTTCTCTATCAAAGTCCTCCTAAATAATGCAACAAAAGTAGCATATATAACACCCTCCCAGGCACATCCTTTATTCCCTTACTCTGCTTTAGTTTTTTTCATAGTATTTATCATGATCCTAACTTGCATTTATTTGCAAATAAGTAAATCAATGAATGAATGAGGCTGTAACAAAAAAGTATGGCTATCCCAAAGTTACTTTGAATGTTTGCTTGCAATCTGTATTTTAATTTGTTTGCACTTCTGTGTACTCCTTCGTAACACAACAAAATTCTTTCAAATAAAATAAAACAGTAATCCAAGGATTAATTCAGGGGACAATCAGACATTATATTCTCACATTATAGCTAAGAATAAGAAGGTAGATAGGTGAAAATGACCAGCGGTTCTTGAACTTTAGTGTGCATCACAGTGACCTTGAGGACATATTAAAATACAAATTTCCAGACACCACTGCCAGAATTACGATTCACAAGGTCTGGAGTGGAGACTGAGAAATCACATTTTGATTAAGTTCCTAGGTAATGCTGCTGGTACTGCTGCTGTGTGAACAATGCTACGAGAACCATTTGAAAGGTAGAGTATCTATAAGTTGGTATTTCATATTTATAACCACTTTATCCACCCTAGGAGATGGCTCTTATGTGGGAGTGATGCCTGTGTCTGAACTGTATATGGTCTCAAGCAGTAACAATATATATACAGAATGATTTAAGAAATCATTCTTGATATTTTATAATTTCTTTATTATGCAAAGAAAACTTAGAGAATAACTAAATGCAACAATCAAGAAAAAAAGCATGATATATTCTATATCCGTTCCAGAAATATATTATAACTTCTAATTAAATACTTCTAACCTCTAAGTATGATCAGAATATTTCTACTCAGATATTATGAGAAAAAAATTGAATCACTTTTTTATGTGGATGCAGATAGGCAAACATATATACTAGGAAAGAATGGTAATATTTGATAATTTAACAAAGGTCTTTCACTGGTTTTATTGCCAGTTAGATACAACCCCTGACCTGTTTTTAAATTCCTTCATCAAATAAATAACTGTGTAATAATAAAATCTAAAGGAATTTTAAGAGATTGTATAATCCAACCACTTAATGAGCTGTTTGAGAAAAAGGAGATGTTCAACTTTATAATGCTTTTCCAATATGGTCATTAGAACTTGGATTGGTATGGAGTTACTTTTTTAAACAATTATCTTTTCAAGAAAGGCTTTTTAAATTTTTTGTTTATTAGCTTTGTTATATGCTGGGCTATTAACAGAAAAATGTTTTCAAATTTGGAATTCACTGGCTGTATGTTCCAAAGGAAACTCCAAATTGAAATAAATGTTGACCTAAACTGTAGGTCTATCACCTTACCTTGTTTTAATGAGTATGCTCAACTCTGAAATACTGAACCATTTTATAGAAAAACAAAGTTGTAATCATTCAAAAATGTGTCATCTTATTCTGTGATCCTTCAGGTGTAGAAGAATTTAAGTTCAAATACGCAAACGATACCATCCAACCAATTCTTCTCTCAGCAGAGATAGACGATGAAAGTGCCAATCTAAACAGGACTATATAGTAATCAGGCTAAAACATGCAGAAGAGACAAGAATCATTCAAGTGCTTCAGAAAAGAAACATTTCTCTCTTTTTTCATGAAAGTAAAGGTATACAAAATTTTAGAAATCATCTAACTGCCGGCATCTGTATATTTACAGATGGGTGATGCTGATGATCAGCCCTGCTTGAAAAATATTTATTGGGTTAGGTCAATGTCTATATTTTGCATCTGAGAAGACTGAGGCCAACGATGTCTGCTCCATCCCTGAACTTTCATTAAAAAAATTCAGAGTATTTTTTATTCTTCAGATAAATCTTGCCTTTGTAGTCCTTGTGTCTAATTGGGTCTGGGACCTTCTACTATAACTGCTTGTTTTATTGATTTTTCTTTTCTTAAAAAAATTGGACACGGGAAATATCACTTCTTCTATGAAGCATACTGCAATACCACCTCATAGTCAAATAGTTCATCCCCAGCTACTGCATTCCCCAATATAACACTCTTCTCACTTTTTTTCTATATTCCAGACTCAGCAGAAATTTCTTAAATACTTATATCTAGGTCATCATGGGAAAATGGGCAGTAATAAAAGCACCCAGAGAAGGCACAGAGGAACAAAATGGAAATACGATGGCACTATTTTGTTTCCTAATCTTTATCAGGTCTCTCTGAGAACACACTTGAATTAAAATGAATGTTACCTAATAATAGTATATTTGCTAAATAATATGCAGTATACTGGAAGATAGAAATGGTTGGATAATTTTCTCCAGAAATCTTCCAATGCAGGATTTCTAGTAGACCACTTCATAATTTCATCTGTTTATAGGCTTTTGTGCTTATAATAATTTTTTGCTATAATAATTTTTTATATAATTTTTGCTATAATTTTTTGCTTATAATAATTTTTAAAATTATTTTGAGAAATATAAAACAGAGGACATACAAGTATATTATTGAAATATTTATATCATACTGACTTGTATCCAGGTTAAACCTAATTCAATTTATCTACCCACTTCAGGACAAGAATTTCAAAAACCCTTGTCATATGCAACTGAGAAGGATACTTGAAACGACCCCTCCCCCAATACATTTTTCCCCAGAGGCAGCATGTAAAATGATTATGAGAATTCACTCTGAAGCAAAACTGCTCATGTTTGGGTCCCAGCTCTGACACTTGACAGGTCTGTGAGCTACAGTACACTATTTAACCATTCTGTGTATCTATGACTCCAAAACATAAAAAAAAAAAGAAAAAGAAAAAGAAAACAGAAAAGTGATGATCACTCAACAGGAAGGTTTATCACATCTGATACATGTGAACTGCAACAGACAAGCTGGTGGTTGCCTGCCGTTGCTCTCGACTGTTCAAAATTCAAGTGTCTTTGAGTCTCAATACAAGCTTTAAAACTATAAAGATTTAATTTGAGTGCCTGAAGCGGAACTATTGTAGAATCTCTTCTTTTTCAAAGCAATATAAAACCAAGTGGAAAAATAGCCTACTGTGATATGTGCTCCTCTTGCTTTCCAATTATCTGCCCCCTCCCCTTTGACCATTATTGTCATTGACTTCACTATATTTCATCGACCAATACCAATTAGGCTATTAAGTAACAATCACTTCTAAATTCGCAATGAAGGCTGGCATGCCATCTTCCACGGATAATGAGAAAGTGAACCACCTAGGCTACATTACAGGTTTTATACATATTTATTTTATGTGATGCATTGCTCAGAGAAGGAAAAATTATACTTCCTATTCAATCTCATGAAGTTCCTACTTCTAGAAACATTGATCAAAGATGTGAACATTTAATATACTTTATAAATTGAATACAAGCACAGATTACTCATAGGAAGCTTACATTGAATCCAACAATAATGCATTGGACGATAACCTTACAAAAGTGGAACACTTCTTTATTTTTAAAATTTGGCTGAGTATTTGGCAGAGGCCCCAAACTAGAAAACATGTATGTGTTACCCATTAAAAAGCTTCTTGCTCCTGCCTTGAGGCCATGTACTTGAAGTCTGCTATTTAGCAGACAGAAACAAATGTAATCTTTACGAAATCCTTTCCAAAATACAAAAAGTAGATTTTAATCATAACCTCAAAAATACCTAATATCCCCTTTCTCTTTTTCTCTTTTCTGGTCTCATTCTCCTATACTTCAGCTCTCCTTTTTTGATTTCCCAAACTCTTCCCAAACCCAGCCAATGGAGAATTCCCAGCTATCTCTCCTCATCTCCTACTTTACCTGTCCTGCTTATTTTGCTTGCTTTCACCATAACTCCACACCATTCCCAATGTCAATCAAGCAAGATTCTGAGGAGCTCAATCCATTAAACAGATCTTCATAAAAAGGCTCAGGAGCCCATAAGAAAGGAGCTATTTTTCCATAGCTGGCTTTAAATACTCAATGTATTTTTAATATTTTTGTCATGTCACAGTGTTTATAGGTTTTTATTGATAAATATCAGAATGTTGGATAAAAGATAAGATAAAACTAAATATGTGTTACACACTAAACATTTAATTTTTTAACGTCAGACAGCTCTGAAGTGCCTTTGTAAAGAACTCATTATAATCTTATTTTACATATGTTTCCTCTTCCTTATTTCAGTATTTTAGTTAGAATTTTTAAACTACAGTGCCAATGAGATAAAGCTTATGTTGGGATGTGGAGAGCTAATTGGTTTAAGTCTAAGAGAAATTCTAAAACTGAGATAATTACTGAATTGGTTTTTTTTTAAAACTCATTATCCTACTCAGTAGAAATTAATATATCCTAACAATTTAACAAAAATATTTTTAAAAAATTATTTGAAGGCATCGTTTATTCCAGTTGACAGCATTATGATGATGAGTATTAAATGCAAACCACTTTACTACTGACTATAATACTAATTTTTCTTCCAGGATTATTATTGAATTAAATAATTTATGATGGACGATTAATGTGCTAATTATGTCCACTTTCAGAATTAGTTCAATAATTATTTACTTTCTTCTGCTTCTGAGTAATTAATTAGAGTAGATGCATTATAGTTTACATTGTCTTGTCTCATAAAAAGGAGTTAGTATTATCTATTGAATATTTTAGAAACCAGTGAATTTTGCAGTTTTGGCACCTGGCTGGACTTTTTAATTTTTTTCTTTTCTCTTCCTCTGTATTTTGGCTGCTTGTTTTCTGACTAATATTTAACCCAATTGTAACCAAATTTATAAATATTTTAATTATTAAATATATCATAAACAATTGCTTAGTGCTCTATAAAGTCCATCTTAACACTGATCCCTCAATATTACATTTTTTAATTATTTTAAATTTCAAAGATAATATATAGTCACTTAACAACAATTCAAGTGACTCAGCATCATATATTTATTTGTTTTCACACATTATCATCCACATACATTCACGTATCATAGAATTGCAGTTTTCACACTTTTTTTTGCAATCATCTCATTTAACACTTTCTCACTTCTGCAAACCTCATATTATCAGAAAATTATGTAATGCAAACAATTTGAATGTAGAAAAGAGCCTTAAGGGCTAAAAGTTTACACGCTAGTGACAAAAACTTTGTTCTTGAATTTTATAGCTATCTGTGTACAATTATGAAGCCTACTTTTACAGCATTGTAGTAAATGTAACTTCTTCTCCAAAGTAAAAAAGGCCTTCTTTCTACTTAACATCAGTGATCTTGTCATTAGCACAATACTTCTTAAATCCTACAACTGTTATCATTTACTGTTCTGATAAACACAATTCAAAGTTACTAAAACAAAACCGTTCTGTTTCACATAAATTTTAATTCCAGTAAGGAAGTGGTGATTCAATTAAAACAAATAGCAGTCTTCAGAATGCAAATTATCTCTAAAAATTAACTAATTTTGCTATATCCAATTAAAAAACTAGTGCTTGCCTTTATAAAAATAACTCTGTACTATTTTATAATTTACTTTTAATCACAACACTGTAAATATTACAATACAGCATTAAATGTTTTTTGTTTCAATGTTTTTGCCATTTTAGAAAACTATTGGAAGAATTAATTTTAGCAACTTTTTTCATATACTGATGTGTTTCTGTGAAATATATTTCTGATTGAAATTTTATTTATTTATTTATTTATTTTAAGATGAGGTCTTGCTCTGTTGCCCAGACTGGAGTGCAGCAGCATGATTATGATTTACTGCAGCCTTGAACTCCCAGGCTCACGGGATCCTCCCATCTCAGCCTCTCGGTAACTGGAACTACAGGTATGCACCATCATGCCCTGCTAATTTTTTTTTTTTTTTTTTTTTTTAAATAGAGACAAGGTCTCACAGTATGTTGACCAGGCTGTTCTCAAATTCCTGGGCTCAAGCAATCCTCCCACTTTGGCTTCCCAAATTGCTGGAATTACAGGTGTGAGCCACCACACCCAATCTGAATTTTTTTTTTTTTAATGTATAAAAAAGTTGTTTCTGGCTATATATTGCCTAATATCTAGTCTGCTAGAAGACTTACAGTTACTTATAATATTAATATCAATGATTTAGCATACAAAATTTAAAACAACTTTACAATAACTTAGTGTTGAGGTTTTCTCTTTTGTATTATGTTTTGCTATTTTCATAAGTTTAGAAGATTATTTCAAGGCTGAGTATTACTGTATGAGTTTGTATCTTATGCATGTGTTTGGTATTTTTTATTTAATGTTTGTTTAGTCTTTGTATTTCTCATTGTGTTATTTATTTTCTCACATTCTATATTTTCTACATAAATTATGGTTAAGCTGTTTTACTCTGTTAGCAACGTAACAGAGTAAAATAACTAATATCTAAAAGATTACCCCCATCCTGATAGCAAGCAAGAGTACCATGCAGCTTAACCGAGTTGTTCTTTAGTGAATAGCTATCCAAATAGTATTTTTCCCCTCCTGCATCATATAACATACATTGAAAATATATTACAACGAAGTCCAATTTTTTTTTTAAAAGCTCATCATCCATTCATCCATTAAATGGTTGCTTATTTAGAGCCACAAAAGTAATGACAAAAACCACAATTACTTTTGCACCAACCAAATAAATTTCAACACAATTATATGAACACACACACAGTACGTGGTATGCTATTTCTTTTTATTTTACTATTAGAACTATCTGTGTATATAAATGAGGGCAATTAGGCTTATATTTACTCAGATATATAGACAGAAAAGTCAAAAGGGAAAAGTCAAGAAGAAAAGTTTATTTTACAGTGATAATCCCGTAAGACAATTTTTCTACTTAAAAGTGTTTTCTTTTGATCAGTTGTAATGTTCATCATTTATTCCAAGTTTACTCTACATAGTGTCCCAGAAGGAGAACTCATCAATATTTAATCAGCTAAATTTCTTCTCATATCTTTTTGTCTTTGCAAAGTGAGCTGTAAGCATTTTCCTGCATAACCTCACATAATTTTCTTATCTTGTAACTCTGTAGATCCTTTACCTTAACCAATTTGGACTTGGATCTACACTAAAATCAAGACCACTTTCATGTTTGCTCTTTTGATATGTCTGCACCTATTGGCTCTTAGTTACCAGAGTTGAAGGAACTTTGAAATGAAACATTTCAAAGTCACTTTTTGAATAACATACTCTTGACTGAGACTTGCACTAACATTTTAACCTTTCTTTTAGCATATAATAATAAGGAGAAGACTTTTGACTTTACATTTTGGAAAATCATTTGCTTTTGAGAATATTCAATATTATTGAAAGAGATGAATAAGTTTGTTGTTCAGAAAAACAAAAGCAAAACATTTCAAGGTGTATAAAGTATATAGATCAGTAGTCTATAAGTAGCCCAAATTTGTATTAAACATCAAAAAATAGAGGGACCAAAAGATACTAAATATTTAAGAGGAATTAAACACACATAAGGTACCTGTGCACTAAATATTCATATACTAAAAATACATGAGCATCTAATATTCATAAAGCCTTAATTCACTATTCATCATTGACAAAGATTCTGGCTCCCTGCGTTTTTTCTCAAAGAAACACAAATAAAATCTATGACTGGTCAGCAGGCCGATTGGCAAACTATAGCTATGAGCCAGGCATACTGTTCCCGTGTCTTTCCCATAAAGCAAACATAAGTTATTAGGCTACCGTAAATCCCCCTCTATGGGCTACTTTGTTTGAAACCACAACTCTAGGCCTTACAGCCATTTAGCCAATGGGGAAAAATGGATGTGGCAGAGAGTACACACAAACATAGTGATATGGACAGAAGACAAGGAAACATTGGGTAGAAGACGGCGGTTCCCCAGCAAAGGCCCCAGCTCTCAAGCCTGAAGACCCACAGTTCTAAATGGGGACAACAACAATAGTATACTCCAGAATTCAGGTATTTTGGTCTTTTCAACATGCTTGCACCTTATTTTTTATTTTTATTTTATTTTATTAATTAAAATAAACCTTTTAACCTATCCCATCTCTCTCTCCTTTGCTTCTCCCTATGTTTTAAATCGATTTAAAAACTATGTGATCAGAGCAATTTAATTTGGTCTATGAGTCTCTCTGTTCCATGACGTCCAGGTAGTGAAACTGGAGGCTGCCTTTGTCTCAAGGTAATTTTCTAAATGACAACTTTTATTTCAGTTAGTGCTGATATCCTCAACATTACCATATAGCACATGTTTGGGAATTTTTTTTTTTTTTTTGACGGAGTCTCGCTCTGTCGCCTAGGCTGGAGTGCTTTGGCGCAATCTCAGCTCACTGCAACCTCCACCTCCTGGGTTCAAGTGATTCTCCTGCCTCAGCCTCCCGAGTAGCTGGGCCTACAGGTGACGCTACCAAGCCCGGCCAATTTTTTGTACTTTTAGTAGAGATGGGGTTTCACCGTGTTAGCCAGGATGGTCTCTATCTCTTGACTTTGTGATCCGCTCTCCTCGGCCTCCCAAAAGGCTGGGATTACAGGCATGAGCCACCGCGCCCGGCCTAATTTTTGGTAGTTTTAGTGGAGTCGGGGTTTCACCATGTTAGCCAGGATGTTCTCCATCTCCTGGGTTTCACTGTGTTAGCCAGGATATTCTCCATCTCCTGACCTCAAGATCTGCCCACCTCAGCCTCCCAAAATGCTGGGATTGCAGGCGTGAGCCACCGCGCCTGGGCGGGATTTTTAGTTAAAAATAAATTATCTGACCTGGCGTGGTGGCTCATGCCTGTAATCCCAGCACTCTGGGAGGCCAAGGCGGGCAGATCACGAGGTCAGGAGATCGAGGCCATCCTGGCTAACACGGTGAAACCCCATCTCTACTAAAAATACAAGAAAATTAACCGGGCGTGGGAGGCTGAGGCAGGAGAATGGCTTGAACCCGGGAGGCGGAGCTTGAGGTGAGCCCAGATCGCGCCACTGCACTCCAGCCTAGGCGACAGACAGAGGGAGACTCTGTCTCAAAAATAATAATAATAATAATAATAATAATAATTAATTAATTAAATAAATTATCTGATTCCTTAGTATACCAGAAATTAGTCTGACCCAAAATGTCCCAATACTTGAAATAATCAGATGGATAATTTCAGAAATGGCTGATGTTTATTAAAATTTAACACAAGATACAGAAAAATGCATATGTTTTTCAAGAATTTAGAATTTTTTTCTCTTATTTTATTTATTTATTTTTGAGATAAGACCCATTTGAGCCTTATGTAGTGAAGGAACTGATTCGTTAATGAGAATGTTCAAAACACCATCTGGGTATTTTTTTCTTTTGTATTTTGATGTTTCATAATGATAATGCCAAGCAATGAGATATGTAAAAACTGCTCATTTCTTGGAAAGAAAAACTAATATCTAGGAGATAACCCCCATCCTAATGATAACAGGCAAGAGTACCACTCAGCTTAACTGAATTGTTCTTTAGCAAATAGCTATCCAAATACTAATTTTTTCCCTCCTGCATCACATAACATACACTGAAAATATTTTTACAGTAAAGTTCAATTTTTGTAAAAGCCCAAACATCCATTTATCCATTAAATGCTTGCTTATTTAGAGTGATGTAAATTCCAACACAACAAAATTATATAAACACACACAAACTATAGATGTGCATGTGCACATAATCTATCTTTTGTGTCATCCTTGGCATAAAAAGGGGGGGAAAAGACTGTAAGAATTGGTAAAGGGTGTTCCCACACTTGTTGAGACGTCAACTTAGAATAAAAATACGTTGATTATAATTCAACTATAAGAACAATGTTGAATTCAGACTGTCAACTGACTGCTAGCCAGAATCAGGATTCTGACTCAGACAGAAGTTCTCCCTTTGGGCAGAGCCTTGGGCATTTAGAAGCAGCCTGCTATCTTCTATCAGGGTTTACAGAATTTATCTAGTCTTTTTGAATTTCTGGCTACGTGATCTCATAATTTGACTCTAGGCCTTCCTCTGCTTGGAAGTTGTAGACTAAGCTCTGGCATCTTGCAAGCAATCTTCACAGAGCCAATGCACAGTTAAGCTCCCAGTGGCTCTGATGAGTTGATCTCCCATTGTTGAACACAAACATTGACCAATGAGTCAGTGATACATCGTAATTGTTTTTAAAATAGTTCATTACCAGACAAAATTAAAATACTTTTGTTTCTGATTTTGGACATCTTAGCTTGTGACTGACTGGATTTCAAATGGACACAGTCATATTCTGCCCCCTTCATCCATCCCTTTTCTTTGTTACAAAATGAAATTTCTTCACATGAATCACTCTCTATGATTACAAGCATTTCTCCTTCTTGTTTGCTTATTCAACTCCTCCCTTATACAATTTTATTACAAGTTGGAGGTCTCCCAATTCTGTGTCTTAAGCCCTCATTACATTTGACTTCATTTTTCCCCCATAACAACTCCTCCACACCCAGGCCTTCAATTCGAACATCAATAGAGTTGACTCAAATTTTTACCCCCAGTCCGCACTCTTCTCTGAAAATCAGACCAGTATTTCTAACATACATACTACTTAATCCCTCTTCCTGAATTTTTGCAGGTATCGCACTGTGTGTCGAATGTAAATTAAGAGCATAACTCAAAGCTGCTCTACTTCCTGCAGTTCCTCTTAATGCAATGTTCTTTCAATTCACCTATTTTTGCATGCAGAAACTAGTAAATTATAGGCCACCTCCTCTGTACAGTTTAATAGAGAACACTGCTGCCCCTTCCTGATACTTATCTGTTGATTCCACTCATGTGGTTTAAATCTTTACTGCTACCTCTCTATTCTAAGACTATAATCACTCTCGTCCAGAGCTTATTGACACACTCTTTCATTGCCCTCACTAGATCTGTTCTTTTGCCCGTCTAATAGTCCTATAACACCGCATCCAAAAGGACTTTATGAAACATAAATATGATCGCTGTAACATTTCAATGGCTTCTTATTGTGATGTCTGTCCCATTACCTTCACCCTCAGTTCTATCTTACATCCTGCTCTCCTTTACTCTTTGCAAAAAAGAGGGTGTCTGTCCACTTTTTCACGTTTGTTCTTTCACAGCATCGTAACCTATGCCGCTCACTGTAAATCTGAACCACCTGCCGAGTTCTCTAAGCTAAGGCATACTTATGCCTCAGATAACTGTTTATTACTCTCTCAGGAGAGTTGTCCCTGACTTTGACTTCCCATAAAAGTCTAGGTTGGGCTACCAGCTATATGTGTTTACTGTATCATGTAAATATGTTAAAATTCAACATTTTTGTGAAATTATTTAAGTGGCCATTTTTTTTTTTTTCCTCTAGACTAGAAGCTCTGTAAGAGCAAGGATTTTGGGTATTTTTGCTCACGTTTCCCAGTGCTTTAACAGAATGCCTGGCATGAGTAAGTCCTCCATAAACATCTGTGGAATAAATCAGTAGGTGAGTGTAGGAGAAGAAGATCTGTTTCCTGAATTTTTCTTTGGAGTTCTTGGTTCTACATCAATTAGTGTTCATACAGAGCTTCTCTGTGGGTTACAACTCAACCATCTGGAATCTTTTAAATGAAACTTAAGAGATCATTTCAAAAGATAAACAACTTTTAAGAAATGTTTCTATTAAAATAGTGTATGTACATAGTTTCAAAAGAAGACTACAGTTGAGCTTATGATAAAAAGTAATCAATTACATGTTCTTCCTCTTGGACCCCAAGCCCATTTCCCAAAGGCACTGTCTTTAACTATGTCCACATTTAGTGCTTTTGGTAATTACTTTTATAGCACTATTTCTAGATTTATGAATTATTTAGACAATATAAATTTATTTCCTGATATACAAAATGAGATTTTAATTTAGGCTATTCTTTCCTATCTCTTTCCAAAGCTTAATCCTTATAGAATTATGTTTGGTTATTTAGTCACTTGTCTTTCTAATTTTAAAAAATATCTGCTTCTTTAACTTCATTAACCTTCCATATTTCAGCAATATCCCCTGATTCTTCCCTTTGAATGATGAATTTTACTTTTAAAACTTTGGACTTTGTGATTTTACTCTAATATTTTGCACTTTCCTCATAAAGGTTATATTAACAAATGCATAATCTAATTATGTCAGTGTTCTTTCTCTAAGTTTATACATCATTAAATATGTCTAAAACAAGAAAAAATTGCTCTGAAAGTAAAATAGTTGACATGTTATACATATCTACTTTTTTTAATAACTGAAAAATGTTGAACTACCTAAATTAATGAATTTGCAAGTCATCTAAAATAATTTGGTAAGTTCTTGGGAGGGAGATTGGAAAAAAAATGTTTTCCTTCTGTTTGTTTAAATAACATAAATTACACCTAGATTTCTTGTAATCTTATATATATTATTTCAAGTAATTTATAATAAGGTCTACCTGAATTTAAATTTAACATACATATAGAATTTTCACATGCAAGGTGAGTCAACAATATGGGTAAGATTCACTCATCATAAGTTATTGATAAATATTACTCAAAATGATGACTACATATTTTTAGAAGTAAAAATGGAATACAATCACAAATCAATGACATCCTGGACAACTTTTGCAAGAAGTAGGTAGGCACTTAGCTCAATTAACATATTTATTTTCTTTCTTTTTTTTAAAGTAACAAGTAAAAAAGAGAATCTCTAATGACTTTTAGAAATTTCTCCATGCCCACAACTATAGAGTTTATGGTTTAATAAGATTATGTTTTTAAAATAAAACATATAAGGTTGATATTCAGAATACATAGAAAAGGAAACATCTAGAGTTCATGTGGAAAAGAAAAATCTCCATGTGTAAAAAAGTCATTTAAGAAAATAGAATAGTGGCTATATACATTTTAAAGTAGGAAATGTAATATAAACTAGATGGAAAATTAAGTTGAGTTGGACAAAGACATGTGGGTATAGTGTAAAAAACTAAATAAAACCCAAGAAAATGAATGAGGCTTAGTCATAGTTTATGAATAAGTCTACTAAGATTCTATTAAAAACTCAGCAATCCATTCATTTCAATTTTCTCAACTTTTTCATCTATTTGACTACCTATTCCATCATGTGATTGTTTACTGCCAATACAAAATGTCCTTTAACAGTAATTCATTCAAATAAGAGAAAAAAAAGAATAGAAGCACATTTTAGGATTTTGATAATGACAATACAAGGTCATTAAAGAGATGATAACATGTTTATGCCCCTCAGAATAAACAAGACCAATCTATTTTACCATAACACAGTCTTTATGATTATTCAAAACACATCATCGCAGTATTGATTCTGAAACATCATATACAATCTCAGTTTCTTTATTCTTTTGAAATTTTATCAGGTGCTCCAAGTGTAAACTGGATTCTTTATTATTTCAAAGGCAAGTGTCAAAGAAAATAGTCATTCCAAAGCAGTAAGAATGCTATCCTGGTTATGAGATATTAAATATTTGTTAGTTTTTATATATGTTTAAATTTTTAAATTTCTTTTTAATACACTAATAATAATTGTATATATTTATGGGATACAAAATAATGTTTTGATTTTTGTTGTGCATTGTAGAAGAATTAAATCAAGCTAATTAACATATTCATCACCTCACTAACTTTTTTTGTCCAGTGAGAACATTAAAAATCTACTCTTTTATCAATTTTGAAATATACAATGCATTGCTATTAACTGCAGTCATCATGCAGAGCAATAGATCACCAAAACTGAGTTTTCTCCTATAAATAAAATTTTGTTCTCTTTGATCAACATGTTCCCTCTTCTCATTCCTTCCCCTTTCCCCTGTTTCTGCTAACCACTTCTTACTCTGTTTCTATGAGATCGACTTTTTAAGATTCCATAATGAAATCATAAAGTATTTGTCTTTGTGAGAAAAAGTTACAAATTAGATTTTATTAAAATAATGTTCAATGACCAAATCACCACCAAGTAAATTAAAACTATTGGCAGACCATTACAAAAATATCATCTTATAATAAGAAGTTTCTAATATACCTTTTTAAGATTCCCATTAGAGTACTAAAAACTAGGTTAGACAACCTGTTACTAAGCTGTAACGATAAGACTGATGGAACTTAATCGTGAAATCAATTAGAGGTTCACTATAGCTTATTGGCAGAAAATAAAACAAACCGATTTACCCAGTTTCATGCATCCTGATTTAGAAATATAATCTATAGCATCCAGAAACCATTCCTCAATTGCATGTCTCTGACTACTGCAGTCCGAAGCCAGTGGAGTGCCTTTCTCACTTTCTCCCTCTAGTGCTAAGTATCTCTTTTTCTATATTTATTTGCAGAAAATATTTCCTAGAAAATGAGTGAATGAAAGGAAGGGTAAATCACATTGCATTATAGAAATGTATTTTTCCCTGGGTAGTACTAGGGAAACATCATGAAGGTAATACATATTGAGGTTTGTAATGTAGAAGTATATATAAAACATATAGAGTGCTTTGCTTTCCCTGAGATCAGATTATGTTAAAACTAAGTACATGGAATATAAGCAGATTCTTCTTTAAAATGAACCCAGCCACATTCTATGAATGTCTGATACGTGCTAAGAATGTGAATGTCAACTGGGCATCAACCACCTATCAACCATATAATATAGCTTTGTTTCAGAATAAGCAAATTAGAGAAAAAATGATTTATCATGGAAATCAGAAGAAAATTTCAGATAACTAGTTGACACTTTTATTATTATTATTATTTTTTCAAATGGAGTCTTGTTCTGTCTCCCAGGTTGGAGTGCAGTGGTGTGATCTTGGCTCACTGCAACCTCTGCCTCCTGGGTTCAAGCGATTCTCCTGCCTCAGCCTCACACCTAGTTGGGATTACAGGTGCATGCCACTACACCTGGCTAATTTTTTTCTATTTTTAGTAGAGACGGGGTTTCACCATGTTAGCCAGGCTGGTCTTGAACTCCTGATCTCTGATGATCCGCCCACCTCAGCCTCCCAAAGTGCTGGGATTACAGGCGTGAGCCACAGCGCCCGGCAGACACTTTTAATAAAATGCAAAAATCTATGATTTTTATTTGAATAAAACCGAACCAGGAAGCCATAACAAAAGAATGAAAAAAAAAATGCACAAAATGTGAAGGAAGTGGATGGGATAACAAGTGGAAAATAGTCTCAAAAGGCAATAGGAAATAAACTTCAAAAATTAAAGACAAAGAGGCCAACACAAGGAAAGGTTTGATGGTATATATACAGGATAGAAAATGGAGTACAGTCCCACCATTTATGTAATAAGTAGTATTATGTAACCAGTATTATGTCTTTATGTAACCATATCATTTTCAAAAAGGGTAATAAACACATATTTATAATAATGATATTAACACTGATATACTTTGCTGAAATAAACAGTAATGAGAAATTTTACCTTATTCAAACCTACTGCAAGACTAAAGTTATTTAAGCAGCCACTTAGGCAGTCCCACCTTTTTAATGGATAGAAGGAAAATTCATTTCACATTATCAGTTTCCCCTAAATTAATCTCTAACTTCACAGAGTTCTAAAAATGTTGTGTCTTAGTCAGGAGTGACAGTACTCAAATAAGGATACTCTACCCAATGGTTACGTAGCTGTATTTAAACCCAAGTTTGGATAATTGTCTTTAACAAGTTAAATCCAAAGTTTAAAGCTAAAAATTACAAATTGCTGAATAATTTTCTTCCTGCCCAACTCTCTGACCTAATTTCACATCACCGTCTTTGTCATTCACTCCATTGTCATTTTGCAGCTATTACCTTGGTTTACTTTCTTCCTAGTAGTAATCATGACCGGAAATTATGATATTATTTGTTTAAGTGTTAGTATCTGTACTGCAACACCGGCTATAAACTCCATGAGGGTAAGCATCTTGTCTGTCCTATTCATTACCAAATCATCAGCACTTACTATGTTCCCCGCACTTCTAGCACTGCCTGGACCTTAGCCGGTGCTCAATACATAAATAAATGTGAATAAAAAAAGAAATATGCAAGTAATCTCTAGAATCAAGAATAAAAAATGAAATAATTTTTACCACAGTATTCATGTTGAAAATCACTAAGAAAATATTAAAACGAAGTTAATTACAGCATAGTACTTAACCTCGTAGGATTATTGGCAGATTAAATGAGACAATGCTCACAAACAATGTAACACAAGGCCTGACAGCCAGGAACATAGAAGGTGTTCAAGAAAAGTTCTTTTCATTCATTGTTCATTGTTATTTCTCCAGCAAAATGTGTGTAAAGAAATTATTAAGTCACCAGGATTGACAAATTTTAATGTGTGCCAAATATATTGAAAGAAAATATATTAGAAAGAAAATATCAAGACATTTAATTATGCATAAGAAATTATCAAAAGAAAGTCTGCAAAGTTTTTAAATAACAATAATTTATGGAAAAGTTTCATATTTGAAAAAAAAATTATCATATATAAACCTTAAGTTCATCTCAGTAACATTAAAAGTTTGTGCATATTTACTAATGTTCAAAAGAGTTAAATTATTCTTACATATCCTCCTCAAAATGAGCTTACTAAAGTATACATGGCACTTTCATGTATCTACTTGAACACTGCCACGATAATTATTTATTATGTTGAATGATAAGAGGGTCTTATAAAAATAACTTACAGAGATAAAATTATAAATTAAATGCAGGTAATTATCAAAGCAAAATCTTCTAATTAACTTTATGTTTAAAAGATGTTTAAAGTTGCATTTTAAATCTTGAAGAACACTACTTCTATTGTTAATATAGACATGTGCAGCTTAAAATGAATCAAAATCTATATATTCATGAGTTACAATGAATTAAGCCCCACAGGATAAAGTTGGATTTAGGTGATTGTACAGATTGTACTATTAAGTAATAAGTTTTTGTGAAAATCCATTTCTATTTCAAGTCATCTAATTTGCCTAGTGAAATTATAAAAAAGATAATAAAATTAAAATATTTTCCTGGAAACATATTTCATTCAAATACAACTGCAAGTGATTAATTGCTAGCCTCAGTAAATATAATGTTCCCAGAAATGTGTGTTGCCAAAGTAATTTATCCCACCACATGGATAGTAGTAAAGTGCTGATGGTCCTTGATATATGAGGTCAACTTGTACATGGTTCAGATGCAGCTTTAATGAAATTCCATTTAGAACTGTAACCATAGATATTCTCAGCAGTTTACAAAAGCAGGGGAAAAGGACTTTACATTTTTCTATGTGTCATAGCTACTGCTAGTATTTCCATATTAAAGGTTTCATGCGACTTAGTAAGAATTTAAATCTAGTTATTGTGTTACAGGTACAGTTACTAGTAGATCATGTGTAACTTCAGTCAACATATACCTTCTCTGACTCTCTACATCGCATTGCTTTGGATATGTATGCTCTTGTTTGGAGGACACTTAGACTCACACGGCTTTTGCAACTGATCTTCCTTCAGAAGTTGTGGCTATTTGACGTTCAGGAATACAGATGGGTAACAGTTATTTGGTGATTATAGGGCACTTTCATTAGCAAATTATTATATTCTGTAGGCAGAAAATCATAGGTAGAAGCACATTTAGAGAAAATCTAATGTTATTTCCTGAAGACCTGGGAGGTCATGCTATTTATCTAGGATTGCACAATGAGTTTCTGGCAGAACTGATGAGGATCAGAATCCAGGCATTCTGGCTCCAAAGCAAGTACTTGCTGTTTCCACTACATTGTGTTACTTCAGATATTGCCAGAAAGTGGATCATAGATAACTGTGAGAAACTGTGGCTTTATATAATTCAGCTTGGGGCTCAGAAACTAAACCAAGATGTTTTAATATATGCCATCTATGTCCCCCAAATATTTTGAGTATGTATAATAAAATGCATACAAACAAGCTGGAGAGAGCCTGTATTTTGTAAAACTATAGGCTCTTTTCTCATACTACTATTCCCAAGACCTGGAAGAAAGCTGTGAACATGTTTAACACTTTATAAATATTTGTTTTATAAACAAATACATGAAGTTTATATATTAATGAACTCATAGGATGTGGCATCTAATGCTGATTCAGTTCTAATGCTGTGCGAGTTTAGAAATTCTGCACAACCAAATCTTTGCGGCAGCCAATGTTTCTTAAGTAATGTCAATGATGTCTAATGAGTTCCTTAAAAATTATTCTTCTCTACCAAACTTAATGAAAGATAAGGCAAAAATAAATATATCTATCAAAGTTTGTGATTTGAGTAGACATTTCTTACTTTATTATTGTCAAAATAACTCAAATTTGTCATTATTTTCCTTTTAACTATATGAATGACTCTGGAATTTTAGACAATGCCTATTGACTAGTAAAATAAAGTGGGCGGAAAACAGAAAAAAATTATATGACATTCCTTTACTGAGCTATCTATTTTAGTACCAAGGCTTTAATGCTGTTATTTGGCTTTATGTTGGCATATCCACCTGGTACCCATTCAAAGGACTAAATGAATACCCACACCATATTGATCTGACATTTTGTAGCAACCAAATAAAAGCATCTCTTAGACATCTACAAAACAAATGGTTAATCTACTTCCAAGGGACAATTCACTTCTGTATACCTCTACTGCACAGCTTCAAAAAATAAAAAAAGACTCTGAAATTGTGAAAGGTCTAATAAAGTTCAGACAGGAGGGAGAGCTGGGGAATAGACACAAAAATAAGAGTGAAAACAAAGCAAAAAAGAAAAGGAAGGTGAAAAACATCTCACAGGAAGCCCTCTGAGGGAAGTAACTCACACCAAACCTTTGCTTATCCTTCTCACATTCAGCATTCTGAGGACACACACACATCCCCAAACAAAATAAAACAAACAAAAAATAAAGCTCAAATCAGAAACTGGCACGCGCGGTAACTCCAGAAGCGTGAGTTCATTCGTTTTGTTCATTTCAAAAATATTTATGAAGAATTTAAAAGTGTCAAAATAGAATTTAAAAATTCAAGAGGTGTGAATATGACCTCGCCCTTCTCTCGGAGAGCTCACAGACAAGTAGAATCAACCGATCATTTACAGCATAGTGCTAAGTCTGGTCAAAGAAGGAATGCATAGGCTGTTGTGGTGGGCACAGAGAGGGAGCCAATTTATTCAGAGCTGGAGGAGGAGAGGGAGTGTATTACAAAGGGTTTCCCAGAAGATACTAAAATCCAGTTCTGAAGGAATGACCATTAGCTGGTATAAACTTCATAGATAGTGGGGATGACACGTTGGAAAGGCTCTGAAGAGAGAAACAGGATGACATCTATGGAGACTACAAATACTTAGTATAGTATAGCTGGAAAAATTATATACAGCTGTTTATATAATTATAGATTATATTAAAATAGATGAGGCTGGAGGTAAGCAAGACTCAGATAAAAAGGACTCTGTTCACTAACTTATATTTGTGTATTATAGTAAGCAGTAGGGAGCCATTGAAAGAACTGAATCATTTGCAATGATCACTCTAAAAGCAATTTTAGAAAGGATTGAAGGAGACCCCGTTATGAGGCAAGAAGAAGCATCAGTCTGCTTGGCCCAAAGAATTGCTTTGGAGTAATCAGCTCATATTTGTGATGTTAAATGTGATTGCTTTCTATTAAAAGTAATCATCTGTCACATTAAATTAACTGTCAATTTGCTTTTTATTGACTTTATAGTTTTGTTTGTATTGAATGTGTAAATTACAATTTGTTTTATGTTTTCAAACTGGTTCCCATTCAGTGCCCCATAATACACATACCTGGTCATTAAAGATTAATTGTACCTGAAAAATTTAAATTTATTAAGAAATATTTTCCATCAACCTATTAATTCATATCAATCTAGTACCATGATTATAAGTGTCTAGAGAGATGAAAGTTAGATAGATTTGAATGAGAAAGAGAAGATATAAGTGCCTTAGGAAGTCACTCCATGAAGTTAATCTCAACTAGGCTTTAACATCTCCTGCCACCAAAATAACCTACATTATCAAATAATGCTCCTTAAATACTCATGATCGTCTACTGGACTTTTATGCTTAAATGGAAAGAGCTTCACCGAGAAATAGCGATGTATTTCACTCCAGGTAAAATCAGTTGTGTCTCAGACTGAAAAATAGGCATACATATAATAAATACAGTCATGCACTGCATAAAAATGTTTTGGTCAATGGCAGACCACATATATGATGGTGGTCTCATAGTGCACATTTTCTGTGTTCAGCTGTTTAGACACACAAATACTTCCCACTGCGTTACAATTTCCTATAATGTTCAGTACAGTAACATGTCTTACAGGTACAGGTTTGTAGCCTAGGAGCAATAGGCTATACCTATAGCCCTGGTGTGTGTTAGGCTATATAATCTGGGTTTGTGTAAGTACACTCTCTGATAGGTACACAATGACTAAATTACCTAAGGATTACCTCAGAACATATCCCTGCCTTTAAGTGACACTTGATTGTATGTACATAAATATACACACATTCCATTCAAAATATAAATCCTTTGACTTTTTTTTATTGTGATGATTTTGAAAAATTCTAACATTTTGAGTAAGAGTTAAAAGAAACCACCCATGTACTAGTAAATGTCTCTGACTAGGGCAGGATTGTTCCATAATGCAAAGCAAAACTTTCCATCTTTTTCATAATATGTATAGAAAACAATAATATTTGCACACTGGAGTACACAGATGTGGCTGTTTGTGCCTGTAAATAACAGCCCAGGATTTCTGGTATCTTCAACCCCACCTGGCCTTCTCAAGGCTGAGGAATCAATAACTTCTATGTACCTGTACCGGTTTTGACCTACTGGTGTGTATTCCAATTGGAAAGCTCTGGCTTAAAGAAGATTCAAGAGCTGAGAAAGAAGCCTTTGCTAGAAAGCCGCTAACTTTAGAGAAAGAATTAACTTGCTGCATAAAGGCTGATTGGCTTGTCTATCTTTAAATTAATAAAACTGTACATACCTTTAGCAGATGGGTCAAGCATTGAAATGGTAATACGTGCTAATTCAAATACCAACTTCTTGATTGATAATAGCTGCTTGGAGAGTTCTGTTGGGAGACACTCTAAGGCTTTTTCTAGGCCCAGTTGAAAATAATGCTGGACTGATGAATGACATTTATGATAGTTACAGTAGGGAAGAGTGGCATTATTAACTGACCCAGACCATAAGGTTATGATTGTACAACATAAAATATATACTCTGCAACCCTTTCTTTAAACATATTTTAAGAATTGAACTTTAAGCTTTATATCCTAGGTTTGTTTTATTGTTTTGGGTTATAAATAATCCAGCTGACAAACCCACCTTAATCCTTTGTTGTAGTTCATTTTGCTTGACTCAATGCTTTCAATGTAGGTGCTTATTTTTATTGTTTTGTCTCTTCTTACTGATCTTGTAATATGTAGCTTATTTTATTCCCATTTATCTTTCACTTTTCAGTAGAGATTAAGAAATGGCCTCAAAGAAGGACACAGACAAACATGGTCCTGGTTCTAGAGGAAGCTAAATGTGTTCACTTTTCCTGTGAGCTTTACACAGGAGTTTCTGCAACATAAAAGAGATCACAAGGCCAGTACTGATGAAGCCCTTGATCCTGTGCTTGTTACCTGGGAAAGACTGACAGTAATACCTTAAAAATCATTGTCTCTGTGACTTAGGAGAAACAGGACAAATTATCCTAGCATGAAATATAGCCCAAGAATATTGTGGGAATAATGCAGATTGATTTTTTTTCTCTTTTCTGAATTCACATCTGTATCCCTCTTTCAGGTATTTATTGACTGCTCAGTTCAGTCCCTTTTCATATAGAGAATGAGGGCATATTTCATTTGTTCAAAACTACAAAAATAATCATACCTCTTATCTTTCAAATAAAAATCAACTTTGCTCTCAACATGTTTGATGTCTGGAACATATCAATTAATATCTTCACTTTAGAGATTCATTACATAAAATGTTGGAATCTATGCTATAGCATTACCATAAAGAGTTGGATTAAATAGGAAAATGAACAGATACACCAAAAGGAAAGTGGGCAAGACATAAACGTCAGAGGTGTTTGAACTGGAGCAACTGCATCTTCAACAGGAGCCGGGTAAAATAAGGCTAAGACCTACTGGGCTGCATTCCCAGACTTAGAATTCCTAAAACATTCTAAGTCACAGGGTGAGAGAGGAGGTCGGCAAAAGATACAGGTCATAAAGACCTTGCTGACAAAACAGGTTGCAGTAAAGAAGCCGGCCAAAACCCACCAAAACCAAGATGGTGATGAGAGTGATCTCTGGTCATCCTCACTGCTACGCTCCCGCCAGCACCATGACAGTTTACAAATGCCATGGCAACATCAGGAAGTTACACTTTATGGTCTAAAAAGGGAGGCATGAATAATCCACCCCTTGTTTAGCATATCATCAAGAAATAACCATAAAAATGGTCAACCAGCAGCCCACAGGGCTGATCTGTCTATGGAGTAGCTACTCTTTTATTCCTTTATTTTCCTAATAAACTGGCACAAATGAGGCTGGGACTTGCTGGGCTGCATTCCCAGAAAGTTAGGTATTCCTAGCCTCTACATGCTTCAGGTTAAGGGAACAGATGGATGATGTTTACTAAACAGACCCAGACTTGGGAGTGTCCTGATATCCCAATAACTTGAGAACAAAGGCATTCCTAATTTTGCTTTAAAGTCAGTAATATTAATTCTTGCAAAATATAGTAATTAAGAAAATTAATCCTTTATCACAAACCCTTGTAGCAGAGCACATCTCCTCATGATCTTTTTCTTTTTAACTTAGGTAAAATAAAGTACCTAGGTTAAAAAAAAAGTATTCTATTTTTTTATTTTTTATTTTTTTAACTAGGTTAAAAAAAATTGTACCTAGGGTGGACACATTCCTCTTACTGTCGAGAATGCTGTACTCTGTTTATGGAGTAGCTGTTCTTTCATCATTTTACTTTCTTAATAAACTTGCTTTTGCTTTGCACTGTTGACTCACCCTTAATTCTTTCTTGCGCAAGATCCAAGAACCCTCTCTTGGGGTCTGGATCGGGACCCCTATCCTGTAACATAAATAGTGTATTCATACAACAATAAATAAAATGACTAATAAACTTAAATGTTCTATTTGCTAGTCATCAAAGAAATGTAAATTAAAATGAAACCCATGTGGAAATGTTTAAAATAAAACAACGATGTAATTCCAGGAAACAGGCACTCTCCTCCAGGGGTATAATCTTCCTGGAGGCTAGTTTGACAATATTTATCAATACCTTTAAGTGTCATTTACAGTAGTTCAACTCAGCAGTTCCTTTTCTGAAAAGATATCCTAAGAAAAATTTCTGCAAAAACTTCCTTATAGTTGTTTTTAGTGGTCTCTCTAAGAGTAACTTAGCCCTAAAGCACGTAACAGAGTTTGAAAACAATACAATGAGAACCATACAGTGCTTTCATCATGTGGATACAGATTAGCAGAGGAGGGGAATTAGAAGATTTTAAAGGACCGGGGCAATACGTGCTTGCAAAGGATGGAAAAAAAAAAAAAAACAAAAACAAAAGTAACAGAAGCATCACTAATTAAGAATGAAATTTTCCTGGATGTCAGCTTCAAATCCTGCTGAGGGTCAAGTCTGGGGCTGTCTTCTTACTTCCTTCTGTGTCTCTAATTAATTAGTATCTTTCTCTTGTTCTTTCACCAGGAAATCTAACTTGCATGCACAAAAAAATCATCCTTGGCTTTGTCAATGTCCCTGCTAAACAAGCATGATGGGTTACACACTTCTCTTCACTCCAACCGAACGAAAACTTTCTCACTGAAATATTTAACAAGAAAAGTAATAGTTTTGTTTGTTCATTAGTTTTGTTTGTTTGTTTGTTTTGGGGGCACAATACCTTAAAGAATATCCAATTCAACACTTCAATTTTGTAAATGAAGAGATAAGACTAAAACAATAAACTGGCTTTACTGTGTTAATAACATGGCAGGGATTACAACCTGGGTGGTTAGGGAAACTCTTAGCCCAATTCCCCTATAAAGCAAAAAGGCCCCTAATCTTCACCAGAAAATTAATGCATCACTTCTCTCGAGGGCTATGAAACTGTAAACAGTAAGTTGTAAACTGTTTTCCAAGATACTTACATAAGCCACATGAAGATATGTGTGCATTTGACCCAGAAACTTGAAGTGCATATATTACAACAAATAAAACATGGTGTACCCACAGAATTCTCAGGAGAATCTTTCTATCCAGAAATCACACTTGCTTCATGTTTTAATGTTGCTGTTAGAGAATAAGAAGGGACTTGTCCAGCTCACTGAACCTGCTTTCAACAAGATAACAGAATCATAACTGGATGTCACTGCTGCTCAGCCTTCCTGTCCCTAGGGGAATTCAGTGGGCTCAGAAATAAACATTCACCCCACGAAGCTGTGACCTTATTGTGCCCTCTATGTTTGGCTATGGATTGTGGGCAAATCCCTCTGTTATACCTGTGCCCCACTTCACTCCCTTGCATACCTCAAAAAAAAAATTTAGAACTGTTTAGAAATGGTGGGAATTGCTTGCTTTGGTAGCACATGTACTATAATTGGAATGATACAGAGAAGATTAGCATGGCCTCTGTGAAAGGATGACATGCAAATTTGTGAAGCATATTTTTAAAAAAATGTGTAAAATAATAACAACTAAAAAAATTGTGGCAATAAAAGCATCTCATTAACAGGAGGTTGAAACTAAATTCTCAAGTGGGCAATATAGACAAATAGGTGTTGTTGTTGTTGTTGTTGTTGTTTCCATGGAACGGCAATCACACTGTTAATGACTCCATAATATGAAAATGCCACTAAGTATCAAGGCACTATAATATATATTTTTAAATGTAAAATAGGTCTCAAATTCAGTAAGCAAGTGTATTAGTCTGTCCTCACACTGCTAAAAAAGACATCCAAGACTGGGTAATTTATAAAGAAAAGAGGTTTAATTGACTCACAGTTCTGCAGGGTTGGGGAGGCCTCAGGAAACTTATAATAATGGCAGAAGGGGAAGCAAACATGTCCTTCTTCACATGGAAGCAGCAAGGAGAAGCACAGAGTGAAGGTGGTGGGGGAAGCTCCTTATAAAACCATTAGATCTTGTGAGAACTCACTCAGTGACAAGAACAGCATGGACATAACCATCCCCATGATTGAATTACCTCCCACCATGTCCCTCCCACAACACGTGGGTTTATGGGAACTACAATTCAAGATGAGATTTGGTTGGGGACACAGCCAAACCATGTCAGTAAGTATAACCAAAGACCTAGATTTCTGGCTTCTCTAGTGCATGATGACAGTTGCTTTGGGACTTAATGCAAGGAAAAAAAAATCCATTTGGTTATGTGTGCTTCAATCTACTTGATCTAATAACTGTAGGTCCCAGTGGAAATTCACACTGTGGATGTATTATCCAGAAGAAAAGAAGTTAATAAAATATTAGTGATGTACCTCTCAATAACAAATGTATTCAACATTACTTATCAAATATTGATCATATTAAAAATCTTGGCATTTTGTAGCAAGATTGCAATACCTATGTTATATAAATCCACTAAGAATAAGAAATCAGACTCTGAAATGCTTGCTAAATTAAAGTTCTACAAATGGCATTATGAGGTAAAATTTTGTACATAGAAAGCGATTGAATTAAAGAAATCAAACTCTGAAATGCTTGCTAAATTAAAGTCCTACAAATGGCATTATGAGGTAAAATTTGGTATATAGAAAGTGAATAAATTAAACCAATATCTTTAAAATAAAAGAATTTACTATAAAATATTAGCTCAGGTGTTCTTTTTTTGATTACATATAGCTCAAAATGTTAACTTCCAAAATGAAAGTCTGCCCTAACTCCCTGTTGGAGGGTAAAAAGGTGAACTCCATTCATCCAGTTTTTTGAAAGCACCAACTTTCATGGTTTTTCTTCCTTCTCAGAAGAAGCTATTCTTGCAGGTGACAGAGGGAGAAGCATTTATCAGGAGAAACAGAAATTGTTCCTTAGTTGAAGATGCTGACCTTCCAACTAAAGTCACAACTGGCTGAAATTCATAAAGTCAAGTTAAATCAATATGACAAATATGTATCTATTTCTTACTGTGTATCAGGCAGTGGGCTAGGCTCTGGTGGAAAAGAAAGTTGGTCACAAGTTAAATTGTTAAATATGTGTACTATTGAACTCTGAAAATAAATAAACCTCTTAATCTACCTGAGCTTTATCTGAGTCTCCTCAAACTTTCAAGATTTTCATGATATGGAGAAAAAAATACAAATACTTTAAACACATATTTAGAACATGCTGTTAAAAGATAAAAACCACTAGAGATAGAGTATTAACCGAAATCATGCAACGTAATAATAAATATGTTGCCAGCATTTATTAAGAATACACCATGTGCTAGATACTGGGCTAAATGCTTTATCTGATTTACCTCATTTAATCCCCATATTAGCCCTATGAGTAAAGCAATATTAAAAATATATTACACTTAAAAGTGTGTAGCAGAGAAGATTTTTTTGATCAATAATGAATGAATGAATGAATGAATTGTCCTCATTTAAAAAAGAAGAAACTGACTTACAGGTCTGTCTTGTCACAGTCATCCAGTTAGCAAGAGCTCAAACCTTAATATCATATGGTAAACACCACGGTAGAAACATACACATATTCACCTGAAAGGATAGAGAAAGGGTTTCTAACCTCAAGTGGGGAGGAGGAGAAAGTTATAAAGAAAATGAAACTTCATATTATCTCTTCCCAAATAAGGGTTACGTTCTACTTCTCAGAGAGCACGTTCATAATAATTTGCATTTATCACTCTGTGCTGATGATTTGCTCATATGGCTTCTTCCCTAATTAAACCACTAGTCCCCTAAAGGTAGTAATATGTCTTCATCCATCTTTATCTTTTGAGAGCCTTGAATCACATCTTGTACAGTATAGGATCTGATAAAAGTTTGTTGACTGAATATATGACCCACGAGAGATAGTGCCCTTGATTAACTAATACATCAAATCAGCACTGAAAGATGGCCTCCTAGTCTTGGGAGTATTTTCTAACACTTTACTCAGAATTAACTACTTTGTGTGAAGCTCATGACTTACAAGATCATTGTATTTTGTCCTGTACGCATAAGGTCATAAGAAAATTCATCTTTCATACTATATATGATTACCTAGGAAGACGGTCATGGACTGAAAGATATTTGTCACATATATGGGTTTTATTTTACGATTTAATGGCAGGATTCCATTGCTATTCATCAACTAATAAAATTTACCCATCTATGCACAGTGAGTTGTTTATTGAATACAGCAAGATTGATTTTAGCAGTTTTGGCAGGTGAAAATTAAAACCATGCTTGCTTTGTTCCAATGCTTGGTAATAAGCAAAGTAACAAAGGAACTAGAAGAGAAGCAGTTCATATATTTCTTGAAGTCAGAGGTCAAGGATTGGTTCATACTGCCACTTCATTGCTCATAAAATACAAAATAATACAGCAAAGTTCCTCATGAGACTGGCAGCTGTTATTATTGTAGCAAGTTATATTTGAAAACAGTGACCTTTTTCAGGGATGGATAGCTGTCATTATTATCATGAGTATGCAAAGATTATACAGAAATCAGCAATTAATACTTAACAAGATTACATGAAAGTGGCAAATGAAGTTTCGCCTTGATCTTTGCTGAATTAACATTCCAGGCATGTGGTCATCTTGAAATTTTAACTCACAATGATGGGTCAGTTTCCTATAGATTCAGGGCTGTTGTTGGGATCTTGCATTTCCTAAAGGAATGCATACTTAGCACATCACCTTGCCATTCCATTAGTCTATTTCAATTTGTTAATGGATAGCTACTGAGAAACTGGCTGCCCTTCTCAAGAGTATGACATTTTTGGGGAATGAATAAATCTTCAAGGCATGATAGAAAAGATGAATAACAGTGGGCTCCCCTTATCCATAGTTTAGTTTTCCTCAGACTCAGTTACCCATGATCGACTGCAATCTGAAAATATTAAATGAAAATTTCAAAAAATAAACAAATCATAAGTTTTTAATTGTACACTCTTCTGAGTAGTGTAATGAGTAGTGTAATGAAATCTTGCACTGTCCCCCACCGTCCTGCCTGGGATGTGAATGATCTCCCTGTCCAGCATTATACATATAATTCCGTATGCATTATGGACCTGCCCATTAGTCACTTAGTAGCCATCTCAGTCATCAGGTCAACTGTCTTGGTATCCCAACGCTTGTGTTCAAATCATCCTTATTTTACTTAGTAACAGGTCCAAAGCACGAAAGTAGTGATGTTGGCAATTGTGACATGCCAAAGAGAAGCAGTGTTTTTCTTAAATAAAAAGGTGAAAGTTCTCAACTTAATAAAGAAAAAAAAAAATCACATGCTGAGATTGCTAAAATCGGAGGTAAGAATGAATTGTCTGTCAAATTGTGAGAAGGGAAAAAAATTGTGCTAGTTTTGCTGTTGCACCTCAGACTTGGAAAGTTACTGTCACAGTATATGATTAGTGCTTAGTAAATATGGAAAAGGCATTAGCATGAACAGAAACATGTGCTGATTGACTGTAATGGGGTTCAGTAATATCTGTGGTTTCAGGCATCCACTTGGGGTCTTGGAGCATATCCCCTGTAGATAAGGGGAGACTACTGTAGTACAATCTATGTCTGGAGGTTATCAAAAACATAAAAAACACAACTGTCAGTTTACAGATTTGTGTCTAAATCTAGTTTCTGTTTCTCAATATGTTGTGTAAAACACAATGAATCTCAAGGTGATATATATCTTTTTTAAAAAAATATCGGTAGTGTTTTTTAAATTGACACATGATATTTGTACATATTTATGAGGCATATGTGATATTTTGTTACAGGAATGAAATGCAAAATTATCATGTCAGGATATTTAAGTTATCCATCACCTCCAGAATATGATCGCCTAAAGCAGAAGTCCCCCCTTCAAATTATTTTAAAATATACAATACATTGTTAACTATAGTCCTCCAACTCTGCTACCAAGCATTAAAACTTACTCCTTCTATCTAACTGTATATTTGTGCCCATTAACTGACTTTTTTTTCATCTTCTCAACCATCATTGATTTCATTTGGTCTGTTTTTGCTTTTGTAAAAAATATTAACAGCTTTCAGTGATAACCAAAGTAAAATTTATTTGTTGGAAATCCAAAGGATTTTCTTTTTCCTCAGGAATAGCAAAGAGCATATTGGCTATCTGCTTCTTGGACTTCTTCAAAAATGCCTTAGAAATTCTATCCTAATGCATTTTTCTGCAAATATATAAATTAAGGTACAGTGTATATGAGACAAATGAGGGAAATTCTACAGAAAAAAATAGCTTGTGTACTTAAAAAGGTGTCAAGATCATGAAAGATTAAAAGCATTTTTAAAAGGCTTAAATTCATCTCCAAAAAGGGGGACTGGTTGCGTTGAAGACATAGCTACCAAAGACATTTTTAGGACAATTTTCAAAGTTTGGGTACGGATAGTGTGTTGGACAAGAGCATTATATCAATATTAAGTTTTCTGATTTTGATTATTTAACTGTGGTTATGTAAATAACAGCTTTTCTCTTAGCAAATACACTCTGAAGTATTTAGGATAAAAAACTGATGTCTCTAATTTATCCTCAGGTTATTGAGATAATTTACTCTCAAATAATTCAGAGAGAAAGTATGCCTGAGAGAGTGCATAGGGTGAGCACAAAATGATCTAGTAAAATAGATTCACCGCATGTTAACAACTGATTGAATCTAAGAAAAGGATATGCATTTTTGCACTATTCTTATAATTCTTCATAAACTGAAAATTATAACCTAAAAAATTATAAAAAGACAAATTTGCATAGTAGTAAAATTTAAAAAAATATGATTTCAAAGATAATCATAATAATTAGGGTAATACTTTGCATTTGTATATTAACTATTATATTAATAAAGCTTCCAAATACATGATTTGACTTTATTCCTGAAACAACTCTACAATTTTAAATGTCTTTATTCCCATTTTAAAGATGAAAAAACTTGGAAACAGAACTATTCCAGTGCCTTAGTTCAAAACATTTTGATTTGTAGTCTTTTCTGTGATAACTACACCACAAACTGTGCAAATTGCCCTCATTTAAGTCATGAGGCAAGCCTGTGGTTTGTCCTGTGCTCACTAACCAGCTGTCAAGCTGTAAGAATTTGGGTGGTTGCAGATCAGGAAGCAGCTCTGTAATTCAGAATCAATCTTCTAAGCTGTCTTGTCTCTATTTTCATAGCATGTTATTGGTTTTCATTCCAAAGTTGTGCTAGCTCTTCCTGGCATAATCGATGGTGCAGGTGCACGGTTTTAGGGAAGAAACAATGGGAAATCCTATTGGGTTGTGCTGCATTACAGATAGAAAAAGTCAATGTTAGACAAGTAGAATTGAGAAAATCATGAGGGAAATAAATTTTATTTTCATGCTTTCAAGAATTACATCTAAAAGTAGGTATTTTATTGGAAAGGTATAGGTGTTCTTTAGGGAGAGAGAGGAGGAAAGGGAGGAAGAGCTATGATTTCATATTTCCAGCATTCTTATTTCACTAGAATGTAAGATTTGTCTTCTGAATTTAGACAGATTTTTCTTTATTTTAAAATTACCTATTTCTGATTCTTCATGTGTAGCCAAATATTTGTAAGCAAATAGTGTGTTTACAAAAAAAATTTGTAGACCACAGCTTTAATGTTTCTAAGTAGTGTTCATTACACATCCAGGAAAAATAAAAGACACAACTTAAGCGCTAAATATGTAAGTTTCAGTGTTATAAATGATTAGGTGATTCATTCTTTCATTGAGCAAGTATTCGTCAATTCACTGAGAAGCAGAAAAGCATGAAGGCTGAAATCATGTCATTTGGAGCCAGACTATTTGGGTTCAAATATGGGACCCTGTTTCTTAGAAACTGTGATCTTGAGAACATTTCTTAATATCTCCAAACTTCAATTTCTTCATTCGTAAAATGGAGAGAATGACTGAACCTACCTCATAGGGAGGTTGCGATGATTAAAAGTATAAATATATGTGAAACACTTAGAACAATGCTTGACACATTGTTAGCATTTAACAGATTTCGATATTATTCAAAGTGTAATCTGAGAAATATTCATTGAGCATCTAGTATAATCCAGGTAATCCACAGTAAAGCATGGGATTATGCAGTTATTTGGGGAATAAAGAAATGATTCAGAAAAAGATCCTGCCTTAGTATGTGCATTAGTTATCTATTGCCATATAACAAGTCTCCACCCTCATTTGCAAACTCAGCAGCTTAATAATAAATTCTTATTATTTTACAGTTTCTTTAGGTCAAGAATTCAATGACTTAACCTCTACCTCAGCTGAGGTCTCCTCTGAAGGCTTAATTCAAGAGTATTCACTTCCAAGCTCACTCATGGTTTGCTGTCAATGTTCAGTTTCTCACAAACTATCAGACTGAGGGCCTTACTTCCCCCACTGGGTGTCTGGCTTGAGGCCTCTCTCAGTTCCTTGCTACATGAGCTTCTCCAAAGGGAAGTTCGCAATATGGCAGCTGGCTTCTCTCAGAGTGAGACAGCGAGAGATCAAGGGAGGGCCCACAGAAGGAAGCTATAGTCTCTTTGTAATCTAATATTGAAAGTGACATCCCACAATTTTTATGTATTCTAATTAGAAAGGAATCTCCATTCCAGCCCACAATCAAGGGTGGCAAGTACATTAGTGGCCTTCTAGTATAGAAGAAAAGATACAGCTAAATAATCCCAACATGAGGTATGTGGTGATAGAGAAGAGAAAGGGTTTCTCAATGAGGGAATCTCGACACGCTAAACAGAGAACCTGAGAGCATACCACTGTATTCTTTTAGGTTTGTCTACATTGGTGAGGAAAATTACTGAACATACTCTAATAATCCTTATGACTCTACTACACACCGTTAAGTCTCATGTACCAGATGCTCCAAAAAGGTTCATATAAATCAAAACACACCCTGACAGAAATAGGCCTCATTGGGACATAATTGTGGGAAGAGTAACAATTATCTGGTGTTGCCTACTCAGAACAGTAGAATGTTGCTGATAAAGGTGCTACTTAGTACAGGTGCAGATTGAGGTGTACCACAATATACCACTTCAAAATATTTCTGTTTGGCATACAGATTATTTTGACTAAAGGCAATTGATGACCGGTAATATAGAAAAAGCTCTTTAGCGCCCGCTAACTGCCTGAACTAGAGTATACATTTCCTCTTTTACAAAAGAAATTTATGTTTATAAAGGGAGTTTCTATTTATAAAAATGTCTTTTTACCAGAAAAAAAGCTACTCTTGGAGACCACTCTTACCACCCAACTGATAGCTGCAGAACCACCACCACAACAAAAAACCCTTATTTACCACACATTTCCTCTCCTTCACTTCTTACAACTTGCTTCTCTCATCCCGAAGCTCAAAACCATTTTCCCCTTGTTTAGCCTAAAGATGGTATATAAGCTTCATGCATCTGGCCGCATCCTAGTGTTTTCATTTCTTTGTGAATTATGTACACGGTAGTTTCACCAGAATAGTTTCCTGAATTTACCAATTTCCTTGCTTTAAAAATTTAAACATTTGGCTTGCTGGTTATATTGAATATCTACTACCACTTCTTTCTCAATGGACTGATTTTCTACAGAATGGCCAGAGGTAATTTTGAAGAAATCTTTATATCTAATGTGCCAAATATAAAACAGTAAAATGATCATGGAATTTGAGCCCTATTTTTTGTTTTAGAGTTGTCCCCTTGCGAGGGAGCGGGGGAGTGGAAGGCACAGTATAATTTTTTTCAGCATTACCTGAACACTTTTAAATCTTGAATTAAAAGTTCCATTTTTTTCCATGTGTATATATTGGCACATATAATTCTGGTGACAATAAATCTTATTCCTTATTCCCTGCTAACTTGAGAATTACTAAAGAATTAATGTAACCACCTCTGTTCTGCTTTTTGCATATAGTACCAAGTTTACCATGGAATCTTAAGGGTTTCATTCTGCTTTAGAATTCAATTAGTCTTTGACTTCTTGAGCTTCAGACAGATATTCTTCTAGTGTTTGTAAGAAACATTGTTCTCTCCCCTGGAGCCACTGTGTGAAGTCACAGAGTGTGATCCTGACAAGCAAAGCCTCCTCTTTGACCTGACTTCTGGAGCCAGGATTGCCCCTCTTCTAGCCTCTCCTTTTCCAAAGGGTTGACTTTACTTGTCTCAGTCCTCTCAGTTTCCAGCTTAAGGCTTAATAAATTCTAGAATTGCATTTTCAAGGTAAAATAGGAAAGATTTATTCACAGTTATCTTGTTTACACAAATGCAAAGACAGGATAAATAATTCATTTACTAATGTTTCTCCTCACTGTGGGCATTAACAATGACCTCTCCATCATAAAACACAGTAGATTAATTCAAGCAGGAAGAAAAAATCTCCACTTGAATTATTTAAGTGAAGGTTTGAACTGTGCTTATATTGATAAGATAATATTTCAATTTAACACTTAACTTATAAAGCCAGAACAATAAATAAGTAAACAAATAGAATGGGGATGAAGGTAGAGTACAGTGTTTATTCCTTCTTGGATCTAAATGTAAATTCTGCCAGGTGGCGTCGTTGCCAGTAATTAGAGAATTTAAAAATAATAAAATTTCATTGGAAAAAATCCAACCCTATATTATTTTTACTTCAATGTAAAAATGCTTTATGTAGCCTTATAAAATTCCAACTATACACTGTCTTTAATTTTAGTAATTTATAATTTTATAATTTCTGTACCATGCTTAAAATGTTGCTTACTCTAATTAGCTTATGGTCAACAGTATCTTTAATTAGAAATATTGGTAATCTGTCCCCTGAAGCATTTTATTGAGTGTGTTTATGGTTCCAGGATGATTATCTTAATGAACAGAATGATAAAAAGTACCATTAAACAGAAACAAAATAGAATACTCATCAGGGCAGAATAATTTTTTTTCTATAAAAGAACAATTTGTGCTTAAAATACAGTATTTAGAATACAGTATTAAAACTTTAGATAAGTTGATGAATGTATTTTTGAAATTCTATTAATAGTGAGTAACTGATATTATGATTTGGTTCTGACAGTTAGAGGTGGAGTCTAGGATGAAGGACACAGAGTTATAAAAAATGACCAATCCACTAAGAAATAGTTCAGATGGCATCAATAATATTGCTGAAACCAAAATTTATATGAGTAATACAGAAAAGGTATGTGAAAAAAGGACTGGCAGTCTGTGTTTAAAAAGGAATTCACTGTTGGGGATGGGGGAGAAATCAGCCTGAATTTCCCTCTCAGTACTCTTGTCAAGTGCGTACATTAAAACGGGTGGTGGTTATTTACAATCTTTAGATTTTATTTAGATGGTTGTGTTTTCATTAGCAATCTTTATCCTCTGAAATATTTGTAAGCATTTCCTATATAATTTCACTCAACATCGATTTTTGTATTTTATGGCATTGAGAAATGTATACTTACTGAAATTTTAAAGCTAGCATACATAATGTCTAGCAATGTCTACACTAAGTTTCACATGGCACCAGAAAACATTTAAACTAAGACAGGAGATATATTTGAGACTCTATATAAGTTTTTAGATAGAAAATCATGTATATTGAAAAATGTATACATCCAAAGTAAGGTGACTAGCTAGTGCCTCTACTATCAGATAGATCTTCATAATGTTTGTGCAAATAAAAAATGACCAGACTCTTCTGAATTCTCAATGTCTTCATCATACACTTACTAATCAACTCAGATATTGCACTGATTCTTGACTTTCTGGGAGGATAGGAGATCATAGTTTCCTTTCGAAATTTGGTTACAGCTATGGAAAGTCTCTCTAGAAAAATGTACATGCACATAGATAGTTACGGAGAATGGTGGATCTCCTGGAGCCATTCATAAATCCCCTAAGGAATTTAGGAAGGTTAAACAGGGAATAGCTATAATATTAACTGTCAATCAGCTTTCTAAGAATATTAGATACCTTCAAATGTAAAATGGTAATAATAATACTTTCTTCATAGAGTTGAGAATATTCTTTATGATTAGTTGTAGTGTTTGGAATAGATCCTGCATATAATAAATAGACAACACATTGTAGATTTTAGGAAAGAAATGTATTAGTGGAATTTTATTGTTCTATTTTATTTACTATCAATTTGTCAGTACTATTAGCATTCCAAAAACTGAGGAAATTCTGTTTTTAAACACAAATCACTCTTTTAGTATATTCAACAAATCTGTCTCTAGTATTTTGTTTTATTCTTTTACATTACTTTTCAACTGTACACATGGTTCTGGTTTAATATTTTGAATCACCTTAGCATCACTAAATTTGAATGATTTCTTACATATTCAAAAGTAAAACAGTTCCTAAATTTATAATGATACTAAACATAAATCCATTGGGTACCTTTGGAGGTTGCTAGAGAAGTAATGTATCAATCTGAAAATGGATACAAGAGAAGTAATCAAGCACTTAACCTGACTATCCTATACCAATTGTACCACAGGAGAATTTTCTCTTTATAGAAGTATTCTCGCTAATACATGAAGAAGGAATGATAAAAATAAAACACTTTAATTTTGTAATACTCTTATGAAATACTGTCATCTCTCTTTATCCATAGGGAATGCAATCCAAGGCCCCTAGTGGATGCCTGAAACCGCAGATAGTATTGAACACTACTGCAGTCAATTTTAACACATTTCTTGTCATGTCTTCCAACCATAAATCTAATGTCTTTCCCACTTTTAGTGCTTATCTCATATTGTGGCTGTAACTTTTGCAGTTTGAAGTACAAAGCAAAAGTAGTAAAAAAAAAATTTTCCCACTTCACAGTTTGACAGATATAACACTCATTGCTTCCATAGATCTTAACAACTTTAGCATAAGTTTTTTTCTTTCTTTATTAATTGGAGAATTTTCACCTTTTCACTTTAAGGAAGCACTTTATGGCTTCTCTTTGGCATATCCAAATTGTCAGCATCATTTATCTTGCACTTTGGGACTATTACTAAGCAAAGTAAGGGTGACCTGAACACGAGCACTGGGATACCACAACAGTTGATCTGATAACAAGATGGCTACAGAGTGACTAACATACAAGTAGCATAAGACATGCTAGACAAAGGAATGATTCACATCTCAGGCAGGACAGAGCTGGAAGGCACAGACAACACAACATTTCATTACTCTAACCAGAATGGTGGGCAATTTGAAATTTATGAAGTTTATTTCCAGAATTTTTTATTTAATATTTTTTGGACTGCCGTTGATCTGTTCTGAAACTGCAGAAAGCAATACTGGGGATAAGGGTGGACTACTGTAATGAATCCAGGCAATTCCCAAAATCAACTCTAATAAGATAAATAGAGAGGGAGAGGGAAAAAAAAAGATGATACATGCCTCTTGACAGAAATACACAATTACACCTATGAAATATTCTTGTCAAAAATTTGAATCTAAACAGATCAGGACTCTGGATTTAAGAATTATTTTATAGAGGACACAGAGGTCAGGTAAAGATTTTAAATAATACCATTAGGATGGATGCAGCAACAACTGTACTGTGAAAAACTCTACAAAACAAATGAACAGCTTCTTTGAAAATAAATCTCAGAGGAGGACAAAGTGGGAGGGGGGCCTATAGAATAAAAAAAAAAGATGATCTATCAACAGAATTCAATGTGTAAACCTACCTTGTTTGTATGATTCTATCAAACCAACAGTCAAGCAAAGAAATATTTGATGATATTAAGAGATTGTCTAGAGTTTTAGCCTCAGTTGTCAAGAATCTCCTCCCAGATAATCCCATCAACCAAGAAAGAGTAACTTTATAACAGGAGAGGAGATGGGAGGTCATACGAAGCTCACACAGACTTCATCACAGGCTATCAACTATTTATCTGAGGGGCCATTGGTCTTTTCAAAAAATCTTTTATTCTCCCCTAAGTTGCCTAAATCTCCCTTCCCCTCTTCCTTGGGCATATAGAAGCTTCTAGATGTCACTGGGTTTTGGGGTATTCACTTCTCTTGTATGTGGTGCCCCCATGCATGTAATAAATTTATATAACTTTTCTTCTGTTCATCTGTTTTTGGATTTTTTAATTTGTTTGTTTTTCATTGATACATATTAGATGTACATATTTTTGAGGTAGATGTGATAATTTGATACAGTCGTATACTCAAATCAAGGTAATTGGGAGACCCGTCACCTGAAATATTTATCTTTTCTTTATGCTAGAGATATTTGAATTATTCTCTTCTAGCTATTTTGACATGTACAATTGATTAATGTTAACTATATTCGCTTTGCTAATCTATTGAACACCAAGTCTTATTTCTTGTAAGTGTATAATTGTACCCATTAGTCTACCTTTTTTCTTTCAATTTAATTGGTAGCCTAGCCGAAGAACCTAGAAGGGTGGAGGGAAGCCATCTTTCACTTGCCGACAGCACATAAATATGTATACAATTACATATTATTGCAAACGAGACAAACTAAAAGTAAGGTAAGACAAAAATAACAATTTCACAATGGAATCTATTATTGAAGGCTTCCTTTAAATTTCAGGGTAGATCAGACAAGAATCAAATTTACTAGGAAAATTGGGGTAAATTGGGAGACATTCATGAAAATAGGTTTTATCTTTTTTCTGTTTATAATTTTCTTGTCCTTATGCTTTGAATGGAAATTGATGCATTGGGCCTTCATTTATACAAATGTGGTCTATTTATGTATGAGTTAGATGATGAAATAAGTGCCTGAAGCTTGAATGTTCAGGTTAATCAGAATACTAAATGGTCATTAAATAATAACTACACTCAAAGTGTCTTAATTATGTATAGATGTTGAGTTGGTGGGAGGTCCCAGTTGACATAGGACTCTGTCCTTGGCCGAAGTCTGTTCAACATGACCTAAATAAGGCCCAAGAGTAGCAGCTCATTATTTTACTTTTTTCCGCGTGGTGAAAAAAACACTGCATTCTCTACTTTCATACTTATTCTTAATTTCTGGAAATAAAATTGGTAATAACAATGAAATGATTTCTGGAAATAAAACTGGTTATAAATAAATAATAAAATAAATTAAGTAAAATAAAATAAAAATAAATAAATAAATAAAACAAAAATTGGTAATAAATAAAATTGGTAATAAATAAATATATTGGTAATAATTTCTGGAAATAAAATTGGTAATAATGAAATATTATTGCACAAACAAATTTAAGAGAAATTATAATTTAGCAATGGGTGTGTGGATAATTCTTATTTGAAAGGAGGTGCATGCATTTAAAAGTTTATTTTTACACAAAATATAAGCCTAAAGTATATGACTACTTTTTCTTGTTATCCAAGGAGTCAAAGAAACTAAAACCTAATTTATAATGATAAAGTTAAATCAATCAAAGAACCAAAAGTATATTTGTCAAGACAATTCTGAGGATATAATGATAAAGCATCTTTCCAAATTGTGTGCACTGTTTAAATTTTCCAATATAACATTCCAAATCCTCAAATGAATACAAAATCTGTGTCATCAGTGAAATCTAGGAGAGTTTAGGATACCAGCAAAAGCCTTTTGCCAACTCAGATTCAAAACAAGAAATTATCATTATAGTCAATAAGATAATGCAGACAATAGGAATATTTACCATTACACTAAAAAGAATTATGCAGCTCGTAAACCCAAATAGAAAATTTCTTCACTAGAGACAAGTTCTCAGAGAGAGGATAAATATAGAAATAGAGCAATAAGGCAGGGGAGAAAAGAGAGATTCAACATTACTCAGCTATTACAAAAATAAATAGGCAAATGATAAGAATATCTAATTTATTGTAAGAGCCTTGAGGCAAGAAGTAAGCATCCTAATGAAAACAGGGTTGCGTGAAACAAGAATTATATGAACCACACGGTAAAAATCTGACAGAATCAGAATTATTGTCTTAGTCACAGTGGTAAAAATTATTACCAGTTGATTACTGAGAAAGGACTAGAGAATAGTAGAGCCCACTACGTATCTTTTCTAGTTTGCTGCATATAAACACATAGTAAACTATATTTCTCTCTGTTCATTAAAGAGTAAGGGTTGATAATTCCCAACAAATGCTACAACCACCTTCATAATACCTTAAGTAAAAGAACTTCTCTGGTTTAATTGTAGTGTAGGAGAGGAAGAACATTTTTTTTCCCTTATACTCTGTTAGGTTTACCAGCTGGGCCCTTGAATCAAATTGGCAAGAAACACATTAAAAAGATGGAAAATAAAAACAAAAAACAAAACAAAACAGATTTATATATCTCTAGGGGATATGCTGGTTAAAGAATTCAAAGTTTCATTTGGACAGGAGGAATAAGTATCAGTGGTCTATTGCACCACATGGTAACTGTAGTTAATAATAATGCATTGTACATTTCAAAATTGCTTAAGGAGTAGGTTTTGAATGTTCTCATCACAAAAAACTGATATGGACGTGAAGTGAGAAATATATTAATTAGCTTGATTTAATCATTCCATAACGTATAGATATATCAAAACATCATATTGTGCCCCATAGTTACATAAAATTATTTGTTACTTAATAAAATATACTAAAAGGAATAAGATCTAATGTTTGGTAGCACAATAGGGATGACTATAGTTAACAACAACAACAACATGTATTTCAAAACAACTAAGAGACTGTAACTGAAAGGCTCTTAACACAAAGGAATGATAAATGCTTGAGGTAATGATATCCCAATTACCCCTATGTGATCATTACACATTGTATACTTGTATCAAAATATCACATATACCCTGTAAATATATAGTGATTATGTATCCATAATTAAAAATTTAAAAAGAAAAAATATGATCCAAAACGTATGAAATATTAACTTAAATGGGATCTTTTGAATAAATTAATAAAAGCATAATTTTTAATTCTAAGATGATTTACTTGTATTAGTGATTCCTTAACTCAAGTGTGTAAATCTTTGGATAGCTACAAATATTGAAAGGCTATTGTCAAATGTACATTCCTCTTATTTTTTTAAAAAAGCATATCTTCTTAGAGTTCCCCCCAGGTAAAGAGAATATGTATATAATTAACCATAACTTCTTAAATTTTCTCTCCCTAGAGGGCTATAATACAAAGGACAGATAATAACAGGTAAATGTCAAGCAAGTGGAGAAGTCAGAACCTTCATATATTGCTGGTGGCAATATATAATTGTGCAGCCACTTTGAAAAACATTTTGAATGTTCTTCAAAAGTTTAAATGTAAAATTGTTACCATATGATCCGACAATTCCATGCTTAGTTATACAAACAAGAAAATCAAAAACATATATCCACAGAAAAACATGTAAATAAATGTTCATATCAGCGTTAGTCATAAGAGCCAAAAGTGGAAAAAACCAAAATGCTGTTAATTAAGGAAGGGATAAATCAAATATGGGATATTCACATAATGGAAAATTATTTGGCCATAAAAATTATTGGCCATAAAAAAGATGAAGTCCCAATGCATGGTACTACATTAATGAACATTGAAAACATTATGCTAAGTAAAAGAAGACAGTCACAAAAGATGGCCTATTGTATTATGCAACTTGTATGAAATGCCCATAATAAATAAATCTATATAATGAAAAAGTAGATCAGTGGTCGCCAGGGACGAGGGGGAAGGAAGAATAAAGAGTGACTTTTAAAAGTATGGGGTTTCCTACTGGGGTGAAGAAAATGTTCTAAAATTAGACTGGGCATGGTGGCTCACACCTGTAATCCCAGCACTTTGGGAGGCTAAGGCAGGCAGATCACTTGAGGCCAGGAGTTCGAGAGTAGCCTGGCCAACGTGGCAAAACCCTGTCTCTACTAAAAATACAAAAAAATTAGCTGGGCATGGTGGTGTATGCCTGTAATCCTAGGTACTCGAGAGGCTGAGTCATGAGAATCACTTGAACCTGGGAGGCAGAGGTTGCAGTGTGCTGAGATCACGCTGGACAACAGAGTGGGACTCTGTCTCTAAAAATAAAGAAGAAAAAACAAAATGTTCTAAAGTTAGATAGTGATGATAGTTGAACAACTACGTGAATATGCTAAACCGCAATTGTACATTTTTAAAAGGTGAATTTTATGATATGTGGATAAAGGTGTTTAAAAAATTAACCTTATAATAGCTGATGTAGTTTGGATCTGTGTTCCCCGTGAAATCTCATGTTGAATTGCAATCCCTAGTGTTGGAGGTGGGGCCTGATGCAAAGTGATTGGCTCCTGAGGGCGGTTTCTCATGAATGGTTTAGCACCATCCCCCAGTGCTGTTCTCATGATGGAACTCTCATGAGATCTGGTTGTTTAAAAGTGTGTAGCCCCTCTCCCCACCTCTGGCTCCTGCTCTGGCCATGTAAGATGTGCCTGCTTCCCCTTCACCTTCTGCCATGATTGGAAGTTTCCCAAGGCCTCCCCAGAAGCTGAGCCAATGCTCAGCTGTATAGCCTGCAGAATTGTTAGCCAATTAAACCTCTTTTCTTTATAAATTACCCATTCTGAGGTATTACTTTATAGGAAGGCAAGAACAGACTAATACAAGAGTTAACTTTTTTCTTTCTTTTAATGACTGAGTAAGCCTTCAGTGATGGACAGGTGTCACTGGAAAGATCTGCCAAGGAACCAGGACAACATCAGCATAAGCACCTGCAAATATGCTCTGATTTTTCTTTATATATGGTAAGATGTAAACACAAAATAATTATTAGTCAGTAAGTGTCTCAAAAATACAAAGGAGCGAGTAATCACTGAAAAATGGTTACGTAGAATAGAATCTTGAAAGCTATGATTAGCAAAGAAAGAGAAAAGATGTTAAAATCAAGGGAAAAGGTATACTCCAGACCACAGAAATTAAGATGTTAAGAAGTTAAGATGTTAAGGATGCTTAACCTTGTAAGAATAAAACGCTTATATTTCACAAATACAAAACACACAATTAATCTTCTTGAATTAATAAAATAATTCACTATACTTCTCAAATATGAATGGACTTCAACATATTTTCTGTATTACAGTCATAAAATTTTTCTTGGATGCTGATTAAAAATAAAAATATTACTTTATCTTTGAATTGTCAAATATTGTGTAAAATGTAATATTTTATTAATAATTTAATTTCAATAAAGTGATATTTATCTCTGTATGTTTATCAACCTTTTACAGAGAATACTAGGTATTTGATTAATTATTGAATAAATAAATGAATTAAAAATGAGAATTTAAAAATGCAATGTGTTTCCATGATGATGTTTTTAAATTAGCAAATTAGAGATTGTATTTCTGTCTGCTAGATCCAAATTTCCAAATAATGATTAACTAGGAGCAATTGACAATTTACCTTGAGTGTAAAATCTTGATAGTTGAAACCCTGAAAAAAAAATTCCTACCTAAAAATTTAGATTTCCCTATAGAGAATTCAAAATTTTCCAATTTGGAGGTCATTTTTATATTTAAGTTGGATGTTGGTTAACAATTATTTGGTTTACCTATTTAAATTATCATCTATAACTTCTGTCATTAGCTCAGTTTCCCTTTTGTAAATTAGGGTTTATGTTAAATAGTACAAAATATTTATTTTGAAGTAAGCTACATCTGTTTCCAACTCTGACTCTATTATACTAGATGTGATCTTGGTTACACTACTTAACTTTTCTCCTACATTCATCACAAATGAAAAATAAAGAGAAGGAATGTTTAGATCAATATTACAATTACTTATTAAAATTAAATACCATCACAAAAAACTGACTTGAAATGGATCATAGACTTAAATGTAAAAGCTAAAACTATAAAACTTCTCAAAGAAAACACATAAGAAAATGTTTGCAACTTTAGACAGACAAAATAATTTCTTAGGTTAAGACCTGAAGAGTATAAACTACAAAAGAAAAAAAATGGATAAATTAGAAAAATCAATATTTAAAATTTAAAAATCATCTTTATGAAAACAAAAAGGTATGCCACAACATGGGAGACAATGTTCAACGAAAGTCTTGTATTTAGAATATAGAACGAACTTTATAACTCAATAATAAAAATACAAACTATCCAATTTCAAAAATTAGGCGAGAGATTAGAAAAGATATCTTCCAAAAATATTTGAAAGGTTAATAATTTCATGAACATATGCTTATTATTAAGGAAATGCAATCTATTAACACAATGAGATACTACTACAAATTCTTTAGAAAAGCCAAAAGTAAAAATGATGATAATATCTAGTTTGGGAAATGATATGTGATGTATAACAGGCTGGTCAGAATGTAAAATTGGACAGCTATATTGAAAAACTGGGAGTTTATTATAAAATTAAACACACATATACCAAACCCAGAAATTCCACCATATGAATTTCCCAAGAAAAATGTAGATACATGTCCACACTAAGTCTTGTACATGCATATTATAACAGCTTTATTTGTAAATACTCCAAATTGGAAACAACCCAAATATTTACTACTCTCACCTTTTGGGTTTTTGTACATGCTATTCCCTCTTCTTTGAAAAAAGTTAAATCCTTCCTTTCAACAAAAAACCTACTCATCCTTTAGGCATAAGCCAAAGTTTGCCTCTTGCAAGGACGCCATCCCTGGTCCCTTTCTAAAATGTGGGTTAGGTTCTTCCTAAGTGATTCAAACATAGTAGGTGGGACTTGACTCTGGAGGCAAGGCCCAGAAAATGGACCAAAGTGAGGACTAGCTAAAACAGGTCCAGGGCAGAAGCAACTTTCCATAAGACATGCCCAAAAGTGTGCCATGTCATTTCACCATTGCCATGGAAACAGCCCAAAGTTACTGCCCCTTTCTATGGCAATGACCTGATGACCGAGAAGTTACCACCCTCACCTAGAAACTCCTGCATAAGCCGCCTCTTAATTTGCATGCAATTAAAAGTGAGTACAAATATGAGTGCAGAACTGCCTCTTAGCTGCTATTCTGGGCACACGCCTGTGGGGTAGCACTGCTCGGCAAGGACAATACCTCTGCTGCTGCTGTACACTGCCACTTCAATAAAAGTTGCTGTTTAACACCACCAGCTCACCTTTGAAATCTTTCCTGGGCAAAACCAAGAACCGTCCCATTTGAGGCTTGCCTGTCCTGCATCGGTCTTACAATTCCTGTGCTCATCTTCATTGTATATGTTCTACATAGTGCTACAAAAGCCTATTAATCTCTAAGCAATTCAGAATGGGGACTACGTGCTGTTTTGTCGCTGATTCTCCAGTCTTAGAATCATTCCTTTATTCAACAGATAGTTTGAGTGGCTACTGTGTGCATGGCAATCGGGACACAGCAGTATACACAACAAGACCTCTGTGTTACGGGACTGAATACATTCCAGTGCAACACATAGTAAGACCTCTGTTTTAAAGGCTTTCAAAACTCGCCAAACTGCTTTCCACAGTGGCTGAACTAATTTACATTCCCACCAGCAGTGTATAAGTGTTCCCTTTTCTTTGCTATCTCACTAGCATCTGTTATTTTTTGACTTTTTAATAATAGCCATCCTGACTGGTGTGAGAATGGCATCTCATTGTGGTTTGTATTTGCATTTTGGTTAGTGACATTGAACACTTTTTCATATGCTTGTTGGTCACTTGTATGTCTTCTTTTCAAAAGTATCTCTTCATGTCCTTTGCCAACTTTTTAATGGAGCTGGTTTCTGCTTGTAAATTTGTTTAATTTCCTTATAAATTCTGGATATGAGACGTTTGTCAGATGTATAGTTTGCTAACATTTTCTTCTATTCTCCAGGTTGTCTTTTACTCTGCTGATAGTTTCTTTTGCTGTGTTAGTTTCATTAGGCCCCATTTGTCAATTTTTGTTGTTGTTGCAATTGCTTTTGGCATGTTCATCATGAAATCTTTGTCTAGTCTTATTTCCATAATGGTATTTCCTAGGTTATCTTCCAGGGTTTTTATAGTTTTAGGTTTTATATATAAGTCTTTAGTCCATCTTGAGGTGACTTTTGTATATGGTGTAAGGAATCATTTATTAGATGAATGAATATGAAAATAAAATTGCAGAGTCAATTGTCAATCCATAAAATAGGCTAGGCTGGGCATGGTGGCTCATGCTTATAATACCCAAGACTTTCGGAGGTGGAAGCAGGAGGATCACTCGAGCCTGGGAGTTCGAGACCAGCCTGGGCAAGACAGTGATATCTAATCTCTACCAAACAAACAAACAAAAGAAAATGTAAAAGTGGCTATATTTAAAATCAAATATTAAAAGGAAGTTAAAAGTTCATCTTTTTGAATTTATACTCATTGGGGTTTATCAAATTCAAAAATATTTTTGGCCAATACGTTTCATGCCAACACTTTTACTAAATTTATTCCATCATACAGTATTAAAAAAAATTTTAAATTCAATTAATTCTATTCAAAAATAGTGATAAGAAGCATTCAAACCATTAAAGTAAAAGTAATATCGTGGAGGCAAAATAAAAATCTACTTGGATTATCTGCCCAATTAAACTTCTATCACCTGTAAAATAACAAAACATGTGGATGGTGTTCTCAGTGCTTAGTTTTAAAGTAATCTAGAGGTAGTTGAAACTCATAAATATCCTATTAAAATTAATTATAGCACTAACCAATAAAAATCCACAGTTGTTTCAGCATTTATCACAGCATAATGATAATGTCTTTCATCTCCAGAAAGTGAAACCAATATTCATACATAATCCATTAAATGCATTTGTTAAACTTTAAGGTGCTCATAATTAGCTATCTCTCATACAGTAAAAAAAAAAATGGCATATTTGAATTATTAAATTTATTTTTCAGGAATCTTCTGTTAAGTTTGGAAATTACATTAAATAACAACCTGTGGGGGCTCCTTGAAATCTATAATCCATGATTCTACGAATTCCATTCAGCAAGCTGCTTTGACCTACATGTCGTCACATTTCCAATTTACATATTTTTTAGGACAGCCACTTTTGTTTTGTTTTGGTTTTTTTGAGATGGAGTCTTGCTCTGTTGCCCAGGCTGGAGTGCAGTGGCATGATCTAGGCTCACTGCAGCCTCCATCTCCCAGGTTCAAGAAATTCTCCTGCCTCAGCCTCCCAAGTAGCTGGGATTACAGGTGCACCACCACGCCTGGCTAATTTTTGTATTTTTAGTAGAGACAGCGTTTTGCCATGTTAGGTAGGCTGGTCTCCAAGCCCTGACCTCAAGTGATTCGCCTGCCTCGGTCTCCCAAAGTGCTGGGATTACAGGCATGAGCCACCATGCTCAGCTGATGGCCACTTTTAATATTCTCTTCTGGAAAACAGTAGTATACTGCAAAAATATTAAAAAATATTTCATGGTTGGAGAAGGGGAGGTCAAATAAGTTTAAAATGCTTTAAACAAAACTAATATGGTTAATTTATTGAATGAATTCTCAGATCTTTATTATTCTGACATTTTACTGATTGTGAGATAAAGAAACAAAGAATATCTAGTTTCCATTCAGCTATAGAATCTTGTTTTCGTTTTTCGTTTTTGTTTTTTTAAACACACCACAAATTTTCCACAAAACTGTATTGGGTAACACTGCTTATGCAATTGCAAAATTTCTAAGTAAAACATATTGAAAATAAATTTTTTACAATACTCACTCTCCTTAGAATATAATACATTTGACCTCACTGGATGTAGTTTTATGGTTTAGACAGAAGTCAGCAAACTTTTTCTTTAAAGGGCCAGATAGTAAAAAATTTTGTGAGACATGCAGTCTCTGTCACAACTGTTGACTCAGTTGTATCATGAAAGCAGGCATAGACAATAAGTAAGTGAGTAGGCATGGTTTTGTTCTAATACAATTTGTTTTATAAAACAAGCGATGGGCCATATTTTGCCAAGATTTGTTTCAGACAGTGGAAATATATTCTAAACTAAAAAAAGAAATTTAAATCTGCTCTGAGAATCCACATTAAGTTATACATTAAATGCTAAGAGTAAATTAATTATTGTTCTATTCACTTCAGACTGCTAGCCTTAAAATATAACTTTTAAAATCTATCAGTCTCATTGCAATTCACTTGGCTCAAAGAGTGATACTTTCTTATAACCATGGGTCATTTGTATTGTGGATATTCATCTTTTCTGAATTCAATAAAGAACAGATGGCAAATTACTATTTTAAATGTTAATATATTCTAAATTTTATGTGCAGTGTTTAAGAGTTTCCATTGTTTTCTCAAAACATATTAAAAAAACAAATAAACAGAAAGATTCCTGTCTACAAATATTTATTTCACAAGCATGAGGATTTTTGCCTCCGACCACCAGGCATGTGTTTACCCTTCAAAATCTTCAATTTTTAAGGAAGTGTAAAATAATGTCATACTGTTTCATGAACCATTTGAAAAATTTCTTCATGTTTGACTTCATTTATTTTTCTATTTTTAGCTAGGACTCTTTCCTTGAACCATTTTCAGTGCTTATCCAAACAGCATGCTTTTATCCTGGAAGGTGAAAAAATACAAGGGTACTTCAGTTCTCTAAGGCGCTCCCCTCCCGTGGTACCAATATCCTAAATTAAGAGCTTCCACTGAGTGTTTAAGATTCTATATCAAAGATAGGACAAGACACAGCAGTTAGTCCCAGAGAAGGGAAAGTGAGCAGTATGGTAGTAAGTGGGTTAATAGGAAAACTAGGGCACCAAAAACCATCCTTCAAAAGAGCAATCTCATCACACTGACAGGTGGCATCAAAATCCCAGCATTCAGGCCCCCTGTTGCCACTACCTATGGCAGTTCTCACTGTCCCAAACCCGCCAGTCACTTGTTGCTCCACAATGAGACACACGTCACACAATAACTTACACTCAGCTATTCTTTGAATTTACTCACATGAAATTGTACCTATCAATTACCTTCTAAGACAAAAACAAAAAATTTAACCATATAAGCCAAATCATTAATTTTTTTGTGAGTTCTTATTTAAAGGAACTGAAAAACTGTCTAAACTCATTATCGCTCTATAATATTATCATGACAGAAATTCAGTAAATAAATGTACTACGAAATTAAAATGTGCATTAGTAAAAAGAGCACTTAAAACATATTAAATGAGATATTTAAAATATGTAAATAATTTAAGATTATTATGAATCATTACTAATAAATATGATTTTTTGAGGCTTAAAACAAATATTAAAATACACATACTTCAGGAATTATTAAATAGAGAAAATATTTTTAGACAATAAAAAATGCAAAATTGATCTGTAACTAATCTTTTTTACATGGGAGAAATATATATTGCATTTATTTGCTTTCCCCTCTACAACTAAAGTTTAAATTGTCAAATAGAACTAAAATAATTATTTTGCATAGAAAACAAGTAAAACATTAAGGTTTTTGAACTTAATAACCAAAATACTTTAAGAATGCATAAGAAACATTTATTCAGCCATAATAACTGTAGAAAGTTTATACAAATGGATACTAAATTATATTTTATTAATCTGATCTGAACTATAAGATGCTTACGAAGTATTTCTATTATGCAATAAAATATATTTTCAGGTTGTTCTTTATAAAACCTTTCTTTTAGTGTTTTATGTAATGTTAAAAAAGAGACATATTCTCATAACAAATGTCTTATACAGTAAAGGGTAATTTTTATTAATTCTTTAGCACCTTTTGTCTCATAAGTTGGAAATATCTCCATAGAAAAAAGATGTTGAAAAGTTTAAAAAAACAATATTTAAAGCTTTATAATTGAGTAATACTCAGATTTCATTATATTCAGTTTTCAGACACAGAGTTCATATACTCTGTAAAATGGAAAGTGTCATAGGCAAAGACATGTAGTTAAATGGCATCTGTAATATATGCTTTCAGACAATATATTGTTTGCAGTTTCTCAAAACATAAAAAGCTTTATTTAAAATTCTACAGTATATTACTAAATATATGATTTCTGCATTTCTGCCTATCTAGAAAAAAGGGATTGTTTTCTAAAATACAGCATGGTATGGGCTTACCTATGAAAAAGTTTGTATTATTTTCTTTATTTTCATAAGGATACTTAATTGATAGCTTGAAAGGATGTTGTAGGTATTTTATACAGAAATTTCAGCAATAATTTTGACTTTATTTTTGTCATGTAATTCTTTGCAGAAAAAAATGGAAAAATGAGACCTAAATGGTAAAATTTATGTATTATTGAATGCTGATGCTGAAAAGTGTCAAGCTGGAGAAATGTATTTGTTGCTATATTTCTCATATTGTGGATAGAAAGAAAAATACATATAACAAACACATAGACATTCTTTCAAAATGCACATTCTAGGGCAACCTTGTGGGGTAGATGGTAAGAATTATGGTGGAGGAAGAAAAGGGGACATGGATGTCAGTATTTTTTTTAATTAATTTATTTTTTAAATCATTATTATTATACTTTAAGTTTTAGGATACATGTGCACAACGTGCAGGTTTGTTACATATGCATACATGTGCCATGTTGGTGTGCTGCACCCATTAACTCGTCATTTAGCATTAGGTATATCTCCTAATGCTATCCCTCCCCCCTCCCCACACCCCACAACAGTCCCCAGTGTGTGATGTTCCCCTTCCTGTGTCCATGTGTTCTCATTGTTCAATTCCCACCTATGAGTGAGAACATTCAGTGTTTGGTTTTTTGTCCTTGCGATAGTTTGCTGAGAATGATGTCAGTATTTTAATATGCTTCTCTGGGTAAATATACACAACCTTCCACCAATCCCTCTGTGGCATTCTACAAAATTTAATTCTTGGTACTCTTTAATCAGAAATTTGGATGGGAAATATAAAGCTATCTGGATCACAGCCTTGATCATAAGCCATACTCAATCAGACAAACCTTTGAGGAATATTTACAAAAATGAGGGAATTAAGATGTGGACTGTGGGCCAGGTGTGGTGGCTCACACCTGTAATCTCAGCACTTTAGAAGGCAGAGGCAGAGGCAGGAGAATCACTTGAACCCAGGAGGCAGAGGTTGCAGTGAGCCAAGACTGTACCACTGCACTCCAGTCTGGGTGACAGAGTGAGGCTCCATCTCAAAAAAAGGGAAAAAAAAAACAAAAAGATGTGGATTGTGGACAACTGTTACCAGAAACCATACGAGACATAAAAACAGACTAAGTCAAAATGTGAAGTCCTGCATTTGTAAGTGCCTAAAGCTTTCCACCCAGAAACACTTTCCAGTTGTGTTGAGCTGAAAAGACAGATAGATAAGAAGTGAGAATATGGATAGTTTGTAGTTTGGGTCAGAATTAATAATAATAGTTTTAACTGTATGTAGCAGATGCTGTCCTATGTGCTTTGCATATATTTTAACTCCTTTATTTTTCACAACATGCCTATGAGCTAACTGAAAATAATGAAAGAAGACTATTCTACAGAAAAAAAAAAAGAGAGAGAGAGGAACAAACAGGTTAAGTAACTTGCCCAAGGATGCAATCTATTAACCAGTGGGTCCAAAATTTGGGGACAAGCAATCTGTCCACAAAATTCACACTTAATCACAAAGAGTCATGGCGCTTACTTTTGTACTCAGCACCCATGGGCCTATTCTCCAGTGGTAGAAACAAGCTGGGCACTTGAAAATATGCAACCAGTAAAAATCTTGGAGTGTTAGGTAAGAGTCAAATAACGTGGACATGTTGAAAAGGTGGATTTCAACCTACAAGTTACAAATTACTAAGACTAACTGTGATGTCCTGCATTTATAAGTGCCTAAAGTTTATCTACTCTTAGCCATGATGAACTAACAGGTGCAGGATTATCTCTCCCAGTGTAAACGATTAGAAACCGGGACACTATTGTTTTCAGACAGTAACATGTTTTGAATCCTGAAATGAGGCAACAAGGTGAGTCTTATGATTGTCCAAGTTTTCCACCCAGAAACACTTTCCAGTTGTGTTCAGCTAAAAAGACAATATCAGAGTTTGAAAAGGCTATGACTGCTAGTATTTGCAGGACAGAGTACAAGGAAGTGGGAGCTTCACATAGAAAGTACTCCAGAAATTTGCATAAGGGTGCCCTTGAGACTTCAGATGCAATCTAAGCTGTGCATGCGCCGAGTGAGACTCAACAAGGCCAAGTAAACAATCACTATCAAGGAACACAAAGTGAAAGACTACTGAGGTTCACGACTAAATGAACCACCATGCAATACAAAGCACAACATAATGAAGCAGGATATTTACCTGACCCCTTTGCAGGACCTGCGAAGAGGGTGCCTAGCTTACTCAGCCCACAGCTCTCAACTCCCTGCAGGAGGGAGTGTGTGAGTGAATGAGGCGGGAAGTGGAGTGCAGGAGCAGAGGTGAACTCCATTAACTCCCACCTGCTTTGCTCCACCCCTTGTGGGAGTGAGCACACAGGTAAGCAGGTGCAGGAGCCAGGGTGAGTGCTTTTGGGTGTCGGCAGGAGCAAACTCCATGTAGGCCCCATAGCAGTGTCTGGAGTTGGGGGTGCCCGTGACCTCTGAAGCCCCAGAGGGAGTGTTACAGTGCTCCTTTAGCTCTGCCATCTGTGGACGGCTTAAGTGTTAACAGCTCAGAGGGCCCTCTTTTATCTGCACTCATGGATCCCAAGCTCTTGCCCAGCATCCAGGAGAAATGAGGTCACAGGAATGATTTTAATGATGGTAAATGCAGGGGGCGGGGTTTATTGCCAATGAAAGTGGCTCTCAGTAGGAAGAGGAGCTGAAAAGGGGATGGGGTGGGAAGGTAATCTTCCCCTGAAGTCCGGAAGTCTCCAGCTGGATTCTTCTCTGAAGTTACACCATCAAGCTGTCCCTCTGAAGTCAAGCTGCTTCTTTCTAATGTCCAGACATAGTCTCTGATGTCCAGCTGCTCCTTGTCTGTCAGCTGATTCTGGGGCTTTTATAGACACAGGATGGGGTGCAGTACAGGCCATGGGTGGTTTAGGAAAAGGACACATTTCAGCAGGAAAACAGGGATATAAGTTCTCACTGTGGGCCATGGTCACCGGTTTTTATGCTTGAGAGTGGGGCTTTGCCAGGGACTGGCCCCTGTCTGCCTAGAATTTCTCTGCCCCCTGTCCCCATCAATAACATTAAAGGAATGAGACAAAATCTGTATGTGCAGCCATGTAACATTCACAAAGTTCAGTATCTAAGCAAAAATAGTAGAGATGTGAAGAAGCAAAAACAAGTAACAATCCTAAGAAAAAAGTAAGAACAACAATTTTAAAAAAACTGATAATATCAGAGATGATGAATTAACCCCAAACTATTATAAACAAATTTGATGATTTTTTTGTTTTTGTTTTTGAAACAGAGTGTCACTCTGTCACCCAGGCTGGAGTTCAGTGGCACAATCTTAGCTCACTGCAACCTCTACCTCCTGGATTCACTCGATTCTCGAGCCTTAGCCTCCCAGGTAGCTGGGATTACAGGTGTGCACCACCGGCCCAACTAAATTTTGTATTTTTAGTAGAGATGGGGTTTTACCATGTTGGCCAGGGAGGGTTTGAACTCCTGGCCTCAAGCAATCTGCCTGCTTGGGTCTCCCAAAGTACTGGAATTACAGGTGTGAGCCACTGCAACTGGCCTAAATTCAATAATTTTTTTTTTTAAAGAAGGCCAGGTAAGCAAATAAATACAAACTATTAACAATATCAAATGAACCTCCTAAAATCAAAAAAGCAGAATACCCGAAATGAAAAATTTACTGGGAGGGATTAACAGTAGATTAGAAACTGCAGAAGAGTTCAGTAAATGTAAAGTCATAGTAACAGAAACAATCCCAGCTGAAGCATGGTAAAATAAAAAGAAAGGCTGATATAAAAGAGCAAAGCCTCAGTAATCTGTGGGATAATAGCAAGCTATCTAATATATGTAAACTTAGTACCAGACTTTCAAATGGGGGAAGGAGAAAAATATTTGAGTATAAAAATGGCTAGAAAAAATACCCAACTCTGATGAAACATAACAGTCCACAAACCCCAAAAGTGTAAAGAACATGAAGTTAGATAAACACACAGAACACCAAGCCATATCATAACCAAATGGTTTAAGGTCAATAATAAATAAAAACTCTTAAAAGCTCCCTGAATAAAACAGTTGCTTTCCACATACAGGAAAACAAAGATAGGGACAAATTACCAGAAACAATGTAATCCACAAGTCTATAGAACAACATCATTAAAGCAATGAAAGGAAAAATAAGGAAAAAGGCCTTCTATAGTATAAATATCCTTTAAAATTGAAGTAAATATGCTTTAAAATGAAATTCAAGTAAAAATTGAAGTAAAATAAAACAATTTTTAGCAGAAAAAAAGAATTAGTCACTGATACCACAAGACATGTTAAAATAAGTTCTTTAGGGTGAAGAAAAAGGTTACCAGATGGAAACTCAGAGATACGAAAAGAAATGAAGAAATTGATAACTAGGAGGGTATAAAAATACCTTTTTTCTTTCAGTTTCTTTAAAAGATAGTTGGCTGTATAAAATGAGAATAATAACAATATATAATCTGGTCTATAGCAATTGCTGAATTAAGCATTCTAAAATGCAACAAAATATGGGAGAGAAAAATGAAAGTATACAGTCATGAAGTTTTTACACTGTATATGAAATAGAAAAACAACTTATTTGTAGACTGAAATAATTTTAAAATGCATATTGTAAACCACAGAGCAACCACTGAGGGTAGGGCAGGAAAAGGATGCATAGCTAAAATGTCAATAGAGGAGGTAAAAGGAAAACTAAAATATAATACTCAATTAACAAATAATACAAAGGAAGGAAAAGAAAACAAAGAACAAATGGGAAAAATAGAAAATAGGAATACGGTAAATGTGAGGCAAACATATTAATATTTAGGTTAAATGTCAATGAGAACAACATACAAATTATTTGTCAAAGTAGATAAAGAAGCGAAATTCACTATACATTATCTACACAAAACTCCCTTCAATATAAAGACAGATTGGTTAAAACTAAAAGGATGGAAAAGGCTAGAGTGACTGTACTAATATCAGACAAAGCTTCAAGATAAGAAATACTAATAGAGATTTAAACTGGACATTTTAGAATAATAAACAGGTCAATTATCAAGAATATATAACAAACTTAAATAGGTACACACATAATAATAGAGCTTCAAATCACAATGCTGAAAAACAAATTAAAGAATACCTAAATAAATTAGGAGATTTTTCAGGTTGATAAGTTGGCAGACACAACACTGCTAATGCTGTATTTCAGTTATCTCCAAATAGCTCTGTACATTCAACACAATCCCAGTCAAAATTCTAATGGGCTATGTTATAGATATTGACACATTTATTTTAAAATTTATATTGAAATTCAAGGAGCATTTAAGAACTAACATTATTTTGAAAGAGAAAAAAATTAGGAATACTAGCACTTTTTAAAAACATGTCAAGACTAACTACAAAACTAGTGTGATCAATTTGGTTATATTGCTATAAGAATAAACAAACAGATCACTGGAACAGAATAGAGAGTCCAGTAGTAGACTGAACCTTATATGAGCAATTGATTTCAACAATAGTGCCAAGGTAAATCAATAAGAAAAGTAAGATTTTTTTCAGTAAATACTGTTGGCTAACTTTCTAACTATATGGGAAAAAATGTATTTTCAATCACACCTTACAGAAATGTACACTCTAAAGGTAAAAGGTAAAACTATATAACTTGACTTATTTATTTATTTATTTATTTATTTATTTATTTATTTATTTATTTGCGAAAGGGTCTCATTGTGTCACCCAGGCTGGAGTGCAGTGGTGTGATTACAGCTCACTGCAGCTTCTCCCTCCCCAGGCTCAGGTAATCCTCCCACCCCAGACTCCTGAATAGCTGGCATTACAGGCATGCACCACCATGCCCAGCTAATTTTTCCATTTTCTGCAGAGATGAGTTTTCTCCATGTTGCCCAGGCTGGTCTCAAACTCCTGGGCTCAAGTGATCCACCTGCCTCAGCCTCCCAAAGTGCTGGGATTACAGCCACCACACCTGGCCTATATAACTTTCTTTTTTTTTTTTTTTTTTTTCTGGAGATGCAGTGGTACTCGGCACTCTGTCAACCAGACTGGAATGATCTCAGTTCACTGCAACCTCTCCCTCCTAGGTTCAAGCAATTCTTCTACCTCAGCCTCCTGAGTAGCTGGGATTACAAGCACCCGCCACCACGCCCAGCTAATTTTTGTATTTTTAGAAGAGATGAGGTCTCACCATGTGGGCCAAGCTGGTCTTGAACTCCTGATCTCAAATGACCCTCCCACCTCGGCCTCCCAAAGTGCTGAGATTGCAAGAATGAGCCACCGTGCCCAGCCAAGCATATAAAACTTTTAAAAGAAAAAATAAGAAAACGTATTTATGATAGGGAAAGGAGAAGGATTTTTAAGCCACAATATTAAAAATATGAGCAATAAAATAAAAATAAATAAATTTATCTTTTATCGAAACTCTAAACTGGTTTTTAAAAAGTAATTATAAAGAAAATGAAATTCAAGCCACTAATTGGTAGAAAATATATGCAATATATATATCTGACAAATGGCTTGCATCTGAAATATATAAAAAAATTCAACGGTAAGAAAAAGTATATACACATATATACAGAGAAATATGCATAGACAGATTCTTCCATAAAAAGATATACTAAGTCCATCAGCATAAAAAACATGCTCAAAATCATTTGTTATCAGAAAAATGAAAATTAAAACTATAATCAGAGTCAAATACACACATATTAGATTGTTAAAATAAAGACTGACAATATGCGTGTTTCAAGGATGTAGAAAAAGGAGACTCTCATATACTGCTGGTGGGAGTGTAATACTGTACCACCACTTTAGAAAATAGATTTGCATGTTCTTATAAAGTTAAAATACACTTACTATGTGACCTAGCAATTTCACTCCTGCATATTTGCTAACAGAAAAGAAAATCTATGTTTACAAAAAGGCTTGTACGTGAACATTCATATTACCTTGATTCATAATAGCTTCAAACTGGAAACAGTCCAAATGACAATTAGCAAAAGAATGGATTAGCAAACTGATATGAGCATAAAATAGAATATACTTAGCAATAATCACGAACAAATTAATGATAAACACAACATGGATGAATTTTAAAAACATGCTGAGCAAAAAATGCCAGGCATATTACTACAGGACATATTACTACATATGTCCATAGATAAGAAGTTCTAGAATAGACAAAATAAATCTTTATTAATGCAAATTAGATCAGCGGTTAGACTAGATTAGGTGGCAGTGGATTGACAGAAAAGGAACATGAGATAAATTTTTGGTGTTAAAAACGTTCCTTGTATCTTGTTTGTGGTCGTGATTATACAACTGTTTACACTGGCCAAACTCAACAAATTTTACATTTAATTGGGTGCTTTTTTTATATTTAAGTTACTTCTCAATATGTTTCACAAAGAAATTAATATGGAACAGGGAAATCTGAGCTTCAATTCATTCCATGTAAAACAATTTCATATGGCTTTGATTGGTTGCATGTTCAATTGCAGCCAAGTAGTTACCAAAATTATTCCTCATTCTGAGGCTGCCTGAACAAAAACACACTAAGTACAGATCAGGAGACAGTATGGCCACTGTCTGACCACAAATGTTATACTATGTCCTGTTCTTCTAACATATTTTAAGAAAGCACTTCACTTTGGGAAGATGATGATGCTCATAATGAGAGACGGCAAAAAGGATGCTCAAGGTAAGTGGAATTGCTTTTAGCCAGAGAAAGGGAAAACTTAGTTGGGATCTTACAGCCATCCTAAAATACTGCAAGGTTAGTGTGACAGAAACTGCTGGACACTACCCCAATTTTTCCCTACTTCTTCATTAACAGAACTACAATTTTATTGAGTATGGCAACGTGCCCAGGTATAAAATGTATTTCATCAAATCCCATTTTAGTTAAGGCCAATGAGGCATATGTTGGTCAGGACTTTAAGAACAGACCCTTTAAAAGATCAGTTAGCCTTAGTGGGCATGTGACTTTCTTCTCTCTCCAAGTGGAATATTACAATGATGACTACAGCTTCAGCCTTTACCAGCAACCATGAGGAAAAGACAGAGAGCTTGGGTCTAATATCTTCAAGACACTGAATTAACACCAACGCTTCATTCGATTTCTCATTTTGTGAGAAAAATATTTAGAGAAGTATTTGGAGAAGTCCACTGTTAATGAGTTTTCTGTTACATGAAGGAAAACACGAAACTCTAACTGATACTAGGTAGATATAGAGAATGCACAGACATATATGTTTTCGCTCCAGAAGGCAGAGCGTGAGCAAACTAAATATAGCTAGGTATTAGGTCAGTATAATGAAAAATGTAATGATGGAGCTTTACAAAAACTGAATGGGCTTACTAAAAACATAGCGACTTCTGTACTAGCAGTTCAGTAAAGTCTGCAGGGCAACATGCCAGCTACACTAAATGAGATCTGCCTAGGAAGCAGTGGAAAAAAATTATGTGAACTCCTAAGGGTTATTCCTTTAAACTCTAAGATGCTATGGCTGAACTTTTTTTAGAGTAATTATATTTGTCTATTTCATGTTATGGTAGGAATTTGCCCTAAGGAAGTAGAACTATTTTAGCTCAGAATGGTAATATTTCTTCTAAAACTTATTAGGAAACTAGAAGGAACGCTTTGTGGATGTAGTTTTCCTAAAGGTCATGCAGAACTTCCAGGTATTACAGATTTTGAAAGATGAATAATAGCCATTTTAGTGGTTATCTTTTTTTTTTTTTTTAATAGATGGAGTTGCCCAGGCTGGAGGGCAGTGGCATGATCTTGGCTCACTGCAACCTCCGCCTCCTGGGTTCAAGCGATTCTCCTGCTTCAGCCTCCTGAGTAGCTGGGATTACAGGCCCCTGCACCACACCCAGCTAATTTTTGTATTTTTAGTAGAGACGGGATTTTGCCATCTTGGCCAGGCTAGTCTTGATCTCCTGACCTCAGGTGATCCACCTGCCTTGGCCTCCCAAAGAGCTGGGATTACAAGCATGAGCCGTCGTGCCCAGCTCATATCATTATCAAAGGACTTTTGTAGCACACAGAATGGTTTCTAAATAATATTATCCATATCTTGGCTAACACGGTGAAACCCCGTCTCTACTAAAAATCCAAAAAATTAGCCGGGCGCGGTGGCGGGCGCCTGTAATCCCAGCTACTCAGGAGGCTGAGGCAGGAGAACGGCGTGAACCCGGGGGGCGGAGCTTGCAGTGAGCCGAGATAGCGCCACTGCAGTCCGGCCTGGGCGAAAGAGCGAGACTCCGTTTCAAAAAAATAATAATAATAATAATATCATCCATAATATTAGTTGATAGTCCCTTCATAATTCTAAATCCAGCATTTTTCAAAGCATTACCAATGAAGGAGAACTTTTAAGATGAAGCTAAATATAAAAAAAAAAAGTGAATTACTGCAAATTACTATACATAGTATAATTTGAAATTTTGGTAATATTGTCTAAGACAAATCATCCTTTTGGGATAGTTTTTTTCCATACTGTTCAAACTACCCTTCATCCTAAAACGGCAGACATGGCCTAATGATTCTCATTTTTAATCAACAGTGTTGTTAGACATTTCAGTGATTCTGAACATAATGTTATGACATTCAGGGCCAGAGAGCAAGCATTCTCTACTTGCTCTCAGCTGAAAGCAAAGAGGTTCTCAAGAGCTGTCAGCCTTTCTCCTTTATGTTCGGAAAGCCTCCTAAACTTGTCAGTTTACTTCCATTACACTTTTATTGAAAACAATGAAAGAAAAAAGTTACTACAGTGTTTATACTTTTAAAGTGAATGTCTTTTGTAATAAGGTAGAAATATCACAGAACCATCGAATGTTGGAATCAGAAGCATGTTTGGCATATCATCAAGTACAATAGCCACATCCTGCCTATGTGGAAAGCTGGAGGGGCTAAAGGACCTCTCAAAGCTACACATGTAGAGTCAGCAGCAGAGCAGAGCTTAAAGCAGCAAGGGACTCTTACGGCCATCAGTAATCACACTCTCGCTTAACATGCAAATGAATAAAGCTATTTTTATAAAATCCCCCCCATATATTGGCAGTAACTCTAAATTCTAGTCATTTTTTAACCATTACAGAATAAGATTAGAAGCATCAGTAGTTAATGGTAATAATAATTTCCGTTTTATATGGGGTTTTATGGTTCACAAATATATTTTATAAAATAAGTTTCTAATATTTCATTTTCTTATATTGAGGGCTTTTAAAAGAAATAACCAAAAACCTATTTTATTAAAATTTGATATTTAAAATTATAGTTGAGAATAATGGAAGATTTTTCCCATTATCTTTGCTCTCCTGGATAGTAACCAGATAAATGACTTCCCAGAGAAATGCATAGAGTCATATAAGATAAAACGTCTTTTTTTCTCCATTTTACTCAGAGTTTGATGATGAACTATGACTGGATATTGAAATAACCATTCTTTTATCCTTTGTAGTAAGGCTTACTTTGTCCTGTGGCAACATGATCAGACAAGCAGCTCTCAGATGACATGTGACAATATTAAATTCAATCTTAGCAAGCAGCTTCTCAATTTCACACTTGTGGTAGCTGGATTAACCCAATTATTTTTTGGAGGTTAAGGGAAACTTTTACATTTGCAGAATACCATCCTTCAGAAACCAGAATGTAGGATTTTGTTATCTCAACGAATTTTATGGAGATGGAAAGATCAGTTAGTATTAAATTTTAGCACACAATCAGATGAAGGGTTTAGGAAGAAGTAGATATGATTACCTAATAATTAACTTTGAGTTCTTCACTTTGATCCTCAAAAATGTGTGAAACTTAGGACTTTTACTAAGCATACCTTTCAGGTAAAATATTTTCATTGTACAAGTTCCAAGCTCTTGGTTCTAACACAAAACCCCTGCTACACATACACACACACTCACACACACACACACACACACACACAGGCTACCTATATATACACCTGCTATGTGTGTGGATATGTATTTACACATACACATATCAGGTGTATATATGTAGCATATATATATATACACATACACACACACACAGGCAGACACATACTTGTTACATATATATGTATACATGCACATATCAGGTGTATGTAAATGTAGCATGTATATGTACACACACACACACAGGCACACACATACTTGTTACAGATATATTTACACATGCACATATCAGGTGTATGTAAATGTAACATGTATATATACACACACGCACACAGGCACACACATACTTGTTACATACATATACAGTCAGGTGCTGCATGATGACATTTTGTTCAAGAACAGATCACATACATGAGGGTGGTTCCATAGATTATAATGGAGCTGAAAAACTCTAGTGGCATTGTTCTCATTGTGACATTAGTGCAATTACTTAATTTTTAAAACAAATTTAGTGTAACCTAAGTGTACAGTGTTTATAAAGCCTACAGTAATGCATAGTAATGTCTTAGGCCTTCACATTTGCTCACTACTCATTCACAGACCCACCCAGAGCAACTTCTACTCCCACAAGTTCCATGAAAAGTGCCCTATACAGGGGTGGCAATTTTTTTTAATCTTTTATCATATTTCGCTGTACCTTTTCTGTGTTTAGATATGTTTAGATATACAAATACCATTGCATTGTAATTGCCTACAGTGTTCAGTACAATAACATGCTACACAGGTTTGTAGCTTAGAAGTAATAAGCTATACGACATAGCCTAGTTGTTTAGGAGGCTACACAATGTGTTTGTGTTAAGTGCACTCTATGATGTTCTCTCAACAATGAAGTCACCTAATGATGCATTTCTCAGAAAGTATCTCCATTATTAAATGGCACATGAATGTATTTGCTACATATATACATATTGGCTATAAACACACACACACACATACACACACACACACACACACACCTGCTATAGTCCTTTCAAAGTATAAAAAAAGATACCAAAATGTGTTAGAGATTCGTTTGTAAAATGTAACTATTTTCGGACCAGATGGATTCACAGCCGAATTCTACCAGAGGTACAAGGAGGAACTGGTACCATTCCTTCTGAAACTATTCCAATCAATAGAAAAAGAGGGAATACTCCCTAACTCATTTTATGAGGCCAGCATCATCCTGATACCATAGCCGGGCAGAGACGCAACCAAAAAAGAGAATTTTAGACCAATATCCTTGATGAACATTGGTGCAAAAATCCTCAATAAAATACTGGCAAAAAGAAACCAGCAGCACATCAAAAAGCTTATCCACCATGATCAAGTGGGCTTCATCCCTGGGATGCAAGGCTGGTTCAATATATGCAAATCAATAAATGTAATCCAGCATATAAACAGAACCAAAGACAAAAACCACATGATTATCTCAATACATGCAGAAAAGGCCTTTGACAAAATTCAACAACGCTTCATGCTAAAAACTCTGCATACATTAGGTATTGATGGGATGTATCTCAAAATAATAAGAGCTATCTAAGACAAACCCACAGCCAATATCATACTGAATGGGCAAAAACAGGAAGCATTCCATTTGAAAACTGGCAAAAGACAGGGATGCCCTCTCTCACCACTCCTATTCAACATAGTGTTGGAAGTTCTGGCCAGGGCCATTAGGCAGGAGAAGGAAATAAAGGGTATTCAATTAGGAAAAGAGGAAGTCAAATTGTCCCTGTTTGCAGACAACATGATTGTATATCTAGAAAACCCCATCGTCTCAGCCCAAAATCTCCTTAAGCTGATAAGCAACTTCAGCAAAGTCTCAGGATACAAAATCAATGTACAAAAATCACAAGCATTCTTATACACCAATAACAGACAAACAGAGAGCCAAATCATGAGTGAACTCCCATTCACAATTGCTTCAAAGAGAATAAAATACCTAGGAATCCAACTTACAAGGGACGTGAAGGACCTCTTCAAGGAGAACTACAAACCACTGCTCAAGGAAATAAAAGAGGATACAAACACATGGAAGAACATTCCATGCTCATGGGTAGGAAGAATCAATATCGTGAAAATGGCCATACTGCCCAAGGTAATTTATAGATGCAATGCCATCCCCATCAAGCTACCAATGACTTTCTTCACAGAATTGGAAAAAACTACTTTAAAGTTCATATGGAACCAAAAAAGAGCCCGCATTGTCAAGTCAATCCTAAACCAAAAGAACAAAGCTGGAGGCATCATGCTACCTGACTTCAAACTATACTACAAGGCTAGAGTAACCAAAACAGCATGGTACTGGTACCAAAACAGAGATATAGATCAATGGAACAGAATAGAGCCCTCAGAAATAACGCCGCATATCTACAACTATATGATCTTTGACAAACCTGAGAAAAACAAGCAATGGGGAAAGGATTCCCTATTTAATAAATGGTGCTGGGAAAACTGGCTAGCCATATGTAGAAAGCTGAAACTGGATCCATTCCTTACACCTTATACAAAAATTAATTCAAGATGGATTAAAGACTTAAACGTTAGACCTAAAACCATAAAAACCCTAGAAGAAAACCTAGGCATTACCATTCAGGACATAGGCATGGGCAAGGACTTCATGTCTCAAACACCAAAAGCAATGGCAACAAAAGCCAAAATTGACAAATGGGATCTAACTCAACTAAAGAGCTTCTGCGCAGCAAAAGAAACTACCATCAGAGTGAACAGGCAACCTACAAAATGGGAGAAAATTTTCACAACCTACTCATCTGACAAAGGGCTAATATCCAGAGTCTACAATGAACTCAAACAAATTTACAAGAAAAAAACAAACAACCCCATCAAAAAGTGGGTGAAGGATATGAATAGACACTTCTCAAAAGAAGACATTTATGCAGCCAAAAGACACATGAAAAAATGCCCATCATCACTGGCCATCAGAGAAATGCAAATCAAAACTACAATGAGATACCATCTCACACCAGTTAGAATGACAATCATTAAAAAGTCAGGAAACAACAGGTGCTGGAGAGGATGTGGAGAAATAGAAACACTTTTACACTGTTGGTGGGACTGTAAACTAGTTCAACTATTGTGGAAGTCAGTGTGGCGATTCCTCAGGGATCTAGAACTAGAAATACCATTTGACCCAGCCATCCCATTACTGGGTATATACCCAAAGGACTATAAATCATGCTGTTATAAAGACACATGCACACGTATGTTTACTGGGGCACTATTCACAATAGCAAAGACTCGGAACCAACCCAAATGTCCAACAGTGATAGACTGGATTAAGAAAATGTGGCACATATACACCATGGAATACTATGCAGCCATAAAAAATGATGAGTTCATGTCCTTTGTAGGGACATGGATGAAATTGGAAATCATCATTCTCAGTAAACTATCGCAAGGACAAAAAACCAAACACCGCATATTCTCACTCACAGATGGGAATTGAACAATGAGAACACATGGACACAGGAAGGGGAACATCACACTCTGGGGTGGGGGGAGGGGGGAGGGTTAGCATTAGGAGATATACCTAATGCTAAATGATGAGTTAATGGGTGCGGCACACTGGCATGGCACATGTTTACATACATAACTAACCTGCACATTGTGCACATGTACCCTAAAACTTAAAGTATAATAATAATAAAAAAAGATAATAAAGTTTAGCTGCTTTAAAAAAATGTAACTATTTTCATTACAGTTGCTTTCAAATTTATCAGACAATATTTTGCAAAATTATAAATTCCATTGAAAATACATCAAAGCCTCATAATTAATGTTAAGCATGTCTTGTATCCTATGTATCTCAGATTTTTTTAGGTCATACAATTTCAATGTTCCATCTCATCACACTCAAAAGTACACACAATTTCAGACCTGGTATTTTGATTTCTGTACTGAGAAGGATGACCACCAAACATGTTATTTTGCCTTCGTGGAATCAGAAAAATCCACAAAATCTAATTTTACATAAATTTATCAAAGTATACAATGGGTCATAATGATTTAACCTTTGTGAAAATAAAATATGATTGGAACCAAGCGACTTCTATTCCATTTACTAGTAGTGCAGTTTAAGAAAATTTACTAATACTCTGTGAATTCGGATCAGTTTTCTCTTCTGTAAAATGAGGATAATAATATTATCTAAATAGATTTTTGCAAAAATTCACCAAAATAATGAAATAATGTAATATGTAAGAATATCATGTCAATATTTATTTTATATTAATATGTAAAAACAAATTATTGCTGTAACTCATTACTGTAGCCCACACACTCATCTTTCTCCATATGCTCTAGACTAAAATTTAGAGAACTTATTGAAAATGTTTACAGTATAATTATCTGATATACTCACTTTGTTTTTCTCCTTCAAATTAGTGCTAATATATGGAATCAAATATATCATCCACCCAACTGGCGTAGAATAAATTTCCAAATAGTGACTGAAATAAGTTATATGGAAAGCTGTGCTATATGATGCATAATTCTCCTTTGACAATTTAAGAGAAAGATTATTTTCATACACTAACAGTATCAGATTTTCCAACAGAAATGTACTTTCCCCAAGTTACTAGATAGTCATAGAGAATATAAGTAAAACATATTTGTCAAAAAATGTCAGTTTGACTCTTCTTCCAAGATATGTCTCCTTTCCTCCACTGACTAACTTGCGATCTGTCTTTTGAGTATGTATTTTATTCTCATAAATACCTTAATTATACTGACACAAACATAAATTTATAATCTGTTCCTCATGTAAGGCAATACATTTATCTGCCATTTTATACTTGACTCAAAAAAAAGGGTCTCTTTGTCTTCAAAAACGGAGATTAGAACTCCATTAATTTAGGCAAGAAGGAACTGGTGGGAGTAGATGTGCTTTGGGAACATCAAGCTTGGGTCTCAGCTGCTGCATTCCAAAAATAATTTCCTTCACTGTAGGTTATGTATTATTTGACTCAGGGGGAATATTAAAATGTTTGAGTAATTTAAACAAGAATTTAAAAAACAGCGGATAACTGGTAATATCACTCCCGAATGTACAACCCAAGGGAATTATAGCACTATAAGACTTCAAATCAATTCCTCAGAACCTGAAATTTGCTACATTTCTCCTGCCATCTTTTCTCTTGCCTTCTTTTCACCCATCATCATATTCTCTTCCTTTGATTTTCAGTATTCACCATTGATGGTCTTAAAGTGGAACTGTTCTTTTGGTTTTGTTTTACGCAGAGGAAAAAGACATATTTTCTGATCTTAAGATAAAAGAAATGAGTTAGGACCCTTTATATATTTCCAAGAAAAGGGAATGAGAGAGGAGAGATGGTGGGCATGCAAGCACACAAGTTTGTGAGTGTGCACACACAGAAATTTATCACTCTTTTCTTTATTTGAATCAGTAAATCTAATTACATAGGTTGGTCAGGGGTAAGTCTTCACTAACACAGCCACTTTACTCTGAAATACAGCTACCAGAAATCACAACTATAACTGCTTCAAATCCTAATGAAATGATGATGAAAATGCATTTGTGTTAATTCCCAAAGGACTCAAATCGAATGTCAAATCTGTTCTCAAAGCAGATTCTGAACTAGGAAACTAATTTCTAATACACAGGATAGTTCAATATGCATTATTTCCCAATATCAGTTTTATTTTGTGAATATATTTGAGAGATTACAAAACCCAGAAGAATGTCTTGAGTTAAAGTCAAAGCAATATTCTAGTTACAGACTGAGATACTTGTTACAGATTTTCCAGTTCATTAATGCTGTTATAGATATTTTAAAGAATAGTGGCAAATATTTATTTTAATTACATGAGAAAATAGAGTAAAATGAGAGTGATATAAAAATAATGTAAAAGAGAATGATTTCATATTAAGGTACATGCATGTTTATGTGTATGCATGTGTTTAGTTGAACCAAGGGAAATTACCAATATTTGACACTGGAAATTGAGAGAAGCAAAGACACAGAGAGACAGAGTCAGAGACAGAGAGACACAAGGAAGATTCTATCTCATAAAAGGAAACAAAATCCACAGACAAGCATCTCTTCCCTATGGCCATGCGAAGTCTCCAGTTATATTTTTGGTATTTTATTTTTAATTAGAAAGTCTAGCATAGAATCAATAATATTGGAAGAAAACCCATAATACGAAATAAACAAAGCAAACAACGGGAAAAAAATGCACCAAAAAAGACATTGCACATAAAGAAAACAACTTGAAAGAACACATCCTTATAATTAATATTCTGAAAAATTTTATATACATTAAGCAAGACAGTGTTATTTTAAAATTAAACATCAGAGTTCAAGAAAGAGATCCTGGAAATCAAAGATATAACAGCAGATATCACAACTAAATAGAAAGCTGAAAGACAAAATCAAGGTACATTCCAGGGACAGAAACAAACAAACAAGATAAGAGAATACAACAAGATAATACAATAAGATAATACAAGATAAGATACCCAGAAAAGATAATAGAAGAGAAAAGTAAAGAAACTGAGATGTCAATACAGGTAGTCAAATACTCAAAGGTTGCATCAGAAAACAGGAGAAAACAACATCACTAATGATCAGGGAAATGCAAATCAAAACCACAATGTGATACCACCTTACTCCTTCAAGAATGGCCATGATCAAAAAGTCAAAAAACAACAGATGTTGGCATGGATGCAGTGAACAGGAAACAGTTCTACACTGCTGGAGGGAATGCAAACTAGTACAACCACTATGGAAAACAGTGTGGTGATTCCTTAAAGAACCAAAAATAGAACTATCATTTGATCCAACAATCCTACCACTGGGTATCTACCCATAGGAAAAGAAGCCATTATATGAAATAGATTCTTCAACATGCATGTTTATAGCAGTAAAATTTGCAATTGCAAAAATATGGAACCAGCCCAAATGCCCATAAATCAATGAGTGGATAAAGAAATTGTGATATATACTGCTTAACGAAATAAAAGAGGATACAAACAAATAGAAGAACATTCCATGCTCATGGATAGTAACAATCAATATCATGAAAATGGCCATAACTGCCCAAGGTAATTTACAGATTCAATGCCATCCCCACCAAGCTACCAATGACTTTCTTCACAGAATGGAAACAACTACTTTAAAGTTCATATGGAACCAAAAAAGAACCTGCATTGCCAAGTCAATCCTAAGCCAAAAGAACAAAGCTGGAGGCATCACGCTATCTTACTTCAAACTATACTACAAGGCTACAGTAAACAAAACAGCATGGTACTGGTACCAAAAGAGAGATAGAGACCAATGAAACAGAACAGAGCCCTCAGAAATAATACCACACATCTACAACCATCTGATCTTTGACAAACCTGACAAAAACAATAAATGGGGAAAGGATTCCTTATTTAATAAATGGCACTGGAAAATTGGCTAGCCATATGTAGAAAGCTGAAACTGGATCCCTTCCTTACACCTTATACAAAAATTAATTCAAGATGGATTAAAGACTTAAACGTTAGACCTAAAACCATAAAAACCCTAGAAGAAAACCTAGGCAATACCATTCAGGACATAGGCATGGGCAAGGACTTCATGACTAAAACACCAAAAGCAATGGCAACAAAAGCCAAAATTGACAAATGGGATCTAATTAAACTGAAGAGTTTCTGCACAGCAAAAGAAACTACCACCAGAGTGAACAGGCAACCTACAGAATGGGAGAACATTTTTACAATCTACCCATCTGACAAAGGGCTAATATCCGGAATCTACAAAGAACTCAAACAAATTTACAAGAAAAAATCAAACAACCCCATCAAAAAGTGGGCGAAGGATATGAACAGACACTTCTCAAAAGAAGACATTTATGCAGCCAACAGACACATGAAAAAATGCTCATCATCACTGGCCATCAGGGAAATGCAAATCAAAACTACAATGAGATACAATCTCACACCAGTTGGAATGGTAATCATTAATAAGTCAGGAAACAACAGGTGCTGGAGAGGATGTGGAGAAATAGGAACACTTTTACACTGTTGGTGGGACTGTAAACTAGTTCAACCATTGTGGAAGTCAGTGTGGCAATTCCTCAAGGATCTAGAACTATAAATACCATTTGACCCACCAATCGCATTACTGGGTATATACCCAAAGGATTATACATCGTGCTTCTATAAAGACACATGCACATGTATGTTTATTACAGCACTATTCACAATAGCAAAGACTTGGAACCAACCCAAAAGTCCATCAATGATAGACTGGATTAAGAAAATGTGGCACATATACACCATGGAATACTATGCAGCCATAAAAATGATGAGTTCATGTCCTTTGTAGGGACATGGATGAACTGGAAACCATCATTCTGAGCAAACTACCAGAAGGACAGAAAATCAAACACCACATGTTCTCACTCATAGGTGGGAATTGAACAATGAGAACACTTGGACACAGGATGGGGAACATCACACACCGGGGCCTGTTGTGGGATGGGGGGAGGGGGGAGGGATAGCATTAGGAGATACACCTAATGTAAATGATGAGTTAATGGGTGCAGCACACCAACATGGCACATGTATACATATTTAACAAACCTGCACGTTGTACACATGTACCCTAGAACTTAAAGGATAATAAAAAAATTTCAAAAAAAGAAATTGTGAGATACACACACACACACACACAGTGGAATATTACTCAGCCATAAAAAGGAATGAATTAACATACCCTGAGAGCTATAGGAAAATAAATGAAAAAAGAGTTATACCAATGAGCGTCATATATAGAGAAAAGATTGAATCTGTAACACTGTAAACTAAAAAACCTTAGAAAATTATGAGGGAAAATTGGTTTTACCCCAGTATTTCATACCTAGCCAAATAACAAGCCAAGTATAGGCTAAATAAAGACATTTTCAAATTTGCTGTATCTCAACACTTTTATCTCCTGTCCACTCTTTCTGAGAAGTTACTGGAGAATGTTTTCCTCCAAAATGAAGGCACCAACATGAAGGGGAATACATAGGATTCAGGAAAAGAAGCAAGATGGAGGGGCAAAGGGAATTATTAGGCTGTTTACAAAAAGAAGATAAAGAGGGAAACATGCTTCAATATCTTCAGCTTAAAAGAATGGAATGGAAAGATCATCTGATATATTTGTAGGCATTTAGAGATTTTTTCAGTAAGTTTCTGTAACTTGGGAAATAATTCATGAAAGATACCTTGAAAACTAAACAAGTAGAGAAACAAATAGGAACTTTTAGAAAATTGAAATTTCATGCAGGAAATTAATGGAAATAAATAATACCACATGGCTAATCTGTGAACAATGCTTTACATAGTCATACAAGCAATAACACTAAATACTGACTTGTTTAAAACATAGGAGATATATAAGATAGGGAGATAGGGAGTAGAGATGAAGTGCATTGAGTATTGGATGTAAGGATACTCAATCATCTCCTTTCTTAAGAAGACATCAATTTAACATTCACAAAATAGCATTATAAAATGGTAATTGAAAACACAGCTAAATGAGAAAAGATACAGTTAAAAAAAAATTAAAGTGGCCCCTTTTAGGGGACTGGCTGGAGAGTTCAGAAGAGGTGGGGCAACAAATTGCTTGCTCTTCCTCCTTCCTTTCTTCATTTCTGGTCCTAGGTTTTATAGTAATAATTCATTTCTTAACTATGTACATCTATTAATTCAAAGAAAAAAAATAAAAGATAAACCCATAGCACTTTTAATGTCATGATATATCTCTATTCCATATAATTTAATGCTTAATTCTTTGACGAGTGTAGTGCTTTATCATTGTATTATAATCATAAAAAGGAAAAAAATAATTGTTACTACTCATAAATTAAAAGTTGATAATTTTTTTCAGTATCAAGCTATTAAATTAAAGGCACATAGTTTGTACAAACAAACAGTTCATGACTTGATAAAATTGAATTAAAAATGTCATTATTTCTCTCTGTTTCCATAAATTATTAGATATATCCTTCCTACACAGAAGGCAGAAATGAATTTTAGTTATTACCACTCAGTATTTTCTCCCAGTTGCACTTAACACAAAGGAGTGGCTTGTTGTTGTTATTGCCATTGTTGTTCTAATTAAAATGGATAATCACACTATATTTCTCTAATATGATCTTGGAAAAATCATTAATTCAAGTGGTATTTGTCCTTTGCAAAAAACGTGTAATGCTCCCTCAAGGTGATTAGTTTTCTGGGAGGTCATTTTAGTATTCTAGATAATTGTTAACTAATTATTTTAAATGATGATTGTATATTGGCAAGAATAGAATATTTCCGGGTAATGAGTTTAACTGATAGTAAGAGATTGCTACTTGGAGATTGTGCAATAACTGCTGGTCTCCATTTTCTGCTTGCAATGAGCATTGGTGGATAGGAATTAAATCTACATTTTTAATATGTTAAAAAAATAATTGGTTCCTTCAATAATAAGTGTTGAGCCAGCATTTAGAACCCTAGAGCAGTCCCTAAGTATTTTTGTTTTACAGTTCCATGGCTTGTCATTTTCACAGTCCTTTCCATTCTTCCTATCACTTGACAGCTGTGGGGCTAATTCTCTCCCAGGACCAGTTTCCCAGAGGCATGGCCCTAAACCTTTTAACCTATTGACTTATTGTGCCAAATTTGGAAGGATAAGCATGTTTTGCATTGTGCTCAAATCTTCATTTATCTTTTAAAGATATGCTATTTAGAATGGTGGCAATCAGCAATAAAATGTGTGGCTGCCAGATTACCATGTTGTCTTGTCATGAACTATTACCTCACTGTGCTGGGAGCACATGAGAGTAAGATAACACAGTATAGTACAGAGAAAAATTGAGTTTATTTCCTACCTTTGGAAAAACACTAAAACATTTCTATATCTTAATTATTATATTCTGTCACTTTCATAGGTTAAAAGACAATAGCTCAAGCTCTGAGCCTCATTAAACTTGTTTGAGACTGTCTTCCTTAGCTTTTTTTTAAAAACTACTCCCGTGACAGATTATTCTTTAGCTTTCTTAGAGCATTTTAGCTTGTTGATTTCACAATAAAATAAAAAAATGGAATGGCTTCTTAATCCAGTAATTGAATCAGACTCCTAAGGCAGTAATCATTTCTGTAAAAAAGAATGAAAAATCCAAAATACTATCATAATTACATAAAAAGATGAATTTTATATTATAAGCTAATGTAACAAAGTTATAAGAAGAAAATGATTGCATGTCAAAATTAGGAAAAAAAACCTGTATGTATGTGTATGTATCTAGAAAGGGACAGTAAGCCCACAAGTGGGAAACTTAGACAAAATCAATAATCCATTTCTTCTATTGCTTAGCTCTATGAACTTTATGGAAACCAATTATTTAAAAATTTATGTCACTGGCGATTTTATGGTTTTCATCATCAATGGCATGCATTTCAGTTCTTAGAGCTTTTCTACATTTGATAATTCCATAAACTAAGCTATCTGCTGCCCCCCAGGGCCAGTTTGAACTTAGGTAACCTCCCCACCTTTGCCAGTGTCTGCTCCATGTTGTCAGCTGGTTTCTGGCATTAATGAATTCCTGATGTTGCTAACTTATGTTTCCTCACCATTTCCTACACTGGCCTCTATAAACCCAATTCCCTTTATTCTAATCCGTTCATTTATAATACTTAAGGTATAAAGTAGAACCTCCCTAGGCACACCTACCATTACTTTGACTGATATAGCCACAAAGTTATCAATTTTTTATGCAAAGAAGACAGAAAATGCATAATTCTCCATATTTCTTTGCTCTGACATATCTTGTTAGGTTCAGAACTATGAGCCATTTGATATTTGTGTGTTTGTTGCATATATTGTATTAGAAATTTGTCAACATGAGTGATGGAATATTTGTAGGGTGGTTGCTGATTACTAGAATTAGAATTCACATCAAAATATGATACCAAATAAAGAAAAGGAAAAATTTATGGGACAGTTGTTTCTTACAGATAAGAAGACATTTTCTTTTTAATTATAATTTTCAAATGATCTCTGAATGATCCTTATCTTTAATACAGAAAAGGAAAATAATGTACTAAGAATGTTGGTAGAAGTATAAGTCTGATTTTCCTATGAATAAAACTCCTTTCTTCAATACATTTCTTACTTTTTGTGATAAATGTAACCAACTTAAGATGAGTCAAGCCTAAATAACACAGCAGCATAGCCTGTCACTTTTCCTCCACTGATCTTTGTGACCTATTCCTTAGTGTAGGTTACTTTTCTTATTTTTCAAAGAGCAAGAAGAAAATGGATCCCATGTGGATGGAAGATGTCTATGAAAGCAAGCCAAGTGGAATAAAAAATAGTGAGGAGAGGATATAAAAATGTTTAAAGGATGATTTTGCACTTTAAAAAGAAAAGGTTCCATGACTCACTGAGAGTTAAGAGAAATGATTGACTAGGAAAACAGCACGGTTTGAAAATAACGTAAGGAAAGAGACTCCAAAATAAACAAGAAGGAACTGAGCTACTGAGACCATCCAGTCTCCCGAGACCTCACACTTTCACATTCAGCACTGAGAAGGGAAAAATAACAATAGTAATTATACGAACATGTTCGGACCTCTTTCACATGTCAACATACAAAAACATGCTTGGCCAAGAACTTACACCTGTTACAGGTCTTCATCATGCATCCTCAAAGTCACTTTTTCCATTGTGGCTTCAAATTCTTTCTCGTGTCTACTGTCTTGTCTTCCTTTCGTCTTGCACTCTGGTGCCTAGCTTTTCTTCTATAACATCAATTAGAACTCTCAAGAACCTCTTCATGACTCCTTATGTTTCTCTCTTCGATATGAATACAATGGTATTTTCTTTTATTATGATTATGATTATGATTATGATTATTATTTTGACACAGGGTCTTGCTCTGTCATCCAGGCTGGAGTAGAGTGGTGTGATCATGGCTCACTGTAGCCTCAACCTCTTGGGCTCAAACAATCCTCCCACCTCAACCTCTCAAGTAGCTGGGACCACAGGCAGGCATCACCATGCTAGCTAATTTATTTTTAATTTTTGTAGAGATGAGGTCTCACTATGTTGGTCTTGAACTCTTGGGCTCAAGCAATCCTCCCACCTTGGACTCCCAAAGTGTTTGAATTACAGGTATGAGCCACCTTGCCCGGTGGATATTATTTTTTTCTTTGGGGCTGAAGGCAATTGACATTCCTTAAAATTCTACTATCTATCATTCTAAAGATTTCTGTTGAACTATACCTCAAGGGACTTAAAGACTTTCTTTTTCCTCTGCATTTTACCACCTACTCCTCTTACCCCCAGCTTGGTGCAGTGATGAGAAGGCATTTAGTAAACACTGTTTCGGTTCTTCTTCATCGGTTTCCAAGGTCCTCTTTCAAAGTGATCTTAAATCCCTATTGAAATTGTTTGTTTTTATCCAAGATATGGAGTTTTCACTCCAGGCTGGTTGTTCTCAGTACCCTCAAAAATCTCATGTTCTCCCTACTTGTGCTTATAATTCTTAACTTAGGAAGAATATTTTAGTTATCTGCCTACCCATTTGTCAAGGTCTTGTTCAAGTTCAAGCTTCACTTGCCACATTGGGTAACACTTCTAGTAACTACTACACCCACCAAAAGTAAACTGTTAATTAATCTCTACTTCATTTCTGGTGATGACAACAATAACAGCTACCATTTACTACACCCACATTGGAAGCAAGGCAGTATGTTAAAATTTTGTTTACATAAAGTATTCCCAGGCATCTTCTGAAGTAGGTATTGTTATTGTTATTATTATCATTACCTTACAGATGAGAAAGAGCAGGATTTCTGTGTTTAAATAAAGTTCCTAATTTCAAAGTAACTAGCAAAACTAGATTATAAACCTAAGTTTCTGATGTCCAAGCTGAGACTCAAGAATTTTGATACATAGCCTCAGTTGACACTTCAGCCAGCCTGAGTGCAATCAGTAAAGGTAGTTTAATGTAATTATATTTCCTCTTTGTCTTCCACAGTGCCTACAATATCAGGTCTCATGCACTTGCTGGTTGATTGCTTGAACAGACATCTCATTTCATAGTCAAAATTTTATTGTGCTGTGGCTGGGTGCGGTGTCTAACACCTGTAATCACAGCACTTTGGGAGGAGGCTGAGGTGGCTGGATCACTTGATGTCAGGAGTTCGAGACCAGCCCAGGCAACATGGTGAAACCCTGACTCTACTAAAAATACAAAAATAAGCAAGTGTGGTAATGCACACCTGTAGTCCCAGCTGCTTGGGAGGTTGAGGCAGGAGAATCGCTTGAACCCAGGAGGCAGGAGCTGCAGTGAGCCGAGATCATGCAACTGCACTCCAGCCTGGGCGACAGGGCAAGACTCTGCCTCAAAGAAAAAAAGAAAAAAATATATGTATATACAGACACACACACACACACACACACACATATATATAGCAATTATATATATATATAAAATTGGAAATAAAAAGTATATATTTATAAATTATATATACACACACAAATTATATATATACACATATACACACATATATGTGTATACATATGTGTGTGTGTATATATATATGTATGTATGTATGTATGTATAGTGCCCTATAAGTCAATTGCAAACAAGAGTAATATATGCAACTGGGCATAGTGGCACACATTGTAATTCCAGCTACTCAGGAGGCTGAGGCAGGAGGATCACTTGAGACCCAGAGTTAGAGGCTACAGTGAGTTATGATTGTGCCTGTTAATAGACACTGCACTCTAGCCTGGAAACATAGCAAGATTCCATCTTTAAAAACAAAAATAATAGTATATGCTAAGTTTAAATAATTCAAATCTAATGAAAAAAGGTAAATGAATTTTCAATTTTTAAAAACTCATCTTTTTATAGAACATAGAAAAAATATATATGTGATAGAATCATCCCTGAACAGGAAGTCAACATTTTTTAGAGTGTAATAACATGCTAATATGACAAGATTCTGAAAAAAAATATTTTCTTCTCTCTTTATTTCTTATTACTAATAGTATTAAGATTTTATTAAATATTATCTTCATGCTATCAGTTGTAAGTTTATAAATTGATCCTGTTTCAAATATTTAATGTTTCACTTGATTTTTGAATCTATAATACATTTCAGAATATCCATTAGTCTGTTCAACAATAATGGTTTCTACATAATTTATATTTAAAGTTAGGTTGGACTATACTAATTCTTTCTTACCCTGAAGTGTCAATCATGATCAAGGTGTCATCGATAAGGTACATTACTACTGCTCTTCTTGTTTGATAACTTTCTTTAAAATTAAAGAATGATTTATTAAGCTTTTAACAAAACAATGGAAATAAGGGCTGGGAGCAAAGGCTGAGAAGGCTGAGAGTGAAGATGGGACACAGGTCTAGAAAAAGCTGCAGTGGTACACAAGTTTATAAGAGAAAAATAGCTCCATAATTCTCATTCTGAAAACAATTTATAAGTATACAAACAACAAATGTGTTACATATATGATGTCAATCTTCCAGCTGTTGGGTAATTTCAAGTGACAGAATTTCCACTAAATTCTTGGTTATCATGAAGGCACACCTTTGGTAGTTTTAGTTTTCATTTGACTCTTTCTCTCATAGACACTGAAAGTATTTTTATCCACTAAACAGTGTGACAAAATATGATGAGTGAAAAATTTGCTGTATTTGGAAACTAGGTTTGAGGGAATCAGATAACATATTTGAAAATCAGTGGTTGTTAGATTTCAAATCTTTTCCTTTCAAGCTAGCTTGCCTATCAACAAATCCTACATTTTCTTTGAAGAGTCTTTGAAACTCAAAATGATAGTAGAACAACAATGGACTGAAAAGCAAGAAACCAGCTATATTATTTGGTCTCCTTGTGATCTTGAGTAAATCACCTAAGTTTGACATGTCTTAGTCTTCTCACCTTTGAAATTGTTTAATGCAGTAGCAATTTATAATCATTATTTATATAGAAACTATGCCCTTTTATCTTTAGGTTTTAAGGATTTTGAATAATTTGGGGATGAGAGAATACATAAAATATTAAGTAAATGTATGCTGAACGAATACTAATATTATATTTTTTATTTGTATTTTTAGAGGCAAGGGTCTTGCTACGTTGCCCAGGCTGAATACAAATTCCTGGGCTCAAGAGATCCTCCGACGTCAACCTCTCAAGTAGATGGGACTACTGGTGCATGCCATCACACTCAACAATACTGATATTCTAATTCAAAGTTTCTTAAATCACAAATTAAAAGCAGTATCAGACTGTGCAAATTAATAACAATAGAGAGCCAAACACACACACACACACACACACACACACATTTTATTAAATGAATATTTGAATAAATGAGTAAATAAAACAGAGGGAAGTTTAAAAAAATAACAGAAATTCCATATCATCCTGTTGAATTAGTGAGAATGCCCTGTCTTTCAGAGTTCGTTGATTTCAAGAAAACAATAGCTGAAGAAATAATGAATACCTGCTGGAGTCCAGGCAGGCTAGGTATAAGTGGCAGGTTTAACACTCAGTTACCTGTGAGAGCTCACATTGGACTACAGATTCTTTTTGTCTTTTCCTTTTCTACCACCCACACACCCACACCCATACCTATACCCATAAATGTAATTCAGCACAATTTTGACATAAAACATTTTTTTCTTTTAAATCTATTATGTCATTGTGCCCATTGCTTCAAGCTGCTGTTCAATTCTCTCTGCTCCCTCTTAGTCCAGAAACAAACACTGAGCTTCACACCTTTGTTAAATTGCTTACTATTAAGGCATCGTTTATTGAAATATCTGAGTATTTCCTTCTCTTGAGACTTTGAGGCACTAGGGATAGTTCTTGAATGGCAGCACCTTATATCCTATGATTGGCAGAAAGGAAAATATTTGAAGATTTGATAGGCCTCACCTAACAAAGTAAGAAACTTGAAGGAATGCTTTAAACCCACCTTAACTCTGGACAAAATTATCTGTAATTGTAATTTTGGGATAGTGAATTTGACAGATGAGGTGTCAGTATACAGTACATTTGGATCCCTTTGTGTAAACAAAGAGTCCAACTCCATTTTTTGATGTTTGACTGCTGACAGCTTTTAAGCCTCACCCTTCCTTCTTCTCCTCAGCCTCACCTATGGGCAAGCTGTGAAGAAAGCCCAGGTGCTATCTCCTTTGCCAATGAAAGTTTAAACCACAAAGAGGAAGCCACAGCTTGGTCCCATGCCCTAGCCCTCATTAAAAAAAAAAAAAAAAAAAAAAAAAAAAAAATCCAAGCCAGTCTCTTTTCCTTCCGTCTCTCACCAATATAGAGCATGTTTGAGAGCCACCTGAAATCCACAGAGAGCCTCATTCCATGCAGGAGAAACCTCTTCATACCCTCTCGATGCATGCGTGTGACTGTGAGCATCAACATCCAAATCAAATTCTGTGTGTGGGTCCATCCTGTTATTGCAGAGGGTTAATCCTATTACTGCAGTGTGCATCACACAACTTGCTGGTTTGGATAAACTGACTGGAGGTTTAGTGGAGTGTCTCCTTTATTTCTATGATGTAATTGCTTTAAGATCAGATAAACACATTCGCCACCCCCAAATGGATGACCAGGAACTTCCTGGAAAACCCCCATTGTTATTTCCTCTCCATTTTCCCCTCCCTTCTTCTCCAACTGCTCATTGCCATCTTTCCTCAAATTTGATTGTTTAGATAAGTTGTACCAGATTCATTAATACCCTGAAGATATCTCAGTTCGCTGGTTGTGACCTCCTGATTGCCACACGTACGCAAATTCACCAGCTTTCCTGCCAGTCCAATATGGGGAAAACCTACTGCAGTCACTGTTGTCTATACGTTCCTTCCTCATACCTTACATACAACTCTCTATCTTCTATTGTCCAAAATAAATGATAAAACTACTGATTTATTCAACATTTTGAATCTATGGTAGTAGTTGTATGTGAGCAAAAAAAAATTATTTGGAAAATACTTGTTTGGACGTTGATTGTGTGTGCATATACATACATATAATGTTATCATATATGTATATATATCATATATAAAGTATTTCATGTATGAAACTAAAATTACACATATATATGCACATCAGATTTTTATCATATACACATGAACATATATGTAGTGTCAATTTACTTGATCATGAGTATTTATTTTATTGAGAAATGCACAGCTATTTTTTAAAAAATCAAAAAATATATCATAGATAACATTATTAAAGTGAGTAGAGTTTTGCTGTGTTGAAGCCAATACTTATTACATTTCACCTAAGTGACCTTGAAAAGTGAGACTCATTGAAGTTATTCTATGATGCATACTGTACAATTTACAAGTTTGCAGCACATTTACTGAACATATTAAAGTCACACTCCAAAGTATATGCAATTGATAATTTTAATGTTTCAAAGCAATTTTTTTCCTTTAGGAAAACTATCTGCTGTTGGTAATTATAAAATCATCTATTTCTGTTTTTAATGAAAAAAAGTACCAGGATAATTTGTATGTATGTGAAAGTATCCATTTGAGAAAAAAAAAGATTGAATTCTTAGCAGAGATAATTTTATTTACAATTCAGTAAGTTAATTTAATTTTAATTGTCCCCAAACACACAAACACATTTCCCCAGAGGCCATTGAGTTAACTAGAGGAATAAAAGGGAGGAGAGGCAGTCTACTCTAATACTTCTTGGCTCTTCCACACACATGTCTTAAAGTGAGAGACTTCTCCCTACAAAAAATTCATGATTTCTTTGTCTTCCCACTCCTCTCCTTTCCCATTTATCAGCCATAACTCTCACCTGAATCTTTAGCAGGAGAAAAAGAGACGCCTAATGTGGGTACAATACACAAAGGTAGATATGGCTGCATCAGTGTTCTGATTCTAGACTCTCCCACCCCTACCCTTCTGGAATTGCCTCTCTGACTGCTACTGAGTCCTTTGAAACATGTTTGCCCATCAGAGTTTCAGAGGTCCATGTGCATTCTGAACACACCATCCAAATTAGCAGTATGAATGGAAGAAAAACCTTTCTCTACCTACTCTTCTCATTTTCCCTCGGAGACAGATATCTGCTTCTCGCTGCTTCTCTACCTCAACATAGGACTTAAGTTGGAATTTATTTTTAATTAGTTTATCAGAATAAATTGTTTGCAACAGGAGTATATTTTTACTGCCTTTATTGCTTTATCTTGTCTAGTATTTTAATAAATGAGTAAATATAACAGAGAGCAAGGAGTATCAAAACCAAAAGGAAAAGGATAAAAGCCAGCCTACTAAAACAATGGAAAAACGCATTGCCAAGAATATTCTTTTCTGATTGAAAGAAAGACTTAATTAAGGACTATTAAGTTTATCCTTTTTTTTTTTTTCAATCAAGCCTTGTGTTTGTAACTGGAAAGCATGAAAAACTGTAAGTGTGCCTGAAGTGCCTTCGGAGGAGTCACAAACATAGAAGAAGACCCATGGGATTAATGACAGTCACGTCTTTCTGAGAGTAGAATAAACAGTCATCCAACTTTCCATCCAATAAGTCCACTGCACATGCTAGCCAGGCTCTCTCTAATGTGAGGGAAAGAAACAAGCAGGTAGACAGTTTCCAGTCATCGGCCTTGATTTCAGGACTCATCAGGTTCTTGACATAGTTTTTAAAAACGGGGGTATATGGCTACTATGGTGCAAATAGAGTGGGGTTTAGGCTTTCTATCCTTTCTCTCCCAAACAGAGAAATACTGAGTATCAGTCTCCTCAAACTTTCTTTAGTTCACATTTTCTCACATTCTACAAACACAGTTAAAGATAAGGAGCAAGAGAAGAAAAGGTTGAAGCAAGTGTCTGTTTTCTTAAAAAAAAAGAGTCATATTTAAAAAGGAAAACTCTGCATAGGAGAGTTCAGTGACTTCCCCAAGCTTTTGGGATGAAGACAGAATTTCTTTCTTAACATGGCCTATGGGACTTTTCCAGTTACCTCTTGAATTAAAGCTTTATGCCTCATTTCCCCCTCCGCACACTCTAGTCTCTGTGGTTTTCTGTGAATTTCTTCTTTGGCCTGCTACTTCCTGCCACCTGGCCTTGGTACATGCACCTCCCCTGTTTAGTAGGTCTCACTCTTTCTTATCCACATAGTTGTTGCTTAACATACTTCAGATCTGGGTTCAACTGCTTTCCTCAGTCTCTGGAACAAGCTAGGATTACACTGGACATCTTTTTTTTTTTTTTAATAGCAGTTGTCCAGTGGAATTATGTGTTTATTTGTGTGATTAGGATTCTCTCTCTCTCTTTCATTCTTATTCTCTGATGGTGGGGGCCATGTTTTCAGTCACCCCTATATATCCATAGTACAACAACATGTCCCCCACAAAAGACTAATTAAAAGAAAAAGAAACTCAACTATGTATGTGTGTTCCTCTACGTATATGCATAGGGAAAATGTAAAAACTAGAATAAGTATCCATTTGGTAAGATTAACAGGGATGCTTTATTTTCTTCTTTTTGCTTCTGGGTTTTCAAAACTTTATAAACGGTTATTCTGTAATCATGCAAAAATTCAATTAAAATAGATACACATTATAACTGATTGAATTGTGTTCCCCAAAACGGTGTGTTGAAGTCCTATCTCCAGTAACCTGTGAATGTGGCCCTCTTAAGAAAAAGAGTCTTTGCAGATGTAATTAAGATGTAAGTTATACAGATTAGGGTGGCCCTAAATCCAATCACTAGTATCCTTAAAGGAAAACCATAGAGACCGTCACACACAGAAGGAACACAGCCATGGGGAGATGGAGGCAGAAATTAGAGTGATGCAGCAAGTCAAGGAACACCACGTAGTGTTGACAACTGCAGGAGTCTGGGAAGATGCAAGGGAGGATCCTATCCTAGAACCTTCAGGGGGAACATGGCCCTGTCAACACCTTGATTTTGGACATGTAACCTCCAGAACTGTGAGAGAACACTTTTCCAGTATTGAATACTATTTGGTTTGTGATAATTTATTATGGCAACCCTAGAAAACTAATACACAAGTCTATGGTAATCCTCTACAAGTATTCTTTAAATTAGGAACATTACTAAGTAAGAAAATGTATTTTATGTATAGAACTAACCTTTTGCACTTTGGGAGGCCGAGGCGGGCAGATCACCTGAGGTTGGGAGTTCAGGACCAGCCTGACCAACATGGAGAAACCCCGACTCTACTAAAAATACAAAATTAGCTGGGCGTGGTGGCGCATGACTGTAATCCCAGCTACTCAGGAGGCTGAGGCAGGAGAATCGCTTGAACCTGGGAGGTGGAGGTTGCAGTGAGCCAAGATCACATTGTTGCACTCCAGCCTGGGCAACAAGAGCAAAATTCCGTCTCAAACAAAACAAAACAAAAGAAACCTAACCTTTTTTTTGAAACCATCATTCTCAGCAAACTAACACATGAAACCTAAACCAAACACTGCATGTTCTCACTTGTAAGTGGGAGTTGAACAATGAGAACACATGGACACAGGGAGGGGAACATCACATACCGGGGCCTGTTGGAGGTTGTGCGGCTAGAGGAGGGATAGCATTAGGAGAAATACCTAATGTAGATAACAGGTTCATGGGGGCAGCAAACCACCATGGCACGTGTATACCTGTGTAACAAATCTGCACGGTCTGCACATGTACCCCAGAACTTAAAGTATAATGACAAAAAAAAAGAAATCAGTATTGTCTAAGTCATCAATTCTTGCTGTGTTTGTTCTGTGTGTTACCTAAACTTATTTCACTTTCTAAAGGAAATCTTGACATAAAGCCATGACCAAGAAATCACATGGATCATATCATCATCACTGTCATCATTTATTGTTATTTTTTGGGGTGGTGACGGGGTTATTTATCTAGATGACAGTGCCTGCTTGCTTTCTTTCCTTTCCCACCATAGCTTAGCTGTGTGATTGTGTAGTATATTCGTTTCAAATCTAAAAGTAGCTGATTCAATCACTATTTTATCCCTCTGTGCTCTGAGTCTAATATGAAGGCTTATGGGGTAGACCCAGTATATTTAGTTTTAAATACCCTATGTAAGTGCATAGTCAATAGTCAATTTACATCACATCAATTCTGTTTATAAAATACAAAGCATAAAATTGCTTTACCAGCTACTGGATCCTGGGCTAGCCAATTGGAAAGAGATTAGACAATTCAAGGCCTATTTGGCTGAATTCACCACTTGACGAAAGGGAGAGATGTCAGCAGTATCAGTTGAAAACTGAAAATTAATGCTGAGGGTAGCTTAACAAGCTCTGAGTCACCAGCACGCCGGTTCCGGGTGCTGCTAGTGTTGGAAGGCAGCCCAATGTAATAGCAGCAGCACAGGCTTGAGAGTCATGAGCTGCTTAACGTGAGCAAATGACTTGCCTCTGTGCACCTTATTTTCCTCATCCATAAAATGTTAACAGTAATACTTGTCGCACAAGACTAAATTTGTATAAAGGCCCAACACAGTTTCTAACATTTCTTAGATGATCAATAAATGATTACTGTTATTGCAGTTATTATTTTTATTTTGTTTTGTAAAGTAGTTGCTCAACTCACAACATGCCTCTAGTTTCTTGAACAGAGCCAAAGAAGCAAAATCCATACAAGGAACACAGTTTCTGCTTCTAAGCCATTTAAGCTCCAGCAAGTCGTTTAACCCTCTCGACCTCAGTTTCTTCATCTGTGAAATGAGAGGGTTGAAGTCGTTTCACATTGTGTGATTTTAAGCATAGCACACAGAAACTGAAAAATGTCAGTTTTCTTTTTGTCATTCTATCTTGGGGTCATTGAACCAATTTGACCATTTTTTTAACTGCCTGTGTATATAATAAACATAATGTTGACCGCACTAGAAAGGTTAATTAACAAAAGTCAAACCCTAATTTTCACTGGGCATCTTTTGTTAGGTAAAAACACATTTAGATAGAAATAAAAGAAAGAAAATTTCACTGTCTATGGTGGGGTAAGGATGAAGTTTTTTGGTGCGCTCATTGAGGAAGATGGGCACAGCATATGGAATGTGTATATTCCATTTAGGTAAAATCATACATTACACACATGCATATTTGTACATGCATTTGTGTTTATAATTTATATACATACATGTGTGTGTTTGTGTGTATGCATGTGTGTATAAAAATACAGAAAAGAGTGGCTAAAAAAATCAGTGAAGTTTATCTCTGTGTGGCAGAATTTCAGAAGGCTTTTCTTATTCATATTTTTGTATACTGTTTGAATTTTTATAATGAATATATTTCATTTATATATTCAGAAAAATATAATACAATTACACTGAGATAAGAAAAATATATAAATGCTACAGTCAAACATGCACAAAAAGGCAGCTTGAATTTTTAACATTACTGCAGCTGATATACACTTTCTCATGAATTTCCTTTGTCCCTGAACAATTGGAAGAACAAATTTGCCAATTAAATAAATCACAGTCTGTTTCTTTTAAATACTATTTTGGGGAGGGTAAATTTTCAAAGACGGTATTTGGTTCAATGAGAAGCTTTTTATTGCCCCTGCAGGAAAGTGGGTCTGGTATCCACATGAAGATCATGTTGCTGTCTTCTATCATTTTGCAAGCCTCAACAGCAATTTCCCTTGTGTCATCTGGTTATTAAACATCCTATTGACAATCACTATGGAATTGCGGGCTCCATTCCATGCTACATAAATGCCATGGGTGACTTCTCAATGTCACTCTGGTACTTCTCTTTGCCCAAATAGATCATGCTACCATTTCTCCTCCACTGTGATCACTGTGTGGGATCAAGTTGGAGTGGTGCCTGCCAGGTGATCTCTTTCTAGAATCTGGAACACCAACAGTGCCATTTTAGAAACCGCTCTTACTTTTACTCTCTCTTTGCCCTGCAACAGAAAGTTCCTTTCCTCTGAAAGAAATTTCCTTTGCATCACGCGCTCATTCTCTAAGAAGTGGTATTTGATGCCTTCATTCCCTGGGTCCAATATTGTATGGATGATATTAGGAAAAAAACTGAAGTCAAAAAGAAGATACATTAGACGATACTTAAATATTATCCCTTCCTTACTTCTTTTTAATATTATTTAATTTAACAAACATTCACTGAGTACTTCTTAATGGTTGGCTATAGTATTAATCATGATTCCATGGAATCATGGAATAAAACGTATGAAGTATTAGTACCTTAGGAAGGTTACTCAATTTATGTGATATTTATTTAATTTTTATTTATTTTCAAAATGGTGACAATAATATATAACTGACTAGCTTACTTATATTTATTTTTTTTCAAAATGGTGACAATAATATATAACTGACTAGCTTACTTATATTTATTTAATTTTTATTTTTTTCAAAATGGTGGTAATAATATATGACTGACTAGCCTACTTTGATTGTACAATAAGATGAATAACAGCATAGGCTTTGGACTCAAAATACTTGAATTCAATCTAAATTTTTCTACTTATTATCATCTGTATGATTTGGGGTACTAATATGTTAACATACCTACTTAACATGTTTTTGTTCTAGTTTCCTCATCTGTAAAGTGGGGATTAATAACAGCAATAATAATAAAAACATGTACATCATTTATTGTTATGAAGTTGTAAGAGTAAATACTTGTACAATATTTATAAAAGTATTTTATTTCTAATGTAGTTAATAACATTGTTTTTCAGAATTGACATCAAATGATAAAAAATTAATATGAAAGTTGTAATCTTGAAACGTTTTACAAATCTAGTTTGCTACCAGCATTAATAATGTACCATCCATAACTACTTCTCCAACATTTCTGGATAAGGCAGGGAACAGTGCTTTTATTTATTTTCACGATAATCTTACGTGTCAATAGTCCATAGTTAGCAGGTAAATAATATATACCAAGATAAAAGATAAAAACACTTAAACATGAAAATTTTAAAGTTATGTCAAATTATTTCCAAAATTCCAATTAACCCATAAAAGGCAAAGGGAAAGAGGTTGGCAGAAGGCAGGTTTCCTGCATCCCCATCTATGGAGTTACTCTGGGCACTAGGCATACTTGATCAGCAGACATCCCACTGTGTAAATGTAGAAACCAGAAGGAGAAGTAGTGGTAGTGGTAATCTACTTCTACCATATTGTGTAAAAGTAGAAAACCAGAGCATGACTTCCTGTCCTTTGCACTATTGAATTCCAGGCGTGCTGAAAAGGTGGATGTAAGTCAACTTCCAAAGTAGAAACCAAAGAAGTACTGTTGAAAGAAATGCTGATTTTTATGCAGCTGGTAAAGAAACTGCCAAATACAATGGGCTCTACCTGGATGCAAACACATAAACACTTTGACCTCTTACTTCACCACTAGTAGAATTCTTCTGGATTTTATAAAAGCAGTCCATGATCATGGGTGATTCTGGCAGAAAAAATAACAGATTGCTTGTCGGTATTAAACCAGTATTTTTTCAGAACTGGGTTTAGGAGACAGAAATGGACTTATTTCAGAATGAAATAAGCTACAGCATCTTGCTGCATAGAAGGAAGAATTTTTTTTTTTAAACAAGACTGGTTTAGTTGCTTTCTCTTTCCTCTTTACAGACAAAAACATAGGTCACTCTAACACAGTTTCCATTCATTGATTTGCTCATTCAACTTGTAATTCTGTTTCTTGCCTTTCTACTGCCCTCTTTCACTTTTAATATGTTTTAGCAGAAATTTTATTTTTTAACATTGCCCTGCATACATGGCATATTTTCATTGTCAATTCTTCTGTATCAATCTTTTCCCAACCCCACTTTCCTAGTTTGATCAATGGGAAGGAAAAAAAAAAAAAAAAAAACATGATCAAGACACACAGGAACTCCAGGCAGACCCGTAGAAGACTTACACATAATGCATGAAAGACCAGGTGGCACAGTGAACTAGAAATCACCAAAGAAATGCAGATTTTAGAAGGATCTGTCTAAGTGTCCTTGCTTAATTTCCATAATTTAATCTTTTCTTGGTTTCTTGGCTGTCAAGGTGAACATCAACACAATTCAGAAAGTTTTTTAAGGTATTGTAATTTCTATAGCAAAGCACTTTAATTACTACATATAATTTGTTAAGAAAAATAACAAGGAAATGCATTACAGGTGGAGAGGAAAAGTGTTCTAAATCATCCAACTTCATTTTTTTTCATGTGTGCAATGGAGAAACTCTATATATGCCAAAGCATTTACTGCTGTAGCAAAGGGTTTTAATAACTATATATAGTTTGTTAAGAAAAATTACCAGGCAATGTATTGTAGGTAGAGGGGAAAGGTATTATATATAATTCATCTAATTTCATTTTTTTAATGTGCACAATAGAAAAATTCTATACTTCCCAAAGCATATACCGCTTTGAAAGTTATTTGGCATGAGACTATTGAGAGAAAGAATAGTGGCTGCTATTTCTTATTAACACAATTCTACTACTCAGAATTTTTTATGCATACTACAGAAAATGTGTTTTTAAACTTTTAAAACTATTGTTCAATCTGGGGTATCTAAAAGAAATATTATGCTAAATTTCACTACACTAAAGCGACACATGTAACTGATTGGTACCATATTGTATTAGACTTTTCCAAAAGGATTAAAGTATAAGTCACAGCTTCCCTCGCCCTGGGTGATCAAACATTGGACATGATGAAAAGCTGTATCTGAGGACAATACCAGTTGTGAAGTTTTGATTAGGCAGCAAAACAGAAACAAAGAAACATAAAAGGAAGTTGGAAAGTAGTAATAAAAATAATGGAAAGCATTTTTCTTTTGATTTATTGCTATTTTTTAGTCATTGCCATAATTTAAGAAAGTCAGAGTCACTATTACAGTTTGTTTGAACATCTACATTAGAAAATTAACTATAAAATATCCAGAGCACCTCCGGAGACTTGATTCACTTTGTATAAATGTAGCTCTGTATTATTTGAGATAGTGATACACACACACACACACACACACACACACACGCAATATTTGGCAAATACCAGGAGGGAGTAATCAGCTTAACACTGAAACAACAAGGATTGTCATCAACTTTAATAATGCTCACTATAATGCTCACTACCTATTGGTTAAAATGCTGCCTAAGGATCAGATGCTTTGTGGTCTGACTCAGCTTATTATTTTATCCTTATCTCACATAACTCCCTATCCTACTTTCCACCCACAAGTAATCACAAAGTACCTGCTCCTTTTATCTCAGTGCTTGTGATTGTGTAGCTTCTTATCTGAAACCTATCACATGTATAGACTTCATATATATATTTTTTTCTGACACTTCTTTTTAAAAGCATTTCATCAAAGACTTTTAAAACAGTAGATGCTTCATACGCAAATGTAAGAGACCAAGAATTATCAAAACAAGAACAAAGTTGTAGAACTCATTCTTAGCAATTTTAAAACTTACTACAAAATTATAGTAACCTAGACAGTGTATTACTGGTATAAGGACAGACATATAGATCAATATGAATAGAAATAATACATAAATTAACCCATACATCTATGCTTAATTGGCATAATTTTCAACAAAATGCCAAGAGAGTCCATGGGAAAAGAATAATCTTTCAACAAACAGTACTGAGACAACTTGCTATCCACATGCAAAAGAATAAAGTTGGACTCCTACATCATACCATATACAAAAATTAATTCAAAATGACCTAAATGTGAGAGCTAAAACTACAAAACTCTTAGAAGGAAACATAGGTGTAAATGTCTATGATGTTGGCATAGGCAACAAAATAAAAATCACAATGAGTCATACTGGGATGATTATAATTTTAAAAAATAACAAACCACAACAGAAAAATAGCAAGTGACAGAAAGGATATAGAAAACTTGGACATCTCATATATATTGCTGGTGGGAATTTTAAACAGTGCATCCTCTATAGAAAACAGTTTGTCAGTTCTTCAAACAACTAAATACAAAGTTACCACATGACCCAGCAATTCTACTCTTAGGTACATGCCCAAGAGAATCAGAAGCATAATATGTTCACACAAAAACATATATGTGAATATTTGTAATAAGATTATTTGTAACAGCCAAAAAGTGAAAAAAGACCAAATGTCCATCAGCTGATAAATGGATAAACAATATGTGGTGTATCAATACAATGGGATAGTATTCAGCCATGCAAAGAAATAAAGTACTGATACCTGCTACAACATGACTGAATCTTAAAAGTATTATGCTACATAAAATATGTTAGTCATGAAAAACCACACATTGTATGATTCCATTTATAGAAAACATCCAGAGTATGGGAATTTATAGAAAGCGGTGATTAGTGGTTGCCAGGGGCTGGAGGGAGGAGAGAATGGGGAACAACTGCTAATGCATACAGAGTTTCTTTTGGGAGTGATGAAAATAGGTTGAATTAGTGATGATTTTTGCAGAACTCTGTGAATACGCTACAAAAAACAGTATTTAAAATGGTGAATTTTATGGTACGTGAATCATATCTCATTAAAAAAAAAAAAACTTACTTGAAGTCACACTTTCTCGGAAATGGATTTTCTAGGCTGAGGAAGATGTCCACCTTAGCCGAATCTCATTCCTGTAACATCTTATTCTTCTATTCTGAGCTCACTGTTAACACTATGTATCTCTGTCCTTCTGGATCTTTGGCTTCTCCAATAGAGGGACTCTTTGTTTTGTCTCCTTGTGCTTCTCTTACAGTCATTTGTGAAATGCTTATTGATCAAATAAAGGAAGTCACTCTTAGGGAGCAGATACACATCATGAGGAAAGAAAGAAGCCATGATCATGTTAATTGTGTCTGTATCCTTACCAAATAATTGATGATGAGCATCTTAACTGTGGCAGGGGCTTGCTTTCATAACTCTATGGCCAGTTGAAGAAGCCATGCTGCCACAAAGCTACTCCCAACACTCCCTGCTGAGAACTGCCTTCTCTTTGTAGAACTGAGAAGGGGACAAGGAGCTGTCCAACTTGATCTAGGTCCCATAGACATTCCTCTAGTAGAGAAGTGTCAGGAGGTACCAGTGGGCATTATCCCAGCAATCGAGGGCTCCTATCCCATCTATCAGCTGTAAATAGAGTGCAAATTTAGAGATATCATACATCTCACTTATCTCTGTCCTTGTTTTCCATCCTGATATGAATCATCTGGTCATCCTGAGCACTAAAAAGTATGATCTAGGAAAAGACAGCCATATTTCATCAATATCCCATTATATTCAGATTTGATTTTATAGCCGTCCTAATTATATCACAGTTATCGAACATTTATAAATTTGTAGTATTTCTTATATTTAACAAGAGAAAATTTGTAACATTTCTTCTATGACTTATACAACCTGCTAAGCGAAAATATAAACTTTTGAGCTAAATTTACCAAAATGCTTCCTATCCTGTTTAGTTCTTGGCTCAGAGAAGAGAAAATAAACTGAGTAGAGACTTAGTAGTAACAGTGAATATCATATGCCACACCCATGAAACTCTCAAAATCCTAAAAATAATTATCAATGTAACTAAATTATAGACTTTTAAATAATGATGTGTTGAGGTTATATCTCTTTTAGAAAATGGTACAACTCTTTCCTGAAATATCATCTCAGTGTGCAGATTTTAACACATTTCCTTATTAGTTTTGAGCCTTTTTACACAAGAGAAATTCATCCCCAGAATTATATTTTACTTCTTTAATCTCTGAACATAGTGTCTATCCAGATAGGTAATGGATAAGGTCTGAAAGGGGTATATCAAAAGATATTTTCTCTAGGGTATCCATGAGTCCTCTGAAATTATAGGCAATTTTAAAAGTATCTTACATGTAGTTTTCTGGGAAGAGGGCACATTTCTCAAAGCTGTCAGCACTTTATGTAATGAACACCACTTATATTTTGTGCCCGTTCTCATATTCATTCTTTTGCTCAGGACTAGTATGTCCTCATTATCAAGCTAGATGCACAAAGAATTAAAGACAAATATAAGACATCATTCATGAACTCAGGTATTTCACTGTGGAATTAAAGAGATGAGACTTGTATTTCTTTATTTTTATACAGAACAGATTGTATTTATAACCTCTAAGATCCCTTCCAGTGATAGAAATCTAAAATTGTGAATCATTATTGGCACACAGCAGTGGAGTTAAAAAGAGAGGAAAAACAAACAACGTAGGACCTTTGAAACTTTTCACATGGCACTCAGCCAATAGAACCTAACAATTCCAAGCTAGAAGATACCTAAAGCAGGATCCTCCTGTCCAACCTACTTATTTCACACAGGCTCTCTATCTTTTGATTAGTGATTCTAGACAATGTTTGATGTGACTGTCACTATTTGCAATATTAAATCCAAGATTTAACTTTATCCTCCTCAAGTCTGCTGAAGAATGGCTTTGAACTGCGTGCCAGCACAGTGTGCCTGCCGCAGTTGTTCCCCACTCCTTCAGGGTTCTGCTGTATTGCCAGAGGCTGCACTGGAGGCTTTGTTTCAGTGACACTTTCAAACTCCTCCTGCCCTGTTTCTAATTGCTGCTCTTCAACTCTGTACAACACCAATGCTGCTACTTTGCTGCCTTCCCTCCCTTCTGTGCAGCATTGCTAGTCCTGCAGCTCGAGTGATGAGTCACTCACTTTCTTGAACTCGCCTCCTTCTTCACCTCACTTGACTTGAGAGGTCCCTAAGAGGCTCAGCCCCAGCCAAAGGATAGTACCAATCCTAACTTTATTTCAGGGAAACTCAAGGAAGTCTTACACTCCTGCTCACACTTTAGTGGGTGGTTTTGCCAGAGTTCCTAAACTCTTCACATCAGTTCTGGAACTCAGTTCCTGGTGTTTTGTTTGTGTGTGTGTGTGTGTGTGTGTGTGTGTGTGTGTGTGTGTGTGTGTGTGTGTTTGTGGGTTTTTTTTTTTTTTTGGTTTTTGTATTTTTATAATTCTCTGCTGCTCCTAAATTGACAACCTTCCTGGTGCCTCTGTTGCTATAAAACTGGGGTCCTGATAAATGTTTAATAATTTCCTCACAGGGACGGGGACCTATGCAGAACCAATGGCAAAGTTGTCCCCAACTCCTATCTCCTTATTCTCATGCAAATCTTGGCCTTTTTTATACCGCCCTGCAGCATCTTAATATAGACCCATTGTCTTCAGTAGGCTTTTAAAACAAGGTTTGGGATCACTCACAAAAGAGGTAACAATTTAAAATCGAATATGAACCATCACAATGCTTAAAATGGATCAGATTCTTCCCATCGCATGGATTTTCATTTAGGCCATATCCTCTCTTAGGGTCAGCTAAACACCAGCGATTTCACTCCCAGCTCTCTCTTTTTAAAATAAATCTCTTCCTCCTTTACCTTCACTCTCAGATTCCCACGACTTCCTAAAGCATGACAATTTAGTCTTCCATACCAGAACCACACTCCTGACATAGCTTTGTGTATCTAAAAACACATTAATTGCTTTACTAGTGTATAAGCTGTGAAAATTCAGTTTGTTCTGTGAAGGAGAAGAACAGAACTGAATTATTAGGCAGGGTTTCCATACACCACTCTCATCATAGTTTGCTAGGCTCTTACTCGTTACACTAACTTGTCCAAATGAATATCAAAGCATTAACCAAAACAGGTTACTTACACCTAATCAGGAACAGAGACTAGTGAAACATCTAATAGTTGCTACAGTCAGCATTTCTTTGTTTTTCTTCTAGAAGATGGTGAAAATAGGAGCATGCTGAAAAATTGTAAATCTTTCTTCTGTACTTTATATGATAAAGTCAAAGAAGCTGTTTGTTTGTTTGTTTGTTTTTGTATTAGTTTGCTAGGGTTGCCATAACAGAACAATACTGAGTGAGATGCTTAAACAATAGAAATTTATGTCTTCAAAATTCTGGAGGCTATAAGTTCAAGATGAAGGTATTGGCAGGGGTGGTTTCTTTCTGGGGCTCTCTCCTGGCCTTGTAGATGACCATATTTTGTTCGTGTCTTCACATGGTCCCCCCAAGTCTGTCTGTGTCCTAATCTCTTTTTATTAGAACACCAGTCATGGTTGATTGGGAAATGCCCCAATGCCTTCATTTCAACTTCATTGGCTTTTAAAAGACTATCTCCAAATACAGTCATATTCTGAGGGGCTAGAATTTACTCAACATATTAATTTTGGAAAGATAACTCAGCCAAGAACACCTCTTGACTGAATATCACATGGATTCCATGGCCAAATATATCGAGAAATCTTAGTCTGACTCTAAATAGGACCACCATACCACCTAGACCTAATACCACCTTACCACCTAATACACAGAACAACCAAGACTCTTTTGAGAGTAAAAGGGGTTGCTATCAGTAATTACATAAGACATATTGTTGGTTGGTCTGTGTATTATACAGTTACTATAATGCAAGTTTCTTGGTTTTGTCTAGTTTTCCCTACTGTACCCAAAGCTATCCTAGGAACACAAGATATTACTCTGAATAAGGTTACTGAATATTAAACTAAGCTGTGCTTACTTGGTTAACATTTACTATGGATCCTAAAGTTTTCTTGGAATATTGAAATGACGAGACTTTCAAAGAGATACCATGGTAACAACTTAAGTGTGTTTGTGGAGCAGGTGAAAAATTTCAATGAGATGTATTCTAGAAATAATTGCCTAAAGCACATTATCTTTTCAGCCTATTGCTTGAAAATGTGCGTATCTGTATTATCATAAAAACTGTCACTTTATCATTTTTTTCCAAGATAAAATTGCATTTTCTATTCTGTCACTGAAATGGAAAAATCACCCAAGGGACTGGTTAGAGAAGGCTGTTTAAGAGTTTTGTTCAAATTTGTGTTTAAAAAACACAGACTTTTGAACATGGTTAGCAATGAACTGGAACAGATCATGCTGAGGAAAAGATTAGTTGGGATACACTGATTTTCCAGACTCTAGACTATACCAAAAATTCAATTATAAATCTAATTACAACTTCAATTGTTAAACAATCAACCAGATTATTTTTTTGTTGCTGGCTGTTTTGTTTCCTGCTGACTCATAAGCAGGTGCACCTGCAGGTGTAAACGTTGCCATCACCATGTGACCTAATCAGCCCTTTCCTACTTTCTGTATTACTTTTTACACATCTTAAGCTACAAAATCTGCAAAAGCTGAGGTACAAACCATACATTTCTATGTTGGGGCATAAAACTGGAGAAGGATTCGTAGCAGGAAGGCCAGATATTTCATGCCAGCAATCCCACAGTAGGTTTGACTGTGTAGTAGTAATTCCAGATATTCCTCAAAAATGACTCTGTGGTTAGATACATTTGGGAGATTTTACAGACTGTAGCGGTTTTAGAGACTTGAAAACACATTACAATAATAATAAGTCTAATAGTTTTATAGTAAAGAAATCTGTAGTGTAGCTTAGTTGGATTCTCCATTTCCTTAACAAATTTACTGCAGATACTTTTGTAAATGTTAGCAAATAATGGCCTGAGGAATCAAAGAGAATGGAAGGTGGGAAAAAAAGAAGCTTAAGAAAGGCTTTCAGGAGGCCCTGTACCCAAAAGGAAGCAGCGAGGGTATTCAATAATCATATGGAGGGGTATGCACGTATATAAGTCACAATCTTTGTAAATATATAGGTGGTGTCACTGCTCATTACTCAATGAGCAGTGTCAGGGAAAGAAAGTTAATTACCTGACACGTTTCCAGCAGACAGAGCTATTTTCACATGTAAAAGAGCGACCAAAGCCTCACTTTTAATTTATTTAAAAATAGTCCACATTTATACTCTTCAACTCTAACACTTAGATGATTTGCTCTCAAAAAAAACATAATATTCCAGAGATTCATTTTTTTTAATTCTCACTGAAAAAATTAGGAACTGAGTGGCTGTTGATAGGCAAATAAAAGTGCAACACAATTTTTCATACAAGACACATCTCTCAAATGAAATTGTATGGTACTGAAATTTACAATGCTAGCAGTTTGAAGTAAATGCAATAACACTTTAAAGTGGCATTACAAGATTTATTTTTACATACTTAAAATTCAAAAACTCTTCAGAGAATTCTAAAAATAGAAAATGTTTACTTTAGGAGGACTCATCTATGTTTTGATTCAACACTAAACTATAAAAGAATTCATGAAGCATACCTAACATGTGGTTCTTAGAGTCTGCTTTGTAAATACAATTTTCAAGTGGTAAAAAATGCAAACAATCCTCAATTATCAAGATTAGGTGCAGATACTATCTCATGGATGATCTATAACCACCAAATTTTGTCAAACATCACGCTGTTTTAGACATCTATTTATTCTGCAGCACAAAATTCCAACAGAATTTTGCTTGATGATAGAAATTCTCTGTAAAGCCATATTGGCTATTAAACACTTCAAATATGACTGGTATGGATGCCTTTTAAATTTTATTTCATTTAAATTAATTTAAAGTTAAATAGCCATATATGGCTAGTGGCTATCATATTGGACAGCAGAGCTCTAGCCCTTCTAACTCAGTAGACGCAGTAGACGTGGTGAGGTTTTGTCCAGATGTTCCACTGTGATGCCCCATCCTGTCAAGAGAGAGCCTGTTGTCTCAGCTGCTGTGAGTTCTGTCAGCAGATAGCTTCTCACTGTTAAGATTTTCAGGGTTTGCCTCAGTCATCCAGTCTTCACACAATGGCACAACGTTCTGGGGGAGGCACACTTCCAATGACTGATTGCAGAAACGGCATAGAGACCGGGCCATTGGGACCACCAGTGAACAAGTCTGATAGGTCGTATCTTCAGGTGTGGTTTGATGGTCCCAATAACACAAAGTGGAACACAAAGGGAGTTCCATTTCTCCCTTTATCCAATCCTGCTGTGCTCCCTGTTTTCCACAGGTATTGATCATTAATAAAACCCTTGCACATCAAACTTGCTCTCAGTACCTGCTTCTGGACAATCTGACCATTGTCAGTCTCTAAGAACTGATGTGGAGTGATTTGTAGAATAACTTCGAAGTGGGGAAAAAAACTCCAACAAAGTACAAATGCATATTTATAGTATGCTGCATTTTATGTAAAATCAAAGGATAAATAAGAAGAATATGTGTATATGCTTATTTCCTAACAAAAGAAACACAGAATAGACAAACCATAAATAAATAAGATAGATTTCTTATAGGGGGTAGGTGAAGTGAGGTGGTCGATTGAGGGGGAAAGATAAACAAATGAATAGATACATTGATCATAATGAGAGCCATGTCTCTCACTGTTGGTGAGGGGAGTTACAAATAGGGAAGAGGGAAAAAGCAGAATAAACCTTATACATGCTGGGTTGGAATTGAAGCTATCAATATCTATAAATATGGATTGCTACCTCTACTATCTGTCTGTCTGTCTATCTATCTATCTATCTGTCTATCTAATCTACCTAATCTAGCTTTGTCCATTGAGAGGACTTAAAACACGCAACAATAGTCAATAAGTCTAGCACCCAGATATTGATTCTAAATATCTTTTTCTACGAAAAGGATCTAGAGATTTTTGGAGAAATGGCTGACTCTAGGTATGAGTGGAGAAAATACAAGATAAGCCTAAAACATTGTACTGTGTCAGAAAGTAAGCGTGCATTCAAAAGATGATGCAAACATACAAAGATGTCAAAATATTGGACAATTTTTTATTGTTCTTTCTTAATGATACATGATATTTATACATATATATGGTGATGCATGTGATATTTTGTTACATGCATGGAATGTATAATGATCCATTCAGGGTATTTAGGGTATCTATTACCTTGAGTATTTACTATTTCTGTACATTGGGAACATTTCAAGTCCTCTTTTCCAGCTATTTTGAAATATAAAATACATTGTTGTTAACTATAATCACCCAACACTGATACCGAATGTTAGAATTTATTCCTTCTATCTAGCTATGTATTTGTACCAACTGACCAACCTCTCTTCATCCCCCCGGCGCCCACCACACCTCTACCCACAGCCTCTGATATCTATCATTCTACTCTCTATCTCCATGATATAAACTAATTTTTTAGCTCCTACATATGAGTAAGAACATGCATATTTATATTTCTATGCCTTGTTTATTTCACATGACATACTGACCTCCAGTTCCACCCATGTTGCTGTAAATGACATGATTTCATTTCTTTGATGGCTAAATAGTATTCCATTGTGCATATGTACCACATTTTATTTATCCAAGCACCTTGAGGATAAGCTATCTTGCTTACAGCCACCACCTGGGGCTGAAGCACATGCTCCCTAGCCACCTATCTACAGCTACTATTACTAAAAGAAGCCCCACATTCACCAGAAATAGGGCTGCAACACAGCTGCTGCTGCCCCATCCACCTTTGATGGTATCTGAGCACTCCTCTTGGGGACCTGAGATCGGATTCACCCAACCTGCCACCACCACCACAGCTGACATCTACCTGTACACAACATCTGCAGGCCAGAGGACTGGCCCATTGAAGCTACCACCAGTACCAGCACAAAGAGAGGTTTATCCTGCCACTGCTACTGCCATTGTCCACACCATGCCCACTGCCTGGGGGCTACATGCCCAACCCACCAATGCTACTGCTAGCACCCAAGCAAGCCTGAAAACCCAAGAATTGACCTGTAAAGACACATATAGAATGAAAGTAAAGGGATATATTATTACATATTGATAAATGGGTCAATTCACCAAGAAAATGTAACAATTGTAAACATATATGCACCCAATACCAGAGTGCCCAGCTATATAAAGCATGCATTATTAGATCTAAACGGAGAAATAGACTCCAGGACAATAATAGTTGGGGACTTCAATACCTCACTCTCAAAAAACAGATACTCTAGACAGAAAATGAACAAACATTGGAGTTCAATTGCTCTTCGCAACAAGCTGACCTAACAGACATTGACAGAACATTTCATCCGACAGCTACAGAAAACACATTCTTCTCATCAGCATGTAGAAAATTTTCCATGAAAGACTATATGTTAAGGCACAACACAAGTCTCAACAAATTTAGAAAAAATCACAGCCAGTTGTGGTGACTCACACCTACAATCTCAGCATTTTGGGAGGCCAAGGCAGGAGGACTGCTAGAGCCCAGGAGGTTGAGACTAGACTGGGCAACATAATGAGACCTTGTCTCTACAAATAATAAAAATATTAGCCAGGCATGGTGGCACATCCCTTTGGTCCCAGCTACTTGGAGGCTGAGGTGGGAGGATCACTTGTGCCTTGAAGGTTGAACTGTAGTGTGTCTGTTTTTATACCAATACCGTATTGTTTCGTTTACTATATGCTTGTAATATACTTTGAAGTCAGGTACTGTAATGTCTCCAGGTTTCTTCCTTTTGTTCAGGATTGGATTGGCTATTTGGGCTCTTTTATGGTTCCCTTCAAATGTTATAATTGTTTTTTCTAATTCTGTAGAAACAATGACATTGATAGGGATTGCATGGAATCTGTAGATTCATTTAGGCAGTTTGGTCATTTTAAGAATATTAATTATTCTGGTCCATGAGCACGAGATGTCTTTCCATTTGTTTGTGTCCTCTTCAGTTTATTTCATCAGTATTTTGGAGTTTTCTTTGTTGAGGTCTTTAATTTCCTTGTTTAAATTTATTCCTAGGTATTTTTCAAAGCTATTGTAAATGGGATTGCATTTTTTATTTCTATCACAGCTTGTTTGTTATTGGTTTATAGGAAGGCTGCTGATTTTGTATGTTGATTTTGTATCCTGCAACTCTACTGAATTTATCAGATCTAAGATTTTTGAGTTTAATTAGCTATGAGACCATGTCATCTGCATAGAGGGACAATTTGACTTCTTCTTTTCCAATTTGGATGTCTTTTTATTTCTTTCTTTTGCCTGACTGCTCTGGCTAGGACTTCCAGTACTATGTTGAATAGGAATGGTGAAAGTGGACATCCGTGTCTTTTTCCAGTTCTCACAAGAAAGGCTTTTCCCCATTTAGTATGGTATTAAGTATGGGTTTGTCATATATAGCCTTTATTATATTGAGGTATATTCCTTTTCATCCTACTTTGTTCAGAATTTTTATCACAATGGAGTGTTGAATTTACTAAATGCTTTCTGTATCTATTGAGGTGATCATATGTTTTTGTCTTTTGTTCTATCAATGTTTATCATGTATATCATGTTTATTGATTCGCATATGTTGTATCATCTTTCTGATGTACTGTTGAATTTGGTTTGCTAGTATTTGGTTGATGATTTTTTTGTGTCTATGTTCATCAGGGATATTGATCTGGTGTTTATTCTTGTTGCACTCTTGCCTGGTTTTGGTATCAAGGTAATGCTGGCATGATAGAATGAGATATGAAGAATTTCTTCCTCTTCAATTTTTTGCACTAGTTTGAGGAGAATTGGTGTTAATTCATCTTTGAAAGGTTAGTAGAATTCAACAGTGAAGCCATCCCACCCTAGGTTTTTTTGTTGTTGTTGGAAGACTTTTTATTACTGACTCAATTTTATTACTTGTTATTGGTATGTCCAGGTTTTCTATTTCTTCCTGATTCAATCTTTGTAGATTTCATGTGACCAAAATTTATCCATTTTCTCTCAGGTTTCCAGATTGTTAGTGTATAGTCGTTCATAATAGTCCCCCTGATCTTTTGTATTTATGTGGTTTCAGTTGTAATGTCTTTTTTCATTTCTGATTTTGTTTATTTGGGCCTTAACTCCTTTTTATTTGTTAATCTAATTAGTGGTTTATCTATTTTATCTTTTCAAAAAGCCAACTTTCTGTTTATTGCTGTTTTGTATTTTTTTCAAGACTCTAGTTCCTTCAGTTCTACTCTGATATTTTATTATTTGTTTCATTCTACTAAGTATGGGTTTGGCTTATTCTTGCTTTTCTAGTTCATTGAGATGGATCATTAGATTTCTTACTTGAAATCTTTGTATTTTTTTGATATAGGTGTTTTTGCTATGAAATTCCCTCTTAGCACTGCTTTTGCTATATCTCATAGGTTCTGGTATGTTGTGTTTCAATTTTCATTTGTTTCAATATTTTTTCCCTCCTAAACCTGATGGTCATTTAGGAGCATGTTGTTCATTTCCATGTATTTTTATAGCTTCCAAAATTCCTCTCGTTACTGATTTCTAGGTTTATTCCATTGCGGTCTGAGGAGATATTTGATATGATTTCAAAATTTTTTTTTAAGACAGAGTCTAGCTCTGTAACCAAGGCTTGCGTGAAGTACTGTGATCATGACTCACTACAGTTCAACCTTCAAGGCTCAAGTGATCCTCCCACCTCAGCCTCCCAAGTAGCTGGGACCAAAGGCATCTGCAAAATGAAGCCAGTTACTGCTGTCTTGTTGAAACAACCATACAAGGTAAAAAAATAAGAAGTGCTACAAAATTTTTAAACTAATCATATCGTTGTTTCAATAGCTTCTATATTCTTTAAGATAGAAACATTAGTAAATCGTTTTTTTAGCAATGGATTTTATCATCTTCAGAATTCATCATAGATTTTTGTGGAAACTTTAGTTCTTAAATTAAACAAACCGATTGTCTCTATTGATCAAGTACACATTTAATTTAAAGTAGAGTGCTTCCAATACAAGTACAAAACATTCTAAATGATAAATTTAGTATATGGTACACTGATTTTTTATGAACAATAACCACTCAAAAATGTTCTCTGTAGGCTATAATCCTAGACATTCAAACAATCAACTGCAAATTTCCCTCTGTGGGGCCAAGAGAACTTATGTCACCAAAATTATTTTTCAAAACAAGAAAGGAGCAGTTTGAATTTAAACAATCAATCTTTTCAAGATGTTATGAATAAACTTTCAGAAAAATTTTGCCGCTTAACAATGAGCCACCCCATAAGTGGTTCTAAGAATCAAGTTGAATAATATGACATGTAAATCTGAAGCCTGCAGAGCACATATAAGAACCACCAGACACTTACAATGAAATAGTAAGAATTCAGACACTTTATTTTCCCCGACTAAGTGACAGATATTCATACTGTGAATATCTAACACTTTGCTTTGACAACTAGGCACATATTTATATTTTCTGCCATTCTAGTCAGGGAATGGTTCAACATTGTCTCAGTTGATTTAGTGCCAACTCAAGTCAGTCTTTCGATATTTGTCCAAGTAACTGGACCAGGAATACCTGGTGATGACTTGTCACAAATTACAGTGATATTCTTTATTCTTTGAATAGTTTTGTTTGGCAGGAGTGATGTTCAACAGACAGTAGATAAACAACACAGAGATCCACTGAATTGTAACACTGGGAATATTAAATAAACTGTTTCATTTGATACATTTCCCTAGAATAGAGCCACTGAAAAGACTTTTCTCTCCAGAATTTAAAACAAATAAAAAGGAATAAAGGATTGTAGCAGAAAGACAGAGAGAGGGACATAGATACGAAGCTTTAAATCAGGATGGATTTCTGAAAATGGTACATAAGGAAAATCAAGTCTAAGTCAAGATAAACAATTAACTGGTAGTAAATAGATTACCAGTTACCTGGAGGTGTTACTAAAATTAAAATCAACACTGTAGTCAACACAGAATTCAGAAGAGAAATTATTAAAGAAAGTAGATGGAAGAAAAGGATTTGTTATTCCTAATACTATTTTCAGTTCTTCAGATTTCGGACAATCTTACTGCTGAGAAATTTGGAAAGGGTTTTCTTTTCCATGTTTCAACACAAACCAAATGGAGTACTACTTAAAGATACATATTTTTTACTTTCTTATTTTTTATGCTTAGCTCATATCTTTCTGATTTTCTGTTTGTTTTGGGTCTTACCCTATGTAGCTGATTTATGATTTTAGGCCAAATACAAATCCAACTACAACCTATCACTGGTATTATAATTATGACTAGATATGTAAATATCAGTTTGTATGCCCCATTTACCTCAGTCTTTGGCTAAAACGCAGGGTTCTTGTGCTTCAAGATTGAGAATTGATTTTTTGCTATATAAACACGAAAGTCTCTTAGAATTCCAGAAATATATGGTCCTGGGAAATCAGATTTATTCGGATCACAGTTTAGGGCAGTTGAAATACTTATAGCAAGATTACTTTGAGCTGAAGATAATTGAGAAAGAGAAGATGCTCCCCGTGCCCTACGAAACACTCTCTGCCTCCCCCGCAATTTACAAAAAGTCAGGGTTAGACTTTTTTTTTTTTTTTTTACAGTAGAACTTACATTCAATTTAATCTTTAGTTTCAAAGATAAACCTATACAGGCTCAATCTAATGAGGATAATACAAATAAATGAACAAGAAGTACTCAACTAAATATTGATTCAAAGTACCATAAGGAACTCAAAGTGTTTCAGACCCTAACTGTATCAGATTCTATCCCATTAGCATTCCCACACATGGGTGTGTATGTGGTATGATGGAGATCAAAAGTTCCACCTACTTCTTCAGGACTGGTGCCATGATCCTAGTGTGATATACTGAAAACATCCTCCTTCACAAGTTTCCACTGTCTAGCTAGGTGTAAACTGACTAAGCTAATACAATAATGTATACCCCCAAATACTTCAAATCCTCCTTGAAGTAAAAGACCTTGACATTCCCTGCTTTTCTCACAAAACTGCAGGTGTGTAATAATTCTGCAAAGATTCCTAATCCATCCTTTTGATTTAGACCATCAATTTTCAGCAGCTTCAGCCATCACCATCTATTATGCATCATTTCATACAGATCTTTTGTTATAAATATCTATTCTTTGATTCATGGCATTGACACAACTTTTAACTCTTAAAATTGGATTCACATAGACTTTTAATGAAGACTCTTACTAACCCAGAGGGGCAGAGGAAAAGGAACTACATAACAAACCTTACTCAAACAAAACTTTTATCTTTCATTAACTTCCCCCCATTTATTTATCTTCCCATAGTTTGCTACCCCTGAATGGCTAAATCTCTTTTCTTTTGTCTTGTTACTTCTCTACACGTTTCTTGTTCTTTCTTAAGATATTATATAAAAGCTAAGTTCTAACAACCCTGAGTTACCCATCCCTGAATTTCTCCTATACGTATGTGTGCTGGATTTTAATTTATGTAAATTTTACCTTGAAAAATACTGGTGTTGTGGGAACGTACATATAAAAAAACAAAAATGGTAGAAATGCAGACAGTTGAGGCAGGGTGCGGTGGCTCACGCCTGTAATCCCAGCACTTTGGGAGGCCGAGGTGGCCGGATCATGAGGTCAAGAGATCGAGACTATTATGGCTAACATGGTGAAACCCCGTCTCTACTAAAAATACAAAAAATTAGCCGGGCGTGGTGGCAGGCGCCTGTAGTCCCAGCTACTCGGGAGGCTGAGGCAGGAGAATGGCGCAAACCCGGGAGGCGGAGCTTGCAGTGAGCCCAGATTGTGCCGCTGCACTCCAGCCTGGGCGACAGAGCAAGACTCCGTCTCAGAAAAAAAAAAAAAAAAAAAAAAAAACAAGAAATGTAGACAGTTGATAAAGCTGGGTGAGGCGTATGGAATGTTCATTATTTGACTGTGTTTACTTTGTTTATATTAAAAACCAAACAAAGTTAAAAACTACCTCCTTGTATTTTGGGTTGTTCTAAATTACTTCTTTACTGCTTATCACCCTTAAATTGGTAAATAAAACGAAGTTCTTAAAATGAAAAAAGGTAGTTTTAGATTAGTCCCTCTAATAATCATTTCCTATGATTTGGATGTGTACCCCACAGCTCATGTGTTGGAAACTTGATCCCCAAAGTAACCATGTTGAAAGGTGCCACCTTTAAGAGGCGATTGGATCATGAAGTATTCTCACACATGGATTAATGCTGTTATCATGAGAGCAGGCGCGTTATTTTGAGGTGCATGTTATAAAAGTGAGTTTGGCCCTTTCTTGCTCTCATGGATGCTCTCTTACCATTCTGCCTTCCACCACTGGATGAAATGATAAAAGCCCTTGCCAGATGTGAGCCCCTTGACCTTGGACTGACCAGCCTCCTGAACTGTAAGAAACAAATCTCCGCTCTTTATAAATTACTCACTTTCAAGCACTCCATTATAGCAACACAAAATGGACTAAGAAAATTGAAACCAGAAGTGTGGTTCCTGCTATAACAAATTCCTAGAAATGTGGAAGCAGCTTTGGAAGTGGATAATGGGTAAAGGCTGGAAGAACTTAAAGGAACAGGTTAGAAAAAGCCTAAATTGTTGTGAGCAAATCAAGGATTATTAACAGCAATTCTGGTGAGGTCTTTAAAAAAAGACAAGAGCTGTAGGGAAGTCTGTATCTTCATAGAGATTACTTAAATGGTCATGATCAGAATGTTAACAGAAATACCGACAGTAAAGGCCATTCTGATAAGGTCTCAGGCAGAAATGAGGAACAATGTACTGGAAACTGAAGTAAAGGACATCGTTGTTACAAAGTGGCAACGAATTTGACTGAATTGTGTCCATGCCCTAGGGCTTTATGGAAGGTAGAATTTAAAAACAATAAATGAAGTTATGTGGCAGAAGAATATATCTAAGCAGCAAAGTGTTCAAGGTGCTACATGGCTTCTTTTGACTGTTCACAGTAAAATGAAACAAGTGAAAAATGTTTTAAAATGGAATTTTTAATTAAAAGAGAAGTAGAACAGAAAAATTTGGAAAATTGCAACCTTGTAATGTAAAAAATGAAAAAGTATTTCTAGGAGAAGAAAGAAAGGGTGCCGCTATTTGATAAAAACATTAGTATGGATGAAAAGAAGCCAGACGCTATTCGTCAAGGTGATGGCAGAATAAAGCCATTTCAGAGATTCTATATATGCTAAACTTGCAACTATTTTAGGAAGTTTAGATTATTTTAGAATAAAAAGTAGAAAAAAAAGGATGTTGAAACTCCTTACAACTCTGGCTAACACTTGCTAGCTATGACTGAATTCTGTATTTATGAAATGACCTGGGGCAAGAAAATGTTGAGTAATGGTGCCAACCAACTTACCAACTTACCAACTTAGGTTAGAACACTCGTACAGAGTCTGTTTTTGGTAGCACTGCAGCCCACTGACTTGCCACAGTGAATTAACTGCCAAACGCAGCTTCCTGAAGCTGAGCAATTACAATGCAGGACAGTGAGTGTATTTGCAAATGAGAGAGCTGACTGGTGTTTTAGGTGATGTCTAGAAATTGTAGATAGATGCCTACTAATTCTAACTTTAATTGTAATGATAAGACACGGGACTGTACAAAGTACAGATCCGTGAGATCCCAGAGAAAATGTACAAGGATTATTAAAGGAATACTTTTGTAGCATATAGAAGAAAAAGCAATAATCAGTAGATGCAACAAAATTCATAAGTTATAATTCATATGTGATTCAATTTGCTTCCTTCTTGGAGAAAGTTGCTAATTAATTGGTAAAGTTAACATAGAATAGGCAGCTGGATTTGAGTAAGATAACTAGTAAATTGTTTTGCGATTTTTTTGGGAAAAAACAAAAAATATTGGCAGAACACATAAATAATTACATAATTTTTTGGGTTAGTTTAATTACTGACTGAACTGTCACGGTTAATGGGTCAGTATCACCCTGGAAGAAGATTCAAAGAGCTTTTTCCTCAGCCAAGTTGAATGAACAGAATATCCCTCAATGACACATTGGACAGAAATTCAATGATGCGGTGAGCATCTGCCAAAATCACAGTTGTTTTCTCTCTCCCACATGATCCCTACTATCATGAACACAGCTATCTAGGAAAAAGAAAGATATTTGCTGCAAAGTAGCCATCTCTATACTTCCAGTGATTGGCCAAAACAATGAGGTACCTTCTCTTAAGAGAGCCAGAAAATCATATTAAATCCATTCTTCTACAGCATCTTTTCTTACTACTTTACTCACCTAACTTGATCATGTGTACCTCTAAACCCTGGACTTAAAGTTATTACAGCTGCCCCAAAGCAGCAGACATTTAATGCTCCTGGGTATTTGTACGTGCTATTGGCTTACCTGGAGTACCTGTCACACCTGGTGTTAATTTGTCTTATCAGTCAATCAACAATAACACATAAAATACATTTCTGTCTGTTCATCATACTGTAATTTGTTGAGATAAAAATACATTATCGTCTAAATCCAATTTATAACAACAAATTGGTAGTCTATAATTACGAGAAGATTAAAAAATAAATTGCTTTTTAAAACAATAAGATGGGATGATAAGAATTATTTGACATCACTATTCCTGAATAGATAGCATTTACTTATAAATCGCAACCTTGTAATGCTTACTTACAAGTATAATAATGATGACCAACAAACTTACCGACACTTGGGTAACCAGGCGTAGAAGGGTCTCCTCCTGGATTCAGTGACACCATGAAGGTATCATGGCTAGGATTCACAGTCTTTGGCAAATCACAAGGATCAATATACAGAAGAACACCTCCAAATCCAGCCTTTTCCAATGAGGAAAGCTAAAAGAGGGAAGAAAGCTATTAAAAATATTATCATGCACATTAAAAGTTCATATAGTGCCATTTTGCCAATGTGGCTATGACAAGATGACTCTTTTTCCAGTTTTCTTTTTTTCTTTTTCTTTTTTTTTTCTTTTTTTGTTTTTTGTTTTTTGAGACGGAGTCTCGCTCTGTCGCCCAGGCTGGAGTGCAGTAGCGAGATCTCAGCTCACTGCAACCTCCACCTCCCGGGTTCACGCCATTCTCCTGCCTCAGCCTCCAGAGTAGCTGGGACCACAGGCGCCTGCCACCATGCCCGGCTAAATTTTTGTATTTTTAGTAGAGACAGGGTTTCACTGTGTCAGCCAGGATGGTCTCGATCGCCGGACCTCGTGATCCGCCCACCTTGGCCTCCCAAACTGCTGGGATTACAGGCGTGAGCCACCGCACCCGGCCTTTTCTTTTAAAATAAGCAGATATTTTAGATTTCTATCAAGCCCAGAAGCTTTTTCTACTGGCCTTTTTTTTCCTCTTTTTTTTTTTCCTCCTGTTTTTCTCTATCTCTACCAGCATTGCTATAATGTCTATATTTTATTTCAATTGTCTATTCATGGAATTCCTCACTCTCTGATTTTTAACTAAGTGGATTTTAACTTTCTACTTTTTTTGGATTAATAGAGGATCTACCATACATAAGGTTCTTATTTTAAAAGGAGAGTTGTTGTGACCATTATGTCTTTCCCTAAAGCAGAAATCACCTGCAGTATTGTAACATATTTTTTCCAGGGCTGAGCCTGTCACACCAGTCATTAAAATGTTGAAATACTGTCACGCTGTTTAGAAAATAGCAGCTGTCCTGAACCTCCTGACAGCCCCAAGTATACTAGTCATCTTGGTCTCTGCCTGGAGGTACCAGCCACACCTCCCAGATATAGCAACTGAGGAATTTACACGTAACCTTACGGGGGTCTCTTTCTGAAAGATCAGCCCTTGTTCTGCCCCCGTCGTTAAACGTTTTGAGAATAGACCCTGTCATTTGAGACATATTTAACGTAAAGATTCCTCTCTGTTCCTTGGTAAGCACACAATAGATAAGTATGATGGAACAGAAGAACTTGACAATATACTAAGTTTCTTTTTATTTTAACTCTTTAAATTGATTTTTTTTTGTAAAGAGCTTATTCATTTTAGTCCTCTTAGTATGACTTACCTGATATGAAAAACAATAATCATGATTTGCTAATTCTATTAGTTTTTCAAGAGAGAGGAAAAGTAATTAGAGAACATAAAGATAATAAAGGAGAACATGACTGAAGGTCATATTCAATATAGGCAGTCACTGCTCGTTGTGTGACTTTAGTTAACACCCATACTTCACTCCCCAATTACTGCTTATGTTGCATATTAACTTTTGCAGTGGAGTAAGCAAGGCAGCACCATTCGCTGAGGACAGGGATTGTGCTTACCTTCTCTATCATTGTACACCTTGCACTTAGCAGGCTTTCAAGAGTATTGCTAAATGAGAGAATGAATGAGACAGATGCAGCCTAGGCACAACAGCTATTTTTATTTTTATTTTTTGAAACACAGTCTCGCTCTGTCGCCCAGGCTGGATTGCAGTGGTGCAATCTCGACTCACCACAACCTCCACCTCCCAGGTTCAAGCCATTCTCCTGCCTCAGTCTCCCAAGTAGCTGGGATTACAGGCGCGCACCACCATGCACGGCTAATTTTTGTATTTTTAGTAGGTACGCGCTTTCACCTTGTTGGCCAAGCTGGTCTCAAATTCCTGACCCCAAATGATACTGCCGCCTCGGCCTCCCAAAGGGCTGGGATTATAGGCGTGAGCCACCGCGCCCTGCCCAGCAATTCTTAAAGAAAGGAGAGCCCTGAGAAAATATTTGGGAAGCCCTCCTATTAGGAAAAATAAAACATAATTGCATATATGGCATGATTTTAAAACAATGTGCCAAAAATAGGAACAGATATAGAATTTAAGTATGCCACAATAATGGCATTTTTTCTAGTCCTTTAAAAATGCTCTTCCAATTTTTGGTGTAATGAACAGCATATATTGTTTTTATGATTAAATAAACTAACATTGGGAACCTAAGTAAAACACAAATGACTAATTTCTCTTCTATAACAACCATGCATATCAGACTTTTGTTATTATTTTCCCTTCAGTGTTTTAGTAGAAAGGAGGGAAGAATTTAAGGAGAAATGGAGAATGAGAAAAGGAAAAAGAGCAAAGAATGTGTGAATGAGAGAGCTGCATTTAAGACTTACTCTTCAAATCCTCACCCCCACGCATGTGGGGGAGGGAGAGTCTAATGTTTACGTGCAGAAATAGCTATTCTTAAAAAGAATAATCAATTGAATGATTTTTTAATGTTTGCTTACTATAGAAGAATATATAAAAAATATAATAGAATATAACTCTGCAATTAAAAGGGAAACATGGATGAATCTCAAAAGCATCACGCTAAATGAAAGAAGGCAGACTAAAAAAGCTGCTTCCTGTATAATTCCATGTACATGACATTCTCGAAAAGTTGAAACCCTAGGAACAGAAATCAGATCAGTGATTGCTAGAGAGCGGTTGGGGAGAGTAGTTTAATTACAAAGGTGAGGAGGGGATTTTGAGGGCGATGGAAATATTCTGTATCTTGATTGTAGTGGTTGTTACATTCATCATACATCATTCACACATCACCTTAAAATGGTTAATTTTACTGTATGCAAAATATGCCTCAATAGACAACAAAAAAATCTGTTTGTAAATAAATGAATGTACACACTGCAAAATGTTAAGAGTGGCATTCTGTAGGTGGGAGTATTGTTCATTTTTATATCTTCTTTCAGTATTCTGTATTACTTTTTAAATAAATAAAAACTAACACAAGTTTTTTGAGGAAAAAAATAAAAACTTCGCTGGACAGCAAGTTTCTAAATATTAAAAAATTACCTTTTATTACTAAAGTAATTCATGATCATTACAGAGAAAAAAGGTGTAGGCAAAGGAAAAAAAAAGTTCCATCATTTTATCTGTCAAGAAATAGTTAATGTTAACTTGATGGGGTGTCTAGACCCTTTTACTAGGGTTTATGAACATACATACGTACACTAAAACAAAGTAAAACCACATCATAAATACGACTCTGCAATCTCTTTTCATTTGCTTATCAGTACAAAATAAACATTTGTCTGTTGATAAATACAATTTTATATAATTTAAATTGCCATATACTGTTACATTTACATATATATATAATATAAATACTACTATATAGAGAGGCATACATGTTATTTAACCAATCCCTGACTGTTAGTCATATAACAGTTGTTAATTTTTAATTTGTTAATTAAAATAATTTTAAACTCTTTATAATTTTTCAATATTATATGCAATAAACATGCTTGTAGCAAAATCTCTGCAACAATATCTATTTTCATGAAATATATTTCCACAGGTGGAATTTCCGGGTCAAATCATTCATTTTTTAATGATTTTTGATAAGCTATTTTCCCTTCAGAGGAGCTAAGTTAGGGTCTTACTTGCTATATATGTTTTTGCTTCTCTTCGTTCTCGCCAACAATTAACATTATTTCTTTTTAAGCAATATTTACCAATGTACCCAAAAATAATTTGTCAAAAACATATATTTTAATTACAAGTCAAGTTAAACCTATTTCTGTATGATTTGGGCTATTTACATATTTTTTTGAGAATTACTTGCTTGTGAAAAACTATTTTTAAGATTTCTGGGCCACTTATCCATCTACAGCCACATATTGGGTGTCACTTTTTTGAAAGTAAAACACTGGAATTGGGATATGGAGAGAAGTAGGACAAGGTCTGTGAACATCTAAGGAAGTTCAGTTTACCAGCGGGATGGCCAAATATTTCTATCTTGAGTGCTAACTCCAATTAACTGGGAAAGAATAGCTGTCTAGGGAGGGATTGTGAGGTCAGGTTCAGGGTCATTGCAAAAGTGGTTCTATGAGTGATGTCTTCCACAAGCAGAGGAAAGGAATATGGGAATCCACATTTTTTTTTTTAATGTGCTAACCCTGCTTTGGTGGGATAGTCAAAATATCCTCAAGAACTCCTGTAAAGGTAAGTACAATAACTATTTGACTGTTCAATGTTCATGAAACCTAGTGTTATAGAGCTAAATCAAAAGTAACAAGCTAGAATTGCCAGTTGTGTCTCTTCTGAGTATATTTGGTAACATGTTGTGACCCCTTTTATAATCAATACAGAACATGAATTTTTCTATAGCTGATGGCCTATAATTAAGCAATAGGGTGTAATCATATACTATTTTTGGCTAGAGATTACTCACCGACAGCCCTGAAGGGATACAGCCCAATATGTGATTTAGCTCCCTCTTCCACAGTCTGCCTGCAATGGTTTGACTTGAGGTGAACACCTGTTCAATGCTGTCAAATTTGGTTCCTGGTGGCATCTGTCACTGGCCATCATAGTGCTCTTAATTTAGAAATAAAGACACTTAATTTCAGAAATTATCTATTTTTGGATTTCCAGTGAAGTTGGCAATAAAAGACACTGCTTATACCAAACCAAATGAGAAGTGTTCCTCTGTATTGTTAACTACATTTTGAACATGCTGAGGTTGGGGTTGTCTAAAATGTTCAGAAAAAATATGCTACTCTGGAAGGACTATATTTTTTAAAATGCATTCAAAGACAAAGCTACATAAAAGGGGTGAAATCTGCTGTCTCTGGGCTATCTGCTTCAGCTGGTGGCAGATTGTCCCTTGGCAAAACTATTTAGTCCTGCTCAGTACCTCTTAGGGTTTGAGATAGCTTAAGATGTAGAACGATGACTACATGGGGGTCTAATTCCTGAAAAACGGGGTCAAGTCTTACGCCAAGATTTCCTGACACTGAACTTCAACTATTCCTGACTTATCTCTCTCAAATAACTATATGTGATAGGCTGGGGGGTCCTTTGCCATGCTCAACGACATAACCACCTTGCTCAGGGTACAGAAACTATGAGCCTTTTGATGGAAACTGTTGACAAAAAAGGAGCAGACAGTCAGAGAAAATGTAGATGAGGGTGGGCAAAAGAGGGAATACCGTGCACAGACTCCAGGTCCCGCTGTACTCCTTTTACTTGAACTGGGTAATATTTTCCTCCCTTTCTTTGACAAGGCTTCTGTTACTTGAAAATACATCATAACCAAGAGAGGTAGAAAATCATTAGTAGGGGAAACAATTCAGAAATTTGGTACCAACCTTGATACTAAATAGCTATGTGACAACTTACATAATTTTTCTATGCCTTGGTTTCATCATCCAAAGAATGCAAAGATTGAATTATATTGTACCCAAAGATCCTTTCTGCTCTACATGAAAAACCATGTAGTCTAACTCAATGATTTTGTTAAATGTTTACAAAGACACATTAATTGCATTTTTAAATATAGGGCCATATATGAAATTTGCTTCTAAACTATTGGTGAGGAATATATTCTCCCCCCAAAACATCAAAATTTCTATTGTTAAAAAAGCCTTAAAATAGTGTTATGATGTGGTTTATGGGAATATATAGTATGAACATTTTAATTTTGTATTAAACTTCTTTTAGCCACAATATAAAGAAAACTGAAATATTTAGAATCTACCCATTAAAATTCTTCTGAGTAAATAAACTATTCCTTTCTTCCTTTTCAGCTCTAATTTTATACTAGAAAATGCTAGTTTTATTTTTCAAAACTATTTCACAGTATTTATAGCCTAAAATATGCTGCTGCATGTATATGACAATTGCATAATCATACAGGGTTAAATGAACACTGTTAACACAGCTTTCAATATTCTGTTTATATTGGGAATATTTCTACCCTAAAAGTTCTTCAAAAAGTGTTTTATTCCCAGGAGAGAAGTTAAATATTACATAAATTTATTAACATGTTTATACAAAATGTCCATTACTGATAATTCCTAATCCTTCCATAGTTAATGATTCTCCCTCAAAAATATATAAATATTTCACATTACATTTTTCAATGAATACAGGGATCATTAAACAAACCTCCTTTACATATGCCTCCCACCCTCTATTATTTAGCTCAAAGAATCACTAAGTGCTTAACTCAATGTAATCCTTGTCCAAGTTTTCATGGGTGCTAACATCCCAACATGAGCAAGGTAGGTGCCTGATACAGGGTGCTAGACTAGCAACTGAGAAATAGTCCTTAGTCATGCTGCCACACTTTTCAGTTTCTATACCCAAGGTCAGTCCACTCCCATCAAGCTACATTATAGCTCCATCACCAACAATAACAAAGAATGCATCATTGGAAGTATTTGTATGCCCACAGTAAACCAAGTGACATTGTATTTTGTCTTTCTTCCCAGCAATTAAAAAGGATTTGGTAGGTAACTTCAGTGGCACTAGATTGTGACTGGCTTGAAGCAGGAACCTTATAGCTTCATCTTTTCTACCCAATGCCTCATAGAGTGCCTAGCAGAAAATAATATTTCTATTGTTGTCGAGTTGATGAATAAATTATGATATGTATCCAGTAATGAATGAATGAAAAACATAATGTATATGGTACAAGTGTATTACATGGATGCTATTTTGCTTGACCATTAACACCTACTGGCAAGAAAACTTATACATTTTGTTGTGGTACCTTATCTAACTATATATATATATATATATATATATATATATAGTTAGAACTATCTATATATAGTTAGAACTATCTATATATAGTTAGAACTATCTATATATAGTTAGAACTATCTATATATAGTTCGAACTATCTATATATAGTTTTAACTATATATATATAGTTCGAACTATATATAGATAGTTCTAACTATATATAGATAGTTCTAACTATATATACTAGAAAACGCTAATTTTACTTTTCAAAACTATTTTACAGTATGTATAGCCTATATATATATATATATATGTATATATATATATATAGTTAGAATGTGAAGGTAAGTATTAATCAGCTTGCTCTTGAAATTTGAGACACAATACATTTAATTAAATGTGTTATGTTCTCTCTTTATCCTTCTGTAAAAATACATAATTAAAAATAGGTTTATTTTATTTTGATTTTTGTTTTGTTATCTAAGAGTAGAGATGAAGAGTATGATGGAGACTAGCCCAACGAAGTTTGAATGTGTAATTTTATCTTGCTGACATATTTGTATAAATAAAATATTTTTGGCCAACTGCAAGGTGGCTGATTCCATATTTCTTGCAGGGCACCATACTTAGACATTCTTTTGATGTATAGTACATAAACCTATAGGTCCTATCAATTGCCAAATAATCAGCTCTGAAATACATGGTACTAGCAATATATGGGCAGGACACGGCAGTAACATTTTATTATTCAAGGAAAATTAATGCCAGAGAAGGTAAGAGAGAAAGGACACTTTTCACTTTTCTTTTTTTTTTTTTTTGAGATGGAGTCTCACTCTGTTGCCCAGGCTGGAGTGTAGTGGCACAATATTGACTCACTGCAGCCTCCGCCTCCCGGGTTCAAGCAATTCCCCTGCCTCAGCCTCCTGAGTAGCTGGGACTACAGGCACGCACCACCACTCCCAGCTAGTTTTTTATTTTTAGTAGAGACATGGTTTTACCATGTTGGCCAAGATGGTCTTGATCTCCTGACCCCGTGATCCACCTGCCTAGGCCTCCCAAAGTGCTGGGATTACAGGTGTGAGCCACCATGCCCGGACAACTTTTCTGATTCCTGCTGTCCAACTTTTCTTCTTATTAACTTCTATTGTTACTTTTAACCAAAACATATTTTCTCGCTCAGAAGGAGGATGCTGTTATTGCCATTTGGGCAGTCTACTTATTCACAGTGTCTAGCAAGGGAATAGTAGTTGAATTCCACAGGTAGGATTTCGTCCATTCACAGATGCTCCTAAATTGCCTTCTCACCCTTTTGAGCCAGTAAAATGTAATCCTGATCTTTTTACTTTTGCTGGTCAGAATATATGGCATCCTGAACTACCACTTGGATATCAAGAACCAAAGGGAAAAGCTTGTATTATTTCCATCATTTAGCTCCTTCAAAACACTGGTCCAGCACAAGGAATGTTCACCTGGCCTCTATAGCTAGAAAAGCTTTCTGAATCTTCGTGTAGATAAGAAGAGTGACAAAAATAAGACCTTAGTTTTACAGGAAAATTTAAGTCTCACTGTTATGGACTGAATTGTGTTCCCTCAAAATGCATATGTTGAAGTCCTGACATCTAGTATACTTCAGAATGTGACTATATTTGGAAATAGGACCTTTCAAGAAGTAATTAAGGTTAAATGAGGTTGAATGGGTGGGCCCCAATGCAATATGACTCAGGTACTCAGAAGCAAAAGAAGAGATACCAGAAACGCATGTGCACAGAATAAGAAGGCCATATGAGGACACACTGAGCCTAGGAGAAAGGCCTTAGGAGAAACCAAACCTATCAGCCTTTGATCTTGGACTTCTTGACCCCAAACTGTGAGAAAATAATTTTTCGTAGTTTAAGCCGCCCAGTCTATGGTATTTTGCTATGGCAGCCCTAGCAAACTAATAAATCCACATAAGGCAAATATGTGCCAAACTATACAAAGACTTAGGAACATTATTGTGATTACGATCTGGATCTTTGAGTCAACTTTAGGTCGAATTATCAAGTACTTAACTGTATATCTCCCATGTGCCAGGCACTATCTCTTATTTGTTGATTTTTACTCAGATCATTTGATATAAGTTATTATAATTCTCTTTATCCAGTCACTGAAATTGTGCTTCATGAAGGTTAAGGGAATGGCCCAGGGTCAGAGCTAATAAGTGGTAATGGCAGGAATCAAACTTGAGTTTTCTGAATTCAAGTCTCGTAATCTTTTCACTGAAGTATGCCTTTCCTCTCAATTATACGTCCATCCTTTACAAACAGACTGGCTAAAGGGTGAATTTATAAAACACATCAAATGCTTCTTACAGTGATCTGCTTTCTAAGAAGACACTGAAATCAATACTATGAGAGTTATATGCCTGTTTATTTAGATGGTTAAAAAAAAAAAAGAACTGGATTTTTGCAAAGCCCTGTCATGGGGATTAATGCACATAGAAACAATAGATTGGGACATTTTAGATTAAAATCTCATACGTATAGTAACATAAAAAATAAACTTAAAAAAACATGAACCTGACATCTCATAGTACATTCTTATTTATTCAAATAAAATAGGTCTAGCATATGTGAAAAATAAAAATACTGGACACGTAATATATAATCACTTCTTAGGCAGATATTTTTACTTCCGAAGCTGAAATATTACGTTATCCTTTCTTTTTCAGATGGTTTTTCTATTAATAGGTTTGCCATCTGGCCCTTTACTTATGTATTGTGTTGTAAGAATGCCACTAAAAATGCTTGTAAGATTCCAGTGTCTCTGTTATATTTCAGAAATATACTCATTTTTCTTTGTTAGTTTTAAAAAAAGACTATTATGATTAGGAAAATTCACTGTAATCAGACTGAGTATATCCAAGGCATAATCACATCATTCTTCTTCAAATTCACTGAACACCTTTAATTAGGATTTCAAATTGCTTTACTTGATGTATCTGAAGTTATTTAAATAATTCTAGCAAGATTAATAAGAAGCAATGACCTCCTGCTTTTGTAAAGGAAAAAAAATACTTGAAGTTATTTAGAAAGTTAGGGCTGCTGCAGAGTTCTGAATATAATCTTCAGCTTTTATCATAATTCAGGAAGGAAGAAGGGAGGGAGGAAAGAAGGAAGGAAGGAAGGAGGGAGGGAGAGAGGAAGGAAGGAAGGAAGCAGGAAAGGAAGGAAAGAAGGGAGGGAGGGAGAGAGGAAGGGAGGAAAGAAAGGAGGGAAGGAGGGAGGAAGGAAGGGATAAAGGGAGGGAGGGAAGAAGGAAGGAAAGAGGGTGGGTAAGGGAGGAGGGAAGGGAGCATTTCCTGTTTCATAAGATATACTGATTCCACCTTAAACTAATTTCCCATTGTGGCCTCATAATAACACTGTGGAATTATTCTTATTTTACAAATAAAGCAACCATGATGTCAGGATCACAAGATCAAGACCACACAGTTAATATATTTCAGACTGGAAATGAATAGACAGAAATGTGTCTTCATAAGGTATTTTCCTGTACTTTTCTCCCAGTAAGCCACATTGCTTCAAAATAATGGAAAATAATAATGCAACTTTATAGATTTCTTTTTTAGATTCATATAATGTTATTTGACAATTTTTGCAATGGTGTGGCATGGAAGAAGCCCAGTCTTAAAAAAAAAATCCATGTTCTAGATTGAGTATATAGTTCCAGAGTGGGGACCAGAAAGTATTTTCCTCATTTCTTTTATTTTCAGAAAGAAGTATCCAAGGAACTGAAAACACAGTGGCACAGTTAAGGTGGTTATAAACCCTCGTTAAGGTGGTTTATGAACTGAAAAGAATAAAGAGCATTCATCTTTAATAAGTTTTCTAAGGTGATTCCACTCCTCACAGCCAATATTGGGGGGGAAACATACAAACCTTATTATAAATATATTGTTAATATTATCAACTGCATGCACTTTTTTTTTCATCTGTAGACATGCTGCTTCTTTTGAACCAAACAGATTATATTCAAAAGGAACAGAAAATAATATTAGTACTATATGTTAGATATTGAATCATAAAGACAGTAGGCTTCTGATTTACCAACTTACTATTTATTTTTAGTGCTTATATATGTAATCGTATGAGACAGAGAGGAAGAGATGGGGGTGAGGAGATAAAAAATGACCATAGTGACATGCATGAACCTCTGGGATTATAGATTTTTTTTCATTGAGTAACCAAGATCAAATAAAAAGTATAGAGGTCTTCATCATTTAGTCTGTGAAAATTTACTATATTTAAATTTTTTATTAAGCTACCAATATTCTTAACTAAGAGCATATATAATAAAGCCATAATAAATGGGGAGAAACTTACAGATAATAACTAATAAGTATAAAATATCTCTAAAGGTAATAAAATATCAGAAATTAGCTATTGGTTAGGTTTAGTGACATACATAATTTTCTGATACGTCAATGTGTATAAGAATCAACATTCTTCTATTTCTACTGCCTTCAAAATTGTCTTTATAACTGAAATACTAAATGGAGCTTCCAATTTTCTTATATATAAAAGAAAAAAATGGTGACTAAATGTATATTTGATGTTCAATGACTTTGTAATTTATAGCATTATGAATCATCCTATGAAGATAAAGAAAACAATAAAGTCAGCTTTTGGCATTATTTGCTTTAAATAAATGTTTATATATAATTCTCCTCCAAGGCTGGTGGGTATAAAAAGAATGTATTTGGAAAAAAAGCAAATGAGTATTATCATTAAAGGCATATGTCAAATCACTTTTGAAATTTTATCATAAAAACTTCAAATCTTACACTGCTTGCAAGTTCCATATGATATTATAAGCTACTAGTAGTACATTTGAATTTGTCTAATTGTTCTTCTGTTGTTTGGCCTGCCAGCAACATTAGCAGATGAAAAAACACTGGACTGAGAGTAAGGGTCTTGTCCTGAACCAGCCATTAAGAGAGACATGCTGGGCATGACACTGAAAAGCTCTGAAGTTCATTCATAACAATGGATGACATCTGCCCTGCCAAATACACAAAATGACTAGCAGATTCAAAGGAGGTAATATATCTGAAGGATTTTCAGAAACGTAAAATGCTACGTAATATGCAAATTATTTTTTCCTCCTTATTTTATTATTAATCAATTTATTTATTTTGGTGGTTATGATAAAGAAGAGAAAGAGGGAAACCAGATTGAGAATTTAGGTTATGTGATTTCTTTGCATTTGTCTAGGGTGGGGAGTAGTGTCAGGGAAGCTGAAAAAAAAACAGTTATCCTGAAAAACAAAAGTTGCTTTAAGGTCTTCTAGTTCTTCTATAATTTTTTAAACCACATTTTTTTTCTACAATTTTATAATTTATTGCTTGTCTTTTAAAAATAGGATAATGGGCTGGGCGCAGTGGCTCATGCCTGTAATCCCAGAACTTTGGTAGGCCAAGGCAGGCGGATCACCTGAGGTCAGGAGTTTGAGACCAGCCTGGCCAACATGGTGAAACCCTGTCTCTACTAAAAATACAAAAATTAGCTGGGCATGGTGGTGGGTGCCTGTAATCCCAGTTACTCAGGAGGCTGAGGGAGGAGAATCACTTGAACCCGGGAGGTGGAGGTTACAGTGAGTTGAGATCGTGCCATTCCACACCAGCCTGGATGACAAGAGTGAAACTCCATCTCAAAAAAAGAAAAAAAAAAGATAAGTGATTTATTACATTTTCCTTACCAATCAGGGAAATAAATTTGTTACTTTATTATTCATTTTTCTTCATTAAAAAGAAGCGATCTATTTCACAGAGATGTAATTTCTCAACCCCTCTTGAAATTAATGTATTTAATTGTATAATTATACAGGATGAGTACAGATACAAACAGCTAAGGGATATTTTCACTCCTGGGCATGCTCAAGGATTCATATACATGACCATGAATTATTGCTAGCTTCTTTTATAAGGGAGCAAATTGGATGCCTAGTTCATGTACAGAATTCAATTAAGAACAGAAAGAATTTCACTAATTAGAAAGATTTATAGTTGGCAAAGAAGGGTCAGAGTGCATGTCATTTTTCTGTATAGTTTATAGATTACCAGTTGCCTTTGCAATCCTGTCTGGTAGAAATTGATAAACTCTTTTAATAGTACAAACCCATCAGAGGTCAAAGTTAGAGATTCCACTTCCCTAGTCCAGAAAGGCATCCCTATTCCATCTGGGGTGAATAAATAAATTGCCCACATGTATATTGTCATTCAAATCCTAGATATTATTTAAAGAGATGAGATAACAAAAGCCCATTCTGGCTCTAATTTACCTTTTGAACAAGACATTCACTGTTAAACCAACATGCTACATTTTTCATCATAGACATCTAAGGGTTTATAGTTCCGAGTATTATTTCAATGGACTATATCCCAGGTGACTTAGGCATCTACCGCCAGTCCCCTGCCACGCAACCCCCTACCTCCTTTCCATTGCTTTGGTACTGTATTAAGACAGGATGCTAGGAAGAGAACATATGCAGTTTAACGTCTGAGTGCAAAGAAATGATGAAAACAGATACTTAGACGTACAGCTCTCAAGTATCCCCAATGTGATGAACAACATTAGAGAGATATTGAGCAAACAAGACACAAAACAGAAATAGGTGTGAAAAGCTGAAAGAGAAAAAGTCAGCACAACTGATCTTACGGTTCACAGCTTCTTTCCATGTGGGTTTATCACAATGGAAATTATGTCTCTCTTCTTTCATAAAAAAAATGGTTTTCTCTGTAAAAATGTCTATCCCACATGAATACATCTAAACTTGATTAAAACAATAATATTTAAGCAAAAATGATGTTTAAGCCAGCATATCTACCTCTCATAGGCATTTGTAGAATCTTTACAAGTTACTGTGCACATCAAGTGGGAGTAAATAATTACTTTACTTTGTTTTCTGCTTTAATTGAATAAGTTTTGCTCATGTTGTGATAACAGGTTTATTTGAAAGTGAAAGTAATTTGTTATAGAACAGCAGTTTTATAAATGGAAACTTCTACAACAGAACATTGTGAGGTGTTTAAATATTAACCAGACATATTACTCACTCTTTACACTAAATTTCAGAAACTTAATACAAATTAAGTACATACTTTGTTGCTAGATCTTGCTTACCAGTGCTAAGAAATCCACAATGTTCAATTCTAATTAAAAATTAAATTGAACTGCAATTCCCTGGAAACAAGGGCTGATCAGACTCAATAAGCTTTACTTAATTTATTTCAGAAAGAAAATAATTGAATTGCTCATAGACAAAGACAAAAAATGCTTACAGTGTTAAAGAAATATATGCTTCTGAATCTTTTGTAATTTTATTCTATTTTTAAATGTTCACAGCTGATTGCATGTTTCATATTTATGTCTCCAAATATTCAAGGGTACAAGAATATTCCAGACACCTTTATTTTTATTACTCTCAATTTCTATACGTATACTTACTAGGACTGCCCCATACATAACATACGTTAACATTTAAAAATTTAAACAGGTATAGAAATACTATTATATTTCACTATAATTTATTTTTCTAATTGAACTAGTACTTTCAAAAAGGACTTTTCCAAAGTCCTTTTTTATTCCAAAGTCCTTGACTTATTTAATTGTCACAACTACTCCAGGGGATTTTTAAGATGACTCATTATTTTTCTTATTTGTATATTTTTTAAATTTAATAAATTGTCACCCTGGGAGGGGCTGTGATTTTTCTATGGTTACAGATCTCTTCATAGTGACAATAGAATACTGGTTTTAAACAAATTTTAAAATGGAAAAATAACCTTAACAGGAATTAAGAGTATACTATTGGGCAAAGAGCGAGCAAATCTTCCTGTCTTTGCATTTCCAATTCTTGTATATGAGGATTCAGATTGAGATCACAGTGGGCCTACCACAAGTCTGAGAAATCTGTAGGTTCCATATGGAATGGCTTCATTTTCAGAAAGAATGTTCCTTGGTTACAAACTTGGATTAAGGAGTGATGATTCTAGAATAGTCCTATAGAGTATCTCTAAGAAGTTCTGGACTTCCAGGTTGGAGTGCAGTGGCATGATCTTGGCTCACTGCAACCTCCTCCTCCAGGGTTCAAGCGATCCTCCTGCCTCAGCCTCCCTAGTAGCTAGGACTACAGGCATGCACCACCACGCCCGGCTAATTTTTATTTGTTTGTTTGCTTGTATTTTAAGCAAAGATGGGGTTTCACCATGCTGGCCAAGATGGTCTGGATCTCCTGAACTCGTGATCCGCCTACCTCATGATCTGCCCGCCTCAGCCTCCCAAAGTGCTGGGATTACAGGCACGAGCCACCGCGTCTGGCCGCTTTGGACTTTTATATAAGAACAGAGACTCAGATTATTGGAGGTGTCTGGAGACAAAATGAGTATGGATTCTTTTTCAGAAGATAAGAGTTTGTGTAGGAGGAACGTCCACCTGTCAAGGAATTCATAAGTCACCCTGGCACTCGGTAGTAGTTTTACCTAAGTACATTTTTCTAACGGTATTTGCCTTATATAGGTAAAATAAATAAGATAAATGAGATAATATAAAATAATACTTTGAAAAAGGAATATGTAAAATAGCATCATTTTCATCATTAATGTAGCAATGTACTTTTTACCAAAGGATCTCAAAAATGTTTAAGAAAATAAAAAAGTGTGTGTAACAATGTTGGATGGGCACATAAAATCAGAAAATAGAAGAAAACCCCAAAATCATGAGGTAAATATTTTAATGAACATTGAGTAAGCTGGAAGAAAAATAAAACATATACATTTTTACACTAAAAGAAAATAGATAAATTATTGTATTGAAATCAAAGATGTTTGAATTGGATATAAAGAGAATGAAACCCTAGCAATATGTTTTTTATTAAAAAAAATCTTAAAAAAATTAAAGATTTGTGAAAATAAGCAAATAGATGCCAGCAAATTAAAGGCAGAGAAACAAATTCATATAAAAATGTTAAATTAGAAGCAATAAAGATGGAAGGTATATATTATGTAATGAATAAACATTAAAGAAATAAATACGCCAGGTGCGGTGGCTCACGCCTGTAATCCCAGCACTTTGGGAGGCCGAGGCAGGTGGATCACCTGAGGTCAGGAGTTTGATACCAGCCTGACCAACATGGAGAAACCCCGTCTCTACTAAAAATACAAAATTAGCCGGGTGTGGTGGTGCATGCCTGTAATCCCAGCTACTCGGGAGGCTGAGGCAGGAGAATCACTTGAACCTAGGAGGTGGAGGTTGCGGTGAGCCGAGATTGTGCCATTGCACTCCAGCCTGGACAACAAGAGCAAAACTCTGTCTCAAAACAAAAAAAAGAAAAAGAAATAGATGAAGAATGTGCCATAAACCTGAAAGCACTAAACAAACCTAAAGGCAAAGTAAACATGTATTTGACATTCATGATAGAATTCATAAATAGCATTACATAAGAGATGTACATCTTTCAGAATTGGACAAATTCTGAAAGTCAAAAATTGTAAGAACATACAGGAATTTAACAGTTTAATAATAAAGTTCAGTTAGAGAGAGAATTACGTTCCTTGGAGAACACATACACACACATACACATACACACACACACACACACAAACACACACACACACCATGTAAGCATTTTACAAAATATTCTATACATGTGGCCACAAGGGGAACCTTGTAAAAAGTATAACTAGATTCTTATTGACCATATTATTTATCTATTTAACATATCCAATTAGAAATTAATAATAAAATAATGAAGAAAATTAACTGATTCTCAAATAACTTTGTATCACAGAGCAAATCAACAGCATCTAGAATGCAATGAAAAGTAAAATATGTAACAATGAAACTTTTGGAACACAGTGGAACCTATGTTTATAGTTTAGTTCACGTATAGTTTACATAGGAACTTAATTCTCATTTTAAGAAATTAGAAAAACCAGTTCAAAATTAAGTATGATAAAGGAATTATTTAATATAAAAGCAGAAAATAAAGGAGAAAAGCATAAAATTTCAAAATTTATGAGTCTGAAAAGTATTTGCACATTATAGTATCTGCAGCATTAAGAATGGAACAAATTTGTCACAACTGACAGCTAGCTGAAGGTTGCAGCATCTGCATAAACTAAATATTTCCAGAGTAGTTTGACCATGTCCCTAGACTCAAATCAGACAAAATATCCAGCAGTGGAGCATCTGGTCTGGCAGCTGCTGAGCACACCCTGCGAGTTGAAATGAGCACCGGCTTCATGGGGAAACAAAAGAGGAGACTGCCACAGGAAAGGCCTTTAATAAAGCCAACAACAGGCAGAAACAATGCCAAATTAATATAGAAATGAGTACAGGCATGTGTCATTTTGTCTCAATTATAAAAGCCAAATCTGCAAAGAAGAGAGTCATGCCAGACTTGCATATAGGGTTTCAATTATTGAATATTTAGGTCATAAGCATGTGGACATACATACATAGCTGTAACTTCTCCAGAGAGAAGATAATGGAAAAGAAAGAAGGGTCAGTATGTTCCATATCGGGATAGTTGAAAAGAAGGAGAGTATCCACTAATAAATTCATTTCCGAATATCCAAAAGCTTATGACTCCTGATTATGACAGACACTGATGTGAAAGAAACCAGACAGATAATTTGCATGGAGTGGTATTTCTCTTCCCTTTCTCTTTTCTCTTGTCTGGAGCAAATAACGATACTTTTTCATTCTTGAATTCATAATGATTACTTTGTCTTGAAATTGTTAATAAGAAAATCAACATTTGGATTTGGTTGTATAGGTCTTTTACCTTTCTCTCATTTTCATATGTAAAAAAAAAAAAAATCCTAATGGTATGAAACTATCCACTCCCTTCACACTGCTAACATAATTTTACAAGGATTTCGGGCACAGAAGGAAAAGCCCCATGTTAAGCCACAGCCTGCTGTCCACTGCTGTCCTACTGGCTTCATATAACATCTAGAAAGGACTCTAGTAAAGTAAGGTAATTGATAAATTGTGAAATCAAATGGATGAAAAGTCACATCATTTCAGACTTGTAAATTTTTTTCACAGAAACTGCTGTAATATTTATTTCTAACCTGTGAAAAATATGAGAATCATGGTTATTATTTAGTTTCTCTGGTAGTATGCTCCCTAAGGGGAATGGAAATGGGAATGGAGGCCAAACCAAAAATTCTGCAAGTAACGCTATGTGCGGTAGTTTAAGAGAAATATGATAACTGAATTTTTATACAAAATCTTAGAAAGAAACTAATATATAACCATAAGGTTATCTAATATGGAGACTCATGTCAGATGTAGCTATACATTTTAGGAGTAAGAAAGTAGAAAAATCAGATGAAAAAAATATGGGAAATTTTTCTTTGGTGGCATACTCCTTGTTAAAACCATGCAAAACTCAAAAACTTCTTAAAGTATGAAGCTACTAGTTTCAGTAGTCTTAAAAATTATATGATTTTTATACAACTTAATTACTTAAATACAAGGTTTTATCCTTGGAAATGACCACCATTTATTGAATATCTGTCTATATCCTTATATATACTTTGCAGTTGAATCTACACAACAATGCTAAAAGATAGGTGTTATTAATTCCCTTTTGCCAACGATTTCTGGGGCCAAAAATTTAAGTAACTTGTCTAATCAATCAGCATAAAGTAGTGGGGCTGAAAAAACACAAACAAAACTACGTCTGTTTTCAAATCTCATGTCTTTTCAGTCATGCCATGTGTGTGTTATGTGTATGTTAAATGTATTCCCCCAAAATGATTTTCACCTAAAGCCATATCTACAAATTATTCATTGTACCTGTCAATGTCTTTTATTATCAATGTTTATTGCTTCAAATATTTCCTTTCAAGTAATCTTTGAAACATAATTTTTCTCTTCCTCTTGATCTCCTTTAATTTTCATATATCCTTTCAATCCTTTACTCACAAATATTTATGAAAAAATATACACACACACATACACACACATATATACACACACACATGTTTAGACAAGTCGATAAACACACACATGCAGATACATTTATATTTGTGACTGCATTTAAATTGAGTAAGTACCAGACCTATTGCCCCAGTACTTATAAAATATCTCTCTACTACATACTATTTTTAACATACTGTACTATACTAGAAAATAGCATTTTCTAACATACATTATTATTTTAGAAAATCTCATGTTAAAGTAGAAGGTATTTTTAGTAATACAGCATATTTAATATATTTTAAAATCTATCTTTACCTTTCCATAATGTCTGTTCTATCGATTTAGCCTATATATGGAGATGAATGAATGTACTATTTGCATTTCCTCAAAGAAAGCATATATTAACTACTCCATATTTCAAATGGCATGAAAAGTTTATTGAAAAAGTTTACTAGAGTGCCGGATGAATCATAATTATTATTGTAAAATCCCTTAAGCCCCAACTGGACTATCATTAATTAGGATGGACAAATAATAACGATCTAAAAGTGAATCCATTGAAATACATATGTCAGTGAGACAAATGTTTGCCGTGGATTTATTCTTACCCATCATTCACCCTAAAAATTCATTAATTTTCTTCCTCTTTCTGTATTACTTAATTCCTATGGAATTATACAGTCCAAACTATAATGCTTTGAAGATTGTAATAACTTAGGCTCAGCAGAAAGATTCTTAATAGAGAATTATAGATCGGATAACTCAGAGTACTTAAATAATTACCCACATTTAAACATGAGAAATTATTTCTTTCCCTTCTTACCTTAGGAATGATTACTGCTTTCTGCATCACCATGATCAAATTCATTCTATGCTTTATCTTCTTAAAGTAAATTAAACCATCCCTCATGCCTCTGGCTAGCAGCTGGCCAGTTACAAGCGCAGAGTTAATTAGTTAACGGTGTCCCCAACTGGAAGGGCAATAGAGTTTATCATATATGCATATCTTTCTTGTGTTTTGTTTCCCTCCAGGTTCCAAGCAAACAGCTTCATATCCTCAGACTGTGGAAGCATCAAAATTATTGAGTAATCCACAATGAATATCCACTGTTACTGGTGTTACTTTAGAGATATATTCCATTCTTCACTTAAGAAAAGGAGAGGATTATTTTGGTCCAGTAGAATTTCATCTTTCACATTCTTTCTGGTATACATCAGTTGTTATCAATCCTGCCAAAATTCTGTATTTCAGTAATTATTTTCTTCCTATTTCTCTTCTGCACCCATTCTCATTACATCAATGGGCTAAATCACAGCTAATTGACTATGCTTTAGTATGAGTTTTCATATTCAGTGAATCAGAAATGTATAATACAGAAATTGGAATTAACAATGTTTTAAGAATGCAAAACAGAAAAGACAGCTACATGCGTTTTTGCAGTATTTATGTATTTATTTATTTATTATACTTTAAGTTCTGGGATAAATGTGCAGAAAGTGCAGGTTTGTTACATAGGTATACATGTGCCATGGTGGTTTGCTGCACCTATCAACCCGCCGTCTACGTTAGGTATTTCTCCTAATGCTATCCCTGTCGGGGGGTTTGGGGACAAGGGGAGGGATAGCAGAATCTCTGGGACACAGCTAAAGCAGTGTTCAGAGGGAGATTTATGGCACTAAATGCCCACAGGAGAAAGCAGGAAAGATATAAAGAACTAGAGAAGCAAGAGCAAACAAATTCAAAAGCTAGCAGAGGACAAGACATAACTAAGATCAGAGCAAAACTGAAAGAGATGAAGACACGAAAAACCCCTCAAAAAAGCAAAGAATCAGACCTGGTGTGGTGGCTCACGCCTGTAATCCCAGCACTTTGGGAGTCTGAGGCAGGCGGATCACCTGAGGTCAGGACAACCTCACCTGAGGTTGAGACCAGCATGACCAACATGGAGAAACCCCATCTCTACTAGAAATATAAAATCAGCTGGGCATGGTGGCACATGCCTGTAATCCCAGCTACTCAGGAGGCTGAGGCAGAGGAATCTCTTGAACCCGGGAGGCGGAGGTTGCAGTGAGCTCAAAATAAATAAATTAAATAAATAAATAAATAAATAAATAAATAAAATAAATCCAGGAGATGGTTTTTTGAAAATATTAACAAAATAGACTGCTAGCCAGACTATAAAGAAGAAAAGAGAGAAGAATCAAATAGACACAATAAAATATGATGAAGGGGAGATCACCACTGATCCCACAGAAATACAAACTACCATCAGAGAATACTATAAACACCTGTATGCAAATAAACTAGAAAATCTAGAAGAAATGGATAAATTCCTCGACACATACACCCTCCCAAGACTAAACCAGGAAGAAGTTGAATCACTGAATAGACCAATAAGAAGTTCTGAAATTGAGGCAGTAATTATCCTACAAACCAAAAAAAAGCCCAAGACCAGATGGATTCACAGCCGAATTCTACCAGAGGTACAAAGAGGAGCTGGTACCATTCCTTCTGAAACTATTCCAAACAATAGAAAAAGAGGGAATCCTCCCTAACTCGTTTTATGAGGCCAGCATCATCCTGATACGAAAACCTAGCAGAGACACAACAACAAAAAAGAAAATTCCAGGCCAATATTCTTGGCGAACATCAATGCGAAAATCCTCAATAAAATACTGGCAAACTGAATCCAGCAGCACATTAAAAAGCTTATCCACCACGATCAAGTCAGCCTCATACCAGGGATGCAAGGCTGGTTCAGCATATGCAAATCAATAAACATAATCCATCACATAAACAGAACCAATGACAAAAACCACATGATTATCTCAAAAGATGCAGAAAAGGCCTTCAATAAAATTCAACACCCCTTCATCCTAAAAAGTCTCATTAAACTATGTACTGATGGACCATATCTCAAAATAATAAAAGCTATTTATGACAAACCCACAGCCAATATCATAATGAATGGGCAAAAGCTGAAAGCATTTCCTTTGAAAATCAGCACAAGACCAGGAAGCCCTTTCTCACCACTCCTATTCAACATAGTATTGGAAGTTCTGGACAGGGCAAAGAGAGAGAAATAAAGCATATTCAAATAGGAAGAGAGGAAGTCAAGTTATCTCTGTTTGGAGACAACATATTTAGAAAACCCCATGGTCTCAGCCCAAAAACTCCTTAAGCTGATAAGCAACTTCACTAAAGTCTCAGGATACAAAATCAATGTGCAAAAATCACAAGCATTCCTATACAACAATAGTAGACAAACAGAGAGCCAAATCATGAGCAAACTCCCATTCACAATTGCTACAAAGACAATAAAATAACTAGGAATACAACTTACAAGGGATGTGAAGGACCTCTTCAAGGAGAACTACAAACCACTGCTCTAGGAAATAAGAGAGGACACAAACAAATGAAAAAAAAGATTCCATGCTCATGGATAAGAAGAATCAATATCATGAAAATGGCCATACTGGCCAAAGTAATTTACAGATTGAATGCTATCCCCATCAAGCTACCACTGACTTTCTTCACAGAATTAAAAAAACAAAAACAAAAACAAGAAAAACTGCTTTATATTTCATATGGAACCAAAATAAGAGCCCATATAGCCAAGACAATCCTAAGCAAAAAGAACAAAGCTGGAGGCATCATGCTACCTGACTTCAAACTATACTACAAGGCTACAGTAACCAAAACAGCATGGTACTAGTACCAAAACAGATATATAGACCAATGGTACAGAACAGAGGCCTCAGAAATAACACCACATCTACAACCATTTGATCTTTGACAAACCTGTAGTATTTAAGTTGTTCTGCATTTTCTGTTAATGCTTACACTGGTGTCATTACTTTGAAAGAATCTGCTTAAAACTTAGTTTCAAAATTAATGATGTATTCCATTTTACTTGCACTTAAAAATGTTCCGATATATAGCCCCAAATGTAGTTTAAGGGAAATAGAAATATTTAACCAAAGGATAAAAATAAACAACAATTTGCACCTCATGAAGGTATAACGTATTTCACAGAAGTACATTTTCCATATACATGAAAGTTCTTATAAGCCTCAAAACTGTTTTCCTGGTTAAGTTCAAACAAGATAGCTTAATTCTGATTTAAATGAACCCAATATAGAAATGCACAGAATACAACTGAAAGAAAGGGAGTATTTTCCTGAAGGCAAGACCACTGGAAAGAAAATAACAATTTTAGGCTGAGACAGAGTGTTCCAGCAGAACTGGGAGTGAGGGTTTGAGCAAGCAGAGAGATTTGAAAATTTGATGGCTTTTTAGATGTATAGTTGGATAATATTAACCCAAGAAATATGAAGTTCAAAAGGAACAATAATAAATTTTTATTCTCTCTTTTATGAGATTCTCACTTCAAAGTTTAAAGAAAGTTATTATTACTTTTTAGAAGTCTGTTGATTTTTATCAGATTCCTGAAAAGTGATCTTCATTCTCCAAGAAGTCACAACTAAGATGTAAAATCTGGCATCAAAAGCAATGAAATGAAAGTGTTTGGTCAGGAATATTATGTCTGATAATTTATACTAACAAAATAATTAAACAAGTTTCCACATCCCTCCAGTTCATTGCTCCTCAAGGTCACCATGCAGAGTTGCTTTACCACAGGTTGATTTTGAATGGGCAACAGTTTCACTAAAGACCTAAATAAAGCCCAAGAAGAGAATATGAAAAATTCATTCATTAAATACAAGTATTTAGCCACTTTGTTTCCCTGTCTTATTTGAAAAAGTTATAAAATGAAAATGCATAGTTTTTTAATTCAACTATCATTTAACATGTATTTATATGGGATCCCTATATGCCAAGCATTGTTGTAGCATCTGGAATACAACAATTAGCAAATATGAATATGCAACTCCTTTCAGCCACTTTTCAATGGGAGACAATGTATTCATAGTTATTAAATCTTCAGAATTCATCATATGTGCCAATACCAGATTTTTACATAGGAGAAATTTAAATATTCATTATGTAAAATGAAAAGCATGCCCATTGCTTCTCTGAAAGTTAACTTATTCCAACCTACATTGTTATGGGTATGTGCACAGACAATAATATAACCAAATGAAGCTTACATGTGGGTATGTTAGTATCACTATTAGGACTCAATAACTGGCCTGCAGTATGGGCTGTAATGGCAGTCCATAAGCAACATAGAGCAATATAAAAATGTGAATTACCAATGGTTAGTGGGTAATACCACAATAATAAGGTTGTCTGAAAATGTAGCAAAACTTGACTGAAAATTGGAGAGAATGTGATAAAGACATACTTACCAACTTACACAAACAGGGAAAGGCAATTTTGTCACATAAATAATTCTTGCTTAGGAATTAATGGCTGGTTCATAAATGTTTTTCTACAAAACAAATCATAAAGTATTCCCAGAAGATGAGGACATTTTTGGCAGTCCATGGTGAAAATTGCAGTTTGAGGTTACAACACTCATGGAAAAAACTATCCCATGTTTTGGAATTTTATTCTGGTGATGGTAGCTGATAATTCATTTTAATGTACTAACACGGCTAAATAAAACATAGGAGTGCTATGTTGAGCACTTAGTTACCTATTGGCTTTTGGCCGAAAACTATTGTTTAGGAGCAGGAGTTGGCAAACCTTTTCTTTCAAGGGCCAGATAGTAAATATTTTAGGCCTTGCAGGCTATAAGGTCTCTGTTGTAATGACTTGACTTCTGCTGTAGCACAAAAGGAGCCACAGATAGTACCTACAGGCCAGTAAGTATATTCCAATAAAACTTTATTTACAAAAACAAGCTGTGTGTGAGTCAGATTTGGCTCATCCTCCAGTTATTCAACTCCTGCTACAGGACCCCTCTGTGGCCTCTTCTGTAAGCCTAATAGGGGAAATATCCAAAAGTTCTAATGGCCATTCTGAGTCTTCTGCTCCTGCTGCTCTTCCATTGCCTCTGCCTACCTCTCAGTCAGAAAATGAAGCAGTTCATCCCCTGAAATGCTCAAAATCAAATCACTTCATTTCTGTTAGTAAACCTCTGAGAAGCAATAGTGGACCCAATGAATATCCTCACTCAATTTCTTAATAAAATTAATTGTACTTAATGTTATTACTTAGCAATTTTACCGTGAGCATATTCAAAATACAGTGTTGACACAGAATAAACATTAAGGTTTGGATATGGCCGTTAGAAGGCTGTCTATAGATTTCTCTTCATAAATCTATATGGGACTTGAAGAATAAATATATCTCCCAAAAGGAGGGTGGAGATACTGGTCCTCTTGGAAACTAAGTCTGAGCTTCCTGTCAGCCAGGGTAAAAAGAAAAACAAAGGGCTATAATGGTGGCTTTTAAGCAGAAATGAATATCAAAGTTACGGGGAACCTGTTTAAACATATGCATGCCTAAGATCATCTTATTTGAGATCCAGCGTGGCAAGTCTATGGTGAAACCCAGTTACTTCTGAGCCCTTGAGATAGATTGTCTTCATGATGTGAATAATGCAGAATTTCATACGGGAAGTATTATTGGCAGTTTGAGCAGGACAGCTCTTCCATTTGTGGGGTTATCCCAACCAATGCAAGATGTAGGATCCCCTCCCCTGGCCATTTACTTTAATACATGTAGCACCTCCTAGTCATTATGGCAACTGAAAATCCTCCTACATTTTTCCAATGGGATATGGTGGTGGGCCATTGATTTAAGGAATACAGAGAAGTTAGTTATGGACTATATCTTCAGAGAGCTTGTAGCAGATTTAATATCATAGTCAAAGCATTGATGAATATACGACTCAGATTTTTATGAGACAATGTGGAAGGACTCACTAATCAGGCAGATATTTAAGGAAAGCTTCCCCTGATAGGAGAATGTAAACTAAGTTGGAAATTATCAAAACCCACTTGGCTGACTTTGTTGGCCACCAAGAACCTGCATTCCAAACAGAAGATACAACATCAGCAAACACAAAAGTGAGACTAGCCTGGGTTGGCATGAGGATTCAAGTCAGTTAGATTTCAACTCATGATGAAGTATGAGGCAAGGAATGATAAATGATAAGGCTGGACAGGTCAGAGTCAGATTATAAAAGTCATTGTATGATTGTTTTAGGGCTTTAGGAAATTGTCTGAAAGGTGTTTGAGAGTGCTGAGAGAGAGAGAGAGGGAGTGTGTGTGTGTGTGTGTGTGTGTGTTTGTGTGCATGTGTATCAAAAGATTTTAAGTAGGGAAGTATGATTGTCAGATTGTGTTTTCAGATAACACTTTGGCAGCAACACAGAAGACATGTGTGAATGAAAGAAGACTAGAGCCAGGGAAAGCTGGACTTGTGAAACAGAAGCACAGTTGGAAAGGAAAGGAAGGATTAAAGACATGCTGTAAAAGTTGAAAGCCTTAGTAATTTTTTTGTACTAGGGCATGCAGGAAGTCTGAGAAATCAAGGGTGACTTACTGATTTATAACTTGTGTAAGGAGGTATATTGCTGTACCAGTCAGTGAGGAAAAAAACACAGAAGTAGAAAGGGCACAGGAAAAGAAATGAATTCAGGTTTGGCCAGGTTGAGCTAAGGTGTTTCTGAAATGTCTAAATGAGTCTGTCCAGCACTCAGTGGGTTGAACTATAATGGATAATCCCACTTGGCCAACTTTGGTATAAGGTCAATGCTAGTCCTCTGTAGGATGAAGAATTGGAAACTCTCTTTGAACATACAGGGCCTGCACATAATCAGGTAATATTTTCTTCATTGGATATTATCTCATTTCTGAATTTCTGGAAATATATACTCATGTTAACATTTACTAGACACATTCTGTGCCATACACTCTTTTACCTGACTGCATGTATTGACACATGCAATTCTCACAGTAACCCTATGAGAAAGGTTATTTTAGTATCTATTCACATCTTAAATATGAGAAAACAGAAGCATAGAGGAACTAAGTACCTTCTCACTTCTACTCAGTCACACAGCTATTAAGAAGCAATCATGCTTTGACCCAGGTAGACTGCAGAGGGTGGACTGCACTATAGTGACTCACATGCATGGCAGACCCTCTACTGATCCTAATAATTAACTCTCCCAAATAATTTTTCTGTCAGACGAAAATAAAACAGCACTGAACGTTTTTGATACTCTTGACACAGTGGCCCTTGTTTGTGCTCCTTTGGATATGGCCATTAGAAGGTTGTCTATAAATTTATCTTCATAAATTATCTTACTTCTAATTCCAAAAAGTGAAACTTATTTTTTTTTGAAACTACAGATAATTTTAAACTTTAGAGTTAAACAGTCTTAGACTTGAATCTTGGCTCTGCAACCTCCAAGCTACGTGATCTTGGGCAAGTTGCAAAACTTCTCAAAGCAATAGGTCATATCTTTAGGTGACTGCTAATGTCTCCCATTTAGGATAATTGTGAGAATGACAAGGGGAAGTGCATATTTAGGACACTGTAAATTCTCAATATACCAAAGTGTTTACCAGAAAAGCTTTATTATAAGGTTGTTTTCCAGAACACCAGCAAACTTCAGCCTTATTTATCCTTTTTTTTTTCTATACACAGTGGTGAATATTAAAAATGTAAGTAAGTATCATACACCATAGCTGGCCAGGCAAGCTTGAGAGCAAATAAGTAGGTATTAAATCTTCAAGGAATAGAAGAACAACAAACTTGAAAAGTAAATGTAGTAAACAAATAATTCACTATGTTTTTCTTTTTGTCTAGGCTGGCTTGGTGCCTTTAGCAGCTTCTGCTTTACTGGCTATATTCTAGGCTTTCAGAGAACTTCTGCAGAATCCTCGTCAAATTCCCTGGTTAGAATTTTATGTCCCTGGATCTTACTCCTCTTGCCTATTACCTGTTGTAACCCGCCTGCTCGGTGTACCTGGACTAAGCTGTTAGAGTCGCTGTGCTTGGCACTGTGTGGCTTTGCACTAGGATGTCTTCTTTACAACTTCCTTTGGCTTCATGGTATGAATACTAAAGGCCAAGTAAGTCTAACTCTGTATTCACTTTGATCTATCAAACCTGAGTCTGCATATTAATTATTTAGTTTGTTATGGTATATAAAAATGCCATAAACTGGGCAGTTTATAAACAATAACAATCTATTTCTCATATTTCCAGAGCCTGGGAAACCTGAAATCAAAGCAATGGCAAATTTGTGTCCGATGAGGGTTCACTTTCTGGTTCATAGATGTCATCTTCTAGCTGTGTCCTCACATAGCAGAAAGAGTGAAAGAGGTCTCTGGGGTATCTTTAATAAGGGCATTGATCCCGTTTATGAGGACTTAACCCTCTAACTGACTCACCTCCCAAAGGCCTTACCTTTAAGACTATCATCTTGAGAGTTAGCATTTCAATGTTGGAATTTGGAGGGGGGCAGACACAAATATTCAAACCATAGCAGTTGTTGCTCAAAAAAATGTTCTGTTTGGAAAATATTTATATATGCTCAGAAGAAAAAACAGTTTGCCCATCTTTTTTTCCATATCGATAGTGCTAACAATAGCTACTATTAGCTGCTTTCTATATGTTATTTAAACATGAAAATAAATTTGTAACAATATATATTACACACACCATTCAGAAGATGTGACTAAAGCTCAGAGCTGTGGCTACTCTAAAGCCTTGTAGTTATTCAGTGTCAAAGTCAGAGTTTAACTCCATGTCTATCTGGTAACTACTCTGTAGCTCTGCTTCTGCAAAGCCTGTCTACTTATATAAATAAGTTCCACGCCAAGATAATTAATTGGAGTTAGGATCTTGAAAGGGCTATATCTTCCCCTGCTAGACTTAACACAGCCAAAATTACACTAAATCTTTTCAGAACAATAACCGAGTTCCTCTTTTTTTTTTTTTTTTTTTTTTTTTTGAGACGGAGTCTCGCTCTGTCACCCAGGCTGGAGTGCAGTGGCGCTATCTCGGCTCATTGCAAGCTCCGCCTCCCAGGTTCACGCCATTCTCCTGCCTCAGCCTCCCGAGTAGATGGGACTACAGGCACCTGCCACCAAGCCCGCCTTATTTTTTGTATTTTTAGTAGAGACGGGGTTTCACCGTGTTAGCCAGGATGGTCTCGATCTCCTGACCTCGAGATCCACCCACCTCGGCCTCCCAAAGTGCTGGGATTACAGGCGTGAGCCACCCGCGCCCGGCCGTTTTCTTCATTTTTATGTCCCTAGACCTTTGTACACAGCCTACCTCATGGTGATCAATAAAAAATTGTTGAATGGGTGACTGAATTATCAGAACTCCAGAATGAATATGGTAAACCTAGAATCCCCTCAGGTGTGTGTGTGTGTGTGTGTGTGTGTGTGTGTATCCCAACTCACAATCAGACTGCATTTATTGAGTCTCCATTTTAAATGTATCACTGACAAATAGTGACAATAGGTGGAAATATTATCAATGGGCCAAACCAAAGTGTTAAGCATTTTGCAGCTAGAATATACCAAGATAAAAAATGACAGCCCACAAAATCACTTTCTACACAAACATACCAAGTTTCTATCATTCAAAGTGCAGTTATATTTTAAAGCTGCCACAAAGATAAATACTGGCTCATATTCCCATGATCTAAAACTATAAATCAAAGTAGTCCTCGAAGACTTTAGGCAAGTGGGCAGAATCCTTCCTCAGGCTTAAAAGTTATTTGCTGGGTTTTGCTTTTCATTTTTGTTCATGTTCATTTAAATTCATGTAAGAATTTGTGCTGGTGGCAAACTCTGCATATACAGTCAACAGACTGATGCCTGGTGCATTTACTCAAATGACAAACGCACCAAAAGAAGGGCATCAGATGGGGAAGAGAGAGAGCACGTTTCAAAATGTGTGAAACAGTCAATGCAAATTCTGTTTTTCAAATGGCATTCTCTGAATAATTTTTAAAAAATACCTGTAAAGCTAACATATAAACTATTTTGGAGACTAATATGAGACTGAAAATAATTTAGAAATTGTATTTGCTTTGTGTATATGACTAAATGAGCCATTATTAGTATATATTCTTAAAACATGTATAAATAATAATTATCCTCAGCCTCTTATTCACTCAAGGCATACTTACTATACTGGGTAATTGCAGCTTTGAAACTCCATTGTATGTTTTCATGGTGATTATTTTCAGCAGTCTTGGTTTGTGGAAACTCTCCTCTCTTCACTACATCATTGCACTGATGTAATTGCATTAGTGGATATTCTATCTCATAAAACCCAAGGAATATTCAGGAGTCTTCATTCCTTGGGGTAAAGCTCTCATATGTTATATTTCCAAAGCTGCTTAATATTATCATCATATTTCTCTGGTATTTCATAGTTGACACATTATTTTGTAAAACACTTAAACTTTGTTGTTTTAATTATTTCTAGCTTGAATAACATATATAACCCCAGGTATGGCTAGGTATATATGAGTTGGAATAAGTTAATCAGTTAATTAATATTTTATATTCACTTAAAAAACTAGACATGCAATGTCTAATTACTTGGTAAAGCTTATCTTTCAGCAAATCAAATCACAAGATAAACCTATTTATCATTCTTCTTAAAAACATGCAAATATATAATAAGCATAGCAAATTGGAAAAGTCTAATTTAGATCAAAAGAACTATTGCTAGAATATTATTAGAATGAAATTACAAGAAACATTCAGTGAACTCTTAAACATTCAGGAGATCACATATCTTGGGATTCACAGCAAGTTAGTAGATTTTTTGGCTTTAGAAGAAACATTTGTGAATTTATTTTTTACTCCAATATTGATCCATTGACATACATATTGGCGAACCAAATAGACACATTTACACATCTAATTTCAGTTTAAAGGGAAGCAGCAGAGAATAAATGGTAAAATAGTTAATTACAATGCTTTTACATACACACATATATAATGAAATAAATGTATACATAAAATAAATCACCTTAGCACCATTGCCCAAGGAAATTTATATTGTTACTTCTCTAGTAAAGTTACTGTCTTGAGGAAATACTCAAAGAAGTAGAAAAAAAACACGCACACACGTTATCTTTCTCTATTCAAACTGAAGATACACATTTCCATTCACCAAGAAGACAAACAGATATGGAGATCTGGGAAGAGCCTATTCATGATATAACATTGTCTCCTGTGGCTATAGTGAGGTTTGCAATACTTCATTTCATATTTTAAATAAACTTTATGCCTAGCGTTCCATTATTGGAACACTAAGCATGTGGAAGCTATATCCTATTGCTCAAGGTCATCGCCAAGGTCTGATTGCAAAAATTCAAAAAACTGCAACCTCAGACACAAATGGGTTAAGATATAATTTTCATATTATAAAATCCACTAGTTTTAAGGTATAAATTTCAAGGAGTTTCAAAAACATATATATGCCCATGTAACCACCACCAAAGTCAAAGTATAGAATATTTCCATCATCCCCCAACTCCCAAATTTTTTTATGTCCATTTCTGTCAATACCCCAACTGCCAATTGTAGAAAACCACTGATCTACTTTCTCTCTCCCTAGATTAGATTTGCTTTTTCTAAATTTTCATATAAATGGAATCATAAAGCATGTACTCTTTTGGATTTGTCTCATTTTCATTCACATTCCATTGTATGAATATCTACAAATTGTTTATTCATTCACTTGGTGATGGATATTTAGATTGTCTCCAGTATGGGGCTTTTATGAATAAGCTGCTATGTTTTCATTTTTCTTGGATAAAAACCCAGGACTAGAAATTATAGGTTATACAGTAGGTTTACTTTTAAAATTGCCAAACTGTTTTACAAAGAAATTGTATTATTTTACATTCAGCAGCAATGTTTTAGAGTTCCAGTTGCTCGCATTCTTATCACACAGCCTTTTAATGCTAGTCATTTGATAGATTTATAGTGATGTCTGATTATGCTTTTTATTTCTATCTCCCTGACAATTAATAATATTAAGTATTCCTTCATAGACTTATTTGTCATCTGTATAATTTGTTTGTTTAAATAGTCTTTTCACTGGCTTTTTCTCATCTTACAGTTGTATTCTGGATATAAGTCCTTTGTTAGAGTTATATATTGAGAATATTTTCTCCCAGTCTGTGGCTTCTCATTTTATTTTGTTCTTTTGTTTGTTTTTTGAGACAAGATCTCTCTATGTTGCCCAGGCAGGATTCAAACTCCTAGGCTCAAGTGATCCTCCTGCCTTAGCCTTCTGAGTAGCTGGGACTACAGGCGCAGCAATCACATCCCAACTTCTTTTTACTCTCTTAATGTTGTCATTTGAAGAGCAGAAATTTTAAATTCTTATAAAATTTTATTTTTATTTTTTGGGGGGAGGGAGGCTATATGTGTTTTAAGAAAATCTTATAAAGGTTATAAAGGTTTTTTCACGTGTTTTCTGCTAGAATATTTTTAATTTTAGTATTTCCTTTTAAGTCTAAGATCTGTTCTGTTAATTTTTGAATATAATATTATTTCAGGGTCAAGGTTCTCTCTTTTTGGCACCTTTCGAAAATAAAGCATATGAGTGCATACCAATTTCTGGACTCTATCCATTGACATCTATTTATGTACTTATACTAGTACTACACTGCAGCTCTATAGAAGTCTTAAAATCAGATGGCGGTAATGCTCCAAATTTAAGTTTATTTTTAATGTAATATATATTCACGTAAACCTTAATAGAATGTCTGCTTGATCCTTAAAATCTAAAATTTCACAGAGCTATTTATATTTTTAAAATAGTAATTGATACTTACAAAGAAAGACATGCCAAAAATGTTAATTTTTTGCTAATTATTGCATCATAAAAATTACAAATTTAATATTTAACAGCTCATATTCTTACATAAACCATACAAAAGAGTTATTTAAATCACAATTTTGAAAAAGTAACAAATATATTAATCCCTAAAGAGATCAAGTTTTACCAGGTTTTTCAGCTCTCCTTATTTTATCACTTTCGGAAGACCCATAAATCAGCAGTTTTGTCTCTTTTGACCTCCTAAGTAGCCTGTTTTACCAAAATGAAATAGTAGAAAAAAGCTTCTTGGAAGACATCCAGAGTTCAAATGTTTGATGAGAACAGCATAAGTAGCTGATATAGTTTGGCAAGCATAGAGCTCAGCATTCCACTCAACATCCCACAATAATGCAAGTATGCTACCAGACTATTATCTAGGTTATATTCAGGGGTAATATTAATGTATTTAACTACCGCATCCCATGGAATGGACAAGTCAGAATGGATTCTAAGCAACTGGCTCAGGAAGACTGAGGTATGTTGGCTGAGTAACCACTTGGACGTAAGTCTACAGAAACACCCTTGACTAAGGAGCAGCAAGAAAAGCAATGGATGAAAGGATGGTTAGATAATTGGACTAATGATAAATAGACAAGATTTTTGATAGATTACTTGAAGAATCATGCATATTTTCCTTAAATGCTTAATTTGAGGTGTTATGATGGATACTTTGTGTTGGCTTGACTGGGCTATGGGGTACCTAGATATTTCATTAAACATCAGTCTGGGTATGTCTGTGAGGCTGCTTTCCCATGAGATTAACATTTATATTGGGAAACTGAGTAAAGCATATTGTTCTCATTAATGTGTGTGGGCCTTTTCCAATCAATTGAAGGCCTGAATAGAACAAAAATGTTACCATCCCTGAGTAAGAGAGGATTCTTCCTGCTTGACTACTTTTAAACTGGGACATCAAATTTTTCCTGTCTTTGTATTTGAGCTTTGATTGGCTTTTCCTGGGCCTCAAGTCTGATAAGCTTTGGACTGGACATACCCCATTACTTATCCTGGTTCTCGGGCCTTTGGACTTGGACTGGAACTACATCATTGGCTCTCCTGGGTCTCTAGCTTGCCAACTTGTTCTGCAGATCTCAGGACTTACCAGCCTCTATAATTGAATGGGCCAATTCCTCATGATAAATCAATCTCTCTGTCTCTCTCTGTCTCCTTTCTCCTAGTCTCTGTGTGTGTGTGTGTAAACTCTAACCCTACTAGTACTATTTCTCTGGAGAGCCCTGACTAATACAGGTGAAGATATTATTCTAGATGAGAGAAAAAAACAAAATCTAAGCAGAAAGTGTAATTCCTACAGCTGTTATGAAAATGTTGATTAAATCTAAAAATCTCACTCTCTTCCTAAACTTTGTGTAAGGAGAAAACATGTGGACATGTCCTGGCATGGTGGTAGTCACCTGTAATCCCAGCTACTTGGGAAGCTGAGGGAGGAGAATTGCTTGAACTGCAGAGGTTGCAGTGAGCTGAGATCGCGCCATTACACTCCAGCCTGGGAGACGGAGCGAGACTCTGGTCTCAAGAAAAACAAAAAAACATGTAGACATGTCTAAATCCTGACGAATTAAACATTAACATTGGTTAATTCTGTCTGATGTATCATAAGATGTTATATGATCATATAAACATGCAATGTTAGTAGTGAAATAAACAAATAATTAGAGAGTTAACTGTATAATAATATCAATAGATATCGGTAGCATTTTTGGGGAAAATTTTAGGAAAATAGAGCAAGTTACTCCTTTTTGAAAAAATTCACTTGCAATGATGTAGAAAGGGTGATTCAACACATATTTTCTAAGAATGTACTCTGTTCTACACAGTGTTCTAGACACTGGAGATTCAAAGGCAAATGTATCCATTCCATTTCTCATGAATCTGTCATTTCCTCCCTCTCCAACTCACAAGACGGAGACTTGCAATACCAGATATTGTAGGGCTTTCTGGATAAACTTTTAGCTCTATCTGTAACAATAAACTTGGAAAAAGCACAGCGTCGTGGGTAAGAGCACACACTCTGGAGTCAGACAGCATGGGCTTGAATTCAAACTCCCACAGTCATCATCTGTGTAACCTGGGCAAGTTATGTAACCTCTCTGTGTTTCAGTTCCCTTTAAAGTAAAGCTCACAGTACCTCCTTCAATGGGTTGTTATGAGGGTTACTGAGTTAATGTATTAAAAACTATTTATAAAGTGCATGGCGTATGCACTTTTAAAATGTTTACAATTTTCATTGTTTGGGGGTAGCTAAATGTTTCCTGTTGCTGGGTAAATGGATGTTAATTATATTATTTTTGCACATTGCTGGATATGTGAAATGTTTATTCATAATTTTTTAAAATAAAAATTCAAGAGAACATTAAGTACTGTTTATAACAAACCATTAAGCTTCTTTGAATTAATTTTAAAATAATTTATAGCACTTTCATGGGGAAATAGTTAACACTACTAAAAGAAATGAGGAAACATAAGGATACTATACGGAACAAGATAATAATGTTGTTGTTTTGTTTTGTTTTGTTTGAAACTAGGTCTCAGTCTGTTGCCCAGGCTGTAGTGCAATCTCACTGCAGCCTCAACCTGCTGGCCTCAAGGGATCCTCCTACTCCACCTCCGCCCCATCCCCACACCCCTCCACCCCCACCATACCCTCCGACTAGGGGCACAGACCACCCTGCCTTGCTGATTTGTTTTTGTAGAGATAGAGTCTCACTATGTTGCCCGGGCTGGTCTCAAGCTCCTCGAGCCATTCTCCCACTGTGGCCTCCCAAAGGGCTGCAATTACAGGCATGAGTTACCGCATCCAGCCTAGATAACATTGTTAATATGGTAATTTTACATGCAATAAATGTTAAAATTAATCTTCAAATGTTTCTAAAAGTATAGACAAACAATTTGGAGAAATAAGAAGACTGGCATTATCAAATATAAAACAGATATTAAAAAGCCATAAAAATAAAAGGTATGGCCTTATTACAGAAACAATCAAACAACAGAATAAAATAGACCCTCCAGAAGTCGATCCATAGGTATTATAGAGGTAGTTCTACAAATACTGGGAAATAACAAATCTAGTAAACGTTGTTGGAAAGCATTATTTTGGATCTTGGAAATTTGAAAGTTTTTAAAGCTCCAGGTCTGCTGAGTCTCTGTTGTAAAATCCTTTCTCACTTTCTGGGTAAATGTCAAGGCCTTAAACAGGTGCCTATGCTAATACCCTGGTTCACACTATAACCTTGAAGTTACAGCTTTCTGCCCATCGTGGACCATCAAGGCTCAGGAAGAGGATGCACAGTAAATCTCCTTGCCAGCCTCCTCCTCCTCCTTTTTCCACTGTTAAGCAGAGAAAGGAGACACAAGGCTTTATTTTTCCCTCTGGTCTGAATAAATCTGCCTTACTGCCATAGCATTTTCCACCATTCAAGAGTAATATTTACACCACTTAATATGGCAACCTGTATAACTAAAATGTGTATAATAAAATTATTTTCTTCTAATGTCAACAGATAAGTGCATTTTGCAATTATCTTTCATAAACATACTTGTTTTCCTGTGACCTCAGCTTTTATTCTCTTTCTGAATAAAAATTCAACACTCTTTTGAACAAGTTTTTACAACGTATTTTGAAAAATGTAAAATTACAAATAAAATATGCACTTTTAAACTTTACTTCACTTTGACATAGTATATTCTGGATAATATATTTTATGAATACATAGCACTTATTTTCTTAATCGAATTTACTATCTTTGAGGGTAGAAATAACTGGAGTGGTTAATATATATTAGTGATTTAATACATTAAATAGGTATTTTTCATAATATGATACACATAATAACATGTTAATGCTTTGCATTTTAAATACATAAACAATGAATGACATTTAAAATATAGATATAGATAGCACGGTTTATAAAATATGATACTGAAATGTAACTGCTTTAAATGTAATGCTTTACAGTTGATATGCCAATCTTAAAAATAAAAGAAAAACTTGAGGACAAAGCACAAGTAGCTAAATGAAAATTACATTATTATTTCTTTTCTTAGCTAATTTCCTATCAACAAACTACCACATGAATGAGTCACACTATCAGGTCAAATACGAATGAATGTATACTACTTCTTCATCTTGGAAGATCTCAAAGTATTCCTTATAAATAGCCACTTAAAGGTTTCTTATTTAAAAATGAGAAAATAATCAACAATATCACAGTATTGTTTTACTTTAACAAAATTTGGAAGTACTGATGATGACATTTTAAAATAGACTAAGAAGATGAGATTTTTCTATTATGAAGTATTCTGTGCAATGTACCTATTGTAACATGTGGTACAGCAGGTGCCATACCTTTTTAAAAAACAAGTAACCAATATTTCTGGGGAAAATTCTCCTATTGACTAGTGAGAAACTAAAAAGTTTTACAGGATTTTAAAATATTACCTTTGCCCTCTCTCAGAACCTGTGCTAATGCACTTTTTCTTATATTCTATAAAAAATTAAGAATAAAAAATCTAGAAAACAAATATTTCTAATAATGAAGAGACTGTTTTGGCATCTTTAATTTATGCCATCCATAAAGGTGCACATAATATGGGAGGCAAAGTATCCCATAGAAGCTGGAGTTAATGGAGTTACCTTTACACCATGGTTTTAAGGATATACTTTGTCTTTTGATGCACTGCCTGCAACAACACTGGGCGCTTTGTGTTACAATCTTGGAGTTAGACTGGCAGCCAGGAATGAAGATGCTGCATCATCAGCCTGGCCTTTTTTAGATTATTCAATCATCTAAGACCAGAGACCAAATGTAGGAGAATACCTTTGTTCTCAAATACAAGGACAACTGAGTTAGTCCCCAGTCATACATTACAAAAACAGGTGCTGTTATTATTTTAATTTAGTTATGTAATTTAATTATTATTTTAATTTCTTTTCCTATCTGTTAAGAAACACTATTAATTCTGTAAGATGGAATAATCTGATTCTTCACACCTTACAAGAATAGTCACTGCCAAATGAATGTGAATTCTGTAGAAATTTTAAGAGACAAAGAAAACAAATTGTTGGATTGATAAGCTAACTAAGAGCTCATTTTTTTAAAATCAGGCCTCCATACAAATAATCCTGGCTTCTTCTAAGCCATACATTAAGTCTTGCATTTAAGAAATATGAGACTTATTTTCCTTTTCCAAATGGAAGACATAATATAATCAGAATATAATAGTATAAGAAAATGAAACATTTCAAGATACCCCAAAAATTCAGTTTCCTGGTGATGAATGTTTTATTATAGCATCTTTTGTCAGTATCAAACTTCTAGAAGGAGGACCAAGAAAGGCAGCCTAAGCCATCCTTATACCTATATTCTGTAACACACCTATGCACACTAGCCCAAAAGCACATTTAAAGCAAGACAAAAAAAAAAAAAAAACAATGTAAAGGAAAAAAATTATCCTTTGCCATTTTCTTTTCCATTTCCAGGGCATTCCACTTCCATTTACTTATAACTGTGTTTCTTCTTCAAACTACACTAATATTATTGGGAAGAAACCCAATCGATTTCAGCAAAGACACGAGTTTTTTGATAATGGGACCGGTGAAGTTTTGAGGGTGCAAGGATAAATTTAAATTATTTTTTTTCCTGTTTATAAAAAGCAAATAGAACATTTTTGTCCTCCCTTCTTTCTTTAATGAGTTTCCTTGAGACATAGTGAATCTGAGGCCTTCCTTGAGGAAGATTAGAATGTTTGGTATAGAGATAAATCTCTCTAGTGATTAAGCTCATGTCCAGATTTTATGATGTAGAACTATTTTCAATGTGGTGGCCAAATAACCACTGGATATATAAAAAACACACTTCTGGAATTAGTTCAGGGGTCTCTCACAAGCCGCACAGGAACCTGATATCAGGTGCAGACCCTCATCCCTTGAGCACATAAGAAAAGCTACTGTTATTTCTGCTCTGTTGTATGGAATGTGAGGCTTTACCATAACTTTATGTTGAATTCATGCTACCTTAACTGCAAATAATGATGTTAATGTGTACAGAATGATAAATTATTTTTTTCTTTTCATAACGTTGCTACAGAGGGCTCTTTATGTTGGTAGGATTGTTTAGTTTCCCCAACAGAAGGAAGAAAACTGCCATAAAATGAGTGCCAAATGCATGTCAGACCTGGCTAATAGAACAAAAACATTTTGTAAAGAACATTGAAAAAACTGTTAATTTCACAAATTCTATTATTTTAGGTAGTCTAAAGGGTAACAGCAAATACAATGGTATCCTGCAGGTAGAAAATGCAAACTGCAGTCAATCACATTTGATTTGAGATCCATGCTTCTTTGTGCTTCCTGCCTACCTGGTCACTCGGTAAATGGAAGAAGACAGAAAGAGGTGACCGTGCAGTCTTTAGTATATTGTAAACTTAATCTTAAAATATTAATGCACATAGATATTGAGTACATCTGAATACTTAGAAGAGTGTTATCAAGTTTTAGAAACAATTTGAGACCATTTCCCTTAGATAATTATCAATGCTGGAACATGGAACAAACATTGTGTCTATAATACTATATGGTCCTGATTTTTTCAAAGTTAAAAGTCTTGTTACTGATCATTGTCATTGTTGTTTATAATACTTCCAACAAGGAGCATTTCTGCTAGTGAACAAATCCCAAATAATTAGAGGATTTAAAAAAAAAAAGAAGAAAGAAAGGTAGTTACCAAAACAGATGTAGTATCTGTATACTTCATTCTTGAAAGTAGATAAAAATAAAATAAAAATTAAAAGTTGACTCGTAAAACCCAAGGACATGGAGACAGAAGCTTAAAGGAAACAAGATTGCAGAACTGCAGAATGATCCCTGCCCCCTCCAACTACTGATAGTTCTCCTTCATTAAGTGCTGCTGAGTTGTTGAATAAATGTAATAAACATTACTCAAACTTTCCTTATAAAAACTGTTCATGCTTCTGGTGATCCTTAAGGTAGCTAGGCCTTCCAGGAGAGTTTGGTGGGGGTTGGAGGGCAGGCGACAGGTAGATAAGTGAGAATTTGAAGAAGTTCTTTCATTTTTTTCAAAGTTAGTTTATTTTTATTCAGATGATATTCTTTTTACTCCCTCCCTCTTCCTCTTTCTCCTTAAGGCATTTAAGGAAACTTAAAGGCTGTTACTGCGGTTTTAAAATTGTAAAAGCAGCTGATGTCACAGGATTTTCCAGTGATACAGAACACCTATATAGCTGTAGTCTGTTAAGTGTTCTTTAAAGCAGACAAAGAATTGAAAATTTTCTCTGACCAGCTTTATCAAGTAACAGAACAGTAAAGGATAATTGTCTAGTAACCCCACTCATGCTATAATCATCACATATTGATTTGGGTTAATTGTAGATACATAAGTCAGGTTTTAGGGCTTTCTAATTAGTGAAGTATAGAAAAAACTGTTTCAGTCTTTTCATTTATTTATTCATTTGTAAAACATTAAATTTTTACTATCTGGTAGTATTTATTATAAAATAATTCAATCATAAAATATTTTAAGGAGAATTTTAGGTAACTAATCATTCCTTAATTTTGGTGAAGTATAAAACATGATCCCTATATTAATTCATCATGTAGAGATGCAAATAATATGCGTGAAATAATAACAAAACATCAGAACAGTTGAATTTTAAATAAAAGATCCAAGTCAGCTTAAATAGTTAGTGAAGTCTTAAGAAGTGAATCTTAAAATAACTCATAAAATATTTTGTTAAGTGACAGAGAAGAAGTTGAGCATTCCAGATGGGAAATGAAATAGAAAATATTTGGGAAACAAGAGTAGAAAAATATTCTTTGTATAAACAAAATTGAAATATTCATAAGATACTTGTATAAACAATATTGAAATAGTCACAAGAATAAATGAAGCCTTCTTTAAGGAATCTGAAAACTCAAATTCTAGAAAAAAATTTAATCACACACATTATGTAATGTATTTATGTGAAGTCTGATAATGTTGGAGGCTTCTAAAGCATATAGGTGTTCAACTTGAAAATAACTCACTGGTACAGATACACAAAAGAGTTTGAGCGTGTATATATACTGTCTTACTGAAAATCAGTTTTAATATTTTTTAAAATGTGAGGTTTATCAAATTGATCAATAAATTTGGATAAAGTGATAAACATAAAAATATACACATTGCAAAGGTAAGTTTTAGCCTATTATCTAAATGAATGATATGAAAAAGTGAGAGAGTTAATGGCTTACTTTAAGAATCTTATACATGGAAAATACTACTATAAGAGGCAATTAAACCTTGACTTGCAATAAAAAGTTTTAAGAATTTTCTAAGGAAAGTAACACAAAAATATATACCATGTAAAATTATTTAAAATTGGTTTATAAAGCCAGGATTATGGACGGAAGATAGTCTTAGAAAAGAAGTTCTAAAAAATAACTAAATGTATTGAGTTAATTTAAATAAGTGACAATTACCAATCCATTTATATATATATATTTTTTTAAGTTTTAATTATTTTAGTATTATATAAATCCGAAAGAAAAACAAAACTGAGATTCACTGCATGTCAAATGTTAATGAACACATCAATGACCTGGGGAACTTATTAAAATGCAGATTCTAATGGAAGAGGGTTGGTGTGGGCCCAGAGCTCCCAGAGCTAATGGAGAGACATTTTTCTTCATCAATGTAAAGAAAACAGATTAAAATTGCTTATTTTCATTTAAATTTATACGCTGATGTAGCATCAGGATAAAAGGATTAAAAATGGTCAAACAAGTCAACAAAAATGATTCAAAACTCCCTGTTTGGCGGGGAACAGACATCTATTCATTGTTTCAGCCAACATTTATGAAGGGCCTCCTGTGTACTTTGTTAAGCTTTGATTATACACTGTGTGTTCATGTGGCAGAATGTGTTTAAGCCTATCAGGAACAGGAAAGAAAAATTTGAGTCTCTTAAACGCAGGTTATTTTTCCATCTCATAGGAAGATTCCGAAGCAAGTGGTCATAATTATTCAGTGGTAACAATATGTACTTCAAGCAGTATCTCCAATAGTTTTTGCTGAGATGCAACAACCTGCCTAATCTTATTCTCTCATTATGTCCTAGCAGGGTGCAATAGGATTTCTTCCAAACACAGTTTACTACGAATGTATAATGTAGTTGAGGAGGTTAATCACCAACTAACATTAAACCTTTTTTATGAGTATATTAATTTCTTGATAAAATCTTTAATGGTTTTAAGGATTTTGGTAAGGGAAGGAGGGGCAGTAAACTGCCTTCTCCTTGGTCTTTTCAAAATAGACTTTATTTTAAAAAACTAGGAAACATTTAAATCAAAGGTGTAAATGGAGGAAATGATTACATTGAGAAAAAGGAAATCGATATAAAATTGAAGAACTAGAAAGAATAGAAACTTGGATAGCTAGTGGAATGGCAAGAAGAAACAGAAATTCCTTATCTTTTCAGTTCCAGGAAGATCAGATGCCTACCAAGAAATAAACAGATGAATGTGGGTGCTGTTTCCCAGGATCTTCTCTAAATCCAAGGGTATATTTAAAACTGTTTTTTTTTTTAAGTGGAGTGAAAGGAAAAGACAACTTTCCAGTTTATTTATTCCATCAAGAAAGAAAAGAGAAAATCCTATTCACACAATTTCTTAACATAAATTTGCATGGCATTTTTGCTTCTAAAATTCTAGGGAAGTGCTTATCTATTCAGTGAATAATTCCCATAGCCATATATTTTTCTTCAGTGCAGCCTGCAGTTTACATCTTTATTAATAATACACACACACACACACACTCACACACACTAATATGCAGAGGATCTTATTCAGCGATTGTTGTAAAATTCAGAACCAATTTTTAAAAATCATGCTGGCCTTCCTGACATTATCACTCTAGATCTTTCTTCCTGCTTCAAATTTCAGGAAGAAATAAAATAGTATGTAATATCTACTGCCATAAAAAAAGCCCAGATGGTTTGAACTAGGAATTAAAGTATGTGGTTTTAAAGAGACATAATATATGATTTTATGCCTAGAATAAAATTCAAGCTACAGATTTACTATGTGTTTTAGACCAAATGGAGATTTTTTTTTAAAAAAAACCTCTTATGTTTTTAATTAAAGGTATATTTTCAACCAAAAGCATCAGCACTCTACGTGTGAATCCAAAATGAAAACTGTCATTAAAATCCACATTAAGGTGGTTTGTCTTTCAGGCAGAATCACGAGCAGTAAATCCTTTCAGATGGTAGGACAGGTTTTCTTTTCCTACAGCCGTTGCTAGAATATTTTAGTAATTTCAATAAGTACCTTGGCAACGATAAGGATAAATGTCTTCAGTTAGTCCAGATTAAATACCCACTTGCCCTAGGGTCCCATATAAAATGAATCCAAGTTTGAGAGTTCCTTTTGCATCTGACTTGTCACTGTCAGGCGCATTACTTGTAGGGAGTAAGTCTGGTGATCCATCTACTTCTTTGAACAAAATACAGCTCTAATTGCTCTGGTAGATTTGCACATGCTTGAAAATAAACTCTTCTGAAATGAAGGATACACAAAGTGAACTTTTGCAAGAGAAAAAACCGTATGCTCACTTCATCTAGAATGTAGACCTATTACACCAAATAGCACAACAAAAATATAATCTTACTTTTAGGGAAGTTGCATTGTAAGATGATAGTCCTACAGACAAATATTTCATAAGTTTCCCTGGATACATAGATGGAATCACTACAACTTGGAATAAGAAAAAGCATGCATTTTCAAGTCCTGGATTTCAACTCTCTAAGTTCTGCCGCTTATTAAACAGTGTGTTTGCAATATAATTAACCACTGAGGCCCTCCCTCAGTTTATCGACCTGCACAGTGAACATAATGCTACCTACCTTAAAAATAGGTTTGTGGAAAGGAATGCATTTAAATCATATCACGTAAGTATGCCAACTGGCAGAGTCCAAAGTCACTTTCTCACCAGAAAGGAACTTTTTATAAGGAACACTTTAAAAGCAAAAAAGGAAAAATAAAGGGCTGCAAAACATCCAAAAAGTTGACACACCATGGAAAAATTTCTAATTTTAAAATCACTATGGTGAGTGTTTGCCTAATCATACACTGGCTAAGATTCCTCTTGTTCTTTTGAACTTCAAATAACATAGTTAGACGCAGGTACTCAGTTAACAAATAGGAAGCAGTTTTAGAGTGGAAAATAGACGTTAGGTTTGGTAGTTCTCTCTGGTATATTAACTAGATGCAACTAGATGCATCCATTGTTATTAACTCATTTAACATATAATTTTTGAGACACTCCTACTATGTATCAAGGACTGCATGGTGCTAAGAGCTGAAGATATAATAGTGGAGAACAATGAACAACACCTCTTCCTTTATGAATTTATCATGTAGTAGGGAATTCATATACCAAATAATATCACACAAATGCATTAAATTATTATTATTATTATTATTATTATTATTGAGACGGAGTCTCGCTTTGTCGCCCAGGCTGGAGTGCAGTGGCGTGATCTCGGCTCACTGCAAGCTCCGCCTCCCAGGTTCACGCCATTCTCCTGCCTCAGCCTCCCAAGTAGCTGAGACTACACAAATGCATTAAATTATAAACTGAGATATTTATTAAGGAAAAGGGGACTATGCAGCATTCATTCAGGAGGCTTGAAATACTCTGTGGGATCAGGGAAGCATTGTCTAAGAAAGTAACAGTAAGTGATCTGTAGTTAGCACAGAATTTGAGTAGTAAAAGAAGAGAAGAAAGATACAAGTAAACTAGAATGATAAATGTCCTGAGATAGGAGAGTAAATGGTGTATTTTAGCAGCTAAGAAGTGAAGTTATACAAGATCAATTATGCAATCTCAGATTATTTAAGGATTCATAAATAATTCTAAGCATTTTGGTCTTTATGATCAGTAAAGACCAAATGGTCTACTGATGAAAAAAATCCATTGAAGAGTTTTAAGTATGGGTTGACGCAATAAGGTTTATGTTAAGAAAAGATAAATTTGGTTGTTGGATGAAGGTTATACTGGAAAATAAAAGACTACTATGACACTGGTATCTCTGGATGTTTGGCCATTGAACTACATTAATAGATTGGTCACAGTCCTTCACTGTCCTGTATTGGTTTTTAGATCCACAGCATTACCATTACCTTGCAGCTTTCAGGAAGACAAAAATGAATAAATTAGGAACTAAGTATTGATGATAATCTCATGATACAGTTTATTGCTCGTTATCAGATACGTTAGTCAAAACATGAGCACTTGTTGACACAACAGAGCTAAAATCTTAACAAACAAAAATTTTAGTATGTGGTACCCGTATATGGGTAGTAAAGATATGTTGGCACTGTAGAAGTTTTTCTAGTATCATAAGATAGCCAGAGTGCAATAGGGCTAGAAATAAAATGTGAAAATCAAAGGCCAATTCCAATTTTATTTAAACATATATTTGTCTATTAAAGACATACAAAAAGTAAACCCTGACAATTTAATAAATATATTAAATTATATTGGCATCAACATTTCTATACTCTTGGCCTCTGAGTGAGCATATTGTAAGTTTTATTTTGTTCAATTATCAGTGTTTTTTGCTAGGAGTTGCCATAAGGATGTTGACAACATCTCTTGACTAGAATTAAGTCCAGCTGTTAATAGCATATTTTTGTGCCTCTGGAATTGAGAATGGGATTAGGTGGTAAGGTGAAGTGAGTTGGTGAATAATGGGATTAGTCAAATTAGTTTGATTGCACTATTAAGATTGAAAAATGAAAGAAATGGATCTCATCTTAAAGAAAATTTAAAAAATAAATAAGAATTATATATTTACCGTTCTATTTCTATGTACTACAATTATAAAGGTAGTAGTATAATTACAATTATTTGAAAGGTCTTCACATCTGCTTAGTGATTTTCACATGACTTGTGAAAATTACTTTCTTGCCATAAGCTGCTGAAAGCTATGGGGTTAGAAATACATTTGCAGGCTGGGTGTGGTGGCTCACGCCTGTAATCCCAGCACTTTGGGAGGCCGAGGTAGGCAGATCATAAGGTCAGGAGATCGAGACCATCCTGGTTAATATGGTGAAACCCAGTCTCTAGTAAAAATACAAAAAACTAGCCAGGCGTGGTGGCACATGCCTGTAGTCCCAGCTACTTGGGAGGCTGAGGCAGGCAAGAGAATCGTTTGAACCTGGGAGGTGGAGGTTGCAGTGAGCTGAGATCACGCTGCTGCACTCCAGTCTAGCAACAGAGCGAGGCTTCGTCTCAAAAAAAAAAAAAAAAAAAAAATTGGCAAAGCAACAAAAGCCTTTTTAGAGCAAGAATTATTTTTTAATTGTACCACAAAGAGAAATGGCGACCTTCAGAGTTGAATAAACTCGGAAATGGATTGATTAATTCTGTTTAAATAACAGATGAAAAGTACTTTATCATAATTTTTTTTTTACTTCATGATGTTCTTATGTATACTTAGCTTATAGAAATTTTTTTAATAAATGTTAATATTTTCATTAGGGTATAATTTTAATTCAAAATAAGGCCATTTTTTCATGTGGCTATAGTTTTGTAGAAATTCATTGTTTATGACTGAAGAAAAAACATTAAAATGATTTATATGATGAAAGTGCCATGGTGGTGTAACTTCTGGTGGTTAATAAGGTTATGGTCATGAATTTTAGAAAAGGAAATAGTTTTAGGAGTTTTCCTACTATCATTATTATAAAGCTTAAACTTATTATAATTATTATATTAATAATAATAAAATGAGTACTAATTTTTTGTTGGATGCCTGGGTATAGATAGTACTTAGAGTTTTCATGCATTACCCTATTTGTTCTTTGCATTTTAGGGTTAGAAAATGTCAACATTTTATATTGGTTAAATTTTGAGCTCTTACTAATATGCATAAAGACACCATATGGGCAAGAGGTACATATAAGACAAGTGTCCTCAAGATACTTGACTTCCATCTGGCTAAAATTTGTCATAATACAGTCATTTTGTTACAAGGAGACAGTTTACTGCCATCTGCCTGTAAATGGTTGTTAAAAATACACAAATTTCTGATGTCTATGTTGTGAATGTTGCCCCATAAGATACAAAGTGCATGGCCCGCCCAACTACATAAAATGGTCCAGATATGTATAAATGAAAAGGCCATGTGAGATTTTAGTTTTCTGAAAATATGTAAGAAAAAAAAGTCTTGATTAATTTTTAAGAATCTTAAGATCATCCTAAAAACATTAAGAAATTCACTTATTCTATATGAATATATATTCCTTATCAAGCTATTAGGATGGACATTCTTAGAAATTGTCTGGGTTTACTTTTTGTATGTCTTTAATTGGCAAATATCTATTTAAATAAAATTGGAATTGGCCTTTGATTTTCACATTTTATTTCTACCCCCCATTGTACTCTGGCTATCTTATGATACTAGAAAAACTTCTACAGTGCCAACATATCTTTACTACCACCAAAATTCAGAGCTAATTTTAGTCAGTAAAAAGTACCTGAGCACTGAAGAACAATTCAGATAATAAGGTGAAATAATGAGTCAGAAATAGCTGGTGTTTCACATTATACCTCTTACAATTCATGAGTGTTTACTTTGTAGTATCTGTCTTCCTGACAAGTTTTTTTCTCAATTAAGGGAATAACGCCTTTTTGTGAAATATCTTCAAGAGCAGGAAAAGAATAACTATGTCAATAAAATGAAAATATAACTCTAAATATGTAAAAAATACGGGCCCAGTTCACCTACCCTTGCTTGAGACAAAGGGCTTCTGTTATCTTGAAGAGGTAGCTCACCTTCAATTCACTTACTGAACACTTTGTGGAAAATATTATTATATTAATTTTACAAAGGAATAAATGAACTTGTAGGTGAAGTAATTTTCTTAAGGTCATAGGTTGAGCAATGATTAAAGACCCAAAATGACTGACTCCAGAGCCCAAGCCATTGAGCACTAGGTTCCCTTTTCTCACTGGTTAATTCTGATAGGCTGAGCATTCTGAAAGGAAGAAGCAAACTGGGGCATGTTAAAACAAAATAAAGAAGTGCACATAGCTCACTAATGTTTTGAAATTTGACTATTTAGCTGCTGAATAGTTGACTGACATTAAAGTTTGAAATGTAAAAGACTGTCTATGTAATATATATTTATTTTACTGTCAGGTAGTTTTTTGTTGTAATGTGATATGGTTTGTTCAAATCTCACCTTGAATTGTAATAATCCCCACGTGTCGTGAGAGGAAGCCCTTGGGAGGTAATAGTATCATGGACGTGGGGTTTTCCCATGCTGTTCTCATGATAATGAATAAGTCTCATGAGATCTGACTGTTTTATAAAAGGGCAGTTCCCCTGCACACACCTTCTTGCCTGCTGCCACAAAGACGTGTCTTGCTTCCCCTTCGCCATCTGCCTTGATTTTGAGGCCTCCCCAGCCACGTGGAACAGTGAGTCAATTAAACCACTTTTATAAATAAATTACCCAGCCTATTCTTTATTAGCAGTATGAAAACAGATTAATACAAAATTATATGCTATTATTCATATTGTGTGAAACATTTCTACTTAACTGCATTAATCAAAAAACAGTTTACTTAAAACATTGAAAAACAAAGAAATGTCTCTTATTTAAGAAACTTAACGATTTTAATTTGTTAAAAAATTTAAAAACTCTAACAGCAATGCATGTTCTTTTGTAAATTACTTTGAATAAACCAAAATGCAAAAAGGAGAAAATAATAAAAACCACCTATTTATCCATAATAGATGTATATCTAAAACAAAATGTGGTTAAAATATAATTTAACACACACACACACACGCACACACACACACATGCACACACATATTCTTTATGAAATACTCTTACGTTAGGGTTAAAAGAGAATAAATTGTCATTTTTTTTCTATTTCCTTAAACAACAATTTGATTTTTGCAAGTTTTACCTTTTTATTATCTTAAAATTGAAGAATTAAAGTATTTAAGTATTTAATTTCTAGTATTAAATTTAAGAACGTATAATACATAAACTTTGTTGGTAATCTTTACTAAATGAATGAAGAATGGAAGATATTAACATGGAAGGTAACCTAGAGTAGCAATTGAAAAATCCTTGGTATTGGTTTGGAATAAGATATTTTCAGTATAATAGAACACTTTAAAATGAAATACTTATAGAAAGATAAATTACCTTGGTTACTTGCAAATATGCTACCAAATTAATATCTGGTGAATAAGGAAGGTCAATTTGTCATGTCTGTAGGCATATGTGTGGAGATAAATTGTAAGAGAACATAAATACACAAATAACTGCAGCATTCTATGAAACACTTATATTGCAACCTACAATAAGCATTCATGTTCATATATATTCATAAACCTAGAGGCAAATTATAAATAATGTTGCTTCCATGAAACCTAATGTTTTGCAATTAGAAATGAAACATATATTAAAATAATTAAATGGGACTCTAAAATTACATAACCTTGATTTTAAATGGACTAAATATTTAGTACATCAATGAAAAATACTCAAGATTAAATATAAATCGGATTTTGTTCCTTTTATCTTGATTTGTAGTTTATCTGCATGTTATTATTGCCATTAATATGTTATTGCTATATTGCCATAATTATATTTATTTTTGCTACAACTATTTTAATCTTTGATTTTCCCTTCTATTAGAAAAGGTTATACTTAAAAGTAAAATATCAGGTTTCTTACCTTAAGTCAGATAAATAACCCAAGATAACAGATTAAATAACCTACAGCTTCAGGTTTTTGTAGACCCAGAATTATCTCATTTGATATGAGAAATGGGAAGTATATTATATGATTTTCAAATCTTTTCAAATATATTGTCTACATTAAAAAATAATAATTTAAACTATTTTGTGGGATAGAGAGGGCTGTACCTGGGGTGACATATTATAGCATAAGTGAGCCTCTCAAACCTCAATATTTATCTGATGTCAAATGTAGCCGGTTCAATGCATCATACATTTGTGTGATTGAATAAATTGCTTAAAGCAAATTTCACATTAAGATGATAAACATGGCTATTAACAGAAATTAGGGTCTATGGTAATCAGATCCACTAAACCAATTAATCTTAACTCTGTCACAAAGATTCCTTGAGACCTACACAGTCCTCATTTTTAAAATAAAGAATAATACTTACTTCACATAATTTTCTTGGGAGTTTAATACGATAAACTCATTTTCTTAACAAAATACCCCAAAAATTTTCTTTGTTTCTTTTAAATAAATATGCTTGTTAGACAGATGCATTTCTGGAGCAGATTTTTTAAAAACTATAGAATTTGCCATAAGTTAAATGAAAATGTCTAACATCTTCTCTCTTACTGGAATGAATTGAATTAGTCCATCGATGTCTAAAAATGACAAACTCCTTAGTCTCTTAGGTCAAAAAACCATCACTAATATGTGGTACCGTTCTGGGCTTCTTACTTTTTGTTTGGAAGGTTTCTTCTTACCAGGGGCTAACGTGATCTAAAGAGAAGGGTGGATGGCTAGTATGCAACATATACTAAATATACCTAATTAATTTTAAAAGGAATCAGGAAATATTATATAATTCATTAGATATTCTAGAATTTCTAAAAACAGACAGGGACAGCCATCCTTGGAAGTTTTTCCAGTATTTAATCAGTCTCATTTTATAAGATTATTTATGGGTAATCTTAATATACTTTGCACAATTTAAGTGGTGGCTTTTTAATTTAATTTAATTTATTTTGAGACGAAGTCTCAGTCTGTCACCCAGGCAGGAGTGCAGTGGCACGACCTTGGCTCACTGCAACCTCTGCCTCCCCCCGAGTTCAAATGATTGTCCTGTCTCAGTCTCCTGAGTAGCTGGGATTACAGGCATGTGCCACCACACCCGGCGAATTTTTGTATTTTTAGTAGAAATGGGGTTTCACCATCTTGGCCAGGCTGGTCTCGAGCTCCTGACCTCAGGTGATCCGCCCACCTCGGCCTGCCAAAGTGCTGGGATTACAGATGTGAGCCACCACACCCGGCCTAAGTGCCTATTTTATAGCTTTAACTTTTGCAAAGATTGGAAAAGGTCCTAATTTTATAACCCACAAATACTCTTTCATGTGCATGAAGACTGTGCTTGACTTTCTTCTCAGGCTTTTTTTGTAACAGATTTAAAAACTCTCAATTAAATAATTCACGTTTTCCTAATCCATCATTTTTTTTAAATCTATTTCTAAATTTATTCTATCATTTTCAAATAGAGCAAACCAAACCAAACTTGATAATCTACCAATAAACAATGCTTGGGAAAAAATTATTTTTCCACTTTTGTATATCTTTTTCTTTCTCTAAGATTAAATCAGTAACTTTTGTTTTGTTTTTTGATATCCTTATGATTCTCATAGACTTTGCTGCTCTATTGCCAAACTACTCATATCCGCCTGTTACTGTGAAACTTGGTGAAATTCCTCAGGGATTTTGAGACATCAAAGCAGTAAGTAAATGTGCATGCCTATTCATTAAGAACTCCTTTATACATATATGAATTTTTAAAATGTGTTTTAATAAAAATAAATACAGAATGAAAAACTAACCCTTAATCCCAAACATATTTCTTATAGGCCTATTTAGTGCAATAAAATAATCCTGTCATTTTCAATTCATTTACTCACAAACTATTTCTTTTTGTGAGGATTTTGTTGACAGCACAGTAAAATCAGTACTATACTGGAAGAGGTTTACAGAGGCCCAGCAGGCACTTTTCACTTTTTCCATTAAACATTCCATATGCCTCCATCAAGTCATTACAGTATTCCACATATCTGTCAACCTTTGCCAGGCTATCACACACAAGCACGCACCCTAAGACGATTCTTATGAAATATTCATAAACATTTTCAAGTTACAAATTCTTCTCATTCAAGATAAGATTTAATGGCAACATTTTCCCGGAGAAGTTAATGAGAACTCTTTGCTCATAATAAATGAGCTCCGATATACAATTGCCCTATGGTTTCACCAGCACTCTGGTTGGGAACAAGTTCAACAGCAATTCACATTCAGCATTCTTTTGTTTAGGTGCCTGAGGCTATGTCTCCCTGGCTGTCAGTAATCTGATAAAAATATAAAAAATCAGTCAGTTTGGATGAAGAGTGATTTAACTGTAATGACCATATCCAACCTACTAGTTGATTTTTACCATACTCTGCAGGGAGAATATCAAGTGATATTTTTCACCCCTTAAGTCAAGTTGGACTTTGGACAGCTAAATTGGTGAGTCTGAATCCTCTGATTAGTATGCTTGATTGACTAAGGGCAGAAGTGGACTGAAACACTCTCCACATAAATGAGAAATCTTGTCCAAATTGAAAGCATGTATTGTAACCACTCAATCAGCTCCCATGGGGGAAGCAAATAAGCTAAATTAATGCTAAAATGGTTAGAGGCATTTTCAGGCAGTTGTTGGGAATCCTGGCTGCTTTTCCCCCCACATTTATTTATTTTGAAAATTTTTATTTTAAGGATTTTAATAGAAATGAAAAATATAGTATGATAAATTCTCACATATTTATTACCTGACTTCACCAGTTATTAATTTTCTTACATTTCCTTTATCTTTCTCTGTGTATCTCTCTCATTCTGAACCATGTGAAAGTAATCTGAAAACATATTTGTTTGGTAGTAAAGAACCATGATTGAAGGCACAATGGTGCTAATACTGAGAGAAGCTATCTTAAATATTTATTCATAAACACAAATAAATTAACAAACTGCGAGGATCATAAAGAGCCCTAGGTTTGGAATAACAGCACTAGCTCTCTGAAAAATAAATGTACAACATTGGATAAGACATTCAAACTCTCTGAGAAGCAGTTACTTACCATACAGCAGTGACCATCCTACTTACACAGGAATTTTTATGAGGATAAGGAGTGTTTACCTGAGAGTATGTATCTGAAAGTAAACTAGCGTCATACAGACAAAGTCGTGGCTCCGCACAGGTCATTTTGGTCAAGGAATGATCCCGTACACAACAGCGGTCACGTAAGATTATAACGGAGCTGAAATTTTCCTATCAGCAAGTGACATCAGAGTGTCCTAACATTGTAGTGCAACATATTACTTACATGTTTGTGGTGATGCTGCTGTCAACAAACCTACTGCCCTGCCAATTGTATAAAAGTATAGCACATGCAATTATGTACACACTTGATAATAATCAACTATATTAGTGGTTTGTGTATTTACTATACTATATATATTTTTGCTATTTTAGAGTGTACTTCTCCTACTTATATATAAAATAAATTTTGGTCAGGTGCTGTGGCTCACACCTGTAATCTCAGCATTTTGGGAGGCTGAGGGGAATGGATCACTTGAGGCTAGGAGTTCAAGACCAGCCCGGTCAACATGGTGAAATCCCGTCTCTACTGAAAATACAAATATTAGTCAGGCATGGTGGCACACATCTGGAATCCTAGCTACTTGGGAGGCTGAGGCAAGAGGATCGCTTGAACCTGGGAGACAGAGGTTGTAGTGAGCTGAGATCATGCCACTGCATTTCAGCCTGGGTGACAGAGGGAGACTATCTCAAAAAAAAAAAAAATTAAATAGTTAACTGTAAAACAACCTCAAGTCAGATCTTTCAGGAGGCATTTCAGAAGAAGGTATTGTTATCATAGGAGATGACAGCTCCATGCATGTTACTGTCCCTGAAAAACTTCCAGTGGGACAAGACATGGAGGTGGAAGAGAGTGATACTGATCCAGACCCTGTGTAGGCCTTGGCTAATGTGTGTGTGTTTCTTAGTTTTTAACCAAAAAGTTTAAAAAATAAAACAATAAATAAAATTTAAAAATAGAAAAGGACTTCTATAGAACAAGGATATAAACAAAAATATTTTTGTCAAGTGTGCAATGCGTTTTAAGCTAAGTGTTAATTACAAGAGTTGAACAGTTTAAAAAAGTAAAAAGTTCATAAAGTAAAAAAGCTATAGTAACATAAGATTAATTTATTATTAAAAAGAAAAATATTTGTAAACAAATATACTGTAGTCTAATTGTAAAGTGTTTATAAAGTCTACAGTAGTGTTTAATAAGGTCCTAGGCCTTCACATTCACCCACCACTCACTCACTGACACCTAGAGCAACTTCCAGTCCTGCAAGCTCTACTGACGATAAGTGCCCTATACAGGTATACCAGTTTTTGTCTTTTATATCATATTTTTACTGTACTTTTTCTATGTTTAGAGATGTTTAGATACACAGATACTTACTACTACATTATAATTGCCTGCAGTATTCAGCATGGCAATATCTGTATTCTGGGAGCAATAGGCTATACCTTATAGACTAGATACGCAGTAGGCTACACCATCTAAGTTTGTCTAAGTACACTCCATGATACCAGCACAACACCAACAACAACAACGAAATCATCTAATGAGGCATTTCTGAGAATGTATCCCCTTTGTTAAGTGACGCATGCCTGTATTATTCAAGTAACTATGTTTTAAAACACCTTCAGTGAAAGTAGGAACTGTTCCTTACCATGGTTACAAAACAATAACAATATAATAAATGTTTATTGAGCATTTACTAAAGGCTAGGTGATATGAAGACAACACTATCATTATACTGGTTTTACAAGGACAAAATGAAGTCTTAGAATGTTTAAAAAGTTTGACCACTGACTTACAGCAATTAAATAGTAGAGCTGGGACTCAAATCCCATATAATTGTTCAGATTCTCTACTCATGGGATGTGAGGTTGGAAATTCATTTTAAGTATAAACAAATGTGGACATGAAGACCTCTCGTGTACACATGATGCAAATGTACACATGACGACCACTCATGTCAGAACTGTAAAGGATGTCTCTAGGTACCTCTTTTTGCCCCCACTCCCATCACCCCAGATATTATATTCTCACCCATTTTCCAATGTGAAGGATACTAAATTGGTATTATCCTGATATAAACTGTCTTTTTAAAAAGAAAAACTTTAGACAAAATAAATTTAACAGAGTTTATTTGAGCGTAAAAGGATTTATGAGTCAGGCATTACTCAAAACTGAAGAAGGTTTGGGGAGCTCTGAGTTAGCAATGTGAACAGAGGGTTTTTATAAAGCTGAATGCAGAGTTAAAAAAAATTAAATTACTTAATTGGCTACAACTAAGCATTTGCCTTATTTGGGTGTGCTCCTTATTTTTAAACTGGATTGGATCTACATGTTTTATAATCAATTAGAGCACACAATTTATAAAGCCACTCAAAACAAAGGAAAAATCCTACATATTTAGTGATTCATAATAAGATTTTCTTAAAACCACAAGGAAAATACTTTTATACATGTTTTGCCTATAACCTTCTGTAGAAGTCACAGAAAACTTCTCAGTAAGGAAAGATTTGAAATAGCTACAACAATGCTTGCCTGCCTGTTATATTAATAGTATAATGGGAAGAAGGGCCAATTGAATTTTAATTGGTCAATTAGTACACTTTTTTTTTTTTACTAGTTTTACTCTAAAGCTAAGAAAGCTTTGAACTTTTAAAATTTATAAAACCAATCATAAGGTTTGATAATAGCCAAAATGTAAGACAAAGCAAAGTATCAAAGTTGTCCTTTTTAACAGAACAGGAATACAATATTGGATTATATCACAGGTGTTTTAATATCCATAATACCTTCACCAGGTTGTACTATTATTTAATTATAGATATGCTATTATTATTATAAACAAAGAAGGTATATTAAGACAATCATTAATGTGGGTATTGGAAAAATGTTAGGCAAGCATGGCTTGTTGGAACTATAAGAGTTATTTCTGAATTTCATTCTATGACTCATGTTTATATATGACGAAATTTACCCTACAACTTCCTGAAAATTATCTTTGTATAAGAATTATAAAAGAAGTTTAATAGAAGTACTTTATCTACTTATGAAGCCCAAGCACACTAGCTCTTCACTGAATGGTAGGGAATAGTCATTTTAACAAGCTAACAAAGTAATGAGATTTAGATGGAAACAAAAGGGAAATTAGAACTAAATCTTGAAGAATAAATATAACCTTATCTAAAGGATTTTCTGGTGGTTCTTCCTTAATTATGAATATTAGGCAAAATTTAAGTCTTCTATTGTACTATGTATATTTCTAGATTATATAATCTGACCTTTCCTAATTTTTTAATAAAAAATTGATTTAAAATGTAAAATTATTCCAATATTGATTAAAATTTTGTGTTGTATGTTTAAATTTAAATATTAGATGATTAAAATATTTAAATAATTAAGATGTTAGAAGGTTATAATATTCAAGTAACTATGAATATATTAATTTAGGAAAATTCGTAAGATATTTAAAATAAATGAGATTACCGGGTGTATTCTAAAATGCAATATGAGAGAAAATATACAAAATAAAATTACATAGACTTAATGAAATTTTGAAATGCAAATCTAGTAAATAAGAAGTAACTTTTTTACCTGCAATATAAAGGCTTTTTTTAACTGCTCGATATTAAAACTACAAAAGCTTTATTCTTAACTATAATATATATGATCTATACACCTATCCCAATAGTGTTTGCATAAATACAGCAAATATATATTTTCAGTTAAAAAGCAAATTAATGAATATTCATGAGGATAATAAATTAACATATATTAGCAGTGACTTATTAAAATAATATTTTATTGAGTGCATATTGTTTTCAAAGTTCAATTGAAAATATTTTCTGTTTGTATAGATTTAAGTTTTTATAGCCTATTACAGGCTAATTTGTTATAAAAATAAGACATTGATTGATTTCAAAACCATATACGTTGGGCAGTTATAATTTTAATTACAAAAGTTTTAGGGAGAAGTATTTTTTTCCCAAACAGATATTAAATTTTCAATAATGTTTCCTTCCAAAAGTAATTTAATTCTGCCTCCACATATTTTATAGTAACAGATAGTAAAATTCAAACTGCTGCCTAATGCTCCTTAGCAATGTGTTCTTAAGCAAGATACTAATAATAATTAAGCAATATTTATCAAGAGACAGTCAGACAAAAAGAGAAAATGAGCAAGAACTTAGAGCCATATATATAGTGACTAATAATTAGACCTCAAGTTAATTCTTTTAAAACTCTATTGGTATAGAATTAAGGGTTTATTTATTTGTTTGTTTCTTAAGCACCATCTTACCTATGAAATATCAATGCAGAAATGAAAGTAACTATGCTAAATCACAAAGTCAGTTTTAGGATATTGTAAACTGAAATACATAAGAAAACAATGAACTAGAATTTCAATGTCATAACCATTCCGGAAATAAATCTAAGCCTTGAAGTCCTGAGTTTCAACGTAAAACAAACAGAGCAGGGGTTCTACCATTTAGCAAATGACAAAACTTACATTTTGAGTCCATAGAATAGTAACCACTAGGAAAATATAATCCAAGGAGAAAATATAGTTCTTGATAAAACCTTTCCATATGATTAAATTAAATGTCAGCTGACTTTCGATGAATGTTTAGTATGTGCCAGGCATTGTGTTGAGTACTTACATGTATTATATTATTTCAATTATTTTTCACAACTTTATGATGTAGGCTATTACACGATATTCACAATTTTGTGATATGGTTTTTGGGAACCATACTTGATATCTCAACTTTGGAAAATAAATTAAAATGTGTATTAGAATAAAACTATTCTATAAATGTAATATAGTTCTAATTTTTAAAAATATTGTTTTTCTAATATTATATAATTTCATCACCTTAATAAAAAGTATATGCATAAAAATAAACACTGAAGGATGTAAAAATCTAAAGCATGTACCATCTTATGACATTATTTATATTTCTCCATAATTTAAAGTCAAGTTATATTTATTTTTAACATTAATTTATTCATTTATTTATATCTGTTTTATTCCACAAAAACAATTTGAAGACTTCAGTTTTTTTTCTGTTTAACTAAAAGATCAAATTACGCTACAAAGCACCAACACAATCCTTAGTGCTGAATAACACAAAGGTGCAATCTTGAGAGACTAATACTTTGTCTGTAATGGATTTATTAAATAAGTATATTATTATCTTCAGTTTAGGTTTGCATGTTTGAGTGAGATGTCACACTTCTCCATCATTAAATTCATGCCCTTTCTCTTTAGAACCTCATACAGCTATTAAGGGCTTCATATATAATATTTAATATTTATTAAGAATTTATCATGCATGCATTTTCAGATTTAATCTTCACACAACCTTATGAATTGAGAGTATTTTTGTCATCAATGTAGAGATTTTGAAAACCAAAAAATAAAAAGTAAGAAAAAACTTGTGTGACTTTAGTGGGGTTCAGTAATAATTCTATGATCACATAACTATGAAGTAGAAGAGCTTGAAATTGAGCTCGTTTCTCCCATTCTTGCATCCTGCAATGCTGTGTTTCACTATTTAAAATGAGTTACAAGTTGAGCAGATAGCAGTACAGAAGATTGGAAGGGCTGTGAAGCTATCAACAGGAGGAAAAATGGACATTTTAAACCAGATACAGAGGAAGAGGGAAAAGCTGAAATGTGAAAGAAGAGGTCAGTATTACCACAAAGCACCACAGCAGATATCTATATTGATAAGCCCAAGTAATTGCCCAACAGTTTAGACCAAAATATGTCTAGAGCTTACTGTTTCAAATTTTAGAGTACTATATAATATATATATATAAATATTTCTGAAACATGGGTAGTTTTAGGGGGCGAACTGTATAGAAGGGATTAGCTGCTGTTTCTTTCCCTTCCTCCCTTCTTTTCTTCATCTGTCCATCACTGTTTTCTCTCTCTCTTCCTTGCTATTTTACTTTGCTTAATTTATAACATTTAATTAGGAAAAACAAGATGCTCAGCACCTTTATTTAATATTGTTAACTTTGTATATATACATGGGGATTATGAATGCTAACTATATTACAATAAGAAATATGCGAAAATCAACCTTCTGATACATGATGCCATTTGCTATGATGTCGTAATTTTCAAATGGTTCAAAAGTATAATTAAATTATATTTTCATGTAGGCAAAACACATGCATGACTTCTAAATTATGCATTCAATTCTTGACAGACTTTGAAGATTTGTAGACACACTTTTATTTGGTTTTAAGCCATGGAAAATACTTTAAAAACAGGAATAGAAGTTGAAACATTCAGTTATTCTTGCTCTAAATTTACTTTTTTAAAGTTTGATTGCTAAATTGCAGAATAATGACACAGTCTTAAGTCTTTATATTATAACCCATGTTTGAAGTTGTATCTCAACAAAAAATACCTTTTGTAGATACAGTAATATTTGGTTTAAACCATTTAAAAATAATTTACTTCCATCATTGGAAAACAGAAAGTAGTCTGATTTGAAAACAGCAGCAGATTTAGCTTTCAAAACATTAAACTATTACTTTCCAATTTTGTATTCTAGTGCTGACCATGTTGTCCATGACAAATGGAGCAGCTCTGGAGTCTTAGAATCATAAAAGATGGAGACATTTTTTTTTTTTTTTTTGCAGTTACTTCTGAGAATTAGGTAAGAAGTGCCTTATTAAATTATTCAGTGAACAAGCATGTTATTTTAAAGTACCAAGATAGTGTTTGCTTTTTATTTTTGTTCATAAAATGTCTTCAAAAGTTGTCTTAATAAAAAAAGAGGCAAGTTTGCCTTCCTATACAGATCATATGTAAAAACATCATTTGTGACACTGAATTAAAGATTTGTTTTCATGTAAAATATTCATAGAATGTCACTTAAAGAGATTTCTTCAGTTCATTCATACCAGGGAAAATTATGATGTATCAAAAGCTTCAATAGGAAAGGTGTCTTTCTCTTCTTTCCTATCTTTTTGGCCCCACTGCCTCATTACATTAGGCCATATCAGTGCTCATACATACAGCTCATACACACACACACACACACACACACTCACACAACATGAATATTTTATCTGTTAAATATTGATTTCCTTTTTTGTGCCCATTGCATTAGGCACCCTATATCTTTAAGGCTAACTAATTAAATGCATCTACAGATTTTATTTTTGGGAAACAAAAAATAGAGTTCCACCAACTTCTACCGCAAGAAAAGTAGAGCAAATGTTGGTTTGTAATAATTAGAATAAATAAAACAATATTCTTTTGACTGCATTTATCATTTGGATTGAACAAATGTTCTTAAGGGAAACAAAAAGGAAACTAGAATAAATGAAACTTTTAGTTCAGCAAATATCACAAGTATGCAAATGCTTCATGTAAAATAAGTTATCAAAATGTAATATTTCTCAGCATTAACTTTAGCTGCCAAAACTAGAGGATTTCTTATTGATCTTCCCATTGTCCATTCATTAACTATTGATTGTAAATCACCAATATATATAAATATTTTCTCACTAAACCTCTAACTCAATATTTTTAATGTAATTATTTTCTGGATTCAGTTGTGTTTGAAATTCAGAGTGTCAAGTCTGCTTTTCTTTAAATAATGCTACTCCTCCCTAATTTGCAAGAAGCAATTTACTTGAAAGTACAAACAAATACCAATTCTCCTTTCCTATCTCTCATTTTCCTCCAGGCTCTTTCCAAAGGCTTGTCTGTCTAGGCATGCTTTATGGACTTAAGCAGTGCTGAAGTTATACACTGGCCCAATAAGGGACAACAATATGTAGATGTCAAGTCACATATCTAAAAGCCATTTGCTTATACTAGTTTCTATTTATATTAAAATATAAATCTTATCTGATGAATACACAAAAATGTTTCATTTGTAGGAAACTACAAAATCATTTGGATGTCTGGCCCTTTAAAATTGTCATTATAAGGATAAAAAAGTATATAAGAATAATGAAAAAACCAGCTAATATTGACTAATATCTTAGTATATTACAGAAAGTACTAGGTAGTGATGTATATTACTGCATTTATAAAAAAAGCAATAGAGTTTTTGGATTTTTTGTGTAATTTAATTATGCACAAATGGATAATTAATCAAGATATATATTCATCTGTAATTTCACTGCACACAAAATTAGCTTCTACAGGAAAGGGGGTTGATATGTACTGTGGATTTAGACAACAGCCCAACCTCCATGTTTCAGAGGGATTTACTTGATTTCTAGTTGTCTTGTAGTACACAGTAACTTTTTGTTATTATTGCTTCTGGTAGAAATGACCCTAAGTAGAAAGTCAAATGCTTTTATTGAATTTTATAAAATTAATTTCCATACTAGAGTGCTATTCTGCAGTTTGGGATTTTGTGAGGGTCTCAGTATCTGTTTTACTATGTGTCAGGTTGTCACTGAGAAAAATGTGAGTACATTGTGACAAATTAATGTTGTCTAAAAGTTTACATATCTAAAGCACTCTCCCAAAAAATAAACTGTTATAAATACGTAGCTAAAATGAACCTAAAGCCTTTCCGCTAAGGCTTCAGCTTAAGGAAACTAGCACAACTATAACTGGGGAACTTGGTTGACGCTTTTTCTGCAGCAAGATGTGGATTTCACAGCACATATCAGAAAGCCATTTGCAGTTCATAGTTCCTACCCTGCAATGTTGGGATTTTCTCATCAATCTCTTCCTAGAGATTAAATTACATACATTCTTAGTATTTATGATCAAACCAATCAGATCTCCTCCTTCATGACTGCAGATTATTTTTCTCCTCATTTCAAGAGATAATCTAATAATTTAATATCATAATTATGCTTCCCCTTTGCCCTCCCTAGCTCGGATGTAGAGATTCCCTCCCAAATTCATTTTTAAACGCTGATTTAGTAACTACTGCACAGCCAAAATAAAATGAACTTCTCTTTACTCATTCAGCTGCATGTTCCCAGACAAAATGTTCATTTAGAATCATGACTAACTGTTGATTCATAAAGAAGTCTGTTGGTTTTCTGCCTTTTTCAACCCAGCTGAATTACATTTTACCTCATTTCTGAATTTTAGCTCCAGAATATATTTGATGGACAGTTGAAGCAAATTGGGCCATAATCATGCTGCATAACTATGTTTAATACATGCTTCCTTTTTCTTACCAATGGAACGTATATTGAAAGATACAGCAGCAATGAGTTCCCCCAAATCTCTGGGACAATCCACAGAAAACAGAAGAGATGGCTAGAATGGAAATTACAGGGTGGCAGAGAGGACATCCTATCTCCTCTTTCTAGAAGACAATGCCAAGTTTGTGGCAAGGCTCTGTCTCAAGGGGCATTCTACACAGAAATTTTTGTTAAATTTATTTAATAGGCCTAGAAGGAAAATTATCAGGGAAAATGATATCAGGATCTTTATAACTGTGCCCTATTCCAGATAAACCACTAACTCACTACTTTGTAAATATGGTCAAAGGGTTTTATAATGTAAATATTATCTGCAGCAAATACAAAGAAACTTGCTTTGTTTTAATCCATCATATACTGGTCCAGATTTTCAGTATTTGACCTCTGAGCACAGTTAGAATTTTTTTTTTTTAATGGAGTTTCATTCTGTCACCCAGGCTGGAGTGCAGTGGTGAAATCCTGGCTCACTACAACCTCCACCTCCCGGGTTCAAGCGATGCTCGTGCCTCAGTCTCCCAAGTAGCTGGCATTATAGGTGCGCACCACCACACCCAGCTAATTTTTGAATTTTTGGTAGAGACAGGGTTTTGCCATATTGGCCAGGCTGGTCTTGAACTCCTGGGCTTACGTGATCCAAAGGTGCTGGCATTACAGGTGTGAGCCACCATGACCGGCCGGGTTAGAAAAAAAATTATAATTGCTATATTTTAACCTGAATTTTCAAAAGCTTGTTTCTGTATACAAAATAAATACACAACAATTATAGAACATTTAGAAATGCAAAATATAATGGAAAAGTAGAAATTATCCATAATTCTATCTAACCAGTTATATAATTGGCCCCTACCACACACATTTTTGTCACTGGTAGGTTGAACAAGAAAAATTCATGTAATGTACCAAAAGCAATAGAACTTTCTTTCCCATTACTCTTTTAAAAGTATCTCTAGAGGTTCATTTTTCCTGAAACACCTACATAAAAAGTTGGACTGTCCCACTATTCCTCTGACTATTGTTAATAATAAAAGTCCTATAATTGATTTGAGTTAGCAGAGTCTTAAATAAGTAATTAGGTTTCCTAGTCTCATCATCATCAAAATTCTACTCTTGATTTAAAATTGTATCTTCTTGCCCCTCCACCAGCTCAGGTCTGCTTTTGGGGAAAGGGGTGTGGTCTGTTATTTCCTTCCCAATGTATTAACTATACTCTTACCTATCTGTTGTTGGAGAAGGCTTAGAAATTAGAGGTTCAGTGGGTAGGATTTTTCTTATGTTACTGTGCTTGTCCTATGGAAGCTTCACACGTTCTGGGGCTCACAGATGTTTAAAGCTGCCTTTGGATCTCGTGGGCATTTGTGAATTAACTGAAGCAGTACCTACTGCAATTTACTTGATGTAGACAAATGCCGCTTTAATCTGGCTGGTCACTGCCTAATGAGTCACCATTACAAGTGGCAATTTCAGTACAGGCATGAAGGCAGACCACACTGGCTCTCTGTCACATGTGCTTATGACTGACCCATGGGAAACACATGCATATTTATTTTTCTGCCCCCTACTCATGGGATGCAGGCCAATGTCAACACAGATAATTTATTTTTGTATTTATTTATTAAATGCTGGCTGGTCACTGCCTAATGAGTCACCATTACAAGTGGCAATTTCAGTACAGGCGTGAAGGCAGACCACACTGGCTCTCTGTCACATGTGCTTATGACTGACCCATGGGAAACGCATGCATATTTATTTTTCTGCCCCCTACGCATGGGATGCAGGCCAATGTCAACACAGATAATTTATTTTTGTATTTATTTATTAAACGCTTAGTAAACCCATCTCTTACCTTTAGGCTTCTCAGGTAAATCAGACACCATTCTATCATGTCCCCCACATTGCAGGGGACATACATTAAGCCCTCCATGTGGTTCCATTGAAGCCCCAGTCACCAGGCATGCAGCTGAACTTATCATAAATCTCTCCAAAATTCCTGTTCATAAAATCCTCTCCCCACAATCTCCAAACCTTTTCTATCTCAGATATGAGTGATAGGTTTAATAGTCTAACCTATTTTACATTATTTCCTTTGAAATATTGATGCTTGGTAGCTAACTTTGAAATGTTCACGTTTCTTTATCATGGAATCCTAGTTAAAAATTCTAATTTAGCCTCTTAATTATCTATCTATTGATGTATTCTAGCTCCCACCACTCCACCCCACACAGGCAAGTATACATACACATTCAAGACGGGATCTGAAATGAGACTGCCTGGGTTGAAAGCCTGATTGTTTCTTTTTTTTTTTTTTTTTTTTTGGTGGTGGGGAGGGGGGGGACGGAGTCTCGCCCTCTGTTGCCCAGGCTGGAGTGCAGTGGCGTGATCTCGGCTCATTGCAAGTTCCGCCTCCCGGGTTCAAGCGATTCTTTTGCCTCAGCCTCCCAAGTAGCTGGGACTACAGGCGCCCGCCACCACGCCTGGCTAATTTTTTGTATTTTTAGTAGAGACAGGGTTTCACCATGTTGGCCAGGATGGTCTCAATCTCCTGACCTCGTGATCTGCCCACCTCGGCCTCCAGAAGTGCTGGGATTACAGGCGTGAGACACCGCGCCTGGCCCGATTGTTTCATTTAACTAGCTCTTTGTCTTTGAGCCAGTCACTTTTTCTTTTTGTGTCTTACTCCATTTACAATCTGAAGATAATAATAGTCCCTACCTCAACAATATGATTATTTTGAAGATTAATATAATACATTTTTTAAAGGCTTAGAAAATTATCTAGCACATGTCATTAATAATGTTACCTTCATAGGCAATAATAAAATCATTAGTATTATAATTATTATAAATGTTCTCTTGATCTCTTTTTTGATTTATGAGGATTTTTACATGTCATTAAATATTCTCCTTTACATCAAATTGTTATAGCATATTCAGAAAATCTGTATAAAGGCAGCATGATTTTAAAATACTAAATTGGATGTATATATCATTTCTAATATTTTGTCACATCATTGGTCATTATTATGTTTATCACCTCTGTGTGCCCCCCCACCCTGACCCCAACCTTAGAATACATTGATTGAACAGGAAATTCTGGGTCAAAATATGATTATTTTAAGGCATTTAATACATATTAAAAATTATCCAGCAAAAATTTAGTATCACTGCATATTCTGTTTTCAAGAGTATCTTAAAATTCTGGCCCATCTAATCTACTATTAAACACTGATTTAAGGATAAGAGTATTATTGGAAGATAATAAAAAAAACAGACATAGGATGTTCTCTAGTTTCCTAATAGAGTGTGCCAAGAGATTCCTGGAAATGTTTTTGGACCTGGGAGTTAGCAAAGCTCATTTAAGGTTGAATGAGGAGAAATCCAATATATCTTCAGAAGCAGAGAGTTTTGCTGACATAACTACACTAATCTTTTTTTAAAAAAATAGAAAAAGGAAATGAAGCGAGAATGAGCAGTAGTGGCTGTCTATTGTGCTGGTTCATCATCAGAAACTTAGATTGAGCTGCTTTAATTACGTAAGTGTATCTGTGGATGAGTGTTAATAAACTTCCATTCAAATAAAATAAATCAAAATTCTGCTACTGTTAGCATAGTATATTTTAATTAAAATCCTGATCACAGTTAGTAACTGTAGCTATATAGTTGACAAAATAATCACTAAAGGGTGTAAATCATCTAGATACTTGTCTAACATAGAGAACATGATAATTAGTCCATTTGATAATAGATTAGAAGTTTCACATATGTCATAAGATGAACACACGGTGGTTCTCATTTTTTACTATTCCAGATAGGTACCATTATGAAGAGTATGCCAATTTTATTAAGGTCCCACAAACTCAGTGTTACCTGACTTAAGGTATTTTCTCTCTAAAGAAATAAGGGTATAAATATATTGTTCTTAAATATCTTAAATTAAAAGGTTCTCATGTGGAAAAGCCATCTTTCTGTGACACTCTCTGCCTCTCTTTCTTCCTCTCCCCTTCTCTCTCTCACACACCTATATGCACACACACACTCCACACTCACAAAAGCATATAATTCCAACAAAACAAGGCAAAATATTGACCAAACCACTGAATAACATTCACTGGACCAACCTTATAAAGCAGTGGCCATTTTCCTAATTTCAGGAGTGCGATCTGATTTGTTACATTTTTTATTTTCCTAATCCTTTTTAAATCATCTGCCATTCCATAACTCACATCGATGACTTCAGCCTGAAAGAGGAGAAAAAACAAAGAAAAATAAAGCCTCAGAGGAAGAAGTATAGCCAATTGTCCATTTAGTATAACAAAATTATTCATCATAATTTGAAATGTTCAATATAGAATTAATTATATCTCTTACCCTGTCCCAATTACCATAAACATGACCTTTCTATTTCTATCAAGGTACAGCAATTCTTCTGGGCACTAGAGAAAATGTGTGAGTCATTTTTGCTTTGCTCTCTCTCTCTTCTAAAAAATTACAAACACAGTTCATTCTTCTAACAGACATTTGGAATATTCTACATTCATGTTTCTGGAATATGAGCCATTTTACAAAACATTGAAAGATTAATTTCCTTAAGGTTCAACAGCAATTATATAATTCTCAGGCTTGAAAGAAAATTCAAAGGTTTTCTATTGCTATCCAAATTAAGTGCAATGTCCTCACTTGCATGGTCATCCTGAACAGCTGCTCATGATGCTCCGTTCAACATTGTGCAATAGCCAGCTGTGAATGACAAATCCTTGAGTCGTGCAGAATACAACCTGTTCAACCACATGTGGCAGTCAAGCAACCCAGGACTTTAGAACATGGCCCCAAATTATCATTTCTGTCACATTTCCCACTACTCACCTAGAGTTACATTTCACCTCAATGTTACCCATTTTTATAAGTCCTCTGTGTTAATGCAAAAAAGAAAAAATCTCATGCCTTTTTGGAGATTTCAATAAAAACCTTCTCTTGTAGTGAATCCTTTCCTTCTCCTTAAAAAGCACTGAACTGCAGATTCATATATTCCTATGAGCCAAGATGATTGATTTTAGCTTTACTCTCTGTAATATCTATTTATTATTAAAACAATAGTTGTTATGCTTTCCAATGATTATATTATAATGTAAATCTGCTATTTCAAATTATAGCATATATCCACAGAGAGGCTGATTAAAAAAGAAAACAGTCATGGCAAATCATGAAAAAAATAAAGATGGAGAATCCAGATCACCAGCTTTCCATCCTTCTCGATTGAAACTAATGCACTTCAACAAGTTTTATACGTAATACTTCCATAAAAGATTCATCTGAAGAAAGAGCATTGTTTCTATAGGAACATATGAATACCTCCAAGAGATCTGTAAATCTGTTAGAGAAAACATTTCTGCCATGAAATATTTATTTAGCCATCACATTCATCTGTATCTGTAAAAACTCTATGAATACATTAACGTTCATTTCAAATGTCACCTACCTGATGAATTTTATTTATCTGTTGCCCAAATATGGCCTCTCTCTACTTTGGCTCCCAGAGTAATCTGTTTTTGCCTCTCTTAAGGCCCTCACTAGACATGTCTGCCAGTTCCAGTTTCCAATACAGGGAAATTCCTTGGTGAAGAGCCCATTACCTACCCATACTCGCCCAGGTGTCCAGCATAGGCTATGGACTCAGTAGGGTTGAATCAAAATGATTATAGCTCATACAATATCTCTAAAAAGTTAAGCTGTACTTTCAAATGGATTTGTCAGGGAAATTTAATTGTTAAAAACACTTCTGTCAGAATGATTTTCATTATAATTTTATTCCTATTAAAATGATTAAATCAGTGCCTTTAATACATTTTTTAGTTGGCTGATACCATTACCATATAAATAACTGTTGATATATGATTTTAAAAGTCTGATTAAGTAAATGATCACATAATATTAATGATTACATTGCAAAAGTGAGAAAAATTTCTATTTTTCATTTGATTTCTAAGCTACCTACTAATTATTTGTGATTCACTGACAGCGTCTTATAATAAGGCTATTACTCAATTGGTAATGTAAATGAACTTTTTTTATATGTAGCAGAGGTCAAGGAAAACCTTACTTGTTTTGGAGGATATAGATCAGATTGTGTATACAGGCATACATCAGAGATTGCAAGTTCAGTTCCATACTACCACAGTAAAGCAAATATTGCAATAAAGTGAATCACACAGATTTTGGGTTTTTCCGATACATATAATAGTTATGTTCACAATATTGTAGTCTATTAAGTGTGCAATAGCATTATGTCTAAAACAAATTATCATATCTTAATTTAAAAATACTTTATTGATCTGAGCGTTCAGTACATTTTTATATTTTTGCTAGTGAAAGGTCTTGCCTCAATGTTGGTGGCTGCTAACTGATCAGGGTCACAGTTGCTAAAGGTTAGGGTGGCTTTGGTAATTTCTTAAAATAAGACAAAAGTGAAGTTTGCCACATCAACTGACTCTTCCTTTCATAAAATATTTCTCTGTATCTCTCATGACATGCTGTTTGATAGCATTTTACCCAAAATAGAACTTCTTTAAAATTGGTGTCAATTATCTCAAAAACCCTATTGCTGCTTTAATTAACTCAGTTTATGTAGTATTCTAAATCCTTTGTTGTCATTTCAACAATGTTCCCGGGAATTGGAAAGATAGAGTCTAGAAGTAGATTCCACCTCAAAAAACCACTTTCTTTATTCATCCATAAGAAATAACTCTTTATCCGTTCAAGTTTCATCATGACATTGCAACAATTTAGTCACATCTTCAGGTTCAACTTCAAATTCTAGTTTCCTTGCTATTTCCATCACCTCTGCAGTTACCTCCTTAAAATCTTGAACCCCTCAAACTCATCTATAAGGGTTGAAACCAATTTCTTTCAAACTCCCGTTAATGCTGATATTTTAACCTGCTCTCATGAATCACAAATGTGGCTAATGGCATTTAGAATGGTGTATCCTTTCCAGAAAGTTTTCTATGTACTTTCTCAGATTTATCAGTGGAAACACTATCTGGGGAAGCTACAATCTTACATATATATTTCTTAAATAATAAGATTTGAACGTTGAAATTACTCTATAATCTAAGGGCTGTAGAATGGATGTTGTGTTAGTAGCTTTGAAAACAACATGAACCTCCTGTACATCACCATCAGAGCTCTTGGGTGACCAGGTACATTGTCAAAGAGCAATAATATTTTGAAAGGAATCTTTTTTTCAGAGCAGTAGGTCTCAACAGTGAGGTTGAATATTTTTATTCAGTAGTCCATGTGTGAACATATTTGCTGTTATCTAGTCTTTGTTGTTCCATTTCTAAAGCACAGAAGGGTAGGCTTAGCATAATTCTTAAGGACCCTATCATTTTTAGAATGGTAAATGAGCACTGGCTTCAACTTTAAGTCACCAGCAGCATTACATCCTAACGAGAGTCAGCCTTACCTTTGGAGCTTGGAAGCCTGGCCTAGCCTTCTTCTCTCTAGCTATGAATGTATTAGATGACATCTTCTTCCAACCTAAGGCTGTTTTGTCTACACAGAAAATCTCTTGTTTAGTGTAGCCACTTTCATTAGTACCTTAACTAGGTCTTACAGGTAACTCGCTGTTGCTTCTATATTAGAACATGCTGATTCACCCTGTACTTTTATGTCATGGAGATAGCTTCTTTTCTCAAACCTCATGGATCAACCCCTGTTAACTTCAAACTTCTGCAGCTTCCTCATCTCTCGCAGCTTTCACACAACTGAAAAGAGTTAGGGGCTTGCTCTGGATTAGGCTTTGGCTAAATAAAATGTTGTGGTTTGTTTGATCTTCTATCCTGATCACTCAAACTTTCTCCATATCAGCAATAGGGCTGTTTTGCTCTCGAATTATTCTTGTGTTCACTAGAGTAGCATTTTAATTGCTTCCAAGAACTTTTCCTTAGCATTCACAACTTGGCTGTTTGACACAAGGGACCTAGCTTGTGACCTATCTTGGCTTTTGACCTGCCTTCCTTACTAAGCTTAATCATTTCTTCTTATTGAAAGTGAGAGACATGTAACTCTTCCTTTCACTTAGAGGCCATTGTAGGATTCTTAATTGGTTTCATTTCAATATTGTTTTGTTTCAGGGAATAGGGAGGCCCAGGAGAGGGAGGCCCAGGAGAGGGAGGGAGATGGCAAATGGTGGTGGGTAGAGCAGTCAGAATTCAATAATATTTATTGAGTCAGTTTGCTGTCTTATATGGGTGCATTTCCTGGTGCCTCAAAATAATAACAATGGACAATGGTAACATCTGAGATTACTGATCACAGATAACCCTAACACATATAACCATAATGAAAAAGATTGGAATATTGCAGGAATTATCAAAAAGTGACATAGAGATGTGAGCTGAGCACAGGTGCTGAAAAAATGGTACCAACAGACTTGCTAAATGCAGGGTTGCCGTGACCTTCAAATTGTTGAAAACACAGTATCTGTGAAGCACCCTAAGGTGAAACACAATAAATCCAGATATGCCTGTATAACAGAAAGGTATGACAGGTACAAAAATACAAATTCTTCAAAAGACATTTACAATATTGGAACATATCAATAGGCTGAGTCAACAATTTTAATTAAATAGCTCTTCAACTCATCTTCTCTAAATAGTACATGTTAATAAATCAAAGTGTTTTAGAATGTAAGAGGATTTGTAGTTTTTCCCACAAAAAATAGTTCTAAATACAGACAACGTTGTATCAATTTATTTTGGCTTATGCATTAAAAATCAATAATTACAGAAGTCTCAATGTTTTGATGGATTTGCAGGCAATAATAAAAATGTATCCATTGCCTTCAAAGCAAGCCTTAAAACTAGATCCTTTTTGAAAGTCTTTTCTTAGACTTTCAAGCAAACTGAACATCACAGCTGCAGGAAAGCACATTGAATTTTTCTGAGGCACAAATCAATATACAATGATATGATAAAATGCCAAGTCATTTTTTCCACATATTCTTGTTGCTACAATGAACCTCTTCTTTCCGCATTTATTCTGTCACACTAGAAAACTGTTCACTCAACTAGTTGGGGTACTATGTTAACTTACGACCAAATACCAATGATTAAGACACATCTTACTGGTCTCTATGGGAAATGTCAAATGAGCAGAAATCTAGTTACTTAAGCTATCCATTCTGTGAGTACCACAGTTTTTCTAATGAAAAGGAAGTCTAAGGACTGCCTTGGCACATAAGAGAGAGTAATTGAGACGTGCAACTTAGTTCCTGTTTTACATTTTATTTTACCAGAGAGAAATATTTAAAAGTCTACACGTTAATTTTTAATTCAGATTCTATACATTCATTTTTATAACCAAGAACAAGGAACTAAACACAACAGCAACAATTGAAAAGGAAATAAAAGATCTTATTCTATGTTAAAAAAGGAATCAAAGTTTTGGGATGACGACAAAGAGTGGTGGGCCACATACACAGAGCTGTGACAAAGATTTCCACACTTTAAAAAGTTAATTTTTTAAAGTGGCATTCTATATATCAGTGGTTCTATGGTTTTTAGTTTGAGTGCCATAGATCACAAACATTTTAAAATAAAAACCCCGTTTTTATAGAAATCTCATTTCCCTCATCTGGCTCCTCTGGAAACCAAATCAGATAGGTTGCCCTCTTCTTTTTATGGGTGCCATAAAGCGTTAAATACATCACTTAGACAAAGATGTTGTGTATCAACGGCATGCTAACAGGGACCCTATGTTATAATGAAGAAATGTACTATTACACAGATCAAGCTTCAGACTTGTAAAACAGATGTAACTAAGAAAAAGAAAACATTTAGTGAGCTCCTATTACGTGCTAGGAACATTGCATATAATATCCTATTTTCTTCAGATAGCAATCTTGCATTGTCACCGTTTTATAGATAAGGAAAATGATGCTCAGAGAGGTAAAAGAAGCTGTCCAACTTATATGACTAGAATTCAAGGATGGCACTAGATTGTTTCTAGTCACCTTCCAGAAGGTCTTTTCATTGGAAAGGACAATGGGCATTTGGTGGCCACTAGAGAAAGACACTGTTGAGGACAGCACTGAATTAAACACAGCAAATCAACTTATTGAGTAATGACTGTTGTTAAAATTTCAGATTCCATGTCCCATTCAAGAACTATCAAACCAGAATCTCTGAGAATTGGCTGTCATAACAAAATACCATAGGCTGGATGGCTTAAACAACACAAATTTATTATCTGAGTTATGGAGGCTAAGAATTCAAGATCAAGGTGCTAGCCAATTAGGTTTCTGGCAATAGCTCTCTTACTGGCTTGTGGACAATCAGCTTCTCACTATGTCCCCACATGACAAACACCACACACACACACACACACACACACACACACACACACACACACACACAGAAAAAGTGAGAGAAAAAGAGAGAGCAAACTCTCTGGTATCTATTCTTATAAGAATACTAATCGCTCTTTTTTTTTTTTTTTTTAAGACCGAGTTTCGCTCTTGTTGCCCAGGCTGGAGTGCAGTGGCACGATCTTGACTAACGGCAACCTCCACTCCCGGGTTCAAGCGATTCTCCTGCCTCAGCCTTCCTGAGTAGCTGGGATTACAGGCATGCGCCACCACGCCTGGCTAATTTTGCATTTTTAGTATAGACGGAGTTTCTCCATGTTGGTTAGGCTGGTCTCGAACTCCCGACCTCAGATGATCCGTCTGCCTCGGCCTCCCAAAGTGCTGGGATTACAGGCGTAAGCCACTGCACCCGGCAAGAATATAATCTTATCAGATCAGGACCCAACCCTTGTGACCTCATTTAACCTTAAATGCCTTCTTGTAGGGGAAATTCTCAAATATAGTCACCCTAGAGGGTCTAGGATCAATGGATGAATTCTGGGAAAGAAGACACAAGTCAGTCCATAGAGGGGCCCTAGAATGTATATTACTTAGTTACCCTAAAGTTCTCACTTTGCTCAAAATAAGACTTTTATACTGGGAGGAACAAAACTACTTGGAAGTTAATAAAAAATAACTTCCAACACAATGATTTTTGTTTCCAGAAGAGTACTCTATATTCATTGAGATATATGTGACGTATGTGAGAGAGAAATAATATGATCAATAAAGTAATTCAAATGAAAAATAAAAATATCTATCATCAGTGATAGAGAATAAATGCAATTAAATGTATACCTTTTTTAAAAAACAGGTAGAGTAAAATGATTCAAAGATATTTTGTGTCAAATTGTTTAATAATATGGCAATGGGGATAAAATAATTCATTTCTATTTCACATTAATTTCTCTAATATGGATAATCCTCTATTATTTTAAATATCAAACTTTTCACAAATGAAAGATTCAATCTTTAATTAGAATTTTAACTTGCAAAAAATACTTTTTTCAGGTAATAAATAAAATTTGGGAGAAAATAAAGTATAATGCCAAGAAACAAAAAGTGTCTACCTTATTAATAAAGAAAATAAATAAATGAAAACTTTTCAAACTGATCGAGCTCAACTTGCTCATATATGCACACAAAAAATAAACAAGGGTAGCTATTTCCAAACTAAATAAATAATTTGCTAATTCCTATTCAGTTGTACTCCCTAAATGTCAATAATCACACTAGATAGAAACAAACATTGACTCTAGACCAAAATTGGTGATATCACAAAGGTGATTCTGATAGAACTATATAATTCTGTTTGATACAATGGCTCTACACACCTTATGTCAGATAGCTATATTATTCATTGAAAATGAGATATTTATATTGTTTGGCAATAACAAAACAACTAGGCTTCCTAGTTTTTGTTTGCAACTATGATTGCAGTTGATTATAAAAATATCATATAATAATACTGTATGGATATATATTTGAATACATATTTATGTACAGATGTGGCATATGCAGATAAGGACACATAGGGACGCCTTCATACATTCACACGGTGGCCACGGCAATCTTTCTGTTCTGAGCACCAAAAACAGCTATTGGCACACAGTAGGAACTAAATAAAATAAGTGAATGAATGAATGACTGAATATGTGTATATATCCAAACAGAGAAATTAATGCTGAAAAAGAAGAACTATAAATCACTTAATGGAGAGAGAGAGAGAGATTTGTATTTGGAGCTTCAAGTGAGACAAGATGTATTGAAATTAGCTAGGGACTCCCTAGAAGATGGTGAAAGACAATAAATAATAAATCGATACATAAACTTGTTTTCAGTTATTGAGTGATCCAGAACTACCACCACCAAAAACAAATATTTTTATTAAGTACATTCTATATACCCAGCACTGTTACAAGTATTATGTATTCATTATCATCTCTAATCATGACAACAGTTCAAAGAGAAGAGATAAGTTACTGGAATCATCCCCCCTTTTTACAAATAAAGAAATCAAGGCAAGGAGATGGTAAGTAACATTTTCACAGTCACAGAGCTACTAAATAGTAGAACAGTAATTCAAAGATTGACAGCCTGACTCTGTAATCTGGATTTTTCCCCATATAATTTTTCATCACATTGTTATCGATTCTTTGCCAAAGAGAAAGCAGGTATACTAGAGAAGGCAGTAGAAGGTAAATGGAAAGGCAGGGGCCCTTTTGAGGATTAAGCAGATGGTGCAGAGCTGATTCTATAAAAACTTAGCAGTCTAACCTTGGGTTAGTAAATGAACTTTTCTGGATCTCAGTGTCCTCATTAGTGAAATGAAGATTTTGAGATAGAACAGTGAATTAGATCATCGGTACCCAATCTGGATGATTATAAAAGTCAAAATTCTTGCATGGCCTGTTATGCCCTATATAATCCTCTCTTCATACTGCTCTATGACTTCATCTTTTCTACCAGGGCTGGCCTCAGAGGTTTGTGACCTGTGCAGCTGCACAAGGGTTGTGCTTTAAAAGTCTCCCTGCTTGGTTTAATGCTCTGCTGTCATTATCTTGAAATTCTTAATAATTTCTGAACAAGGCATTCTGCATTTTTATTTTACATTGAGTCTACAAATTATGTAGCTGGTCCTGCCTATTACTCTCCACTTTCTCCCTGGCACAACTACAGCGACTAGCTGGAGTTGTATATGTCCCATAGGGTCTTGGCTTTAGCTGTTCCTTCTTATTAGAAATACACCCTCTTTCCCGGATTCATTTGACTCATTATTTTGCCATTTTCAGGTCTTCTTTCAAATTTCAGCTATTATGGCAACTATAACCAACCCATTCAATACTACAACCACTCCACCCCAAAACAGCACTATCAGTTTGCTTTACTCTGCTTTTATTTTTCCACAGCATGCTTCAATGCCTAACTATAATGAAATAATTAGCTAAATACATTTACTTATGTGTTTTATATATATGTGTGTGTGTGTGTGTGTGTGTGTGTGTGTACACACATAATTTGCTTCTTTATTATGTTGATTGTCTCTTCCTTATACAATGTTTACATTTCACTATGGCTAGAATCTTTCTTCTCCTCACTGATTTATCCCAAGCACTTAAAACAGTGTGAAGTCAATAGTAAATAAATACCAGTTAAATGGTTAATAGCTTTAACAGTTTATATGAGGATAAAACATTGTGTCTAAAAGAAACCTAATGTCTAATACATTACATAGTCAAAGCAAAGAAAAATTATTTATGTAATTACTACGTAGGGAATTCCACACCCCAAAGTTCATACTCCACATCCTCTGTGACTCTTGAGACCACAAGACTGCTGGCAAAGGCAAAACAATCACTTTTTAATTCATTCCAATAGAACTAAAAATGTGAGACTCTTAGGATAGTCATATCTTTTCTCTTGCTTTTCCCTAATATCATCAATAGTAAAGATTTTTAAACACATCACCAAGTAAGCTAGGTGTTTGCTTCAGGAGTACAAGATTTTGGAAACTTGCATTCCTATCTATATAGGAATGGAAAAACCACTCTTAGCAGAAGCAACAGAAAAGTAATCAAAAGAAAAGCAGAATTATTATTTCCTACAATCAGCTAAACACAATAAATAAAACAGTAATTAAAAGTAACTAAGTCAGGAAAATTACCCCGGTACAGTCCACCTGTGGGTGGCTGGGACTCCACACAGGGGAACATTCCAGTGCCATGTTTCTTCTCCACCTTGAGGAAGCAAAAATTATTCATGTGTATGAAATGATTAATGCATTGAAGTCTTTTAGACTTGACATTTTCAACCAAATCCATCATTCTGAGCCTTTCTCGTTCTCTAAGAGAGACTCAGAATGTACAAAATGTTTGAAAAGCCTGCTTAGACTAAAACAGTAATTTTCTACTCAAGTTCAGAAATGATAAACCCAAGCATTTCTGATAATGACAAACTACAATACTATCACAAGTATTGCTCACCTAAAAACAAGTTTCTGCTTTAGAAATTTCCTACTATCATATATAAATCTAGCTTTGAATTTACTTCAAATTAAAGTGGTTATATTTATTAAACACTTGCAAAATCACAGTGATCATCCACGTTTACCTTCTTTCTTTCTAAAAATTATTAGAATCTTAGCATTGATAAAGATTTCAAAATTCAAAGATTGTTAGAATTATATTGGTGCTTCTGTTTTGGGTTCACTCAGTGGCTTTCCATCATGGTCATTATCATGAAGACCACAATGTATTGAAGGATGAAAACCAACACTGCCTTCCCCCACTCCTGTGGCAGACATAACTAAGCAATCATCATGCTTTCAAACTCTTTATCAAAATAGTGTTCCAGTTAAGACCAATTAGACAAGGGTTGGCATAAGAGGAGAGGTATTTAAAATATTTGGTAACTAGTACAGCACATGTTCTAGTCAGTTAAAATGGACCTCCAATCCATTAGAAGGGACACTAGCTAGTGGACTAGACTGGTGCATTCCTGCAGAATTCAGAATTAAGCGTAAGATATACAATCAATTTTGCTGTCTTTGTTGCAAAGAACCAAATAAAGGGGTGACTTCTCAATTTTATCACTTCTTCTTTACTGCAGTATGTACACTTGCTGAAAAAATACTTGCTACAGTGATACACTAAATGCAGTGCTTAATGGTACAGTGACTATGTTTCAATAGCACAAATAACATAGATAAACCAGAGTTGCTACTTGCCTTGGCATACCGTAGTTGTTTAATACATTTGCAAAATGTCTTCAGTTTTACAATCTAACATATAATGCACATCCAAAGGACAAAAAAAGTTAAAATTATTGTAATAGAAATTTGGCTAAAGCAAAACCGTTTTGTCAGGATTTCATTTCCATACTTTACATCTATAGTCTCCAAAGTCAACAGACAAAATAATGCAAGTTTAATCTAATATTTCAGGCGAGAGTAAAAAATTGTAGATTGTCAGAAAGGCAAAACTTTAAACATTTTCCAGAATTTAATAAATAGTACCTTAGAGATTATATAGCTGTCCTTTCGTATTATTTGGTCAACATTTAAAAATATAACATAATTGGCCATAGCATCTTTCCTTTAGCTATTTATATTACACAGAGTTATTTTAAAAGCAAAAATATATATTTTAAAAAAGAGATTATGAAAAATATGTAGCGAAGTAGGAGAAAAAAAGGAGAAAACAGAATTATGGAAGTCCAAGAAAGAGGGTATTAAAGAGATAATTATTTCATTTTCTGGCAATATGTGACACACTGTATTCCGGTTTCTGAAGATAGGGAGGAAATGAGTTACAAAAGGTCCCTTTCATACTGCTTACTTTCTCCTGCTGAGAGATCAACAACAACAACAAAAAGTAAACAAAGACATCAACAGTTCAGAAAACTTTCAATGGTGACATGCCCCAAAGACAGTAAAACATAGGTAATGTAATAGAGGGTGATGAGTAATTACTTTAATAGGGGAAGTCAGGGAAGACGTTGCTAAGGAGTTCACATCCAAATGATGAGAAGCCATGCACAGACCTGGGGAATAACTTTTTAGACAGCAGTAAGTACACAGTCCTTGAAGGAATGAGGAACCAAATGAAACAGAGGCATCACACATACTGAGGAGTAAAACATGACTAGTAAATTTTGAAATAAAAAGTTATGCATTTTTATAGAGATGGGATTGGATACGGATAAAATTTCAGAAAATCTATCAAAGAAAGAAAGAACAACAACAGTTGGGTGGTAGATCTGAGCTAACGTACAGCTCAACAACGTGACAATATCTCGGTTGGTTGCTCAACATTTACCAAAAAGAAGACTTAATGTTCATAGACTAAAACTATTTGAACCCATTTGGTTGATAAATCCTAGAAATGAAAAAAGAGGTACAGAGAAAGTGAATCTAGACTACTGTTTCTCAACATGAGAACGAATAAAATAAATTAGTGTAAAAGAGATTAGCCTTACTCCATATATATTACCATGAAAGTCCCTAAAAACTGATCATGAGAGCTTCTGCAACTTTATCAGTTTTCCCATGGTTAACATATTTATTGCATTTTCCTGAAGCAAACTAGGAATAAAACTATTATAAGACACAAAATAAATAATCAACAACCATGCTAGCTGATTGCTCCAGAGATAAGGGTCCTAGAATGAAACAGTGAAAGTCAATCATCTCTCCTGTGGTATGGGTAGAAGGCAATGGAGAGACATCGTTGCTGTGTTGAAAGTCCAGGCAGAGGGCTTGTAAGCCAGTCAGTCCCAGTTGCTTGAGGAGCAGGATGGAAGGTCAATAGCTCTTTTGCAAAATGTTCCAGGAGCCAGAAGTATCCCAGGAAGGTTTATATTTCAAAATAACTTGAGAAAAGTTTTAAAAATACCTTCCTTCTTGATTTTCCATTAGTTCTGCCGAGAAGGTAACTTTATCTTCCCATTTCAGACCTTGGGAAATCTGAAGGAAATTCCCTGCCCCTTTCAATATTATGATTGAATTTTGAGTAGCTTCTGTGGCCGTAGATGAAAGAGGTAGGGGACCTGAAGTGGGCACTGAGCACACTCTCACTTTCTAACACTACAGAGCAGTGTTCTTGGCTCTGTCCATTCCACCCTAATATTGTGGCCATGCTGTAACTGGCAATCTAGTCCATTGCTTTTAGTTGAACGCTGGGCAGCTGTATGCTAGTAAAATGGTTCTTGGGTTAAAAAAAAAAAAAGAAAAAAAAAAGTCCTGATGTGTAGCATTTGCAAATTTCTATGGTTTAAAGATTTTCATTATAATTTATTTCAAATGACCAACAGGGCACTGTTTCCTGAGGAACTGTGGGAGAGATCATGAGAATTGGGAAAGATGCAAAAAATAAACTAACTAGCTGAAATAAACTGGTTTGTGCTGGCGTGTGTGTGTGCGTGTGTGTGTGTGTGTGTGTGTGTGTTTCCTTCTAAAGTGGTAGAACAAAACACTAGTAGGGGTTTTGGCAGGTAGTTGAAAACAGAAAACAGTTATGCATTAGAGATAGGGGTTAAAGCTTGTCCTTAATTAGGCCTTGGTCCAAAGAGAAGTCTCTCTAAAAGCAGATAATAGCAAGAAAGAGATAATGGCAAAAGGTGGTTCATAGGAAACTCCAGTTATTAGAAAATTGAGTATAGTGTGTGTGTTATGGAAAGGATTAAACCATACAGAACTGTTATGGCAGGATATAAAAATAAAACAAAACAAATATTTAACCATTCATGTCCCCTGTGCTAGACATTTTGCTAAGCAGATTGAATCAATTGTTCCAGTCTATCTTACAGAACACTAATATTCGGTAGATATTTTTATAGATGAGGAAACTAGAGCTTAGATATTTAAATAATTTGTTAGTTTTTGTAGCAGTATCAAGCCAAGCAATTTTAAATGCCAGTTTCTCCTATTATATTGCCAGCTGCATGCAGCAGGGTCCAAGGCTTTCTTATTTACCACTGTGTCCCCTGCGATTAATGTATAAAAGGTACTCAAGATGTATTTGCTGAAAGTTGAATGTTTCTTGTTATATTAGTGAGACCAAGCTGGCTATATTCTATATTAGTCAGTTAATCTTTTAGTATCAAATTAAAATATAAGGAATAACAAATTAATATTCACAGGACACTTTATTTAATAAATGATACTCAACTTATTGAGGTAAGTGTATTGAAGGAGTTGCAAATTCATTCAAGAGAATTCTTCCTGGAGACTGTGAAACTAATATGACAGCATTTTCTTGGACTAATGTGTTTAAACAGTGCAGAAACCTAAGAACCAACTTTTCCACAGATCTCTCTAGTTCTGGAAAGACTGAATTTGCAGCATCTGCTGAAATGAGGTAAGTGTTATTTGTAAACAAAATACTTAAATACAGGCATTTTATATAAATTAAAACATGTATCTGCTAAGAAAATTACATTATCACTTAACTTTGCAAGTAGTTTGCCTAAATCAAATCAGAAATAAAAATGAAAACACTGGCATTTTCTGTCAAATGGTAATTACGGTGACTAAAAGTCTTTAGAAATAACTTTAAGTCAAATTAAAAATCTGCATCCAGGGCCGGGTGCGGTGGCTCACGCCTGTAATCCCAGCATTTTGGGAGGCTGAGGTGGGTGGATCACGAGGTCAGGAGTTCAAGACCAGCCTGGCCAACATGGTGAAACCCCATCTCTACTAAAAATACAAAAATTTGCTGGGCATGGGGGCGCGTGCCTGTAATCCCAGCTACTTGGGAGGCTGAGGCAAGAGAATCACATGAACCCAGGAGGCAGAGGTTGCAGTGAGCCAAGACCTCCCCACTGCACTCCAGCCTGGCGACAGAGTGAGACTCTGTCTCAAGAAAAAAAAAAAAAAAAAAAAAAAATTCAGCATCCAAATACTTTCTCACTAAAAATGCCACATGTGTTGTAATCAAGTGGGGAAAATGAAAACAGTCCACTGCACTTTAACCACCTAGTTGAATTTAGCTACCTATGCTTTAAAACTATTATTTCATAAAATAGGCTTCTATTCTCTTTCACAGGTAGAAAACGTACTCTCTCTAACAAATATTTAACTATGTACAATATGTTGTGTTAGATCATGGTTTTTGTAAATGGTCCTGTCTAAATTTTAAATACAGGGAAAATATATATCTTCTTAAATATGTAGAAACTAGACCCATGGTTATTATTCTCAAATATGAAAGAAGTAATTATGGACTGAGTACAGTGGCTCACACCTGGAATCCCAGCACTTTGGGAGGCCGAGGTAGGTGGATCCCCTGAGGTCAGGACTTCCAGACCAGCATGGTGAACATGTTGAAACCCCATCCCTACTAAAAATACAAAAATTAGCTGGGCATGGTGGCACATGCCTGTAGTCCTAGTTACTGGGGAAGCTAAGGTAGGAGAATTGCTTGAAGCAGGGAGGCAGAGGTTACAGTGAGCCGAGGTTGCACCACTGCACTCCAGCCTGGGCAAAACTCCGTCTTAAAAACAAACAATAATAAAATGAATTTTTTTAAAAAATGAAAGAAGCAATTATGGAATTGTTTTGTTAACTTGGTTAGTGAACAGAGCTCATAAAATGAGAAACAGAAGGTCACACTGGACCAAGAGACTGTATGCAGATTTAAAAAAAATGAATAACAGCTGCATTCACAGTCATTTATCTCACACTTGTGCACTGTTGCCAAAAGATGGATTTTTACAATAGAAAAATAAGGGAGACTAATAATATCCAAAGCCACTGTCACCATTAAAAAACTTCAAACCTGGGCCTGGCACGGTGGCTCATGGCTGTAATCCTAGCACTTTGTGAGGCCAAGGCAGGTGGATCACCTGAGGTCGGGAGTTCTAGTTCGAGACCAGCCTGACCAACATGGAGAAACCCCATCTCCACTAAAAATACAAAATTAGCTGGGTGTGGTGGCACATGCCTGTAATCCCAGCTACTCGGGAGGCTGAGCCAGGAGAATCGCTTGAACCTGGGAGGCAGAGGTTGCAGTGAGTTGAGATCGTGCCATTGCACTCCAGCCTGGGCAACAAGAGCGAAACGCCATCTCAAAAAACAAACAAACAAACAAAAACTTCGAAGTTCACATTTCTGTGTTGGTGAGACAGTAGCTTCATCTTACCATCCAGAAAACAAAAGTTTAAGTACTACAGTTCCATTCCACTTCTCTAGCTCACTGATATTGTTATCTATAACAGCAATCATTCAGAGCCAAATGCATATAGCTCTGCCTTTTGCCATAACACTGATAAGTTTGCTTTTGTTTGAAAATATTCAAAATAAAAGAGAAAGACCAAGTTTTTCCAGCTATGAGAAAATAGGCGTCTGATTGTAGGTTATCCAAGGATTCCATGCAGTGTTTGTATTTTTGTCTCTTTGAGACTTTCTGAGAAAATATTTGATACAGTGCTCAGATTTCATACGTTAAGGCACTACATATTCATATTTTACACACAAAGACAAGCAATGCTTTTCTGGTCCAACTCAACATGATTAATCGTTCTGCATTCAAGAATAAAACATTTCATTTGTAATTTTTTTGAGCTTTCACTTTTAATTAAACATAGGATCAGGGCATTATGTATTTTTTATTTTTATTCATACTGGCCTAGGCATTTTCTTCCCTAATGATTCATATTTGTCATGTTAAAGAGAAGACAGAAAGATTATATTTAGATAATGGATAAATATAATAAAAGTTTGTTCTTTCAAATCTTGATATATTGTTCTGATGTTCTGGTAGTTTCTTAATTTCTCCCATTTAAATGTGTCGACTTTTAACAGGACAATAATAGCTAACATTGATAGAGTACTAACTGTCAGGTTCTTTACATGGTTTATATCATTTCTTCCCCACAAAAAACGTTAAAGTTACTGTTACTATTCCCCTTATATGGATGAGAACACTGAGTCGTACAGAATTGACCTGACCACCCCACATTTGCACACCTATTAAGAAAGGATGCTAGTCTGGGCTGTTGAACTATGCTCTCTGCAGAATAGGGTAGTGACACATATCTTCATAATAATGTAGCTTCCACACAGTTAGTGAGTTTTTGAAAATAAGTTTCTCCATAAAACTGCATTATTTGGCTTATCTTTCAGATAAAAAAATGAAGCTTTACAGAATGAAAAGATACAAAATCCATAAAATGTATGGAAATAAGAAAAAAATCTCTTGCTCAGCAACAACTTGGCAGAACCAATCTGACCAATGTATAGCAAATATTAATATGTGATTTGCTTTTCTACATCTGCTGGTGTTTCACAAAGGACAGAAGAAATAATTGCATAGAAATTGCATAAAAGCCATATGTTCTATTAATAAAATTGACTAGACATTTTCAGCACTCACTACCAATGTCTTTAACCTTATAATATTATAGTTGATATTTACCTTTTAAGAAAAATACAAATCACTGTTTATTCCCTGAAGCTAACCTTACACATGCTAAATTATTTATGTATCCATTTTAATATGTATTTTGCATCTGACAGGACAACTCTCCTTAGGACCCTTTTACTGACCCACCTGTCATTATGATGGGGTAAACAATGTCACCTTTCTAGTGCACGATGAATTACAAAGAAGTTGTAAAGTACACCATCCATCATGCTGGCACTAAGTAGGTTTTTGAAGTAGATCTCAGATATCAGAAATGCTGTTTAGACGGTTACCAGAAAGCACAAATTGGAAGCTTACACAAAACGGTCCTATGATGAATGGACATGACAGCTCTTCAAAGAAAAGGGGCACTCCTCTTCTACAAATAACCTTGTCAAAAGCAAAAAGTTGTGGGAAGCTTTGCTGGCAGTCAGACTAGAATAATTTAAGAACTTGTTAATGGCTCTGCAAGATAGAAATTCATGCAAACACAATGTACTCAAAATCAAAAAGGAGACATGCCTGAATCTTTAGCAGCAACCACTCAAGCTTGATTTGAATTAGGGAATGATTTAAAGTGATACAGAAAAATCACCAGCGCCTTATCTATTAGAACATGTGAGTTTCAATAATGTATCTAAAACAGGCATATAAAATATGTGCAGGTATTCTATATGCATATATAATAGCCACCTAGAAGTTGCTTTTGAAAATTATAACAATACTGATATAATCTGAGTTTTAAGAAATGAGTATCAATAGCATGTGTTTTCTTGATATAGATATTTAAATCAATATGTACTTAGTATAATAGATTTGCATTATTAATACAATCAAAATAGTGTCTTTATCTAATTTGCATAATTAATTTCTCAAATTATGTTCTTCAAATACAGGGTGTAAGGTTTATCCGTATTGCATTTTGTTTCCTTTAACAATCCCTTTTGTTTAGGCCTAATATTTCAAACATGGAGTGTATTTCTACATCTACAGTTAACTTTATTTTCTCCCTTTTAATAGCTGCATTTTAAAAGTTTTTTTAAACTCTTCTTTATTTTAAAAAAGGCAGTTTTAATACACTTACGAATGGTGTCAGGATACTAAATAAGGACTTAGAACTATGCATATTTGGATAACTCTGTAAATCTGCAGTAGAGGTTGATTTTATTTTATGTGAAACAAAAGGAAATTTAAAAACTTATAACTGTTAAGATAAACATGTAGAAAACTCTCAGAGATATGGTTACACAGGAATATTTAAAAAAAAACACCCCACCCAGTTTCATTAGCAAAATGAAAAAAATAATTAACTTTGTAAAAAATAAATGAGTACTCTTTGATAGTGAACAGATAAAACCACTGGTTGGTTCTCTTAAGTTTTTCATTTTTAAATTGGCTCTTTCAATACAAAGTCAAATCCTTAGAAATAGGCGTGCATTGCCTTAACTGTGAAAGATGGAGACATACAAGAAAGTGTTACTGAACCCTATCTTATCCCAAATGTCCCATATGCTATAATAGAAATTGTCATACAACATGCCCAGAAAAACAACACAAAAGGCCATTGTTATAGATACATACACACGTGCATTAGTTTGAAAGTTAAAATATATTGTTTTTAAGTAAACTGGCTTCTTCTTTTGTGTCCTCTATTGACAAGAAAAAGTAAGTGAAAAAGAAAAAAAATAAAGAAGAGGAAAGAACCACATATATTTGGATAAGAAAAACAACTGTTTCATTTAAAGAGATCTAAAAAGACAGCTACTGAACATATCGAACATATAACCAAAATGCTGAGAATACAACTCCCTTATAACTTATAATTCTAAATGGGAGAGAGGCTGGGGGTGGAGAACACCATCGGTATCCTGCGAATTCACATTTCTAGTTTCTAAGGTCTGATGATTTGAAATTGTCAAGGAAATAAAAATGGTGCTCAAGTAAAATTTATGGAGGCTAACTTAGCCTCCACAAACAATGACTGCTAAATTTGATAAAGATATTAAAATACTTTAGGACTGAATATATTTTAATTTTAATCAAATCATAATTATAGGGTCCCTATAAACTAATCAATCAGTGGCTGCTTGGAATTTGGTGTGGCCTAAAAATATCTAGAAGAAAGGGGATAGGCTCAGTTTTTAAAAGTAAGAAGGTTGAAGCTATAGAATTTTGCAAATTCACATTTTTAACTTATTTCTTAAAATATTAAACCTCTCTACATATTAGTAATATTACATATATTTTAAACTAAAAAATTATTTTACATTAAAAATGAGATGACATTCAGTTGTGTGAAGGAGTCTAACAATGGACACTACATAGCCAAATATTTATTACTCTTACACACTACTTGAACGCAGGACACTTGAAGGTGAGGCTAATTGCAGAAGTGTGAAAGAATAAAGAAAATAAAGGGCAAAGAATATTTATATATCCATCCTACAGCATCATCTGTTAGAATAAAAGGGATGATTAACATTTTTGTGATTCAGCCTAGACTTTTACAAAATATAAAAAGCAAACATACAATTACGTACAATACTGTGTCCAATATCTGCACAAATATCACAGGAAAGTGGATTTGCCCAATATTGGAACTCTAGGGCCCAACAGATTCTTCCAAATGACCTTCTCCCTGACTTTCTTCCCTCCACCACCACCTCCATTATTATGAGAGTTTGCTGGTAGTGAGTATGAATCAGAAATTAGAAGTATACAATATCTGTTAATATACCCACCCCCGCTTTTTCTTCTTCTTCTTTTTTTTTTTTTTTTTTTTTTGAGAAGGAGTTTCACTCTTGTTGCCCAGGTTGCAGTGCAATGGGGCAATCTCGGCTGACTGCAACCTCCCCTCCTGGGCTCCAGTGATTCTCCTGCCTCAGCCTCAGGAGTAGCTGGGATTACAGGAGCCTGCCACCGGGCCCGGCTAATTTTTTGTATTTTTTTTAGTAGAGACAGGGTTTCACCGTGTTGGTCAGGCTAGTCTCGAACTCCTAACCTCAGGTGATCCACCCACCTCGGCCTCCAACGTGCTGGGATTACGGCCTCCCCAAAGTGCTGCTATTACAGGCATGAGCCACAGTGCCCAGCCAGGATTCCTTTTAAACCAAGGCAAACAAATTGTTATTGAAGGGTTCCTCTCCCATGTTTCCCTTATTATGCAGTAAGTCCGGAGTATAAAGGAGTCATAGAAATTTAATTTTCCAGATCCAGTGAATCTCCCCATTATACAGTAAGACCAACAAATACATGCCCCCATAAGGGACTCGGAGAAGCTGCACAGTGATAGGATATCTCTTTCCTTGGTCAGTGTGGAAACTGTACAATATGAAAGTGCACGGGCATTGAGGGAGGGTTTTTGTGGTGAACCCGTATCTAAGGAATTTATTTAAATAAATTAGTTTATTTAACCTTATTCTACCTTCAATCCACTGGGCCAGCAGGTTATTACAGAGGGCCATGCTAAGGAAATAAGGATACAAGTTGTAGTTTCATGAGTTTTGCATATCTCCTTCTTCAAGGAATAATCAATGTTCACCAGCGGAAATTGAAAAGCAAAGAGATGGGGAAGATTCCAAGGATCCACTCAAGTTCCTGGTGTTTTGGTGAATGTTCTGTGTTTAAGACGTGCTTTTGTTTAGGGGAAGACATGAGCTGAGCCAATTGGGATAAAGAAGAGGTTGAAAATGCGTATGGCTTAGACAGAGTAAAGAGTTTTAGATAAAATATCGGGGTAACTTTTAGAGTCTTGGCTTAAGGCCAAAGCTTCTGAATCAAGGAAAGAGTGACAGTTGCCTTCCTCTATTTTTATTAATATACAGGTGTGTTACCATTATTACCTACCAGAAAGAGCATAATATTAATCAAATCAAATTATATGAGTCCTACAGTAGAAATATTGCAGACATTTAATATTATATTAAAGTTTAATTAATGGTAAGACATTTCAAGGTGGTAATAGTTATATGCAGCTCTTTGGCTAAAAGTCAAAGTATGATATATACAGAATAGAAACGATGCTGGACTGCCAGAAAATCTGCCTCTCCCTCCCACTCCCCCAAAATCTATTAGGAACGAGCATTTACTGTTATTATTTCAAATATTTATGCAAAGTAATTTTAAATGATTTAAACATTCCATATATCAATCAAAGTTAATAATAAGTTAGATTCTGAAACATTTGTGCCATTAACAACAGTCAGAAAGATAACATTATTTCATTGGTATTAAATGAGGCAATCAACAGTTTGATGAAAAAAAAAAAAACTAAGTGTATTTTTTAAAATTACACTTTTACATAGAGTTAGAAAACTAGTCCATAGAAAGGAAACTGTTGACCAATTACACGTTGTTATATCTAACTTGTATATTGTTCTTACTATAGGCTATGCTCTGTCCTCCTAGATTTACATATATTTGTAATTTTTTCTCACAACAACCTTATGAGTTGGAACTATTATTGACTCCAATACAGAGATGAGGAAATCAGCCCGTTTCCTCCCCACGGTTAAGTAACAGTGGTTAACAGGGGAGCTGAGATTTAAAACTGTCCATGTGGCTCTAGAAGCCTTGCACTTAACCACTATGCCAAAAAAAAACTGCATCATAAATCTGCTGACCCAGAAAAGGTGAAGAAATAATACACACCTGGCTTCTTATCACATGTGTTTTCCATCATGAAAGTAGGGGTGCTGTGTTTCAAATCTTAAATGTGTTAATAATCATATCAATTTTCCACTTAATTTCTTTTGTGTATACACAATCTCAAAACACAACCCTCTCCATTTCTTTCCCTTTCTCTATATCAATGTATTAAATTTTGCCTCTCCAAAGCTGTAGAATAAAACAGACTTGCACTATATGGACAGAGCAAAATGTGAATGACTCAGTCACACATTCAACACCTGTGAATTAAATTTTTCTAACATGTTTTCACTTTCAAAATATGACAAGAAAAGGGTCAGGAGGGCCACATCTTCCTTCTCTTTCCTGGCACTTCCACACTGAAAAGATTTAATGGTTACTTTTGTACGTTGCATCTTGCCAGTTAGTTCAATTTAGATGAAAGCTGTTATTTTCTAATTCCATCTCACTGTAAATGACAGAGACAAATGGTCATATTACCTTGAGAGTTCCTTTGGCAGAATAGGCTGCATATGAATAGAGCAGGTCTTGGCTGCTATCTTTTCTGGCTTCTTCACTGCAAGGCTGGCCATTAGGATGAAAGCATTGACCACTGCTGCTCAGAGTCACAGTGCTGGGAGAAGGGCCTGGCAGATTAAGCAGCACAGAGTAATTGACAAACTGTACATCTTCTAGGCCCAAAGAGGTCCACTGAGTCTTAATCTTCTTTGAAATTTCCATGTCATCTTCATTTTTATATAGTTGTACCAAATTTCTGAAATAAATTTGAAAAGAAAACTTTTTTAAAAAGAATACTTTATTCTTTTGAGATATGACTGCTCAATATATGAACAATATTAATAGATGTTGTGGGATATTGAAAGATGAATGAGACAGGACCCTACCACATGAAACATAAACACAAAACAAAGTGGAATGAATTAATTTCTTAAATTAAGAACTAACGGCCCTTATGGTAGCTCATGCCTGTGATCCCAGCACTTTAGGATGCTAAAGAGGGAGGATCGCTTAAGCACAGGACTAGCCAGGGCAACATAGCGACACCCTCTGTCTACAAAACATTAAAAAATAAATTAGCCTGATGTCCTGGTATGCATATGTGGTCCCACCTACTTGGGACACTGAGGTGGGAGGATCACTTGAGCCTGGGAGTTGGAGGCTGCAGTGAGCTAGGATGGAACTATTGCATACCAGCTTTGTCAACAGAGTGAGACTCTTTCCAAAGAAAAACAAACAAACAAAACAAAACAAAACAAAACAAATCCACTAATACAGCACTATGGCATTGCAGAGAAGAGTGATATTAATGCTAACTAAATCTTCTATTAGTTCTGATCCTTCTATCAACATCAACATAATACACTTAAAAGTCCATTCCAAAATCTAGGTGTCATTCCAGTTGAGACATTTCTTTGTTATAGTTAAGGTGATTTCATTTAAAATGATATGATTGACATATAGTTATTGCTATTTAAAATAATACAGAGAGAGCTGTTTAGATACAAATTTTATGCCAAATTACATGATGCTATGAGCACAATGTTTTCCAATAAAACCAAAACAAAAACAGAGATTGCCAAACCAATGTGAAATTAATGTTGTGTTGTACTTTCTGTACTTTGTATATTTATTTCTATACCTATCCCATAATCCAATGACACGATTTTTGCTTATGACATACTAGAAGCCAGACAAATCTGTGAAAAATTTTGTATGGTACCTAGAACAGAATCAGACATGAGAACTTAATAAAAATAATTTAATCCTGAGAAAGTTTTTTTTTAATTTTCTGGCTGAAATATTAATAAAAAGGGACCAAAAAAGAAAAATTTCCTTTTGGGGCAAAAATGTACCTTCTTAAAAGAATCTTATTGCTATACAAGCTATTACCTAAGTGTTTGTTTTGATATTACTGTTATTTTTGCCCATCACATTATTTTTCTCACTTACTTCCTCCAGGACCCTGTTTATTCAACAACTCCTAAACTGAGCTTGTTCAACCTATGGCCCGTGGGCTGCATATGGCCCCACGACAGCTCTGAATGTGGGCCAATGCAAATTCGTAAGCTTTCTGAAAACATTTTGAGACTTTGTAAAAGATTTTTTTAATTTTTATTTGAGCTTATCAGCTATTGTTAGTGTTAATGTATTTTATGTGTGGCCCAGGACAATTTGTGTTTATCCAGTGTGTCTCAGAAAAGCTAAATGATTGGACACCCCTGCAACAGTACATGCCTGGAAAAGAAATAAGAAGCAGACACAATAGTGGTAAAAAAGCATTACACAAGATAAAAGGTAAGTCTGAGGCCACAGCTTACAAGCTGGCCTACACAGGAAGATGCAATAAAAACAGTTTCTCGGTTATCTCCTATCTTTGTGAAGCTACTCCTATTCATGCTTTCTTCCCACTTCTTTTTCTTCTTCTTCTTCTTCTTCTTCTTCTTCTTCTTCTTCTTCTTCTTCTTCTTCTTCTTCTTCTTCTTCTTTTCTTCTTCTTCTTTTCTTCTTCTGCTTCTTCTTCTTCTGCTTCTTCTTCTTCTTCTGCTTCTTCTTCTTCTGCTTCTTCTTCTGCTGCTGCTGCTTCTTCTGCTGCTTCTTCTGCTGCTTCTTCTTCTGCTTCTTCTTCTTCTTCTGCTTCTTCTTCTTCTGCTTCTGCTTCTTCTTCTTCTTCTTCTTCTTCTTCTTCTTCTTCTTCTTCTCCTCCTCCTCCTCCTTCTCCTCCTCCTCCTCCTTCTTCTTCTTCTTCCTCTTCCTCTTGCTCCTTCTCCTCCTCCTCCTTCTTCTTATTCCTCTTCCTCTTCCCCTTCTTCTTTCTCCTTCTCCTTCTTCTTTTTAAATATCTACTTGGATCAGTCAACAGTGCCACCTAAATTTTATGGAATAGCTGGTGAGAAGAATTATATTCTTTTTCATTACCAGTAAGAGGGCTCTGCCTTCCACCTTGTTTTGTTGTTGTTGTTACTTTATCTGTTCTCTACCTTTTCCTACCCCCTTTCTCCATTGCTATTGCATTCTCTCTGTATTTTTGGGATAGGGCAGGTAAACTGAGTTAAAAACAACACAATTTGACAGGAAAGTCATTTACAAAGGTGAACCAATACCTTATTCTGTTAAAATCCATATAAAATGAGGTTTCAAAATATATATTTTATTTATACAAACATAGCAATATATCATTAACATTGACAAAGAGAAGAAAAATGCGAAGACTGCTTTATATTTTGTTTGCTCCTCTACACTGTTAATTGATGAACATAAATCCACCAGGGAATGTGCAAGATGTTTAATCTGCCATTCCTTTTGTTGGTCTCAGTTGCTTTATGGTGTGAGCAACTGAAAACATTGAATGTTTATACTATAAGGCCTCGAAGGCAAATGGAATACTTCTTTTAGGGCTCAACTGAAGAATTAGTAATTTGTCCCAATTGTGGAGGATTTCTAAATATTTGTCAGTACTAAGCTAAAATTAATGAGTGAAAAAATGTATACAGTCTTTACTTCACTTTTAATTTATGGGATATGTACTTTATAACATCATTTTTAATAACATGAAATAATTTAAACACATAGATAATATATAACATATACAATGTATAAAGAGTAGTGAAAGGAACCACCCAGGTTATGAAGAAGAAGATCTCTAATATTATCAAAGCCCCAAGAATAGTTTTTCTCTATTCAATCACTTACCTTGATCCCCAGGGTAGCATCAATCTGATTTTGTTGTTTCCCATTGTCTTTTTTTAATAGGTTTATATACATATATGTATATCTCTTTAACAATTTCTTTAATTATAGGTGTTTTTACTTTTACAAAATTGGTATCTTATATATGGTTTTCATACTTGCCTTTTTCACTCAATATTGGGTGTCTGAGATTCCTCCAGGTTTTTAATCAGTTTTCCTAAGATAAATATTTTGAAGTTGTTTTCAGCTTTTCACTATTGTAAACAATGCTGCACTGGATACTCTTATTCATGTTTCCTGATAGACATGTGCAAAAGTTTCTTTAGGCAAGGGATTATTGGTCCATAGGTATGCACCTGTGTAACTTTATTCCAAAATGCCTTTAAAAGAATTTTGATTACACTCTTGCCATCTTTTTATGACAGTTCTACTTCCTCCATTCCTCACCAATAGTTGGTATTGTCCATTATTTTATTTTACTTTTAAATTTTATTTTATATTATACTTTTGTCAATGTAGTGAGTGTAAAGTAATATTTCATTATGTGTTTAGCTCAGAAGTACAACTGCCGGATTGCAGGATATACTAAATAGTTTTCCAAGGCTTCCTTTAACACCCTCTGCTCCTGTATCTAATTTCCGCTCTACAATGAGGGTAAAATTATATCCCATTGTGGTTTTAATTTGCATCTTCATGATTACCAGTGAGGATCTTTTCATGTATTATTTAGCTATTCATGTTTCCTTTCATGTATAATAACTGCTCTTGTTTTTGCCTATATTTATAGAAGTTTTTGTATGTTCTGAATAATCTTTTTTAGGTCATATGTGTGGCACATATTTTATCCTAGTTTTTGTCTTCTCTTTTTATTTGCAATGTATTGTCTTATGATAAGCAAAAGTTTATAATTTTAATGCATAGAGCTTTTAATATAATTGTTTTCACATTTTCTGATGTGCTTAAGAAATCCTCAATGCTGTGGTCATGAAGTTATTCTCATTTTTTTCCTAAAAAATTTAAGGAGTTGTTTTTCACATTTCAGTGTTTATTTGGAGAATGTGTGTGTATGTGTGAGCAGGTGTGTGGTAGGAGGCAGGAATCCAATTTCACTTTTTCCAACATGAGTCCTAGTACCCCTTGTCAAATATGCCCCATTAATGTGCAATGACAACTCTGTCGTATATGAGTTGCCATATGTGTTTGGGTATGTCTGAGTTCCCAAATCAATTCCATTTGTCTTTTTATTCCATATCCATAATAATGTGCCATTTTCATTATTACAACTTTATTATAGGTCTTAATATCCAGAATGGGCAAGTCACACTACTTGTTCATCAGGAAATCTTAACTATTTTCCTTTTATCTTCCATAGGAATATTGGAATGAGCTCACTAATTTCCATGCCAACATTGTGACTGGAATTACATTGAGACTAAAGATCAATTTGGGAAGAAATGCCATCCTTATAATAATATATCAATAAATCCTTAATATTATTGCTATAGTCTGAATGTTTATTCATATGTTGAAATCCTAACCCCCAAGGTGATAGTATTAAGTGTTGGGGTCTTTGGGAGGTGATTATATTATATTATCTTTCCATCATGTGAAGACACAGCTAAAAAGCACCATCAATGAGGGAACAGGCCCTTACCAGATACTACAGCCACTTTGATCTTGAACTTCCCAGCCTCCAGAATTATAAGAAATAAATGTCTGTTGTTTACTAATTATCTAATCTAAGGCATTTTGTTATAGCAGCCTGAACAAATTAAGATAATGGTCAAGTGTCTGGTCAATGTTAACATAAAAATATGTTTTAAAATTAAAATATTTCCTATTGCTGGTGTGGAGGAATACTATTCAGTTGTCCTATAAAGAAAACCTGCTAAACTCTCTTTTTAATTATAATAATTTTCTTCCTTTTTTCTATGTGAAAAAACTATATCACATGCAAAATAATTAAGGTTTTATTATATCTCTTCTAATTATTTAGAGATTTAACTTTTTTTTTGTTTTACTACACAGGCTATGACCTCCAGAAAATATTTAAAGAAATATTAATAATGTGTGATAGTAGATATCCATGTTATAATGTATATGTCAGGTTAAAGATGTTCCTTCCATTCTCATGTTGTTAACAGATGTTTTATGAATGGATATTAAATTTTGTCAGAAATTCCGATACATTTATTAAGACAATTGTATGTTTTATTTCTTTAAATTGGTGGATTACGTTAGTAGATTTTTTAAATATTAAACTTGCATTCCTAAAATAAGCTGGACTAATATAATGAATTATAATTTTAGCTATCATGTGATGTATTTTGCAAATATGTTATTATTTTCACATCCATTTTTAAAAGTAAATTTGGCATGTAATGTTCCTTTCAACTATCACTTATGATTTTGATTTGTAATATACAAATCTCACAAAATGAGATAGCAAGCGTTCCTTCCTGATCTACTCTCTAGGAGAGGTTGGATATTATTAGAATTTTTAAAAGACAAACTTTTCTTAAACTAAAAATTGTCTGTACTTGATGTTCCCATTATGGGAGAACTATGAACTGCTAATTTAATGATTTTAATTTAAGAATTTTTAAAAATGTATTCTTTGAATCACAGCTCTTTCACTGCACTCCATGCTAGCTTACATTAATTTTCTAATTTCTAGGTTTCTGGTTTCATCATCTGCCATAGTACTTTTTCTTGAGCTTTTTTTTCTTGGGAATTTCTCTTATGATTCTGTCACCTCAGGATAGTAGTCCTTCAAAGTAGTTATGTTATAATGTGTTCAGCATATATGTGTTTTTCAGAATATCTATTAACAAATTACTCAAAATGGAAATGCACTATAACACCTTAGACATGATTTCTTTGTAGATATTGATTGCTACTCCCACAATATCCAAGGGGGAAAACTCTGGAAAAGTAGTTAAGAATTATGACCTAAGCTGTTTCTTCCACAGACTTTCATAATAGAATAGATACTTGTTCAAAATTGATTGAGGTGATACCATTTGGCACATTATCTCACCAATTAGAGATTAGATTATTCAAATCTCCTACACTCTGGTTGTTGATTGGATTCAAGGGAATATGAGCACACCTTTATAGAAACCTAGAAAATACAAGTATATCAATAAAAAATGCATGCTAAAAGATGATAACAAAATTTTTGGATACACATGATTGTAGAAATACTGGTCTCTAGAAAATATGATTTCTTCATAAACAGTGGCAACATTTCAAATAGTTAATCATAAGTTTAAAAATAACTCTTAAATTGTAGTCTTCCTAAGATTACTTTTAAATTCTGGTGCCTTTTAAAATTTTATTTTAAATTTATCAAATTTAATGTACATGCTTCTCTTGTTTAAGAAAATGATTTCAGGAGATCATATGAGTTCATAGTTCTACAATTATATAATCTTTAAATTGTTTTAAATCAGCCTTCTTTGACACAGTCTTACAGATACAAATGGTTTAGTCAAAGGGTTCTATTTATTAATAATTTCAAATCATTTAGAATGTTAAAATAAATAGATTTTAATGAGAATGTCAACAGTTTATGATACATTTTTTCCCCATAATAAAGGTTTCAGGATTTATGGTGAACCACTCTGCTATAATTAGGTAGTTTGCTGTATTAAATGAGAAATTCTATTAAAGAATTAACTGCAATATAATCTAAGTTTACTAATTTCAGAGAAATTTGCAAAAATAGAAGGGTATAACCTAAAATCACAAGGTATTTATTTGACAGAGTGTTTTACTGTGCTTTAATTTTTAAAATAAGGGTTTCCATGGGCCAGTAGTTTTGGCAGGCAGCATAATGAACTGTCATGCCTGAGACTTGAATTTGGAAGTAACTTTGGCATTAATGTTCCATTGGCCAATGGAGATTAGAAATGGGAGAATTTTGGCTTTAGTAGACAAAATTCTGTTTATATCAATGTTCAACACCTGCTACTGTATGAGCCACAGAGCAACAGTGATGTCAGAATTGGAGGAAGCCAGGCATGTAGTATTCCTAACACCAGGTTGAATGCCAAGAGTATACTGTAAATGAATGGGGAAAGAAAACATCTAAAGAAAGATGAACTAGAAGTACACATGGAAAAAATCAGCACATTTATTAATGCCCATTAACATTTTCTTATGTGTATTTACAATAACACATGCAGATACTCATACTATACCGGGTGATATTTCTAATTTGGTATTAAAAAGTCAAACATTTCATTAGGTTGTTATTTGAATTGGTATCCAATGTAGTAAAATTCTGCTAATCATGTACTATATATGTGTGATAAATTTAAAGATTATATAGGATGAAATTACCTTTTAATCTCATAATTTTGCTTTGAAAATATTAAGATTAAAACACATGATAAACTGTAATAAACATAGCAGCAAGGAATTAAATGGTTGAGAGGGAAAGGCAGCATTCCATAGCCTTCCCTTGCAACAGAGCCACTAATGGCATGAAAATGAAACAATGGTTTCTTGTTCAACTACTTCTTACCGTCTAAAATAACATAGTAACTACAAATTTTATATTAAATGTCTACTATTATGCTTAATCATCACAAAAAAACTCTTGATATAACTACTATGGTTGCCACTTTACAGATAAGGAAATTGAAGGCTAGATAATGCAATCAAGATGTTGAACGTCCTAGATTAAATAAGTCAGTTTTCTACTATTCTACACTGAATCTCAGATTTCCACTATACTATGCTATTTAGAAAAAGCAGCTAGTTTCCCAAGCTGAGATGCTTTCCAAAAGCAATAAAAATGATGAGTGTTAGAAAGCACTGTATCTGGGTAAAATAAAAGTTAGATAGTAAGAGGTAGGTGGAAATAAATCTTTATGCTCATGAGAAAATGATGCTCAGAGAAATTAATGTAGTGATGTAAAAAATACAATGGAATGAATTTCACAGTTTGGGAACCATCTGAACAAAGAAGAAGAAAACAGATTCTTTATACATTCTGTTTAAAAATCAGTTCAGAAATGGATTATCTGCCAGAGAACGTAATAGTCTCTCCTCTTCTGATCAAGGAAAATATGGTACATATCTGTCTGCTCTACAAGTAATAGAAGGCATGCTGATGGGCTCAGTGCCCTCTACTTAAGTCCCAGGCAAAAAGCTGATACTCAACAAATACTTTAATTGATTTGGTATTTATATCAATTTATGTTCCACATGACAGTAAGATAAGCTTGATTTAAAAACCAGAGCACACAGAAATATAACAAACTGTCAACACATCTACTATTACCTGTGCCAGAAAAAAAATCCAGTATTATAACTCTACATCTTTCACTCTTGCACACATTTGTGCAGGAGATAATTTCATCTCTGGTTAACAGTGAGTGCATATTTGGATTTCAAGAGAGAAGAACACAATAGGGTATCTAAAGGCAGACTCACGGAATGGACAAATTAATCCAATCAGTAAGACAATACGAGTCTTCAAACTTGGGTGGTCAATACACAGAAACTTTTGATAAAAAGAGTCATTATTTCTATTTTTTTCAAGTAAGTGAATAGATAACTGAATAAATAATTGGGAGAAAGTTTTTCCATTTTGATAAGATTGTAATAGAAATGACTAGCCTTTATCACACTTCAAAATAAGCATATTTACTTTACCACACTTCAAAATAAGCATATTAAACACTAACAAAGATTCCCTTTTCTTGTCATTAACACAAAGATTATTAATCTCTTTCAGTAATCTTAAAAAATTAAGCGTTTTAAAAGACAGGTAGTAGTCTTACCCTTTTTAACACATCCTGAAAATTCAACTATAGAAGTCTAGCACTTAGTAAATGGTAACCACAATCAATGTTCAGGAAATATTTTTTACTAAGTAAATATACCTTTAAGACTATATTGAAAACCTAATTTTAAGATGTTATATACTTATTTTAGTTTATTTTCTAATACAGAAAACTGAATCTTGAGTACTTCTGCAAGACTGACTAAAATGTTATGGTAATTTTATATAATGGGGAAGATATATTTTTAAAATAATTTTTAGATGTCATCTCTCTGCGACAATGCAAACAGGTTAAGATTATGCCAGAACAATAAATTATAATGATTATGTCAGAACAATATTTAAAACTAGTAAGAACTTACATGTTATTTTTCAGTTGTTAACCCAGACTACCTTCCTTCCTGGGCAGACTCATTTCAGCACCAAACACTGAAATCATCTTAATTAAATCAACTTGTCTTGACATGGCAAGTTACAAAAATCATGAGACAACTAACTTTTAACCCACCCAAACTTATGAAATACATCGAAATCAATCTGTAGAGATGGCCGGCCTTTGGAAGTAATGATAGTATGAAAACAAAAACGAAAATTATAAGTTCTAAAACAATAGAGATAAAACGTGTTTTGAAGCATGTTACACATTTTGGTATTTGAATAAGTTATTTACGTGCTTCATCTCTATTGTATACATGAAGAAAGAAAAAAGAGGTTTCTTGCCAACCAGAAATAAGCTGCATTGACAATGGTATATTTCTGATATACATTATTCCTATCAGGCCAGGACCTAGTCTACTGAACCTAATGAATTATCCATGATACCAGAAGAGCAGACTTGCAGCAAAAGTTTGGCAGTGGGGAGTGGGTGGGTGGAGATGGGAGTTTTGGGAAGAGGAAGATGGAGAGTAAAATAATTCTAGATTTTGGATTCAGCAAAGGAGGGCTTAACCTCTGGTTTAAGCATAAAAGCTAGATGATCTTATACATATTAATACATTCTAACCCTTGTTAGTCCAAGCTGCACCATTTTGCAAGTCCTCAGCCATTTTGCAGGCCCTGGCCACAGTCAAACATTCCACAGGGGTTCGGGCTGTGAGACACATCCTGCCCAGCCACCTGACTTCCTTATCATATCCTGCTGGGCAAACATCCCAGGAACATCCTATCACAGTCCGCTGGAAACAGGGCCAAACTGCCTGATCATAAGAACATCTAATCAATATCCTCCGGGCAGCAAGCCAAACCGGCCAGACTACTCCCACACAGACCTATAATTATCCCAGTCTGTAGGCCTCAGTGGGCTCTGACATTTACCTGGTCCCCACCTCTGCAGGTTGCGCTTGCAATAGACCTGTGTTGCTGTAGAGCCGCCAACTCTCTCTCTGTCTTTCTTTAACCTTCACCTTCTCTTCAAAACTTAACCCTTGGTTTCAACATTGTAATTGTCCACCCTCAGTTTCAGCATTGTAATATGTTGAACAGTAACATTTTATAGAGTTTCTTCGAGCATTTAGAGTTTTTTAGAACATATGTAAAGTCCTTAGCATAGTCTCTAGTACCTCCAGACATTTACAAATGTAACTTCCCTTCTTCTCTTTCTTTCCTAAATGATTTGTCCCAAGTACTGAGAATATTATAAAAACTGCATCAGAAAATATACTTGAACTTAGCTTCATTTTATGGTTGGACTTATAAAGCTCCTATGTGACATCTTTCTTTTTAATCCAAAACAGTTCATGATATTTTAATGTATAGTTCTAGACACTGGATTCAAATTTTTATATATTTTCTTGTGGGTATATATCCAAAGAAAATTATATCTTTATCTCAAAGAAGTATTCACATGCCTATCTTCATTGTATAGTTTTTCATGATAGTCAAGATATGAAAACAACCCAAGTGTCCATCAGTGGATGAATGGGTAAAGAATATGTGGTAACTATAAAATGAACTCTCATTCAGCCATCAAAATAAAGGAATCTTGTCATTTGTAACAATATGGATGAACCTGGAGGATACTATGCTAATATCGAATTAGCCAGAAACAGAAAGACAAGTACTGCATCATCTCAATTATGTGAAATGAAAAAAAAAATCAAACTAATAGAATCAGAATGTAGCATGGTGGTTGCCGGGAGGTAGGGGTATATGGTGGTGGAAGAAATGGAGAGGTATTGATGAAAAGGTACAAACATTCAGTAATAAGATGAATGAATACCAGGAATCTAATGTACAAATTCGTGACTATGGTTAATAATATTTTATTATTTACTTGAAATTTGGTAAGAAAACAGTGTCCTTACCACACACACACACACACACACACACACACACACAAACTATGGGTAGTGATGAATGTGTTAATTAATTTGATTGTGGTAATTATACAATGTCTACATATATGAAATCATTATGTTGCATACCCAAAATACATGCAATTTTGTCAATTATACTTCAATAAAGCTGGAGGAAAAATACCACAACAGGTTGAATGCAGAAACACATATGAGAATCTAGCAGTGTTTTATTAAGCCAGACAGTAAAGAGATTTGAAAAATATAAAACAATGCCACTCTTCTCTCTAAATGTTTTTTCTTTGAAAAATATTTTTTCATAAAATGTTGTATTCTTAACATGTAATGGAATTTTTATTTTTTAATAAATTAATATCTTTTTATAATTTGTTTTAATCCCATATAAATTAAATATGGACATATATAACTTTCAAAAACATAAGCAGTTTGAAGATCTCAATAGTATGTAAGAATGTAAAGGAGTCCTGAGGCCAAAATGTTGAGAACCACTGCTCCATTTCATGTTTCCTGTAGACAATAATGGGAGGTTTCTAAGAATACACTGAATGACACACGTTTTCCTGTTCTGCTTATGGACATGCCAATTAATGAAGGTTGGCAGAGCAAGCTGTCAGGATCAAGTCTGAAAAATAGCTGAGTAGGAAACATTTCAGAGAATTTAAAGTTTTCCAGTAATACTAGAGATGTTGAATCTTTTTTGAGTCTAGGTCACAAGATGTCATTGTGTGAATGTGAGTGCCTAGATTCATACTACCTACTATGTATAAGTCATACTAATCTAGTTCATGAAAGCACAAATAGAAGGCTAATATATTCCCAGATTTAGAAACAAACAAATGTATTATAACTCTCACCATTTCAACAAGTACCTATTGAATATCTACTACATCTAAGGAAATACAAAATATTCTGTATGGGAGAATCTGGCAAAACCATCTTAACTTCTTTGGCAATGGTCAACTCTTACCTACACTGTGCCAAGTACATTTTTCTGGACTTTGCCATGGGATACCTATTCTCACACTCATATTCAGCTATATTTTTTTTTCACAAAAATAACCACTGACACTCTGGGAGGCCAAGGCAGGTGGATTCCCTGAGCTCAGGAGTTCGAGACCAGCCTGGGCAACATGGTGAAACCCCAACTCTACTAAAATACACACACACAAAAATTAGCCAGGTGTGGTGGTGAGCACCGGTAGTTCCAGCTACTTGGGAGGCTGAGGCAGGAGAATGGCTTGAACCTGGGAGGTGGAAGTTGCAGTGAGCCAAGATCGAGCCACTGCACTCCAGCCTGGGTGACAGAGCGAGACTCCATCTCCAAAAAAATAAATAAATAAATAAATAAATAAATAACCACTGAATATCTACTCTACAAAAATAAAGAAATAAAAATAACCACTGAATATCTACTACTGGAAGCCATTGTGTAGCTGTAGTGGTTGAGTTATTAAATAAAAACAGATATATTGTCCTGATATCTGGTTAAATAAGAGAGGTTTCACAACTTATAAAGCAAAACTTGAAGGTACCAAAAAATGCAAATCAGCAATCAAAGTTAGAAATTTTACCAAACTCCTCTGTACATAATAGAATAAGCAGAAAAAGAAAAACAAGAAAATAGATGAGTCGACCAATTTGACATATACAGAAAAGTATACCCAATAACTTTATAAGTGCACGTGAAATGTTTACAAAAGTTGCCTATATGCTAGGCCATAAAGCAAGTCTCAATACACTTCAAGAGGCCAAAACCACACAGTATATATGCCATGAACTCAATGGAATTAAGTTAGAAATAAATAACAAAAGAGTAGAAAATCTTAGCTTCTTGGAAATTAAACAATGCCTTCTAAATAACCAATAAGTCTATGGTGAAATAGAATACTAAAAAATCTTTTTTTTTTTTTTTTTAAACGGAGTCTTGCTCTGTCATCCAGGCTAGAGTGCAATGGCACAATCTCGGCTCACTGCAACCTCCGCCTCCTGGGTTCAAGTGATTCTCCCACCTCAGCCTCCCAAGTAGCTAAGATGACAGGCACTCACCATCATGGCTGGCTAAATTTTTTTGTATTTTTGTAGAGATGGAGTTTTACCATGTTGGCCAGGCTAGTCTTGAACTCCTGTCCTCAGGTGATCTGCCCACCTCAGCCTCCCAAAGTGCTGGGCATTACAGGCTTGAGCCACCACGCCCAGCCTAAAATATCTTGAAATTAATGATAATGGAAACATACCTAACAGTACTTGCGGGAATCAGCTAAAGCAGTGCTTAGAGAAATGTATTGCCTTAAGCAAATGTATTTTTTAAAAATGAAAGAAAAAGATAAATGATCTAGATTCAATTTAAATAAATTAGAAAGAGGCAATGATATAAAAACTCAAATTTTTAAAAAGGAAATAAAAATAATAGCAAAAATGAATTAAAATGAAGACAAGTATACAGAAGAAAAACTCATCAAAGGGAATTACTGGCTATATATTTGATCAGCTCTGATAATACTATTCATGAAAAGAAAAAGAAGGAGGGAGAAGGCACAAATTATCCATCTTAAGAAGAAAAAGCAAGGCATCATAAAAGATCTTACAGGTATTAAACAGATAAGAATATATTTTGACAGGAATTATGGCAATGCATTTAAAAATTTTGTAAAGTAGAAAAATGTCCTTAAAAATCTAAGTTAAAAAACTGTCACAAAAGAAAATGTAAATATTCAATATCTACTTAAAAATATAGTTAATTATATTATTATATCCTTCCCAGAAAAAAAAACTTTCCAAACCCAGTTATCCTCTAGATTAATTGTTTTACATATTTCAAAAAGAAATCAGTTATAACAGACACATGCAAGAATCAATAAAATGGAATTGTCCAAAACTTTTTATGAGGCAACAAAACTTTGACATCAAAACATATCAAAAATATTACAAGAAAGAAAAATTATCATCAAATATCCTTTATAAATATACTTGTAACACTTACAAAAAAAATATTTATAAATTGTATTTATATAAAAAGACAAGTGCATTATGACCTGGTAGGATTTGTTTTAGTAATGCAAGGATGATTTAACATTCAAAAATCAAACATTCTGACTTACCACTTTAAAAAATAAAGATTATTTCCCTAAGTTTGGAAAAGAGCATTAAAATAACAAACAATTAGAAAATTAAAATTTTAAGAAAAAATATTATTTATGATAGCATTAAAATATCAAATACACTTGTTGAAAGATAGGCAAAAAAAAAAAAAGAAAGAAAACCACAAACTATTATTGAGAGAAATTTTAAAAGACTTCAGCAATTGGAGGGATATATCATGTTCATGAGCTGGAAAACTCAAGGTTGTAAAGATGTCAATTGTTCCCCAGATTTGACTTGCACTATGATGCCAAACAGACAAGTAGAACAAAGCAACAGAATATAGAGTACAAAAAGACTAAAACATCTGTAATGATATTTCAGATGAATCATAGAACTAAATTATAAAGGTAAACAGTAAAGATAACAAAGGAGAACATCTTTACTATCTTGGTTAGACAAAAGAGAAACCGCTAACGAGGAAGACAAAACTGACAAACTGGATTTCACTGAAATTAAAAAGCTATAATCATTAAAGATGCCATAAAAGTTTGAAAATGTAATCAATAGAGTTCAAGATATTTGTATTAAATATATGTAATGAAAGACTTTCATCCAGATAATATAAACATCTCCAGAAAAATTATGAGAAAACTCAATTTTTAAAATGGCAAAAAGATTTAAGGTGATCTCCCAGAAAATAGAAATAGTTATATGAACAATAACCATTTGAAAATGAGGCAACATATTTAGTTACCAAGAAGCTAATTAAAAACACAATGACATACTACTAACATAAAACTCAAACTAAAACTAACAATACCAACTGTTGGCCAAATATGGAATAACTAGATTTCTCATATTCTGCTGGCAAGAATATATAATAGTCTTTAGTATAAACCCAACAAAAATGCATATATATGTATATGAAGACATTTACTAGAATAATATATAACATTACTCACAAGAGTAAAAAACTGGAGCTGACTCAATTGTCTGTTAGTAATAAAATGTATAAATATTTGGCCACATATTTATATAATAAAATATTATACAGTAATAAAATGAATGGCTGGGCACGGTGGCTCACACCTGTAATCCCAGTTACTTGGGAGGCTGAGGCAGGAGAATCACTTGAACCCAGGAGGCAGAGGTTGCAGTGGGCCGAGATTGCGCGATTGCACTCCAGCCTGGGCAAAAAGAGCAAAACTCCGTCTCAAAAAACAAAACAAAATAAAACAAAATAAAATAAAATAAAATAAAATAAAATAAAATAAAATAAAATAAAATAAAATAAAATAAAATAAAATAAAATAAAATAAAATAAAATAATGAAATGAATAGGATGAATCACTCATTTTATTACTATATAATATTTTATATGCAACACCATGGATAAGTCTCACAGATATAGCCAATGAAAGAATTCAGACAAAATAAAGCACATATTTAATGATTCCATTTAAAATTAAGAAATAGACAAATTCATGATTATAAATGTGAAAATAATTGTTATATTTGAGGGCAGCTAATGACTTGAGAGGGTGCACAAGTGGGAGACCTCTAGGTGGTAAGTTCACTTTATAAAATTTAACTTAAGGTTTGTATACTTTGCTGCATATATATTATATTTGGATAAAAAAAGAGTTTAAAACAAAAGCAAAAACAAACAAACCTCCTTTGGAACAATATCACCTGTAAGAAAACTCAGATTGCCTTATCATGAGGCTACCTTTGATCAGTGGGTGTTAAGATTTTTCATAATGTGATGGACATGCCAGTTAGAATAAATTTAAAATATTGTGAAGCATTTTAGACACTCTGATATGCATTTTGCATATTTCTTTTGTATATAACCCATTAGTTTTTAATAAGTATCCTTTGACTAATTATCTCCTCTTGGGAATTTACATAATATATAAACTAACTAAAACTTGAATAAGATTATTGTGCTTCTTAGAGATATTGGCTTATAAATAATAAGCTGATTACCTTAATTTCATCAAGCCACACCATTCATCCAGTGTGCTTCATTTTATCCTAAAAATTTAGCCAAAAAAAAATTGAAATTCACTGCAATACTTTCTAGAAATTTGGTCAGGCTATACATTAATGACAGCTAAATTAGCACAGACACTATCTATTCATGTCCCACTGCCCTTTATTTGATAGTCACTGTCATTTCTATGGCTTCTATATGTACAAACTGATTTAATTTCTCTCATCAGCCAATGCATCTAGATGTTCCTAACAAACACAAACCCCAATGAAGACAAAACTCAAGCCAATTTTCAAGGGAAATGATTTAATTCTTTAGAGCCTGTTACTCCAAATCCTTGTTTGGCTTCTTAAGCTTATTTTCAATGTTTGGTTCAATGGTTAGCTAAAGGCCACATAATGCATGAGTTGGTATGTGGTTAAAACTAGAGCTTTGATATTTCTTATAGTCAGCCATTGCTTTTTTCACAGCCCTAATAATGTTACATAATTATATTGAACACTGTTTTTTAATTTATTTATTTATTTATTTATTATACTTTAAGTTTTAGGGTACATGTGCACCAGCATGGCACATGTATACATATGTAACTAACCTGCACACTGTTAAGCTAACTTGAGAAATAAGTACCAACCAAGCAACTTCTGGTAATTGCCACCTTTAGTATTACTTCTCGTGGATGGCCGGCAGACTATTTTTAGAGTCTTTAAAAATATATGCAACTATTTCCAAACTAAATCATGCTGTTTGGGAATGCTGGAACTAATTTTTGGTACATGTGAAATGAACACAATAAAAAACATTTGATTCCTAAGCAAGGAAGTGGTACAAAGCGGAGTTGCTTCTTTTGCCTGATATTTTTGGAAACACAAAGCTTCTGCAAGGACTGCAAACTGGAAATGAACACATGCTGTTGCTGGGCGAGCTTTCCTCCATGTTTCTCTCAAGAACTGAAATGTCTTGATTTTTATATGCATTTATACCTCCCTGTGTAAGTTTTGGGCATATGTGCCTAGCTGGGGTATACTCATTGCATACATAACCAAAAATAAATGAAGTGAATCAAATTGTTCTTTTTTCATTAATTCAATTATGTTGCCATCCATGATCTGAAAACAAGAGTATGCAAAACACCTAAAGCACTTGTGAGTCAATGTTTTAGATACATTCCAGAGGTTGAAAACTTGTTTCCTTCAAATTACATTGGGTGTTCCCATATCTTGTGTTTTACCAACATTTAAATATTCTTATCCAGGTGCAGTGGCTCACGCCTGTAATCCCAACCCTTTGGGAGGCTGAGGCGGGCAGATCACGAGGTCAGGAGTTCGAGACCAGCCTGGCCAACATGGTTTAACACCATCTCTCCTAAAAATACAAAAATTAGCTGGGCATTGTGGGTGGGCACCCGTAATCCCAGCTACTCAGGAGGCTGAGGCAGGAGAATTGTTTGAACCTGGGAGGTGGAGGTTGCAATGAGCCAAGATCACACCATTGCACTCCAGCCTGGGCAATAGGGCGAGACACCTTCTCAAAAAAAAAAAAAAAAAAAGAAAAAAAAAAGAAAAAAAATTGCTTGTCAACATCTGCTGGAATGGGAGAATGTTTGTCTATTTGAGACAGGGCAAGAGTTCTGTACCTCACTAAAGACCTCCATCCCCAATAGTCTAACACTTACCATTCACTTATTTATATTATCTCCTTGTCCTGCCTGAGTAGGCTTTTTAGTTATGTGATCTCTGACCTTAGAAAAGTAGTCTTGGAAAGAACTATCTACTTTTCCATAAATTTGTTGCAACTATCTGCATCTATCTTTAAATGAAGAGTATTTGAATACTCTCTTAAAGCCTCATTAAGTCTGAGGTAATTGAACTGATTTCCTAAAAATGAACAGAACCAAAAATTAGGCTCAAGAGATGGCCACAGCAAAATTTGGTTTTGTTTTAATTTTAATAAAACTGTTATATTTGACAAGATGAGGCAAGGGGAGGGGGGAATCACAGTACATAATATTCAAAATTGGTCATCTTTTTTCTTATGTGTGCATTTATACTATTTCTTGTCATACTAAAATCACAAAAGAATTTTACAAATCAAGTAAGAATCCAGGCAGTGCATTTGTGACAGATTATTGGCATGCTAGAAAATGCATTTAAGTTATCTTTGGAAAGGATGATTACAAATTGGCACTAAAATTATTCATCCATTAAGGATCTACTGACATGTCATCATGTCATAGAAATTAATAGAAAAGAAATCATTCTATTACCTCTAAAGAGGTAATTCCACCTAGTCCTACATTTTTCTACAGAAATATGTTTATTAGCACCTAGCCTGTCTATCTGACTAGACCCATCCATTCAGTCTTACTTTCTGCACTATCCAGAAGAATTATTTCAATTATATTTTAAAAAGCAGGTCCTGAATTGACAGACTGTTTTAGAAGTTTTCATTGGAATGAGTGCCGACTGGCCTGTGTGGTGAAAATTTAAGAACTGAATTCATTAATTAGGTATATGGAGACAACTGTACCCCCTCCAGGAGTGAGCAGGTAATCTTAAGATGACTTTCTATCCAGTGGTTAGGAAGCATTGTTTGCAGAATTTCTGAGGCCAGGATCCTCAAAAAGACATTAAGGAAGTCATAGAAGTGGCCTGAAAGGTGTGCAAAGTCTGCTGATGAGACACTTAACACTGGGCAATGAGGAAAATCCAGGTAAGCAGTCAATTATTAGGTAATCAGAGAACAAGAAGCACGGCCCCAACACAGGTTTCTAATCCTTGGGCAGGTCTTCAGTTCCTGGACATAGAAGAGCAAGACATGTATGGAAAAATGCTGTCGTGGAAAGAGACAAGGGTATGATTCAAGTGCTGGGATCTTGTTAAAGAAAAAAGACACGATAGTGATCTGGAAGAAAAGTAAGTTTTTGTTGGTGATATTTATCTGATTTTTAATGAATTAGCAGTAATAATAATCATGACTTATAAATGTTCGCATCAACCCTGAAAAACAGTAGCATCAGAACATTAAAGATGAGAAAACTGAGGTTCAGGAAGATTGAGTTAACTAGAAACTCTCATATCACCCCTCAATAGTGACTGATTTCAGAAGTTGTTATGGTGATTTTACTACTTGTAGATATCAAGTAACTTCATTTGGGAAAAAAAGAGGGCTGTGGTGGCTGAGAACCACTAAATAAGCTCATAAAAATTAGTCCGTATAGTTTAAAGTACCATAAACATGTAGTGAATTAGTAAATCCCATTAATTGACAAGAATACCTTGTATATTTTTTTGTGTGTGAAGTAAACTCCACAACAAAATCAAGCATTTATGTATAAGGATCCAAACTAATGTACAAGAATGTCTGTACTGCTGAATTGCAGACCCTAATGGTTAGGGCTGTAATTAACAAGGAATATGTGAACATGAAATCATATCCTTATTAACTACATTTTGTTAAAATATTGGCACAATTAAAGTTACCCAGTTTAGTAGGAATGAATAAAATTAGCTCAAATTTCATTCATAATACCTTTACTACCTTCATTGTTCTAACAGCACAATAATATGTTTCTTGTCTGTAGAAGACTCTATAAGAAAAAAATGGTTTTCTGATGACATCTGATTTTTTATTTTTCAGGGGTCAGACAAAGAAGACTGATGATAAGCAATAACTTAATTCACCTAAAGCTCAGACAAGCCATGAATAGATCTATCAAAATCAAATCAGTAACTGACATTTGTACAAAACATGCAATTAATCCAAAGGTTTATAGCCTTTCAAGATAAATAACTGTCATGACGGAATCCATCCTTTACTGAAGGAGTGTGTCATCTGAAAGACACAGAGGCTTTTACAGCATTGCTGAAAGTTCAGCAGAAAATACAGCAGAATTTTCAGCTTTGTTGTAAAAGGTAACGCAGTATCAGTGACTGGTTTCCAAGAAGCGTGTCAATTTTTTTTTATTACTTTCATGTAAACTATAAGTTGAATACCATTGATTTATTAGGTAAAAGTGCTGTCATGTAAATTACAATAATAAACACAACCTATCAACATAAAAGCAATGCCAGTATTTCTTCTCCAAATATCTTCATTTGTTTCAAAAAGTCATTCACATAAAATGGGCATGTTGGCTCATATTGAGTATATTTTTCTTATAAAATACAATAATGGTATTCTAATGAACAAATTTTTCACAAAAATTTTCTTCCCATTACTTTAACAAAACCATTATGGAGTACTGCATCCTGATTTAACCATAGGAGTTCCCTCTTACAGTCCACAGGTGTAGAGTTGTAAATAAATGGGATATCCCATGTCATATGAGAAGGGGAAATGCTAATGTGGGGATCAAAAGTGTGGTTCTGGAGACAAATTGTGTTCAAATATCTACTCTGCCTCTTACTAACTAAATGATTGTGGGCAAGTTATTAAAGACTCTTAAGACTCAGTTGCTTCATTGGAAAATGGAGATAATAACAGTACATATATTAGCGGGTTGCTATGGTTAAATATAGTAATTCCTATAAAGGACTTAGCACAGTGCCTACTCAGTTCTCATCCAGTGCTCAGTTCACCATCATCTGCCTTCTGTACCTACTACACTATGTAAACGCATAGTTACCTATCTAGATTTTTCTTTCCCAGGTCAAGAGCAGATATATGTCCTGTGTATGTCTCCATGCCTTCAAAAGCTGTGTGTCTTCATTTGATTTTGATATATCAAATGCCTAATTTCCCATGAATATCTCCATAACACTAGAAGATAGCACTAGTTCCTACATGACCTGACACTGGTGACCCTGTGGTCTGAGAAAAAGCTCCAGATATAAGAAGTGGAAATTTTGTTTTGATTACATAACTTCCCTACAGCCTCCCTTAATATCTAATAGGACAAAGACCAAACCTTATTTTTCAGTGTTTAGGTTTGTCACAGCCTATCTCTATTTTCATTGCTAATCTGATCTACTCCCACCTATTGGATGATTCAGAGACAGTCTGGCATTGATTCTTCCACTAACTAAATGCGAGATCTTGGACAAGTTATTTAGCCTCTTGGAAGCACAAATGTCTTATAATGATTCATACTTCACCGAGTTGCTGTTACAATCAAAAGCATTAATGTTTGTAAATTGCGTAATAAGCAATAAGCATAAGCACTCAATAAGTAGTTTCTATTTTAGGCTTGCACTGATTTCAGCCAGTCCTGTGTATCACCTGAGGCTGCCATATGCACTGCCACCACCACTACTTGCTCCCCTCACCCACTCCAGAGAGCCATTTTGGCACAAATCAGCCAACTCTAAACTCTGTCCTGCAAATAACTTGGCATCTGGCTCGTAAAGCTTTAACCAATTTTCTGCGTTATTTAAGTATTTCATACGAACTTTCTGAATCAGCAACTCTTTTGTTATTTCTTTAAGTCTAGGTAAAAATAGGCTTTTAAATTTATTTTAGAGCTGCTCATTTCTGGGAAAGCTGACTTAAAATTATGCTCATAGTGGGTAACCAACAAATCAATGCTGAGTTAAGAGAACAAGGAAAACAGAGACAAAGGGAGGAAAGAGAGGAAAAGATGAAGTGAGGAAAGGAGGAAGAAAGGAAGAAAAAATGGAGGAGGAGGAAAGGGGATGAGGAGAGGGAAGAAGAAAAAAAAATGAAGAAAATTTATGATTCATGGTCTTTCCTGATTCCTGATGTGTGTCATTATTTATATCTGGAAAGATGTACTGTTTTACCATATGATTTCTTTTTGTATATCTTCAGTAAATTTGATTTTATCCTATAATCAAACTTTAACATAAATGTAACAGACCCTTTTAGCTTTGTTTTCTGTGTTACTAGTTAATGGGATATAACTCATTTTTTTTTTTAACCTTACTATGACTTGATTAATTAACTCTTATATAGTAATGTGATCATGAGTTGATAGTTCTCTAGTGTATAGATGTTCTACAAAGTATATTTGAAATAAACTAGCATTAATGGGCTTTCTTAATGGACATGGGCACCATATAGGAATCTTATTACTAAAGGTAATAAGAACAATTCTAGATTAATGTGTTTCATCTGTTCTACTTTTACTGCTATTATTTTTCAAGGGAGAGTAATAAAGTGTCCTTTAAATTACTCTCTTGAAAGAGAAAAACAAAAACAAAACATTACAACAGTTATCCCACAGGTGCGTCTGAATGATGTCAACTATCCTGACAAAAAAATACGATATTTTTAATATGTGGCTGTTTTATTGTGTTAAGCAGAAATTTTTAGTGAGTGAGTGAATTTTTTCCTTAGCATCAGTATGTCTGCTATTACAAAATGGGAGGACTAATCATTTTTGATTTGGGCAAATATTTTTCGTAATGAATACATTATTTTAAGAATAAAACAAGAAAATTTAAGAGCATTTCCTTGTACATACTATTTCCATTAAGAAATATAGTTGCACATCACAATGTGTTATCTTTGGATTAACTCTTGTTTGTTAATCAAGCAAGTCCCATATATTTAAACACACCGGGTTAAATTGGCACCAGAAAGCATGAGGGAATACATCCAAGATCTACCTTAATGATGCCAACATTTCAGGGAATAGAACACTATATAAATATGAATGACAATGTAAGTTAGGAATCTGTAGGAATGGCCAACATATCATTTTGTTATAAGTAAAATATATAAGTGTTTTAAATACAGAGGTACTTTAGTATAAAATAGAGGCATGTTTCTAACATTAAGACAAATATATTTTCTCTAAATAGAATATACTAGTTTCAATAGGAAGTGTCAGCCTTTGATCAAACATAATCATTGAGCTACTTCTCCTTAGATTATTTTTATTATTCATTTCCATCTGGAATGCCTTCCCTGGAAACCTACACTATTTAAATTCTGCCCATTATTCAAGTTCCTGTTCCCCAAGAGAATTTGTGAGCATGTGCATAAAACGTAATAAAGATTCTGAAGTATCTATATTTATTTGGGGTTTTTCCAAGGCAGTTTCAATAGATTAAATTAAAATGTGTATCACTTTAGATTGAAGCAATGCCCCCACCTTCTCTCATCCCAAAAGCCTTACTGAAATAAACTGCTCCGTTTCAAAGTTCTAATCCTTTGGCCTAATTAAGGGATTTCTATCCTGGTTAGAATATTAAAAATGCTCTGAGCTAAAGGGCCTTTTTGTTTCAAATGTTAGCTTTAATTTCCTGTGAATAAAATTTTACAACATGGAAAACATTAGGTCTTATTGAAACACCAGTCAAATATAGTAAGTATGAAAAATGTCAATTAATAAATAAATAAATCCTGCTCAGCCTCTATAATCATAGTAATTTTAAAGGCATATAAGTTTTAAAGTAAATGTTTTAATATTTTAAATTTTGAAATTTAAAACATTTTTAAAATGACATAGGCAGTATGGTAAATAGAGCACTGGATTAGGAACCATGCTTTTTTTTACCTTTATTACTCAATTTTGTAGAGTTGTACAGTCATGTAAAATTGGTCATCTCATATTATTTTGAGGGAAGTTTTTAAACCTTTTCCCTTTTTTTCTTATTTTCTTCTTCTTTTCTCTTTTGCTTGCTTTACCTTCCTCCTGCCTACCACATCACCCTTTGCCATATTCCACATTAACAATATATGTAAGCTTCACATACCATATAAGTAAGATGTAATATATAATTACATATTCACTTATATTACGTATTCTTCAATATTTTCACCTAGAACACACATACAACACATAAACATGTACATACACAAACCCATGTAGAAATTATTTCATAACAAAAAAGTAAGATCAAAGTGTATGTGCTTTTCTATATCCTGCTTATTATACTTAATCTTACCTCTTGAATATCCCTCGACATCACATGGAATGTTTCTTTTTTTAATTCTTACCATATTATCTTTACTAATTGCAAAAACAATATTTTATGCTTTATAATATACCATAACATTCTGTATATATCCTTTCATTTTCCTGACAACTAGTTTGAGTAGTCTCTTTTCATGTTTTGTTTAGCCATTCAGATTTAATCTCCTGTAAACGCCCTATTCAACCCTTGGCTAATTAGTTTGCTTGTTTGGCTTTTTCTTGGCAGTTTGAAAGGGCTGTCTTTACATTACATATATCCATCATATTTCTGTTATGCATATTGCAATTTTTAATATATTTCATTCTATTGTATGTATAATATTAATACATTCATGGAATTTAGTATGTTACTATTCGTTGGCTATTTTCAGAGTTTCCCATCACAGGCTAAGAATATTTACTGCTTTATTGAAAATGAAGACTTGTAGACTTTATTTATTTTTTAATTTTTTTAAATGCTGCACATAAGTGTGTTAATCTTTTTGGAACATAAGCAGTGAGAAAGCTCTTCACATTGATGATATTTATAGGTTCTCAAGGTCTTTAAATGACATAAATATTCATTACCATCATTTATGAGGACCTTCTGCTCTTCATAAATATCCACCAAGTATATATATATATATATATATATATATATCCAAAATAACTACTACATGTGTCAGTAACATATCACCGTAAGCTGGCAGCATGTATTATTCCTTAAAATCTATTTATGTGTACTTAATCTTTTGTTGATCATGTGATGTAATGACATGTACAAGACATCGTCTAATTTTCCTATGATTAACATTCTTAAGTTAGAGAAGTTCAACTAAAGCACTGTTATTCCTCATTATCTAAATGACACAATTACCACAGACATTTTAAAAAGAAAAGTGGCCATTTTCAAGAACAAAATTTCCTCTTTCTCAAGAATGTTTGTTAAAACTGAAATATAACCATGTACTAGTTATGCTTCTGCTCTTCAAAGTAATGTACTTCTCCCTGACTAGTTTGGCAGTAATTGGATAGACGGAATATAGCATCACTTCCAGACTCTGCACTGAACTAAATGCTTTTTTTCCGCTTTTATCTTCAGCAATATCTTTTATAGCTATTGAATAAATGCAGTACATCTATGCATGTTATCTGGAGAAGTCAGAAAACCAATATTTACCATTTTAAGTTGATTTAGGAACAGACGACATGTTTTATTTTACGTTCTTTTCCCTACTACACCTTCTATTTAAGACCCACTAAAAGTAGAGAAAGGAGATCAAACATTCACAGAAACAAACGCTCCCTTTCAATTAAACAAAGCTTTTGCTTTTTAATGTCAGAATAGAAGTTCCTTTGTAAACAATATAATTTTGTAGCCACTGCAAAGGCAATAGATTGTAAAACAAAATAAAGCAACATTACAAGTTATCTATAACTGAGAAGGCAAACATTCTAAAATGCAACCTGGACAGTTCAATCTGCGCCTGGACTGACCCGTATAATCCTCAAGGAATAAAAATTTATTCCAAATGCAAAAACGATTCATGGTTATTCTTCAAATAATATTATGTATTAAACTTGTTCTGGCCTTACTGCGCTTCTCCATTTTCCATATTATTTATTTCCTTTCTATCTAAATTGAGTTTTATAGTTCAACCATGTGGAGATTAGTGTATGCTTAGTGGAAAAATGCATTATCGGAAGAATGTAATATAATGTTGTCTCTCTAAGTAGGAAACAGAAGCATTATATTCAACGTTTCAGCCAAGTTACTGGGATTGGCTGTCAGCAATCCACTTCATAACAGAGTTGACTCATCGAGCACATGCTGACTGACCAGCTAGTGCCAAGTGAACAGGAGCAATGATGGCCACTAAAGGCAGAGACAACTAAAAGCCTTTGTTAGAGGCTGTTCGTGTTCTGAATGGAGTACAAAACAAAGCACATATAAAGTCAAGAGAGAAGCTTGTGCATGCTGTTACACTATAAACTTTAAGATTTCTGGCAGATCTAATGGCAGGGGTACTAGAAAAGCAAGATAGGTTTAGACAGAAGAAACGAGTATTCAGAATAGACTTTTAAAGAATTAACACACCCAAACTGCTGAAACATGGTTGTGAAAATGCCAACAGGTAAAAAGCAAAAATATAGGAAGGTTGGGATAGAAATAAATAAATATCGGTAGGATCAAAATATTAAATTTACTAGAGCTGAGGATGGGTTGAGTAAGTGCAGTTTCCTAAAGAACAGTCAGATGGAGGAATATGAACAAACAAAAGAAACACTGAGCATGTTGTTCTCAAAAGATACGTAGGCTATTTTTGCTTCCTTTCTATTTGTTTAGCTTTTGGAGTGCTTTACATTTCTTTCCAATAAGAGCTTTTATGCCCTCGTTCAGTTTATACTCCTGTAAGTAAATCTTCTCCTCAAGTCATTGATTCTATGGTTTCAAAATCAGTGGCCTAATCAGTTTCTTTTTCCTCTACAGCAAAGTCCACTCCTTTTATTTATCATATGAAAGAGAAGACATCACTGCTCTGTCAGTGCATTTAATTCAGGATTCTTTTAGAGCGGCTTGCTTTTTTCCGGTTATGTTTAAACACTTTAAACATCATATAAGAGGAAGATTTAATAAGTTTTACTCAGCTTGATGTGTCTTCAACACTCAACACTGGAACATTAAATGAAGGAATAATCAAAGAAGGGAAAACTGAGAGCAAATGTGTGGATAAGCAACTAAAGGATGCAGATGTTGAGGAATTAAAATAAACCAAAAGATGCCTCTTAGTAACAGTGTGTTCTAATGTGTAATGACCTGAACTGCTGACCAAAATATACAAATGAGTCATTTTGCTTTATGAATGTCTAATCCTGAAAAATAGATGTAGGAAGTCATTGTTGTACGGGAGAAAGTAAGTCACTCCAAAAATCCAGCATTACTTAAATATTTGGAAACGAAAGCCAACTTTTAATATGATATTTGGTAATAACTTCCATCATGGTTTTAATCTTTTTTTTTTAATTATCTTAAGGTAATAATTCAGACTATTTTATTTCTTTACACACCTGTGGTTTGCCTCCCCTCAATTCCAAACCTTATAAAGTCTCCAATAATTTCTGAAAACATTGCTGATATTAAGACCTAGTCTGCTTTAAATACTTGCAACAATTGACTTGGTCAGCTAATTCTGCTATTCATCTATTAATTAAAGAAATATTGAGTCCTTTAGTTCTATACACTGTATATACTCTAATGCATTTATAACATATATCATTCAACCTGTCTCTATGTTACAATATATACGTTTGCATATATAAATATGCATATATAATCCTATATGTGTACTTGTGTTTCTGTGTGTATCTCCAGTGTATGTGTGAGCATCCAGTGTGACATATTCGCATGCACTGCTTTCTCTTCATTTTACCACTTTGTCCTCTCATTAATCATGAGTTCAATCTTTAAAGACCTGAGTAGCTTTATTGGGTTTTAAAAAGAAGTTGACTGAGCTAGGTCACTCCATTTCTAAACAGATTGGAAGGATTAGCAGACCTAAGCCAGAAAAAGTGTCAGTGGCTCTACCCCTCTACTCTGTGCTGCCAACGACTTCTAGCATCATTCCCAAATGTTGGTTTTCTCTATGCTCTTTTTTATTTTTCCAGAAGTTATTGAGGTACAGGTGGTATTTGGTTACATGAGTAAGTTCTTTAGTGGTGATTTGTGAGATTTTGGTGTAACCATCACCCGAGCAGTATACACTGAACCGTATTTGTAGTCTTTATCCTTCGCCCCCCTCCCACTCTTCCCCACCAAGTCCCCACAGTCCATTGTCTCACTCTTATGTGTCCTCATGGCTTAGCTCCCACATATCAGCAAGAACATATGATGTTTGATTTTCTATTCCTGAGTTACTACACTTAGAATGATAGCCTTCAGTCTCATCCAGGTAGCTGCAAATGCTGTCAATTCGTTCATTTTTATGGCTGAATAGTATTCCATCGTGTATATATAACATATACATTATATATGTGTGTGTGTGTATGTGTGTGCATGTATATATATATATATATACACACACACACTGTGAAATATATATATATATATATATATATATATATATATATATAGTTTTTTATCCACAGTGCCTTTATCCACTCATTGATTAATGGGCATTTGGGTTGTTTCCACAATTTTTCAATTGTGAATTGTGCTGCTATAAGCATGCATGTGCAAGTATCTTATTCGTATAATGACTTATTTTCCTGTGGGTAGATACTTAGTAGTGGGATTGCTGTATCAAATGGTAGTTCTACTGTTAGTTCCTTAAGGGATCTCCACACTGTTTTCCATAGTGGGTGTACTAGTTTACATTCCTACCAGCAGTCTGGAAGTGTTCCCTGATCACTGTATCCTCACCAACATTTACTGTTTTTTATTTTTTTATTATGGCCATTGTTGCAGGGGTAAGGTGGTAGCGCATGATGGTTTTGATTTGCATTTCCCTGATCATTAGTGATGTTGGGCATTTTTTCATTTTTTTTTTTTTGGCCATTTGTATATCTTCTTTTGAGAATTGTCTATTCACATCCTTGGCCCACTTTTTGATGGGATTTTTTGTTGTTTTCTTACTGATTTTTTTTGAGTTTGTTATAGATTCTGGATATTAGCCTTTTGTCAGATATATGGATTGTGAATACTTTCTCCCAATCTGTGGGTTGTCTGTTTAAACTTCAGACTGTTGCTTTTGTCATGCAAAAGCTCTTTAGTTTAATTAAGTCCCAACTATCAATCTTTGTTTTTATTGCATTTGCTTTTGGGTTCTTGTTCATGAAATCCTTGCCTAAGCCAATGTCTAGAAGGGTTTTTCCAGTGTTATCTTCTAGAATTCTTATAGCTTCACATCTTAGATTTAGGTACTTAATCCATCTGGAGTTGATTTTTGTATAAGGTGAGAAATTAGAATCCAGTTTCATTCTCCTACATGTGGCTTGCCAGATATCCCAGCACCATTTGTTGAAAACATTGTCCTTTCCCCACTTCAAGTTGTTTGCTTCATCAAAGATCAGCTGGCTGTAAGTATTTGAGTTTGAGTTTCCTATTCTGTTCCATTGGTTTATGTGCCTATTTTTATACCAGTACCATGCTGTTTTGGTGAATATGGCTTTATAGTATAGTTTGAAATCAGGTAGTGTGATGCCTCTAGATTTGTTCTTTTTGCTTAGTCTTGCTTTGGCTGTGTGGACACTTTTTTGGTTCCATATGAATTTTAGAATTGTTTTTTTCTAATTCTTTGAAGAATGATGGTGGTATTTTGATGGGAATTATATTGAATTTGTAGATTGCTTTTGGCAGTATGATCATTTTTACAATATTGATTCTCCATCTATGAGCACGGGATGTGTTTCCATTTGTTTGTGTCTTCTATGATTTCTTTCAGCAGTGTTTTGTAGTTTTCCTTGTAGAGGTCTTTTGACTCTTTGGTTGGTATATTCCTAATTATTTTATTTTATTATTATTTTTTGCAGCTCTTGTAAAAGGGGTTGAATTCTTGATTTGATTCTCTGCTTTGTTGCTGTTGGTGTATAGAAGAGGTGCTGATTTGTGCACATTAATCTTGTATTTGGAAAATTTGCTGAATTCTTATATCAGTTCTAGGAGCTTTCTGGAGAAGTTCTTGGGGTTTTCAAGGTAAACAATCACATCATCAGCAAACACTGACAGTTTGACTTCCTCTATACTGATTTGGAGGCTCTTTTTTTCTCTTGTCTAATTGCTCTTGCTAGGACGTCCAGTTCTATGTTGAAGAGGAGTGGTAAGAGTGGGCATCTTTGTCTTGTTTCAGTCCTCAGAGGGAATGCTTTCAGCTTTCAACTTTTCCCCATTCAGTATTATGTTGGCTGTGGGTTTGTCATAGATGGATTTTATTACATTAAGATATGCCCCTGCATGCCAATTTTGCAGTTTTAATCATAAAGTGATGCTGGATATTGTGAATGTATTTTTCTGCATCTATTGAGATGATCATGTGATTTTTGTTTTTAATTCTGTTTATGTGGTGTATCACATTTATTGGCTTGCATATGTTAAACCATCCCCGTATCCCTGGTATGAAACCCACTTGATCATGGCAGATTATCTTTTTCATATGTTGTTGGATTTGTTTAGCTAGCATTTTGTTAAGGATTTTAGTATCTATGTCCATCAAGGATATTGGTCTGTAGTTTTCTTTTTTGCTTATGTCCCCTCCTGGTTTTGGTATTAGGGTGATGCTGGCTTCACAGAATGAATTAGGGAGGGTTCCTTCTTTCTCTATCTTGTGGAATAGTGTCAAAACTATTGGTACCAATTCTTCTTTGAATGTCTGGTAGAATTTTGCTGTCAATTCGTCTGGCCCTGGACTTTTTTCTGTTGGTAATTTTTAAATTACCATTTCAATCTCACTGCTTGTTATTGGTTTGTTCAGGCTATTGAATTATTCCTGATTTAAGCTAGGAGGGTTGTGTTTTTCCAGGAATGTATCCATCACTTTCCAGATTTTCTAATTTATGTGCGTGAAGTTATTCATAGTAGCCTTGAATGATCTTTTGTATTTCAGTGGTGTCAGTTGTAATATCTCCTGTTTCTTTTATTAATGAGGTTACTTGGATTTGCTCTCTTCTTTTCTTGGTTAATCTTGCTAATGGTCTATCAATATTATTTATGAGAGATTATCATGGTGGACAGGAGGCAGGACTAGATTGTGGTTCAGGACAGAGCAGCATGAGGAGACTTGCGCTGTGAATTTTAGCTCCAGATCAACTGCAAGAACAAACCAGTAATCCCAAGAAGACTCATAGAACTCTGAAGGAAGCAGACGGCTCCTGCAGGACCCAGGAAACAGTCCAAACACTATGAGTACTCCTGCTGTGGAAGTGGGAAAGGGAGAGCTTCCTCTTCCAAATACACATCCCCCCACTGCAGTAACTGAAGGTCTGTTTGTGGGAGAAGTTTCTGACCTTACTTGAAGCTGAGTCAGTTTAGAGAGCTGAGTGAAATACAGGGGTAGAGGAAGCAGCAGAAAGGCCCTGGGAGCTCGCTAGTTCCCAAAGCAGGCCATTCCTGCCTGGAATCACAGGGATCCAACAGGACAGTGGCCAGAGGAGTGGGGTGAGGGGGGCAGGAAACACCACAGGGAGAAGTTAATCTCCAGCTGAACTTTGTAACAATTATTTGAATGGGTCAAGAAGCCTCCTGACCAGACCTCAGGGGAGGGTGCGAATCCAGTGTGCAGACTCCATAGGTGTGGGAAGAACCAAGCCTTTTTCTTTTGCAGCTAGGAGGTGGTAGCCTGGGGCAAGCTCTAAAGTCCATCTCGTCCACCACCTGGAAACAGACTTGGGGCTGTTTTGGAGGGGTTTGGGCGGGGGAAGGTGGGTGCAAGACCAGTCCTTTGGTTTATGTGGGAGCTGGGTGAGGCCTTAACTGGCACCCTTCCCCCACTTCCCTGACAACCTGCATGACTCTGCAGAGGCAGCCATAATCCTCCTAGGTACACAACTTCATTGACCTAGGAACCTCACCCCCATCCCCCAGAGCAGCCACAGCAAGACCCACCCAAGCAGAGTCTGAGCTCAGACACACTTAGCCCAGCCCGACCTGATGGTCCTTCCCTACCCAACCTGGTAGCTGAAGGCAAAGGGCATATACTCCTGGGAGTTCTAGGGACCTGCCTACCGCCAGTTCGTCTCCATACTACCACAGCTGATGCTCTCTGGAAAGCACCACCTCCAGGCAGGAGGCCCACCAGCACAAAAATAGAGCATTAAATCTCTATGCCCTTTGAGTCTAGTTGGCCAAGCATGCTAAAATCACTTTTCTTTGGATCAGTGGGAAAGTTATTGGCATGTTGTGTGGGACATTTCTTTCTCATTACAATGCAGCATGTTAAGCATTCTTGAACCCACTCCTTTATCCAGCATTAAACAGCCAGAGCATACCCACCTCACCATCAGACCTGTTTTTAAACTAAGGAAAGAGATGCATAGATCAGAGAGGAGAGGAAATGGAAGAGGGAGGCTGCAACAAGGCCAACAGAACTGCCTTGTCTGGAGACCACCATTACCACTTGGAAATGAAGCCCAATACTCAGTGGACAAAGGAAGCTGATCAGCTGCAAACCTCACTTCCTTATGAAAAATTCAACCTCCCAAGGAGGCATCAAAGCAGAGTGATTAGGAATATGAATTTTGGGCCAGATTGGCAGTCTTCAAATCCTCAACTTTGACACATTGGGCAAGCGACTGTTAAGTGTCTGTGCCTTAGTTTTCGTATGTAAAAAAATAAAATAAATAGTAATGACCTTGTTAGAGCTGTGATGTGGACTGAATGAGTAAATATTTGTAAAGTGCTTAAAACATGATAGTACCATGTAAGTGATACATAAAGTTAAGAAATACATTGATAAAATCAAGTGTATTCTTTCTTAGAAAGAACAGATTAATAGGTATTTCTATTAATCCCACTACCTCCTCCAAATTTTCCTCTCTGCCATTCCCTTTAGCAACATAGCAATAGTTTTGCAAATTTGTTTTTTTTTTTTTTCCCAAATAAGTACCCTCAATTGAATAACAAGCTAGCTAGGCAAAGCAATGATACTTAAGTGAGAAAGAGACACACAACAGATGGTAGAAAGCATACAAAAGGAAATTAGTGTACAAAGTTAAAAGAATATGGTTATTTAAAGAAGAATTGGAAAAAATCTAAATATAGTTCTGTTCTTGGAGCAACAGTGTAACACGACAAAGATGTAATGTCTGAAATGATTTGTTTTTACTGTCAAACCTAGTTATAATGTCTTATTGTTTTTCATATGTATAATCTGAAGCTTAAAAGTTAATTATTCCATGGGGCTCATGATATGTTGAATGATTATACTCATAGAATAAAAAATAATCTTAACATGATTTTCCATAGGGGAAAAATTACTTAATAAACTTGTAGAAGATCAATAAGTAGTTGGAACATATTTTAGCTACTAATGGGGGTGGGAAGGCTTATATAACTAAAAGTGTAAGCATACATACAATTAGAATTTAATTTTTATCAACTCTGACATGTTTTCATCAACCAGATATCTACTCTTCTTGTGGTGGTGGTTTTCCACAAATGTTACGGAGCATACCTGATCTGCCTGAGGAAAGGGTTAGGCACTAGAGATACATAGAGTGAAGATGTGGTCCCATCCTTCAGGGATTTTATATTCCACAGGTACATAGACATTTAAAAACCAAAAACATTGTGTTATTAGAGAGAGAAAGAAATGGAGTGTTATGGGAGCACAGAACAATTTGACATAATTCTGAAAGTATATGAGAGTTTTTAGAAGGATTTCCATGGAAGAGGTGCTATCTGTGCTGTTTTAACATGGAGAAGAGTCAAGGGAAAAATACTAGGATAATGTGACTTGGATGGGAGTGCAGGGATATGGAAAGAAATCAAGTTGAAGAGGTCATGATAAGTACAGTATAGTCTGGAATTTAAATTTGGTCGTTTATAGGCCATGGGAGCATTTGAGAGTCATGACCTGTTTTGTGTTTTAGAAATAAACTGTGTCAAGAAAAGTTTGCAGGAAAGAGTCTCTCTTTAGTAACTTGGGTAAGGAATGTTAAAGCCCAATTCATGGCAATGAGAAAGAAAAATGGTAGGAGAAAATGCAGTGGGAAATATTAAGGCAATTGAAGTCATTAGCTTTCATGTCTCACTGGATGTGAGTCAGGTTTAACACTAGCATTCTGGCCCCCATTACTGGGAGGATGGTTGTTCTAGTAACTGCTACAGGAAGTGGAAAAGGAGAAAGGGATTACATTGAGCGTTTTAGAAACTGATTCTGGAGATAATCATGAAAGACAAGACATCACTCCTCTGTCAGTGCATTTAATTCTGGATTGTTTTAGAGCAGCTTCCTTTTTTTCAGTTACGTTTAAACACTTTTTTGCTTGAAAAAATAACAGGATTGCTTAAAGAAAAAAAGAGAGAGAGAGAAATTAGTTAACCTAGTGAGAAAGGATTTTATCCTATTTGTTTTATGAAATGTCCATCTTCATGGTTCTAAATTGAGTTAGGAACTAGCAACATTCTTCAGGCTACAATCAAGATCACAGTTGTGGCCCACTAGAGGCATACCCTTTTCAAACATTCATAGCCCACTGAGTCATGTAAAATAATAAATGAAGAAGCAAAGCTTAAGCAAAAGTAAAAACAGCTTGAAGTAGCTAGTTTCAAACAAATTGATGGTGACAGGATTTGGGAAGAGTTGGGCAGGGTATCAAGAGCCTTTGAAAGAGACAGAATCATGCCAGCTGAACTAATGATCAGTTGGACTTTTCGAAGTAATAGTCTGAAAGAGTATTTATTTCTAAGCCTATGCATTTGCTTTTGGGTTAACCTGTATTATTTTTCCCACAGTCTCCTGGGAATACCAACTTTGCTTCAGATGGACTAAGGAAAAAAAAAAAAAAAATATATATATATATATATATATATATATATATATATATATATATATATTTCTTTCCCCCCTACACAAAGAAAAAGATTAAGAAGATACTGTCTTAACGCAGCAAATCAATCAGTTTTCCTGGACACACAAGGAGAAACACATGTGAGATATAGAGAAACTAGGAGCAAAGCTAACGCCAAACAGGGAGGCCAGGGACATCTGTGAATTCTTATCCCTCCCTCCACGCAGTCTATGCACCATAGCCCTTAGTGCACATTTATTCATTCATCCAGTCATTCACGTAACAAATACTAACTTGATACTTACAATTTGCTTGCAAATGTATATGCAGATAGTTCTACAATAGTGCATAAGGCACACACACAGTCTCATCCCTTGGATGCCTGCAAACATTATTTACATATTATATGTAAAGAGAGCATTATAACCTAGCACAGTATGAAAATTTTAGACAGGAGTAAAGCATGGTATCAAGAAGTAGCAGCAATACACTCCCAAGAGTTATATGTGACTTCTAAAGACAGCAGAGAAAAAAAGATACTGTGAATATAACCTGCTTTTTCTACCTTCAGACATGTCTAACTACAGTTCAACTTGTCTGCTGCTAGATGAAGCATAAATCCAGAGAGAACAGCCACACTTGAGCTGAGAACATTCCACCTTCAATGTCATTCAAAAGAGGCCTTGGAGAAAGCTCTGCGCTCTTTTGGCAGCAGCCACCTCCACTTTTATCTCCAGACATAAAAACACATATCCTGCTGATGAATATAATCCCTTTTCAAAGGCAAAATAATTGTATAGCATCTAACATGATGCTTTACTTAAAACTATTTATTGAAACTGTCCTTAAAATTTAAGTCTACAATGTCCAGATGCAAACATGCACTGAATAACGAATCGGAGTTCTGAGCTTCTGATGAAAACAGCAAATAGGTCCTGTTTTTGAGGTGCATGAATCAGTTTGCCTAAGGTATGCACCTGGATACTACCTAATTAGCAAAACTCACTGTATTTATTTTACATAAAAAATAATGGTGACCTTATGAAAATCCTGAGTTTTTGGGGAAAAAAAAAAAAAATCTGCCCTTAAAATGAAAAAAAAATCTGCAAAGTACTTTAGCTTGAAAGTATTTGTCAGGTTTCTTGTCAGTATACCCAAAGGTTTCAGCCTAGAAAGCTGTGGAAAGTCCTTTTGCTTAACTTTATTCCCCCACAGTATGTTTGTAGTTTATCACTGCAACACTCCTTCAACATTATCATTTCAAGGCAAGGTAAGTAAGAAGCTCCAGCATTGTGAAAAGAGTACTAACTATATATTGGAATTACGTGAGTGTATAAATCCTAGAAGTGTGCAGGTATATTTCATATATTTGTACATTTATTTATACATATGTAACTAAGGTACCTAATTTTTAAGCTTCATTTGTAAATTTTGGGAACTAATGATTACACAAAATATTGTACATGTGTAGAATAGACATTCATCCAGGTAAAGGTAACAGGTATGAAGTAATATACAGGAATAGAAAAAATGGACTTTTAAACATTAAAAATAATCTCCTTCACTTTTTCCATTAATGTAAAATTAAAATTCTATAACTAGAAAAGGTACTAGATTCTTCAAATTTAATATTCATCTTGAAGATAAGTTTTTACACTGTCCTTGCTAGGAGTGAGTACTGGGGAACAACTTCAAAGCATATTCAACACTTGTGTTATTCCAAATATGTTCTGAAAATGGTTTGTTATTGATCTATGATTAAATAAATTAGATATTAAAAGCCAGGGATTCAAAACTTTTAGAGTAATTTTACAGGATAACTTTGTTAATGTTAAATCTAATTTTTAAAGTATCAAAAATATCTTCTACAACAGATTAGATATTTATATTTTAAAAAAAGAAAGTACTGTACTTTCCCACAAACATCTCATGGAAAATTCAAGAAGCACTGTTCTGCACTGTGTTGCAGGGTTCACCAGCAAGACTGACCCTCAGCTGCCCTCAGTGGTAATTTTCTCAATATTTCATTCTTGTTGGCTTCCTGCCTTTACTCTCAATTCCATACTTCTCTATAAGAGCTTCCTGACACCTCCCATGTAAACTACCTGAATTCATATTTTTGTCACACAGTCTGTTTCTGATGTCAGATAGTTTGGTCTGTATCTATGTTTCTGATGTTGATAAGAATGCCTGGTGTATAGAGTTGTTTCACAAATCTTAATAATTAATTAATTAACATTTATTACTAATTAAAGGTTGGACAACCTTACAAAAAGTCAGTTCTCTTCCTTGTGCCTCAAAGTTCTCAACCATATACACAGTTGATCCCTGAACAACACAGATTTGAAATGGGTGTGTCCCCTCAAATACAGATTTTCTTTCAATAAATATATTGGAAAAATTTGTGGTGATTTGTGACAATCTGGAAAACTTCGCAGACTAATTGCATAGTCTAGAAATATAGAAAAAAAGCTATGTCATGAATGCATAAAATATACATAGATATAGTCTATTTTATCGTTTACTACCATAAAACATACACAAAACTATTATAAAAAATTTTAATTTATTAAAACATATGCACACAAAAGCTTACGGACTCTACGCGGGCTTATTCACAGTTAACAGAGATATAAACAAATACAGACATATGCAGACTTAAACCATAGCTGCAGAAAATTAATTGTAGTACATATTCTATGACTGTAATAATTTTGTAGCCACCTCCTGTTGCTATTGCAGAGGGCCTTAAGTGTTGCAAGTATCCATTTAAAATGTAATGTAATGCTACTCATCTCTGTGTGAGCACTTTCTCTCTCCATCAAATTGCATATTGCAGTAAAAAAATGACCCCTTATGTTTCTCATCTATTTTTTTCTTATTTTTTAGGGCAATACCATAAACTTGGAATGATACCATGACCCATAAAAAGTGCAACTAGTGATGCCAAAATTGCTACCAAGAAGCAGGGAAAATACATGACATTACACAGAAAAAAAGCTGAATTACTTGATATGTACCCTAGATCGAGGGCTGCAGCTGTGATTGCTTTCAATTTCAAGACAAATGAATCCAGTGTAAGGACCATTGTTAAAAAGGAAAAGGAAATTTGTGAGACCATTACTGCAGCTATGCCAGCAGGTGCAAAAACCTCGTACTTTTTGTGAAATACGTTTTTACCTCATACTAAAAATGCAACTTTTACGTGGGTGCAAGATTACTGCAAGAAAGGCATATCTGTAGGATAATACAATTTGAGAAAACGCGAAGTCAATGTATAAAACTTAAAGCAAAAGGAAGGTGGCTAGTCTAAAGGTGAGGAATTTAATGCCAGCTAAGGATGGTTTAATAATTTTAGAAAGAGATTTGACTTAAAAAATACCAACACAACAGGAGAAGCATTTTCTGCTGACCAAGAGACAATGGAAGAGCTTCCAGACATCACTAGGAAGATGCCTGGAGAAAGGATATCTTCCTAAAGGTGTAGATGAAAGTGCCCCATATGGAAAACAATGCTACAAAGGACATTTACTAGTAAGGAACAGAGGTGTGCACCAGGATTTAAGGCAGGAAGAAATAAGCTAACTATATGGTTTTGTGGAAATACAATCAGGTTTATGATCAGGACTTCCCTTCTCTATAAAGTTTCTAACCCCCAAACCTTGAAGGAAAAGATAAACACCAGCTTTTGATTATATAAAAAAGATGGCCTGGACAATGAGAACCCCTTTTTCTGAATTGTTTCCATCAACACGTTGACTGTGAAGTCAGGAAGTACCTTGCCAGTAAGGGATAATCTTTTAAAGTTTATTTAATATTGAACAATACCCTTGGCTACCCAAACCCCCATGGGCTTAATATCAAAGGCATTAAAATAATCTACTTGCCCCCAAACATAAGCTCTTTATTCAGTCTCTAGATCAGTGGGTCATAAGCATCTTTAAAGCTCATTACACATGACACTTAGTGGAAAGAACTGCCAATGCTATAGAAGAGAACTCTGATAGAGACATCATGAATGTCTGGAAGGATTATACCATTGAAGCATTGAAGATACTGTCATTGTTATTTTGAAAATCCATGAAAGCCTTCAGGCCCATAACAATAAATTCAACATGGAACAATAATTTGTGCCTGTACAGGCTGATATATAAATGTCCTTCTGATAGATGATCTTTGAGCACAGATCTATAGACCTAACTCAAAACGCATATACGATCTGCTTCTTTTTTACCTCTTTGCATTCATCATCTTCAGACCCTCTTGCTATTCTTTAATAAATCACATATGTTCCCATCTCAGGGTATTGCCTGAAACACTTTTCAAATAGTTATTCCCGTGGCTCGTGCCCTCCCTTCCATTTATTCTTTCGGGTCTATATATCTACCTTTACATATCATCCTATATAAACATTTATTCAGCACCCCCTCCTCACCACCTGATCCATCTCAGGATGGCTGTTTTTCCATAACTTATTTTTTCATAACGTTTCATCATCCAACATATGATATATTAACTCATTTATTTGCTTATTGTCTCCCTTCTTCCACTAGAGTGTAAGTGTTGTAAAGTTCTATTCATTGTCTCTTCCCCTAGCACCCCGAGCAATACCTGGCACACAGTAGGTTCTCCAAAATATATTTAAATGAATTTAAAAAGTGATTGGAAAGTAGACATTATTAGAGTCTCTTGCACTTTCAATTATCATCCAAATAAACTATCATTACTGGCATAAATGATAGTTCCATGTGGAATTAACCTGGTCATATGCATATTCATAAGAATTATATAGTCTTAGAGGAGAGAGAGAGAGAGAGAGAGAGAATTAAAAATTAAGTTAAAGTTCCACTTAGCTCAATAATTAAGGGAATAATACTACATTGATTAAATGGTGACTCCAGCCAAATTTAACTCTTACAAAATGGCATGACTCTTGTATAATTTTAAATTTCCCAAGAAATTTAAAAGTTTTCTTGGGAAAAACTTCATTATTAAATGACTTGATACTCTTAATATTATAACTAATTCAGAATTACAAGGATGTGGTTCCTTAAATAGAAAAAAAATCTTAATAACTTGAACAAAACAAGATTCTTAAATGTATATATTAATACAAGAATGATATTATGAATACACATCAACTGAGCCACAATTATTAATGCCATTAATTTTAAAAATACCCCATCTAAGCTGCATAATAAACTCCTGATCATTAAGGACTCCTCCTCTATAAAAGTTGACCCAATAACAACTCAGTATTTATAGAGGCAAATATGTTTTCATATATTCAAAAAGAGATTTTCACTTGGGTTTTCCTTACTACATTATATCTATGTTTCCATATAGCCTACCTTTCATTAAAAGTTGATGTGACAGATTGCTGTAATTTTCACATTGCTAAATATTTCTGTCAAGCCCCTTAAGGGATTTTCAGAATTTAGTTCTTAGATTGGGATGATTTCAAGGCTCTCCTTTTTGGTAGGGATGAGGTGAGCAACAGCTTGAAACTATAATTCATCTCTGTTTTAGTTTCTGTCAAATACTTGCAGGAAAAAGAAAATGACTAATCCCCTACTAAAAATGGCAACAGATGCCATAAGCAAAATTTCATTCAACCTGTTAACTTTGGTTCCAATGTAAAAAATCATTTAATTAAAAGTCTTAGTTTGAAAATGATAGCATTTAAAAATGTATACATATATAATAACATCTGCTTCTATAACATGAGGTATTAAATTTTAAGCACAATATTTTAATAAAATTGTTTACAATGACATTCTGCACTTCAGTTTTCACAAACCAACACACATACATATTGGATATATTTTTCAGTTACTTGAAGATATACATGTAATTTCTATGCTCCAAGAAAGGGCTGCTAGCACTTTGCACACAAATTATCTATTTTCATCTGTTAAAAGTCCTAATGGCATTATGTTTAGTCACATTAAGTTTCATGAAATAGCAACTAATGTTTTCACATATTTTTCTATCTTTTGTATTCTAAATAAACTTTTGCTTAACGTCCAGTGCTTTTCTATCTGCTAAAAACAGAGCCAAAAAAACACCTGTTCTAGTTTGAAATTCAAAGTAGCATATTAATAAAATAGCAAAAGAACCAAAACTCCTCTAAACAAAGCAGTGAATAGTGGAGGTTTTTTGTTTTGTTTTTGTTTTTTGTTTTTTAATTAAGTACTTTTGGAGACTTTGCCTCTAATTTTTGAAACAGGTAGAGGGGTATGGAATGGGGTAAGGATAGGGAGGGCTATGTTGTGAAAAAGAAGAGAGAAGAAGGTGAAGTTATTTCTTATCTCACCTCTATTTCATAAAAAGGGGGCCGTAACAATATGTAATGAGTAAATGTCTGTGTAGGATATTCACAGAGACCATTTTTTGGCCTGAAAGTAGGCTAATTTTGGAATGGTTGCTTTTTTCTTCTTCCTGACCATTACACATGCATAAGGGCCCGTGTAGAGGAATAGTTGTGTTCTTCTTGAGATAAACCCTCTAAAATTAATATTTTCATATCTATCATTATATCTTCTACCTACAGTAGTTCTGTGAGCACATGGGTCCCCATTTTACAATAAGAAAACCAAGGCTCAGAGAGTGTAAATAGTTTGAAAAAAAACACACCAGTAAGTGGTAGATCTGGAATCTATGTAGGGCTTCTAACATTTGATTTTGTTGCTGTTCTACCACATTTGCTTAAATAAGTATCCCTGACATTTTGTAGATTAAAAATATAAAGATTACAAAAGTCAGGTGACTTTCAAAACATCAACAATCTGAGTAGTATTATTTTATCATTTCAAATCCAGTGATAAGTGTGTGAATTTGAAAAAGTCTCTTGGTCTATTTTAGCCTCATTTTGTATCTGAAAAAAAAAAGCGTAAATCAGTTAATCTCCAAGGTCTATTTCAACTCTAAAATGTGCAGGGTTTTTTTATCGTATTGTGGCTACATGTAAAATTTTAAACTGATCAAAATCATTAGAGTTCAAAATTGCCTTGGATAACATTAAAAATTATCAATACATTCATAAAAGCATTATTTCAATAAACAAAACAACTACTGATTTGATGAGTATACATTGGATAGGAGCCAACGGAAATGGTTTCTAGATATATTTGGCTAACATCGTTTTTAGTCATCATTCAGAAATAATTTGAAAGTAGTGACTGTTGTCATAATTAAAATCCAGGCCATAGATTTTTCCCACTGAGAAAATTAATTAACAATTTTCTACCTTTGGTAGCCAATCCATTTGAAACTCAGGAGGCAAATTAATGAATGCTCTTCACATTGTAAACCAAATTTTAGCTGCTAATCTAGAAAATGACAACACAAATACATTAAACAGACTTGTAGTAATTTATTAGAATGTGAAAAGGTAAAAACTGACCTTCTATGAAACTAATACGACAAACAGATTTATGAGTGAAATGGTAGAGCATATACTATTCATAGCATAAGAATTTTATTTTAAAAATCACTGCACTGAATCTTATAAAAATCTAAGACAGCAAGTTTATTTTTCTGATGGTAAAGGTGGAGTTTTGTTCAATAGTAAAACACTGCTTTGAAAACTAGCTTTACTTTATTTATAAATAAATATATATTAGTTCTGAGATTTTTCCTCTGAAATTTGTCTTGCCACAAGATGAAGTACATCTTGCAACAATTTCCAGGAACACTCCAGTAAAGCCCAAAGTGTTTGATATTTGTTTTACCTATTTTAGGAATAATAAAAGGGAAATTAAAACATGCACACCTCAAATAAGTTTTATTCCCAAATAAATTAATCAATTATATAGCTAACTGCCACTTTCAGGCTTTATTTTTAGAATGGACCTTAAAATTATTTCATTTTGGGGAGAACAAATGTGTTTATTTGGGAGATCACCGATTATACAAAATGTAAAGTAAATCACTGTTGGAGAAGCTTTCCATGGGGATACTCTTAAACCTATTATTTTCTTAGAAATAGATAAGAACTGTGTTACTTGAAGATTTTAAGTGTGATCTAATTAGTTTTGTGTTTTCCACAAACTTCTTAAAGAAATCAATGAGAATATTTGTTACACAAAACGTTTAGCCTTACACATTATCTCCCCAAAACTATGCTTGCTATAAAATAAAACCAAAATGCATACATTATATCTTTTGGGGATCAAATAAACTTTATCGCTCAGCAAAGCCTCTCCTAATATCCTTGACAGAGTTAAGCTTCTCTTCTCTCTGCTTCCATCAAATATTTCTCACAAATATATCATTCAGGGGGTGCTTTCTGGGGTTAGTATTGTGGATACCACATGGAGACAAATCCCTGACATCATTTTTGACAACTGTCCCTCTGTTCTCTCCAATCTCCTCCTTCCAAAATTAGAACATTTCCTTGACCAGTATATCCTATGTTACCCTTTATACAAATATTGATCCAAGTCTGCTCTACAATGAAAGGCTCAACACTTCTACCAATTCCTGATTACTTGACTATATTCAGTTTTTATTGCCTCAACTATTTGAATGTGCCTGAATCGGCTATAATATTTGGGATTAAAAAAAAAATTTACATACTTAAAGTATGCAACATTATATTAGGGGACACATATAAAGAGTGAAACGGTTACTACAGTGAAATAAATTAACATATTCATCATCTCACATAGTTAGCCCTCCCTCCTTTTTTGTGGCAAGAGCCCCTAAAATCTTCTCATATAGCAAAAATTCCAAATACAGTACAATGTTATTAACCATAGTTCTTGTGTTACACATTTGATTTCTAGACTCGTTCATTCTACGTATTGGTTACTTTTCTTTTTCTTTTTTTTTTTTTTTTTGAGACGGAGTCTCCCTCTGTCTGTCGCCCAGGCTGGAGTGCAGTGGCTCGATCTCGGCTCACTGCAAGCTCCGCCTCCCGGGTTCACGCCATTCTCCTGCCTCAGCCTCCCGAGTAGCTGGGACTACAGGCGCCCGCCACCATGCCCGGCTAATTTTTTTTTTGTATTTTTAGTAGAGATGGGGTTTCACCGTGTTAACCAGGATGGTCTCAATCTCCTGACCTCGTGATCCACCTGCCTAGGCCTCCCAAAGTGCTGGGATTACAGGCAGGAGCCACCGCGCCCGGCCCATATTGGTTACTTTTCATCCTCTGACCTACATCTTTTTATTTTCTCCTGGTAACTGCCTCACTTCTGGTACCATATTGTTTTCCATAATGACCGCACCATCTACGTTGCCATCAAGAGTCCTCTTTTCTTCACACCCTTGCCAACATTTATTATCTCTTGACTTTTAGATAATAGACATCCTAACAGGTGTGAGTTGATATATCATGTGGTTTTGACTTGCATATCCCTGATAATTAATGATGCTAAGCACCTTTTCATTTACCTGATGGCCATTTTATGTTTTCCTTGTCTTTCATGTTCTTTGCCCATTTTTTTATTGGGTTATTTTTTTCTGATATTCAGTTGTGTAAGTTCTTTATAAATGTTGATATTAACCCCTTAACAGAGATATGGTTTCCAAATATCTTACCCAAATCTGTAGGTTGTTGCTTCATTCTGTTGTTTCCTTTGCTATATACAGATTAGTTTTACTTTGATGTAGTACTATTTAATTATTTTTGTTTCTGTAGTCTGAAGTTTTCATGTAATATATATATATATATATATATATATATATTGCCAAGGCCAATGTCAATGAGCTTTTCCCCTATGTACTCTTCCAGGAGTTTGATGGTTTCAGATCTTATGTTTAAGTCTTTTATCCATTTTAAGTTGATTTTTGCATATGATGTAAGATAAGGATCCAATCTCTCCATCACCATTTATTGAAAAGACTGTCCTTTCTCCACTGTGCATTCTTGGCATCCTTGTCAAACTTGGCATGCAAGTTCACTGTATATGATTGGGTTTATTTCTGGACTGTCTATTTTGTTTCACTGTGTCTTTTTCTGTTACCTGTGTCTGTTTATATGCCAGTTTCACACCACTTTGATTACTATAGTTCTGTAATATAATTTTAAATCAAGAATTGTAATGTCCCAAATGCTGTTTTTCTTTCTCAGAATTACTTTGGCTATTCAACATCTTTTACGGTTCCATGTGAATTCGAGGATGTGTTTTCTATTTCTGTGAAGAATGTTATTCTTATCTTGACAGGAATTGCACTGAATCTGTGTATTGTCTCGGACAGTAAGCACACTTTAACAATATTGATTTTTCTGATCCCAAAACATGGAATATCTCTCAATTTACTTGTCTTAAATTTATTTCATTAATGTTATGCAGTTTTCAGTGTAAGAAACTTTTACCTCCTTAGGTTTATTCTTAAGTATTTTATTGTTTGATGATTATATATGGAATTTTTCCTTGATTTCTTTTTCAACTATGTCAATATTTGTGTAGGGAATGCTACTGATTTGTGTACATTGATTTTGTATCCTGCAACTTTACTGAATTTATTTATTGGTTCTAAAAGTTTCTTTGTACAATATTTGGGGCTTTCTACATAGGGGATTGTGTCATGTGTAAATACAGATAATTTTACATATTTCTTTCCTACTTGAAGATTATTTCCTCTTCTTGTCTGATTGCTCTTGCTAGTACTTCTAGTACTATGGTGAATAGAAGTGGTGAGAGTGGTCATCTTTGCTTGGTACTTGATCTTAATAGAAGGGCTTTCAGTTTATCCCCATTAATTATGATGCTAGCTGTGGGATTTTTCACAAATAGCCCTTATTATGTTGAAACCATAAGATGAAGATTCACTCTCCAAGGCATGGGTGGATATCTATCACCAACAAAACCAGGTGTGTGACTCTGAGGCTCATCCCCACATCTCAGGCCTTGGGAGCAGGGATATAGCTATGAGTTTGATTGTGGGAGGAAGGGTGCAGCATTGACATGGCTTTGGGAAAAAAGTGTGATCTCGGGCTTGGGTTCTGGAGATCAGGGCATAGCTACAGTTCTGGTCCCAGAACTAACAGGGCACAGCAGCAACTCAAGCCCCAGGGGATTGGGGTACCACACAATGGCGACTTTGGGAGGACGCAGCAAGAGTTTAGGCTGTGAATCCAGGTACAATAGGATTAAGTACCAAGGAATGGTACACATTTGTGGCTTGGGCACCAGTTAGCAGGGAGCAGTACAGTGTTGACCCCACTTCCTGGGGAGCCAGGGAACTTCAGTAGCTTGGACTCCAGGGGTCTAGTCCAGTTCCAGGAAGGTGGATTTTTGCAGCTATTTGGCCTGGAGGATGAGATGGCACAGCTCAGTCATGCCTCTGATTCCCTGGGACATAGGAAACTACATTAGCTTGGCCCCAGAAGGTGCAGCTACATGAGCTGCCCAAGATTCCAGTTCCTCAAGGGGAAGTGCATCACATCAACTCAGGCACTGGAGGTCATGACTCCCCTGCTTTGGGAAGAATCTGGCCCTCACGGGGGTGGGATGTCATACCAGCTCAGGTGTAGGGAGCAATATTAGGGGATGATTGCTCCACTTAGCCTAGAGTCTGGGTCCCTGGAGGAGCAGGTGCTACATCAGGTCAGGCACAATACAATTTGTATTTTAAGATCTATATAGTATTTTTCTTTTGTTTGTAATAGGTCAAGTATCATCACTTTATCACTGCTGCCAGGTATTATGGGTCAAAACTGCATATCAGAATACTCATTCTGTCAAAATTCATGATAGAAAAAGAGTTAATAACATAATCAACAACATGTATTGCAGAATGAAAAGAGCTTTGGATGTGTGGAGCATTAAGCCTTTCTCACCTAGAATCAGTTTGTTGCAATAATCCACAACGGCTAAGAGCATATTCATGAACTCAGATCACTGAAAAAATACCTATTAACCAGAGAAAATACGTACAGGAAAAATGGAGAAGAAACGAGCTGGCATTACAAGAGGGTATGTGCAATTAAAACACTTACACTTCTCATTAATAATGTGTTTATTTGCTCCTTGTAGGCAAGGATCATGTTCACTCATTTTTATAGTCACTTCATTGCACTTAGAGCCCAGAGTGGTGCTTGGCCCATAATATGGGAGGCAGCCAATGCTTTCTGAGTGGTTCCATATTCTGCTGGTGAGATCATTCTCACATATCTTAATGGGATAGTCAAACCAAGATTAATTACTTATACTTGCCTAGCATATTTAAAGAGAATTTTTAAAAAAAGATGTGTCTTCAAATGAAGAATAAACATTTTTAGTCTTTATATATTTTGAGTGACATATACATACATAATAAAATAATCACTTGGAAGCACTTTGTTCTACAATCTACAGTGTGTTGGCCATAATTAAAGACTTGCGGAAACAAAAAATAAAAGCTTGAGGAAAACAGAGATTCAAACCTAAAGCTTACAATATTAGGGGTTGAATAAATGAAAAGTTGGAAAACATCATAAAACTAAAAGCAATATAAAATAAATGTAAATGCTGGAATCGACAACGATAGGAAATAAACACCCTTGAGTCAGTAAACCTTTTTATCAATGCTTCTGTTACAGCACTTCCTATAGTCATGAACTCACTTGTATCTATGATTATTCCCTTTCTGCTACTTCCTGCAAGGCAACAATTATAAGAAGCATGGTAGATGTTTATAAAGTGTTTATGAACTTAATGAATGATCAAATAAATATGTGAACTAATGAATAAGTGAATGAACAGCTGTCAGTAAAATGTAGGAATCCCTCCCCTAGATGAGGGTCAATCCAGTCATCAGGGCCTTGACAATTGCAGTGTCTACCAGAAATACTGGCTCTCTGAAATCACCTAGCTTTTTGAATTTGATTTTATTTATTATAAAATAAAAGACAGAAAATGAAATAGTGAACTAAAGGATTGTTAAGATAATCTTTTTTCATTATATTATTTGCTCTCGCAAGATGAGGAAAATTATTATTATTATTATTTTCCCTATTTCATGAAATAAAACTACCAGGGCTCTGAGCACTAGAGAAAGGCAAATTTGAGATGTTAATTAGTTTGAACAGAATCTGTAATGTATACCACCTACTGAGATGGAAGAGAGATGGGAAAGAAAACCAGTTCTTCAGGGATAAACAGTTCAAAGAATTTCACAATGTGACAAAAAGGTCACATGACCACCACAGTGTGACAAATCAAGCAAGTATTAAAACATTTTGCCAGACAGTTTTCTGCACTTGATGTCAAAATTCAAAGGTAGTAAAGTAAAAGCAAGCTATATTTAACAAAGAAACACTTTACCTCTTTAGGTGTAAATCTCTTTATCACTTTCTATAAAGTAAAATTTTACAACAATGGATAGTCGCTACTTTCTAATCCTGGTTGTTTTCAAAATGATTTAAACAAAAGAGGGCATTTGTTTTAAAATTAGATGTTTTATATTTTTAAATTAGCCAATCTATCATTGTTTTTAAGTCATGGGAAATATAAGAAATGATTGTAAGGAAGGAGTAAGAACATCTGATGAAGGTTTTGCAGTCAGTTCTTGACTGGTTCCTGGGATTCCTGTGTGACAAAGTGAAGGTCAAAGTTGCAGCTGAAATGCCACATGAGGAAGAGAATTCTCTCAGAATCTATAGGGGTAATATGTAAGATTATTGTATAATGAAGACTGACACTACAAATAAGGCAATTTTCTTCCTTTTAGTTCCCTGAGTTCATCTCTTCAACATGTACAATATGTCGTACATCACTCAAGTGGTCAAATATTTAAACTGATGCCTTACAAAGTTATGCCATTTAATGTTGCTGACTGACACCTCCAGCTGTTAAGCAATTAGGTTGGAAGAAATACAAAGTTAGGTTACTAGGAGTGAATACTGGATGACTTTTCCAAAATTTGATACTGAAATTTTACCCAATAAATATAATGTAGAATGTTAACATTTTCAAATTAAAAGCAATAAGTATGTGAAAATATAAATTTTAAAAGAATGATGAAAGTAAAATAGAGATAAGAACAGAAAAAAATTGCAAGTTTTGAGGGCTTGTTTTTTGGCTATTTATAATTGATATATTGAACTACATTATTTTATTAAATATTTTAGATATACAAAAGGCTTATATAATTATATAAAATAATTATATACAAAAGCTTATACAATTATATCAAAATAATTATACAAAAAATACTAGCTTAAGAAATAAGACATTCCCAGTGCCACGATCATAATCTTCCTTCCACATCAAAGATAACCACTATTCTAGATTTAATATTAATTATCTCCATGCATGGATTTATGCTTTTATGCATATGTACATATCTATACCACATATCTATAAAATACTGCTTTGCATATTTTAAAACTTTATATAAATACATCATGATGCATGCTTTCTTCTAAATAGTTTTTTTAATTCAATTTATATTTATGATAATTATCCAATCTACTTCATACATTTTCTTCATCATTGTGTGGATATACTACCACTTACCTATTTAGGGTGATTTACATTTTTCTTTTATAAACTACACTGTTAAAAGTATTTTTGCATACATCTTGTGCATATGTAGACAAGTCTCTTCAGGGCATACAATTAGGAGTAGAATTGCTAGGTTATAGGATATATGCATCTTCAGCTGTATAGATAGGATCAAGTAGTCATCCCAATTTATCAGAATGGAAATAATTGTATGTGGTATCACAAGTACACCATTTAATAGGGCTTTGAATTGTTTTATAGGTTTTCATTCTGCCTTGCATCAGAGTATCTTCCCAGCATAGCATGTCACAGGCAATAGCTATGTTTCAGAAAGTAAACATCACTCCCCAGAGTCAAGAAGCAGCAAATAATTTTCCTATCTCTCATTTGTACAATGCTCACAGGCAAAAGAAACAGGAGTCCTAAACAACAACCAAAATATACAACCTATCGTATAGTAATTTAAATGACAATAAACTATTATTTGTGGTGGGGCAATTATTTGATAAACATGGTGCTTAACGTGCATTATCTCATTTAGTTTTTGGAATAAGTTTGGCAATGAAGGTGTTATCCTTGCCTTGTTCAAGAGAAAATTCAAAAGTTGAATCAGAGGTTCAGTAACTTGCCTAAGGGAATATAGCTAGTAAATGCCAGTCAGTATTCAAACTAAATTAGTAATGCTCCAAAGCTAAGACTTTCTCTATTATACACTAGCAGTAAACTGCAGGTTAAAACTCCAAAGCATTAACTACAAAAATCTATAAAGCACTACAAAGAGGAAGTAACTTTAATTATCTTCACTTATTTAGGGACAGTTGTACATATATGGGACTTTCCAACTTCATGTTATTGCTTTATCTTGGTGGTGAAATTTCAGTACCCCTCAGTACTTCCGGAGAAGGAAAGAGATCATGATAAAAAGTAATTTAGTTAAAATTAAAATTTAATTAATTAATGTACTAAATAGTCACAACACTGCTAAAAGCTGCAGTAGAGGGTAAACAATTAGGTAAAATGAATTTAGTTCATTATCTGTAGATTTAACTTAGTTGTAATATCCCTATCTTATATTTACTTAGATAACCCAATGCTCAATCTGCATCTCAAGCTTTGCTTGATATTAAAGGGAAAATGTTCTGAGGCTCTAAAGGAGAATTAATCAAACAGAATTAAAGTCATTCTCATGCAAACTCCATTCTTCCAGATGGCATTGATCCTACAATGAAAATTTTAGGAAATGGGGCACACAAGCAACTATGGACAAAGAATGTCAAAGGAACTTGCTAAGAACATGGAGAGACATCATCAATCATAGTACAGGAAACACTGATGTTTGAAGAGTAACATGGTAGAAAATTGAACAATAATACTTATGATGGCAACATAGTGTGAAGGCAGAAAGCTGAAGGGCTTGAAAAATAAAGGGAAACAGTCTCACTTTGAGGGTGGCCGCACAGTGACCAAAGCAGCACTTTAAAATAAAGTTTGTTTTTAAATATAATGAAAAGAGTATAATTGTTTGACCTATGTTGGGCCTCATGCTCTGTCAACAAAGTAAGAAATAATAGGACTCAAACTCTATCAAAATAGGAAGCTTCTTAGCTTGGAAAATTCAAAAATCAAGGCATATGATTGATCAACATAGATGCAAATGTCCTCAACAAAATCCTAACAAACTGAATTCTACAGCACACTAAAAGGATCATTGACTATAGTCAAGTGGAATTTGTCACCGGGATCCAAGGGTGGTTTAATACACACAAACCTATAAATGTGATACACCATGTTAACAAATGCAGGACAAAAAACATGATCTCATTAAATGCAGAAAAAGAATTTAACAAAATCCAATATCCTTTTATGATAAACACCCTCAACAAATTAGCTATAGAAGATATATACCTTAACACAATAAAGGCCATATATGACAAGCCCACAACTAACATTATACTCACCAGAAAAAAGTTAAAAGCTTTTTTTCTAAGATCAAGAACAGACAAGGATGCCCACTCTCACCACATCTATTCACTAGAGTACTGGAAGTCCTTGTCAGAGCAATTAGGCAAGAGAAAGATATATAAGTCATGAACAATGAACTATCTGAAAAAGAAATCAAGAAAACATTTCCATTTACAATAATTACAAAAAAAATACTTAGGAATAAATCTAACCGGGAGGCAAAAGATCAGTATAATGAAAACTATAGAACATTGATAAAGGAAATTGAAGAAAACATATTGGAAGAATTGATAATGTTAAAATGTTCATAATACCCAAAGCAATCCACAGATTCAATACAATCTCTAACAAAATTCCAATGACATATTTCACAGAAATAGGAAAAAAAATCTTAAAGTTCATATAGAACCACAAAAAAATTCCCAAATAGTCCAATCTTGCGCAAAAGGTACAAAGTTGGAGGCATTACACTACCTCACTTCAAGCTATATTCCAAAGCTATAGTAACTAAAAAGAATCTCACATCATATTAAAAAATCAACTAAAAATGGATAAAATATATGGATATGATCCTTGCAATTGTAAAAATACTAGAAGAAAATAGAGAGGAAAAGCTACATGGCATTGGTCTAGGCAATTTTTTTTTTTTTTGTATTTGACCCCAAAAGTTCAGGTAACAAAAGCAAAAATAGACAAATGGTATTACGTCAAACTAAAACAAAATAAAAAACAAACACAAAAAACCCTTTTGGCAGGTGCATTGGCTCACCCCTGTAATCCTTGCACTTTGGGAGGCTGAGGCAGGAGGGTCAGTTGAGGTCAAAAGTTTGAGACCTGCCAGGGCAACATAGCAAGACCACATCTCTACAAAAAAATAAAATAAATAAATAAATAAAAACTGGCTGTGGTGTCATGGACTTATAGTCTCAGCTACTCAGGAAGCTGAGTTGGAAAGGCTGCTTGAGCCCAGGAGAACAAGGTTGCAGTGAGCTATAATCATGCCACTGCACTCCAGCCTGGGTGACAGAGACACCCTGTGTCAAAAAACAAATAAACAAAAAGCAGTTTTGCACAAAAAAGAAACAATTAATAGAGAAAAGATATATGAATTAGGAGAAAATATTTTCAAGCCATAGATTTGGTAAAGAGCTAGTATCCAAAATATGTAAGAAAGTTAAACAATTCAATAGCAGGAAAACAAATAGCATAACTTAAAAATGAGCAAGGGACTTGAATAGATATTTTTCCAAAGAAGACATACTGATGGCCAACAGATAAGTGAAAAAATTCTCAATATCACTAATCATCAGGGAAACACAAATTAAAACTACAATGAGATATCCCCTCATGACTGTCAGAACGGTTATTATCGGAAAGACAAAAGATAAGTGTTGGTGAGGATGTGGAGAAAAGGAACCGTTGTACATTTTTGGTGGGAATGTAAATTGGTACAGCCATTATGGAAAAGAGTGTGGAGATCCCTCAAAAAGTTAAAAATACAATGACCATATATTCCAACAAACCCAATCCTAGGTATATATCCAAATGAAATAAAAGCAGTGTCTCAAAGAGATATCATCATTTTCATGTTCATGTTCATGTCATTGTAGCATTATTCACAATAGTGAATATATATATACATATATACACACACACATATACACACATATATATACACATATATACACACATATATACATATATACACATATATACATATATACACACACATATATACATATATACACATATATACATATATACACATATATACATATATACACACACACATACACACACACACACACATATATATATGCACCAATGGAATACTATTCAGTCATAAATAAGAAAGGTATGTTGTCATTTGCAACAACATGGATGAACCTGGAAGACATGCTAACTGAAATAAGCCAGGTACAGAAAGACAAATACCACATGTTCTCACTTACATGTGAAATGTAAAACTATTAAACTCATAGAAGCAAAGCACACAATGTTGGTTACCAGAATTTAGGGGCAGGGAAGAATTGGGAGATGTCGATCAAAGGGTGCAAAGTTTCAGTTACACAAGAGGAATAAATGATAAGCATTTGAGATGATGGATATATTAACTAGTTTGATTCAGTCACTATACACTGTCTACATGTATCCATGTATCATAACATCACTTTGTACCACATAAATTTATATATGACTATGATTTGTCAATATAAAAAACTAAAATTTAAAAAAGAATCATGGGATATGAAGTTAGCTATTTTCAAATATATGATTTCAGGGGGTTTGGTACTACACTGTGTGGGAAAACTAGGATAAATAGATCTAGATTACAGGGAGATACATTTAATATTTTGGTCTAATGCCTTCCCCTGTCCCTCACCAAAACGCTAACAGACAAAGGTCTTAAAAATACATGGGTGCCTCTAAATGTCATAGGTATGAAACACAGTAGAAGTGTTAGCTTGGACATACATCAAGATGGAGCTGCCTCAACCACACACACAGCTATATAGCACAGTTATTAACAAAACTTTAGAGCTCAATGGTCTGAAATCAAATTCAGCTCAGTGTATCACCTATGTGAGTTTGGGCAAATTATTTAACCTCATTACAATTCAGATTGCTTATCTGTAAATCAAATGAAGATAATAATTGCATGTTTCTGATAGATCCATTGTAAGGACTAAAGCATTTAGAGAAGTGCCAGCAACATAACAAATAATACACTTTAGGAATAATAATAATATTGATAATTATTATATTATACATTATATTTAAAATAACTAATGATATTTATGATGATTATGATAATAATTAATGGTGGTTGGAATAAATGTTGTAAGTCCTCTTTCTCATTTCATGAATTGCATACATTTAAAATTTCGATCTCCTTCCCATTTGCAATCCGTCATTTACTAATAGAGAGATACAGTGTGTGGGAGCTGAACTGTGAACTCTTCCAGAAGGATCACTTCATTCTTGATTTCATTATCTTGATTTCAGTCTTGACTTCACTAGCAATGATTAAGCCCTGAAAATTCTCTTACAAATTGTGTGCCCACTTTTACTGGAATTCTGTAATAGTAACAGATAATACATAGAACAATATAAAGGTGGTGTTGGGTTTACAGTTATAACATGAATAGTGTTATCTCCCTCCAACTATGTTATATTGCATTAAAATAATCAATGTGTAATTGTATTAGACATTTTTATATGTTAAGAGAAAGGACAATTGATATTATTTTTGTTCTGACTTTTTTATTTAAATAAATTTAAATTTTCATTTGCCAAATACATACTCAGAACATAATCATAATTCAACCGAATTCAGTTATCTAAATCAACATACTCTAATATGTTCAGTGCATGTTAAAGTACAGGTTAAATATTTTCATTTTTTGGTTACAACTGCCTTTTATTAGTTCCCCATCAGCACCTATAAACAAACACCTTATGGCCTGCTAAATGAGCCTCAAAAAGCTGTTCTGAACCATCAACACAATTACAGAAATTGAAATGTGTTTAAAATCTGAGTTAGTGCTGTCAGTGAATGTGCTTAAAGGCAAACAAAATCTATGCATACCGATACTATGTGACATAATGATTGTCAGAAATAGTTTTTCAAATCTCAGCTTAATCTGAAATGTGTTGCTTGAGATTCTGAACCAGTATAAATCAAGCTAAATTAGCTGATAAAGTAATTGAAATGAAACAAAATAAAACATGATAAATATAAAAATAAAAAATGTAATTTATATAGTTTAAAATGCCAGCAATCCTCTCAAAATCCTTATAATAGTGACAGTAGTTAAGATCAAGTCTCTCTAGAAGTAACCCATGTCTATGGAACCTACAAATAACTATAAAGTTTTATAAGTCCAACTTTTAAACTAAAAGTTTCCAGGAACCTGGGGACACTAGACAAATATTCATATTATGAAGAAATAAAATAAGCAAGTATCTTGAATTTCTAAGAAACACCAGTAAAATTCCATAGGCTACTTGTTCCTTCTTGACAACCTCATTGATGTGAAATGACATTTCTTAAGTAAATTATAGTCCATAGTGGTCTTAATAAAGAGCACTCTGATAGCCATTATTTTTTCTCCCTCTCTATCCTGTCTCTAACAAAGGTCAGTTTTATCACAACTCACTAGGAATCATTTATTTACTTAGATATTCATTCACCTAATATTTATTTAGTGACTCTTATCTTCCTGGCACTGAGCTAGCTGTTGGAATTACAAAGACAAATAAGAGGTCACACTCTATAGCAGAAACTCATGTGCAAATTAACAAATTAAACTACAACTTGGAAGATTTATCAATGGAAGTATATTTTGTGTTAGGAGCAGTCAGGAAAGTAAAATAACTTCTCGTGGATCATAGAAAGCTCTCAAGAAAAATGTAATATTAAAAATAATTCTTAGAGAGTGAGCTTGGTTAGAAAACCATGGAGGGTAGACATTTCTAGGCAGAAGAATAGTTTGGTAAACACTGGTGAAGAGTGTCTGTAAGAATTCACAATTCTTTTCAATCACTTAATCAAGTGACATTTAAAACCGGCCTTTCAATCACAATAGCCAATCTGCTATTGAATCTATAGTCTTGATATTTTTGTAGAGCTAGCCTAATACAATGTTATTTGAAGACAAAAAAAAATTCTAAAACATTTCTATCTCTTCCAAATTCCTTCTTCTATAGCTTAAAGATTTAAAGCACTGGTCCTCAAACTATAACCCCTGGACCAGCAGCATCATTAGTTGAAACTTTATAGAAATGCAGATTCTTGGGCTTCTCCCTAGTCCTACTGAATCAGGTACTGTGGGGATGCAGACTAGCAATGTGTTTCTACCAGCCCTCTAGATCATTCAGATGTATATTAAAGTTTAAGGATCACTGATTTAAATCACTGTTTTTCCAGCATTAACATTTCTTGTGAGTGTCCTGGCTGTCTTCAGAGGAGAGGAAAACTGGACTCTATCTGTAATAAACTCACGTGATCATTCCAAGGAATTCTACCCTTGACCACTAATTCAACTTGGAAGCAATCTCAATTTTGCTACACATAAATACACAATTGACCAGACTAGTTTACTCAAGATTATTTTATCTGACATTGATTAAAGATAACGAGGATAAAAATGTATACTTGGGATAAATGAAAGAAATTATGATTCAAAATTATATGTACCCTTTTTTTATTAAATGCACATATATATTAGATGGCTTTTCTTCTATTATAATAATAATTATATAACTAACACCAACAAAGCACTTACCTTGTATTAAATAATGTTCCAAAGTACTTTACCTAGATTAACTCCCCTAATCTTCCTAGTAACCCATTATGACATAAAACTGTATTATCTTAAACAACTGAGGAGCAGAATGGTTAAATGACTTGTCTATGGAAGAAATGCTATGAACCTGAGTAGTGAGAACACTGATGGAATGTAGGCAATCTGGCTCCTGAATCCATGCTCCAAAACAGCTCTTATACTGTAGCTAGCACAGGATATATTTCAATATAGTTTTTAATGTATTCACAGCCTATTAATAGACAATACCCATGACACTAGAAAATAATTCTGTTGCTTTTAGATTACTTTGTAGGTGCTTGCAGCATGCCCACACACACACATACACACACACTGTACCCTACCTCACTGGGCAAATCACCTCACTTATTCGTGCTTCAGGTTCCTCTGGTAGTAAATGAGGACAGAGTAGTTGCAAGGATTAAATACGTGCATACATGAAAATATTTAGAGGAGTGGTTGGGATATACTAGGACCTATTATGGTTTTTGTTGTTACCTGAAATAAAAAGTCAGAGTATGTTATACAATAGATGCTCCTTTTATATTTTGTATTTTTATGGTTTGTAACAATAATTTGTATATTTATTTCCATTGCTTCCTTACAAATTTTAATAAGCTGCTTCAAATAGCTAACTACTGTTACGTTTGCCAACCCATTCTTCAAATTCATTCCAATAATTTTATACTAGTGGTAAGATGAGTGATCGGAGTAGGGTCTGAAAGCCCTGTTTATTCTAAGCTTCTTTTCTATCCATAGATGTGAATTAAAATCTTCTTTATAAGTAATTCTGAATGACTTTAATAGTAGGATAGAGAATAGGTGTGAAAAGCCCGACAGCAATAGAGATGTTCTCATGGAGAAATAGAGGTCAGATAGCAGCTTTATAAATTACAAGCACAGATATCACAGATAAACGAAGTGTATGATGATGGGGTAGGGGACAGGTATAATGGAGATAGCAGGGAAGTAGTAAGGTATTAGGGAAAATTAGACACAAGAAGCTGGAGCATATGGGGAGAAAGATTTGGATAAGATGCTTGTGCTAGGGCATGAGGAAGGAAATGGTTCTTTCTTACTAGAAAATGTCCAAAAGAAGTGGGAACTCCAGAGACAAACTTAATCTACTTTATAATTAAACTTTGCCTTGCCTTCTTTCACACAGTCTACGGTTTATTCTTCCATATACAAATGATTGTTGTATTAGTTTCTTAATGTTGCTGTATCAATTTACCACAGATTTAGTGGTTTAAAACAACACAAATTTACTATCATACAGTCTGGAGGTCAGAAATGCAACACTGATTTTGTGGCGCTAAAATCAAGGTTTCAGCAGTACTATGTGTCTTCAGGAAGCTCTGCGGGAAAATTCATTTCCTTGCCTTTCCCACTTCTAAGGTCCATCTGCATTCCTTGGCTCCGACCCCTTACTCCATACTCAAAGCTAGCAGTTTAGCACCTTTAAATTCTCCCTTCCTCTCTGACCTCTGCTTCCATCATCATATTGTGCTCTCTGACTTTATTTTCTCAAGGGAAAGAAAGAGGCAAAGAGTCAGAGAGAGGCCCACCCCACTGATCCAAAACAATCTCCCCTTTTCAAAATCCTTAACTTAATCACATGTACAATATTTCATTTGCCATGCAAGGTAATATATTCACAGGTTACAGGGATTAGAATGTGGCCATCAATTGGGAACCATTATTCTGTCTACCAGAATTGTGTTCTGATATCTTCTCTGACAACGTCTGATTTAAATGCAAACCTACTAAAGGGCTAGGGCCTAAAATATATCATCTTGAAAGACTGCTCCAAGATTCACAGAACTATCAGTCAAGGTTATGTAAAATATTTTGATTCTATTTAGTAAACCAAGTGTTGCTATTATCACATAATAATTGATGACCATGCATCTGTCTGATGAGCGACAATTCATTAAAATGAAAGGAAATCTAAATTCTGAAAAAAAAAGTCATTTTCCAAGGCAGCAGGAAATAGAGTTACAGCTCTCTGGCCACAAAATATATATTTACAATTATGTTACCCATGCAAACATAAAAATCATTCAGTATGAAATGCACACATTCAAATAAACCGGTTCCTGATGAAAATGGGCTTTATAAAAATTGTCTCTTATACCATCAAAATAGAATGTTAGTCTTTTCAAAACAATTTCCAGATGAATAGCATATCATAATGTATATTTTCTAGCACATAAATAACTGCCTGAATACAAAAAGATGGCAACTGAAGATAAAATTTGAAAATATGTATTACAAATAAAGCAGATATTGTATGATTCACTGCTACATCTAATTTTGTGCCTACATGCATCTCTTCCCATTATGACATCTGAATATTAAGAAGATAATTCCTGTATGTTCAGAACATAATGTTAGATTCACTAGTACAGATTGAGTGAACATAAGAAAGAAATATATTATTGGCTAAAAATCAGAAACGATAATTGAACTACTGAAACTGAAGTTGATAGACAAATGCCATCTCAATTATTCTACACCACTTAATTAACTGTTGAAACAGCAAGAAGGTCAGTGTGTACATCAGATGAAAACAAAATAATTTTTTAAAAACTACATGCAGGTATTCACAATAGAGTGTGATGTGAAGAATATAAAATTATATGAAATTTACACGGACAACAGGAAATTTTAAAATACAAAGGCCAAGATATTGTGAAAACAATTTAAAGAGCAAAGTAGTTAAAATGTAACATAACAAAGGACATTGTTTTAAAAATACCAACCAACATAGACTACATGGGGCCACAAAAAAGTTGTTTAATACTGAAAATAGGTATTTAATTGTCAATGACCTTAAGGCTATGTTGGAATTTTTTAAAAACTCCGTTTTAAAACTATGGCTAATAAAATAAAAGGCAAAATGATGTTAAAAAGTTTTCTCTTCCACACACTAAATCCTGTCGAAGTATTTACAAAGCATGATCATTTCTCTCTTTCTTGGAAAAAGGGTAATTGTTATTTTAGCTCTGCACATTTGTATTACATTGCATTCTACCCCAAAACAAGTCTTTACTGGATAGAATTTGTATAAATTTAATAAAACTGATTTCTATAATCTCTACTCATGAAATTTTTAATGATACAATGAAAAACAGAAGAGAAAAAATTATACATTCAAAAAATTCAATATCATTTACAAATTATCTTCATTGAATTTTCATGCTTTTAACTCTATATGTTCCTAATAGTGTACAAGAAGATTAATGGTCAAAAGTTAAATATTAAATGTAGTTCTCCGTTTGCAGTTCTATTAACAGAGATATGTGTGTGTGTGTGTCTGTGTGCATGTGTGTGTGTATATATATAGCGCACACACACACACACATATATATACACACACACACATGAATAGCATACATGTTTATATAAACTCTTGGGTTATATCATGGTTTTCAAACACAATCTCTAATGATCTATTATCAGAATCTTATATATGAACTTTTATTTTTTCTAATTTTCCTTCATGGTTAATAACACTCATGTGAGTATGTCCAATAATTATCCAATTAAACTTAAAAATATATCATATTTGACACACTTATTTTTGTCTTTGTTCTATTTTAGTACATACAAGAAAATTGTTTTTTATTTCTTTTATCAGAATATAATTTTTTTCATTTTCATGTTCTTATATAAAATACTGAGGGCAATATGAAAAACGCAAATAGATATTCAGATAATTGCACAAATATTGCTTTTCAAATAAGATGAAAATGCTGCAAATACATAACTGTAGTCTATCAAGATGTGCTAATGCCCAAAAGCTAAAAATAAGTGTTTGAAACAACAATTTTGGCATATAAAAAGCCGCTTAGTTGGCAATGTATATGGTAATGAGAACAAGAGCTGGTTGAATGAAGAGGGAAGCCTATTAAACATGGGGTAACTTGTAATACTAAGAAAGAGTTTAAAAATATTTGTTATACGGATTGATCAATAATTAGTGCATGCAAATCGTGTCCACATTTTATACTACATTTTGCTGTGTTATATATGTTTGTGAGATTTAGGAGTGTGTTACTGCCATTCATAAATCTTTCTAAAATTTATGTTCCAAAGTTTTTAAGGATGATTGAGGGTACAACAATAAAATAATATCCCATATAAAATTACAATTACATACAACTGGAGGACCAAAGTTAAAAAAAATTCAAACTGAAGAATCATCCTTAAAAGCACAATATAATTCTCAAGTCTGTTATTAAAATATTGACAATTATTCTGACATAGGTCAAAATCAAAGAAAACTTTTAAACTCCATAGACGAAAATTGCAGCAGTCCACTTCAACACACTTACTGAATGCAACAAACTATGCTGAGAGCATGGAAGACAGACAGATGGATGCAACTTTTACTAATAAACGTGCTTGCAACTGTGAAGTTTGAATGCAATTAATAAAAGGAAAGCTAAACAGACCAATAGGGAACATGAAAATGAAGCAGCATTACTAATTTTCTTTTTCAACTAATGTAGGACACCAGTAGATGGCCCAGTAAGTTGGAAAACATGTATCAAATATAATATGGTGGATAAATAAAGGTTCATATTTAAGATTAAATCACTGTAGCTCCGCTAAAATAAACTATTTGAAAAATGTTATTGGAATTATTTTGAGATGGGGTCTCACACTGTCACTCAGGTTGGAGTGCAGTGGCACGACTTTGGCTCACTGCAACTCCTGCCTCCCAGAATCAAGCAATTCTCCCACTTCAGCCTCCCGAGTATCTGGGACTATAGGAACACACCAACATGCCCAGCTTATTTATTTATTTATTTATTTGTTTGTTTGTTTATTTTATTTATTTATTTTTTTGAAACGGAGTCTCGCTGTGTCACCAAGGCTGGAGTGCAGTAGCACAATCTCGGCTCACTGCAAACTCTGCCTCCCGGGTTCACACCATTCTCCTGCCTTAGCCTCCCGAGTAGCTGGGACTACAGGCGCCTGCCACCACACCCGGCTAATTTTTCGTGTTTTGGGTAGAGACTAGGTTTCTCCATGTCGCCCAGGCTTATCCTGAACTCCTGAGCTCAGGAGATCCACTCACCCTGGCCTCCCAAAGTGCCAGGATTATAGGGGTGAGCCACCGCACCTGGCTTCATTGCAATATTTTTAAAGACACCAGTATGGAATATCTATATTTGACAGAGTACCGAAAAGCTGTACTTTTATTCCTTTGCTTGAACACTCCTAATAGACAGCACATTAAACATCAAAAAATAAATCTGAATCTTAAACAAGGTCCTTAAGTGAAAACAAATAGAATTAAAGTTCACCAAGTATTCAGGAGATATTTTTGCCTCCTTTTCAATAATCCAAGTACTAAATGCCATTTAGAACTCACTGCCTCATTTCTTCAATGAAATTCCTTTACTATTCCAAATCTTCCATTTCCTGTGTTCACTACTGTAATTAGTATCTTACCACCTAGTGTGTATTAACATAAGTTATAAGCAACTTTGTGTCTTACTTATGTATGTTTCTCTTACTTTTCTTGCAAGAGTGAGGATAATTTCAATTCCTCAGATTTCAATATTTCTTTACAAAATGCTAGGCATTTAGTAAATGTGTGACATATTATATTCAGATATTTATAGTGCTTTTGAACACTGATATAAGACATTAAGCACTGAAGAAGTACACGGTTATCACTTGGATAATGACTGAGGGTTAGCGAAATTGTTACTTAACCAGGAATGTGTATATATTTTGTCTATGCAAGAAATTACCTTTTATTATTATTGACTGTGAAGATAATTCAATAATCAAAGCAGTTGTTGGATCTGGTCAAAATTTACTACTGGTTTAGTACTCAAGTCATGGTTGAAAATGACTATATATATATATATATATATGAAGATATATATCTTCCAAAAATAATTATACAGTGGGATATGATTACATTATCAATGTATCTTTTTATGGATACATAACATTACACGTATTTGTGGGGTACATGTGATATTTTGTTGCATACATGTGTAATGATCACATCAGGGTATTTGGGGTATCACCTTGAGATTCAACATTTCTGTGTGTTCAGAACATTTCAAGTTCTCTCTTCTAGCTACTTTAAAATATAAAAGACTTTGTTTCTAACTACACTTAATCTACCCTATATCCAACACTACAACTTAGATTTTCTGTCTAACTGTATGTTTGTACCCTTTGACCAACCTCTCTTTATCCCCCCAACTCCCACCCAAACAACCTTCCTAGCTTTTGGTAACTATCATTCTACTCTCAACTAAAAAGAGATTAACATTTTAAACTCTCCACATATGAGTAAGAACATAGGAAATTTGTCTTTCTAAGTCTGGCTTATTTCACATAAAATGACCTAAAGTTCATCCATGTTGCTGTAAATGACATGATTTCATTTTTTATGGCCAAATAGTATTCCATTGTGTGCATGTACTACATTTCACCTGTTCTTCTGTTATAATAGATTATATAGATATAGTAATGTAGTCAGAAGAAATAACAACTCTGCTTTTTAGCCTGCAACACAGTAGCTAGACAGAGGAGTTTCAATACATGTTTGTTAGAAGAATGAATAAATAATGAACAAATATCTAACTTTCCATACTACCAATGTCTCATATACCCATTGGTATTATGTTTCTAATTATACATTTGGTCTGATAAGATGACTGAAGTACAAGTAATATATTATACACACAACTCTGTTTAGAAGGCAGTCGTATAAAATCACAGGAGACTGAAATCTGCTATTTGATTGTTACGTGTCATGGGCCATCTCCACCGTTAGGATGGCAAAATGTGACTTTATAAGGAGTTACTTGGCCAATTGCTTACTTTCCTCTCTACCCTGCAGTCTCAAAATTGCCTAGTCTTTTGGTGTCCAGTATACACTGCTTCTCTGTAATATAAGTTTCTGACACAATAAGGTAGTATAATAGAAATGCAGAATAATAGCACCTGACCTAACTTATAAGCCTGAGATGTATGAATTCTTAAGGGTTTGAAAATTTTAAAGGCATGACGACACCATATAAGAAATTTAAAAAAACTATTTTGACTATATATTATATTTCAAATAATAATATTTGATCTATTTTAAACACTCATATTCCTTATGGAAACTAGAGAAATTAGGAAAAAATGTGAATGAGAAAAAAGTCTAAATTAATCTGTATTATAACTCTCTGATGGCAGCCAATACTAGCATTTTAGTATATTTCCTTTTAATCCCTTATATATATTTTTTCACACTTGTGTCATACTGAATATACAATTTTGTATCCTTTAAGCCTTTATATCCTTATGCTTTATAGGACATTATACACATGTACCAATGAATACAAACATGCTTAATGGCAACATCACATTAAGGGTTATGAATTTCCATAATTTAATTATTTCCTAATATGGGCTGTTTATTTTAGTTTCCAATTTTTCTCTATTTAAACAATGTCCCAATGATTATTCTTCTATATGAATGTCCATGTAAATCCTTTGTAATGTTTTGGAATACACTTATAGAATAATATTTAGAGTCAAGAAATATAGATGATATACCATTGAAGTGGCAAACAGATATTAAACACATCTTTTATCTCTCTTCTAGGCAAATACTATATATGTGTTTGTATATATATATTATATTTATATATTATATTATATTTATATATTATATTTATATATTATATTATATTTATATATTATATTTATTTATATATTTATATATATAAATTTTAACTCCATTTAAATGGCATACCCTATTGCTCCATTTTTGTTAAGTAACCAATGACAATTTTTGTTATATAAAATACTTGAAGTAAATTCATATATATCTATACATACATTGAACAGAATTTATTTTAAAAATTTCAACAGAAAATCCTTCTGCAAATCATCAATTTATTTTCATGTAATGAAGCAGAAATAAAGAAAATTAACAGAAGAAATGGTATGATTTTGCAATTGTTATTCTAAACTTTTATTTTTTTTGGTTCAAGAGGAAAAGAGAAAAATAGTTTGGGAATTAGGAATTCATTTCAAGCACTTTATATAACAGAAATTGCATGTCAGTTACTTAATAAAAACAGAGCAATACCATATGAAATCTAAATGGAGTTAAAAGTTGTCAACACAGTAGGCTTATTCAAACACTTCTATTAAAGTGAAACCCAAACAGGTTGTAAAAAGTTAAACATAAGGGAATAAAATGTGTAGAACTCACTCATATCAAGGAAATGCTTTGAAATATTCTCAACCAGTGAGTTTAAAACGATGTTAAATTGTGTAAACCACCACATGCAACTGCAAGGTATATCAGAAAGTTAACAAATATGTGTCTCCAGGTATCTATTCCTATGCAACATGTAACAAATCAATAGAATAGCCCTCATCCAACAAAATAGCTATCATCAAAGTCTGGTTGAACCTATATAATGATATCCTCTGGGATATTTCCAAACTGGCAGTACAGAAAATGACAAGGGATGCATCACGGACAGGATGCAAAAGGCAATAAAGAAAAAATAAAAACGGATAAAAACTCAGAATTGGAAAAAAAGAACTACAAAATGAGAATATCACATTGAACCAAAAGCAATAAAATCTTTCAGCCAGTTTCTTCAGTCTTACAAAATAATTAGTTTAGTACTATCATCAAAAATACCATTATCATTTGTATATGTCAACAGATTATATATATATAAATATATATATAAATATATATATATAAAATCTTACAGGTTCTTACAGCTACCCTCTTAGTTATGTAGTCATGGACTTTTCCACATATAAAACTGAGATTCACAGAAGCTAAATTATCTGCCTGTAGTGATAGCTAGTAAGTAGCAGAACGAGAACTTAAAGCTAGCTGTCCAAACTTCAGAAATATATTTTTCTCTCATATATAAATATCCAAAACAGAGAAAAATATTGGTATAACTACTCCAAAAGTATTTAGTAAACTGATGACAAAAACCACAAAAAGATTTATGTTTGAAGTAAGCATTTGTAGAAAGCATACGTCTCCAATATTATTAAAAATAAATCTATTTAGAACTTTATTATTCTAAAAATCTTCAGTAGCTGATCCACTTCAATCATGAAGATCAGCTAAAATGTCAGCTTGACTCCTGTACATTCAATTTACTTGAGTTTTGGTGGTAATATATGTGAACAGTGAAATTAATCTGGATGATCCACATTAAAAAAATCTATACAGCTATCCTGTTTTGCTCTTCCTCTAATAACTTTTGTTTCTCATGAATATACTAAAATGTTTGATCTTATTTGAGGACAACAATAAAATTCCAGCCCTTAAATGTTGATAGCAAAATAACAAAGATTTTGTGTGGGTCTGATATCCTACCGCATATTTTTAATAATTCAATAAGTAACACAAACTGTCCATAATGTATGTTCATGTTGGAGTGAAGAAAACAAATTGGCCTGAATTGATTTTGTAGATCTCCCTTTTTAAGTCTTCTAATAAGTTGAACCATTAGAACAAACACAAAAATAAAAACAAAAAAAGATATCAATATCTCAGCCTTTGATATTGATATATTTACATTCATGAAATTACATGAATAATTTAGAATTGAATATGAAAAAGTGTCTAATTTTATATAGTATTTTCATACTTTTGATTATTAAAATCAGAACAGTACATATGAAAAATTATTTTTAAAGTATTTCCATTTTAAACTTGAAGATACTGCTTGCTATATTATACCTTAGTGTCCAGGGAGTCACATATCTTATAAAAGGACTGTCTTGAACATTTCTCATGCTAACATGCCAGAAAAGTCTCCTATGGAAGAATGCATATGCTTCCTCTTGTCAGAGAAATATTTATATAAACTAGGTTATCTATATGTAAAAATTTGCATTTATTATAAGTAGCCTAGTTTTAGTTCCTAAAAGTGCAGATTTTTTTATTCCTTAAGGTGGCCTTTGTTTTGGGTTATCTCTAAATATATTTGTTTTCATTTTTATGCTGCCACAGATTCTTTCAAGAATAACATAAAAATATTTTTTAATGTAACTTACATATCTATGGTTTCTCATCACAACTGACTTATTTAGTCCCAAAAACCCTGTTTCCCCCACATATACCAAAAATAATAATAAAGTGGAAACGTGGTTTGGGAAAAAAAAATTGTAATAGTCGCTCAGAATTATTTTCACTACCATAGTAGCTAGTTTTCATTATAAACCCATGCTTATTTGTTTTGGGTCATTAATACATGAGTCAGTGATTATTATAATGCCATCACAATTTACAGTTCAAATAAAATATATATCTAATTTCCAGTAATGACAACTGCTGCTGCAAAACTGTAATAAAAAATAAAGGAATAAGACATGGGTATAGAAGGAGGCTCCACTTTGGGCAAGGTAGTTGGAAAGTCTGGCCTGAGAAAATGCTGTTTTTTAACTGAAACCTAAAAGATGAGGAAGAGCAGCATGAGAAGTGGGGATGGAAGATATTGTTCAGGGTTTAAGAACGTATATTCAAAGATTATAGGGTGGATATTCAGCATTCATAGATGTGTCACTTGTGATACACAGAAGAGTCCTGTGCTTAGTTTATGAATCTATTGCCATTTTGCTATTCTTAATAGTTTTTACATGAGGAGCCTCACATTTTCATTTTTCACTGGACTTTGCAAATTATGTAGCAGGTCCTGAGTCCTGCACACGCTTAAGAAACTTAAAGGAGAATGGTGATTGAAGATGATGGGACCTCAGATAAAATGAGAAAGGAAAGAAAGAGCCAAGTCAAGCATTGCTTTGGAAGCCACACATTTGGATTTTCTTTTATATGTAGTCAGAAGTCATTCAGGGTGGGTGTTAAGCAGAGGAGTGACATAATATTTGTATTGAGAGAGCTCACCCTAGCTGTAGCATGGCAGGAGTTTAACCTCTTTTTTTGTAAATAAAGTGTTATTGGAACACCCTCACGCTGATTATTTTATGTATTGTCTGTGACTGCTTTCCTGCTACAATGAATGGCTGAATTGAGTGGTTGCAATAGACTGTATGGTTCACACAGTCTAAAATGTTTACCATCTGTTGATAGAAAAAGTCTGCAGACCCCTGGATTAGAAGGAAACAAGAATGGAGACAGGAAGATCCTATGGGAAGATTAGCACTAGAAAGAACTTAAATGTCCTTGATTAGGAAGTGAAAGAAAATATGGATGTAAAGCAGCATATTCAGGCCACATTTAGGAGAATTAACCAAAGAATTGAATGATTGATTAGAGGTGAGTTAGTGGCTGAGCAGCTGGGTGGAAGGTGATCTCACATATTAAAGCAAGTAGGATTGGGTGAGGATTGTGACACTGTGAGGGGAAATTCAAGAGTTCCTTTTCAGAAATGCAAAGTTTGAGAAGCTATGAGCTTAGAGAGTTCAAGAGGTAGTTATATTTATGATAATAGAACCTGAAATTTGAGGAGAACAAGGGCAGGTATATAAATATAGGTGTAATCAGCAGAAAGACGTAGCTACATCCATGGAAATGTATGAAATCATCTAGGGAGAGAGGGCCTTTTAGGTTCCAGTAGTAAAGGACAGGATATGATGTCAGCAAAGTCTAAGAAGAAATGGCCAACTACAATTAAAAAAAAAAAAATGTGTGGTGTTTTGCAAGTCAAAAAGAACATGGTTTCTTAATAAGGAAATAGTTGCCAAGAGTTCTAACTGCTGCTAAGAGACAGTAGGATCAAGACGGAAAGATTTCCATTAGATATGCTAATAGAAAGGCAGCTAGTGGTATTTGTGATTATCTCTGGAATAAAGCTAGAAGACAGTTTGAAGAGAGCAAAGAATGAATGGGAAGAAATGGAGAGAGAGTGAGAAATTTGAGGATGCGAGGGAAATGAGGTGAGAATCAGAAGCACAAGTCAGAATAAAAGCAGTTTTGTCATGTTTTGTTTGTGTGTTTGTATAATAAGTTTATGTGCAATTGAATTGGGAAACGATGGGGAACAACTCTGAGAAAGTTATGTTCAAGGGGTAAGATTTTCTAAGGCATGATTCTGAAGGTAATGATGATAAAACATATCAGCATATAGCAATTCAAATGTGTATATATACTAGGTAAGTTTTTTTTTTTGTAAGATTTTTTAAAATTAAACTTTAGAAGAGTAAAAAAAAAAAAAAAATGGAGTCCCTTATATGCAAGAGACGGTGATACTGAAGAAGCCAGCAAATGGTAGCAGGAGAACTAATGTGAGGCTGGTGGAAAAGTCCACATATTTATTCCTGAGAGGAGAGTAATCAGAAAGATATCAGCAAACAACAATAAGAGGAAGAGGGTGGATCAATCAGAGTGAAGGGCACTGGGAGGCAGTAAAGATGCTAAACACACCCCTGGAATCCGAGGTGTCTCTGTGTTTGGGAAGAGTATCAGGCAGAGAGAGGGATCCAGGAAAAGTGAGTCAGCAAGAGATGTACATCCCATGACAGGGTATGTGCTGTGCAGGGCCTTCCATGATAAACATTTCAACATCTGAAAAAGATTATACAATATACTTAGCACCACACACTAAGTTAATTAATTTACAGAAATTCTTTTTGAAGAGGGGAAGCTAAACCATTTCTTAGGAATTTTACATGAATTTCTATTATGGTCTTACCACCATTATATTTTTTTTCCAAATTCCAAGATTTGATACACAAATGTAACTCCATGATTTTATTAACTTTTAATTATAACTTTTTTGAGCCTTAAATTTTAGAACATGAATTTTTAATTTTTTTAGTTTGTTCTGTTGAAGGTCCTCTATTGATTCACTTATTGTTTATTGATGGATTGATTTGCCCATTCACTATATAAGCATTTATCAAGAATTCATTTGGGGCCAGGAATCCTGTGAGGCACTGGGGATTGAAAGACTAATCCAAAAAATCTGCTGTCAAGAAGTTCATGGTCTAGTAAATAAGACTAACTTTAATATATTGCACCTTATGAGGATGACAATTGGTAATTCTTTGAAGTACTATGGAAGCATGGGGAGAGATTATCTGTTTCGGCTTGGGTGTTGAGAAAGGCCTCATAGAAAGACGAATACATGAATTGAGTAATAATAGATTAGAAGTCAAATGTAAGTGCCAGGTGGACAGATTTAGCACATTCACCCCTTGATCCCCTGTGTCTACAGGACTGCATGGCCCAGAGTGGTGTGCAGTAAATACCTGCTGAAGGCATACATGGCAAGGGGTGCGGCAGAAAATAGTTCCATTCAAAGATATGGGGCATCCATTTGCCTTTCTCCACAATTTCTTTGCTTCTGATGTTTTGTTTTCTGTTACATTTGATTGTAGTTCAGGGAGTAAGTCATGCAGAAGTTGGTGCAGAGACTCAGAATACGGATTAGAGAATGCTTATTGTGGTTTTCAAAGTCTTTCCTGAGGGATGCCCCCAAATCTGTTAGCTCTTATAGTTGTTATCATTGAAAATAGGTTGACATGCTTTTCTTATTTCATTAACACACTTTAAGAATTTACCATATAACTTAACTTCCACATCATGTGTATAACTCTTCCCAGTTAATATTTTTCTATCCAGAATAACCAATATTATTCAAACTTACTGGTTATTTTATACAAGCCAATTTGCAATATGTACTTGGTTAACTAACAGGCACCATGTTTTGAACTTCTTAAATAACTTAAAAATGTTATAAATAGTAAAATCGATACTTTTACCTTTTAAAAGAAATTAAATAATTTTCAATTCAGTTTCCCAGCTTCTTTCCTTTAATTCTTTATTTCTATTAGTTGACGGAAAGAATGGGAAGAGAATATTGATGAAACTAGAATAATATGTGATAAGAAGATGCTCACCCTAGACTGCAAAATGAAAGTTTATATATGTAATATATTATGCATTTATTATGTGCCATATATATATATATACACATATATACATATATTTTTAATGGGGAATAAAAATGCATTACTCATTCTTTTTCCTTGTTGTTTTTTCATGGCTATATTAAGTTTTCTTTAATGTGCATGCATTTATTTTGTCAAAAAACAAAAAATGGACATTTTTAAAATGTCTTGGAATTGAACTTATTATTAGTTCTTAAAATTAAAAAAGAAAATACTACGATGCATGTTAGGACATGCAATCACTTTTTAAACTTCCTACATAAAGCGTGCAAATCTGTGGAGTGTTTACTTTATGAACTTCAATACAACTAGATATTCCCGGCAAAATGCCAAGATGAGAACCTGTTTCACATTCAAATTTCTGCATCATTGACAATGGAATATTGCAGACTATCCTCAAGAATTAACAGTCTTTGCTCTTTCCTGTGTATGCTCATGAATCATTGAATTTTCTTCCCCAGTGTGTGAGCAGCTGCCCCTCTGGTACTCACCCAAGGCTTGTACAAACCAAAAGGTGCAATGAAGCACAGAAAGAGAACTATGTAGCTCTACCACATGGGGCCAAACAGATGAATTGAAAAATAAATCAATTTACAATAGAATAGGAAGTGAAAAAATATTAGGACTATAGACCGATGGGTCTTTTTATACTAGTCATGTATGAATAGTTGTTATGGTAATAGACAAATAATGCAACACAAATCAGCATCTCCCCTACTCTCAACACTCTCCATAGGTAGAATATTATGGTTTTCACGCTTATCCTTAGTCCTGTTTCCACTCCATCTTCATATTAATTTGCTTCTGCTTGGCTATACCAATTTCAGTTCATGTTAAATTTCCAAATACCATACAAAACGGAGCCTCTTGGGGGCAAAATCAGCAACTACATTTGCAAACAACTACTTCATAACTTTTCTAAATATCTCATAATCATGTTCCATTCATCATTTAAAAAGAGTATGGATGTTTTCCAGTACGTTTATACAATCTGGATGTAAAAAAGCAGACATAATTATTCTGAACTTTGCCTTTGTGTCAGGGTAAACTTTTTAAAGTGGAAAACTGGTCAATTTTTTTCAGCCATTCAAACCTATTCTGCTATAACCTCTAGTATTGCAACATCAACTTCATTTCATATAAACTTTAAGCATAACCCAAAATTTTTGCTTGCCTCTTTGAACTAAGTACAGACTAACTCACTAAGACACTTTTCAGAAACAATACATATCATGATGATCAAATCAGAGAAATTATTTGTCAAAGATCTACTTTTTCAAGCCCTGAGAAAAGAAAGAAATGATTAGTTCCAGGCTATGTAACTTCCCCTAGGCTTTTTTCATATGTCAACAGCATGCTTAAAGAGTCAGAGATTATATATTTGTATGGTCAGAAAATGTTCTAAAACTTAAAACACAAATATTTGATTCAAAATATTTAAATAATACACAGGTATCTCAGTTTGCCTAAAGAGAGAAAAGACAACAAAGGATCAAACATACAAATTAATATGAACAAACAAATTTCAAGATACGCCTATCTTATAGCTTTACTTTGACAAAATTTCCTTTGAAAATGAAATCAAATCAACTTCTTTGAATATCCTGGAATATTAACTTTCTCCATGAGTGCTGGTTCCTGGCAAGAATCATTTAGAGAGTTTGCAAACAGTATGAGGATGTAGTGCAACTTTAGGCTCATCTTACATACTCAAGAGGCACAAATAATTTGTATTAGCTATGTACAAGAAGGAGATGCAATCAATCAAAGCTGAAGAAAATAGGAACCTCTGGTATTTTTTCATAAACATGGCAAACGATACCTCCATCTCTATTCCACAACACTGCCTCTTAAACATTATTTGATTTATAAAATGTTAAACATATTGATACGACTTCAACCTGTAGTTTGCATTATTGTGGATATCTATGTAGACAACACAATTTAGTGCAGTGCAAATTTTAAATATGCTGGAGGAAGGGGGAAGGTATACACAACATTGCGGATAAATAAAATGTGGGTTCTCATGGGAAAAGGGAAAGTCAAGGCATTTAATTGATGGGGATAGGTAATATGATACTAATTCCTGGTTAAGAAGGAGAAATTTAATAGCCTTTTACCCAAAACTCAGTTTATATTTCACACCAAATCTGTTTGAAGGTTATGACCTTGTAATTAATATAAGGCCTTCAACAGCAGCAAAATCTATCTAACAGTCCTGAATAGTAAAAGCTTAGAAGATTACAAGGTGAAATTCCAATTGCTCTAACTGTGATAAAATAGAAGACAGAAAGGTTTCCGAAAGAAAGTCACACACAGATATGACTGTGTAAAAAAATTGTTAAAATGTTATTAGAAGTTCAGGTTATGAGAAAGATGTTGTAAACTGCTTCAGTTGTTAGTTATTACCAGCATGTATACAGACACCATCAGAATGACTGCAATAATTGATTGACAGACACAGACCGCCAAGTCATTAATTGTCTCTTTCCTTATGATAGGGCAATATAATGTATAATTAGACTATAAGAAGAATATAAAACCAGTGCACTTTACTTGCTATAGAAGTTTGGGCAAACCAAAAAAAGTAATTGCTATATGATGCACATTTGTTATTGTCTAACATCTTAGCATCATTCTTAGGGTGGGACGGGCGGGGGGGTTCGTTTCTGATTTACAGTTTGTGGAAAACAGACTCTATATCTACTACTGAAGTTGAAGATGTATAAGTACCTGGATCCTCTGCCCTGACTCCTACCCTGCTCCATCCGGGGAATTTTAGTCTTGAGACAATGGTGCAACAACATGGAGCTATTTAGATAATTGTCTATGGCATAGCTTTACAGCATTCCTGGCATAGTCAGTAGTGATAGCCTAATAAAATAGTTTGTGTGGCCATTTCTTAACCCTTATCCTAGTTTTTATTTCCTCCACACCCATCTTTCAATCTTTTTTTTTTTCTGTTTTGCAGTCTTCACATTGACTTTGTGAGCTACTTATTATGTCCAGTAAATGTTTGTTGTTGCTGTTTTGCTTAAGTTAGCAAAAGTTGGCTTCTGTTGCTTGCAGACAAGAACCTGGACTCTCATCAGATCTATGATGCCTAAATCATTAATGCAAAAGCCATGGAGAACAGACACAACCAAACTCATTACAATGAAATGATTATAGATAATCATTTACAGTTATCTTTTGGTGGTTGCGGTGTAATTGAAGTTCTATGCTTCCATATGTACTTTTTTGTAAAATTTTTGCACATATTTGACTAAATTCACTTAATGACTATCCCACCGAAATAGGAATTCCAAGATACATTTTGTTTTATTATAATCATTTTCTTAAATATACAAATACAAATATACTGATACAGAGCTAATCCTTGGAAATAAATATTAATTTCATGAATTACTCCTGAAAAAATATAAGAAAAAAGATAACTTCCAAATTGACATAAATTCTTTTTCAAAAAATTTGATATCTCCCGAAATGGTGAAAGCTTTTTTAACTTTGAAACTCTTAGAGACTATTCCAGATTATAATTATTTATCTTTGTTACAAATATTTTGGATTAATCATTATTTCTTACAGATAAGCAATTAAGTATTGCTTATATTTTTATAAGAAAAGACATGCTAGGCACAGTGGCTCACGCCTGTAATCCCAGCACTTTGGGAGGCCGAGGCGGGCGGATCACCTGAGGTTGGGAGCTCAAGACCAGCCTGACCAGTATGGAGAAACCCCGTCTCTATTAAAAATACAAAATTAGCTGGATGTGGAGGTGCATGCCTGTAATCCCAGTTACTTAGGAGGCTGAGGCAGGAGAATTGCTTGAAACTGGGAGGTGGAGGTTGCGGAGCCGAGATCGCGTCATTGCACTCCAGCCTGGGCAACAAGAGCAAACCTCTAACTCAAAAAAAAAAAAAAAAAAAAGAAAGACAGAAAGAAAAGATACACATATAATATATATTTTTAAAATTTTACTTATAAGCCTTTTGTAAACAATTGCTATATTTAGCCCCTTGTAAAACAAATTTAAACAAAAGATCAATTCAAAATTGGTAGCTAATATTGGGAACAATTTATTATATAATCAAAACTACCACTGTACTGGTGACCTATGTGCAAGTGAATATCACTTTAATTTCAAGAAAATCACTTGCGGCCTGACAAAGTGACTCACAATTGTAATCCCAGCAATTTGGGAGGCTGAAGTGGGTGGATTATTTGAGGTTCGGAGTTCGAGGCCAGCCTGGCCAGCACGGTGAAACCCCATCTCTACTAAAAGTAAAAAAAAAAAAAAAAAGTCACGAGTGGTAGCACACGCCTGTAATCCCAGCTACTAGGAAGGCTGACGCAGGAGAATTGCTTGAAGCTGGGAGGCAGAGGCTGCAGTGAGTTGAGATCCTGCCACTGCACCCCAGCCTGGGCAACAGAGCAAGACTCTGAGAAAGAAAAGAAAAAGAAAAAGAAAAAGAAAAGAGAGAGAGAGGAAGGAAGGAAGGAAGGATGGGAGGGAGGCAGGGAGGGAGGGAAGGAAGGAAATCATTTGCTACATCTTTTATTACTTCAATAATCTTAACAAAACTGCCACAAAACTACTTAGGTACAACACTAATTCATTATTTCAAATAGTCCCATGTAGTTTCAAGAAACCAAAAATATTCCTTTATGCAACAGCTTTGAACTACCTATAAAAGATTTTGAAAAATCGTTGGTGTTATCCCAGATGCACTGCATAAATTGGACACTAAAAATTATGAAAATATTGAGAGATTACAAAATTATTTCACTTCCTGTCAAAAATCTCATGAAGGCTAAATTCAAATATGTATATTATGATATGTGTGTATGCAAAACAAAACTCTTAACCCTTCTTTCTCAAACTTGACTACAATTCTAATAAAGTTTCAATTCCTGTTTGGAGTATCTTTATAGGCTCAGACACACACACTACTCAAATCAGCTGCTTTTTGCTGCAAATATACTTAATTCTGGTTAAGTTGGTCCTTGTAGTTTTGATATCAATCAAACCCAAGACTTTCCTTTAAGATTTCTTGTTTACACTTTTGTGAGAATCTTGCAGATATGATTGGCTGATTTTTTCATTGCACTTGTAGCTAATTGCCTGTCTGAAAATAAAATTGGGAACACATTAATCTAAAATAATTTAGTCATCCATCTTTATTAAGCTAAAAGAATCAATCTGAATTTATATGCTTTTGTTGGAATCCAAATTGAATTCTTAAATTAATATGCTTTTTCCTTTATCTCTTAATTTGATTTCTAAAACTTAAAAAATCATGTAAAAATTCACTAATGACTTAACTTTATCACATGTTCATTCTGATTAACATATATTCAAAAATAGAAAATGGCTAAAAGTGAAAGTTTAGTAAATTTTCTTTTTATAATCTGTTTTCAATAGGCATTTAATTTTTCAGAGTTGGATCATTCCAATATATTCATTATCAAATTAGGATACTTTCAAACATTTAACTTTATTCATATTTTCTGACAATTTCAAGAACTCTATTTCTCCTATTTTTTCTAATTTTCAATTAGAAATTCTCTTTGCTCCTTTTTCTTGGCAGAAAAATCTTCACTGCAAAAAAATTGCTATTTACATTTATATTTTAAACATTGGAGCTCAGAAGACAAAAATATTTAAAACAGTGTGATTTGCTTTCTTAAAATTATCAAAATACTTTATAAAGCCAAATATATCATCTCTATTTTTTACTTCACTTATTTTTCTTCTGATATGTCCTGATTATAAAACTACATTCAGAGAAAATATTTTGAAGTAAAGATGGAATCCAAAAGTTCTATTCCCCAATTTTCAAACAGGTCCAATGCATCTCTTTACCTGAAAAATGCACTGTACCATCAAGTTTTGGGTTCCTGATGATGGCTTTACTTGTTGAGCTACCAATTCAAAATAGTGTAACATTCATGCTAAATGGCATATTATAAACCACAGTGTCCTTGCTTTTTCTACTTGGGGTGAAAATTGTCCTTATTTTGAAATAGAAATGGTCTCTCTGATCGCCAAATGAGGGCAAAAAATCCGTAACCCTACTGAAATGTGCCTAAAGCACTGTGATATGGAATACTGAATATGATTTAGCTAGACTCTGAGTGTACCTTACACATAATAGGCACAAAACAAATGTTTGGTGACTGAAGAAATAAATGACTCTACCTAGATTCTGGTTCCATGTCTAAAGAAAACTCCTCAAAAAATAAGAGATTTAGGTAAGGGAAGAATATGTTTCGTCTACAAAGTTCTTTAATAAAAATCTTAAAAAGTTATATGAGTCTTTTCTAGAACTCCTTTGGTTTTGGTGCATGGAGTATTAGAATGAACTTTTAATTTTATTTTTTCAGGAAAATTAGATTTTGATAAATTAAACGAATAGTCCATTCATGACCAGGTAGGAAATGAATTCTGTATGTTGATCAACTTCAGTCCTGTGAGTTATTTAGGAAACTGTTAATCACCATCTGGAATTGCGTTGAATTACAACTGTCCGAAAGGATAGACACTGTTCTACGAGATAACTTTCTAGTTAAACATGGAGAGATGACAATCAACTGGGAAATCCCAGTTAATGGCATGATTTCTTGTTTCTCTTCATTCTCAGCTAGGTTTTGTGGCTATATAGATGGTAAGTGACAGCAGGCTGATCCTATGACATTACTGTTCAAATGTGGATGGAAGAATAGATGTCCAGATCAAGCTTAGAGCCTTTCCCAATAAGAAGGCTAATTCAGAGTTGTTTAATTGTAAATTTTACAGATATACACAACAAAATCATGAATAATGCCCATTTATTACTTAATGCTTATTGTGTGTCAGGTTATTTACAAATACTGTATCTGTTAATCACAGCAACTCTGACTGGTATTATTCTTTACATTTTACAAATGATAAAACTGATGTTTTGAGAATTGAAAGATATGTAAAATAGAAAAAATACTTAAGCAAGATTTGAACTCATATTTAATTTAAAATTCCAGCTTTTACAACTACAAAATGCTGCCTTCTGCAGTTCATGCTGTATTTTATTTAGATTTAGAAAATCTTTTCCCATCCTCATGATAGAATACACAGGAGCAACTGGAGGTAGACAGTTCCAAGGTTAATATAAGTATATTCAATTTTATAACTTTAGCTTAAAAAATTATTTTAATGACTTTTTTTTTAACTAAGTACATACTAAAAATTTTCCAAACTTTCTAAAAGACTGAGAAAGAAGACAGGTGATTTGAAAGCTAGGATTTCTTTCCTTTGTATTTTAAAAACAAAGAGAAAGAAATAGAGACAGGCTGAATGTGACTCGGTGGCAGTGGCTTTGTTATGTAAAGAAACTTCATCATGGAGTTAAGACAATATGTTGGACCTGACTTGATTAGCTCTTTTATACTGAACCCAGGTAGGTGAGATACAAGAGGTTAACTAATTTTAAACATCTATTTTTTAACTTGAACACAATAGGTCTAGAGGTTCCTCTTCCCCACTTTTCTATAGGTCAGCTGTATAAACCTATGTATGTGATACCCACAATCCCATGAGAAGTTCTAAGTTGTTATTGCTAGATGAGCTAGTTCCAGAAGTCCTCTGGTCAGCATTTTTGAAGGATAGACAATCTACTACTTTTTCTACCACAAATTTAGTAATTTAATAAAGAATAATATTTAATCAGTATTTCATCATTAAATGTCACTTTAAAATAACACAAAAATATAGGATACATTAGTTTACCATACAAAATTGCAGAATATCTCTTTTTTATACCTTTCAAAGCTGTGACGAGTATGATTTCAACATAGTGTTCAAATAAAAAAGCAATGTAGGAAATACTAAGCATAATCAATCATTGATCACATAAGGAATTCAATATACACTAATCACATATTTCATCTTTGAATAATGAACTTCACTCATGCGAAACATTAATAATACTATCTTCACTGAGGTAGTAGAGCTATTTATCTAAAGATTTGTCTGAGAATAAAGAACATGAAATCTAACATGCATCAAAAGCATTCTGGTCTCATTTTACATCCATGATTCTCTTCAGTATTTTACTCAGGTTCTGGGATAGCTTCAAATATGGAAGAATAAGTATTTGCTCCTCCCTCACAACCATTTAAATTTGAAAACAAGAATCCTTAGTCTAACACTAACTCAAAGGGTCATTTACTCCACCTCCTTAAATTTTGACAGATCTGAATTTTACCTACCACTTTGGAAATAAACACCTTCAAAGAGACATTAAACTTCTTCTGTAAGAATATATTCTACTGTTTCCTCAAAATGTTTGCTAAATTTTAATAAGCACTTGTTTACTCTTCCTCTTCCTCTTAACATCTCATTTGTTTTTTTCTCAGTGCTTTATCTGCATCTCTTGTACAAGTGGTTCTCAAACTTGGATGGACATTACCGTTACGTGGGGAGTTTTGTTTAAAAAACATCACAATGCTTGTCTTACACCTCCAAAGTTCTGATTCAGTCTCTTTGGATGAGGCCCAAAGATCTGTCTCTTTTAAAAGCCTCTGAGATGATTCCAATGCCCAGTTATTGGGGAACACTGGCTACATATTCTAAATGTAATAGTCATAAATATCTACAGAAATATAAACTATTTATTAAAACAGGATGGCTAATAATCACACATACATAGCTGTATTCAAGACATAGCATAAAGCAAATAGAAAATGATCATTAATAAGAAAAAAAAGACAAGAAACCCTCACTATCCACTTAAAGTACCATGAATTAATTCCCAACATAAACATTGCCATTAATCTTATTCTCCCATTCCTTATTACCAGAAGCTTCCTGAACTAGTTTTGCTGTGGTGAAGGCTCTGTAGCTTTGGTTTGCTAGCCAGGTTGGTTTTTGTCACTTTGATTCTGACAGGACCGGTGCCAACATTTAGGCAAACAAGTTACACCTGGTGAAGAAGAATGTGTCAAAGGGGCAACTGCTACAGCTGTCACACAAAACAGGTACTCACTAGCAAGGAATACCTGGAATATTTCAGCGATTCTCAGCCCCAGTTGCACTTTATATTCTTCTGGAGACCTCTGAAACTCTCATGGTAACTGCTGATACCCAGGCCCCACCGCCCCAGAGACCTGAGGTGGGACTCAGGCATCCTAAGCTTTGTCATCTCTCCAGGGGTTTGTTACACACAGCTAGAGTGGAGGACCACTGACTGAGATGGGTTTTTAAAACCCTCAAGGTCATACGAATGTAGTCAATTTGTAATATCCCCATGAGAACAAAATCTGAGGGAATCCTTTTCACTTTTTCACACACCGTCAACTCTTCTTTCTGACATTTTCTCCCTTTGTATTTAACTAAAGCTTGCTCTTGGCCATTTTGAAATTCCTTTATTTTTTAAAATAACAGGGGTATGGAGTAAAGACATTACTGTGATTTGCTACAAATCCTTTCAAACAGTGGCTTTCATCAGAAGTAAATAGACATTTGAGATTTTGCTCCCTCTGCTATATTTTGTTTAATTTATCTATATTCTTAATTCTTCACAGTTTAAGTGCTAAAGACATCCATCATTAATTCCTCAGAAGTAAGAAAAATATAGCAAACACGATGACAAGTTGAAAAGCTTTTTTCCTATCTTCTCAACTATCCAGAAGTAAAATGGCTTTAAAAATCTGTGATATTATTAATAATGAAAACAAGCAAGTATACACACACTGTTCTTACATAGCACTGTGTACTAGGATGTCCTAAATGTTTTTCAGATAATAATTTATTTAATCCTAGTAACAACCCAATAAAAAAGGTAATATTTTACTTCCATTTTACAGATAAGGAAAGAGAGATTAAATAAATTTCTCAAGGTTACCTACCAAGTAGGTGACAGATAATCTGTCCTTTAAAATCTATGCTCTTAAACGGTATGTTGCCTCTATAAGAATTAAGATTTACCTTTTTTGGGTAGACAGATAATTTTCCATATTATTATGCTTATAATTAATGGGTTCAATCTTCATAGTCCAGTAGGATAATGCAACAGAAATGATATATGGTTTTCATAGAATTTTTTTCTAGTGATAAAGGTACCAGAAAATCTCCTTGAAATCATTAAAGGCAGCCTCAGATACGAAAAATATGTATATGCATGTTGAAATCACCTAGAAATTATCATTTAGAAAATTAAGTTACACTGGCCACCACTTCAAAGAAGGAGTCACTTTGAGTAAACTCTGGGTAAATCCCCTCAAAAGAGTTCCTATAAATCAAGTGAAAAGTTCCATTTTGGGGAAAACGATGAGAATTTTTTAAATCCCCATATGTTTAGAAAAAGTCTAATTGCTTTACAGTTTCACAACTGGTTTTAAAATTTTAATCAGTTAATGACAGCTCCCTTCAGTGAACGGCCTCTGAAAGCCAACCAATCAATGACAGCCTCACTCTTTGAAAGACAGGCAATCAGCAGTATACTCACTCTAGTGAAAAAGCTTCCAAGGCCTAAGTCAATCCACCCCTATTTCAGTAATCTACATGCCAATAAACTAAATGACACCAGGAGTTTGCCTTGCTCAGTCAGACTGGGCCAGGCTAACATAGCCCTTCCTTACTTTACTTTTTTGATATCACATAATGAGTGGTGATCTCTTCTATCAATATAGCATAAAATTCTGTTTAAACTGCTTAAAACTTAAATTTACTTGAACCCTAAAATGTATTCATAATAGTAATTTGGGGTTTATAATGTGGGAAAAGTTAGATCAGTGCTGGCCCAGTGTCCCTACAAGCAGAAAGGGAGCCATGGACAAGGTTTCATATGTGAACTAAAAAACTGTATATGAAGAGCTGCATCCTTTAAGACCATGCACAGGGCAACCTCCAACTGAGACAGTGCAGTGTCCTTACATGGAATCAAGCTGACCTTAACTGCTTGTAGGTAAGGTAGGCCTCACTGCATCACAGAACATCATTTGTTAGATGGGCAGTCCCATCTTCAACACTGACATGACATAGTACAGAAAAGCAACAGCAGCTGGAGACTGGGAGGAGCAGGCTTTTATCTCTCCCTCCATTTGGCTGGAAAGGCTAGACACCATTTGAAACATGTAAACCTTTAAGGTTTTGAGCAATTCAGCAAGAAAAATGTCAGAGGTAGATCTTTAAGAGGTAAGTTGTATATACTTCCTGTTACTAAGACATACAGGTTCTCAAAGAATAAAAATATAAGAGAAAATAAGAAATATGAAAATATAAGAGATAGGTATGCATATCAATGTTAGAAGTTATTTACTACTTATGAATGTGTAATTTTTCTATTTTATAATAAAGTTTCATGGCTTCTCTGGGTACCTTCTATTGGGAACATATTTAGATACATTAGAATTTTTTTTTCTTTTTTTTGAGACAGAGTCTCACTCTGTCGCCCAGACTGGAGTGCAGTGGCATGATCTCAGCTCACTGCATCCTCTGCCTCCTGGGTTCAAGCAATTCTCCTGCCTCAGCCTCCTGAGTAGCCAGGATTACAGGTGCCTGCCACCAAGCCCAGCTAATTTTTTGTATTTTTAATAGAGACAGGGTTTCACCATGTTGGCCAGGCTGGTCTCGAACTCCTGACCTCAGGTGACTCACCTGCCTCGGCATCCCAAAGTGCTGGGATTACTGGCATGAGCCACTGCTCCCAGACAATACATTAGAATTCTACATAATGTAGCAATTGTTAAATATCCATATTGTATTTCCCCACCACTACCAGATCCTTGTTTCACTTCTATATAATATTTTTGGTGTGCCAGTTCTCTTTAATCTTCCCTAGGAATTATGTACCCACATACATAAAAAAGTATAAATAATAGTATAAGCATCATTAGTATAAGTATCATAGTCCTAATTTTTCATGGACCATAGCAGAAGGAAACAATCAAAAGTTGTCTAACTTTTTATTCACAATATTTTGATGTTCATACTATAAAACAAGTTTGTATTAGGTTGATTTACCATGGGATGGCCTATTAGGGACAAGGGCAAATAACTAGATCTATGAGCTCGGAAACACAACGGAATGTTGCTATTTTTCTTACAGAAAACTAGATCTCTTTATTATATTATGATCTCTTTATTACATTATTGTGCCAAATTTTCTTCTCAAAGTTTTGGAATTACTGTCGATAACATCCTACAATATAACCCTACTTATAAACCATTAATCAATGATGATCCAACTTATACAAGAAGACTACTTAGGCATTACCCAGTTGATAACAGCTATTAAAAATAAATACAAACTACAAAAAAGTCATTACTTTTAATCTGTTGAATAGCAAAAAAGAATGGCATTACTATAGTACACATTAACAGTTTTATTTTATGATAGAATAAGTTATAAAATACATTTGGTAATTACTATGTTCCCTTCACTGATGATGTATCTAGAAGGTAATAGGCACTCAAATAAATGTTAGCATTTACAATTTTTTGTTGTTGCTATGATTTATTATTTTTATTGTTACTATTATTTAATCCATAGCCTTTGATGATATTTCATTCATTTAAAAATTTCTAATTTTTAAATAGGTTTTTAAATTTCCAAAAGTCGAGTAGTATGTATGCATGTGCGTGTATGTACGTATGATGGGTAGTCAAATCATTATTGGGTTTTTTGGTTGTTGCTGTTTGTTTGTTTGTTTGTTTGTTTGTTTCATTTTGCTATGATGCTCAGTTGAACAGTTTGGGGACTCCTGGCCCACAGATAGTCTGACCTACATTCACATTAAAGTAAGCTCATGACAGTTCACCCTTTAGAAAACAAACTATTTGCTATGAATTAAAAGACAATTCCCAGTTTATAGGATAATAAATCAGATGTTAATTGGATAAAAGTCACTACCAATAAAGCAAACCAGTATATCAGCCAGAACTGATGAATGTAATCTGAGCAGACAGCAGTTCAGTGTAACCAACAGACCACGAGTGCCTAAGGTAGGCCGTCTGTTCAGCCAGTTACATGTGGTTGCTCTGTGAATAAGAACTTGACAACTCATCCTGGCTTCCATAGCTGACTTCCCCAAGGTGCCTGCCTGCCCAGTTGTTGATCACATGATATGCGGTAAGTGAGAAAACAAGCTTGTAAATGCAGACACAGATCTCACAGTCTCTGGGACATCTCTTCTCTGATTCAAGACCAGAAGCTCAGTCTCATGGGTGGAGTGCCAGCCAAATAAAGTGCTCAGACTACAGGTGTGTCTTTTTATTTTGGTAAGTATGATTCATTGTTTAAACAAATTTTGAATTTCAATTCCATCCAGTAGAACAATCACTCTCCTTCAGCTACAATCCCCAGCACTAATTATAGGCTTATATTCACAGCCTTACTCATCATCTTTACCTGCATGGCCCTGAAGGCATTTGAATTCATAAGTCCTATGACTAATCCATAAACTACAGGAGGGCAGGCATTATGCCTATTTCATTCACTACTGCATATTTGACACCTCCCAGAATACCTTTTATATTGTAGGCTATCATTAATGTTTGATGAAACAAAGAATGTATAAATCAATGAATGGTAGCTTTGTATTCAGAATTTCAGAGTGAGCAGCAGAAGGGAGGTAAAATTTGTACCTGAAAATGCCTACCCTGATAATCTTTATATCCCTTAAAAATGACCATTACTTGTTCCCATTAGTTATGACAAATGAATGCAAATTAAGGCAGGCTATTCGAACTGGCTATGCTACCAAGGTATAAATGTCAGTTTCTGGTTTCTGGAGGTAAACGTGATCAAACAACTATTTTTGTGGGTGCACTCACCATATAAGATATTGCTCCAAAAGACAAACAACATAGATGCACTGGCACCTGTCATATCTTTTTTAATAATAATCTGTCTGAGACAGAAAAACATGGAAAAGGGGAATTCTTAACAGCTGAGATAAACAAAGCTAAGAAAAAAAATTTAATGGTACAAAATCTGACAGTCTTATTTATGACTGGCTCCAGGATAGAGTGTGAAACCAAGAGAGGTACTGCTATCAACTTTTATTTGTAATAGGCTAGCCATGAATTTTTTGGCACCTACCTCAAGGTCTTTTAAACAGAAAAACTGAGGCAACAAAACATTTGCATCTGATTCTTGATGCTCTTTTGAAACCTATTGTTTAAAAACATAGGAAGATTCTTAATTTCACGATGTATATGATCTAGAAATTTCATCTGCAAAATTGAGAAAACATATGCTGCAAGGGAAGTATAAAATGATTGCCTCTTTCTAATACCTGAGGTAGTAGCATGATAATAACTGTGTAAGACAACTTCTCCTTCTCTCAAAATAATTATGGCTCTCTAGAATTCAGCATCTGTTGCTACCAGATGTTACTGTCAAACACGTAAGCAATGGGTTTGAGCATTGCACAAACCTGGCCCGCTTCCAAGAGTCTTTGTCTGACTACCTCAGCAGAAGCAGGTGGCTTTCTAGAGCCCAAGATTTTAAATACCATACCGCACTAATCCGGTTCTGTAAAGAGGAAATGGTTTTCTCTAATGATGAATTGAATCTGTTCAGGTTCAAGCCACCACTTTGGTGCTACTGATAGACATTTTTATAACTATGTTTTAAGTGGAAGGAACAAAAACTCTAACATTTAGTATCACTACTAAAAGAAGGAAAATAATTATAAACCAAAAGTGTGTCATGAATTATCCTCAAATATATGACATCCTGCTGTCATGGCAACTAACCAAAGGGTTTTGTATAAATAAGAAGAAAATATTATTTCTTAGAAAAAGACATAGCTAATGTTTTAGCTAGACTGTGGTAGGTTAGTTACACAATGTGGTATTTGATGTCTTCACATCAACATCTCGATTAGGAGATGTGAGTTTTAATAAACTGTTTAATACGATTAGGTGCAATTCCTAAAATTTGAGACTGTCTTTCCTTTTTGCTGTTGAAATAGGCCTCAGTTTATGAAATAATGAATTGATCATAGTTTCATTTTTCTTATTTTAGTAAATTAAAAGTTGACAATCACAAACATATTTTGACAATTTAAATGTAAAATATCTATGCTTAACTGAACATTTTAAAACAGGTTTGTTTATCCAATTTATAATAGGCACAATGATAAAATAAAAATATCTGACCAAGGAGGTGAAATATGTCTGCAATGAGAACTACAAAACACTGCTGAAAGAAATCACAGATGACACACACAAAAAAGGAAAAACACTGTGGGCTCATGCATAGGAAAAATCAATATCATTAAAATGCTCATACTGCCCAAAGCAATCTATAGATTCAATGTTATTCCTATGAAACTAGAAATATTATTTTTCACAGAATTAGAAAAACATTTTCTAACATTCGTATGGAACCAAAAAAGAGCCTGAATAGTCAAAGCAATCCTAAGTAAAAACAAACAAACTAAAAGCCAGATGTATCACGTTACTTGACTTCAAACTATTCTCTAAGGTTACAGCAAACAAAACAGAATGGTACTGGTACAAAAAGAGACACACAGACCAATGGAACCAAATACAGAACCCATAAATAAAACTGTACACTTATGGTCATCTGATCTTTGACAGAGTCAATAAAATAAGCAATGGGGAAAGGACTCCCTATTTAATAAATGGTGCTGAGATAGCTGTCTAGCCATATGCAGAAGAATGAAAGTGGACCCCTACCTTTCATCATAGCCAAAAACTAACTAACTAAGATGAATTAGAGATTAAATGTAAAACCCCAAACTATAAGAATCCTAGCAGAAAACCCAGGAAACACCACTGTGGACACGGGCGTTGGGAAAAAATTTATGACCAACCAAGTCCTCCAAAGTAACTGCATCAAAAACAAAAATTGAGAAAATTGACCTAATTAAACTAAAGAGCTTTTGCACAGCAAAAGAAACTATCAACAGAGTCAACAGACAACCTACCTAATTGAAGAAAATAGTCACAAATTAAGTATCCCACAAAGATCTAATATCCAGAGCCTATAAAGAACTTTCAACAGCAAAAAACAAATAACCCCATTAAAAAGTAGGCAAAAAATGAGCAGACACTTCTCAAAATAAGACATACAAGCAGACAACAAAAATGTTTAAAAAGTCAAATTACTAATCACCAGAGAAACGCAAATCAAAACCACAATGAGACAGCATTTCATACCAATCAGAATGGCTATTATTATTATTTTATTATTATTATTATTATCATCATCATCATCATTATTATTATTTTGAGACAGAGTTTTGCTCTTGTTGCCCAGGCTGGAGTGCAATGGCCCAGTCTCGGCTCACTGCAACTTCTGCCTCCTGGGTTCAAGCGATTCTGTTGTCTCAGCCTCCCATATAGCTGGGATTACAGGCGTCCATCACTATGCCTGGCTAATTTTTGTATTTTTAGTAGAGACGAGGTTTCACCATGTTGGTCAGGCTTGTCTCGAACTCCTGACCTCAGGCAATCCACCTGCCTTGACTTCCCAAAGTGCTGGGATTACAGGCATGAGCCAACACGCCTGGCCCAAAATGGGTATTATTAAAAAGTCAAGAAACAACAGATGCTGATGAGGCTGCAGAGAAAAGGGAATGTTTATACGCTGTTGGTGGGAATATAAATTAGGTTAGCCACTGTGGAAAGCAGTTTGAAGATTTCTCAAAGAACATAAAACAGAACTATCATTCAACCGGGTAATCCCATTATTGAGTATATAACCCCCAAAAAATAAACTGTTCTACCAAAAAGACATATGCACTCACATGTTCACTGCAGCACTATTCACAGTAGCAAAGACTTATAATCAACCTAGGTGCCCATCCGTGGTAGACTGGATGAAGAAAATGTGGTACATAATATGTCACGGAATACTACACAGCCACTAAAAAGAACAAAACCATGTTCTGTGTAGCAACCTGGATGCAGCTGGAGGCCATTATCATAAGTGAATTAATCCAGGAACAGAAAACCAAATACTGCATGTTCTCACTTATAAGTGAGAGCTAAATATTGGGTATGGATGGATGTAAAGATGGCAACAATAGACACTGGGGAGTACCAGAAAGGGGAGCAAAGGAGGATGGCAAGATTTGAAAAACTACCTATTGGGTACTCTGCACACTACCTGGGTGACAGGTACTCCAAATTTCAGCATCATGCAATATACCTATGTAACAAACCTGCATGTGTATCCCTTGAATCTAAAATAAATTTGAAATTATTTTTTTTAAATCATGTTTGCTTTTCTTAACTACAGAATTACTTCAAAAGATCTTAGTTGAGTTTTCCTAAAAAAAGACAAAAATCAGTGCTTTTACCCAGAAAGATTTGCACAAATGCAAATAATTTGGGGACTATATTAAAATTTAGCCATTTACATCATATGCATTTTTTTTCATTAAAATAACTGATCCACTTCAGATCTTGGGAGAAGATTATGTACCTGCATGACGTTAGTAAATTGTAATTTAATTAAATTTAGTTAAAAAAAAAAGCTACCTTCCCTTTTTCAAAAAGAGAAAAGTTAAGCCAGCAATTTCACACATGGAAGGCAAAATAGTCAAGTAATTGGTTTTCCTATCACTATTTTGTCAAGTAATCACAAGGGAAAACATATACACATCATGAAGTAAAATAGTAACTTTCAGCCTCTTTCATTATTTTTCTTCTTAGTTCATGTGATTGAAGCCATTCATTTTTCACAATCTAGTTCATCCAGCACACTGTTAGTAATATGCTATATGCCCTACTTTGTGAAGCAAAAGTAATATTCTATGAATTTCATTTCATCTCTGATTTATCTACAATTTTTTAATGCATTCTCTACAATAATTATTTTAGCTTGCCAGTTAGTTATTAGTAGTCCCACCAGAGGGCAGACAGGGGAAAACTCAGACTATAAAACTCAAATAAGCACAATACTGATATTTACTCATTTTTCTATAAAAGCTGTGCAAATGGGGGCACTGTGCATATTTGATGTTTATTTAAAATCATTTTCCATTGTTTTCCACAGTCCTTCTCTTTTTTCTGCAGAGACCAGAGACTCACTTTGTGATCTAATAGTTACCTAAAATAAATTTTGATGGAATTGAATTTATTTTGTATGAAGAAGGTTATGTAAGAGTCAACGGACATACATGAGCCAAATTTAAAATTCAAGAAAATTTACAATAATAGGCCAATAGGGAGACTTCAGCTGATGAGATTTTTTACTATTCTGTAAGAATCACGAATCTTACTTATTACCAAATACAGTATGTGTCACATTTTCTACAGTGAGAATTCTGACAAAGGTGGAAACTGAGAATTACATTAATCTAATTTGTGTGCTACAAAAACATGGAAAACAATTTCCACATCCACAGGAGTCAGTCAGTACTTGATTCTAGCTATATGTCTGAAATGATAAAGAAGAGGTTTATTAATATTTGTCAAAAGAGAGAGTACATTTCAAACAACTTCTGAATTATTTGAAGTGGTAGGAAGACTTGTTTTAGAATATCTTTTATTAAAAACTTTAAATAGTTCAATTATTATAAGGAACAGTAAATCCTTATTGCCAAAGTAATAATTTTGTGTAAAATTAGTAGAAAGCATTTAGTTTTGCAATAGCAATAATTCAGGTAAAAAAAATACACAGAAGTATCAAGACAGTAATACAAAATTGAATGCTTAGGCAATCAGCAAATCAGCCAAGAACAAAGTAAGTCCCTGCTTCAGCACTACTTCTAAACAGCTTTATCTTTAAGCCCAAATTCATAAATCTAGGCTTAAGAAAGGTCAAATGAAAGAAGAAAAAGAATACATTTTCTTTCCGATAAGTTTCATCCATTGCTCGTCAAGCCAATAGAAATATAGAAAACCAATTCTGTTAATTCTGAAGGCAATCTGTTCAACGTCCTTAACACAGATATATGTTTGTGGGTTTAGGTTTATTGAGTGCTACTGCCATGTAGGTCACTGGGAAATAGAAATTTGTCTAAATCTAACTGGAAGAAGAAGAGCAACTTACAAAATTAGAAATTCAGAGAGCTAAAGGAAGTGATACCAAGCCAATGGGCACTGCAGATAAAAGGTCTAGAGGAGGTGACTGAACACTGATCCATGTGAGTCATCAAAACACGGTAATCACTAGGGAAATTTTGTCACCACCTAAATGAAGAATAAGGGGACTAAGGAAAATTGCCCTGCCTATTAGCAAGTGCTAGGACAGCCCCTCCCAAATCCTTCTCTATCCAGGGATGAAATTAAATATTTAAAATTTGGTAAGTGTGAAAAAGCAATACATCAAATCAAGGAAAGAGGAACACGGTGGTGAATAAAGAAATGGAATGTTTTTGATTAAAAAAAGAAAAAAGACTTGTTACCAGGAAGTAAAGGAGAATTTTGAAACTTGTATTGAAAACATACAGGATTCCAAAGTCTCTTTGAAATGCTGTAATCTTGTATGAGATGAAGAAGCAACAGGCTGAGATTCAAATAATGGTTGTCTAAATGAGTAAAAATTACAAGAAATCTGAAAACACAATGGCAAAATCAAAATCAACATTGGAGGCATTAAACACAAGAACTGGCACAGGAGGAAAATAAAATCAGGGATTTAGAGAATAAACCTGAAGGGCTGCCCAAAAATATGAAGGAAAAAAATGACGGAGATAAATAACACACAAAATTCTGTATATAGCATGATCCTGCATGTGGGGAATAAATTTAGTGGGAATAAACATAGGAAATATTCAAAGGTGCTAAAAGTGGCCATCTCTGGATTGTGCAATCATAAGAAAGTTTCACTCTTTCTGTATATTTTCTCAATATAAAGTGTTTTACACTTTAGACTGTATTACTTTTGTAATCAGAAGAAAAAATAAACACAAAACTCAACTTAACTCATATATTTTTCAGAATAACCACTGATGAATGGGCTTTTTCTACAATAATCAATTCCTATTTTCCAATCAATCTTAAATTGGAGACTTTCTAAAGCTGATATATTTAAATTATGAGAATGAAGTAATTAACCGAAACATGCCCAATGGCTTTTTGTATTTCTCCATTTTAACTCTGCACACTTTAAAATTCCATGAAGCCGGAATTTAGAATTAATTCTAACTTATAATATTATGGCATGCTGACTGATTCTTGATTTACATCATTCAAGGACAGTGTTTTATAGCCATCTTTAGTAACTCAAGAGGAAATGAAACAGAATAATCTTTTAAAAATAGCCCCAACATAGAATATTTTTATTATTCTTTTAAATTATTTTAAGTTCTTTTAAAAAGTCCTCATTCATGATTTTACTCAATTGCTTCTAATGGAAATTTAAAATAACTTCCTTTCATTCAATTTTTCATGAAGACAGAAAAACATCAATATTGTTTCTACAATAATGTATTGCATACAGCAAGCCAGCATGGTGAAGTGGAGGGAACACTAGCTTTGAGGTTAAATATACTGTATTCAAATCCTAGGTCCATTATTTACTGATGATATGTCATTGGGTAAGGAGGTAATCATTTCTGCAGCTTCCACATCATTAAAGAAAAAGAAACTTGAGAATACATTTATTCCCCAAATCCTTGTGGAGTGCCTTCCATGAGCCAGACAATGTTTTGTTTACAGTGATTTTAGGATTCAATGAATTATTTTCCATAAAGTATATTTACCCATTTTAAAAGTGCCTGTCTTATTCTATGCTAGCTTCTCTACAAAGGTGACTTTTAAATGTGATGGTAGTTTCATTGTCTTTTTTTTTTTTTTTTTTTTTTTTTTTTTTTTTTTTGGCTAACATTGACAATTAGATTACTGGCACTTTCAATATTTAAATTATATTGAGATGCCAAACAAGTCGTTCTGTTTTTGTCAACTGCTGATAGTTGGTATAGAGGAGAGTTAGCAGTTTTGCACTAGCCTCTTTTCAGAAGTGACACAAAGCATCTCAATTTAAAATTTTTCAGAGGACAGAATTGGTTTTCAGAATCAAAGGGAATAGTCATTACATGCCTAGCATATATCACTGCAATTTATCTTTGCATGAATTAACAAAGCTGAATATTTAGGTGCACTAAAATGTGGGGAAATATATTGTGAACGAACTGCAAGATGGACACTATTAGATAGCATGCATATGAGTGTGTGCGTGTGTGTATGAACATGTGCATAATTATTCAGTTCTTGTCATAAACCTTCATGGCAAGTATTACGATTTGTGAATGAAGAGGTTGAAGCAAGTACCTTGCCCAAAGTCAAATAATATATTGTGGTGATGTCAAGCATCAGAATTTTGCAGTCAAATACCACATGCTCCAAGGCCAATATTATTTCCCCTAGAAGAAAGAATAAAATTATCCAATTTAAATATCTATTTTAAAACAAACACTTTTCAATATCTACATGACCATGCATTCTTTTAAAAGCTACAATGTGACAGAAAGTACAAAAATATCCTACAGCATAAATGAAAAGATATACTAATGACAGGTATTCATATCCCTCTTCAAATAGAGTTTGACAAGTTAAAATACATTTCAAATAGCCAAAATCATGTAAGAATCAAATATTAATGGAAGATTTATCATCCTTATAGAATGAAATGAAGACTCAGGCATAGAACCAATTTGTCTCTACAAAATACTGAATGAGACAGAACTGCAAATGTTACCTGATATAGGATGCAGTTCAATAAATCTAGGAGAAATCATGTAAACTATGTTTAAAAAAAAAAGTGCAGCAACAGAGGACGGTTGGGAATAGGATGGGCTGCAGATGCAGATTCATGGGTTTAAATCTGAGTCCTGCTCTTTAGGAGCTTCAAGCAAATTACTTCACAGACTTGTAACTACGTTTTCTCATTTGTAAAATTAAGATAATGTTACTACTTCATAAGGTTGTTGAGAGGATTAAGATAATATATATAGTAACATACAAAGTAAGATCTCAGTAAATGTTAAAAGTCAGGGGAGTATGTCTATAGATGAGCAAAAGCACATTTGAAAATAAAACATAATTGTTTCAAAGGTTCCACATAATTATAAACGAAATTAATCTAAAGCATCTTAAATTTAACAATGGCATTTGTTAATCTTGTTTAATTCACTTTAGAAAAGTTCTCAGACTTAGATGCACAAATGAAAGATGGTTAAATTTATTCAATGAGGACAAGAATCGTACTAAACTAAATATATTGCCACAGCTACAAAATATTATTTTTCAAACATGTACTGAGAGCTTAAAATGTGTCATCGATTGTGCTGGGCATGAGGTCGAGGGTAGTTTAAGAAAGAATAAGACTTCTGGAGCTCCTAAACTAATCCTGAAGACAAGAATGCAAACACCTATGGTGTTTTTCATTGATGCTATACTTTTACATCTTCAGAGAAAACTGTGACATATAAATGTTCTGTGAGAGATGCTGGAGATTCTGCTGGCCTTCTAAATTACATCTTCATCCACTCTGCCAGCGCTTAAAATACCTTGATCATTTGAATAAAAAGGTGAAGTCCCCTGTTACATAATAAACATTATCTGAAAGCAGAACACATTAAGCCATTAAACATTTAGCTCAAAATTAGTTTGTTTGGTAAGGCTCTGAGAATCCAGAGAAGAAAGAAACTAGAATAAATACCCTCAACATTGTAGTCTCAGAACAATCTGTATAAGTATGCCTTCTACCTAATCTAAACTGATATCCTCTAAACACTATGGCAGCTTTGCTGTACTTTCTTATGAAATATGTAGATTTCTACATTGTAATATATATTTAAAACTTTTTAGCAAAGTTCATATTGGATATCCCAGTCAAGCTTTGCTACTGATGCCTTTACTTATAGTTCATGGAATCATCTGACCCTCTACTCTCTCTATTTGAAAACTCCTGTCTTCACCTTCTCTATGACCATGTAGACTACATATTCATGACTTGAATTTATCTCTTGCTTCAGTTTGTATTTCTACTTCACCTGGCTGACAGACCTCCACCCTAGACTGCAACAGTGGTCCCCATAACTGGCATCTAAACTTGACCTGTTGGGAACTGCTGAAAAAAAAAGGAGCTATGAACATTCTCAGGTTGATAACACATTTTGTAGCATGGGTTTTCCAGAAGCAAGGAGAAGAAAGATAGTTATTAGGGAAGTGACTTTCTGTACCTAAAGCAGACTTTGACTGAGCTAACAACAGGAAGCCATGTGCTGAACACACTCTCCATAGCTTTGTAGTGATTCCCTCCTTGAAAAGAAATCTGGTGTACATCCATATCTACCATATTACATGTTTACGGACTCCTTTATCCTCCATGATATTTTGAAATCCTTCTATAATCCCATAGTCAATTAAAACCCCACTGAATTTATTTTTTAAAATTATCCACTCTGTGGAAATCTACCTGCCCCATAATTCCTTGCCCCCTTTCTGCCCCATCTTAAGTGATTTACTGCCAAGAAAAAGGGTAAGATATGAGACAGGATCATGCTCAACTTGTGTCACCACACCTATATACATATTTACTCAACATCTTCCCTCTGTTTTCTTCTGCAAAAACACTTCAATAACTGTCCATTGACTTTTCCATGAAGTCCAAACCTCTTTACATGGCTGGCATTCCCTTTTGTAACGAGGACCCTGTCTATCTCAACATTCTCCGTTATGTCACTCCCTTTATTAAACTCATGCTCCAGCCAAACGTAATGTTTTAGTTCACAGCAATCACTTGCTCTTGCACCTTCCCCCATGGTATGTATTTTTCACTCTGTGCTGAACACTGTTTACCTGCCTTCTTTGCTTAGTTAATCCCAAATTATTGTTTTTTGGATCTCAGTCCATTGAGACAACTAACCTTGACCCCTCAAGGTGGTGTTATGTGTCCCTTTTATGTGCATCTATTGCACACTGTCTTGCCTTTATCATGTACTTAGCACACTATGGTGTGTTGCATAATTGTCATTCACAGAAGACTATAAGCTCTCTGAGGACAGGGACATGATCTCATGCATATAGTACATTTTCTAGTCCCACCTGAATACCTGACATCTAATGGGTACTCAGTGTTTATTTAAATGGATGGTTACCATTATAACTTACACCTATCACTGAGGTCCAGAACTGATTTAGGTACATGGAATGCAGCATTTAATTTGATCTTCACAAATATCCTACCAGATGGCCACAATTATCCCTCAGAAACTAGGCACGGAGGGCTTTAGTCAAGTGCCTAAAGTCCTAATACAGATGACAGACAGAGCTAAGATTCAAAGCCAGGTTTGCCTGACTGAATTTAAATCCCTTTGTTTATCTGTATTATCTCCTCTGTAGACTATAAGCCCCTCAGAGACAGGCTCCTGTCCAATCTACTCATGTCATTTAATTCAATCCTTTTTTATCCATTACCCTACTGCCTTACCAACCAATTAGTGCTATATAAATATTAGTTGACTGAATGATAAGTTGTCAAAATTTTTATCAGTTGTTACCCCTTTGTTAGAGTTTCGTGTTTTGCTTTTGACCCAACTACAAAGAGCATGAAACTAATTTGCAATGCATAATTTTTTTAAGAAATGCTTTTTACTGTAGAGAAATAAAAGTTGAAAACTAATGCAATCTTCAAATATAAGAAGAAATATAATTTGATGATAATCACCTATTCTTTGTTTCAACTGAAGATAGGGTTAGAATAATGAATTTAAATTATAGAAAGAATGAGCTAGGTTAGAAGTTGAAAAAAATTCTCTGAATATGGATAATAAAATATAAGAAGATGATACTAAGGTAAGATATATGAATCATCTATGTAGCATTTCAGAATAATATTGATAGAGAACTATCTATTTGAACAGCAGAGACATAGGAAATAAATTACCTCTACCAGGCTTAGAAATGTATTTTCCCTTATTCTTATATGATAATAATGACTTTTGCAATTCTAAGAAAGACAAAATTGTATGTACAAAGAGAAAATAATATTTCCACATTACAAATTACCCAGTAGAAAGGAAACCAAACTTCTTTTTTTCAATGAATCACTTTTTCAGGTATATATATCCAATGCCACATTTTATTTTTTTATGATTTCCAGAACAAGGATGTATTTAAAAGGGAAAGAGAAGTAGTAACTCTCAAGAAAATGAATAAATCTGAGGGTAATATCATAGTTTATGTCTTCCAAATATTTAATCAAAACATTTGCTTAAAAAAATCTAATTTCCACCTGGAGATTTTTCAAACAGAATATTCCTGAGTGTCAGAGGGTAAGAGTTCTACTTGTGTTTAATATATCATTGGACAGAAAAATTCAAAGAAAGAAAAATATTTCACTTCTTTCAAAAAAACACATTTAAAATACGTAATTTTTGCAACTCTTGAAAAGATATTTGTAAAATAAACAAAGGATAACAGAAATAAAACCTTCATTATCCTTTATGTATATATATATACATATATATATATATTTTTTTTAAAAGGCTGAATTTTTTTTTCTAGCTCTTTAGTGCAATTCATCTGCCCATGTACCACAGATCTAAAAGCAAACTACCAATAGCAGTATCTATTCACAATATCTTATCTGTATTTCCTACATTCAAAAATATTTTGTAGCTGGGCATGGTGATGTGAGCCTGCAGTCTCAGCTATTCGGGAGGATCAGTTGAGCCTAGGAGCTCGAGTTCAGCCTGAATAACATAGAGAGATACCATCTCTAAAATAATAATAATAATAATAATAATAATAAATACTCTGTAAAGCAAAGCCATTTTTCGTTAAGTTTGCAGTAAACTCATTTGGTGGCAAAAATCTCATCATTACTGACATTAATCTTAAGGTGTCCCATCCAGGGACAAATGATTAGGGAAACAAATATTAATAGTTTATTACTTGTACTACCCCAAACCCTGTTGGGGTGTTATGAATTATATTACTAGAAAATATTAATCTAAAAAAAAAGCCAAAACGTGAACGTCAGCATACCTGCCCCCAGGAGTTTTGGATAAGAAGTTGTGGATCTTTACCTCTAGGAGATTGCCTATGACTTATATTAATTCTTCTCAGCATTGATTCAACTGCTGGGTAAGTTTTCTCAGTCTACATATCTCTATATTCAGTCTTCTAGAATAGTCACAGTGATAATCTGCTTCATTCTCTTTTTTGACTTTTTGAACCTGTCTTCTCTTGGATTTACTTTCCTTTCTTGCATTTCCCACTCCATCCTCTGTTTTGAAACTCCTTTCACTATCTCCATCCAATTTGAACTCCTCTAGGTCTGGTCCCTCACCCCCGCCCCATGGCCAGCCTTTGAAGAGAGAGAAAAATTATTTTCTAATGGAGGAAAATTAATAAAGTGGTAAAACGTTCTTTTGGAAGATGGTCTTTGACATTATTATTATCAGGAGAATTAAAAATTGGATCAATCTCGGACAGGTGTGGTGGCTCAAGCCTGTAATCCCAGCACTTTGGGAGGCCGAGGCCGAGGCAGGTGGATCATCTGAGGTCAGGAATTCGAGATCAGCCTGGGTAACCTAGCGAAACCCCATCTCTATTAAAAATACAAAAACAAAACAAAACAAAACAAAACAAAACAAAACTTAGCTGGGTGTGGTGGCAGTGCCTGTAATCCCAGCTACTTGGGAGTCTGAGGCAGGAGAATCACTTGAACCCAGGAGGTAGCAGTGAGCTGAGGTTGAGCCATTGCACTCTAGCCTGGGGAACAGAGGGAGACTCTGTCTCAAAAAGAAAAAAAAAAAGGGTCAATCTCTTGTCATATTAATTCCATTTATAGAAATGTAATCTAAAAAATATCTGAATGTGAAATATATGTTATGTACAAGATTATTTATAGAAATATTAATTTTAAGGTTAAAAAAGTGATAATTTGCATGCACAAAAATAAGGATAGGTTAAATAAATTAAGGCATGTCATTTTATAGTATAGCATGTAGCCATTATAAATAATTACTAAGAATAAATAAAAACATAATTAGAAATAATGTGTTATGAAATTCTGATTATATAAACTTAGGTTAAATAAACTGGTTAACATAATATATGTGGGTGAAACATTTAAAAAAATATACATCCTCGTGCAAAGGAAACATATCAATCAATGTGCTAATTATGGTAAAACTAATGAAGGTGACCTTTTTTTCTATATTTATGCATTTTTCAATTTTTCCATAGTGGGAGATTATTATTGTGTAATGAGAAATATTTTTCTTTAGTATAAAAGAAAGAGACAAGCTTAAGACTACAAAATTTTATAATACAGATATTTAGTACTACTTGTCATCTTGTAAGGGGTCAATTTCAACAAATTCCATCATTAAGTTCCCAGAACAAAAGTTTAATTGGGGGTTTATCAAGGGAATTCTATAACACAGACATGTATTTTTGCCCACCAATGATGTATGTACTTCTTTTTTCCCAAAAGAATATTAGCTTGCCAAGAGTTATTTTTAAAACCAAAGCCTTATTTGATGAATCATTTCAAATAAATATCATAATTTTTATTGACTTACAGAAACACAAGGTCACTGTGACCTCTTAACCGTCAAAGATGGTAATCACACTAGACTCTTTAAAGTAGAAATCTGCTAAATAGTGTTGCCCTACATCAATCAAGCCTTGAATTGGTAGCAGATTTTAAAGCATGAGGTCATTTTTGAAGAACACCCTCATTACTGTGAAAATCCCATTTAGCATTTTCAGAAAGAAAAAAAAAAACTGGATTTTGATTTTTCTCTTCAAGCATGCTTATAAAAATTTGCATCACAATGTCTGCAATATTAAATGGCTTAAAGAAGAACAAATACATAGTTTTCTCTGACCCTAACATTGGCCTCCTGGTCCCCTAATCATTCCTTCAACCTATACCTGGGACAACTTACCTGCTACCTACAGTCTCAGTGCCACTTTAACCCGTCCTTCTTGGAGAAAGTTGAAAGCACTGGAATAGTTGAGCTTTATCCATTTTATTGAGAGATGTCCAATGACCATTTAAGCTAGACACAGTGACACCAAATATCCATGAGACAGTGATAAACTGCTTTAGAGCTTCCTGCCTCCCTCAAGTCAACTCTAAACTCTTGGCCCCACAATCTGACTTATGTCTTGTCTCAGCTATAGTGTACGTGTTTTCCCAGGCTTCTTTCTCCTCTTACACTGCAATGATGTCTCCTTCATCACTGGCTCCTTCAGAAACCAGAAGCACTGGCCCCTCAGATACTCTGCCTCACTATCTCACCTTATCTTCCCTCTCTACACCCTAAGGAGTAGGTTCACAATGGTTACCAAACTAAAAGAGTTGCTTTTTCAGTCACATAAAGCTTTTGCCCATATTCCCATTCCTTCTCCCCATAACACTTGAACTTTGGGTCTGCATATAATTTACATTAGTCTTCTGTGTCAAGGTTCTGATTCTGATATTTAATATGATGCCATAATGAGCTTCTTCAGGCTTATTCTTAACATTTTTCTCTAGAACTGATATTCTGTCTGGTTCCTAAAATTCTGCTCTCAGAACAACTTCCAATTTTTCTGGTGCTTTCTACTTAAATACATACTTATTTTATTGATCTCGGATTTCTTATCAAGACACCTGGCTATCTCTGACATTAGTTTTATCTAACCTCCAGTTACTATTCACAGGATCTTTCAGGATCACCTGCTCTGTTCTGAAAGGTGGTATTATCTCCAGGATCTGCACTTTATTTCTATGGGCCTCTTGTTACAATTTGACTTTAGGTTTTGAAATCAACATCTTTCTTTTGACTGATTTTTTTTCCTCGGTAATTTTTAATCACTTTATTTGACTAACTTGGTGGTGTTTATTAAAAATCTTCACATGCCAGCAAAAAATCCTACTATAAGCTTTATAGTGTTGGTTATTTACACACGCTTACTCTACAAATCTGTGTTTCTATGTTTTTGTGTGCATATCATTTTTTGAGAGAAGCCTAGGGATATTAGCAAAGGAAATACAAGGATTTTTTTATTACCGTATGAAGAAATATATGCCCTCATTCATCTTCCCAACACAATGAATTATCACTTTTCTTGGCACGTATATTAAATGATTTTGAAATAAACCCCTCACAGGTAATGATGATGCTCTATTAGAATTCTTCACATTAACCGAGAATTTAACTCATTCCTCCCAGTGGAGAAATCTGTACTCTAGAACACTTACAGGGATTTTAAGCATAAACGTTTAAACTGTTGAGAGATATTATTTTTGAACAAAACATTATTTGCAGTAGTAGCAGACAGGAGCCATCTATTTGTTAATAAAGAGCTATAGACAACATAAGGAAACTATTACTCTGTATCTCTGATAATAAAAGTAAAAAAGGGCAAAACTTACTCATCAATTAATGTAGGATGTTATGTTTTCACTCTATGTGGATATATTTTATATCTTATAATTTGAACTATAATATGTTTGTAAAATTATTGCTTTAGTTAAATTGATTTATGCTTTATTATTCTGATAAAATTTAAAGGCATTTTAAAAAATCAGTTATCTTGGAGCCAAGACAAAGAAGGTAGACAGGTATTCATGGTCTCACTTAGAGTGGCAGTGGCGGGAGAATGTTTAAGAAAAGTGATGATAGTCTTGAATTTTAAGTTATTCCCTGCTCAGTATCATCATACTTTATCTGCCTTACTTATTGTTCCACCCTCACCCCTAGTCTTCAAAAGAGCTTTATTAACTATTAAAAATGGAGACAGCATCTGTACTCTGCTGTATTTTTTACTCAGCCTGTCTTTTAATGCTACATATTGAGAAAAGAATAATATTTAGGTGTAAGGGTTATTTGAGAATTAGAGATTATGCACACAAAATACCAGGTACATAGGATCAATACATTGCAGCTATTTTCCATTTTTAAGCTACAAAACACTCATGAAAAAGAACCCCCCAAAAAAGCTGAGTAGCTGATGACACCCATGATGAAGTAAGTGTATGGATTATGTCAACTAGTATCATCACACTTTCAGGAGATACAATAGAAACGTGCACAAATAACTCTGCAGTTGGAAAACAAAAGTTGCAGATACAGGTTAAGCTTTGGCTACAAGTTACCTTGAAGCAATTTGTCTAAAATCATTCTTCAAGGGAACTCATTTTCTTTACTGATATCTCACATGGCACTTGAGCACATATTACAAGATACAATGAGAAGAAACCAAGCCAGAATAAAAGAAGCAAATAAACCGTGACTGTAGACAAGCCATGCACACATGGAAGACATAGTCACTGCAAATGTGTGTGTGTGAACAGGTAGATCCAAACTTAATTGTGTATATAACTATAGAAACACCCAGAAAACCACTAGTCACAGGCCAGATAGATGATTATCTGGGGAATTAGTAATTTTCATTATGTGCTTAAAGATGATGCCAACTAGTTGCTTGATTTGGGGGAAATGTTTTAATCTTTCTTACGTTCAGTTACATCATCTCAGAGTAAAAACATTCAAATGTTGATTTTGAATGTTGCCAAAATCAGTTGGCATTTCTATACACTAACCACAAGCTATTAAAAAATTAAGAAAATAATTCCACTGACAGTAGCATCAATTAGAATAAAATACTTAGAAATAAACTTAACCAAAGAGATGAAATAGCTGTTCAAGGAAAACTGTAAAACACTGATAAAAGAAATTTAAAAGACACAAATAAATGGAAAGATATAGCATGTACATGAATTAGAAGAATTAATATTGTTGAAATGTCCATACTACCCAAAGTCATTGACAGATTCAGTGCAATCCCTATCAAAATTCCAATGGCATTTGTCACAGAAATAGAAAAAATAATCCTAAATTTGTATGGAACCATAAAAGACAGTGAACAGCCAAAGTAATCTTGATAAAACAGAACAGTGCTGGAGGTTTTACATGTCCTGATTTCAAACTATATTACAAAGCTACAGTAATCAAAATAGTGTGCCACTAGAATAAAAACAGACATATATACCAATGAAACAGAATAGAACCCACAAATAGACACATACATGTGTCAAATTAGATGGCTTAAAGAGAAACAAATACCTAATTCTATCTGACCCTCCCAATGGCCTCCTGGTGTTCAACTAATTTGATAAGGGTGCCAAGAATACGCAATAGAGAAAAGATAGTTTCTTCAATATATGGTATTGCGAATGCTGAATATCTATAGGCAAAAGAATTGACATTGGACCCTTGTCTTACACCACATACCAAAGTCAACTCAAAGTGGATTAAAAACGTCGAGGTTAAGACCTGAAATCATAAACTCCTAGAAGAAAACATAGGGAAAAGTTCTGTGGCATTGGTCTTGATAAAGACTTTTTGGATACGACACCAAAAGCGTAGGCAACAAAAGCAAAAATAAACAAGTGGGACTACATAAAACTAAAAAAGTTTCTTCATAGCAAGGAAACAATCAACAAAATGAAAAGGCAACCCACAGAATGGGAAAAAAATGTATTTGTAAACCTTATATCTGATATCTGATAAGAAGTTAATATCCAAAATTTATAAGAAGTTATAATATACCAAAGTTATAAAGGACTTATACAACCCGATATGAGACAACAAACAATGTGATTTTAAAAATGGGGAAGAGACCTTAATAGACATTTCTCCAAAAAAGACATAAAAATGGCCAACAAGTATATGAAAATGTATACAACATCGCTAATCACTAAGAAAATGCAAATCCTACCTACAATAAGAAGTCACCTCACAGCTGATAGGATAGCTATTATCATTAAGACAAGAGACAAGTGTTGGCAAGGATGTGGAGAAAAGTACACTATTGTTGGGAATGTAAATTGATAGAATCATTATGGAAAACAGTACAGAAGTTCCTCAAAAAGTTAAAAAAGGACTACTATATGATCTAACAATTCTCATTCTGGGAATACATTCAAAGAAAATAAAATTAGTATCTCAAAGTGATATCTGTACTTTCATATTCAGTGCAGCATTACTCACAGTAGCCAAGATATAGGAACGACCTAAATGTCTGTCAACGGATGAATGGATAAAGGAAATGTAAGATATATACATATACATGTGTATAGATATACAATGAAATATTATTAAGCCTTAAAAAGAAGGAAATCCTGCCATTTGTAATAACATATCTTAATTTGAAAAACTATGCTAAGTGAAATAACTCAAACACAGACAGTTTACACTTTTATGCAGACTCTACCAAGTCAAATTCATAAAAGCAGAGTATAGAATGGTCATTGCCAAGGACTGGACAGGGGTGGGGAATGGGGAGATGCTGGTCAAAGACTACAAAGTTTTTAGTTAAAAGATTAATGAGCTCCAGGGATCTATTGTACACCATGATGACTAATGTACACCACAGTGACTATAGTTAATAATGTACTGTTTACTCGAAATTTTATAAGAAAGCAGATTTTAAGTGTTCTCACCACACACACAAACACAAAATGGTAACTATAGGTAGTAACGGATGTGTTACATTGACTTTGGTGGCAGGATGTGGTGGCTCATGCCTGTAATCTCAGCAATTTGGGAAGCTGAGACAGGACGATCACTTGAAGCCAGTAATTCAACCAGTCTGGCCAACATGACAAAACCCTGTCTCTACTAAAATTATATATAAAAAAAAAAACTAGCCAGGCATAGGGGTGCACACCTCTAGTCCCAGCTACTTCGGGGGCTGAGACAGGAGAATCGCTTGAATCTGGGAGGCAGGGGTTGCAATGAGACAACATCCTGCCACTGCATTCCAGCCTGGGTGACAGAATGAGACTCTATCTAAAAAACAAACAAACAAACAAAATTGGTAACTAGTACACAATCTATACATAGCTCAAATCATCATGTGGTACATCTTGAATATATACATTTTTTGTGAGTTAAATATTTTAAATAAAAATAAAATTTAATAAATTTAAAAATAAAAGTAAAAATATTGGATTTGATGGCATTTACAGTCTCTTCTAGTTCTAACATCCTCTGATCCTACGAATCTATATAAATCATAAAGAATCTGAAATGAAAAGAATGCACTGGAGCTTTATAACACTTCCCTTTGTTAAATTCACTCATATCTAAATCTTGATATTGAAAATGCATTTCTCCTTGTATTCCCTTATACCTACTGCACAATTTTCAAATGAACTGAAACAATACAGCAGGACATTTTTCCAATCTTCTGTGCAATGATGAGAATACAGAACAAAATCAAATAAATGAAATCTCAGCAGGCCATAGGATTGCCTACTAAAAACACAAAAGAGAAAAAAAGGGTAAATTGAAGAAATGATACTAATCAAATAGTCCTTTGTTCTTTGAAGTAGCTAATCCTTAATTATTGAAAATTAAATCATTTATTACAAATGTTGAAAAATTAGACAACCATGATCTTCAAATATGTAAGAATTCAAAAACCTTTACCTTTACCTTACATTTTTCTTTCTAAATAAAGATTGAAATTAATTTTAATCACAAGCACTTTCTTCACAATTAAAAATGCTTTAAATAAAATATAGTTAATAGCATTAATTTTCTAAACTATTATCCAAGATGCTCCTGTATTTATATTTTGCCTTCCAATAACACTGTAATTCTTCCAGGAGAGAAATCTTGACAACCTTCTATATTACTTAGCCAAGAGATGATAACATTCATAGATGTGTACACTTCATACAAAATATATTTCTATTCATGTGTTTTGTATAATTATAAATGCAAATATACTGAGCAGTAAAGGAAAACTCATAAAAGTATACATAATTGAAATCAATGAACTATAACTACACTATATCACATCTATTATTAATATTTTGTGTTTTTATTTCCATCATTTTTATATCATGTGTCTTTCATAATATTTATTCATCTATTTATGTAGAAACAGGGTCTTGCTATGTTGCCCAGGCTGGTCTCAAACTCCTGAGCTCAAGCCATGCTCTTGCCTCAGTACCCTGAGTAGTTGGGAATATAAGCACTCACCCCCATGCCCAGCTATTAATAATATTTATTTTATATTGAAAACAGTATGAACAGTAAATAGTGTTAACTGAAATTATTAAATTTAAGTATAGTCAGCATAAATATAATAATGTAAAGAGTACTTAATAGTAATATTTCCAGATAAGGGGTCACAAAATGTATAATTAAGATGATAGTTTATCTGAAAGAAAAGCAGGGGACATTTCTTCCTCTTCAGATTCTATTAATATCATGGTCAACATCATAGTTGGAAAAGTCTGCCCTTGGCATTTCTGCAGGAGCCCTCCTATGAACCAGGTAAACATAGTTTATGATGCCCAAAGGTGTCCCATGTCAGTCCTGAAAGTAAATATTTCTGCTATTCATAGACTTGCTATGTAAACTTCATGAATCTTTGGAAATTACCACAGGGATACCTTATAGGAGAAGAACAGATTCCCAAAGCAATTCTAATCATCCAAGGTACAACAGGCTGGGATATAATCTATGACCTAAACTAAAATGCTTCACTTTGAGGGGTAGCGGGAGATAATGAAGTGAAATGATAAATATTTATTGTATTTACCTTTTTCTGAATGACATGTCATGATGTCTGGGGATCTGTTTATTACATGAGCACTCCTGTGAACGGTGTCCCAGAGCAGTGGCAAACAGACTAACATTTCTTGAGATTTACTTCAAGAGAGGCCAAGCTCAAAGCAATGGCCCTGGTTCCTCAGGGCGATTTCAGCAGATTTGCCTAAGTATCCTCTTTCTTTACCCCTCAGACCCATATTAACTGAATATTAACATATTCTACAGTAGATACCCATAACATTTACCATGATACTTTAATAAGACCAACAAATCACATTCAATTTTTAGAATGTTAGTAAACATTCTTAAAAAAAAAAAAAAAAAAAAAAAAAGGGTAGCTTGAACAAGTTGAATGCCTTGGGAAAAGTATTTAATCCCTTTTGGTTTTGATACATCTGGACTATCTTTGAGATTTCTGTTGCAAATATTTATGTGTTTACCTGTCAACCTCAGGAAACTTCATTAATCGTTAATTTATGTATTAAATACATTCTCTTTGATGAATTGCTCAGCATAACAGTGGGAAAATAGTTTTGAGTTTTGTTTTGTTTCGTTTTGTTTTGTTTTGGTGACAATAAAGCTCTCCATTATCATATATAATTCTTACACCTTTTCTCAGAAAATAAGTTACATGTGTTCATTTGAAATATACATATTTTCCTTTAACATATCTTGGAACTAAGATTGAATTTTAAAAATGGAATTGTTCGGTTACTTTTGAAATGCCAGTTTGATAGGCTGATAAAGTTACCAAGATAGCTCTAAATCAGTGAAATTGCCAATACTGTGTGCAGTGAGTGAGACAGCTCAGCTGATCCCAGAACCATAAAAGAAATTATGTCTGCTTTAAAATGTACCTTTTCCCTTATACCTCTATCAAATTAAAGCCCATATTCTGCACAATCAGAATTTATTAGATCTAATGCTTTTTTTCCTAAGTCAATCTCCTCTTTTATCTGTTCTTCCTATCTCCAATTCCTCTTTTCTGGTCTCACCTGAATCCACTCCAATGAGGCTTTTGCCCTTCCTACCCCCCAGAAACTATTCTTGTTGCAATCACCAATTACTCCTTCTCCCATACACATACACTCCCTTTGCTAAATCCAATAGTCAATTGCCAGATCTCATTGTTTTATGTATAGCAAGGGCATTTTGACAAAGTTGAACACTACATACTCTTAGAATTCCAAATTTTGGCTGTTTTGGATTTCCTCTAAATTCAGGAGTATTGCCTTTCAATTTCAAGTCTCCTTTGCTGGTTCTGCCTCATTAAGCTGTTGGAATGCCTCAAGTCTAAGTCAGTCCTTATGTCTCAACTCTCTTCTCTTTACACTTACGCCTTTGGTAATCTCCACTAGTTTCACAACTTTAAACGACACTAATATGCTGACAATTCTAAAACTTTTATCTCCAAAATAGACTCTGCTGAACTATGCACTTAACATATGTTCTTGGATGTCTAGTAGGCTTCTCGAACCTGTTAGGTTCCAGATACCAGCTTCTGTTCTTGTACAAAATAGGTGCCTCCTTAAATCTTTGTCATCTCATTTAATAAACTGTATCTTCTTTTAGCCACTTAGGCCAAAAAATGTAAAAGTATTCTTATATCAATTATTTTATCTCACATTCCATATGTAATCAATCAAAGGATCCCGTTCATTTGACCTTCAAAACACATAAAGGATCCAATATCTTTGCACCACCCCTATTTATACCATCCTGGTACAAGCCACCATCATCTACCATCTGGATTAGTGCAATAGGGCTCCCTGTTCTCTCCCACTTAGTGCTATTTTCAACAAAGTAGTAGAGTGATCTTGTAAAAACCTAATTTGGATCATGTCACTCCTTTGCTTAACATTCTCCAGTAGCTTCTGGAACCGTTTCAGAGAAAAAACCAAACTCAACTTACAATGGCCCACAATGTTTCACCCTGTACTATCCAGTATGTTAACCACCAGCTACCAGGTAGTTTAATTGAAATGAAACCGTCAATTTAATTTCAATTAAATTGAAAATAAGTAAAATTTAAAATACATTTTTTACTTCCCAACAGCCATATTTCTCAAGTGCTCAGTAGCCACATGTGGCTAGTGGCTGCTATACTGAACAATGCAGATATAGAACACTTCCATCACCATAGAGTGTTCCATTAGAAAGTGTTACTCTATACGATCTACTTATGATCTACTTCTCCCTGTTATTTTTCTGACTCACTTCACCCATGTTTGAAAACTGCTCACTAGATTGATCTTCCCTAAAAACAAAACTTTAGTGCTCATGTCTCTACTCTAATATATTGTCTATTCCCATTTCTGCCTATTGAAATTCTATTAACCTTTAAGTTCCATATGAGAGGACATTATCTCATAAAGTTTCTTTGGGACACAATACTCTCTCCAAATAGCGATATTTCTTTCTTGAAACACCCATATTGCTGTGTTAGAATGTGTCATATGATACATTTTTATTCTATCATGTATGATAATAATTTAAGCACTTTTCTTAATCCCCTACTAACGTGTGGCACACATTCTTGTGTAACACATCACTCTTTCTTACCTCTTTACTTTCTTGCTGAATTCCATAAAGAAGTTTGAAAAGCCTCCCTTGCAGCTAGGGAAGGCTATATGACAAAAATATGCCCAATGTAAAATGAAAGCCTGTTGAAAGATTCGGGAAAAGCATTTATCTTCCTGATAAAAGTGATTAATGTGGCTAGAGTTGCCTTTCCTCTCTTATTCCTGCTTAGATGCCTAGATCTGTAGTGGCTTTCTAATGACCCTGAGGTAAAAAGTGTAAGGATGAAAACCAAGATGTTGAAACTGGCAATGTCACAATGTGCATGGGTTTGTGACGTCATCAATGATCAACTGAAACAACAGTGACCACCTAACTCCAAACATCTTGTTTTATTTGTCTAAGCCAATGTTAACTGAATTTTCTGTTACTTGAAACTTAAAACTGCTATTATTACTTTGCCTAATTATATATTAGATTGTAGAATTTGATCATGTCCACATAGCTTCAGTATTCTCACAAAAAGTGGCAGAGACCCCTACAAACAGAAGAAGTCAAACATTTAAATTAAGTGGAACCAAGTTAGATAATCCACTTAAACACACAGACACAAACACAAGAGACGGGCAAAAACAACACAGAGGTCTGCAATCTGATTTGGAAAGTATCTTAGATGGCTACCCTGATGTTCTTTTCTCTTTCCTTAAGAGGAAAAAAACTATCCCTTTGCAAGTACAAATATTACATTTTTAGACAAAAAGAAAAAACACAAAAATTGAATAACATATAGCTTTGTTCTTAAGAAACATGATATGGTTGAAGAAAACAAAACTGATAATCAAGAATGCTTAAGTGCTTAATGCTAATATACTGTCAGAGCACAAAATTTAACATGGTCAATTGTGTTTTATAGAAGATTGGTAAGGGCTTTGAAAATGTTTCACAGTGGAGGAAATACGTAAGTCGACTCCTGAAAGATTAATATGTATTCACTAGAGATACAGACGAGGGGATGTAAGGCAGAGGCAGCAGTTTAAGCTAAGAACACATGGAAAGTAAACAGTAGGGTGCATCTAGACAACTGCAGGTAACCCAGCTGGAGGCACAATAGAAAGAGAAAGTCCGAAATAGAGGAGCCAGGTCATGACCTGAAGCCATAATTAAGAATTTGGATATTTTTCTGTAATTAATACGTGACAATGAGTATATCAAGAACAATGCCAAATTTTTATTACGGCATAGCACCCAAGCACTAGTGTGGATAGGCACTATGCCAAGTACTCGGAAGTTAAAAAGGTTTCATGACAGAAATCATGACTTGGGACCATTGCCCTACTATCTATTAGTACCACCATCCGTACATGTCCTGAACTGCATTAGTCATTGCTTAGTTCAAAAGTCTGAGCACTTTATAATCAACAAAAATCTCCATATTCTAATGTCTTCTCTTGGTTTAAGGACTTTTCCAAGTGATTTTGTCCTTCCTATTTTAAAAATTTTAAAGGTAACTTTTAAAAGATGTCTGCTATGGCTTGAATGTCCCCTCCAAAACTCATGTTGAACTTTAATTGCCATTGTAACTGTATTAATAGGTAGGAATTTTAAGAAGTGATTAGGCCACAGGGCTTTGCCCTCATAAATGGATTAATGTCATTATCATGAAAATGGGTTCATTATCATAGGAATGGGTTCATTATAAAAAAGATGAGTTTGGCTCCCTTTTTGCCTTTCTCTTGCTGACATTCTCTTGCCTGTCCACCTTCTGATATAAAATAATGAAGCAAGAAGGTCCTTACAAGATGCCACCTCCTTGATCTTGGACTTCTCAGCCTTGAGAACCATGATAAATAAATTTCTATTGTTTATAAATCACTCAGCCTGTGGCATTCTGTTATGGCTGTACAAAACAGATTGAGACAATGTTCTTATAAATTTTTCCTCTAACTGGAAAATGCAAATGTGAGTGCAGTGAGGCCAGAGGGGAGAGAGAGCATGGGAGGAGATAATAAAGAGAAAGCTGCTTCAAGCAAACCCCAGATATAAGCAAGACCCATTAAACAGGAAACCCCCAATTTATAACCTAATTTAATACCAGATGATAAATTCTAACAATTCTCAGGTAGTGCTGCTCATAGCTCCCTTTCTTGCCTAATGATATGCAAATAAGTTATCTTCTTGAAGTCCCTTAGTCAACTTTGTTTGGCTTTCAATATTTAATGTCTCATTACACCTATTCATAAACATGAATATACTTAATATTTTACATCTCAATGCACCTTTCAGGAGCATTTAAAAGAAAAACAAGTTCAAGGCCAAAACCAATGTTGGTTCACAGTCACGTGAAATTGGGGGATTGCACTGGATATTCATACAATAAAACTTTTCCAGTGCATAAATAAACCCAACACATATCCTTATCACTGTTGATTGCAGTGGCCCAGTGGCAATCAACCAGTATGCAGAATGGCCCTCTATTTCCTTCCTGAGGCAATCATGAACAAAAGTTTACATCAGTATAGGCAGGGGCTTATTTATAACCAGAAAAAGAAAATCCTTTGTAAAAGTGGGATTCACAAGGTATGTTCCACCTATTCACCATCTAGCTCCCCTAACAATATAGAGCTGACTTTAATCAACTACCAATTCAGGACAGCATAATTATTTTCATCATTTCCTTTCAACTATTACAATGTGTCGCCATTGTGGCAGTAAAGACAGGACGGGAAAGAAAAATAAATGCAGAGATCACAGATACAAGAATGAAACCAGTAAAAAGTGGTAGAAGCTTGTCCTGTCTTTTATATAAAATCTCCCCTAAATACTGGCCTCTATTCTGAGAAAGAAAAGGAAAAAAAATGCATTTTACTTACATTAAAAAGTCAACCAAACTGTGGCCAGAGGAACATATGGAGAAACCCATCTTGAATCTGGGGGTATCTTGGCTCTGTGCTCTGTGGAATGAGGACCTGCATAGGGAGGATGCCCAGGGTACTAACTAAAATAGTGGAAGCCTGTTGGCCCAAATCTGTAAACAAAAGTGTGATGTAGATGAATATGTAGGTTTCAATTTTAACTGGATGTTGGAACTTCCTGGACTTTTCCCATAAGAGCAACAATTATTTCCAGTTAGCTTCATAAAAGGGGGTGTTCCTCAGCTCCCTTACCTGAGGCAGCTTGAATCAGGAGGGAAGTTCTGCAGGAACAGCTGCAACCAAAGCCAGTAATGAAAGTGTTGCATCTTCCCTGTCCAGAGGAGGGCGCCAAAATGAGTTTCTGCTTTTCTCCCTATCCATTAGTTTGCCCCATGCTCTGGTTGTGAAGCATCTAGTTCTCCACTTTGCAGGCCAAGAGGTAGCCAAAGACAACGGTAAAGTAAGCTTGAATGTTTAATCAGTTGCATATATTGTTTGTTAAAGCCCGAGACAAAAAACCTAAGACAAGTCAGGTGGCAAGTATGTAATCAGTGATGACCCAACCATCACCAACACACTTATAGATCTGTATGGCCATTTGGCCAGACCCTCGAACAAGCATAAAGTAAATTTCTATTCCTTGTTATAGAAACAGATTCAACCTTATTACTTGTCTTCAGTCAGGATCAGAGAAAATATTAACCTAAACTAGAAGACGTTAATTTTTAATAACATTTGACAAGAATGTAGGATACCACTTAAAAGGTAGATGCAAAAAGGGGGACTCATCAGAGAAACAAAAAGAGGTGTCCATGACTCTATCAATAATTCTTTCAATGAATCCATATATAGCTTTATGAAAGACGTGTGAATCAAGACATCATTTGTTGAATGATTGATTTCTTATTAGCCCAAATTAGTCTTGTTCTATTTGAAAATTAACTTTTTAAGATTATATCAATATAACAACAAAACAAGAATTGGTTTGAACAGTTTTATCAACCAATTAGACAACTGAAGTTTTGTTTGGGGTTTTCAAAGAACAAAAAGGGTCAATAATAAAACAATACAGCACAGGTGCTGAAAATAGCTACACTTTTCAACCAGTTGTGTTACAATCATCTAGACATAGCATAAGTGAGCTGAATTGAAGATAACAGACTTTTTATTGCAAGACCATTGTAACATGCAATTATTAAAATTCATTAATAGTTGGGCCAATGCAATTTCACTATCTCTGATAGATTTCAAGCATTATTTTTAATGGCCTTCACTCTTGTCATTTCAGTTAGAACTGCATGAACACCAGTTTAGTGGAACAACACACAGTCCTTTTTTATGAGATTAAGTTCTTGGCTTTAATAACAGGTCCCAAAGGAGTAAACTGCTAAATACAGAAGACCAGATGCCTCTACAAACACTATTTAGAAATCCATACCTTTTAGAGGATTTGTTTTAATAGATTTCTATGTTTTTAATGCCAGAAAAACATAGCACATTAAACAGGGGTTTTAATTACATTATACTCCATAGCACTGGGCTTTTCTGAAAGGAAGAACCCAGAGCATGGTTGTAAAATGGCTACATGGAAAAGATGGAACACAAGTATTATCTGATCTTAAAATCATCTTTTTCTCAGTCTTTGGAAAGTACAATCAGGAAAAAGTGGGCTTCTTACTTCTTCATCCACTGCTAAAGCAGCAAATACTGTTGACGGTACATCTAAATACCATCAAAATCCACTCCCTTGCTTCCATTTCCATAGGTTTTGCATGATTCAAACTTCAACAGCAGTGCAAACAATAATTAGAATCATTACAACACCGGCCTTTCCCCCCTCACCCTTGTTTAACTTTTTCCTCATATAATTCATCCTCCATGCTGTTTCCAATTCTTTATATATATATATATATATATATATATATACACACACACACATACACACTTACATAAGCTATATAAGTCATATACAACTTATATACTTTTATATATAGATACATAAGTATATATACTTTTATATATATAAGTATATATCTATATATAGTTTTATATATAGATATATAAGTATATATCTATTCTTATTTTACATTATATATCTATATCTATATCTATATCTATATCTATATCTATATACACACACCTTACTAACTGACTCCTCAACCTTCAAGTTAAACAAACTAAAAACATCTTTAGATGTCATATAAGGCTTTTCATAATCTGACTTCGACTTATAATTATATTTCTTTCTCTTCCTCTTCTCCTTTCCTTACCTCCTCTTCTCACTCCCTCTCTCCCTCTCTGTCTCTGCCTCTCTTCCCACCTCCATTGTCTTTCTCAAATAACCTTGCCTCTACATCCTATAGTCCTGCCATGTAGAACTAAAGGCCATTTCCAAATAATACAAATAACTCTGTACCTTTAGACCATATACCTGGAATATTATTTGTTCCTGCCTCTGGCTGGAATAATCCTTCAAAACTAATTCAAATTTTTATTATCCTTCTGTAAATTCACCCCTGCTCATTAAAGCTTTTTTATTAGTTTCTAGTTAGATGTTTTTATACTGTTTGGTTATATGACACTTTATTCAAACTTTATCATTTCACTGAATATTATTATTTATTATTTCTCATCCCTGCTTCCTAACAGTTTCAGAGGTTTTTGAAATGTGTAAATCTAATTTAGGTATTTTAAAATTTCTTGCGCCTCAATATTTATCACACTGTAAGCATATGGTCAATAATGACCACTGGGAAAAAAAAACATATAAATGCAATTTAAGAATTTGGATTTATCTGTAAATGAAACAAAGTTAATATATTTTAATTGTGAAAATCCTCACATGTTATAATAGGTAACAATTTAATTTTTTGCTACCTGATGACCAGTATATCTTAGCCAAAGGGGAAAAAAATGGACCATATTAACAACATACTTTGCAAAACAGATATCTGAGTACCACAGCTATAATTTTGAGTCTAAGAAGCCCCAGAAATAATCAATATCATCAAAGCAGTAAGCTTAGGAGATAAATGGGCAGCTGGTGTCATTCTCCATTCATCATGATATTGTTACAGCAGAGATTGTGCAGAACTATAATCTATTCTGACAGTGCTTACTGATTCAGAACTCTATTGCAGATTTTTATAACTTGCATTTTTAAAAATGCATTAGAAACTTTGATTTAGACATTATAGACTATTGAATAAAAGAGACAACCGAATAAGTTATTGTTCTCTTGTGTGTGGCACCACTATACCATGTGCTGACTGGTCTTTTCACAATTTAATGGTTTGTTTACCACCTCCTGCCTGCTGTTCTCATTAAAGCACATCATTTCGTGATTACAAAGTGATAATTTATAGTTTTTCCAAAGGCCAGTTTTATTTTATTTATTTTTATGCTTTATTTAATTATTTTTTTAATGATCCAAAGCCCCACTAGCATACTCATTATTGATACACAACAATCAGGCAACTCAATTTAGTTCTGTGATCTATTGCTACTATCAAGACTTAGAGGAACATTTTGAGCTATTCAGAATGATGAAATTCGTTTTATTATTATTATACTTTAACTTCTAGGGTACATGTGCACAACGTGCAGGTTTTTTACATATGTATACATGTGCCATGTTGGTGTGCTGCACCCATTAACTCGTCATTTACATTAGGTATATCTCCTAATGACTGCCCTCCCCCCCCACCCTACGACAGGCCCCGGTGTGTGATGTTCCCCATCCTGTTTCCAAGAGTTCTCATTGTTCAATTCCCACCTGTGAGTGACAACATGTGGTGTTTGATTTTCTGTCCTTGAAATAGTTTGCTCAGAATGATGGTTTCTAGCTTCATCCATGTCCCTACAAAGGACATGAACTCATCCTTTTTTATGGCTGCATAGTATTCCGTGGTGTATACGTGCCACATTTTCTTAATCCAGTCTACCATTGACGGACATATGGGTTGGTTCCAAGTCTTTGCTATTGTGAATAGTGCCACCATAAACATACATGTGCATGTGTCTTATAGCAGCATGATTTACAATCCTTTGAGTATATATCCAGTAATGGAATTGCTGGGTCAAAGGGTATTTCTAGTTCTAGATCCTTGAGGAATTGCCACACTGTCTTCCACAATGGTTGAACTAGTTTACAGTCCCACCAACAGTGTAAAAGTGTTCCTATTTCTCCACATCCTCTCCAGTACCTGTTGTTTCCTGACTTTGTAATGATCTCCATTCTAACTGGTGTGAGATGGTATCTCATTGCGGTTTTGATTTGCATTTCTCTGATGGCCAGTAATGATGATGAGCATTTTTTCATGTGTCTGTTGGCTGCATAAATGTCTTCTTTTGAGAAGTGTCTGTTCATATCCTTTGCCCACTTTTTGATGAGGTTGTTTGATTTTTTCTGGTAAATTTGTTTAAGTTCTTTCTAGATTCTGGATACTAGTCCTTTGTCAGATGGGTAGATTTTAAAAATTTTCTCCCATTCTGTAGATTGCCTGTTCACTCTGATGGTGGTTTCTTTTGCTGTGCAGAAGCTCTTTCGTTTAATTAGATCCCATTTGTCAATTTTGGCTTTTTTTTCCATAGCTTTTGGTTTTTTAGACATGAAGTCCTTGCCCATGCCTATGTCCTGAATGGTGTTGCCTAGGTTTTATTCTAGGGTTTTTATGGTTTTACGTCTCATATTTAAGTCTTTAGTTAATCTTGAATTAATTTTTGTACAAGGTGTAAGGAAGGGATCCAGTTTCAGCTTTCTACATATGGCTAGCCAATTTTCCCAGCACCATTTATTAAATAGGGAATCCTTTCCCCATTTCTTGTTTTTGTCAGGTTTGTCAAATATCAGATGGTTGTAGATGTGTGGTGTTATTTCCAAGGGCCCTATTCTGATCCATTGGTCTATATCTCTGTTTTGGTACCAGGACCATGCTGTTTTGGTTATTGTGGCCTTGTAGTATAGTTTGAAGTCAGGTGGTGTGATGCCTCCAGCTTTGTTCTTTTGGCTTAGGGTTGTCTTGGCAATGCAGGCTCTTTTTTGGTTCCATATGAACTTTAAAGTTTTTGTTGTTGTTGTTGTTGTTGTTGTTGTTGTTTTTCCAATTCTGCAAAGAAAGTCATTGGTAGCTTGATGGGGATGGCATTGAATCCATAAATTACCTTGGGCAGTATGGCCATTTTCACGATATTGATTCTTCCTATCCATGAGCATGGAATGTTCTTCCATTTGTTTGTGTCCTCTTTTATTTCGTTGAGCAGTGGTTTGTAGTTCTCCTTGAAGAGGTCCTTCACATCCCTTGTAAGTTGGATTCCTAGGTATTTTATTCTCTTTGAAGCAATTGTGAATGGGAGTTCACTCATGATTTGGCTCTCTGTTTGTCTGTTACTGGTGTATAGGAATGCTTGTGTTTTTTGCACATTGATTTTGTATCCTGAGACTTTGCTGAATTTGCTTATCAGCATAAGGAGATTTTGGGCTGAGATGATGGGGTTTTCTAAATATATAATCATGTCATCTGCAAACAGGGACAATTTGACTTCCTCTTTTCCTAATTGAATATCCTTTATTTCTTTCTCTTGCCTCATTGCCCTGGCCAGAACTTCCAACACTATGCTGAATAGGAGTGGTGAGAGAGGGCATCCCTGTCTTGTGCCAGTTTTCAAAGGGAGTGCTTCCAGTTTTTGCCCATTCAGTATGATATTGGCTGTGGGTTTGTCATAAGTAGCTCTTATTAATTTGAGACACGTCCCATCAATACCTAGTTTATTGAGTTTTTCGCATGAAGGCTGTTGAATTTGGTCGATGGCCTTTTCTGCATCTAGTGAGATAAACATGTGGTTTTTGTCTTTGGTTCATTTTACAAGATGGATTACATTTATTGATTTGCGTATGTTGAACCAGCCTTGCATCCCAGGGATGAAGCCAACTTGATTGTGGTGGATAAGCTTTTTGATGTGCTGCTGGATTCGGTTTGCCAGCATTTTATTGAGGATTTTTGCATCGATGTTCATCAGGGATATTGGTCTAAAATTCTCTTTTTTCCCCTGAACGCGCTCGATCTCATCTGATGAAATTTTTAAATCTGACTTGAGAGAAGCAAAATAAGGAAATATCCTATCCAAGCAGAAATACCATTCATTACTTCCTCCTCATCTAATGGCCTTGAGAGTTTCACAACCCATATGCCTAGCAAATACTTTCTAAGTGGCTTCTTAACCCATCAAAATATAGAAGAAATTTACATTTGCTGCTTAATAGCATTCTCTTTTACACAAACATTATACTTGTAAATTGGCTAAGAAAGTATTATTAGGATACACATGTTATCTGCTATTTGCAAATATTCAGAGTTTTACACGTGACTTGTGAAAGTATTTTATTAGTGTCTTTTATTAAAAAAATAAAGTTTATATATATGCTAATTGTCATGTGCCTCAGAGAGATTTTGATGCCAACATGTCAAGAAACTGTAACTAACCTTTGTGACATCAATAATGGAGTTTGATTGAAAAAAAAAATCACAAGCATAACAAATCAATGCTCACAATAAATAAATAAGTTGTTTGCTAGGCCTATGACAGACAAGGCAAGCTCTACTCTCAGAAGCAAAAATTATATATCTAGGAGTCAGAGGTAATTTTAAGAACTATGAAGAAATATGTATTTATTTCTGAAAATATAAGTCTAATATGTAAAAAATATGACAGGTTAAGTAGGTTGATAGGCATATTTTATCATTTAGTCTGTGACATTTTAACATCTTTATCGTTCATTTAAAAACAAGTTTATAAGTGCTTCAGTTTCAGATATTTATTTTAGTTTACTGTACATATCTAGGAAAGGACCCAGATTAGTTAAACCAGTAATGTAATTCGTAAAGAGAAAACAAAACTATAAAGTTTTCTTTTGTGATTTGCTTTGGCCAAAATGAATTACTATAGCCAATATACGTCATCTTAGAAACTTTTCTCCTTGCTTTTATACTGTAATGAGTCTAAGCCTCCCATTCCACAAACAAGCACTATGTAATAAATAATGTCTCAATCTTCATATTGCAGGCATAATTTTCACTCTAAGATTTTCTAAGTCCCAATGTATTACTGTGACATTTGAACCATGGCTAAAAGGTTTAGGTTCTAGAGCATATCCTAGAATATCCATTTAGTTTTAATAGTCTGCCTCACTATTTTTAATTGCCACTTGGTGATTAGTAATGCCTCATCAGAGTATCATAAGGAATAGCTAGTTTTGCAGTGCTCTAAGTAACTCTAAGAAAAGTAAAACACTTATATGTTTAGCATACATTTAGAAAATAATTATATATTTAGGACAATAAAAGATATAATAGGGTTGCTTTAGCGTAATAATACACATTCCCCACAGGCTAAAGTGGGTACCTTATAGCAGAAATCTTAATTCCATCTATTAGTATTCTCTATCCCTGCCAGATGGTCTCAGGTTTTTTCTCAGGTTGGGTTTGATTTATTAGAGTTATTTTTGCTGTAATGCTAAACCCAAGTGTCAACAATCAATACTGCCACATCCACGTGATTTAATAGTCCTCCAATGAGAATTCTCTTTCTCCAGAGGGCATTTTGTCTATACCTGCATTAGTACAATTATGACTGTCAGCTTCCACTATGGTGTTATATTTTCCTCTCTATCCTTCACTAAGGCTTTCAGCTCTTTGAAACCAGACTGTACTATATTCCTCTGATACCTCCACTCCTACTTCCTAACAAATGGTACTTGCATGAAGCCGATATTAAATACATTTAAGTAAATTACTAAGACCTGACAAACTTGAGACAAAATAACACTTGATTCTTTGTGAGACTCTTTCACTTTTTTGCACATCCTGTGAGCAGAGGCACAAACTACCTTTCTTCAAGACTATCTTTCCAAGATTGTGTATGTAACAAACAGCCTTGAAAAACAGAGACAGTGTTTTCTCCAGAGAAAACTTTGGGTTTGTTTACGATTTTGAAAAGATGAATATAGTATCTCCCTCAAGGGCAATAGGCAGGCATGCTTATTGTCCAGCATAAAAAATTGGGGATCCTTAAGCACAAGTTTCCTCTCCTGTTATAAAACCACTGCATGTTCAGGGTTCAACTAGCCTCTTTTCATCACTTGTGGGAAATGGGGATCAAAACAGTATTGCGAACATGATTCTTACGCTGCTTGCTCTTCTGTGATAAACTCTCTCTCATCTTTGACCCAGGGGTCTCATGTCTTCTACAACTATCCAAGAAACTATGGCAAGCTAACTTGTTAGCTGGGTAGCTCAGTAAAATATGGGACCTTTCAAAGACATTGATAGAATCTTAGCAAGAAAAACTGACACAGATGCTGTTATTCTAAAACCTAAGAATTTTAGTTTGAATCAAAATTGGGCAGGAGATTTCGATTAAAATCTAAAAGCAGTTTTGTGTACTGTGCCTCTAATTTTGGCATCTGTCTTTCTGTCTGCACCTCTGCACAGATGCTCTACCAGCACATACCTCACTGACCATACATTTGATGAATATTTATGAAGTGGCTACTATGAAAGGGACACCTGTAACCAGCTCTGCAACATCCTTCTTGTTTTTGTTCTCTAATCTATCATTTAGAGAGTTACCCTGTCTGATCTTATAATTTTCCTACTCAGAATCTTTTGCTGATTTCTCATGGTATCCAGAACCAAATTCTAACCATCACCTTTTCTCCAAAACTTTCCATGAAATTATCCTAATCTACTTCTGAAAGCTGATATTTTACAAACTAATCTTTTGTCAAAAAAGGCACACTCACAACAACCCTAATTTACTTTTCTGTGCTTTCTTACCTCCATGTGTTTGTTCAACCTTTCTGGAAGTCATGTCTCATATCTATATATTAATGTATCTAAAGCATTCATAGCCTTCAGTGCCCATCTTTTCTGGAAAGCGTAACATACTCCACCCTATCAGAATTTATATGCTTCTCTCCTACAATCTTTGCACTGACGTCATTATGCCTATATTACAGTTATTTAGACATTTATGTAACTCTCATATGACTGTATGTTCCTAAAGGATCTATCCATCTTTGTATTTACTAAATTTTACATGTAATAGAATGCCATGTACAGAGTAGGCATTCAATATGTTTTAATTCAACTAAATTATTAATAATTCTGTAACTGGAAATTGTCATCTCTATGTAACATCTGGATGTTTATGTGTCTTTATAGTATGAATCAAGAAGAATGGGCTTCTGCTTCTTATCTACCTAATGCCAGGTAGGAACTATCTAGCTAATGTCATGACAGAGGAGTATAACTCAGTAGGCCGGCTGAATTACCCCTAAATATGTGTTGGGACCTAAAGTATTTGGACTTACTTATAAAGCGGAATAAAAATTTACTTTACAAATATAAAAGTATTATCTTAGTTGTCATCAAAATTTTTAGAGAGAGAACTTTACTCGGGAAAATACTTGGAATATGGAGCATGAGACCCTAATAGTATGATTTGGAAGAGACAGGAAAAATATATTAACAAGAATTTGGGGAAAAGAATGTAAAGTTGAGAGGAGGCGGGAGACACCAAGAAGAGACATGGGCTGGGCAACACTCCGAGAAGCACATCTACTAAGGATGGTGTCAATGAGGAATCACCAATGGAGAATGGCTGAAGACCTTTTATTAACAAAAACAATGTAATCATAAATAGCAGGTAATATTGTTTACTATGTGTCAGGTTCTCATCTAAATCTTATTTATGTATTTATGCATTTATTTGAAGATGGGACCATTATTAGCTGTATATTAAAAATGAGGAAACTGTGTCATTGTAAATTTAAGAATGTTGTTCAAGATCATCCACTACATTAGCTGGATGTAATGGAGTTGGGATTTGATCCCAGGCAGACCAATTTCAAGTCTATTTCCAAATTGGTTGTGTTGCTGTGATATAAATTCCCCCGATTTCAAGTCTTCACAATAAAATGAAATGCCCGTACCAAAATATAGTACTGGCACTACAGGGAATATGAATATATGTGGAATGACTCTAATTTTCCCTTTCCTGACTGTCTGACTAGAGAAGGCAGCAGCATTGGATCAAGTGAAACCTAAGTCTAAACGTCCTAGGAAGTGAGCTGTGCTAAGGGCATGTGTAGACCACCGCTGAAGTCTGAGCTGTTGCTTTAGGGTACAACTAACTCAGGAGCAAATGAAAACCATTTTTAAAATTTTATTTCTTTTATTTTCCTAAAAATTATGTTAGTAGCTATCTGAAAAAGATCGTAAGTTGATATCTAGGTTACCACTGTAGCTCCTGAGTTGGTATTTCAACAATAGTTCTAGGTGCATATTCCTATTTCCCAGAACTCTGGAGAATTTCAGAAACACTAAACATAAATACTCCTATGACAGAGTTATATTAATACACAAAAACATTCTGTGTGACCTCTATTAAACACTGAGTGTACAGCTTAAGTACAGATTCTGGAAAGTCCTAGGCAACTTTCCAAGGTCAAGGGAGATCTAGAAGTGTGTTTGATTTTCTGCTAAGTGTTGTAGCTCTTTTTGGATTCCAATCCACATTATTACTTCATTTTCCAGACCCAGACTTAGGTTGGATAAATATTCCGTAGAGCAAAGAATCATCTTCTTCCCCGCACCTGGACATAGCCCCACACAGGATATGGGAGGTGACCTCTCAGATTTGAATAGCTGAATAGTCATTTCTCAACTGCACTGTTGTTGACTCTTTCTCCCATTAGCTTACAGGGTAGCCTTTTTTCTTCCCTTCTTCTAAGAATTTTCTAAACTAGACACTAGAGTAATGTTGTGATCCTAGATCACTTTCTAATCCAGGTGCACTTATTCCAGGAACCCTCTGGAACCATCAGGCAGAAAAAACAAAAACAACTTTAATTCATTTTCTTTCTCTTGTCAGTCATCTTGTTTCTTTGACCCCAAATTGTTACCCAGATTTACTAAACGTTTTTGGTCATCCTGTGTTATTTTCACATATTTTTTCTTGAACCAATCAGCAAATTATTTTCTAAGTGACATTTTCCGCAATCCCCAAATTTACCTTTCTGCTTATAGGTTATTGTAGTAATATCAGTACTCTTTGTTATTCAATTTGCTCTGATTCCCAAATAGAAAAATAATTTTATTCCTGAAATGAAAATTACTATCAGCAATCATTATCTTTTCTGCTTTCATGATTACCACAGAAGTACCACTCTGTCAATTCTGAGAACACACTGAGTGTTATCAAATCCTCTGGCCCAACTTCTTACCCCTTTGGCCATAAGCTGTCAAAAGGGCAACTGAAAAGGCTACAAGAGAATGCCTTCCCAAAACCCTGTCCCTATACATATGAAGGGCTGAAATTGCAGTATAAATTGATGTTAGGAAAATTGATGTTAACATCTTTGTTTAATTTCCATGTCTGTAAATGAATTTTTCTCACTAATATGGCCTGTATTTTTTAAAAGTTAACAGACACCACTGGTCATCATATCATAATTGTATATAATTAGCAAAGTTCAACTAATTTAAATGATTGCAACTGATTAAAATGAAATGAAGAAATCAAGAATCCAGGATTAACGTATCATCCTTAACTTGCTTCTTTTAGAATAGGACTGAAGAATCAGAAATACATTTCTCTTATTATTCGTACCATAAGAGTTCTGTATGTAATGTGAAATTTATGGGAAAAATGCCCCAAAACACAATAACTGAAAGCGATGAGGCAATCCTTAGAAGTGAGGCTATTTTGAGAAGAAAAGTAGAACTTTAAATAAATTACTGTACTTTTAATATTTTTAAAGAGAGAGGTAGGAATGGAGCAGTGATGCTTGTTTGGAAAAGTAAAATTCCACATGGAATGTTACAAATGAATAGAAATTCAGCAACAGGGGAGAACATAGCACCATATGCTCCTCCCCTGCCCTTTCTGCTGACCTACTCTTTACAAGTGGGTTTGTTTATTTTGTTATTGTTTGTAAATATGATGACCAAAACCAAATAAATTAGTAAAGAAACAGCTCTATGGCATTCTGCAAAGTTAAGAGGTGGGGCAGGCTCTGCCAGCCAGTTAGTTGCTGGGTAATGCTAGAATCTCTGAAGAGGCAAAGAGGGGCTGATCCACCCTCATAGAGCACAGTAAGTGTTCGTTTGAAGTTGAACTGACCACTGCATCCCAAATAATCACCTAGATACCTTTGTAAACTATATTCCTTCCCTCTTTCTTTCCCTCCCTCTCTTCTTTCTTTCCTTCCTTCATTCCTACTACAATGTGTGATTTTGTGTCATTATATTTTGTTTATATAAACAAGTATGTTCCTATTGTCTAGGTGTGGCCAATGGGAACATAAATACCATAAATGCAGGTATCTTGCATATTTTATTCACTGCTTTGTCTGTAGTACCTAGCTCAGTACCCATCACTCAGTAGGACCTCAATAAATATTTGTTAACATGAATAAATACACTTGCATTAAAAGAGACCTTTAATGCATCTTGCGATGATAGGCTATCAGGTGTTACTTTTAAATTGGAATATAAATTTGATTAAGAACAGCATAAATCATTAAATTAGAAAGCTGAGGTGTCTACTTTCCCCCATAACAGTTTATAGCTTTGACCTTGATTCTAACTCCCTTGCACTGTTCTACATAGACAATTTGCTTATGTTTGTATGCGATTTTAATTATTTGATTGAAATATAATTTAAAAATTAAACCATCGAAAACAGATCTTATAGGAATTTGTTCTCAACTTAAAATAAGAAAGTGGAGGAAAGGCTTAGATCTGGACCACATGTTATACCCAGCAGCAATCGACTCAGATCTAGCTATGGCACAAACGGGATGAAGAAAAAAAATCTGCCCAGGCCACCCCCAAGAGAAAAACCTTCAGAAAAACCACAAGAAATAACAGCTTATAAAAACCTGACACAATTTTTCTTGGCTGTCCCAATGGAATAGAATAAATATTTGTCTATCTTTGCTCTTTGCCCATATGAAATAGCAAGACATATTTTGAAATATCCAGTTTAATTAAAATATACCTTTCAGATAAGCCTAAGGAAGTTATAATAAGGGAATATCTGATGTGTTTCATCAAGTTACAAAAATTATCAGGCTAATAAATTAGAGCTTTTAAATCTATGTAGCAGCTTGAACTACAATATTGGTACAAGCTGATCTTACAAGTTGTTCCCTACAGAATAGAGTTAATATGATGAAACCAACCAAAGAAATAGAGAGAAAACGCCCACACTTGTTTTATTTTTCTTGAAGGTAAAATCACCTGCACACATTTCTGTTCAAAGAAAAATGTTCAGTTTCATTTTATTCTCACAGATACAAATGTACTCCATAGAATTGGAACTGCTTCTTTTGTTTCTTGTTCTATGAGAATTAGATTTGCATATTTCAGGACATGTTAAGGTGCTCTCTGTGATTTAGAGAGTTTATAAAAAGGTAATTTGATCTCAAATCATAGTTTTCTTTCTTTATTTCTAATACTGAAAGCTGCATACCCGTCTGAGAAGTGAGCCATGAGAGGAAGACATTAGCTTGCCTTGTATTAGATAATAAAAAAGTTCCACAGGGGATGAGTTACATATTATGACATTGTGTATATAAGGCTCATTTGGATTTAATTCATTACTACCTCATGTTGCACAGGAAAGCAATTTTTAAGCAATAGAAGGGCACTTCATTTGTAAAAGACCCAGATATAACACACAATCAGTTACTGAAGACAGAAACTGATTTCCCAAATCAGGCATATAAAATTTAATATATTTTCTCCAGTTATAATGAAAGGAAAGAGAACTTCAATACCATTTTTTTATAGATAAGAATGATACTTTGTGAAATTTGGAAAGTGAATTTTTGCTTGGGGAGTTGATTACATTTTGATGCCACAAACTGAATAAGTTGAAGAAAATGATTAAGCATTTTTAGTAATATATTTGAAGTATTTGTTAGATACATAGAATATAATTTCAAATACTATGCTTTCATATACTTAATATTACCACATTTTAAAAAATCTGAAATTTTTTAATGAAATAAAGATAATAATGAACATTGGTAATTTCTAAAAATTTCAATATCAATTTTTCATATTATTAGTTAAACCCTAAGGACTGACTAAATTATTCTAGAATTTTACAACTGCAACCATATTACATTGGTTTATTTCAGTTATATAAATCTGTATGTATAAAACAGGGTTCTCCTGAGAAACAGAATGTATAGGATGTGTGTGTGTGTGTGTGTGTGTGTGTGTGTGTTCGTGCTTGTGTATGAAAAGAGCTAGATTGGTTTATTTTAAAGAGTTGACTCACACAATTGTGAATGTTTGGCAAGTCAAAAATCTGCAGGGTGGCTAGCAGGCTAAAGACCCAGGGAAGAACACAGTTTGAGTCCAAAGGCAGTCTGCTGGTTGAATTACCTCTTTTCTGGGAAGGCCAGTCTTTCCCTGTTAAAGCTTGCAACGGATTGGATGAGCCTTACGCACATTATGGATGGTAATCAGCTTTATTCGAAGCCTACTAATTTATATCTCAATCTCATCTTAAAAATGCCTTCACAGAAACATCTAAAATAATATTTGACCAAACATTTGATACCATGTATTAGCCTAGTTGCTACATAAAATTAAACATTACACTGGTCATACAGGCATCTACAATTTGCAAAAATAAAATTACCTATCCATTCAGTGATAGTTTCCCAGGATGGGGCCAGTAGAGTGAGGGTGTTCATCACCTGTTTTTGGTACCTGAATTGCCCAGCAACTTTACTTTCTCTCTCATTAGCTAGAAATATCCATTGGAAAAAATTTTAAGTGACTACAATATTTAATTGATTCGATACATTTTGCATAAATAATCTATTTTAAAATGTATTTTAATTTAAATGTTCCCCTGTAAATCACTCCTATGAGATTATGGAATTAATGGTTTTAGATGAAATTCTCAAATATCTTGCTTAATTTCTAAAGCATGGATTAGGATTTTCAAATTGCAAATTTCAAAGGAATCTTGATTTCATTGACATTAAACAGGAACGTGAAAGAGAGAAGCATACAAACAGTTCTCAACTTTTCCATGTGTAACTTACACCGCACTCTACTGAATGTGATCATTACCAACTTTTCTATAGCATGAGTGTCGGGAAGTCAAATGAATCCACAGGAAATTGACATATCTGATTCTCAAAGTAAAACATTTGTTATTCCCTTGTACTACAACTGACTGATCCTGTTCCTTTTTTGGAACGAATAAGATCAAGAAGTGGATGGATGGAAAAGCATATTATAGTCAATGCCGGAAAAAGATATAAGAAAAATGTGACTAGCTCTAAGACTGATCAATTTTCAGAATAGGCAGCCAGTATCACAGATGATCCTGATATATCTGATGGAAATAGTTCATTGACAGTAGAAGATAATCACTGCAATTATGTAAAATAGATCCCGCTAATTAATACAACATAAATTAGAAAAATTAATGGTTCCAACATTTTGATCCTTAACACTCTAACTTAGTCCTGATGCTTTACATCAGATAGACTTAATAAAAAAGATTAAGAAAAGGACATTTGCTTACTAGGAAAGTAACTAACCTAATCTCAGTTTGTAACCAAATGGATAAAATAATTTGTGTGCATGTGTGAATGCACAGGGGCTGAGGAGGAGAGAGATGGAATCCTTTGAACTTGACCATTAAGAGTAAGAAAGCAAACCTTTAGGCAGAAATGGCCCAGACTGAGACAACCTCTTCCTGAAGCTGAAACTAGCAGGATATAAAAAGACCTGTGAGGGGATCCACTTTGTACCTCCTGAAAACTTGTGATCATGGAAATACCTTTTGTGAAATCTTTATTTTCATTTCTTCTTTATAGAAAAAGAATGCTCTCAAGATTAAATAGAATGTCATTAAAAACTATAGAGTGACTAGCCAAGGGCCTGGAGTATAGTAGACATCCAGCTCATCTTTATGTAAGAGAAAAAAAATCTTCTATCTTCAAAATCAACTTTTTTAGTACATGCTATGAGTACATAAATAAAATTTGTTTAAAAATCAAAGGGATGTGTGTGTGTGTGTGTGTGTGTGTATTCTCAAATATCTTGCTTAATTTCTAAAGCATGGATTAGGATTCGTGTATGTGTGTGTGTATGAATATATAAATATATATAAATCTATATATAAATCTATAAATATATGAATGTATAAAATATGAATTTATATATAAATATACACACATACATACATAGCCATTTATATATATGTGAATCATATATATGTATGATTAAAATTTCAATAAGAGGTATAAATAACCAGAAGTATACATTATTTTCATTTTCAAAAAAAGTGATAATCCTAATGGACATGAAGGCTTATCAAGAAGATCTGTACTCTGGTTCATTTTCTCATGCAGTAAAGACTTACTGAGTGCCTACATGCTGTTTAAACTCTGCCAGACCCATAGTTCTTTCTCCACTGTGAAACAGAAAGTGATTCATGCCAACAAAATGAGAGGAATTGAAGCACTGTGGGTTGCAAAGGGAAATAGAGAATTCAGCTGATGGGATATCAATGAGATTTCCATGAAGGAGTGGGCACCTGAGCCAGATCTCAAACAGTATTTTACAGTATTTTAACAGGTTAAGATGGAGAAAGTTATTGCAGTCAAAGGCCCCACTGTCAACAATCTTTATTCTTCCCATTGGTGGGTGCTGCTTTAGCCAAATACCTAAGGATTGCGAGGGGCATAAGCTTGGATCTGTGAGTTGAATCCAGTTAATACAATTAATGCCATTCTGCATAACACTGAGAAACTCCGAGTTAAGAAGTTGCCTTACTTAAGGTTCAGAGCAATGAAACACTATGCATAATTAAATCAATCTTATCCTATGTATTCCTTTTCTGATTAAACTTCAGACAATGTACATTTGCTATCTGGAGAGATCAACGATAGGATAGCTAATTACTTCCTTTAGGAGCCATCACTCTATTACTGTTAAATTCATTCTGTTATCGTTTGCATACACTGAATTATGTGCATGCATTTACATGTTTTTCTCTAATTAAAATAGCAGTTGCTTTATTGCTTTCTTCATGTCTCCCAATCTTCCTACTCTCATTCACTTTAATACTGAAATTAGAGAGGGACAAAAAACATGAAGAATAGAGAAGACAAAGTACAAAAAATAATAATAATAGGAACAACAATAATGTGAAGAGGGGCCAAAAAAATGGTTGGAAAGTAAGGCTGGAGACTAGAAGAGAACAGTTGCTGATGACATCACCATCATCAAACAACAGCAAAATCTTATGTTTGTACAAAAGCATGTCAGTGAAAAATATATTCTTGTGGGGTCAGAGGAGAGACAAACCACTATTTCGTATTAGCCTTTCTAGTGCCCTGATAACCATAAAAACACTCTGTGGTTCTTCATGGATTCCACAGCCAGTTTACCTATAGGTAAGGACTACCTCGCCTCCCTCATTTAAGACTGGAGGTAATGTATAAGTCGTCAGCTGTCTTGAACAGGAAACTTGCTCAATTATACATTCTTTGGTAAATGAAGTGCCGTGGTTCTTGAATGGAAGGAAGTTAACATGGGTGGCAGGTGTGGAAAGGGAGAGATTAAAAAAATCAGAAAACTGTTTGCACAGGAAAGACATCAACACTGTAACAAGTAAACAAACCTAATGTCTGGGTTAAAAGAAGGGGACAGGAAAGCAGCCCAGGTGCTTATTTTCTTATATCACGGGATGGTAAATTAGTACTGGTGAGAAAGACATAGGTGAAAAAGTTAATTATATATATTTTGTTTCTAGGTAGATTGGACAGAGATTTTCTCCTTTCAGCAGATCAATTTTGTCAGGAAAGACCATAAAAATATACTAAATGTTAAAATGAAGGGTTCTAAGATTTTGAACTCTTTGGCATTACAGAGTGGTCATAAGTTGTGTTTCTTGCTGTTGATAGTTGTCCTGGTAAAATTATGGAATTTATCTTTCCAGAAAAGAAAAATTCATCCCTATAAGTTAAATGAACTTATTTGTATCTTTTGATCCATCATAGCTATATCACAGGATAAGAATGGAAAATCCTCTCTTGTGTACTTCTGATCAATTAATAAGGGCTTTCAAGAATGTTGGGTGGAGAAGGATTCTGAGGCAAGGTCTGAGTACAATGATAAAGAGTGCTATGATTAATGGACATGGAGCATGACACAGGAAGTGGCAGTATATATGCAGTAAATTTGTCATTCCTTTAGTTTAATGTCATTAAAGCCAGATAACCTAATCAAATAGTGTCAATGGTAAAGTTTAATTAGTACTACAGAATGTACCACCCATATTACACATAAGATAACTAAATATACTATTTAGTTGCTGAAAGGGTGTAATGGAGGAAGAAGAGGAGACAGAAGAAAGAGAAAAGGGAGAAGATCATTTGTAAAAGTACATTTAGAAGAACAGAAAACAAACGAGACTTAGGAATCAATTTCAACGTATTACATTAAGTAATTACTAAAATATGCCTATATCTGAAGCAGCATTTTAACTAGGTTTCCAGACAAGATGTTATTCATCATGGTATTGTTGAAGATAATTTAAAACTTTTTTTTTTTTTTTTTTGAGACGGAGTCTCGCTCTGTCGTTTGGCTGGAATGCAGTGGTGGATCTCGGCTCACTGCAACCTCCGCCTCCTGGGTTCCAGCAATTCTCCTGCCTTAGCCTCCCAAGTAGCTGGGACTACAGGCCCATGCCACCATGCCCGGGTAATTTTTGTATTTTTTAATAGAGACCGGGTTTCACCATGTTGGCCAGGATGGTCTCAATCTCTTAACCTCATGATCCGCCTGCTTCGTCCTCCCCAAGTGCTGGGATTACAGGCATGAACCACCGTGCCTGGCCAATTTATAACATTTTCTAAATGTTTTGAAGAGTTAACCCTCAGCTAAGAAAATATGGTCTTTTATATTGCTTATAAAGATCATTTCACAATATAAATTAACTCATGCTTGCTTACTTGTATCAATGATAAAAAATATTGCCCTGTCCAAATAATGCAAACACTTACAAATAGATACATCTCTAGAGATTGTATTTTATTATTTATTCATTTTATTTGTGCAGTCAGAAAATAAAATGTGTCTAGTAAGAGAAATCCAAAGAGATGGGGTACCATACATACTGTGATTGACTGCTTTACTATTATGACATTTTAGTTTCTGAACCTATAAATACCATGGGAAAGAACCAATAAAAGCCACGGGGAAACTCCTTTAAAAAGTAATTCATACATGAGAAATGAAATGCACGTGGTCAATTCATAGAGAAAACCTTTATCAACATTCTTTTTGGCCTATCAAAAACAAATAAAAAATAAGGACCTGGAAGGCTGGTGGCTCTGCAAGACCATTTGGTGACACAAAGCAAACAACTACACAAATTTGAACTCCTTGAAGCTGTGATTTGTTTCCAGGAATTTATCAGAAGGGAATAATTAAATAGGCACACTTGGATTTATGTACAAGAATGTTTACAGAGGAAACCTAAAGGTCCCTTTATAAGAAATAGGTTAAATTACATGACATCCATGTAATGGAATACCAGGCAGTATTTTATGTAGTGATTTAAATCTATATTTATTGGCTTGAAAAGTGATTCTAATATTTTAATTTTAAAAATTCTAAAGCAGGTGTTAAAGAAATATACATGGCCTAATACAATTTTCTGATTGATAGGGAAAGATAGAAGGAAATAACAATGATTTCTAAAAAGAGGTAGGATTATGGATGGTTTTTACTTTATTCTTTATAATTTTCTGTACATATTGCACTTATAATTAGAAAGAACCATAATGATCTTTCCATTAAGAAGAGGAAATTATATTAGCCATAATTAGAAAACAACACATTTTCTCCTTTTTGTCTCACCATTTCACAGCATCGACAGCTGTCAAAGGCAAGCACATTCCTGCCTTCAAAAATAAACTAAACCTCATTAATTTATCCATTCAAATATCTTATTATTACAATATTATATTTTCAAACTATGTTTTGAAGTTTTCAACATACTTAATCTGCTCAGAAATATGCTTATGATCTTCAGAATTTATTAGGTTGATGCAAAAGTAATTGCGGCTTTTGCCATTACTTTCAATGGCAAAACAGCAATTATATATGTGTGTGTATATGTCATTTCTTTAAATAAAAAAATACATTATTAGAGGCTTGGTGGCTTTATTATATAATAGAAATGAAACATTGTACCTGTGACATTCAAGCTTCTTCTAAGTTAAAGAGCTTTCTCAACCATCCTAGGTAAACATGGTTTATACAAGATAACCAGCATCTCAACTGGCTTAAACTGATTAGATTAGGGACAAGCACTTGACAGAGAGTCACGAACATCTTTGGTCCACAAAAGGATAATAATGACATTTCATCCTGGAGAATAGGAATAGAAGAATAGTGTATTGGAGAATATAGCAATTAGCATTGGGAAAAGATGCAAATATAAAAACAAAAGCTAGAATAAATTGCAAAAGGATTAAATCACTTTGGTGATCAACACTTCAATGCAAATCAGAGAATGTGTTTACTCAGGATGAGTTCTCAGCTGAAATTTTTTCTGGTGTGTGCTCTGTGTGTTTTTTTGAGACTCATTTATTCTACAACTGGAGACTTCTCATTTTCCTTTGACATGAGTACTAATATACCCTCCTCCAGCTCCTGCTTACAGCCCCCAGGCCTCTGAACACACCTCAAGCTTCTCCCCTCTCCAAGCCTCCTGCCCTCTCCCTCTCAATCCAGATAGAATCCACAGAAATACAATTTACCGTACGCCACCTAAAACAACTACCTCTTTTTTCTGCAAATTTTTTTTTTTTTTTTTTTTTTTGAGACAGAGTCTCACATTGTTGCCTAGGCTGGAGTGCAATGGTGCAATCTCAGCTCACTGAAACCTCCGCCTCCCGAGTTCAAGCGATTCTCCCTGCCTCAGCCTCCCAAGTAGCTGGGATTATAGGTGCCCACCACCATGCCCAGCTAATTTTTGTATTTTTAGTAGAGAGGGAGTTTCGCCATGTTGGCCAGGCTGGTCTTGAACTCCTGACCTCAGGCGATCCACCCTCCTTGGCCTCCCAAAGTGCTGGGATTACAGGCATTCCCCACCGCCCCCGGCCTTCTTTTGCACTTTTATCAGCAACTAGCTTGTGAATCTCTTATCACTTAGATATGGGAGGTAGGAGGCTGGATTCTCTGAATGAGAAAGATATCAAGTTATTCCAAGTAGTTTTGCCACCCCTACATCTTCCAAATAGTTTTGTTAAACTTTTTCCACTGGATTTGAGGCTTCTTTCTTGAGAAGAGACTGGGACGTATAGCACATCAGCAGCTTTTTCAAAAATGCTTCACTTTCTCCATTCTCCCTAGCTTTTGCTTCTCCAACCTCTCATAAGCCAAAAATGGATAATCATCTCTGGGGCCATACTCTCATTTTTTTCAAGCTTTACATGCTACATGTTGGTCTTAGAAATGTAGCATCAATTGTCTTTATGCCTCAACTGGAACTGAAGCATCAGTAGTGATACTTTAATATTTTTACAGTACCTGGTTTTGATATAAGTTGCCACTTTTTTAAAATCAGAGCATAGGCTATCCTCTGAGTAATCATAATATAATTATATAACTTAAAATAATTATATCATAAAATATAAATAAATACTATGTTCATAATATTGTGTATAAATTGTAATATAATATGAAAAATCTAAATGATAAAATTTTAAAATACATAATATAATTGATGAATTAAACACAGATCTGTTTCTCATTTATTCATGCATTCATTTCATTCTTTAGAAAATAATTACTCAATGTCTATTAGATGATGGCACTTTAATGGTGGACAAACAAGTTTAGTCCATTCTCTTATAGAGTCTGCAGTCTATTATAAAAATAATATATTTTGTATTGCACAACTTTTAGGCTATTTGATAAGAACTGACATAGGTTTAGAGCATGTCCAGGAAAAGAGAACCAATAGAAAAGAGATACAGCAATTGAACAAAAGAGTGGGCCAGTAAGAGCACAAAATTGTTAATAAATTCATGGAAAGCAATAGCAGGGATCTGCTACTACTAGGAGGTACGGAATTAAGGCTGAGATGGCTCAGTAAACACAGACTCATAATGACATGTGGTTAGGATGACAATTGAGGGAGAAGTTATTTTTGGATGAGGAGCTGTTATGTTTATGAAGATATTTGTACCAAAAATACAATTGTTTTGAAGAAGAAAGTATGTTATCTCAATAAAGAAAACAAATATGGCTACTTCATGGACCCATAATTGTTAATCTGTGTCTAACTACAGAGTACTAGCTGGGAGTGTAATTGCTAGTGGTTATGCTTTCAGAGCTAGCTTTGACATACATGTTACTTTGTTGATTTTGGAGTGTAAGACTGGAATGTAATCCTTACCATCATGCAGCTTCCATTCTGAGAGAAATAATGAATAATTTAATGTAATTATTATTTATTTTAAATTTTATAATCAGTTGCCTATTTGCAAAGTGGACATAAGCCAGCTTTTAAAGATGACTACGGTGCTGAAAAAAGAATTAAAACAAGTAAGACAAAGAAAGCCAAAGTTATATAAGGAGGGAAAATAAATATGTAGCTTAGTTTGTAAATAAAATGCATGTTATGAAGTTCCTATAAACTTACAAATACAAATTTGACTATGAACTTACTAAGAGTCAAAGTAAAAAAGGAAGCAGGCTAGGTTATGGTATTCATTGTGTCAATAAATTAAAAACTAACCAGATGCTCAGGGAAAAAAAAAACAACACATAATTGTCCTTACCATTAAAAAGAAATTAATGCTATGGATCCTTTTCCAGAAGACATTTTGTAATAGAACAGATGTCCATAATGAAGTTAAAGTAAAAACAGTTTTAAAGAGTTCTTCTATTTTCTTGGTTTGTTTTCTACTAACATCCTGAGCCAGTTAGATTTATCTGCAACTTTCCCTTTTTCTGCTCCAGCCTATATTGCAGGCAGCGGATCCCTTCAGAATGAGTTTCTCAGGTTGTAAGTCAGCAGTCTCTTGCTGGTTTCAGCCAACAGGACAACTGCTAGGACACTTAGTGGCAGGAGTAAAAGAGAAGCTGAGGTATTTCCCTCTCTCTGTCTTCAGTGGTGTCTCCAGCTGAGGTTATGCCCCGCTATCTGCCCTTGTGTGCACAGACATTCCAGCCCCATCGCTTTCTCCCTCTAGACTAGGTTTAGTAATGGCTCCATTTTGTGAATTTCTGGGCTACCTGAGTATCCCCTGATTGGCTTATCAGTTCCTGATCACTGATGAAAGCATTTCTCTACTTCAAATATTCAGGAAGTTTTCTGACGTCTTCACTGGGTCCTGAATGATACAATCATTCATTATAAGGTAACAGCATATCTTTCAGCTCAATGTAAACAATTTTACATTGGGAAGTATCATGAAAAGTGTTATTATCCACATATTAAATGTCCAGGGATGGTTATACAAAAGGGAATAGCAGACACAGAAGGGTATAGGAAACACATTCCTGTCAGTCACTGAGGCCTAATCTTCAGGAAGAGGATTAGAGGATTAGAATCCACCAACACCAATACACCTGGTATTTCAGCACATGAATTAAGTGACACATCTTCAGTGGACATGCTTCCCTGAGAAAATTCCCGGAAATGCACACCTGCCAACATCTTGGCTGTAACAAATCAATGTAACCCAGAAAGAATAGTCTGGAGAAGTAGTACCTCACTACTCTCTCTACCTACAAACAACGTACATGATTCACCTAGGACTATTCTTATTCTGCAAATATAGAAGATATATGTGGAAGGTAATACCTCATCTTGCATATCTAGTTCTTCACTTCATTAAATATGTAAACTAGAAAACCTTTTACAACTCAACATGTATGCTAATAAAATAACAAGAAGCTTTTCCAAGTTATCCACTAGTTATATGACATCAGTGAAACTTTTGAAGAGTTACTTCAGCCCATAAAGCAGGTTTATTTTATTCTGATGTCATTAAAGTTTTTAATCATATGGCTAATGTCCTAGTATTTATTACCTGTATATCTGGCAATCTTTGCATCCCAATTTGGCCTAACAAGGCTCACCAAGAGGGAGAAAATACAGTGTCTGGAGAATTTTAGTCTCTATAGTAGTTATGATTCTTACTAGTAATTAATAAAACTGCATCACAAATTTATATTGCAGTACCATAAATCTGAAAATGTGCGCTCCCCTCTTTGAAGTTTCTATTCTTGTTGTGGTGATATGTTTCTCAGCTTGCAAAACTGACTTGAACCATGAAAAATCATCAGTTCAATACCCCCTGTGAGACATTTTTCCCAAGAAATGCATTCAAACAACATCTGTTTCTTCTTCACCTACCTGAAAGACTTCTTAATATCTTCTGCCTGGATTGTCTTGAGAATCTCTTGATATAACTGAGGATCAACTGTTCCTGAAGATGGAGCATCTGAAGGGCAATTTGTATGTACATAATAACCTATCAAAATCCCAAAAATAAATAAAATGGTGGCTGTGCAAAGTATTTTTAAGACGTGGCAAAAGTTGCAGCGATTGCTCTTTGGTGCAGTTCGTGTATAATGGGTAATGTAGTCAGATTCTTCTTGAAGTCTCTGGAACCTTCCTTTGGGTGAAGTTGCTGGTTGAACGGAATCAAGATTGAGGTCTATAGTCTCTGAATGCCCTAGGTTCTGATTCTCAGCACTGTCTAGCTGGAATTGGTCAAAACCAGACTCCTCTAGTTCCTTCTCCATGTCCCACTCTAAGTCAAGGGCAGTGGCTTGAAGGTCATCATTGTCTAAGTACTGTGAGTGTCCTGGAGCTCTTTGATCTGCATGGACCTTCTGATAGGCCATCTTTTTACCTGTGAAAATAAGAAAAATATATTTTAATAAAATAAACACACAATTAAAAAAACTAACAAAGTGAAAACAAAACAGTAAGCCACATTGAGTGTTTAATGATTATAATACAGGGAAATAAATTCTCCCTATAGAAACTCATATTTTATTTAATTAATCTTATAATTTTCTGTTGATGTTACTATAGGAAAGGAAGACAAAAGAAAAATGAAAGTAGAAGGTACTTAGTGGGCAAGCTATGAGAAAACAAAATTACACACACACACACACACACACACACCATTAATCTTTGAAGCTCAGGAGAATAACAACAGTCATGAATGTACATTTACATTGAAGGATGATGCAATGCAGAAGGCAAAATTAAACCTTCATGGTTACCAAATACCTTTTAAAAATTAAAGGCAAAAGTAATAAAGCTGTGATTTGGTAAGTTAAAGGGAAAAAATAATAAAAACCCTGGAATGATTACATTGCCAGAGCTAGTCTTAAAAACACAAATTCATTATAAAAATAGGCAGAACAACTAAATGAAGTATGAATTCTACAAGAAGCAAAATCTGTTATGTTACAGATTCTTAAGTTACCAAAAAGATTACACAACTTTAAGAGTATGAGAGAGGACCAAGATGTCCCAAGAAATTAGTGACATGAATTGGCCTGGCTCAGTGAATTTTAAATAAAAGTCTGGGATGGCATCAATCCAAAGAGGAAAGCCTTTTGCCAGCCTAGGAGAGTTTGGTTTCATAACCTTGCTACAGGAGTGGCAGATGGAGGTTCTTCTCCCCTGCACAGCTTTGGATGATAGCTTGTTGTATCCTGCCAAGTGGTATTAGGAAAACTGGGCTAATTAACTGCAAGTGGTCTTAAGTCTGTATTCAGTAACCCACTGGTGTATTATGGCTGCAGATTAAGAGTATTTATACTTAAATTTTCTGTGTATTAGATTTGTCACCCCAGCTGGATCTTAGATCCCTCACTATGTTTTATGATTTTTCTGTGTGTCCCACTGTGGTGGGCAAAGAACACAGCTCAACTGATAATTGATTAGCTAATTGCCTTAGGAATCGTGGTAGACAGGTAAATTTCTATGAAAAAGATAAAACAAGGATTTCGCAAAGGGAGTGGCATTATGCACAGAATTATGGCTATAAATATCTCCAATCTTGGCTAGCTGAGGCCCATATAATTAAAATTTCCTAAATTTTTAAGAAAATTCAAATATAACTAAATATTAAATTTTATAAAATAAAAACTGTAATTCTGACTAGTATTTTCATATGCTGCCTTAAAATCTAGGAATCATTCTTACCTAGCATTGACTCAATAAAGATGATTACCTAATGCATGTCAGGCAGAGATAGGTAATGAAGACAGAAATAAATAGGACCTTATTCCACAAATAGGGACCCACCAAATCAGAGAGACAATGGACAAACAAACAAAAAAGTCAGATAAAATATGCAAAGTGTCAGGGAAACTCAGGGGTGATTGATTCTAGCAGAAAATATGAGAAATAATTTACAAAAAAAAGTGACCTCTAAGTTGCTTTTGCAAGAGAGGAGGGTGTGAGAGGAGGATACCCAGGAAGGGGAAAATTTACAAACACAAAGAGAGAATAAGAATGCCCCATTTGAAAAACCTAGAGTGGTATTCTATGGCTGAGGATAGCGCACATGGGCCAAAGATGCTGAGGAAAAAACTAGGAAAAGCTGACATTGGTCAAAAAACTTAACTTCCCTACAACACAGGGTCTTCGTATGTGAAATGGGTATAATAATAATATAAACTTTGTAGTGTTCTCATCAGGATGCATTCACATAGTAAACCTAAAGCATCTATTGAGTAGTGGATAGGCTGTATGAGTTAGAAGGAACATTTCTATTCTTAGAGGAGATAGAACTGTCAAGGATTGGTAGGGAGTTAATAATTATATAATTCTGCAAGACATTGTGGAGATGGAGAGGAGGACGTATAATACACACACACACACACACACACACACACACACACTATAGTGTTTGGTGCTTTGTTTTAACATTTAGTCTATGTGTAGAGATTAAAATATAAAAATCACCACGTTATACTAAATATTCTCATGGCTCTACATTGCTTTTCTTTTTCCCTCCCTCCCTCCATCTCTTCTTGTTTGGTCTTGTTTCCCAAATGATTCAAGGAAGTGTAGCATTTGAATTCTGTCTCTGGTCAAATCAAGACAAGCAGAGAAAGGAAGTAACGTATGACGTTAATGATAGCTATTCAGATAGGTTAGGTGATAGCTGATTAACTTATAGAGGAAGAAACTGAATCTCACTGGGTTTAAAGAATCTGTCAAAAGAAAATACTAGAGGATAGAAAAAAGTATGAAGAAAGTAGAATAAAGAATCTCTAGACACTTTAGAAACCAATTTATTTTAATGTGCTTTATAAACTGCAATTTCCTAGCACTAGTCAATTTTTTTTTTCCCTTTGGCCTAAACATCAGTAAATTGCTGTAATCTTGAAATGATATTATGCTTACTTCTTTAACTGTTCAGCTTATGCATTCCTGATTAATTTACTCAGACATTTTTTCCGTGCAGTTCTCTAGATTTTTTTCTCCCATTTTAATGAATCAGAGTCTCTCTCTCTAAAGGTTTTTTTTGAAAAACATTGAATCGTAGAGCTTGGTTTATGCTCAAAAAAGACTTGACACATGGGAGTTACTACAGAAATGTGAGATCTCTAATTCTGACCTCTAATACAAACATTCAAAGTCACCTCTCTATAAATCATTTAAAAGCCAACTGCAATGGTGAGGCAGAGTTTTCATCTCTAGCCTGACAATACGCATTCCATCACATGTACATCAGCAATTTAACGGTCTTCAAACATCAGACAGAGCCATCAATTAGAATGTAATGCAGATACACATATTAACTCCTCACTATGATGGATATCTGCCTGACACCCTTACTACCACTTTTGGATTCATTACACATTATTAAATTTTCACTAAATTCTATCTTCCAGCAGAGTCACATCTGGGATAAAGGTAGATGAAGTCACTTGGTGTAACAAACTCCAAAGTATTTCAGGGAAATTACTACGGAAATGAGTATGTAATGACATATATGATAAAGCATTTTAATCACTAACTTGGTAAAATCAACTATATATGTCTTATATATTTTATGTATCAAATACATGTAAATATAGTATATATAAATGTATTATATACATATATAAAATTAGTAACTATTTCTATAAAATTATTTACCTTAAAAATAGTATAGACATTTTGCAAAAGTAAACATAAATCTCTGCCCTGATAGTTTTGTTTGCTTCACTTAAAACATATATATATATATATATAAATAAAATGAACTCAACAAAAAAAGAAACTATCAAATAAATAAAACTTTAGTAACATTCAGCTTTGAGATAGCATAAATTATTCTATGGTTCCCACCAAGAATGTAGCTGTCTTAAAAACACCTCTGCCCTGTGAGACAAAATCATATCACATTTCTTTTTATCAGAAGCTTCAAATTCCCTAGTAACATGAAAATTTTATATTTAAAGACAAATATTCAGCAAAATCAGCATGTCTTGCACATAGTCACATAATAATGCCATTCATTTTTTTATTACTGATGCAGATGATTTGGTTAGTTTGTATTGTCATGTTATTTTAAGATTACCCCATGTGAGTGTTAAAAAGTACATTTAGTAGATTTTATAATCTGCATGAATAATTATCTAAAAGAGATATACTTTAGTATACAGGAATTTATAGAAACTTCTGACATTTCTACGGATGGAAATATCTGTAACACCCTTACATGTTATATTGTGCCACATGGTCTGTTTTATAAAATGCAATTATTATGAAAAGTGTAATATATTTTCCATATTTTCAACAGATCTTATTCACTTAGGTGACATCTCTTTCCATCCAGTCCTACAACCAAAGGCCAGTTTTTAAAATTCAACGTACTAAGACATTTATCTTTTACATACACTTAACCCTCTATTATAAAAATAAAACAGATACAAGTTGAACTGAATGGTATTTTTCTGGACTGTGACAGACTTAGATTAATAATAATGAATATCCATCTATATTCAACATATGATAGTTTAAAATAAACTGATTCTTCTGAATGCTATTTCACAAATACTGGCTTAAACAAAGTAAATTATATGGAAATAAAGATAAGTATGGAAATAAAATGAAAATTTAATATGTAAAATATAATCTCTGGTTGCTGCAGACCTAGCCTAACACAGTGTCTGGCAAATATTTTAGATAATACAGATTAGACAAAAGTGTTTTTTAAATGTTACATATTACTTATGCCACTTACGAATATGATCACAGCAGTATTTCTTTCTTGTTCAGCAGTCATAATGAGAGAATTTATTACATGAATGCTCTGACCTTGTAAAACTCTAAATGAGTGGACTTCATAGTGAGGCTATCTGGTTCAAATCCTGGCTTTGCTATGTAATTTAAGCCAGACACTTAATACATTTATGCTTAAACTTCACATTTGTCAAACAGAAATAATAACAGTACCACATTTTTGAAGTTATTATGAAGAGCAAATGAGATAAATTATTTAATGTGCTCAAAACATAGTCTAACACATTAGTGATACACTAATAATAATAATTGCAGTCATTCACTATTTTTTTCCACGAATTCTATAGAGCCAAGAAAATAGAAATATGTGGCGCTTACAAGTTTAAAATACATGGTTAACTAAATTAAACTATGACCTGAGACCTCAGGCTTTAATAACAAAGACCTGGAGATGTTGAGAAATAAAGCTGTGTACCAAATGCCTTTGAAAATGGGAAGCATCTTGTTAATCATTAGCTATGGTTCAGATATATAAAAGAGAAGTTTGGCTAATATTTATATAAAATTCATTATTACATTTGACTATATCTTATTACAGCGTGATTTTTGGTCTATTTACTCAAAGAACAACAGAGCTTTTCCATCGTAAAGAATTCTGTTTAATATTCCAGGAATTGGTGATGTGTAATCGTAATTCTGAGTTACAAATGTTTGTTGTAGAACACCATGTTTATCAAAGAAGTTTCACTTGATTCGTTGACTGTAATGTTACTGATAATATTTTAACTCAAACAGTAGAAAAGATTGTACAGATCTTATTAGAATTAAGAACACATATAAAGGCTTTCCTACTTGTAAAAGTTATTTTACAAGTAAAATAAATGAATGACTCTAGCAGATTAGCTTTAAAACGTAAGGCAGAATCTCAATGTCCTATGACAATCCATGATTAAATCTTTATTGTAAAATGATAAAAATATTCATATAGTGTTTCCTGAAGCTTTCAATGTCAAATCATTTGCTGGTTTGTGTGGACTGATTTGAGGCAAAGGCATTTCTTAGAAATGTCAGGGCATCATCAAAAGACATTCATTATGCATCTTTGTGGAGTATTGCTTTAGGTACTGCAACAGTGAACTACATAGTACCCATAGGAATTTTTAAATCTAAGTTTAAGAATATTCTTTATAGGCAAAATCATTTGACATAAATTTTTCAGTATAAACCTACTTTATACAAATAAAGTCCATGTTTGTGGAATAAATTTTTGTTGTTGAAAGCTTTAATGTTATCAACTTGAGAGCAAGGCAAAAAATAAAACTATAAAAATAGTAATTCAGAAGACTCTGTTTCCTGACTTAATTCTTCAGTATAATGATTTTTTTTTCCATTTGTGGTTTTAGTGAAATGGTCTTGGCAACTGCTATAGTATCTGTAAATGCATCAAGAATTCTTTATTTAATTGCAATTTTGTACATCAACCACATAAAAGAAATGACAATAATTATTTGTTGCTCATGCTTCACTAATAGATTAAATAGGATATATAAAGTAAAGGAAATTATTATTTGTGCTTTATTTTTAGAAAAATAAATTAGTCAGTGCCTACTCTAAAATGAGTAGTACACTGAATTTAGGCACAGTGGATAATCAAGTTGGATAGCATCAACTAAAACTTCACCCTGAAGCCTGAGTTATGTTGATCACTAAATGACATGTAAAAGGTATGCTTATAGAATGTCAAATTAATGAGCTATAAATTGCAAAATGTAGTCAAAGCCATTTGAAAAAAAAAAATATTTGGTGAAACCCAGTCAGTTCGTGTAAATTTGTTTTAGATCATTTGCATATGCATGAGCACCTGCTAGTTCCCCCGAGTAGGCCAAACTTTGGGGCCCTGTGTGCAACTGCAATTTGTGTAACACACCCTAAATGGATGGTTAGTTGGGCCCACCTGAGTTCCTATATTTATGGTAAAGTTTTTAAATATCAGAATTATATAATTCAATTCAGGATTTGGCAAGCAGAAGAGCTGATTAGTATGAACCAAAGCAATAAATTTTATGGGTGTCCTGAACTGGTAGTGTGAACACTTGGTATTATTTAGGATATCTACCACATAAGTTTAAGTCTCACTAATATCACAAAACTCTTTTTCTCAGGGGTGTGTAAATAATTCCTGTTCCTGCCATGGGCTCCTTTTTTCTTGGTCCTTTTTGTTGTCCGATTCCACCTCCACCTAGATTCCAGAGTATCTTTTCCTGCTTGTTTCTAGAAGTATTTACTGTACTTACTTCTATCAAATTTACATACTTTCTACCTTCAGAGTGTAGGAAGTGGCTTACGCTAGAAACACACATACATGAGATAAATACAGTCACAAACCTACAAAATGAAAAAGAGTGGAGGAGAAAAAATTTTAATATTCAGGCTAAAAGAAAGCCACTGTAATTGACTTTTAATGTAGTTCTGAGCTTCACTACAGGCATAGCAAAGAGGGTTGTCTACAGGGTCTTCTTGAGTTCCATCAGCATTTGCCTGATCTCAGTTGTTAATATACAAGGCTGTCAGTCTTAGCTGAAGGGTTTGTTTTTAATCTTATTTTTTTCTGTTATCTTTTTCTGCAGTTGCAGATTTCTGTATTGAGAATATACTCTATCTAGTCAGAGAAATCTATTAATGTCTTTTTTATCTTTTGCACTTAGATTTTGATGTACAGAGTAACAATATCCCCGTGATGTATCATCCAAAATTATATGCTAATTCACAATTCACTGAACACTTAAAATGAGCCAAGAATTACTATAAAGTTAGGTCTTTACCTCCATTATGTCATTTAATGAAACAATCCTATGTTAAGTGCTATTATTATCCCCATTTTATAGATGAGGTTATCTGAGGCTCAGCAATTATTTTCCCAAGTTCTCACAGCTAGTAAGTAGGAGAGCTGGCATGCTAAATCTCAAAACCTACTCTTTTAAATATTAAACATCCAGGCTTTCTAAGAGTTCCCAGAGTTAGCATGATGTTAGCAAATGCATCTTATTGGCTTATTAATCCCTCCTTATGGTACTAAAGTGACACTAAGCACCAGGAGTCTCCAGGGTCCTTCAATCTTAATGGTCCTATGTAGATCCTCAGATCTCCGGATCTGCTCTGACTATATTCAGGACCTAACAGATCTTTTTATTTTCCCTCCACAGCACTCTGGCAGGCTATGTTTCCTGGCACTGGCGTTTTGAATAAGAAAAAATTGCTTCCAAGCACAGTGCTCTGAGGAAAAGACCACAACCTCTACTTTATTGTCTCTTCTTAACAACATTTACAATTTTTTTTTTTCTCCTGCTGTTGAGGGACAAAGAGCAAAGCAACTCTGCTAAGAACGTGACAGTTACAGTTCACATTCAACCTGCTGCCAACCTGTTTTCAGATATTAAAACCCTTTGGCTCATCCTGTCCACTCCCTACTATGTGTAGTTTACACTGGAAAAAGAAGGCTTCAAAGTGTGTCAAGAGTTAACACCTCAAGACAATCACCACTTGGCTCTTTGAGAGCTATCTGCCAGGAGGAGCCTCATAGCTTGATAGATACACTGCAATTTTTCATCTTTTCAGCCAGGGTGAATTTTGCTTTTTGACTATGGCTTTTGGATTTCCAAGAACAGAGAGTTGAAGCTTGTATCTACACAAGGCTACTAAAGCACTCTATTTTTCAGATGTTTCAAAGGTACTTTATTGGTTTAATTTTTAAATATCTTTACTTTCAAAAAGTAACAGGTTTCTATGAACTAGAAGTGCTTTATTCTAAAATTATATTCCTCCGTTTCCTAAAATCATAACACACAAAGACTATTTAAGGCCTACAGTGGTAATTCAGTACATCTAGCATCTGCACTTTTTATTTTCCGAAATAGCTTTTCTCATACTTGTTCTTTTAGGAAGCAGTGTTAATATATCATGATATTGTGGTTAAGTTGTGGGAAAGAAGGAGAGAGCTCAGAGAAACACATTTGTACAGTATGTCTATGTTCATTTAAAATTCTGTTAGTAACAAAATTATGTTAACCTCCCAAATCTATATTGGGTAAATTCTGAAAATCTATTCTTTAAGGACCCAAGAGTAAGATCCAAATCTAAAATTTTAGTATTCAGCTTACACACTGTTAGGCTACAATCTAAAGAAAATTAAAATTGGTAATTTAACCCAAAATACTACCATTATATGATTCAGTTTTAGATTAACTGCATGGTGTGTTCCTTATAAACTAAAGATCATATATATTAATTTTATATCTGAAAAATAGTTTAAGTGAATTATTATATTTTCCTATGTAGTAGGAATACAGTAATGGAAAGAAAACCAAGAATTGTGAAGTTCATTCATTACTAAGAAAGTATAAAACTTAACTTGCAATTAACTGATAACAAAGTCAAGATTTTTTTTTTTTTTTTTTAGTATTTATTGATCATTCTTGGGTGTTTCTCAGAGAGGGGGATTTGGCAGGGTCATAGGACAATAGTGGAGGGAAGGTCAGCAGATAAACATGTGAACAAGGGTCTCTGGTTTTCCTAGGCAGAGGACCCTGCGGCCTTCTGCAGTGTTTGTGTCCCTGGGTACTTGAGATTAGGGAGTGGTGATGACTCTTAAGGAGCATGCTGCCTTCAAGCATCTGTTTAACAAAGCACATCTTGCACTGCCCTTAATGCATTTAACCCTGAGTGGACACAGCACATGTTTCAGAGAGCATGGGGGAGGGTGGGGTTGGGAGTAAGCTTATAGATTAACAGCATCCCAAGGCAGAAGAATTTTTCTTAGTACAGAACAAAATGGAGTCTCCTATGTCTACTTCTTTCTACACAGGCACCATAACAATCTGATTTCTCTTTCTTTTCCCCACATTTCCCCCTTTTTCTATTCGACAAAACCGCCATCGTCATCATGGCCCGTTCTCAATGAGCCTTTGGGTACACCTCCCAGACGGGGTGGCGGCCGGGCAGAGGGGCTCCTCACTTCCCAGATGGGGCGGCCGTGCAGAGGCGCCCCCAACCTCCCTCCCGGAAGGAGTGGCTGCCAGGGCAGGGGCTGCCCCCCACCTCCCTCCCAGGTGGGGTGGCTGGCCGGGCAGGGGCTGCCCCCCACCTCCCTCAAAGTCAAGATTAAACTACTTTTCAACTTTTCAATAATTATCTAAGCAGCATATGAAAAGGGAGAAACAAATTGTGCAAGATTTTGCTATTCTTTCTTACTTCTAACAAGTCACATCCATTAATATACCTATGTCTCAAGATAAACAAGGATAGGTTTTTATTTTAATATTTTACATTAATATTTTTTCTAGGCCTCCCATTGATATAAAAAATAGAATTTTATCTGAAAAAAGTAACAATTATTCTTTCAATAATACAAAATTCAAGTTTTTTCTATAAGTAAACTTTATGTATGATAGTACTAATTATTGTTAGCATCTTTAATAAAAATAGATGTTTAGTTAAAAATAAAGGATGATAAATAATCTAGCAATAAGCTATATCTTTATGACAGCTGGACATTGAGAGGTTAATTTTTATTACAAATTTATAGACATGTCTACTAATAGTTTTGGGTAAGCTCAAGCAACTAAACAATTTACTAAAGACTATATTGAGCAATTCTTATGTCATTTATATTTTATTTATGAAGAGGAATATAAAAAATGAAAGACCTCCAACAGCACATAAAAGTAATGCTGATATGAAACTAAATGTCAGGCAAAAGGCATGAAAATGTACGAGCCACAAAGACATTAAACATAAAACATTTAACAGAACTTTTATATAATTGACATCATTGAAAAGTCGTTTATTATAATATTGTATGCAAAATTTTTAGAATTCATCTAACCTTTAATTTTAAAATGTCAAATATTATTACTTTATCAACATGAATTTTAGCTTCTTTTCCCATTTCTTTTTTTTTGTTTCTGTAATGCCCCCTCTATTTTTAAATTTATATATGTTTTCCTCCCTTCAGCCTTTCTCATTTCATTTTTACCTTTCTATTCTTACAAGTTTCACTATTGATATCTAAGGCATCCATTTTAAAATAATAAAATAACTGACCATAAAAAGTTCATTTCATTCTTTCCTATGTGTTGAGAATGATATATTTTAAACTATAAAGAACCAGTGGATGTTTTCTTAGAAATGACTGTCAAAACAAAGACTATGTTTTCCTCTATCATTCCAAATAAATCAGATCTTCAGTTTTCAAACTGATAGTAAAGCTTGACTTATCCTTAACCTGCTGTTTTGGAGTCATAGTCTCTGACACTCTATGAAAAACGAAAGACTCTTTTCCCTAATGCTTTCACAAATACTCCCTTCAGCTATTGCAACTGGTGAGACTTTCCATTCCAATCATCCTTTACAATTATAACCTGTCTATTACCCCCAAATAAAATATCTATATCTTCTGAGATGGAGTCTCACTCTGTCACCAGGCTGGAGTGCAGTGGCACGATCTCTGCTTATTGCAACCTCTGCCTCCTGGGTTCAAGTGATTCTCCTGCCTCAGTCTCCCGAGTAGCTGGGACTACAGGCGCATGCCACCAAGTCCAGCTAATTTTTGTATTTTTAGTAGAGACAGGGTTTCACCATGCTGGCCAGGATGGTCTTGATCTCTTGACCTCATGATCTGCTTGGCCTCCCAAAGTGCTGGGATTACAGGCATGAGCCACCACACCTGGCAAAAATATCTATATCTTAACCACATGTCTTAGGAACCAAAATGTATCTGTTGTCTTCTCTCTCTTTCCTTATTTTTATTTTTTATAATCCTGTAAAGGGTTTAAAAATAAAGTTACTCAGGTCTCTTTGTTTCCTGAGTAATTTATAACACTTGAGAGCCCCCATAATGGAAATAACTTGGTTTCTGCAGAAAAAAGGAGCATAATCTTTAAGGATGAAGAAAACAAAAATTATGATAACAATGAAAATAGGGACATGCACTGCAACACAAGTTATAAGCAGTAATGACCTTAACTAGTTTCACTATGGTAAAGAGTATAGTATTAACAGGAAAAACAGCACACCATTATTTAGCACTCCATGCCCTCTATGTATATTAAGTAAGTTAACATCAGAACGACACCATGAAGTTACTATTAAGAGAGAGAGTTGAAGTAACTTGCCCTCAATCATGCAAGTTTCGAAGCCAAGGCCGTGTGGTTATGGAATCTGTGTTCTTAACCACTCTGCCATAATGACAGGAAGGAATCCCATGAAGGCAAATTGGGAATTCCACCAAAATAAAATACACAGGAGAACATAACTCAACTTCCCCAAAATCAAGCCCTAACAAAATTTTGTAGTATGACCTTTTCCCATAGGCTCCATCAGTGTATAGCGCCCTTGGAGTCTTTTGGAGAAAAAGTAGGGAGAAGCTATGAACTCACACATTCATACAAACATACAGTCTCTATACTCTGTCCTCACGTAATGCTAGTAGTTCCCCCAAACACATTTTGCATCCAACCACATGGCTACCAGCTGCCTATGTTTGTGATTTTTAATTACCTTTAAATTTTTTCTCAATTGACTTTTTCATTTTGGTTCCACCTCCAAGAATTATATCTTATTCATATTTGTATTGCCTGTAGTTTTATGATAATTCTTTGACCACAGAAATGTTTGACTAAATGCGTAACTTTGAAAAACCCCAAATAACTCAATAATTTCCTCACATTTATATCTATTCTCTTTTAGGAATACATATATACCTTAAGAGAAATCATTTAATTTAAATGTGATGGTTCTTAAGCAGATTGATAGTGAGGCATTTATATGCTGAGGTGTCTTATGCAGACTGTAATTAAGGCATGAATAACTTACAAAGAAGGAATTCTTATAGCCCTGAGTACCAAGAAATTAAACACTTTGTTGGAGAGACCATACGGAGAGGCCCTGAGACCACGAGGAGAAGAAGCAGAGCTAGACACCCAAACTAAAGTTCCAGGCATATGAATGAAGCTATCTCGACCCTTTAGACCCAACTTGCCGGCAGCTGATCGCTACCAAGTGACAAGCAGTCAATGCCATGTGGAGCAAAAAAATAGGCCAGCTGAGACCTGCCTGTATTCCTGATCAAATAATGAGACATAATTAAATGACTGCTGTCAAAGCCACAAAATTTGGGGGGTAGCTTTTTACTCAGCACTAAATAACCAGAATACCACTCAAGCTATTTTTTCCAAAACACAAACCTGATCACATCACTTGACTGCTTAAAATCCTATTCCGCACCAACATAAAAGTGAAGATTCCTTTCCAAAGCATATGAGACCTTCATGTCCTGGCCTACACTTCCATTCTGATCCTTCCCACTACTCCCTGACTTCAAGCTTCTTCTCGGCATACACAGTGCATGTTCTTCCTCAGCCTGATTTGCCCTCAGGTTCAGTTCTTATAGTTAATTTGTTGAGTTATCTTTTATCTTTGAAGCTTAGCGCTGTATCTGGAACCTGGTAGTTGCTCAATAAATAATAGTCTCAAAATAGGTATAGCATCTTAAAGAAAGTATAAAATTTTGGGTCAGATAATTATCATTTTACCAGCAACAAGTTTGGTGGTAGGTATTTTAACTCATTCAGCCTTCAGAATAGGATAGTAATACCTCATCTATATACTTCTGAAAATTAATTGATGAATAAAGTTAAATATTAAATTAAAGGCATTTGATAAACTGTAAAACCCTATGTAACTATTAGTTTTAATTATAAAATAATTATAAACTATTAGGAGTCAAGACAGCTAGGTTTGAATTCTGCATCCACAATTACTAGCTATGAACTCCAGAAAAAGTCACTGTTCTTCATAGGTAAAACTAGATTTTTTTTTGGTGAAAACTAAATGAAATCATTTTATAAATGTGTGGTTTAAGTACTAGTTATTAATATTTTATTATTGCTGAAAGGTCACAACTGATGAATAAAAATTGGTTAACGTTAATTAAATGAATCATTCTTTCACATGTATGCACACGCCCAGACACCCCAAATTCTGAACACTGCAGATGTAGGGAGATCAATATGCATCATGAGTGCTTGAATTTCTCCAGTCTCTGAAAAAGAAAACAAAGACTGGAATGAGAGGATGAACTTCCAGGCTGTGTGTCAGATGTGAAGGTTGTTGCCGGGGGAATAGGGGACAAGAGATGAGAAGGAAGAAAGAAGGAAGCAGCCTCTGGAGGGTGGTTCCTGGAAAATCCATCCTAGAATTCACCAACATCAAGTTCCTTAAACACATTATAAAGTTGTTATTTACATATGCCTTTCAGAACTGGTGTTTCTTATGTGGACAACACAGAGTTAAAAACTAAACCAGGTCCTGTATCTTACATCTCAATGGGGATAATGTGAAGAGATCTATGTGAGAAGATTAATCCAACTCTCCTCCTGTACATAATACATTTTGAAAGGAATCTATCCAGAAAAATCCATTTAGCTATGCCCAGAACAATAAACACTGACTGTGTAGAGATTGAAGTGCCTCAGTCCATCTGCTGATAATATTTATTGCTTTTTGGCACCTTCTACATATTTACCAAGCCTATGTAAAAGAAAGCTATGTTTATTTTTAGGACAAAAACAGATGCTGTTCCAGCAGGTAATAATTTAATTAAATAGCTCCTAAAGCATGAACAAATTGTTCCAAAAAAAGAAAATATTTTTAGTTATTCTTTAAAAATAGGGAGGGAAAGAAAAAACTAAATCACGTTTGACTTTCGTTAATGCAATAAAGTTAGGTTTTACTAAATCTCCTGTTCTTAAAAAATAAAGTGCTTCTCCCTGTCTGCCTTCCTCCTATATTGGAATCAAAATTGCCATAAGTAAAACTGATATTGTTTACCCAGCATAATTTATCACCTCTAAGAATTAATTTCAAGTTAAACGTATTTTGATAAAGTTGAATTCATATATTCTTAGAAAATATCCCATTTTATGATAGTCAAATTAGTTGCATAATGCACTTTATGAACAAAATAAGATAGAAATAATAAACTGCATATTTATAATAAACTTCAGACTCTAATAACCAAAACCAGTCTTCCATTCCACTTGAATCCACAAGACCCTTTTAAAGCCCCTGTTATACATAGATTAAAGATGTCATTATTAGCAGAAAACAATAACAGTTTTGCATTGTAATTTACTAAAGATTGTGCACTGGGTGTAAGACAGAAATGGGTATGAATCCCCAAATTGCCACTGATAGTATGACTTTAGGCCAGAAATTGATGCCTTGAAGATTCCGTCACTTATTGTGTTTTCATAAACACACACACACACACACACACACACACACATACACATACACACACAGAGGGAAAGAGAGAGAGAGAATGACAGTGGTTATAGGGCACTGTGAGACTTCAGTGGAAAAATTTCAATCACTTAGCACAGCTCTTAAGACAGAGTATGTGTTCCACAAATGGCTCCCAATCATCATTGCCTTTAAGATTATTAAGCAATAACAATATGCGTACAATATTAGAGTCATGAAAATATAAACAAAAAATGTATAATAAATGGTTCCAAGTAAATTACAATCTATCAGTAAAGAAAAAACTAACTATATGTACACTTTACCAGTTCGGAAGTAAATTGTGGGGTCTGTCGTTAAGAAATCAGAAATGGTTAGGTTAAAGAGGGCTTCAACAAGAACCAATGCTGTGCTTTTTAAAATGGATAAGCCATAAATAAAGAGATGATAAAGATGAGCTGGTGGGAATATGCATTGATATGTAGGAGTCAGTGAAGAGATCTCCCTTAATGGGGAAAAAGGTACATATTAGAGGCCAGTAGGAAAGAAATTTAGATTGGTAGGATAAGAAGGGGGTCTTCATATGTCATTCCAGATTCTTCCAGGATAAAGACACCATGACATTTGAGTTTCACAAAATAATATAAATCAAGGAGAAGCTGGTATTAAAGACATTATTACAGTGAGGCAGGATAACTGGATTACCCCAGAAAGATATACAGATAGATACCAGTGAACATCAAAATCATTTATACTAAACGCTGATGAATTAGTACTCAAAGTGTATACACTTGGCTTAATCATTTTATGATCATTTATAATTACACTGTGTTATATTTATCACATTATATTTGATAACATAATTACACTTATATAAATTTTGTCTTGTTTTGCTTCAGATAATGATGACAGCAATGCATTTTCTACATTCATATCCTCAATCATATGTTTCTGAATGCTTACTGGAAAACTGGTTTAAAAGAAAGGTGACTAGTTATTGGTCTTGCTCTGACAGCCGTGGAAACCATTTGCTGATGGTCAGTGTCCCATTTACAATCTATAGCAGTGAACCCTTGGGGAAGAGCTGAGGGATAGAGGGATATGAAATATGCTCCAGGCTCTTCTATTGCCCTTACATACTTAATATCCAGTCCTGAATGATTCAACACTACTGACACTAACTCCAAAGAGATCTTTATAAAGGCAAAATTCAATCTTATATTTTTCTCTTTAAAATTACACAACTTAGTTAAGTGGTTTTATGAATCTAAATTGTTTTAAATTCTAATGACAGGAGTTAGCAGATTTACTGCATAGAAGATATTTACTAGGCACTGGACCAAATTAGTCTTGGTTAAAAATCACTAAATATGGGATTTCCAAGGTATTGAATCCCATTTTGATTTGTTCTTTCCACACAGATAAGTAATGATACAAATGTTTCAGTGTGCAAAATGTTTAGGAAAACTAATATTCTCATTTCCTATAGCCAATAATGTGTAAGATTTCAATGCTTTGTATATAAAACTCATACTGCCAAGCAGCTGCAATTCTGCTTCGATAAGCTTATATTATGATATATGAGCAAATCTTGCTAACTCTGGGAGAGTAGATAATTCATAAAGACACATATTTTAGTTGTCTTATTGATACAGTAGACTCTCACCAACTTGGAAAATTCGGTTTAGAATTAAGGTAAAGTTGGAAACCTGAAAACTACTTTCATTGCATAATTTGCAGTTTAAGAATTTCAGAACTGAAAGCAGAAATAAGTTATGTTAACTAAGATATCCACAGAAATAACCTCTTAACAGTTATTCTAAAAATAGTCTATATTTCGCCGGGCACAGTGGCTCACGCCTGTAATCCCAGCATTTGGGAGGCTGAGGCGCGTGGATCACGAGGTCAGGAGATCGAGACCATCCTGGCTAACACGGTGAAATCCCGCCTCTACTAAAAATACAAAAAATTAGCCGGGCGCCGTGGCGGGCGCCTGTAGTCCCAGCTACTCGGGAGGCTGAGGCAGGAGAATGGCGTGAACCCGGGAGGCAGAGCTTGCAGTGAGCCGAGATCACTCCACTGCACTCTAGCCTGGGCGACAAAGACAGACTCCATCTCAAAAAAAAAAAAAAAAAAAAGTCTGTATTTCTAGAATATGTGAAATACCACCCTTAGAGTATGGCAATTCTTATATTTGCTAGGAATCAAAAATTAAAGACAGAAAGCTAAATTGAGGGCATATCAAGGGCATCCTGAATGATTTACATGAATAATAGTTTCAGTGTGTGTTTACGTACGTGTGTGTGCACGTGCAGTTAGCTCTCTTTTATGGTCTTTGCTCCTTCAGGGATCCTTCCTATTGAGTTTAAAAAAGAAGCTTGCATATTCCTTTTATTTTGATCCAGAAGATATGCACATAAATAGTCACTTTCCCTAGTCTATATCTTATTCCAAAAATTAAAAATCATTCTTTGATATGGAGTTGTTTATGTCAATATCTCAAATCTCCTGCTTTAGACCCAGATAGTTAGTAATTTGGATGCCTTTATCCAAAAACATGTTAGAAAAATGTTTCAAAATATATACTTAAGACCTAGCATACTTTTTCAACATTTCTTTCTCTTAAAACTTTATTGCAGAAAGCACAAGCAACAACAACAAAAAAGATGAATAAACTGGATTTCAACAAAAACACATTTGTGCTTCAGAGAACATAATCAAGAAAGTGAAAAGGCAACCCACCAATGGGAGAACACAGTTTCAAAACATATATCTAATAAAATATTTGAGTCCAGATTATCTAAAGAACTCTTGCAACTTGTTAATACAAAGACAATCCAATTTAAAAAATGACAAATGATCTGAAAATAAATTCCTCGAAAGAAGATATACAAATGGCTAATAAGCACATGGAAAGGAACTAAATAGCATTAATCATTAGGAAAACATAAGTAAAAACCACAAGAAAAAACCAATTCACACTCACTAAGGTAGTAATAACCAAAAAGACAGATGATAAGTGTTGGAAAGGATGTTAGAGAAATTAGAACCCCATACATTGCTGGTGGGAATGTATAATGGTGCAGCTGCTTTGGAAAATAGTCTGAGGTTTCCTCAAAAAGTTAAACATTGTGTTACTATATGATCCAATATTCTACTTCTAGGTATATACCCAAGAGAAATGAAAACATAACACAAACACTTGTACACAAATGTTTTAGAGCAGCATTAATCATAGTAGCCAAAAAGTTGAAACAACTGAAATATCCATAGACTGACGGAAGGATAAATAAAATGTGATACATCCATATATGGGAATATTATTCAGCAATAAAAATGAATTAAGTACTGATACATAGTAAAAAATGGATGAATCTCAAAAACATCTTCCTACGTGAAAGAAGTCAGTCACAAAAGACCATGTATTGGATACTTTTATTTACATTTAAGTCCAGAATAGGCAGATATAGAGACAGAAAGATTACTGGTTGCATGGGGCTGGGGCAGGAAAACTGGAGAAATTGGGGAGTGACGGTGTAACTGCTAATGAACGGGGACTTTATTTTTGGTGCGATGAAATGTTCTACAACTGATTGGATCATGGTGATGGTTTTGTAACTGAATAAATTAAAAACCATCAAATTGCACACTTCATATGAGTGAATTTTATGGTTTTTAATTTATATCTAAATAATTTTTAATATTATTACATACTCTTATTATTGCTGCGCTGCATTTTGCTACAACTTTCTTTCCTAAACGTAAGATAAAGCTCCTTCATTTGGCTGTGTGCAGTGGCTCAAGCCTGTAATCCCAGCAATATTTGGGAGGCCAATGCGGGCAGATCACTTGAGGTCGGGAGTTTGAGACCAGCCTGGGCAACATGGCAAAACTTCGTCTGTAATAAAAATACAAAAATTAACCAGACATGGTGGTGCATGCCTGTAATTCCACCTACTCAGGAGGCTGAGGCAGGGGAATTGCTTGAACCTGGGAGGCAGAGGTTGCAGTGATCAGAGATTATGCCTCTGCACACCAGCCTGGGTGACGGAGTGAGATTGTCACAAGAAAAAAAAAAAGAAAAGAACAAAACAAAACCGAACTCCTTCATTTGATCATTATTCTCATTATGAGTGTAGGTAGTCCATATAGGCTAGAGCAAAAATGGTGTACAGAGGTAAAACTATATATTCCAGTCTCACACAAGGAAACTTTCAGGTAGGGAAACGTTTTGCTTTCACTTCCTGTAGTCCATTGGTAAAGATTCCTTCCTTCTTTTTCCGTATACATGCATTTCCTAATAAAAGAACCATGCACACCCATAATGATTATATTTTTAAAAAAGTAAAACATTATATATAGGATATCAGAACCACAAGCAATTTTTTTAAAAGAGCAGCTGCCTCTATTAGTAAATATTCACATGCCATTTATAGTATATTTATAATATTACTATATAAATAGCATTGCCTTTATACTTCTGTTTAATAATGCTAATGGAATGGTAAATATATAAAAAAGCTCAAATTCATTACATTTTAAATATTTTAAATGCCTTTTTGACAGCTTTATGCATAAGAAACAAAGTTAGAAATATTTCTGCCTGTGATTTTTTTCTGATTTCCCATACATATTTTGAAACACAAGACTTTAAATTTAAATGCTGGCTAGCATACACGGAAAAAATACTGGGTGCTCCAGATGTTTTGTTTAACTTCATTGTGTACATTACTGTTGTTTTCCTTTCTGCTTTTCTTTTCCTTTCACAGACTAGAACGTCAAACAAAGCCACACTAAAGGCCACTTTGATGTAGAAACAGCCAAAATTCTAGGGTCTCTCCAATCGTTTTACACATTTAAAGCTTGAAATATTAAATAAGCTGAAATAAATGCTCATTTTTAAAATTTCCTAAAACACTTCAAATACTTCAGACTAGGCTTGTCATTTGAAAAAATACAGAAGAGCAGATCTGAATAAAATGCATTTAACTTCACAGTACATCTGCCATTTGAAAACATTTTTTTTCTATTGAACACAGCTTAATGAACCTTTAATTTACCTTTCATTCAGTATCCACTGAGGGTCGTTAAAAGACAAAGTCTAAGTCACTGCACTTAATTACAGTCATCATATGTTATTATGTATTATTATAGAACACCATATGCCAATTATCATGGGACTTTGATACTGAAAAACTACAAAACTGCACACACATATCACTTGTGCTGTAGAACTATATTTGAACAATATCTTTGCACATAAACAGTACCTTTAAAGTATTTGCATTTGAGAGTGTATGCTTTATAGATTTCAAAACTAAATATTTTATTTAGTATAATTGTGTCAATTGTTCCCTAATTATATCTAGATATTGGACTACATTCCAACTTACAACCAGAAACTCTAAAAGAAACAGAATTATCATTACATTTAGATATCAAAACACATTGAGATCAAACAATATTTTATACATTTGACTTTTAGAAAGATGAGGTAAGTAACAAGCCAAGATATGTCCAATATTTATTCATGAAATATTAGCAGGGTGGTCATTTTCCCAGTCCCACTGTTGATAGTCAATGAACTTCCCCTTTTCTTTGATGCCTTCTGTGTTTTTCTTACTTCTTAATGTTGTGTCCAGCGAGAAATAGTCTATATTACACACTGCTATCAGAGTTATCTTTTAAAATCGAGCATATCTGGTTTAGTCTCTGCCCCTTTTAAGAACTGTCTTTAGACACCTATTCTTCTCTAGAATAAAGTAAAAAAAAAAAAAAAAAAAAAAGCATGAAATACACGATTTGGCAGAAGCAAGACCCAACATGTCTTTCACATCTCATCTCATCTAATCTTTTCTTATGACATTTTTCATTTTCATTGTTTTGAGACAGTCCCTGTCACCTGTCACCTGGGATGGAGTGCAGTGGCACAATCTCAGCTCATTGCAACTTGCACCTCCAAGGTTCAATCTATTCTTGTGCCTCAGCTTCCCAAGTAGCTGGGATTACAGGCTTGCAGCACCACACCTGGCTAATTTTTGTATCTTTAGTAGAGACGGAATTTTGCCATGTTGCCCAGGCTGGTCTTGAACTCCTGGCCTCAAGTGATCCCCCTACCTCGGCCTCCTAAAGTACTGGGATTACGTGAACCACTCACTATGCCTGGCCTGTTATGACATATTTTATACACAGTAGTGAGCACCTGTGTACCTACTACCCAGCTAATCAATTTACCTTATTTTATATATTTTTAGACTTTTTTTTCTATTTTAATATCTGTGCATTCGTAGTTAGTTTTTACAGTTATCATAGTTCAGGTGTCAGTTGTGACACAATTTTACTTGTTTGTGCATGCATTAACTTGGTTATTATTCTGGGCCTGACTAGACAACTTTTGTCCCTCAGGTTTCAAGTTATTGAACCATTTAAGGATCATTTTAGGAAGAATGAGGAATCTTGTTTGTTGTTGAAAACCCTCCATTGATATCTTTTGGTAAGTTCAGGAAATGGTTAGTATCAAAACTTGCAGAATGGCCACCACTGGCTTGGAAGAAAGTCCCAGAGACTAAAATGGAACATTGTTTTAATGAACATTGCATCACTATTTTGTTAATAGCACAGAGGGTGACACTGCATGGAGAAATACAGGCATTAAAAAATTCTGAGTCAAAAAGATTTGAATGAGTCATTCTCTGAATGTAAAATGTTTTAGAAAGAGTTTAATTTACTTTGTATTTTCCTTTTTATATATAAACAAGACTGATATATAACAACATAATAAGCTTTGCATAAAGCAGACTAAAAGAGATCTTACAATAAGTATAAAATAAAAATTCTAAGTTTCTGTTTCTTAGAGATACACAAAATAATAGCATACGTTACAATTGTGTCTTAGGTTCGGTGACAGTTTGACAGCTTCACCACTTATATTTTGGACAAGTTGCTTAGCCACTCTGAAATTCAATTTTCTCATCTGAAAAATGGTGGTAATAATAAAACCCAGCTCATAGGGTTATTGCTAAGATTATAGGAGGTAGAACAGTGCTTGGCATATATTAGTGTTCAATAATGTTAACTGTCCCTGTCTCGTCCATTGTTTTATATGGAATTGCTTACGTATCTCTCTAACACCTATTTTATTTTTTCATAAATACTTTTGTCTTCTTCCACTTTTCTACTCTCTTCCTCCTCCTCCTTCTCCTTCTCTGCTCTTCGTCTCCTTACTCCTCCTTTTTCTCTTATTACGAAGAATACTTAATTAACATAATAGTAGAAAGAATAATATATCAACCATTCACCCCTGGTACTCATCCCTAGCACCACTGATCATCAGTCTACTCCCATGCACGTTCCTATCCACTCTCCCCTCAGACTGAAAAAAATAACAAAAACCCTCAGCCATATCATTTTATGCATAGTTATTTCAGTATGTAATTTTAAAAGATAAAGACTATTTTTAATATACCTATAGTATCATTATCCACCTAAAATAATTAACAGTAACTCCCTAATATAGTCAAGTATCTAGGGAATGTTCAAACCACAATTTTTTTTTTGAATAAATAATACTCGATGTACTCCAGTTGCAAAGACTGGAAAGTTAATGTATTTATTTCAAAAAAATTCAATAACAACAATTTAAATTATTGAATAAAAGGAGGAAATACAAAACAGTAGTACCCAGGATGCTAGATTTTCTTAACTTTAACGTCTTATATTTACCAGCTATTAAAAATTTGGCTTTGAGAATATTTTTGATAAATAAAGTAAATCTGGCCTAAAATAACTTACATATCACCAAATATATCCTCACGTTAATAGCTTTGATTAGCATTACGTTAGATTGCTATATCTGAGACATGTGACTCAAAAGTTAAACAAAGGTTAGTAATTATTCTAAAAAATCTAATCATACCTGCTTCATCTTGTTCTTTGATGCATTTTCTAGAAACATAATTTTTGGTAAATTCATTCATTAATTTAACAGCTACTGAGAACCTACTATGTGCTGCCAGTCACTTCTAGACATAGGGAGTAGAACAGTAAAAAAAAGCTAAAATCCCCACCCTTATGGAACTCACTTCTAGTAGAATGAGAGAAACAAAAAACAAACACACAGGAAAGTTTCATGTATACAGTGTGTGAGATGGTGCACGGAAAGAAAAACCCTGAATACATAGGAAATGGGGTGCAAATGGTAGGGGGGGGGGCTTGCAGTTTTCAATAAGTGGTGAAAGAAGTCCTAACTGAGGTTTTCTTTTTATGACGATCATTCCATTCGAATTACTGTCTTTTATAAGGAATACATCAAACTAATAATAAAATAATGAGTATTCAGCACCACAATAACCATTAGTTTCTACTCCATTCTTCTCTTGAGTAACACTGAACATAAACACCAAAATTCAGCTGTAGGTCAAAGGATGTTGCAAAGGATTTAGTTGACATAAAACTGTAGAACAGACTTGAAATACATTCTTCACAATACTTCAGAATAAATGAAAATATAATTCATGCCAGTAACAAGGTTAAAAAAATAACACTCGAACATTTTCACTTCAATTCAGACAAGTAATTGTATTAGTACAATGAGCCTAGGAACAAACCTCCTGTCTGATGTTCCAGGTAACCGTGGTAACCTCTCTTTGGAGCTATTGAATTACACTGTCTACATGACTACTTTCTATATAACTTACGATGATGATTTAGAAGAGAAATATAGAGCTGCTCTGTATTGCCACAACTGATCTCAAAGTTGTAAGATCACCACTTTTGCAATCACTTCTTTGTTAGAGGACCAAATAAAATTTTTTCAAGGCAACTCTAATAGCAAACAATATAAACTTTGATCCTGTTTAGCCCTTTCAGATATAAAACAAATCTGATATTAGCATTACAAAAAAATCACTAATCAAACAATGTCTCATTAGTAACTGAGGAGAGAAGGCAATTGTGGTATTCAATTTATACATTTGGCCTAAAAATTATTTAATGATTTTTTAAAACATCACTGAGTGCCAACAAATTTGTGGCAAGGCTGGCACTCTCTAAACAGTATGAATGGGCACAACACTTTAGGAAGACATACCAAAGTTCTTAAAATGTCTATATTTATAGTTCATTTCTAAAATCTAGCCTAAGAAATTAAAAGAAAATAGAACAAAATTGCATGCATACAAATTTTCATTGCAATTATTTATAAAAAAGCAGAGTGACTTTTTTGCCTATTTAAATATTTATTAACTTTTCCATTTTTCTTTTTTTTCTTTTATTGCTATACTTTAAGTTTTAGGGTACATGTGCACAATGTGCAGGTTTGTTACATATGTATACATGTGCCATGTTGGTGTGCTGCACCCATTAACTCGTCATTTAGCATTAGGTATATCTCCTAATGCTATCCCTCCCCCCTACCCCGACCCCGTTTTTCAATAATTAACCTAGGATATAGTTATACTCAGTAGAAAGAAAAGCAATTGGAGACCTCCTAATGATACATGTAACAATGAGAAGTCTAGTAGCAATATCTGTTCAAGATGGATAAGCCACCCTCCATTTTAAGTTGCAAAGGTAACTCATACAATGATATAGAATCAAGAGAGGGAATAAAATTCTTGCCAAACATTTTTAAAGTATGACTCTTTTCATTTTAGACATGGCTAGATAATTTTGCATGTCCTCAAATGTTCATATTCAAATATTTGGTGTCTAATTTTAAAAAGATAACTATAAAAATAACAACAACTAGCATTTATTGAGAATTTACATTATGACTTTAAATCTAAATAAAACCTTTTGAAAGTGGTTATTTAATGATCCCCATTTTCAGATAAAGAAACTAAGATTTTGAAAGGTTAGGTCACTTGCCTATGGCAGGATAAACATGTGAATTCAGGATACATGACTCCCCAGTTCCTAATCACAACACTAGCCTGTCCTTTTTTGTGTAAAGCTTGTAGAACTCTTCCAACAGTCCTGAATGGCAACTAACGTAAAGACTCCATGGCAAACTCTAGAGCTTATTTTGATGTTGTGGGTTTTACACTGTGACCATATTTTCTGAACCACAAAATGTACATATATTCTGACAAGTTCAAATATGCTTATAGGGAAAAAAGAATATGTGAAGTGGAAACAATCCTAGAAAAGACAGAATATATGACTGCCACACCATATAGTTAAAAACAGCAGTTGATATGAAAAAATACCAGAGAGTTAATACTGAAACTCTGGTGAGGACCAGACTTAAGAAGTCACTGGGGAATTAAATAACTAGTTATTTCATCTCTTTTCATGTTTTTCATTGCTCAAATTTGCTACAATTTTTTTTAATATCCTTTGTTTCTGCTTCTCTCATTTTTCTTCAAATGCTTTGCAATATCATTTCCTTCCAACAAATACCCTAAGCTGTTTTGATACCAGGCATTGGTGGCTGTGTCCATTTGGCTCAATAACATTCCCCAGTCAACTGATACAACCAATTAATTGGGGACGGTACACAATCTCACACACTAAACTTATCAAGCATGTCCAGCATGAGATAACATGTTTAAATATAATATTTTATACAGGAGTGTTACAAATGTGTTATTCTCTCCCAGAGGTATGTAAGGGTAATATGTGTGAATATATAAATAGATGAAAAACTGTATGCACACAACTGACATAACAAAAAGAGAAAAGAATGACTTCCATATTAACTTATAATTTAATAGAAGCAAATGGAGACAACTTTGTAAAGTAGCCTTTGAAAATCCAATGATAAGGTTATGTTTCCAAAAATTCGTGTAAAGGAATACATGACCTATAATAGCACATATTTAAAATACCTTAGCATAGTCAGAAATAAAAACAGAGCTGAAAAACATTCTTTATATTAAAACAAGTCAGACACGCTTTGTGGCATTAATTGGCATGTGTTATTTATTGACTGAGAACTTTAGGAGACACTTGCACTTACCTAGAAAGTGAGTCAGTGTTTGTGCTTGCCCCTGCAGTGCACTAACTGGCACTCAAGTGACCTAATTGGCTTCCTCCTAGCACTGTTGTAACATCAAGAGAAGCCAGCTAAGTCCTCAGTACAGGAAGGTCACCGTTCTTAGACACATTTTCAACCTACCAATAGAACATCTTGAATGACATCTATTTTATAACACTGAGATCGTATGTCTTAAAAAGGGTCTAGAGCAATAGGTCAACAAATTCACAAACACAGGAAAGCACAGTTACTGCAAAAATTATTCACTCACATACAAAATATATGTTATACTATTAATATATTTACTATGTACTTTTATTTTTCAAATAAATATTAGTGATGGATTAATAAATATGTATTTACTTTAATATGGTACTGAATTCATCCAAAGCAATTCATTCAAAGTAATTCACCATGCTTTCTCAATCAACAAACATTAAAAAGTCAACTAAAATAATATGTCTATTAAAAAGTATCTGCATATTTGACATGTTGGGATTCACTGTACCATAGCATAATTTTCCTTTGATAGGTAGTGACTCATTCAAACACCTTAGGCAAACAGAATGTGCAACACTTTAGTAATTATAATAAGGTTATCAATTTTTAAAAGCCAGCCACTTTACTTCATCAATGAGCTGAAGCAACACTAGAAGATTAGGAAGGCTTATCAGTTCAAGACACTTTGAGACAAGTCCAGCAGTTATACAATTAAGTTTTAATGATGTCTACATCATCTAGGAGATTCTCATTATATGCAATAAAAGCTAACCTAATAGTGTCTTAAAATTCCTTATTTCACCGAATCACCACAAGGTCTAATAATTCTATGTTCGAATCCTAAAAATAAATATTTATACTTTTGCAGAGAATTACATAAAATGTCTAAGACAATATATTGAAAACTGATAGATTTAAGATTTTTTATTGTAATTTTTATTTTTATTTATTTATTTTTATTTTATTGTATTATTATTAAACTTTAAGTTTTAGGGTACACGTGCACAATGTGCAGGTTTGTTACATATGTATACATGTGCCATGTTGGTGTGCTGCACCCATTAACTCGTCATTTAGCATTAGGTATATCTCCTAAAGCTATCCCTCCCCCCTCCCCCTACCCCACAACAGTCCCCAGAGTGTGATGTTCCCCTTCCTGTGTCCATGTGTTCTCATTGTTCAGTTCCCACCTATGAGTGAGAATATGCGGTGTTTGGATTTTTGTTCTTGTGATAGTTTACTGAGAATGATGATTTCCAATTTCATCCATGTCCCTACAAAGGACATGAACTCATCATTTTTTATGGCTGCATAGTATTCCATGGTGTATATGTGCCACATTTTCTTAATCCAGTCTATCATTGTTGGACATTTGGGTTGGTTCCAAGTCTTTGCTATTGTGAATAGTGCCACAATAAACATACATGTGCATGTGTCTTTATAGCAGTATGATTTATAGTCCTTTGGGTATATACCCAGTAATGGGATGGCTGGGTCAAATGGTATTTCTAGTTCTAGATCCCTGAGGAATCACCATACTGACTTCCACAGTGGTTGAACTAGTTTACAGTCCCACCAACACTGTAAAAGTGTTCCTATCTCTCCACACCCTCTCCAGCACCTGTTGTTTCCTGACTTTTTAATGATCGCCATTCTAACTGGTGTGACATGCTATCTCATTGTGGTTTTGATTTGCATTTCTCTGATGGCCAGTGATGGTGAGCATTTTTTCAGTGTATTTTGGCTGCATAAATGTCTTCTTTTGAGAAGTGTCTGTTCATGTCCTTTGCCCACTTTTTGATGGGGTTGTTTGTTTTTTTCTTATAAATTTGTTTGAGTTCATTGTAGATTCTGGATATTAGCCCTTTGTCAGATGAGTAGGTTGCAAAAATTTTCTCCCATTTTGTAGGTTGCCTGTTCACTCTGATGGTGGTTTATTTTGCTGTGCAGAAGCTCTTTAGTTGAATTAGATCCCATTTGTCAATATTGGCTTTTGTTGCCATTGCTTTTGGTGTTTTAGACATGAAGTCCTTGCCCATGCCTATGTCCTGAATGGTAATGCCTAGGTTTTCTTCTAGGGTTTTTATGGTTTTAGGTCTAACGTTTAAGTCTTTAATCCATCTTGAATTAATTTTTGTTAAAATACAGTTTTTGGAAGTCTCTCCTCCCCCAAACAATTAAAACATAAGTGGCATATGGGGAATTTAACCAACATATAATTGCTGGCAATTTTCTTAATGGTTGATCTATTTTAGAGGAACCCATGCTCCCAATTGAGTTTTCCATGGAAGATACCAAGTGCATACTTTTTCAAAGGTATTCTGATTGCAAATGTTGCATCCCAGATGGTTATTTATTGAGTTAAAATATAATTCGACCAATGTTTACAAACCAATAAATTATAAATCTTATCTGCAGGACTATTTTCTTCAAAAGCTTTCATTTTCATTTTCACTACCAGAGTTTGCTGTCTTTGATGCTAAATTTTTCACTTTATTCCCAAGTGAACTTGATAGCAAGAACTAAGTTAAACTTTGCACTCATCCTCAGTCACAGAGAACCCCAAGAGACGTCCTCCCAAGTTTGCGAGAGACAACACTGAATGGAAGAATCTCCTTATCTCTCCAAATCTTCACAAATGCCTTTCTTTTGAGGTGGTCTATCACAACATTCAATGTTTTGTTTTGTTTTCAATTCTCTTGAGTCTTTGAATATTATTCATATACTTTAGAAAGTTCTGAAATTTCTTCTCTCATATTACCCTTTATTTCTATAACTTTTAAATTATTTCAAATGATGTCCATCTATAACTTTTAAAAATCATCCATTGCTGTGAGGAGTAAGAAGTGTAAAAACTCATTTTTTATTCTATTGTTTTACAGGCTCAACTTTTCTTTTAGATTCAGGGGTACATGTGCAGGTTTGTTACATAGGTATATTGCACGAAGCTAAGGATTTCAGGTTCAAAAGATCCCAACATCCAGGTAGTGAACACAGTACCCAAAAGGTAGTTTTTCAGCCTTTGTCCCACCTCCCTTTCCCCCGACTGTAATAGTTCCTAGTGTCTCTCATTCCCATCTTTATTTCCAGGAGTACCTAATGTTTAGCTCCCACCTACAAATGAGAACATGTGGTATATGGTTTTCTATTCCTACGTTAATTCACTTAGGATTATGACCTCCAGCTCCATTCATGTTGTTTCAAAGACTTCATTTCATTCTTTTTTTAGCTGCATTGTATTTCATGGTGTATATGTACCACATTTTCTTTATCCTATCTACCATTGATAGGCACATGGGTGGATTCCATGTCTTTGCTATTTTGAATGGTGCTGTGATGAACATACAAGTGGCTGCGTCTTTTTGGTATAATAAATTACTTTCTTTTGGATATATACCTAGTAGGGATTGCTGGGTCAAACGGTAGTTCTGCTTTTAGTTCTTTGAGGCATCTCCAGACCGCTTTCCACAGTAACTAAGCTAATTTACATTCCCACCAACAGTGTATAAGCATTCCTTTTTCTCTGCAGCCCTACAGCATCTGTTATTTTCTGTCTTTTTAATAATAACCATTCTGACTAGTGTGAGATGGTATCTTATTGTGGTTTTATTTTACATTTCTCTGATAATCAGTGATGTTGAGCATTGTTTTCATACGTTTGTTGGCCACTGATATGTCTTGTTTTGAGAAGTGTCTGTGTCCTTTGCCCACCTTTTAATGTCTGTTGTTGTTGTTTGCTTGTTGAGTTGTTTAAGTTTCTTATGAAATCTAGATATTAGTCCTGGGTTGGATGCATAGTTTGCAAATACATTCTCCCATTCTGTAGGCTGCGGGATTACTCTGTTGATAGCTTCTTTTGCGGTGCCAAAGCTCTTCAGTTTAATTAGGTCCCACTAGTCAATTTTTGTTTTTGTTGTAATCGCTTTTGAGAACTTAGTCATAAATTCTTTCCCAAGGCCCACGTCCAGAATGGTGTCTCCTATGTTTTCTTCTAGGATTTTTACAGTTTGAGGTCTTACATTTAAATCTTTAAGAGAGCATTTTACAAGGTAAGAAAACTCAGCATATTTCTATCTTGATCAAAAATAGGAATCCACAACCTTCTTTTAGCAAACTGAGGATTCAGTATTGAGTTCTTAGGCAATTAACTTTAAAAATCAAAGGGAAATAATTAGATAGGCCTTGACATTTACAAAGATTTACAGGATGCCTCCAAATTTCCTTTTAATTTATGGATTCTTGGTTAAATGACAACATGGGTATCAGGAAAGCTGTTGTCTCTGTTGTGGGCAAACACTAGATTGCCTACATGTGTGTTCACAAGCGACATCTCACCTGTTTTTGGATTATTGTAGCCAGACACTGAAAAGCCTGACAAGGTCTTTGATAGGGGCAAGGATAAAGGATAATCTAGAGTGGATACACTTCCTTCCTGTCAGATTAAACTCTAAATGCAAGAATTTTTTTTAAACAAGAATTTATTAACAACATCTTCCAGGAAAAGCATCCAAACTAACCAAGAAACAATCCCACCTCACCATAAGCCATTCAGGGTAAAAGAGCAGTTGTACAACAGCCACAAGGGTTTTCCCTCTTTTCCAGTTACAAGCACTTTTGGTTGTTTCTGCTGCTGAAAAAGCAGGTACTGAGCATCTACTTTGTGGCAGTCTCAGTGCAAGGTGCTGGATAGAGCACTGAAGAGACAGTCCCTGCCCTCATGGAACTTCTGGTTTGGTGTACAATTTAGATAAGCAACTACAAATAGCACTACATGATCGTGATATGGAGGCCCAGGAGCACTCAAGAAAGCTGCCTAACCCAGGCTTGGAGGGTTAGGAAAGTCTCCTCAGAGAAGGTGACAGGTAATCTAACTACTTCTGTCCTCATAGTGCATGCAATGTCATTTTCTGTTTGTGGTTACTATAACTCGTGTCTTTCCCTGAAATGTGGATCTGTCTCATCAACCTCTCCTTTCACACACCTAGTTCTGGAGAGTGGTGGAATGGTCACCCTGTTTCAGTGATTGCAGAGTGGCTACATTTCAGGATTTCCACTTGTTCTCTGCAGTGCAGTGAATACAGACACTGAAGGGGCTAACTGGTTGAATCTCAAAGTGCATTCGGTTACACTGTTCCCGTTATACATCCTTTCACTCGTATCTGGAGCTTGATGGCAACATTAAGACCAAATACCGTTATGTGAGAGGGTCTCTGACCTTCTTGATTCAATTCTCTATATCTCTGTTGCTCACAGCTATATGGAAACTTACATAACTAAATTCAGAATCAGCTTTCAATTCACTCTACATTATTGATAAAAGGGCTAGGTTTTTCTCTGGTTCAGTGAACACGGTTTATAACAGTGCAGTTTCCTGAATGTGCTTTTAAAGCTCATAGTGACTTCTGACGCTCTTTTTTTTCTCCATGACCTTTGACAAGGATTGCAGCCAGCTGCAGTGGAAGAGCTTACCATATGTTGAAAACTGTATTGTGACACCTGCTCTTACATTCCTTGTTTCAAACATAAATGTGTCTAAAATGACTTGAATTACACAGGCTTGCTTCTCTTCACTGGTGACAGAGATGGGACTGGTAGGACATCCTCCATTTAAACTGGGATTACTATACCTTGTATGTCTTTTGACATGGTTTAACAAGATCATTAAATCTGGTCATAGCTATCTAATAATTTAAACACTATCCCCTTGCAAATTCTATGTAGAATCAGCTCACTTTGTTTTTTGACTCCGAAAGAATCTAATAATAGGCATTAACAGTTTTAGAGCAAGATTACAAAGCTCTGCAGCATACTAAAATGAATATTATTTGTTTTCCCAGTGATTTATAGTAAGACTTCAGCAAGGGAGTCCCGATGACAATAGAAGCACTAGGTTGTTAAGCGTCTCCTAAATGTGGGTCCATCAAGCAGCACAGTGCCCAGGTAAGTAAATTACATAAGGTCTCAATAGTAATGTCTCGCCCAGGATTCAAATTCAGCTCTGACATCAAAGTCACTTGAATTTCCAGGTCTCCTAGCTGCCTTCATAGTGACTATTCCTTCTTTTTAAATGTTGGTTAGAAGATTTGTAATTTTTTTCTCACTTTTTACTCGATATATTATTAATATATTTAATTGTCAAAAATGAATTTTTAAATCAATAAGTGATTAGATGAAGTACCTTTCAAACTATGCATTATTTAATCATATCTTAAGGTAACTTAAAGCCAAGCCAGTTTAGTTGGAGTTTTGATGAAAACCAAGCCAATTTTGTTGGAGTTTTACAAACAGCTCCACCGGGAAGGATTTCTATGCAGAGAGTTTTCATTGGCGCCTCCAGATCAGCTCCACCCTTCTTCAGGCTGCTTTGTTCCCAGAGAAGCTAACAAGTATGAGCTACATGAGTAAGATCACTTCCACTCTGGCTGCTAGTTGGATTTGGCCAATGAGGGGCAAGAGCTGGAGATCACTGGTCAGGAGGAGAGTGAGGTCAGAGTGTTTGTTTCCCAAGCTTCCTCCCTGATAAGTCACAGAAAGCTGACCCTGTCCCTGACTCGAGGCCACGGCTACTCCAGTGATGTCTTCTACCTAACTCTCTCCTTTCAGACTGTTTCATCCGCCCCTTGCCCTTTAGGGAGAGGGCAGTTAAGGCGCCCTGGATGCCAGCCCTGAGGCACTTTGCCTAAAATTGCCTACATCTTTACTCAACTTGAGTATATGATCTGTTTCCTCACTGATACAATCCCAAATAAGTAACATATCCTGGACTTGGAACTTAGAGAAATGAGCATCATCACTTGATTTCTTAAGAAACTACATTGTTTGAACCTGTTGTCTTGGTGGTTTTGTTGTCGTTTTTTTTTTTTTTTTTTTTCTTCTTTTCCCCAAGAGTAAACTATTTTCTTCATGGCAAATCTCTATCCTAACCCCAACAATACCACCATCTTCACAATCCAACTCCATAAACTGATTTGCTTTTGATTGCTGCCTCCAAAGAGAGTCTATGTAAGATCTAGACAACGACAGGTTGAAGAGAACTGGAATAAATTCCTGGGATGAACCTGGTTCCTGCGTATACAGGATTTCTGAACTTCACATTGTTTTACCCATCACGGAATTTTGACTATTAAGTGACAGCTGAATTATTGCAATGTCACAGAGTAACTCAGCAGGATTTAGGATTATGAAAACATTTGTATCACTTATTAGTTAAATAGTATTTAAAAATTAAACAACTGATTTGACAAATACGAATGTAGTTGCCTAATATAGATAATTTTTAAGCGTTATTTTAAACTGCTAAAAAGCTTGAGGAACAAATCCTTCCAAAAACAGACTGGGCCGGGTGCAATGGTTCATGCCTGTAATCTCAGCACTTTAGGAGGCAGAGGCAGGAGCATTGGTTTAGCCCAAGAGTTTGAGACTAGCCTGGGCAATGTAGGGAGATCCATCTCTATAAAAAATAAAAGTAAAAAAAATAGTGGGGACATAGTGGCACATTCCTGTGGCCTCAACTACTGGGGAGGCTAAGGCAAGAGGACTGCTTGGGCTCAGAAGGTGGAGGCTGCAGTGAGCTGTGATGACAACACTGCATTCCAGCCTGGGTGACAGAACAAGACCCTGTCTCAAAAGCAGTAAAATAAATATAAACAGGCTGTTTATATTTATTTTACTCTGCCTCCTAAAGTGCTGAGATTACAGGCATGAACCATTGCACCTGGACCAGTCTATGTTTCGAAGGATTTGTTCCTCAAGCTTTTTAGCAGTTTAAAATAATGCTTAAAAATTACCTATATTAAGCAACTACATACATATTTATCAAATCAATTGTTTAATTTTTAAATACTATTTAACTAACAAGTGATAAAAATGTTTTCATAATCCTAAATCCTGCCGAGTTACTCTGTGACATTGCAATAATTCAGCTGTCACTTAAAGGTAAACAGACTGTTTACCTTTGCATTATAATTATTTTGTCTCCTTTTCCTGAACTTTTACCTACTAGTTGACTTTCTCAAAACCGTATACTTACATTGTTTTCACAAACAAAAAACATAGCCAGCTCCATTTTATAAAAATATGTGTAGAAAAAATATGTTAAGTATGAAATACATTATTATCACAGTGTTTAAAAGTAAAAAGTTTATTTAGTAAATAAACCAAAGTTTCTTTGGTTCTTTCTCCAGAGATATATTTATAAGTGAAATAGGAAGGGGAGTTTAATATATTGAAATCCAAGTATGATTTCCCTTGCAGCCTATGAGCACTTTCATCTTTCTCTTGAAAAGAGAGTCTGTGAGTGCTTGCTAAATACAATTAGGGTTTGTTTTCTTTCTGCATGTCTTTGGGTTTTCACAAACTGAAACAGATTAAAACATATATATGATAGTTAAATAGTTCTTGCTAAATGATTGGTTAAGATTAAGTTTATAAAATCAAATGAAAAAATTAGCCCCGTTATAGAGACAAATGGATCAATAGCATTTCCTTGCCCTAAGTAATGTAAGTGCATTTATAGTTCTATGATAGTAGTAATTCCCAACCACCACTTTGGAAGAAATAGCTGGGCATTTCAAATGTCATTCACAGTTGGAAACACACACACACACACACACACACACACACAGCCAAACTTCCAGCCCTACAAACAGGATGGAGAGGCACTGATAACAATCATTATTACAAGTTAAGTGGTGTCACAAGCCCAAGTTCAAATTTATCTTCCCAGCATCTAGCAAAGAACTAGCTGAGCCAACAATCTCCAAAAATAAGATTGCCATACAATGAGCAAAATATCAAGGCCTGTGACCTTGAGTTTCTTTCTCTATCAATAATCCTGTCAGGATGGCAAAAGTACATTGTTTAACTAAAACAAGCTCCTGCAGTTTTCCTTCAAGATTAAGCTGCTGTCTCTATTACCTCACCCAAATAGTAATGCTAAATTAGAAAAGATTCAAAGCAGTAGACATTTATCCTCTCTTCATTCAAAGTTAACACAACACCATCTCTTTCCACTGTTCTGACAGTAATTAAATGGGTTTTGTTCATGTTAAATAGAAGAAAATAAAGACTCCTTTCCCCCTTTTCTTTCTTAAACTTACCAAGAAACTTCTGGGCTTCCCTTGCACCTGTGATCCAGCTTTTCTGCTACCATAATGTATGAGTTCCAGTTGTGGTTAAGTCCCATCCGTTTGAATCCAGTTGAAGACTTCTATATTTACCCAAGTGCATCTATGTATCTCCTTTAATGCAAGACTTTCCTTAGTACAACTTAGAATGGCTAATACAGGCAAAATTACATAGGCACAAGCTCATGGATTTACTACAACATATAATTTTTTGGTGTATAAAACTATATATATATATATATATATGTTTGTGCAAGTGAGCAGGTGAAACTAAATAACTGATTTTATTCCTTATATTTGGAAAATGAATGGAAGAGAAATAATCTATGTTTCCTAAGACTGAGCAAATTTAGATATTTTTGATTCAAATTTGGACACTGCTATATCCTTCTTTCCACTTACTTTCTCCCTCCCCATCCATGGAACAATCTAGAGTACTTGGTTTCTTTTGCCATCACTTTAGCCAGCCCTAGCAGAAGACTATGAAGTTGTGCAATTGAAATGTCTATGAATGAAGACTTTAAACAGGAAAACATCCAGCACATGTAACAGCAACAGATGTAATAGAATATTTTCATATAAAATTCCAGTGTAGATTTATTTTCTCATACTTTAATTTCACTGAATAATAAAACCAGCTGATCACAATTCTGCTTATAAAATGCTTTCCTTGCTGCTTAAAATCATTATTGACTTATGAAAGACCATTAGCTTTTTCATCTGCACATGAACTAATTCCAATTTATTTAGGCTTTTCTCATTGGTAATATTTTCTGGCATTTTAATGAGGTTGTTGCCCTCTTCTACTCTTTTCTTAAATATCTCATATTCCAATTTTTTTAAGAAAAGGAAAATGGATGACTGCATGACTATGTATTTATAAAATTACAAATACATTATGCCTCTCTGAAGAATTTTTTTTTTGTTTTTTTGAGACGGAGTTTCGCTCTTGTTGCCCAGGCTGGAGTGCAATGGCACGATCTCAGCTCACTGCAACCTCCACCTCCCGGGTTCAAGCCATTCTCCTGCCTCAGCCTCCCAAATAGCTGGGATTACAGGCATGTGCCACCACGCCTGGCTAATTTTGTATTTTTAGTAGAGATGGGATTTCTCCATGTTGGTCAGGCTGGTCTCAAACTCCCAACCTCAGGTGATCCACTCACCTCGGCCTCCCAAAGTGCTGGGATTACAGGCATGAGCCACAGCACTCAGAATGAAGAATTTCTTTATAAACTCACAGTCAGCTTGTGGTCCACACTGAGTCCCAGATATTGTCCTACTATGTATACCCTGTAGCTAACACAGTGAAATAGCTAATATAGTACGGCTATTAGCTTTAATGCCCAGATAGTAAAGATCATTTTGAGTTATATTTGTAAGTTACTTGCATAAATATTAACAATGTTCAATGTTAATAATTAAACACAACATACTATTCATACAATTGAGATTAATTTTAAAGAACTATCCAGACCAAAAGCATTAATTGAAAATATTTAAAACAATGCCTATCCGTCAAATGTAGCACTTGCCATTTGTGGGATATTTGACAGATTGCTCACACTCTGTAACCTTTCTTATAAGTGAAGTCTATAAAACAGAAATCATATCACAGCAATTTTGGAACATGTGGATGAAATTCTATTTGTATTTATGAACTTTTCTTCCTTTCTTTCTCCACAGATATGTTTATAAGTGAAATAGGAAGGGGACTTTAACATATTGAAATCCAAGTATGATTTCCCTGGCAGCCTATGAGCACTTTCATCTTTCTCTTAAAAAGACAGGCTGTGACAGCTTGCTAAATACAGTTGGGGTTTGTTTTCTTTCTGTGTGTCTTTGGGTTTTAACAAACCAAAACTAGCTTTTTTTCCCTCTCTTAGCAGGGGTGCCCACAATTTACACTCTTTCATTTTGCTGCTACCCAGCTCTCAGATATAGCTGACACCATGGGTTTCAGAGACCTGAAAAGCCCTGTTGGCCTCCATGTGCTCAATGATTACCTGGCAGACAAGAGCTACATCGAGGGTTATGTGCCACCACAAGCAGATGTGGCAGTATTTGAAGCAGTCTCTGGCCCATTGCCTGTGAACTCGTGTCTTGCCCTATGTTGGTAAAGTCACATCAATTCTCATGAAAAGAAAAGGCCAGCCTTCCAGGAGTGAAGAAACCTTTGGGCAAATACGGTCCTGCTAATGTAGAAGACACTACAGGAAGCAGAGCTGCAAATAGTAAAGATGATGATGACATTGATCTCCTTGGATCTGATAAGGAGGAGGAAAGTGAAGCAGCAAAGAGGTTAATGGAAGAATGGCTTGCCCAGAATGAATCAAAGAAAGCCAAAAAACATGCACTTGTTGCCGTTTTCCATCATACTGATGTGAAACCGTGGGATGATGTGGCAGATATGGCAAAACTAGAGGAATGTGTTAGAAGCATTCAAGCAGACGGCTTAGTCTAGGGCTCCTCTAAACTAGTTCTGATGGAATATGGAATTTAAAAACTTCAAATCCAGTGTGTAACTGAAGATGATAAAGTTGGAGCAGATACGCTGGCGGAGCAGGTCACTGCTTTTGAGGATTCTGTGTAGTCTATGGATATGGCTGCTTTCCATAAGACCTAAAATTCACCCCAGATCATTGCACTTAAAATTAAAACTTGAAAAAAAATAAATAAACACAGCTCAAAGTCTCCTATTGACATCTGTAAGCAGCAAGAAAACAATAATTATTTAGAGATAACAGAATATTTCACTTCCTTTGAAAAACTTGTGGGAAAAAAGAGATGAATAAAAGATGTTTAAAGAAAAAATAAAGAAATACGTACATACAGAAACAGGTAAAATAGCTTTAAAAAGCATTGACTTCACACGAAGTGTCATTATTTTACTTAAAAAGGTTAATAACAATATTTCTTGGGCCAAGCATTTTCAATACACCACCAGAAGAAACCCATTATAAAGCAATGTCCCTGACAACTCCTTCTAAATTCACTATGAGGATTATACAAAGATTCATCATATTCTTTTTCAGTCAAGACTAGTAGGTAGGATAAAAAAGCAAAACTGAGCCATCTAATCTATTCACTACTTTTTCTTTTCACCAATGGCAGGATTAGGTTTAGACAGCCCGAAGAAAACAGCACAGGTCTTAATGTTAAGGATACTGCTGAAAGGTGACACTCTAGCTGCCGTAGAGAAAATAGTTTAACAATCTGGGTAGACTCAGAAAGCCTTTCCTTAGACCTCACTTATTGTAATTCCACCTCTTTTCTAAAAATGAGCTTACCAGCTTTCATACAGATGTCTTGCTCCCACAGACACAGAGTGTCTGCATGTGCTTTTTCTCTTTTCAGAATGTTCTCTCTGCCTGCCTCCACCAAGTGTTGATTAGGCATCCCCCGACTTATCATTCCTCCATTTTCAGCAGATTTGGCCCCTCAATTATGACACCTCATGGATGTAGGTATGTTTACTTATTGTTTGATTATATTTTGTTTTCATGATTCTTAGATGAATAACTGCCTCCCTCAGTAAAATGGAGACTTGTTCAGTGCCTATACTGAGTTACTAATATATTAATAGCACCGAGCCCAGGGCCTAGCTATGTGTGAATAACCAATAAATATTTGACAAATTAATAAATTAAATGACTTAATCAGTAGATAGACGAATACTTAATCAACCAAAAGTTACTAGAATTTATTGACAGCTATGGGTGATGGTTCTCTCTCTGGATTTAGAAAACTCCAGGCTTCCACATTGTGCCTAAAGAAGTTTTTCCTTTTCCTTCAAACTAACAATGGTTAGAAAATTGTTTACACAACAGTAACCAAACCATTCAGCTGAGAAGCATTTTTCTCATAATAGAAGTTTACCAAATTGTCATTGAAAAAAAATCACTGTTCTATTTAAATCAAATGTGTCTAGAGTGCTAACACTATTAGTAATCTGTTCTCAGAGAACTTAATTAATTGGATGCATTTAATTATGGTACATAGAGTAATTTCAGTATGGGTTTGGAATGTACTCTACAAACTCTATTGACTAGCTCTGACAAGAAAGTTAGCCCGAATGCCAGACATGATGGCCTAGGGGTTAGAGGATTCTCAAACAATGTAGTAGTGACAGCTGTGAATTAAGGGGGATAACTTAGTGTCTCAATTAACTATGGAAAGTCCCGTTTACATTGAAGTCATTGATAACTTGGATTTTAACAGCCAACGATCTGGATTCCTTTTCTCATATGAGTATAAGCAGGAATCTTAGTGACCTTGACATCTGAATGCATGGAGTCATGGATTTGTTACACAGCCACCTAAGGCTCTCACTGCCTGAATCCAGCTGACAGCCTAATTAAACAGCAAGAGTTCCTGGAGGGGAATGTTAATGAGTCTACTTGGCAGCCAAGAGTCTGTTCCCCAGATGGTGCAGGGCTTATAAACTGTCAACAGGGTAAGAGTAGTGAAGGAAGTTGAGGAAAATACAAAAAGTCTCCTACATCACTGTAACTTTCTAAGATGCTAGGTCCATGATGAAGATATTTGGAGATATGGCAACCGGGGTGAGGGTAGAAAAGTAGTAGCACATCTATTTATCTTGAGCTCTAAGAATACATCAAGAATTGCTTTGGCTTTTCAAATGGACACCACTCTGTTGTGTCTGGGTAAACTGAATGGTTATTTCAGGCACGTTTGTCAGGTTGATCGTGACTGAAAAAAATGGTAACGTGATTAAAGCCCTACCATGTTCGTAGTTGGTATTTATTATTTTTCTGTCTATTTTTTCCCTTATAGATAGAATCTAGACTATGAGAGCTCCCTCTTAATTCAGTTATTATTGAATAAGTAACATCTTGCCAAGAAACAGTCTCCTGTGACCTTCAAGTCGTGTCCTCCCTATTTCAAAGTAGTCAATGTGAAAGCAACTTACATTATCTACAATTAGAAATGAAAATGCTGTTGGGAACAGGCCTCCCAAATCTGGCCATAAACTGGCCCCAAAACTGGCCATAAACAAAATCTCTGAAGCACTGTGACATGTACATGATGGCCATGATGCCCACATTGGAAGGTTGTGGGTTTACCGGAATGAGGGCAAGGAACACCTGGCCCACCCAGGGTGGAAAACTGCTTAAGGGTTTTCTTAAACCACAAACAATACCATGAGTGATCTGTGCCTTAAGGATATGCTCCTGCTGCAGATAACTAGCCAGACCCATCCCTTTATTTTGGCCCATCTCTTTATTTCGCATAAGGAATACTTTTAGTTAATCTATAATCTATAGAAACAATGCTTATCACTGGCTTGCTGTTAATAAATACATAGGTAAATCTCTGTTGGAAGCTCTAAGCTCTGAAGGCTATAAGACCCCTGATTTCCCACTCCACACCTCTATATTTCTGTGTGTACATCTTTAATTCCTCTAGCACTGCTGGGTGAGGATCTCCTCGACCCACCTTGTCTCGGCAAGTGGCACCCATACGTGGGGGCTCGAATCCAGGTTGAAGGGTCACCGGAGAGATGGTTGGAGAATGTGGAAAACTAAGCTGTAGGACACCTGAGTACTCTTAAAGCAATTCCCATGGTGAGTAAGAAGGGGAGCTCAGAAGCATCAGGGTAACAATGGGACAAGTGTGGGCTCTGGTTCATTCCACTTTGGAAACTTTTCACACTAATGATAAGAAGGAAGGAGAGTATAACCAAGTAACAGAAGAGGTTACAGAGCAGGTTTGTTTGCCAGCTAAAGCTAAAGTGGCAAAGGACGGAGAGGTTCATCCCTACCCTTCTGTACCCCCTCATTATTATTTTGAAGAAAAAGAGTGGCCTGACCCTCCAGATCTTTCTTTTCCGGAGGACACTGGGCAAAAAGTAGTTGCCCCAGTGACTATTCGAGCAGCACCTTGGGCGACCACTCTCAGTTCTATTCAGGCAGGAATTCAGCAAGCTAGACAAGAGGGTGATATAGAGGCTTGGCAGTCCCCTGTTAGAATACACCCCCCAAATCAACAGGGAAATATTATAGCTACATTTGGTCCTTTTTCTTTTAAATTCGGGAAAGCACATTTAGTTGATTATATCAAGGCCTGTGATGGTACTGGAGGTAATCTGCATAAAGCTACTTTGTTGGCACAGGCAATGGCAGGACTGAGAGTGGATAAAGGAAATACTTTGTTTCCTGGAGCTTGTTTTAACTGTGGGAAGCATAGTCGTACTAAAAAGGAATGTAGAAAAACTCAGCGAGTCAGGCCACCAGATAGGGGAAAATAGAAAACTGCTGAGCCTGAAATATGTCCAAAATGTAAAAAAGGAAAACATTGGGCTAATCAGTGTCACCCTAAGTTTGATAAAGATGGGAACCCGATTTCGGGAAACGCCATCAAGAGCCTGTCCCAGGCCCCATTCCAAACTGGGGCATTTCCGGCTCAGGCCATTCCCTCACCCCTGTACAATGTCTGTCCCCTGCCACAGCCAGTAGTGCTGCAGTAGATTTATGCTGTACAAAAGCTGTGAGCCTTCTGCCTGGGGAACCCCTGCAAAAGGTCCCAACAGGAGTCTGTGGACCCTTGCCAGAGGGAACGATATGATTACTTCTAGGAAGGTCTAGTTTAAATTTGAAAGGGGTACAAATACATACAGGAGTCATTGATTCAGATTACAATGGGGAAATTCAAATTGTTATATCTACTTCTGTTCCCTGGAAAGCAGGGCCAGGAGAGCGCATAGCACAGCTCCTGATTGTGCCGTATGTGAGAATGGGAAAAAGTGAAATTAAACGAACAGGAGGATTTGGAAGCACAAATAAACAAGGCAAAGCAGCTTATTGGGTGAACCAAATTACTGATAAATGTCCTACCTGTGAAATAACTATTCGGGGAAAGAAATTTAAGGGTTTGGTAGATACAGGAGGACATTTCAATCATTTCTCTACAGCACTGGCTATCTGTGTGGCCAATTCAACCCGCTCAATTTAACATAGTTGGAGTTGGTAAAGCCCCCGAAGTATATCAAAGTAGTTATATTTTGCATTGTGAAGGGCCCGATGGACAACCTGGAACTATTCAACCAATTATAACTTCTGTACCTATAAGTTTATGGGGGAGATTTATTACAACAATGGGGAGTACAAGTTATAATTCCACAGCAGTTATACAGCCCTCAAAGTCAACATATGATGCATGAAATGGGGTATGTCCCTGTTAGGGGACTAGGAAAAAATTTGCAAGGTTTGAAGGAACCACTTCAAGGGGAAAGACAAAGTTCCCACCAAGGTTTAAGATATCATTTTTGATAGTGGCCATTGTTAAGCCTCCAGAACCTATACCTTTAAAATGGTTAACAGATAAGCCAATTTGGATAGAACAATGGCTGCTAAGTGAAGAGAAACTGTAGGCTTTAGAGGATTAGTTAGTGAACAATTAGAAAATGAGCACATAGCTCCAACATTTTCCCCTTGGAATTTTCCAGTTTTCGAAATTAAGAAAAAATGAGGTAAGTGGAGAATGTTAACTGACTTAAGAGCTATCAATTCAGTTATACAACCCACGGAAGCATTACAGCCAGGATTGCCTTCTCCTGCTATAATTCCAAAAAATTGGCCCTTAATAGTCATAGATTTAAAAGACTGTTTCTTTACTATCCCTTTAGATGAGCAAGACTGTGAATGGTTTGCATTTACAATTCCAGCGGTAAACAACCTGAAGCCTGCTAAGCATTTTCATTGTTTTACAGATGGGTCTAGCAACAGTAAAGCTTCTTATTCTGGCTTAAAAAGTAAAGTTTTCCAGATGCCCTATACTTCAGCTCAAAAAGCGGAGCTTGTAGCTGTAATTGAGGTTTTGACTCCTTTTAATATGCCTATGAATGTGAGTTCTGATTCTTCATACGTGGTTCATTCCACACAGTTAATTGAAAATGCTCAGTTACGATTTCATACAGATGAACAACTGATGACTTTATTTACCAAATTGCAAACAATAGTTAGCAGTAGAATGCACCCTTTTTACATCACTCACTTTGGGCTCATACACCTCTTCCAGGAACTTTGACTTAAGGGAATCAAATGGCTGATTGCCTAGTTGCTAATGCAATATCTAATGCGAGACATTTTCACAATTTAACCCATGTTAATGCCTCTGGTCTCAAATGCAGATACAGCATTACCTGGAAAGAAGTTAAGCTATTATCCAGCGATGCCCAACTTGCCAAATGGTACATTCCTCATGTTTTACGGGAGGAGTTAATCCTCGAGGATTGGAACCTAATTCTCTTTGGCAAATGGATGTCACACATGTTACATGTATGTGTGGACACCTTTTCTCACTTTGTATAACAGAAAGTTGGGAAATAGGTAAAATAATAACTTGGGGCAGAGGTTATGCTTGTGTTTCTCCAGGGCTGAATCAACAGCCAATTTGGATACTGTCAAGACACCTGAAACCTTATCATGAGCCAGATGCTGAGGCAGACATTCCAGGAGGATCCCGAGGACCCCCTGGTTGCAGCCATGCTGAGGCTGACGCTGAGGAGGATCCCAACTGTCACAAGCAACACCCATTGAACACAGCCAACCACCTGGGGAGGATCAAGAAGCTGTCACAGATGGCGGAAGAAAACCTGAGGAAAGCGGGACAACCATTCACAATGAGGAATTTAATGGTAGCTATGATAGCGGTGATCACCATTGCCATGAGTATTCCTACAACAAAGGCTGACACAGAGAACAATTATACTTATTGGGCATATTTATCAATCTTGGCTGGCAATAATGCCTGGATGTAATCACTCTATGACACAGTTACACATGCTTTCTGATCTCAGTACTTACCATAATAAATCTGCTCCTAAAATTGAGGCATACCACCCTCAAAAACCTATTTGTAAACAAAATTGAACCTGTTCAGAAAAAATGAACGTACTTATTTAGGAAGATCACATTGCAGAACAGGCAGAGGTGCTGCACAACAATTCCTATGGAATCATTATTGATTGGTCCCCTAAGGGGATGTTTAGCTTGAATTGCACCTCTCGGTTTGCATGCCACGGCCACACTATGTTAAGCTGGTCTGAACAAAATGGTCAGATGGTAGAAATGATAAGAAATACAGCAAGAGTTCCTATATCTGGAACCATGGAAGTATAGTGGCACCTCAACCTCAAATGATATGGCCCTTTACAGGAGCTAAACCTAAGGATTTGTGGAAACTATTAACAGCTCTTAATAAGATCAAAATTTGGGAAAGAATAGAAAAGTATCTAGAAGGACACTCTACAAACTTGTTTTTGGATACTGCAAAATTAAAAGAACAAATATTTAAAACATCCCAGGTACACCTGACCTTAATGCCAGGAACTGGAGTGCTTGAAGGGGCTGCAGACAGATTAGCAGCTAGTAACCCATTAAAATGGATAAAAACATTTGGAAGCTCTGTGATTTCAATGATGATTGTGATTTTAATCTGTGTTGTTTGTCTTTGTATAGTCTGCAGATGTGGATCCTGACTCCTCCAAGAAGTAGCTCACCATGACAAAGCTGCCTTTGCTTTTATCAGTTTGCAAATCAAAGAAGGGGAACATGTTGGGAAACAGGCCCCCCCCCTACAAAATCTGGCCATAAACTGGCCCCAAAACTGGCCATAAATAAAATCTCTGCAGCACTGTGACATGTTCATGATGGCCATGACACCCACCTGGAAGGTTGTGAGTTTACTGGAATGAGGGCAGGGAACACCTGGCCCACTCATGGCAGAAAACCACTGAAAGATGTTCTTAAACCACAAACAATAGCATGAGTGATCTGTGCCTTAAGGACATGTTCCTGCTGCAGATAACTAGCCAGATCCATCCCTTTATTTCCCATAAGGAATACTTTTAGTTAATCTATAATCTATAGAAACAATGCTTATCACTGGCTTGCTGTTAATAAAGACATAGGTAAATCTCTGTTGGAAGCTCTCAGCTTTGAAGGCTGCGAGACCCCTGATTTCCCACTCCACACCTCTATATTCCTGTGTGTGTGTCTTTAATTCCTCTAGCACCACTGGTTGAGGGTCTCCCCAACCGAGCTGGTCTCGGCAAATGCCTCTTCTGCTTTCGTTAGGCTTCCTCTTTATGTGTTCAGTTGGTTCTTAATTAAGCTTTGTAGCCAAATGGACGTGGGAAAGCCACAGTCATGCTTTACCTTCACTGTACTTCAGAATTCAATCCCAAGTACCATTTGTGACAACCAGACCCTACAGTGACTCCCAAGAATTTTCACCTCCTAAAGTCCACACCTTTGTATAATCCCTTCTCCATAAGTGTAATTAGCTTCTAAATAACAGAATATGACAAAGGATGTTGCGCCCATGGTTAGATTATGTTCTCTAAACCTCTGCCTTAGCTAACTGATCGAGAGACTCTTCTGCTGACCTTGAAGAAGAAAGTTGCTATGATACTGACTGCCAGTGCAGAAGCTATGGAACAGGGGACTACCTGTGACCTCTAGGAGCTGAGAGGCTCAGTTCTATAACCACAAGAAACTGAATCCTGCCAATAACCACCTCCACAGGTCTGTGAGCTCTGGAGAGAAATGCAGCCTGTCCAGACTTGAATGTTGCCTTGTGAAACCCTGGGTTTCAGGACAGGAGACCCCTCAAAGCTATGCCTAGACTCCTGACCCATGGAAACTGACATAATAAATGGGTATTGTTTAACCCACTAAGTTTGTGTTCATTTGTTATGCAGCAATAGAAAACTAATACATTATGGAAGAATTACCCATATTTGGCTCTAAGTGTAAATGAAAAGAATCTTCAAATCTTAAGGTTGGATGGGACCATACACATTATCTATGAAAATTTCCCATCCTCAATCTACAGGACCCAGTAAATTTTTTATGCCATTTCTTATTGAACAGAAAGAGGAGTTTACATCCCTGGTTCTTAAGAAATACTTTTATACTGACCCAATATCTGTCTTCCTCACTAATGCTAGCTTTATTAACCCATACTAAGTATATTTCCTTCTTCAAATAAGTGTGCAGCTCTTATGCCTCTATTATTTTTTTTATTCTTCAAGTAAAACAACCCTAGTTTTTTCATCTTATCGATACATGACATATTGTCAACACAACTCACATCCTGCTGACATAGTTTTGAAGCTACATTAACTCTTATGTGCACTCATAACTGAAGATAACACTCTCAATTAGATGTGGTCATAATAAAATATAATGGCAATATTAATTCATTTCACCTAAATTGATACTATTTCTATAACCTTAATCTGTTACATTTAGAAAAACTTTACCTTTATAGTATGGTAATTCCTCAACTAACATCATCAACAGGGTTTCAGAAACTGTGACTTTAAGCAAAACTGTATAATGAAACCAGTTTTACCATCAGTGAATTGATAAAAACAATAGCCCCACAGTATATTTCTGGTCAGAAAACATCAAACTTCGAAATGAAGACCCAAAACACTTCTAATATTAAACATTGAAATAAATGTGAGCATTAAATGCATTTTTAAACATGGCAAAACCCCGTCTCTACTAAAAATTCAAAAATTAGCTAGACATGGTGGTGCATCCCTGTGATCCCAGCTACTCGGGAGGCTGAGCAGGAGAATTGTTTGAACCCAGGAGGTAGAGGTTGCAGTGAGCTGAGATCACGCCACTGCACTCCAGCCTGGGCAACAAGAGTGAAACTCTGTCTCAAAAATAATTAAATAAATAAATAATAAAGATTATTCAATCAAGTAAGATAATTATTTACCCAATTATTCCAGCTCAGTATCACGGGTTGCCAGAGCCTATCCCGGCAGTTGGGTCACAAGGTGGAAACCACCACTGGACAGGATGCCACTTCATCCCAGGGCACACTCACACACACACAACCATGCTTACTTAGACTGGGACCATTTATACACACCAATTACCCTAAGGTGCACATCTTTGGAATTTGGGAGGTAATCAGAGTACCTGGAGAAAACCCACGCAGACATGGAAAAAAAATGTGCAGACTCCACACAAAGAGTGGCCCCAGCTGGGAATTATTATTTTTTTCACAACAACATTATAACAAAACAATATTGAACAAAACAACATTTGAGAACTTGCTGTATTTAATTGCAGTCCATATTACAGATTAATCAACACCCTTTCTCAACTACTTTCTCTCTTGTCTTCCTCTATTACAGAATCCAGAGAGCTTAATGCTTGATTTTTCTGACTCTCTTGCAGCTATGGGAGGTTATATGACAGAATTCTGGTTAATGAGGTACAGACAGAAGTCAGCTAGGGATCAATCCCCTTTTTTATTAAAGGATAAAACCTCATCAGGAAAAAACTCCGGTATTTCTTTTCCTCTTACCTGGAATGTGGACAAAACCCTTAGAGGTTTAACAGCTCTCTTGCAGCCATGGTGCTACAATCTCAAATAGAGGGGATACAAAGGATGGAGTCCTGACGATAGCATTGGCTGGCCAGGCCAGACTACCTTGCACTATACACATCCTGGCTTAGAAAAGTCTGCATCTAATTTTTAGGCCTCTATACCCAGGTTTTCTGTTACAAAAACTCTTCCTTTTCTCTGGTTTTACTTTCCATGGTTTCAGTTACCTACAGTCAGGTCAAATGTTATCTAAACATATAAATTTCAAATAGCTCGCCATTCTGGGTAGCATGATGAAATCTTGATCTGTCCCACTTCCATTTACCCAGTGTGTGAATAATCCCTTGGTCTAGCATATCCATGCTGTATAAGCTACCCACCTCTTAGTCGTCAATATCATCTGTTCCAATACTAAATCATCAAGATCATCATGGCTTGATGAGCCAGGATTACCTGAGGCAGATAATCAGTGGATCCTGGCTGATTCTAGGGAAAAAAAAATATCTGTGGGGGTGAGTACTATTCAAGGTTAAAGGCATCCACTGGGGGAGGGCTCTTAGGATGTATCCCCATGGATAAAGGGAGACTACTGTATTTGCAACTGATTACATCCCTAACTTATACTGTTATTTTTCTAATAGAGAAAATAAAGCTTAGGAAACTAAGTGGTTTGTCTAAAGCAACATATCTAGTAAAAGAATCAAAAACTCCCTATGCAGCTTTCAGGCCACCATATGGTTCTGTGATTTCACCTAATGCAGCCACTCCCAGGGTGTATTATGAATGCTCCATTTCAAATATATTAAAAAGAGAACCTTAATGTTACAGTTGCCAAAGAACTGATTAAGAAATACATGTTCTGAAACCTAAGAGTATCCACATATTAAAATAAAACAATACTTAGCTGTAAATATATTTTAAGATATTCATTGAAAAACTCAATTCCGATCATAAAATTCAATCCTATAAATAAACCAAATGATGCATAAGTGGTTCCTGAGAAATGCTACTTCAAGTCTAACCAGAACAATAATCTCCTTTCCTCTTTCCTCTAATTGCTTACTTTGACTTCACCATAAAAAAAAAAAAATGGTTTTAGAAGTTAAATCTCTACTTTCAATGATGGCTTCAAATGAACAAACAATTTCAAGTTGCCACAGCAAGCACACTGAAAACATTATCTCACTGTCATCACAACACAAGAAAAAAGGCTTTGGGGGCCTTTCTCAACTTTTTTGAAAATGCAGTAGAAAAAAAGAACAATTTTTGATTTTTTTCTACATAGCCATTTTCTCCCTTTCTTCCTTTCCACAATAGGTATAAACTTGCCAATTTGATTTTAACTCTAAAAGATATCTTCCTGGCAGATAATCCCTCGTTTGAACAAAAATCCTTTACCTGACATTTTTTGCCATTTTAGGGGGAAAAACCCACACACAATGTACAGATGAGGTGAAATAAAAAATGTAGCTTTCAATTACTTTTTATTTCCAACTTATCAAAAAGCTACAGAAATTAAAGTACAAATCCCACTACCAAAGACATAGTAAAAGGTTGGAAGAATATTCTAAAGGTCACATTATCTTAATGAAGTGCCACTTCCTGACAACATGGCTATGAAATCGGAGTAATATACTCCATTTAGTGGGAAATGCTCTGTGAAATCCATGCCCTCTGCACTCTAAACAAAGACATTGGTAATTTTCTTAAAAGGTCACACACAAATGTGTTATTTAAAACTAGGCATTTGCCAGTTGTGAATATATGAAAGGTGAATATCAGATTCAGGAATTCGCATAGTTTTTTAATAAAATGCCAGAGTTTTTCACGTATGTTTTAATAATATAAAATTTTGTCAGCTAATTTTATTCTTTGATCTATTCTCAGTTTATCAAAATACTAAAGGAAAAATTAATCTGATGAGTCTAGTAAAATTTCATCTAAAACCGTCTGAGTCACTAAAACTTTGGAGTGAGTTTGGGTACATTTACAAAGTTTGTGTTATATTTGTCTTATTTTAGCATTTTATTGGGTAAGTTGTATGTTTCTATGTATGTTACAACTTTTAAAATACATAGTATTATTGGAAAGTGATTTCTCAATATCAGAAAATCCCCTAGTGTAATATCTGTCATTTATGTGTACTATAAATGTTTGAAGAATAAACTTATTACAGACCTATCAACCAGAGAAGAAATTTAAAAAAAATTACATATCAAAGTCCATGATTAAACAAAAACCATTGCCACCCTGCTATGGGAAATACATGTTTTTTGTCATTTTCGCAAAGTTCATTTAGCCAGAAAGATCAAATAATGACAATGTGAATGTTAACTTTGGGGGGAATCCAAAACAATTGTCCTCCCTCCAGTTATATGACAAGGACAGAATGTTTGTGTCCCTCTAAAATTCAAATGTTGAAATTCAAACCCCCAATGTGATGGTATTAGAAGGCGGGGGCCTATGGGACATGATTGGATCATGAGAGTGGTGCCATTGTGAATGGGATTCGTGCTCTTATAAAAGAGACTCTGTAGAGTTCCCTCACCCCTTCCACCATCTGAGGACACAGTAAGAAGATGGCCATCTATGACACAGAAGTCAGTCCCTTGCCAGACACTGAATCTTCCAGCACTTTGATCTTGGATTTCTCAGCCTTCAGAACTGCGAAACATACATTTCCATTGTTTATGTGATACTCACTCTATGGTATTGTGTAATAGCCTAAACAGACTAAGGCCGACTTCTAGGTTGCTGGCTTTCACTACGTTTGCAGGCATGATGGTTTTCAGAGCTATCACAGAGCTGGGAAGAAGATGATGAAAACAGCACATTAAAATGCTACAAAGCTGGCTGTAGTTCTTGAAATGCAGCTGTTTTTCTTAAATATATGCTCCTTGGATTGTCGCAAGCCTTTGTATATGCTGAGTTCCTAAAAAGATGAATTTGACAGTTTTTGCCAGTATGCTTATTGCTGTCGCAGAGAAACAGGTTGTTGGAGGTCTTTACTTCATTATCCTCTGAGAAACTTCTCTTTTCTGAGAAGGAATCCAAAGCCAGTTCTCTCATGGAGAGGGCTTCGATGAAATGACTGCCACTTGTGCTTAGATAAACCAGACATTCGTATTATTTGTCTGAGACCTCCACTTGGAAATATGGACAACGATAGATTTATGAAAAAAAGTATGAAAAGCTAAACTAACGTAAACAAATAGAACTGGTTCCTGAGGAAACAAAGGTAATAAAGCCCTGATAGTCAAAATAGCTGCCCAAAGACCAACAGCATTGCATCACTAGGATCTTATGAAAAGTTTACAATCTCAAACCCATCCAAAGCCCACTAATTCCGAATCTGCATTTAAACAAATACTCGAGAAGACACATGCACAGAAAAGTTTATGAAGCACTGACCTAGAAAATAGAAGATAACTTTTAAAAATCACCTTAGGGTTAATCACCTTAGAAAATATATTGTGCTTCTCCACTTCCCCAAAAAGCAGACTTGTAAACATGTATCAAGCAGAAAGGAAATATTGGATCCTGAAAACTAAAAAATATTATTTCCAAAATTTAAAAAAAACATAAAGTCTAGACATGTTAATGGTTAGAAGGTTCTTCTTGAGTGTCTCTTATCTCTGAATGTCTTATGAAGCAAGGCACTTATTAATTTTGTTTCAGACTGTCTTTCCAAGAATACTCGAATAGTAAAAAGTCTTGGAAAATAGTGATAGTGTTCCTCCACAATGAAGGCCAGGTTTGCTTAAAGCCTTAGAAGATACACGTAGTGTTTATCTCTGTAGTAGAAGAAAGGCATGCTTCATATCCATCTTAAAATATTTTAGTTCTCTAGGTTTGGGATTTCTTGGTTGCAATTCTTGAGCAAGTATCTGGGCTCATCCTTGCCACCCTGTGTGACTCAGAGGCAAGAGAACTGACATAGTAATTTGATTATCATACTGGCCGCTATACTGTGAGTAATAAATCATTTTTCTCTGATTCAAGAGTCTCATGTCTTCTTCCAGTATTCATGAAACTATGGGAGGCTAACTTGTTCCTCTGAAAGTAAATTAAAATCTCAAACCCTTCACAGATTTTGAAAATAATAAAATAGACAGTAATAAATACCAAACTAGTAACTTAGAGGATAAACAGTCAAGGAAATCTCCCCATATTTTGAGAAAAGATAACAGAAAAATTATAAACACAATTTAAATGACCTGGGGATCCCAGAGATACAACAGAAATTCTGTACAAGGAAATAACAAAGATAATGGAGGAGAAGAGAAAATGAACTAATAGAAATTTTCTTGAAAAGGACATTCATGTCTTCGGGTGGAGTGTTCACGGAGAGTGTGATGCAGTATGAAAGTTAGACTTAAACTTAGTTATATCACTGTGAAGTTTCAGAAATTCAAGTGGGAAGAGAAAATCCTAAAGGTCTTTATGAAAAAACAGATTTTCCACAAAATACCAATAATCCAACAACTATTAGAGTTCTTATCAACAAAGGCAAAATTTTATGTTAGAAAACAGTGTCTTCAGGGTTGCAATGGGATGGGGGAAATAAAATATAAACTGATAAACATATATAAACATCTGAAATATCATCCTATTATGTGTAAAGGGATAATCAAATAATTTTCAAGCATGAAAAAAAAATCAGAAATTGTGCCCCTTCGCTCTCTGTGACTAGAATTAATCAAGGAGAGACTCCACCAAAATAAAAATATAATAAAGAGAGTAATGTCGGTGATAAGAAGCAGTAACAACTGAGTAAGACTCAGAAGTGAAAGATACTAGAAAGAGATTAAAACCAATCTGTAAGACTTTGATACTTTTAAGATTCTCTTGCCAGCACATTTTCTATGGACCCAAACAACCTATGTGGCCCCATAGAAAACAATAATTATATAAATGTAGTATTACAGTTTGTTCATTAGTTTTCAATAGTTGAACACTAGGCTTATCACTCTCACCTATAAAAAATATCTGAAGTGACAGAAGATTATATGTATGAACATGAATGTTTTAATTGTTTTATGTGGCAGCTCAAAACTTTTATGATTAATAGTTTACCAGGAATATAACAGTTAACACAGTCCCCTTGCAATACACGAGACAGATAATGAGATGGAAAGACAATAAATGTATTTATGGTCTAAATATTTCAACAAATATAATGCAACAACAAAAGCAACACAAATATCAAAATAGCAAGACCATCTCAGACTGGAGATGAGAGAGAGAAATGATTTCAATCATTCTTCTCATTTCTAACATTTGAGTCTAGTTCAAGATCTGATACTACTCCAAAAATAGAAAAATCCCTTTCTGGAGCATCTACAAAAATATACAAAAATATAGTGTATTTTTTTCAAAATTAACATACAAAATCCACTGTGTTTCTACACACTAACAACAAGCTATACAAAACAGAAATTGAGAGAATAATGCCATTTACAATAGCATCAAAAAGAATAACATACTTAGGAATAATTTTAACCAAACAGGTATGATGAAAACTATAAAACATTGATGAAAGAAATTGAAGAAGACATAAATAAATGAAAAGATATCCTATGCTCACAGATTGGAAGAATTAACATTTTCAAATATTTGTATTATGTAAAGCAATTTATAGATTCAAAGTAATCACTAACGAAAGTACAATGGCATTTATGATAAAAATAGAAGAAACAATCCTAAAATTTGTATAGAATTACTAAAAACTCAATAGCGAAAGCAATCTTGAGCAAGTAGAACAAATCTAGAGGCAGTAACACTTCCTGATTTCAAATTTTATTACAAAGCTCTAGTAATTGAAACAGTATGGTACTGACATAAATACAGACACATAGACTAACAGAAGAGAAATGAGAGCCCAGAAATAAACCCATGCATTTAAGGTCAACTAATTTGACAAGAGCACCAAAAATACACAATGTGGAAATTATAGCCTCTTCAATAAATGGTGTTGAGAAAAGAGATATCCACATGCAAAAAATTAAAATTGGATCCTTAATCAACTTAAAATAGATTAAAGACCTAAACCGGGCCAGGTGCTATGGCTCACACCTGTAACCCCAGCACTTTGGGAGACTGAGGCGGGCAGATCACAAGGTCAGGAGTTCGAGGCCAGCCTGACCAATATGATAAAATCCCATCTCTACTAAAAATACAAAATTTAGCCATATTACATGGCGCGTGCCTGTAATCCCAACTACTTACAAGGCTGAGGCAGGAGAATCACTTAAAACCGGGAGGCAGAGGTTGCAGTGAGCCCAGATTGTGCCGCTGAACTCCAGCCTGGGTGACATAGCAAGACTTAATATCCAAAACATACAAAGAAATAATATAGCTCAATGGCAAAAAATCAAATAACCATATTTTTAAAATGGGCAAAGGACTTTGTGTTAGTCTGGTTTGGATTACTGTAGAGGAATATCTGAGGCTGGGTAATTTACAAAGAATAAAAAAGTTTTATTGGGCTCCTGATTCTGATGGTTGGAAAGTTAATGACTGAGGATCTGCAACTGATGAGGGCCTCAGGCAGCTTCCACTCATGGCATAAGGCAAAGGGATAGCCAGTGTGTGCAGAGATCACACGGAGAGAGAGCAAGCAAGAGGTGGGGAGGTGCCAGGCTTTTTTTAAGAATCAGCTCTCATGGGTCAGAACTAATAGAGTGAGCACTCACTAACTCCCTAGGGAGGACATTAATTTATGAAGGATTCACCCCCGTGACTAAAACAACTCACTTTAGGTCCCATCTCCAACACTGGGTATCACATTTCAACATGAGGTTTGGAGGGGCAAATATCCAAACCATAGCGGAACTGAGTAGATATTTTTCAAAAGAAGACATACAAGTGATCAATAGATATATGAAAATATGGTCAATATCACTAATCATCAGAGAAATGCATATCAAAATCTCAGTGAGATATCACCTCACATCTATTAGAATGACAATTAAAAAAAAGTCAGAAGATAAGAAGTGATGATGAGGATGTGGAGGAAAGGGAACCGTTATTCATTGTTGGGGGGAATATAAATTGGTACAGGCACTATGGAAAATAGTATGTTAAGTTAAAAACAGAAGTGTCATGTGATCCAACAAACCCAATTCTGTGTATATATTACAGTGAAATAAAATCAGTATCTCAAAGAGACATATTTACTTTCATATTTATTGTATCACTATTCACAATAGTCAAAATATGGAAACAACCTAAATGTTCATTGATGAGCAACTAGATAAAGAAAATGAGGTGTGTATATATAGTATTCCAACAAAAACAGGATATATATATATATGTGTGTATATATATATGTGTGTGTGTGTATATATATATGTGTGTGTATATATATATATATATACACACACACAGTAAAATAAAATTATTTGGCTTCAAAAAAGAAGGAAATTCTGCCATTTGTGATAACATAAATGAACCTGGAGGACATGATATTAAGTGAAGTATGCCAGACACAGAAAGGCAACTATCATATGATTGCACATATGTGGAATCTAAAAAAAGTCTAAATCAGAAGCAAAGTATCCTTTGATGGTTGCCCTGGGTTAGGAGTTGGGAGAAATGGAGAAATGTTGGTCAAAGTGAACAAACTTGCAGTTATAAGATGAATAAATTCTGAGGACCTAATGTACAGCATGCTGACTACAGTTAATAATGATGTTTTGTACAGTTGAAATATAAGAGCAGGTATTAACTGTTCCCATCATGCACACAGAAAAGGTAAGCATGTAAGGTGATAGATGTATTAATTTGCTTGATCTTGGCAATCATTTCACAATATATACATATATTAAAATATACATTGTACCTTTTGAATATGTACAATTTTTGCTTGTCAATTAGACCTCAATAAAGCTGAAATATAAAAATATAGATATAGACATACAGGTATAGATATACACAGTGCATCCATAATTATAAATCATATGTTCCTCTAAAGCCTGCAAGTGTATATAAAGCATAGAAGGAATGAAGGGAGCATCTAGCCAAAGCTACAGTGTCATTGTATAAACATGTTAAGGAAATGCATGGAAACCACACTTTTAAAGATGCTCATCTCTTCATTTTTGCAGGATGTTTGTCTGAGTGTCACCCATGAGCAGAAGATTACGAAGATCTATTAAACAAATGAAGTATAACTCTAATCCTGACACTGGCTTTCAATATCTTAAGAAAATCCCAAAGACCTCATAGCTTTGTATAGTTTATAACCGCTTAGAAACTGTTTAAAGAAGATGAGAGAGGGTGCTGTGAGCAAAACTTCAAGTCATTCTGCAAATAGATATTCTTAGAAACAGCAAATTTGAAACATGGTTTCCTCCACCTCAGCTTGTAAATTATAGATTTTCTTACATATTAACATCTTCAGAAATGGAAAAGTATTAATTATACTGAATATATTTTTAAGAACCTTGAAGAAGTGCCAAATGAAGAACACTGTACTCCAAATGTGGTTAATAATGTACTCCAGACACCAGATCTAGAAAACATAGCATCAGCATGAAAAGTGACTTTTCAGACTGAAAAGTGCTATATCCACGATATGCAAAATATCGATAATAATGAATTCCAAGAGGCAGTTGCAGAAAATAAGGTTATGGCACGAATAAAAAGCAACTTTTCAAGCTGACAGAAAAATTAAGGCAGTAAGAGAGCATGAATGAAAATGTACTGTAAATATGCAGTGGCATGCAAGCACCGTGTCTACAGTTACTTGCTGTGTGCTCAGGCATGAACATTTTCTGGACTCTGAGTTGATGCATGTTTTTAAATATGGGGTTCTGTATATCTTAGTGCAGAATAAATATTGTATATCTTGGAAAAAACAGAAGCATGAACACCCTTCACAGAGACTGAATTTGTTATGGCCTTGCCTATAGAAGTAGGATAGAGGGTTTTATGAATAAATGACTTTACTTGTTATATAGCAGTTCATAGTTTACAAAACACTTTCATATTTATTATCTCAATTGAGCCTTGAAGTAGTATGCTATGGGAGATGGAAAAAAGGTTATTAGTGTTATAATGGTATAAAATGATACTCAGAAAAGTTCACATTCAGATGGGAAGTGGAGGTCAAGATGGGGTAAAGATCAAAGCAAGTCTTCTGGGTATTACTCTGGAGCATTTGTCCCTTACACTGCACTGACACTTTATGGAAACGGCCCCTGTAAGTTTTCCACCACAAGGCTAGAAGTACTTCAGAATACATTAAATTGCATGTCTAGTCCTCTTTTACACAAATATTGACTGCCTATTTTGTGTCAGGCTCTGTGAATGGTGCACATACAATGATGAAAGGGAAAAAACATAGATTCTGTTTTAATGGAGATTATAGACTAGTTAGGAGAGAAACAGTAAGGAAATCATTCATTTAATTCATGGATTTCTGAGGTTGGGTGTTTTGATGGACAGTGACACCAGTTTATTAAAAAGTGGTACACTGGAAGAAAAGCAGTTTGAAAAGAATGATTACAATTTCAGGCCTGGACATGTTTATTCAGGAGTTTGAAACACCCAAATCATGATGCTAAGTAGACAGATTGACACAAGACTGGAGCTTGTAAGAGAGATCTTGGCTGGGGTTGAGTGTATGCGTGTGTGCGCACATATGCCTGTGCGCATGTGTATATCTTTTGAGTAAGTGTAAGATCTATATATTTTTGTAAAGAAAAGCCAAAAACTGAGTATAATCAGTACAGAGTGTTAGGTATAATCTTGTACAAATTTGTATATTCAACCGCAAAACTAAAGGAATGAAAGAATGTGTGAATACAAGAATAAAAAGAACAAGAAGCTACATAAGTATCAAAGACAAATATTTTAAAAAATGAAATTGCTTTGGAAAAATGGAATATGGCTTTCCTACTGTATACTAAACTCTTGGTACTCAGTAAACCCTTCACAGATAGAATTTCCTACACTAAGAGTACCACAAACTATTTCTACTGTTTCACCTCTCTAGTAATTTTAAAACTAGCAAAATAATGGTAAAGGGTCAAAGTACTCCAGCACAAGGAATACGAAATAGAACAGCATATTATCTACTTTTTATGATTCATGATGATCAACTATGAAGGAGACTACATAAAATTATACTACATAACCCTATTGTCCAGGTCTCAGAAGACACTGCCTGCCTGCATACGAGAGAATAGTTCTGAGTAAATGTGGAAGAGCTGCATAAAGGAGGAGGGATTGTGTAGGTATCCTATTCAGTTAAAGACATAATAGCTCTGAGGTCAGGAGTTCGAGACCAGCCTGGCCAATATGGTAAAAACCTGTCTCTACTAAGAATACAAAAAATTAGCCAGGCGTAGTGGCACATGCCTGTAGTTCCAGCTACTCAGGAGGCTGAGGCAGGAGAATTGCTTGAACCCAGGAGGCAGAGGTTGCAGTGAGCCGAGTTTGTGCCACTGCTCTCTAGCATGGGCTACAAGAGCAAAACTCCATCTCAGAAACAAAAAACAAACAACAGAACCTTGTAGCTGAAACTTTATAAAAAATAAACCAGGAGATAAGGAAAGAAAATATATTTTTCTTTCTTTAAAATGAATATTCATTGTTATATTTGGTCCAAAAATAAAAGTGGGGGGGTGCTATTCCTAGCCCGCAACTGCATGTGATCTCACCATGTGATAGAGTCCACTATCAGAGAGTTTGTTTATTTGGTTTGACTAGATAGCATATTTCCATCACCTTTAGATAGGATGGGCATTTGTTCTGGTTTGGACAGTACCAATTTATACCTCTGATCCCAACACAATATTAATAGCATCCTCTTTCACTTCCAAAAATATTTACGTTTGCATGATAAAGTATTTGTTCACTATATAGGCAAAGCTTAAAAAAAAAAAAAAAAGAAAATTCCGCTTCCACCTCAGCACATAAAATTTAGATATTACGTGCTAAACCCAGATATTCTGAATCAGAAGATCATTCAGTTTGGGACCAATGACTTTATTTTAAAAGAGCCTCTGATGTATACTTTGAGTTACGCATTGTTGATGTAAAGTTCATTAAGAATTATTGAAACTAAAAGAAAATGCTTCATGGAAAATGGCTACATTCTGAAATAACAGTCACAAGGACAAGTAGGTGGCTAGTCTAAAAGCAAAATTTTTGTGGTATCTTTAAGAATTTATTTTTAAGCATACACAATTTTACCTTGTCAAAGGTCTACAACCTGAAATTGTGTATACTGCTCCAGGGGTGAGCAAATAGGTAGTATGTTGGTCATAATCTTGTGCTTCAAAACAAAAAGCTTACGCCTTAGGTGAGTCTTATTGAAAGTGTCAGTAAATTCATGTTTTTCTTATTTTATTTATTTACTCAACGTATAGCTTTATTAAATCAATTATATGTAGGCAACATTATTGATCAAAATCTCTAAAATTTTGTGTTTTATAAGAAGATTTCTTAGCAAATAAACACGTTTCATTTAGCATTCTTCTCACGAATTCTTAAAAAAATGTTAAGCCTTCCACTTCATGTTTCTATTTAAAGATTTTATCATAATATTTATTAGCTTTTACACCAAGAAAAAACGTCTAGGCTCAAGGTTTTTGGACTGTCATGACAATAAAAAAGTTGTCATATTTCTCTTCCTCTCTTGTAAGAATCTACAATTTCTGATAATCACTAGGTAACAATTAGGAGGGAGGCCAAGAAAGTCTTTACTTCGGCTTTTTAAATCCACGCTCCCTTCCTTTGGTTTTCCCTTCCAGGCAGCAGAGGCTTCATTCATTAGTACAATTTGATTCTGATGTAGTACCTCTGTCTAGCACCTAAGGGGCCTTGCAAGCATGAATGGGGATACCCTGGCCTGCTCATCCAAGCTCTTTGTAGACTCACACAAACATAACACTCCAGCCACCCCCTTAGAACTAGGATGTGTATACCAGCATGCAGTCTAACTGGAAATGATCTACCTAGGAAAAAGGCTCACACAGGAGGTAGAAGTAGGCATGAGGCCATTTAGACAGAGAACTCCAGGACCAGGTACCCAGAGAGCTTGATCTTGAGGTAGGGGGACTGTGGAATCCAGATAGGGAAATCACTCTGCCATGGAGTTCTGGTAACCTTGTACATCTTCACAGAGGCCATGTAGGCAAGGGTTAACCCCAGCTAGTCTAAGTTCTGTCAGAACACCCTGTGATTCTCCCAAACTGTGAGAACATGGGAGGCTTGTGAGGAGATGCTACAAAGTCACTTATCTCCCATCTCCTTATCTTTCAGGGGTGTTGCCGTGAGGCAATTTCTCATCTCTTTGGTTCTCCTGAGGTATGAAGCCCTCTTTCCCCTATCCTTCTTCTGGGGTACAGCTGTAGGCTAGCAGAATGCTTGGTTGCAGCTTGGAAGCAGCATGTCAGCAAAGGGTGTTCTAATACTCATGTGACTTAGTCATATCACCAGTGCCTTTCATGTCAATGTTGTCCTGGAGGACAAGTGGGAAGCTGGCACCTTAGATCATCTAGTTTTCACTCTCTATGTTTGTAATAAACGATCTGGATCTAAAAGTAGCTTGTTTCATTACTGGCAGAATCTTTTAGCCTTGTTTGACTTCATGGGTGAGAAACGTAGTTAAAGGAGGCCCAAGCAGGTTATTCTCAGTCAGAACCCCTACCGTCCAGGTCTCAGAAGAAACGACCGACCTGTGTATGAGAGAGTAGCTCTGAGTGAATGTGGAAGAGCTGCATATAGGGGGAGTGATTGTATCATATTCAGACAAAGAAGTAAAGGAATGCCTCAGCTTTTGGTGAGGAGAAAACAGGAGTTATTATGCTGTTGTTGGGTAGCAAGTATAGGAACGCTAAAAAAAAAAAAAAAAAAAAAAAAAGAACAGATGGTAAAATATGACACTGGCCAACAGCAGGAGCATTAGGAAAAACAATAAAATATTTTTTAAAGTAGTAAAACATCAAGTTAAAAAAGTGTGTCCTATGGGCTGGGCGCAGTGGTTCATGCCTGTAATCCCAGCACTTTGGGAGGCCGAGGCGGGCGGAACACGAGGTCAGGAGATCGAGACCATCCTGGCTAACATGGTGAAACCCCGTCTCTACTAAAAATACAAAAAATTAGCTGGGTGTGCTGGCAGGTGCCTGTAGTCCCAGTTATTTGGGAGGCTGAGGCAGGAGAATAGTGTGAACCTGGGAGGCAGAGCTTGAAGTGAGCTGAGATCGTGCCACTGCACTCCAGCCTGGGCGACAGAGCGAGACTCTGTCTCAAAAACAAAAAGAAAAAGAAAAAAAAAAAATTGTGTTCTACGTATCCTGATTTTGTAAAACAAAACATGCAAAAATGAGCAGAAATTAAAAGTCAGTATTATTTTGTTATTTTTAAAACATATTGATGGTCGAAAATGACAATAATGACCTTTATAATTAGAAAAGATATAAATATACAGAAAAAGTGGTTCAGAAGACACCAGAGTAAGAAAAAGATAAACGAAGTTAATAGTCATACAAGCAAAATGCTGAAAGATAATTTTAGTGACATTTTGATTCTAATTAAGAATTTTAACATTTACTTCGACTAGTGTATCTTACCATAAATGAAGTAAAAAATAAATTATGCTTTCCAAATTACTGACCTAGTAAAATTGTTGAGTATCCTTTTATCTTTAAATATCTTCACTTTCAGTAGGTCTACCCGCTTTACTTGCCTCATCTAAACAAGCTAAATGCATTCACTCTGAATTTTAGAAAGAAAATCATATGCCAGAAGAGAACAGGCAGTTTCTTAAAATTTAGTCATATCGGGTGTAACTCAGATATTCAGATTTGGTCAGTCCAGTGTTGGGCTTAGGAATCTGAATTTTCAATAAGCTTCCCAAATGAGTCTGATATTGGAGGTCTGGAGAACATATTTTAAATGATTTTGAATTAACAGCAAAGCCCTAATTAAACATAAATATACCTAATTCTATATGTTTTGTTTAACCAAATATCTGATGTCTGAAGTTAAAAGCCTTGTGCTTTTAACCAGTCTTTTCCAGTTTTTTCACATTCTTATATATTCATTGCTATATCAATATTAAAACACAGCATCAACCACACATGTCCTTCCTCTTACTCTAGTCCGCATGCCTACTAAGCCACTTTGACAACCATGAGGGTATTGTGCCCCTCGGGAGCACAGTCAGGGAAAAAGGCCCATAGCATGAAGTCGGACGCCCTGTCCCTTGTCACAGACCCTCCACATTTGGTCTTATCTTATATTGCTCTCCTACTGATGGCACCCTGACCTGCTGACTAATGTGGATTGGCCTTTCATAGGACCATGTTGTTTTTCCATTTTGAATTATCTTCATCCTTCTATCCCTCAGACACACACCAATGTTTATCCTCATTGGAAGCTATTGTAAGTGTACTTTATTCTTAAAACATACCTGTCAACCAGTTCAAAACTCTTTTATATCTGAACTCTATTGTGTTGAATCCCAATTTTCAACATAGGCATAGGTCATGCAGAATGTACCTGTTCAAGTAGATACCCACAGATCCAGTTGAGTATGGCAAGTTATAAAGAGGAGTTGGTCGTGGGGCAAATTATATATCTCTCATAACCTTCATTCATTTATTATGGCCACCTTTATTACTTCTTTCAACTGTTCAACAAATATCTCTTGAATACCTACAATATGCCAGAAATATTTCTGGACACTGAGAATACAGCAGTGAACAAAACACTCAATGAGGTTATATTTTAATAAGAGAAGACACACATTAAAGAAATATATAAAAGATAGTAATAATAATTCATATTGTTATAACTAACACTTATTGAATGCTTACTGATGCCAGGTGCTGTTCTAAGTGCTTTGTGCTAACTCACAACAATTTATGAGGTAAGTACTATAATAATTCCTGTTTGATAGATGAGGAACTCAGGCATGGAAAGTTTTAAAAACTTGCCCAAAGGCATTAAGCAAGCAGTGGGAGACAAAGACTTAATTCTCGGCAGGTTTGGATCTAGCATTCACCCTCTTCAGTCATCAGTATGCTTTACTATCAGTAATAAATAACATGCCATGAAGAAAAATAAAACACAATCAAGTGGGATAGATAGTAATGGAGAAAGTGTGGCCAGGGGAAGTCTCTTTGATAAGATGTCATTTGAGTAGAGACTTGAAATAAAATAAGGGACCTGGCCATGGGGATATACAAGGAAACAATTCTAAGTTGAGATGATAACAAGCGCAAAATTTCTAATGAGAGGTTGAGTTTGGCATCATGAACATTTACCATAATATGATTTATTTCAACTTGAGCACAAACAAATTAAGTTTCATCCAACTTAACTGAAGGACAATCAGAACTTGTATCTGGCTTTAAGGGCAACTATGCACATGTGCTGTACAATAAAAGGCTGGTGTGGCTAGAGTTTACCAAGCTTTTTTTAAAAAAGCAGAACATAAATGAGGTCATCCTTTCAATAGCCAAGGAGGGCTTATTAAATGGAGCGTCAAAGGTGGAGACAGCAAGATTGAATCAGATCCTAAACATACTTGAAAAGGAAAACCAACAAGATTTTCTCATGGATTATATGTGGCATGAGAGAAAGAAGATTAAGGAGATGCCACAGTTTTAACTTGAGAATCAAGAAGCGTGGATATTCTGAAATGGAGAAGACTACAAGAAGAATAGGTTTGGCCGTACACAGTGGTGAGGCTTCATACGTTTTGTTTTAGAAATGTTTTATCTGAGATACTATTACATATTCAAGTGATAATGTCAAATAGGCAGCTCTATATATGAGTCTCAAGTTCAGCAAAGAGGTTTGGAATGCAACTTCTTAGACTATAAATTCAGATGTGAAATTCAAGATGGTGCTTCACACCATGAACTGGATTAAACCACATAAGGAGTGAGAGTAAAGGGAGAAGAAAGAGTTCCAAGCATTGAGCTTGTGATATTCCAGTGTTTAGGGGTTAGAAATAAGAAAAGGAGCAGCCAGTGAAAATGTGGTATCCAGGATATTAGGCAAATAAAGTGTTTCAAACAAACAGGAGAGACCAGCTGTGTCAAATGTTGCTAATAGATTGAATTACATGAAGACTGAGATACAACTATGGGATCAGGCACCTGGAGATGACTGATAACCTTGACAAAAGGAATTTCACTGACACATACCAGGAATAAATTCTTCTAAGTAGCTGTGACATGATAAAATTTAGACATATGCTGAGAAGGAGTGCCTTTCCAGGTGAGTGACAGTTGATGAGAAAAACAGAATAGTAAATATCAAGACAGACAATATCATCTGTTGATGAGGAAGGAACAGTAAATACAGTGGTTCTCAGCAGATTAACAGGAGATAGGACAAGGTAGCATGGTCAGAGAAGAAGTTGATGTGGGTGGGCAAAAAAGTGCTTTCTACACTTTTTTGGTTCCTCAGAAAAGGAGGGAGCTAGGGTGAAACCACTAACAACACATTTATGGAAACCATCAAATATCATCAGAACCAGTAACATCCAATGGAACCAGATCCATGGACCTCTCCCCACCACCAACCTTGCTATCTCATTTACTCTTCCATGCCCCGCTTGAGCTTTGATGAACAAAAGATGTGTCATATAGCATGATCATATTGAACAATTTTCCTTTTAAGTAAACTGTGGGCCACAGTCTTCACCTGTGCTGATTGGTTAGAAGCAGGAAACTCTGAAATGCTGAGATGACATTAACAAATGAACATGACAGGAGAGCTATGGCATCCCTTTTAAGGGAAGATTAGAGAAAATGCTACAGTTGAAAGCAGTGATTGGAAAAAATAAAACTCTATCCACTTTATGCCCAAATGTGTTGAGACTCCTAAGTAACTTGATGATACAATTAAACTACATTGGTAATAAAATTCCTGGTAGTGAAAGTGCTATGGAGAAAAATATGGAATTAGAGAATAGTTGAGTTGAAGGAAATGATATATATTTTTTAAATTTTGAAGTCAGGAAAACCTTTGGGGAGAAGAACTTTGAGGAAAGACATTTGAACATGCAAACATCTGGGAAAGAGCCTGCCAGGTAAAAGGCAAAGGCACAGCATAAAAAAAAGGCTGGCTGTTGGATGGCTGAAAAATTAAATTATATAATATTTGTTCTTGCCGTACAATTTCTATATAGGTAATGCTTGTGTATTGACACTTTAATGTGGAAATGAGGATTATTTGGTGAACACCTGGCATGTTGTAGATATTAATAAACAATGAGCAATATAATTCTTGATATAAAAAAAGAAATCACTGAATTTACTCAAGGCTTAATAGAGCTTACCACATGGATATCACTAGCACTAGTTATTTGTTTAAAAAATGCTAATTTTTGGAGAATAATAAGCAATTACACAGATTTATTAATAATACTGGATATTAACACTTTTGTTTAAAATTATAGTAGAAAAATTATTAAAATCCTACAAGAAAACTAGAAATACCCATCTGGACATCAGCCCTGGGAAATGATTTATAACTAACTATTCAAAAGCAATTGCAATAAAAATAAAAATTGATAAGTAGGACTTAATTAAACTAAAGAGCTTCTGCACACCAAAAGAAACTATCAACAAAATAAACAGACAACATACAGAATGGGAGAAATGTTTGCAAACTATGCATTGGTCAAAGGTCTAATATTCAGAATATATAAGAAGCTTAAACACATCAATAAGAAAAAACAAATAACCCCATTAAAAAGTGGGCAAAGGATATGAATAGGCACTTCTCAAAAGAAGACATAGAAGCAGGCAACAAACATGAAAAAATGCTCAACATCACTAACATCAGATAAATGCAAATCAAAACCACAATGAGATACCATCTCACACCAGTCAGAATGGTTATTATTAAAAAGTAAAAAATTACAGATGTCAGTGAGGCTGGAGAGAAAAGGGAATGCTTATACACTGTTGGTGGGAACATACATTTGTTCAGTCATGGTGGAAAGCAGTTGGAGACTTCTCAAAGAACTAAATACAGAACTACCATTTGATCCAGCAATCTCACTACTGGGTATATACTCAAAAGAAAATAAATAGTTCTACCAAAAAGAAACATGCACTTGTATGTTTGTCTCAGCACTATTCACAGTAGCAAAGACATGGAATCAACCCAGGTGCCCATCTGTGGTCAATTGTATAAAGAAAATGTGGTACACATACACCATGGAATACTACGCAGCAATAAAAAAGAATGAAATCATATCCTCTGCAGCAGCATGGATGCAAGCAAAGGCCATTATCCTAAGTGAATTAATGCAGAAACAGGTATCACATGCTCTCACTTATAAGTAGGAGCTAAACATTGAGTACGCATGAACATAAAGATGGGAACAATAGACACTGGGGACTCCTAGAGTATGGAAGGAGGGAGGCAAGGGTTGAAAAATTACCTATTGGGTACCAGGCTACCTGGGTGATGAAACCAATCATACCCCAAACCGAAGCATCATACAATGTACCCGTGTAACAAACTTGCACATGTACCCCCTCATTCTAAAATTAAAGTTGAAATATAAAAAATTTTAAAAAACAAAGTTATAGTTGGTTAATGTTTTGTTCTAATGTATTTAACAGTTTTATAATATCATGCATGATATTTAACTATTTAAAATTATAATATTAATTTCATGAAATATTTAGAAGTCATTAATATCACACTTTTGAAGAATACTGATATGGCTTGCAGGGTGCAGGGTTGTCACAAACCTTACATTTTTTTAAAAAAAAGTGGTATCTGCAAAGTGCAATAAAACCAGACATGCCTGTATACAAATAAATAGATACAATCCCAAATCCATTAACTGTTCATAAACAATTATGAAATTCTTTGATAAAACTAAATACATTGAACAAATACAAGAGCTTGCTAATAGTAAACTCTGCAATTGTATTCTTCCTTACATTAAAGATTTGTATTGCTACACTTCTTTTCTCTTTAATTTTCTTATATCTGATTTACAAAAAATTATTCCCAATTTACAAACTAATTTTGCAAATTCTATGCAGTCCTAATTGTAAATCAATCCTCTTATCTTAACGGAAGTAAAAGCAGGTTGTTTTAACTCTTGGCTGTGCTCTTGGGAATGTAGAAACTGAAATCCTATCAAATCTTCCCTAAAGACATTTAAATTTGCTTTTATTTTTGGCTTCCATTTTGCAATTTCTAGTCTACATGATACATAATGCAACTGTCAAAGTAAGTGCCTATATTTCAGATAAGTTGTTTGTCTCATTGTAAAATGCATTTACAGGAATCAAAATTCAAGCTTAAAAACACAATATTAGAAATATATTTTAATTTTCAGAAAAGTAACAAAACTCGTCTATAAGCAACTTGTACAGAGAAGTAATGTCTATAACAGAAAACTTAATGGAACTGAAGTCCTTTCTCTTTAAAGGCACATTGTTATATCAGAGGAAAGCATAAATACCAGCAAACATCTTATTAAACAACAACTGTGCAAATGGAAAAGGCAGAGGCCTCTAGGGCCATGTTAATTATCTCAGGGTCAGAGGCATTAAGAAGACTGTCTGGCAGTTTCTAAGGCAGTCAGATGGCAGTACCAACACACAAGCATCCCCAAGGTCTTGCAGTTACAGCACTGTCATATTTCAAATGACAGGTAATACTTATGAACACGCTGACACTAACCTCCTCAATTATAGTCAATGTCAAGGTTTTACAACTGGAGGACCTGCTAATTTCTAACATATATATTGCCTGACAAAAAGTACTTTATAAAAAATAAGTATTTAAAGCACCTATTGGATGATGCTAAAGAAATCTTTGGAACACTCACACACAGATAATGTCCTTTGAGCCATTACCTCTTGGGGAACAAAACATACATTTTCCTGGAGGATCATTTTTGTGGCATTTATGGCATAAGGAAACCTCAGAGGGGTTTAGTGTGTCTGAGTATTATTCTCTTTGCCTATAGTGACATTATACTACAAGATATTTTCATTTAGACTTATTTCATTTTTCAATATAATCATATTAAAGTACAAATTTAATACACTTGCATAGGTGTAGTGTTATTTGGTCAAATTCGTTTTCTCCCCTTTTAACTGGGATGCCATTTTCCATCTTTCAGTTTGTGTATATATATTTGCAAACTGGTATGCTCGTTTTGCTAACAATTATCTTCCTTTTTCTTTTACTTGTAAGCCCTCTGATGGATCACAGAGAGTTATGCAGATATCAATGTGTGTTTTTAGTAAACCTTGCCTGGTGCAAGCTTTGGCAAGAAACCAGTCACTCAGGTTCACTAGGGTCCCCCATTTTTAAATTAAAATCACACATCTAAAGGATTACATTTAAATGGGAATTTCGGCTCTACCTGAATGAACGTAAGGGAAGCAGTTGGGCACAAGAGAGACGTGAAAAAATGAGATACAGCCATGGTCTGGTTCAGGAAAGCTGAAGTATAAAAACAAGTTTTTCAGTTTGAATTAGTAGTTTTTCCACCATACATCTTTTGTTCATCATGTAAAGTCCTCATTGTGGATTTGGGGACTATTGGTTGGCTTCATAAATTTGGGACAACTTGAAATTGCATGCACATTTTTAGTTTTTTATATATATATAATTTTAATATATGATTTTACATATATATAATTTTTCATGGAGAGACTGCATAATATTCATCTAATTATTAAATAAATCTATAACACTATAGTTTACACTACTAAAATATACAACTTATGGGACTTTTTATTCTAAAACAAATTTCATTTGAAATTAAATACAAAGAAACACTACAAAGTGAGACTCATTTAAGACTCAACTAAGATTTTTGGTTTAATTTGCAAATAACAGAATTAAAAATTGATTTTTATTTTCCAAATTTTAGCTTCTAAAAAAAGTATTGAGAGGTGGAATAGTATTATATTCATTTAGATCCTGAAATATATCTATTTTTTCGATAATTTAGCTTATGAATTTCACACTAGTTAGAAAATATTATCAACATTGATTTGGTAAATTTAAAAGATATTCTGACATTTTAATGTATAAAATTTTTTAGATCTTAGGGAAAACACTGAACTTCTGAGGTAAAAATGGTCATGAAAGTCTTAAATAATATTCACTTATTAATTCATTTTAAATGTCTGGAACTTTGGTTTGAATTAATACACATCATAAAATTACCTCTGGCCATGAGAAAAATTACGTAAAAATAGCTTCTAAATCCAATTCTGCTAAGGACATACTGGGAATCTTAATCCTTATTTTGATTCCATGACAAATGTATACCAATTGTCCTTACCCATATATTTAGCGACTTTCATATTTTAAAGTGAGTGAAAATATAACAAAATGAGAAATTGTTAAATTGTAACTGTATATCTATTATTTTTGTTTTAAGTGTTTCTGCTGTAGGGTACATGTTTCAGAGCAACTTACTCCTCAAAGATGCTTTTAAAAGAATTTTAGTTTGTTGAAGGAGAAAGAATCAGTGACTCAAACACACACACAAAAAATATTAGGATCAACTAGCCTTGTTTACTTTTGACTGGTGTAGGAAACCTTTTACTCCTGTTAAGTAATAGCTGTTCTCCTTGCTGATGTGGAGCAGCTCACATCTGGATTGCAAAGTTTCTGAAGGTTAATTTCAGCTTCTAGCTAAAAATGCCCTTACTTGTATTGACTCGCATTGCCTTTTCACATGTGAATAATTCCAGATACAGCTTTAGGTCAGTTCCACCGAGATACAAGATAAAGGGTTTAAAAACAAACAAATAGAAGCATTTTTCTTTACATAGATGTTCAAAATAAATGCCTGATCAGACCTGAAAGCTTAAAAAGCAACCATTTGCCATTTCAAGGTATTGAATACGGGCCTCGGTCACTGCCAGAAATATAAAAATTCTAGGTAAGGGTAAACAAGTTGCCCTCTGCCAGTGTTTTCATCTGTGTCATATTCTTCTATTTTTTGACCTAGAAAATATACCAAATTAAGGCTATGATAACTTTAAAGAGCATATATCTTCTATTGATGAGACAGAGAAAATTGTGAAATAAAAGAATTTGGGGAAGAGCTGATTGAATGCTTAAGTCACTCTAATTTGGAACTAAATGGTATCATCATGGTTATTAGAGCTAATTTTGTCATTTAAATAATGTGGTCACATAGGTCTTTTTAATTGAACTTATTGTATTACATAATAAAATCATACCGTTATGTACTATGGTACATAAATGATAGTAAAATCATTGTTTTTTTCTATAATGTTATGATTTACATAACATTTGTGAGAGGATGTGGTTGCAGTTGAAACCGGGATTCAGTTTTGTGTTTTATACAGTATTTCTTCACTTATGCTGCTTCAGATCTGGGAGCATTTAAGAAGTTACTGGTGTGCAACTTCAGTTTTCATTCATTGGCATTAAATCTACTTTTTACTAGATATATCTGCACCTGCTATGATCTGAGACAATATACATTAAATGAACAAATGAAGGTTATGTTTCTTAGAGGCGTGGTGTATATGTGGGTGTATACGTGTGTAGGGTAAAATGTAATATGCTTTCCAAGGAAAACATCTGAGCAAATAAGACTATACAAATCCAACCCCTCTGAATCATTCCATTCACCCTTAACAGAAACAGGTGACAGAGATAACACCAAAGTATAGAAACTGTTATTGCTATTGTTGCCATATACAGAGTATCCCAATAAGTTAGGGACAGAGGGAAGACTGCAGGCCAAATTCAGCCTGCAGAAATGTTTGTTCAGTATGCAGTTGAGGTTTCAAAATAACTCATGTGAATCTCTTTAGATGTGCTCCCCGGTATACCACAGTTGCCTCCAATCCTTAATGCCATGTTCCTTATGTGGGCTGCCTTGGATCTGAAGGCATTGTAGTTTAGGATCTCTGCAACACAGTCTTTTCCCCTCACTTTAAACCAGAGATATTTTTTCATTTGTAGCAAGAAGATATTGCTTCCCACTAGCTCACCAATTTGATTTTTTTTTTTTTGAGACAGAGTTTTGTTCTTGTTGCCTGGGCTGAAGTGCAATTGAGTGATCTCGGCTCGCTGAGACCTCTGCCTACCAGGTTCAAGCAATTCTCCTGCCTCAGCCTCCCAAGTAGTTGGGATTACAGGCATGTGCCACCACGTATGGCTAATTTTTTTTTTTTTTTTTTTTTTTTTTTTTTTTTTTTTTTTTTTTTTTAGTAGAGACGGGGTTTCACCATGCTGGCCAGGCTGGTCTCAAACTCCTGACCTCATGATCCACCTGCCTCAGACTCCCAAAGTGCTGGGATTACAGATGTGAGTCACCATGCCCAGCCTGAACTTTTTAGATATATTTTCTGGCCTCTTGCTCACTTGTGGCAAAATATTTGTTTTTTCCATCTTCAAACATTTCACTAGTCTCCAAAGTACATGAGATTACACAAAAATATGCCTAGACATGTGTATTTTCTCATTAATATTGCCTGGAGCTTTATAAACCTATTAAATCCATAGAATCTAGCACTTCTTTAGTACAGAAGAATTTTCTTCTATTGTTAACTTAATAATTCATTTGTTAGGATGGCTAAACAGCCAGGTACAGTGGCTTATGCCTGTAATTCCAGCATTTTGGGAGGCCGAGGCAAGTGTATGGTTTGAGCCCAGGAATTTGAGACTAGCCTAGGCAACATAGGGAGACCCCGTCTTTACAAAAATTACAAAAATTGTCTGGGTATAGTGGTATGCACTTACAGTCCCACCTACTAGGGAGGCTGAGGTGGGTGAATCACTTGAGCCTGAGAGGTGGAGGTTGCAGTGAGCTAAGATCACGCCACTGCACTCCAGCCTGGGTGACAAAGTGAGACCCTGTCTCAAACAAACAAACAAATAAACAAAACTGAAAAACAAATATGGCTAAACAGAGATGAAACCAAGATGGAGGGATGGTGAATACATATTTGTATTTTTATTCAGTCTTTTCAGATTCTATATTTTCCCCATTAAAATACTTCTAGGGTTTTATTAAAATATTTTTGGAAACTTATGTCCTCTATGTTCATGACATTTTCACTTATAAATTTGAAGGTGTTTCATGACAAAGTTTGGAAATAAACAGTTAGTAGTTTGAAGGTACTTTCTTTGATAACAATAGAAGTTGCCAAAATTTTGCACTTTCAATACTTATTTTATTTACTACACAAAGTCACACTATATAGTACATTTTATTATATAACTTTCATTGATAAGGAAATAGAATCAGATGGTTCGTGTAACTTGAAGATCACATGGTTAGAAAATGGTAGATAAAGGAATTGTACATGATTGACTTTAAAGGTGATTCTCTCAACCACCCACTATTCTGTGTCATTATTTAATAGCTTTTTAGTAGGCAGTGATGACCAGTTTTACCCATCCCTGACAAAATATAAAATGCATACACATGAAAACTTTTTTTCATATGCCTGCTGCTCAACCGTAAACATTCAAACCCTTGTCACACCTAGACTTTAGTTCACACATTGTTATTCTCCACTAATGTTCCTCTAATACAATTTTTAAAAATAACCAGATTATAGCTTGAATATCTAAAATCAAACGTAATCATTACTACCAAAGCGAAAAAGTGAGAATTTGATTCAAGTTCAATTTTTGATATGCAGCATTTTAGTTATCTTACTTAAATCATCTCAAAAGGTAACAGATACTTTTAGACATCCTCAGTTTCTCTCACTTTTATATCTAATAAACATTTTATACATGAAATGCTGTTTGTATGCCTGGTGTGGGTGGCGATACCAGTCTCAGACTCATCTCCCTTATTGTTATGTATCACTTAGAAATTCAGCAACACCATCACATGAGTAGATTCTCTAAAATGTACATGTTACTCTGACAAATGAAAGCTGCTACCCTCTGCTACGGTGCGCTCAATTTTGTCAATTTGTCTTCAGCTTATTAAAAAGTAAAACTGAAAAAAATAAGATAATTACTGTTCTTTTTCACTCTGATATCCTGTTCTCCTATACTACTGAAGACAATGTCTTAGATTTAGTTAAAAAATTTATGTTTCACTATAATGCATACAATAATATTCTGAGAATAGTGAACATTTTTACATATGTGCCATTTAGTTTTTCTCATTTCCTCTTACCTATGATTTCTAATGATATTTGCTCACTTTAAATAAGGACAATGATTTTGTATTTTCTCTTTAAGATATCATCCACCTAGCAGGTATCTCCTATTTCAGGTTAAGATACACAAAGCATCCGCTTTGCCCTTTTTGCATTTCAGTAGTCTACTCGCAGCTGCTGCTTAGTTATTGTCTCCATTTTTTCTTGCTGTTGTTGCTGCTACTTTTCAGTACCTGAGTTTCATTGGCTTTATACAAAGCACAAACAGACATTCATAATGACATGCATATTAATCATAGGGTACTTGGGCAGTTCAAATTTTAATATAGATTGTTCCACTTTAATGATATTAGTTTACATAATTACATAAATATAATATATAAAGTGTCCTGTGGTTTACAAAAATCATGTATTTCCATTATTTATCTTTAACTTCATAAAATTATATAAAAAGGAAAACTGATGTCATTATCCTTTTTTTTGAGGATAAAAAACTAAAGGGTAGAAGGATGTACCAATTAAAATAAATATGATCAAAAATGGTAGAAGCAAGTGATTTTTGATATTAAAGAATTTTTCCACTGCTATCCTATATTCCCACAGAATTGTATAATCTCAAAACTCTGTTACCTTTACAAAGTAACCATTATATATCTAACACTTTATTACCAAGTCCTGTCAGTGAAATAGCTAATTTATATTTAAAAGAAACAGAAAGGGATATGGAGCCCAAACAGACATCTCAAAAATCTGAGTTATGTTCCTCAGTAAAGTTGTAATGTCTGAAAGTGCCATACTCTGTACTCTGAGTATAGGAGATTGGTCTCTTGTTGAATCACATTCAGTATTTTGCATTCTAGTATGAAACATTTCATTTTTATTAGTGATGTCAAGAAATATATTTGTTATAAAATTATTTTAGCAGACAATGAGTAGTATGTCATTCAGTATCTCTGTATGGTAAGGTTTAAAGTATTTCTAGAATTTTTTTCATAGCCCCTCAAAACCATGAGAAGTTGATAAGCTTTCCCCTTTTTGAGAATAAAAATTCTGTAGCCAAAGATGTTTCTTATTTTCTTCTGGACAACAGGAACGTCCAACTCAGATTAGTTTCTCAATCGAAAAAATAATATAAACTTTATGACAGACACATTTTCTTTCTCCCTTTTCCTACTAGACTATTATCTGTCTTATTGAATAAATGCTATTTATGTCATAAGAAACAATGAGGCATAAACTGAAATATGAATAAATTACACTAAAATCAAGAGAAGTCCAATATGTTTAACATTTTAAAAATCTCTTACATACTATTTATCCCCAATGGATACATCTTTATGACTGGAGTGCTGATTTGGATACTTCTTAGAATTGAGAGACTATATTTGTATTCTACATCTCCCTAGTGCCCAGAGTGGTATTTTGTTATTTATTTATTTAGACCTTGAAAATATTTTGACATGCAAAAGATCCTATTGGAAGACTTTCAGATGCAAATAATGACTTCAGTACAACTATCTTCTAATCAACCAACCAGAGAAAGAAAATTCCACAATATTCCTAAGAGTCAAAACAACCAACTCTGGGAAACTGGACGTAATTAAAACAAACAAACTACAGGGCTCTTCCAGAGCAGGGAGAGTATCACACTCATCTTTGTATCCCCAGGGTCTGGTATAGTGTTAGACTTTAGGTAGACACTTCACAAATTTCAAGTGGATGAATGAATTAATCATTTAAGATGATGCAGGTGGAATATGTGCTTTGAGCAGTCTTTCTCGAGTAAGAATTATTTCTGTTAATCCATCAATACATTCCCAATCAATCTCTCTCAGCCAAACCATGCCTTTCAGAGTTGGCAGGCAAGGATTTGGTATCTAGTCTTTGGCCAGGATTAGAATGAGAGGTAACTGGATCACAAACAGGATTAAATGATTGACCCTGGCCTTATTAACTGAGCTTTAACTGGGTTTAACCAGCCATGGCTATAGGGAGCAGCAAGGTTCATAACCTTTAATTGTACCATTCTCTCTGTCTAAATATTATGGACTTGGAAGAAAGGCCCACTTGAGAAGACATTAATGGCATGACATATGCTACATTGTAGTTTTTTTTAATCTGAGTCAAAATCAGAATCCATTTGTCAGGTAATTGTCCAATGTTCTGTTCTCAGAAATCAAGCAGACAATTAGAGTCCTTGAAATTTCTCTATTAGAACACAGAGCCCCGGACCCAGCAATATCCCATAATAGTTACAAACTATTTATTTGTACCCTATGATTAGTCCATTTTGTATTAGTCCATCATACATTGCAGTAAATATCCGGGGCTGGATAATTCATAAAGAAAAGAGGTTTATTTGGGTCACCATTCTTCAGGCTATACAAGAAGCATGGCAACAGTATTTGCTTCTGGTGAGGGCTTCAGGAAGCTTTCAGTTATAGTGCAAGTTGAAGGAGAGTAGGTGTGTCACGTGGCAGGAGAGGCAGCAAGAGAGAAGGAGGAGGTACCAAGCTCTATTTAACAACCAGATCTCATCTGTACTAATAGAGTAAAAATTCACTCGTTACCATGAGGAAGACAAGCCATTCATGAGTAACTCCCAGTCCCATGACCTAAACACCTCCCACCGGGCCCTACTTCCAACATTGAAGATCACATTTCAACTTGAGATCTGAAGGGAACAAATATCCAAACTACATCACCCTATAATATCCAAGTTCTCCAAATGCAGTACTTAACAACTTTGCACTTACAGACTTTGGCATTTAATCTATCAATTAGAAAACAATGCTTAAATATCTGTACATGCAAAAATATAAAAAGACTCCCCTGGTCCCACCCCTATTAAAGAGCAATACAACAAGCAAAAAGGTATAAAAGGCAGGTTTGCAGATAAGAAAGGCTTGGGCTCTGAAGATTGCAAATGAGGGTAAGATTCTGTGGAAAAGACTTGGCAGTTTGACTTCTCCACAAGTTCAATATGAAACACTTGAGGGGAAAGAGGGTGAGACCATTGCATTTTGTACACACCTTTATTAGTGCACTCAAATTGATCTGTGATTTTTCATACTATGGGTGTGTTGCCCCTTAATACCTTGTAAGCTATTTGAAGACCTGGGTTGTATCTTTTTTACCTTCATATCCCAGAGGGAGCATATAACTAGGCACTGTGTTGGGTTATAAAATATTTCTTTACTCAAATATTTATTGACCATGTATACTTTGTATAGTACTATACAGGTACTAGAAACACAGTGTCTAACAGAAAAGGCATGGTCCCAGCTCTTATTGAATTTAAAGTCCTGTTTATGAAGGAACAAATGGACAAGAAATGAATGGACAAATTGCGTATATTCAGTGAAGAGCAATTAGACCTGCGACTAAACACAGGAGACCTTCACAACTTTTTCCTCTTTTGATAGTAACTTTCTTTCACTTTCAGGGAATTCTGACATACCATCCTCCCACCAATAATCACAAAAATTCAGAAAAGTTTGTCTCCTGCTATTCTGTTTATTCCTATAGCCAAGAATTTTGTCATGTTTTATGTTCTGTAGTCAGCATTCTGAAAATGACAGTCTCTCCTCCTTAGAAGACAAAATGCATTATAATTTTGAATATGCTATTTCAAAGCAAGCTTCCCAGAGATGCTAATATCTTTGCTGGAGGCAGGTATCCCTGGCAGGAAGTCCAGAGGCAGAGGAATTCTGGAAAGAGAATGTGAAAGACGGACAGGGAAGAGAAACCAGGGCCCAGTACGGTAAATTGTAGTTGCGAGTAGTTTGGCTATTCACCCCAAAGGTACTGAAGAGCCTTTGGTGACTTCTGAACTGGTATGGCAGAATCAAAGTGATATTTAGAAATAATGGCCAAGCAGTTTGACATAGTCTATATCGTTGTTGAAAAAAGCTGAAAACAAGTAAGGCCAGTTAGGATGACACTACAATAGATAAGCCACAAATTATTAAGTTCCCAAACAATGATGATGCCAGTTGTACCAGAAATATAACTGAGGCTTCCAGTCTGATGAAGGGGAGAATGGTGGTGCCATGAACAGGATCAGGTTCATAAGGAAAAGGAACACATTTACAATTAGGAGATAATAAGAGAATCTAGACAATGATACATTTTCAAATGCAACTCACTGCAGTTAGGTGGAGATTCATGATTAAAGCTTTGAAGAAACATCAGTTTGAAACACAGATGTGAACTGTAAGCATTCTTTTCATCTTAAGAAAATTCTTCACAGATCGCATCGTTAATCGTAACATCAGTGCCCTTTGCTGACTGGTGAATAATTGAGAAGCAACTTCTGGTTTTCCTTGAAAGCATCAAGAACCAAGACCTACCAATCTTTCAAGTATTATTTTCATAACTTTGGGAATCTGGTAGGATTAGTGTCTGGTTCAAAGGCAGAAAGATGTCCCTGAACACTAAATGCTCTGCATGCCCCCAACAGAATCTGTGGATTTCCAGTATTCATTAATTCATTTGTTCCTGTTTGTTAATTGTGTGCTTATTATGTGTAACATACTGTGATGGGTTCTGGGATTCAGTCAAAAAATGGGAGAGATCTGGTTCCTGTTGTCATAAAGATCACATATTATTTCTGGAATGAAAAACAAACTCCTTCTTCCCAATAGCATATGCTTGGAGCTTCTACCTACAGATATCTCAGGCTGACACTGAAGAATTTTATCAGATATGTAACTTTTGGATGCAACTAAATAATTTGCATAAGAAAATGACATTTACAAATATACTGAGTGATATTTGATACTGCATAATATACTGCAAGCTTAGTATTAGGGAGACCAGATTAATGTCATTCTTAAGTAGGATGTAGTTATGCTCAGCAACTGCTTAACGGCATTCCAGAGGGGAAAAGGAAGGAGGAAAGAAGCTGAAAATGGTCAATGAAGTGAAATTAGATCACTGGTAAACTCATAACTTAGGTTTGTACCATTTGGTCAGTTTTTGAATGGCCATAACTTAATGATTCAATTAGTTTCCTGGGAGCAAGGATAAGTACATGTTCAATGTACTGTGTCATATTACTGATTAGAATCTGCCAAAGCCATGTCTAGCTGAAGCTTATGAGCAATGAAAACAAAATTACTTTATATATGTTATAGTTCCGCTATGAATAGACAGATGAATATGCAGCTGCTGACAATAAAAATAATTAAAACAAAATTAGTACACAGAGTTATTTACTTAAATATTAATTTATTAGCTGATTATAATTTTCTTAATAATTGATTCAAGGCATTGAGGGGCTTACCAGGTATAGGCAGACACTGTGCTGAGCTGTAGATGAAACAAGTATGAACTTCGGGGCAATTTTACATGAACAACTTCAAGAAGAAATGTGACCCAGAAACAGCAGCATAGTCCACATAACTTACATAAAAATTATTTTGAAAGTATGAATCACAAAATAAATGCCAGTCAGCTCAGCAGGAGTGGTATAATATTATGCCTACAGGAATCATCAGTAATGATTAAGGGCATGGTGGTATAATAATTCAAGTATGATATTTCACAAAATGAAGAAAGCAGGAGGTGGTTTCTTTCAAGAAGATAAAATGGCAAAAAAGTTACATGCTTCACTATGAACACTTACCAAAAGAAAGTAAGCTTCCGTGAAGATACTAAAGTTTTAGTGGTCAGCCTTTATGCTGTTTTTTCTATGTCACAGTAAAGCTAACTATACCAATAGATAGAAAACACCGGTTACGTTATTTGGTATGGAATGGAGGCACTATGTAAACTTAGCATGCTCTTTTGCAGTGTTGTGGCTCTTCAGTGTGAAGAATCAGTTTTGTATTTACATGGAAGACCACAGAACAATGTGATACTTGCCACTTTTAATACGTTGAATGCCATTTAAACTGTGGTAGTGTAAATATACCCCAGCTCATAAATTATTTTTGCAATCATTATGGTAGATGTGTACATGGTGAGCTGGGGGAAACTAGAATTAAGCTTGCCTAACTCCTCATTTTCAGTTGGTCATCAACCAGCAAGTATTTCCCATCTGTTTACAAGCAGCCTGTTATATTTATTACGTCTGAAAACAAAATGAATGTTTTTTTCTGACACTATAAACATTTGCAGTACAAATAAAAAATTAATAACTCAGATTTCTGGACATATACAATAATAGAATTCTTAAGCCATCTCTTGTTGCCTTCCCTATTTTGCTTAATGAAAAAAATGCCCTGGCACCTGTTAATTTGCCTGCTTTCAGAGATGTCTGCAAGAGCCGACTAAAATCTCAAATATACAGGACTTTATAAAAGATATGATCAATTCACCTTGTGTACATATTTGATGGATGTTTTACATACTAATTTTGACATTGATATAAGAGCCGTGAACATGGAAGTCATCCCTGTACATCTTTACTGCAAATGGAAATATTGCTACTAAAAGACAAGCTTTAGTCAGTATTTACAATGATTGATATTTTGAATATAAACATGGAGACCTCTCATCCAAAAGGTGGCATGGCTGTGCTGGATGCTAATATCATTTTTGACAGGTTTTATGCGACCCTAAGCCAGTGTAGGATGGGGTTGCAGCACCACCTTTCATATGCTTGCCACTCTGATTTCCTGCAATAATGAACTTCAGGGTCTCCGCTTAGCAGCAAAAGCCATGATACTTAAAAAATGCAAACGTGTCTCAAAAGCTGCCCACAGAAGACAGAAGGGACTGGCCAACGCCCTAATCTGATTTTTTCTTTATTCTGAAGCAGAGAAGACAGTAGAAAAATGCTTCAGTGCCCCCCAAAAATAATATTCAGAAATATTATTTAGTGATAATTGGATATTACCCAAGGTGGGGAAACAAAGATCATTGAAAGAGAAAATTATTCTGGGAAGAGACTGGCATATTTCTATTTTTAGTCTGAGTCTTCATGCAGGGATTTGAAATCATTTCATTTTTTTGGGAAATCAGATTACCAATCACATAAAAATAGGCCTGCTGACTCCTGAGAACTTTGGAGGATCAACTAGGGCACACTGACAATATAATAAGGTTCCAGGAAGGATTCCTTGTATGTACAGAATTGCATGACCTTCTCCCTGTTTATACTGACATCCAAGCGGTGCCAGAATTGGCTGGACAGATTCAAATCCCTGGTCTGCCACTTACTGAGCAACCTTCAGCAAATTATCTCCATCCACCTTGAAGGATGGTTGTGAAGATTAGCAACAGAATATATAAAGTATTTAGTTTGATGCTTACAACATAACAGGAACTTTGAAAATAGTGTCTGGCTATTTTATTTAGTTTAATCCCACTAGGGCACAAATCTGCTATATAAGATATATGGTATTAAGTAATATATCTATGAAAAGCAATGTGAGGGAAAAAAAAAGAAAAGCAATGTGAGCAAATTATTTTAAATCATCCAATTAAGTTATTATTTCTACCACACCCATTCTATGGGTAACTAGTTGTGTTGCACTGTCAACTAAAATACTCTAAGCAAGTAGCTGATTAATTGGTACAAAAATGCAGGTAGATGGAAGAAATGAGACGTAGTGTTTGATAAAGCTAATGTGTGACTATAGTAAAAAATAATCTATTGTACATTTCAAAATAGCTAGTAGAGAATAATTTGAATGTTCCCAACATAAAGAAAATGTTTCAAGTGATAGATATCCCGATCACCCTGAATTGATTATTACACTTATATGAATTTATCAAAATAACACCATGTACCCTGAAAGTAGATGCATTTATTATGTATCAATAAAAGATAAAAAGAAAAGAAAATATTCTAAGGAAGAAATATAATTCATGATGATTCTTATGATCATTCATACAAAAATAGCTATTTTCCTTTTCTAGGAGATCAAATGTAGCATTTAAATATTAAAAATGCATGGCTTAATAATACTAAAAATTCTACTTCTCTTATTTAATAAGATTTCTTTAATTTGCGTATATGTATATACACAAATTAAATTTTTTTAATAAAGCACATTTCAGAAAGACCAAAAGAAACCTCAGAGATAACCACTTTTATCAATACCTCAGTGATAACCCCTTTAGCAGGGGTTAATCTTACCATATATACTCATATAAAAAACTGGAATCTTACGGTGTGTATTGTTTTATAATCAGTATTTTTTCAGTGAGCAATATATCCTAAGCATCTTTCCTTGTCAATAGATATGCTACTGTTGTAATGTTGTAATGAGTCACGTAATATTCTCATATATGGATATACTACATTTTATTACTAAAATTGCTATTGTTTTATATATATATATAAAAATAATTTATCTGAGATAGGCCTAAATCAAACTTACATATGGTAAGAACTCTATATATTTAGTAAATGAAAGAATGAGTGGAAAATAGTATAATTTGGTCTTTTTATTTATTAAAATATATAATACATGATATAATAACTTGCTTCAGCTTGAGAAATACTAAAGAAGTTTCAGGTGAATATTGTACTATTCAGAATATCAATGTTTCCCCTCTCTAAAATGTAGATGAGTTCCTGGAAATGAGGGATTTATAATGCAAAGAAAAGGTTCCTCCCTCCAAAACAGTAGAAAAATAGAGGATTGATTATCAGGTATTTATGTCAACAAACTAACAATTAAGTTAAACACATGATTTTTCATATTTTTAATGTTACAATGATATTTTGATATGATGTTTTAAAACACATTGACCCTCATAAATTACTTATTTTTATAAATTTTGATGCCAAAATATTTTGCAAAATAATTTTATTGCAATAACATGAACAAGCTTTTCTTCAAAATAAGTTATTCTATTTAATTAGTAAAACTATTTTAGTATATTACCGAAAGTTAGAAAATTTAGATCTAAGTTGACTTCTAACTGCTGCTGTGAAACTAAATGATATATTTTCAATTTCCTTCTTCTGTTTTCTGAAACACATCATATTTAATATCATTTCAGTAAGACAGGAAAAGGCAAAGATGTTTCTCAGTGATTGAACTGTGATGAATTGATACCAGCACAAGTGCTTCCTAAAATTAAGTATCTTTATGCTTTATCAGGTCTCAGGCAAGAAGATAAAAAAAAAGTCAGTCCTAAAGTGTGACATGAGAGTGACCACTCAAACGGCGACTGCTTAATGCACTTCTCTAATGGCAGAACAGGCTTTTCCCTAATGTTCAAGTACTTTTATCTTGAACGTGCTTCTCCTGTTCCTTTAGGAGCTTTTCAAAAATGCATGCACACATATACACCGATTAATTGAAAAATCTGGAAAAATGCCTCCAAATGTTGTTGTCATGGTTTCCTTTCACATAGTAAACAGTAGAGCTAAACGTCAGACTGAAGTGTTAAGTTCACCAAATGCTGTGTTTTTAAGCCTAGTCTCAAATAATAATATTACAATTTTTAAATTCAGTTTTCTTTTTGCCAAGTTATGACCTTTATATGTCTACGCTTCCATGAAATGATGCACAATTGACTTGTTTGTAATCCCACATAATGTTAGCTGAATTGACATGCTTTTTATTGAGAAAATCTAATACACATCTAATGTTAAATGAATAAAGCCATAAAAATTAGTCTTTTAAATTTGAAAGTAGCATTCCTAAGCCATATGTGAAAAGCAAGAGATCCAGTCCCCTTACGAAAGAGAAGAGAGAAAGAGGGAATAAAACAAAAGGAATGGAGGATGGATGAAGGGAGGGAGAGACAAGGAAAAGAAAGAGAGAAATAGAATGTGCAATATGAATTTTACACTTCCATTATTTAAGTGTTATGGATTTCAAATCTAATTAGGTAGTGTTTGGGATGCAGAAATAATTTTGTAATCCTGTAAAATACAAGTAACTTTGAAACATTTGCAATAAATGGAATAGAAGGAGTTTCAGGTGAATATTATATTCTGGTATATTATAATTTACCCACATTTAATTATAGCATCCAAATCCTTTTAAAATGGTATGTGTCATTCACTCATGTCCAAATGGTTTGCATCAATTATTCATTTGTTCAACCTATATTTTATGACAAACTTTTGTTCTACGTACTGGGAATACATTATGGAACAAAATAGTCAAAAACATTTTGAGCTAAAAGAGGCTAATGTCTAGCAGTCAGACAATATGAAGCAGTAAAATGTGTTCTATTTAACATCAAATTATGTTAAAAATGAGTAAGAATAGGGAGTAAGGATTGTGTTTAGGGATGGGGGTGCAGGTAGGTGTTGTAGTTTTCAGTATAGTTGCCAGGGAAGGAAGCAAGGATATAAGAGAGTAAACCATACAGATACCTAACAGAACGCATCACTGGCAGAAGCCACATCACGGGCAAAGACCTAGAGGTGACGGCATACCTGTCCTGTGTGAGGAGCAGTAGGAAGAATAATCACAGAAGATGAGGTTGGAAAGATAATATGGACACCCGCCATTACACGTTTGTATGTGTGTCTGTAATCATGTACAGCCCTGGTGGCTACTGTAAAAGTTAAATGACTTGCTTAATAGCACCCCTGGCAAATGACAGAGGTCGGATTTTAACCTGGATGATAGTTTCTGATCCAGTTTTATTAGAGTGTGACCCTATGGCTGATGCAATGCATGCACCTTAAATATCCTAAGATCGAGGTTTAAATGCTGCTATGCCTCAGCTTCTGACAAATTATTATTATACATTTGGTTCTGAGGACCAATCAAAACTTAAGGAATGAAAATCAGCACATGCGAGAGGAAGGAATTTAAGAAAACCTCCCCTGGTCCCAAAGAGCTGGGTCTTACGAGACCAGGAGAGTTGTATATAAAGAAGGGCCACTTCTGGATGGACTAGAAAGTCAGAAAACATTCAGGGGTGTGGTTCAAATTCTTGAAGAATTTTCTCAAATGGAACATTTAATCAAGAGAGCTATCATAAGAATTAGGCAATTTATTAATTCATTAATCAAACAAATTTGTGGCCTGGTGCAGTGGTTCATTCCTATAATCCCAGCCCTTTGGGAGGCTGAGGAGGACAAATCACATGAGGCCAGGAGTTCAAGAGCAGCATGGACAACATGGCAAAATCTTTTCTCTACTAAAACTATAAAAATTATCTGGGCGTGGTGGTGCATGCCTGTAATCCCAGCTACCTGAGAGGCTTAGGCATAAGAATCACTTGAACCCAGGAGGTGGAGGTTTCAATGAGCCAAGATCACACCACTGCACTCCAGCCTGGACAACAGAGCAAGACCCTGTCTCAAAAAAAAAAAAAAATATATATATATATAAAAATATATGTATATTATATATTTTATATATGTAATATATATTTATATATAAATATATATTATATATTTCTGTATATATATTTATATATAAATATATATTACATATATATAATATATGTGTATATATTTATATATAAATATATATACATATATATAATATATGTGTATATATTTATATATAAATATATAATATATAAATATATAAATATATATAATATTTTATATATAAATATATAATATATTATATATTAATATATTATATATTATATATATTTATATATTTTATATATGTACATATATATGTATATATATTTTTGTGTATATATATATATATACACACACATCTAGGCTATATTGGACAAAAGTAATAAAAAATGTATACATCTGTTTCTACATTTACAAAGTGGTTTTGTTTCTGAAATGTTGGAGATTATACAAATATGTTTAAATGAAAACCGATTTTCTTATATTTAACAGGAAGAACATCTTTAGAATAGAGCTTGGCAAACTTTCCTGTAAAGGGCTGGGTACTTATGCTTTGAGGCTTTGCAAGGCAAGTGTTCCCCGTCACAACTACTCAATTTCCACTGTAGTGTGAAAGCAGCCATGGACAATACTAAATGCATAGGCATGGCTGTGCACTTTACTTACAAAAACAGGTGGTGGGCCAGATTTGGCCTGAGGGCTGTAATTTTTCAACATTATTCTAGAAGGATAAAAATATAATGTCCGTAACACGTTAATATCAAAAATAAAAAATTATTTTACTGAAGATAGTAACTACATGCAATGACAATTCAGGAGTAAACATTTTCATTTCTCAATTAATTTATGGGCCAGGCACGGTGGCTCACACCTGTAATCCCAACAATTTGGGAGGCCGTTGTGGGCGGATCACCTGAGGTCAGGAGTTCGAGACCAGCCTGGCTAACATGGTGAAACTCCGTCTCTACTAAAAATAAAAAAAAAATTAGCCAGGCCTGGTGGCGTATACCTGTAATCCCACCTACTCAGGAGGCTGAGGCAGGAGAATCCCTTGAACCCAGGAGGTGGAGGTTGCAGTGAGCCCAGACTGGGCCATTGCACTCCAGTTTGGGCAACAGGAGCAAATCTCCATCTCAGATAAATAAATAAATAAAATAATTCACAATGCCTCAAAGAATCTTAGCTTACAATACTGTCCACGTTCTCTCAGTTGTCTCCCGTATAGGGAATTTTGTTTGGAGAAACTCAGCATGCCCAAACTTAACACATTCATTAATTTTGCTGGCACTGCCATACATTCTTTCTCTTGTGCTTTTCCTAAAGATTAGGTTTTTGCAATGAAACTGATAACCTTCTTATTGACTGTAATGGTGATAGCTTTTTACAGTTTTTGCATGCTTTAACATGTTTCCCAATTATAATACTACTTAATTTTATTAAATTAACAATCCTTAGTAATCCCACCCTGATTCACAGAAGAGTCTTAGGATATCAAGATAGTCTGCTGGGAGAAAACCAGAGGGAACATAACTTAGTAATACACTCAAAATGGCTTGAGATTTGGGTCTCTTGGCACATATCACGCCTTGGGGCCTCTGCTGTCCTCATGTATTAGTTAGGACTTTCTTGTCTACAACTACCATCCAGCCAACTCAGACCTCATAAAGCAAAAGAGAAAACTTTTAGAAGGATACTGAGGTGTTTCAGTGAACAATTAAGCTGAGCTATAGGCCAGAATGGAATAAGGCTTCAGACTCAACTGGAGCTACAAACTTGAACACCATCATTTCTCCAACTCTCTTCTCTGCTTACCTGAATATTGGCTTTACTATTCTCTTTTGCTATATATCACATTTGTCTGTAGACGATAGAAAAGAAAGTTGCTGAGACCCTGAATTTTTACATGGAAAGTGGTCCAGTGACCAACAAGCTGGGTCAATGATTACACATTATATTACAACTTCAAGCTTCAAAACTTGGAATAATCAGAATTAGTCTCTCTCTCTCTCTCTCTCTGTGTGGCTGAATCTGTAAGATCATGTTAGAAGTCCTTCTGTGGGCCCCTCAACTATGGCCAAGAGAATAGAGCTATGTACAAATATGGCTGCCCCAAATTATGGATCAAGGAGGAAAAAAGTCAGTTTCTGGAAGAATGAGAGGTGAGTTATGCAGTAAATTATAAAACAGTGCAAATCCCAAGAGCCAAGACATTTTGGTAGAAGTCAAAATCTAGTAATTCTGATAGGAGTACCTAGATTTATTTTTTAAAGATGGTAATCTCTTTATTACTTTATACCAAACATTGTGCAATGTAATTGTCCATAATTTGGAAAGTGTTGATCATGTAGATTATATGTGAGAAACAAGTAAAAAATGCAGAATCTAGTAGAATGTTACAGCTATGAACTGTCTGAGAGCTATGAACTATCCTGTACAGACTATACTCTTGCTTTATGATACTAGACTATACAAGCAGACAAGGTCCTGCTAAGGCTAGAATAGACAGCTCAGATAAAGGATGCCAATGGAAGCACCAAATCATTTCACTAAAAGACACAGGCAAGAAGATCTCATCAGCAAAATTATTTCACATTTCTCTTTCAGTTGGCCCAAAACTGTTTGATAGGTGAATCCATGACTTCAAACAAACAAACAAAAACCATTGTGTTTCTCCATTTTTACCCTGTGAGATAAACATTCCTTAATTTCAGAGAGAAAATAGACCACTTAACAAAGTTATATTAAGATAATTTTGCTGCCAAAACAAACATTTGGAAGCAGTAACACAGAAGCAAGATGGTGATCCCAGAACCTGTGATGAGAACAGACTAGAGATGCCAAATGAAGGTCAAGTGCTTTAAGGCTCTTAGAAAGTGATGTGCTCTAAGCAAAATATTTCCCAGTGTACACTTATCCCTTTGAAAGATGTGCCATAATTGGCTTTGAGTAAATAAAAATGAAGCTAAATACTTTTAGGCCATATGGCTGTTATTTAAATTTTACTTGATTTGGACTATAGATAGCCAAAAAGATCATTCCTTCACTCCCTTAGTTTATCTGAGGGAATGAAGATTAAAAGCAACATTATTGGCCAAGTTAAAACTGTGTGTTATATAATATTAGATTATAATAATATTTTGTGTGGAGTTAATCAAGATCCACCCCACAATTATAAACACACCAATTTGAATCACTGCTCTTTGCCATTGGGAGTGGTATTAAATTCCAGTCAATTAAACATGCTCATCCTTGTGTGATTAAGCTCGTAGTCAAGAAACATCGTAGCAAGCAAGTCAATTACTTCAGCGTGATTTTGTTAACATTTATTTGTTTCATTTCTTTCATTACATAATATTATATAAATATATTATTTTGATAAAAACTAATAAGTAAACTCGGCATAAATGTAAAAATCAAGAAATGCTGCTTATGTTGTAACCAGACCTAGATTTTGCATTTAAAAATTAGCTAATCAATATTCCTATTGAATTTTTGGCATATATGAATTAAATAACTAAGAAAGTATTTTGTGACTATCCAGTGAGGGTCCAATGTCTTCATCTAGAAGCAAGGAAACTTAATCAAAATAACATAAACCCATGTTACTAACCAACAGTCTAGAGGTAAATAAGAGTTAATTGATATTTTCATATAGCATCTGCAGATATCATTTTAACTTCTTCCAAAGGCAGCAGAGTAAATTCTTTTCTTTAGAAAGATCAAAATAGTTACATGGGTAATAATACATAATTTGTCAAATCAGCATATACTCTTACTGCTCAATGATTACATCACTTGGTCCCTGTTTTTACTTCTTTGGATTAGAAAACATGGCTTTCGTTTATGGTGGCGGGTTAACCATGTTAACATTTTAATATATATAATGATTGTATGTGGCATTTTCATCCTTTGGGCAATTGTCTCACAATAATTAAGTACTAAATTTACTATACACTGATAAACACTAATGAAAATTGTTTGCTCCTCTGTCCTTACTCTACCCTCTAGGATAGTGGTTCTCAGATTAATGTGGACCAGCAGCATTAGCATCATCTGAGAATGTGTTAGAAATGAAAATTCTTATGCCCTATCCCAATCTGAATCAGAGATTTGGGAGTGAGGCCCAACAAGCTATATTTTAATAAGCTCTCCACGTGGTTCTGAAACAGCCAAAGTTTAAAACTACTGCTCTAGAAAGATAAAATTTATCATTAGCAAATGGTCATCATCAGATTGATTTTACATATTAGATGAATATGATTAAAATGTTACATTTAGATTTGTCTTTTTTCACAAAAGACTTATTTTTAAGGAATAAGATAAACATACAGCATTTATTTAAAACAAAACAACCTTTCCTTTGCATCTTACTGAACTTAGGGTACTCGGTTTGCTCACTGTATGGAATATAATGTTCTAGTATCTCTTTACAAAAAATGATGGCTGGACCAAACATGGAACTGCAAGGAATCCTAGAAGGTTGATTACCTCCAAACCCTAGCCTACCCTATAACCTGCCTTACCCTATAACGTTGTAGGGTATATTACCCTATAGCCTAGAACAGGAAGCTCAAGTTCCTCAAAATTGAACACAAAGCCACCACCACTGCAAGATCTGGTTTTGCCTGGGCCAGTGGTACATTGGGAGCTTATGTGATTCTCTTTACTTAGTATAAGAAACTTCTGCCTGAATTACTGGTCCCAAAGTTGGCCTGGGGTCAGGCCTCTTGAAATCTGAGGACTCATTACAGGAGTCCCTCCTTATCCTCCGTTTCCTTTCCCACAGTTTTAGTTAAGTGTGGTAGAACACAGTCCAGAAATATTAAATGGAAAACTCCAGAAATCAATTTGTAAATTTTATTTTGTATTTTAGAAAGAGGTCTCACTCGGCCACCCAGGCTGAGGTGCAGTGGCATGATCACAGCTCACTGCAGTCTCGAACTCCTGCGCTCAAGCAATCCTGCCTTAGCCTCCCAAATAGCCAGGAGGAAAGATGTGCACCACCATGGCAGGCTTATTTATTTTTCAATTTTTTTTGTATAGAAGTGTTCTCACTATGTTGGCTAGGCTGGTCTCAAACTCCTGGCCTTAATTGATCCTCTCACCTCAGCTTCCCAAAATGCTGGGATTATAGGCATGAGAGACTGCACCCAGGGCAAGCATTTGTAAATTTTAAATTCTGTGTTATTCTGAATAGTGTAATGAAATCTCAAGCCATCCTGTCCAATCCTACCTGGGAAATGAATCATCTCTTTGCCCAACATATCTACATTGTATATGCTACCCCGTCGCTAGTCACTTAGAAGCCCTCTCAGTTATCAGATCGATGGTGGCTGTGGTGCGGTGCTTGCGTTCAAGTCATCTTTATTTGACAATGGACCCAAAGCATAAGAGTAGTGACGATGGTATACTGTCATAATTATTCTATTTTATTATAGTACTGTTGTTCATCTCTTTCTATGCCTAATTTATAAATTAAACCTTTTCAAAGTATAAATTAAATATTTTCGTAGGTATGTACCTATAAAGAAGAAACAGTATATATTTGGGTTCCATCCTATCTGAGGTTTCAGGCATCCACTGGGGTCTTGGAATGTATCCCCCAAGGATAAGCAGGACATACGCTACTTCTCAAGTTTAGCCAATAATCTGAAACTCTTTAGGAAATGTTTCTAAAATGAAGTTTCTCAAATTTCATCCCAGACATACTAAATCCATAGCCCCAGGGGCCTTCTTTCTGATGGTTAGCCAGAAACCATTTTTAGACCTCACAAAAAATGAACTAGGATATTCACCAGAGATCTCTTTATCTTCCCAACTCTACTCCCATGCCTGAAGATAGCCCATGTGGTTGTTCTTCCTTCAGGGTTTTCCACCTAAGTCAGCCTCACATATTCTCCTATAGCCTACTGGTAAATCTATTTTCAACATAACTTCAACCATTTCTCCCAGCTATTCTGGCTTTAAAAAGCCTACTTACTTCTAAAGTCTCCATCTGATACTTGTTAGTTAACCCAAAATTTACTAGCACTACAATAGGTTATATACACATTACTTCCTTTTCTGGCCTTTAGAGTAGGTTTTTTTTTCTATCCTATAAAAGAAATTAATTAGGCATGTGCAAGGCTTGGGAAAGGGAAGAGCCATCACAGAATGTTTAATTTGCATTCATAGATTATTTACTTACCTTTAGAATCTAGTTTTCTATTAAGATAATGAGCTATGAACAAGGTTAATTTTGCAATTATTGTGATTAAATTGAAATAGGAATTTTACAATGACAAAATTAAGTGTCAAAAATCAAAGACTTATAAAGGAACTTGTATACTCCCCCTTACAAAGCTATACACATATAAGAATGCATAAGTCATATGCTCACAACATCCAAAAAGAAAAGGCTCAACAAAAGTATGTCCAAATATATGTTGGGTTTTACTGAATGTAAATATAATAATAATTTGACAAAGGAACTTTTCAATATTTCAGAAACTACATCCCATCTTTCAGTGAAAATATCTGTTGAACTGACTTAGAGGTGGCTGTTAAAAACCTCAAGGGCCCTACACACTTAGCAGAAAAACAATTTTTTTTTTTTCTGCTTTCCTCCTACCTTGAACTCCCTATCACAAGAAACTATGTTGTATAAGAAGAAAAAAAAGAAACAAGAAAAAAAAATCCTTGCACCAGCTATAACTGCATTTAGAAATAGGTTTAAAGAGCATGAAAAAGTTCTGGAGTAAACAACATTCTGCATAACTTTGACAGAAAGACACATAGGTAACTTTAGATAATGTTCCAATCAAATGAATCATTCAAAGAGTATTTACTGCACATCTGTTATTTGTACAGTTCTGGGTATGGTAAGACATATAAAATATATTGGCTGCATTAAGGAAAGTATAGTATATAGAAACAAGAATTACTTACAAAGAAAGGGAATAACAAAAGAACACTCCACCTCCAAAATAAGGCATCTGAGGTTGTGAGAGTGGTGAAAGTGCCAGACGACAGAGGAGAAAATTATCAGAATGACTGGAGTCCTCTTGGAAAGCTTCATAGTAATGGGGGATTTTAGGTGGGCCTTTAAGAGCTTCAAGGTCTCAAACAGGCCTAGTCAAGGGAAAAGGCATTCCAGGTGGCAACCATAAGGAACAGGTGATAATGATCAGGAACCTGGCAAGCTTAAAGCACAGATTTCATTTCAGTGCAATAGGAGGTATTTAAGGCTGTTACCGCGCACATCGTAACCACAGTAAATATTTCAAAGTATATTGGAAACATATTTACTGCTTTTAGACAAACGCTGTTGCAACATCTTACAAATTAACTTAGGAAGCATGATTTTTAAATATTCTGAAGATGGCTGATAGCAGCAATATTATTTCCAAATAAGCCCAAAGTCTGCTTTAAAGCCAAAGCAAAAAAGCGACTTTTTGATCTCTTAAATCTAAAATAAAACAAAGTATGTACACCCCGATTAATTTATTTATAACTTTTTAAAAAATCTTTTCCAAATTGTTATATTTCTCTCAGATGGATGTTTAATCAATAGATGCTGTGAAAGTATCCACTCAACATTCAGAGTCACATTTCATAATATAGGAGTGTTTTGGAAGAGAAAGAGTTTCTCTTCCTCTCTTCTATGCCTTATACTTTGCATTTGTGTAGACTACAGACCTTACAATATTTTATTGTTTATTTATTCCTTTAACAAATATTTACTGAGCACCTAGTATGTTTCAGGGACTTAAAATACATCAGGGAGCCAGACAAATGTGATCCCTTTTCACAAGGAGGTTCAATATTGAGAGGAAGGCAGGTTGAAAGTAAAAATAAAAATAGGTTATTATAAAGTGTGGTCAGCGGTATGAAGGAAACCAGCATAGGGGTGAAATACAGTCAACACTTAGTGAGGTGCTGTTTGCACTCAACCTGAATTGCTGTCATTTATATTCCTGGCTTGACCACTTTCTAGCTTATTTGACCTTGAATAAGTTATTAACCTTTATCTGCTCAGCTGCTTCACTTGAAAATTGGGGATAATAATAGTATCTATCCCATAGGATTTTTCTGAATATTAAATGATTTAAAATGCAAATTACTTAGAACAATGCCGGGCATATAGTGAAAACATAGAAATAACAACTGACAGTATAATTTCTATAACCTTTTCATTACACTCAAGCAATACTTTAGCAAGAGGAAGTACCTATTCCAAATACATTTCATTTTACTCGTTTTCTGTTTTTCAGGTGCCACAGAGGAGGAATTTTGAAACAGTAATTTACAATTGTCACAATTTTATATACAGATTGAGTATCTCTTATCTGAAGTGCTTGGGACCAAAAACGTTTTGGATTTTGGATTTCTTTTTTTGATTTTGGAATATTTGCATATACACAATAGAGATAGATGGGATCCAAGTCTAAACAAGAACTGCATTTATGTTTCATATATACCTTATACACATAACCTGAAGGTAATGATATCAATATTTTAAATAATTTTATGCATGAAACAAAGTTATTATACATTGAACCATCAGAAATCAAAAGTGTCACTATCTGAGCCACTTATGTGGACAACTTGTGGTTGTTTGGCATTACCATCATTCACGACTCTGAATTCATATGCTACTGATAAGCAATTATTTTCTTATACTTCCTCACGAGTAAAAATATGACATACCATTAATACCAATAAAAAATAAGAAAAAATAATGTGTTTGAGGTAACTAGCACAGTAGCATCCCCACAATACCTGAATTAGCTGTTAAACAAACGCCACACACTCGCAAAAAGTAGTAGCTTTTCAGTCTCCACCTATGATACTGTTTTTGGCTTTTTTTTTTTTTTTTTTTTTTTTTGAAATAGTCTCACTCTGTCACCCAGGCTGGAGTGTAGAGGCGTGAACAACATGGCTCACTGTGGCCTCGACCTCCTAAGCTCAAGCTCCCATGTGGCTGAGACCACAAGCATGCATCACCACACCCAGCTCATTATTTATTTATTTATTTACTTACTTACTTACTTACTTATTTTTAATAGAGATAGCATCTCACTTTGTTTCCCAGGATGTTCTCAAACACCTGGGCTCAAATGATCCTCCTGCCTTGGCCTCCCAGTGCTGGGATTACAGGCATTAGCTACCATTCCTGGCCAATGCTATGTTTCGATTAAAAGGTTACTGTACACTCTATATGTTTCTTAGGTGAGAAGAAACATGAGAAGCAGGTGAGGGTCCTGGAACCGGGTCCACTAGGGAGGAGTAAGCATCCTGCTGGATGGCTTTTTAAAATGTTTCCTCCAGTCATCTGTCTCATTGATGTTTTTTGTCTTCGAAGTCTCTTTTGAACTTTATAAGCTGACAGATGGCTTGTTCTGTTGTGAATGCACACTGCTCTAGTCCTTCAGCAAGCCCATTACACATTTTCACCATGTTGTCTATGGGCACTTCCTCTGCAGTGTTAATGATGTCATCTTCATAGTCACTATTATGATAACTTTGATTCAGAACTATTTCACTACTGATCGGTGAATGAACAACTGCAGCCTAATTGCTTCTTCCATATCTATTTCTTCCAGCTTACTGAAGGACTCTGAAGGTATATTTTTTTCATATGTAATGAGATCAGACACAATTTTTTTCTTATTTAACTTATGGAATGTCTCAAAGTCATCATTACCACTGAGCATAGTGGTAGGCCAGAGGTTGTACATGGCATGTATTATACAACTGCATCTTTAGTCACTGTTTCTAAATGTCAGCAATTTCATACATAACATTCTTCATGCTAAATGCCTTTTGAAAACCTCTCACACCTATGCCTCTGTTTATTGCTGCTAGCATGCTGCTCAAGAAAGTGCTTTTATATTAAGTATTTACTTTTTTGTTGTTTTTTGTAGAGACATGGTCTCACCACACAACTCAGGCAGGTCTCGAACTCCTGGCCTCCGGTGATTCTCCTGCTTCAGTCTCTTGAAGCACAGGCATTACATGTGTGAACCACAGTGCCCAACCTAGATCTACTCTTACTGCTGTAAATACACCCTGGACACATTGTTGAATTAATGAAGTCACATTTGGAGGAAAGTACATGGCATAAACATTTTTTACTGAGAATTTCAGCTGGAGGATGAGCAGAAAAGTGTCAAGAGGTAAAAAAGTCTTGCAGATATCATCCAGTACAGCTTCTCTACAGTGAGCACTGGTGACTAATACAAATGTTTATGAAACTAATCAGAAAAGATGTCCCTTGTAATCTTTGCATTTTTGTGAGCATAACAGTAGACTCATAAAACATTCACTCCATGGAAAGAGTGAGGATGCAAGGTTTTGCCTGTCACGCAAGTTTATACTTATACATGCCTGCTGCATTACCACATCCCAGCACAGTTATTCTGTCCTTGGCATCCTTAATTCCTGTAGGAAACTGTTTCATCAGCTGTAGTTAGTGTCTTTCCAGAGCAATAATACCAAAACAGTGATGTTTCTTTAGCATTGTAGACATGTTCTTGCATCAGATTTTCATCAGTGATGACCCTGGCAAACTTGTCAATGAATTTCTCTGCTGCTTCACGATCAGCAGAGATTCTTTATTACAACAAATCTTTAAATATGTAATGCTGTGTCTTTTCTTAAATTTCTGCAACCAGCCTGTTGAATATTCACAGTTCCCTTCCATTTTCAGCTCATTGTGAGAGATCTTTGCTTGTTTCATGACCAGCATATCATTAAGTGGCACGGGTTCACTGCAACGGTGATGGATTTGCTCTTTCAATATACGATCGAGATCTTCATTTTTAGCTTTAAGGAGTGTTTTTCTATTTTTCATTAACTTCTCTTCATCACTTTTATTATGGAACTTCAACGGTTCATCCTTCTGCTTTTTAGGTCATATATAGTGGTCATTCGAACAATATAATCTTCTATAAGATGTTTCTCACTTGCTCCACCACTGTCTAGTTTCTGACTTTCTGTGCTATACATAAAACAAATGCTTCTTCTTTTTCTTGACACTGTTACCCATAGGGGTATCTGCAAGTCATTGTGACCGTTTCAACAATATCTTTACACACAGAGCAGGGAATAAGCAAAAACAACAATAACAAAAAAAAGTACCTACATTTTTTTTAGGTAATGGGCAATGCACATAGGTCTTGGCTCCACATGGGGTATCATGGGAAACTTGCCCTTAGTGCATCTGGCCTGCACACATGCCATTTTATTACCTATTTTGGGCATGCTTGCATAGGGAAATTTAAGTGTGCACAGAAAAGATACATTGTAGCTGAAGGAGACTGGAAGAGTCTATTGTTTTCCTTGGCCACCCACTAAAGAAACTGTTGTAGGCATGTGTTTTGACTGTAACGTAATACACGAGGGCAGGTGTTTAATTTTCCACTTGTGGCATCAGATTGGCACTAAAAAAGTTTTAGATTTGGGGTTTTCAGCTTAGGATGCTCAACCTGTACTATATTCTGATGAACAAATTTACAGTTGAAAATAAATTGCTGAGCATCTGATTTTTTTTTCACGTGGAATAATTTTCTTTTGCAGAATAATAGGCACAGAAATGAACACCCAAGACTGAGCTTACATAATTGAGTTTAAGAAAGTTCCAGGGTATTATGAAAAATAAGGAATGAACAGATAAGTAAATGGTCAAGAAAAGAGTTATCTGGACTCCCAGAAGAATGAAATAACTCAGATTGGCAAAAGGAGTTATTCAGCTTTACCTTCATATTAGGAAAGCCTATTTAAACCAAGAAAAATATGCCCAAATGAGAATCCTTTACACCAATCAGAAGTGGAGCAGAATAGAGCTCCTTAAATCTGAATGTGTGAATCACCTGGGAAATTATATTAAAATGTAGATTCTGATTCATGCGATCTGGAGTGAGCCCCAAGATGGGGCAAGGATACTTTGCTACTCAAAATGTAAACAGATGAGCAGCATTAGCATTACCTAAGAGCTTGTCAGAAATACAGATTCCCAGGCTCCATCTAGACCTACTGAATCAGAGTCCGAATCAGGATTTTGCTCACAAGATCTGCAAGTAATTCTTATGAACATTGAAATTTGAAAAGCACTGGAATCAAGGAACTGGGGGCTACTGACATAGTGACCAAATTGTCCGGGTTGGCCTGGAACCTTCCTCATTTTAGCACTGAAAGTCTCCTGTCTGGGAAACCCCTCACTTCCAAACAAACCACGACAGGTTAATTGGCCACCCTAGCTATGGATCCCATAAATGGGACTGGAGTTTTCTGCGCATGCCGCAGTGTTTTAAAGGTCATTTCTGTGATATAGTACAATTAACATATTGCTTCCTGTCTTCTGCTAGCTGTGCAGTCTTCAACAAACCACTTGCCCTCTCTAAGGTCAAGTTTCGATATATGTAAAAAGAAAATAATATTTACCTCTCATGGTAGTTTTAAGGATTAAGTGAGTTGTAATATACTTGAGCATGCTCAGCATACAAAAACATTTTTAAATGGTAGGTGTTAATATTGATGCACAGTTCTTATAAAATAAGTGACTGAAATCTGATTTTAGTACTTTAAGCATGACTAATTAAGATTATGGATTCCAGCTTCAAATCAGTATAGGAAAGAAAAAATAATGAGAAGAAAACAGAGAGTAAGGAAGAAAGAATAAAGTATGTGTGATGGAAAGGGTAAATAGGTTAAAGGTCCAGTCCCAGTAGCAGGCACCAGTTATTTGGTTGGCATACAATAGAGGATGGTATGGCTTCACCACGTTAATTCTTTTATTTATCATGTATGGCTACTCTTGAGCCACCCTGAAAGACTTGAGTACTCGTGACAGAAATTGTATGCCCAGCAAAGTTGAAAATATTTACTATCTGGCCCTTCACAGAAAAGTTTGCCAACCCCTGCTCTATAGAATATTAGCAAAGCTTCAAAAAGAATCATATGGTATATTCAGGCTGAGCATAGACTTGCATATACTTCTATTGCAGTACCACACTGTATTGACATTATGCAATTAGTGATCGGTCTTTCTTAGATGAACTGAATGTTCCTCAAGGACAAGAATCATGTCTTATTTACCTTTTTGTCTCCAGAGCCTAAAAAAGAACCTGGTTCATAAAAGGTGGTCAATAAATGAATGTTAAATTGAACTGAGCTACTAGCTGAAGTTTATTTATATTTTAGATTTAAGGCAGATCAGTGAACTGGAGAATTAATTTACATTTCTTTTAATAGACACTAGATCCTTCTGATTTCTTAGTTAAAAGCTAATTTACTATTATTACTTTTTTCAAATATACCTGTCTGGCACACCAAGAAAAGGTAATTAAGACTAAAACTAGAAGTTCTCCATTTGGAGTAAGAAAGTATTGTTGTATCTGCCTGCAAAGTCTAATAAAGCCCACAAAGCAAAATTTATATATATATGTTTATCTATGTTTATGTAGTTTAATAACTTTAATATTGAAAAGTTTAATAACTTTAATATTGAAAAATGTCTGTGTCCAAAATTTGAACAGTGTCAGTTAACATTACATATGCACTTTCAGTAGTTAATTAGCCAATGCTACTGCAACTACTTATCGGGTACAATTCAGGACTTACAAGTGTATTTAGCATTCCACAAACATCTCTTACCCTCAATTAAATTCTTTGCTATTTTGATAAAGCTACCATACTGTTTTAATATCAGAGAATAATGTGGACAGTGGCACTAATTAAGGGGTTAGCCTATGAATAACTGATGGATTTATGAAAAGCACCGTAAGAGATATGCTTTCTTCAGTAAATTGGAGTACACAAAAGCTAATACAGTTCAAATAAATCTAATAAATGTCAAGGCCAAGATTCTTAAGAAAAGCATGTACATTACAGAAAGACAATTCTAAAAATAAATATTTATAGAAGAAATTGAAAAATATTCACCTTTTAAACATACAATTTTCCCCCTATTAGCTGCCATCATTAGCCTGCTTTTAAATGTTAAAAAAGTAAACTTAATTTTGGAAAACTTTTATAATGCAAGACCAATGGACTGGGGAAAAATATTTTACATTTATGTTAAATTCCTAGATACAAAATAGAGCAGATGCATTATTAACAATGTTATTTTGTTCCACTTCTAAGTAAAGAAATATTAACAGTGCCCCCTAAATACTGGAAAACCAGTAGTAAATGTATCAATAACAATTGTGTTTACATTTTTATTTTTAAAGTTTTAATTGCATGTTTTAGTCTTTTGCAGTCATCATAATGTCTTTATATTTCTCAGGCAGGATAATGCTACAGATACGAGATTTTGTGATAAAAGTTCAATATTTTTAAGGTTGATAGTTTTAATTCTTCTAATAGATGATTATTCTTCACTACTGCTAACAGATACAGATACAATTTAATGATACCACTATAAACTGGGTTTTAGCCATGACCTACATATGCAAATAGATTAAAATATAGGTTTTGCCTGGAATGGAGCAAATCATTCTTAAAAATATACATTTGTGGTCTCTCAGACATGGGAAAAATTCTGGCCTAAGATGAGTTTCCTATGTGCTGAAACAATGGCTCACTTTTAGGTACTATAAAACAATCTGACTCAACATGCAGATTACTTCCAGGATTCATGTGAAAATTTGAAAGCTGAAAATGTGCAATGGTTATATGGATTTGAACATTAATTTAAAATGTATCAAGGTTATGATTAAAGTTCTACTGACCTGCCCCAAAATTTAGTGATGGAAGGCAATGAACTGCAGATCAGAAAACCTAAATTAAGCTCCAGGATTTATTTTCCATCAGTCTATCTACTGCAGACCCTTGAGGGAGTCTTCTCTTCTCGAACTTGAGTTTAAGAAGTGTTTGGCCCAAAAGGCAAATAAAATCTAAAATAATGTGTTCTCTGTAATTTGAGGCTTACAATAAAACCAGATATCTGTAAGTGTTTGGTGGGATGGGAATGTGAGTTTCCAGTGAATAGATCACAAATGTTTGGCTGCCTCAGTTTCCCTAATGGTAAAATGAGATTATAATAGGGTATCCTTGTACACTGTTGTGAGGATCAAATGAGTTCATATATAATGCACAAAGCATAATGCCTAACATAGAGGTAGTGCTAAATAAATGTTAGCTATTATAATTACAGAAAACAAATTAAGTAATTTGCTATATCCAGATACCCATTCACCTTTGTAGAAGATTAGAAATAACAATAAAAGAAGTGTCAGGATAATGCCATTCTCATTGACTAGAACTTTAATGATGCAAGAGTAAAAAACACGAAAGAAATCTTAATCTAAGGAAACATGATTAAATACACTGTTCCTGTTGTCACCAATCTTTTTTGTTTTACTCTTTTATTTCTTCTTTGGTTTCTATTTATATCACCCTCTTTTTGTTGTTGTTGTTGTTGTTGTTTGTTTGCTTTTTTGTTTTTTTGAGACAGAGTTTTGCTCTTTTGCCCAGGCTGGAGTAAAGTGGAACAATCTTGGCTCACTGCAACCTCCTCTTCCCCGGGTTCAAGAGATTCTCCTGCCTCAGCCTCCTAAGTAACTAGGATTATACGTGTCCACCACCACACCCAGCTAATTTTTGTATTTTTAGTAGAAACAATGTTTCACCAGGCTGGTCTTGAACTCCTGATCTCAGGTGATCCACCCGCCTTGGCCTCCCAAAGTGCTAGGATTACAGGCATGAGCCACCGTGCCCGGCCCCTCTCTTGTCTTTTAACCTTCTTCACAATTCAGCATTTTCTCTTTTTTCTGTTTTAATATCCATTTGTTTTCTTCTTTAAGGATTTGCAGTCTTTACCTGTCTGCCATTACAGCTTGAGGGCTCAAATCAAAACAATAAATAAAAAAGACCTTGGAATGAACTCTCTTAATAATAAAGACTCATAATTCAAAAGTCAAAAAACAATAGATGTTGGTGTGGATGTAATGAAAGGGAACACTGTTACACTGCTGGTGGGAATGTAAATTAGTACCACTATGGAAAACAGTATGGAGATTTCTTAAAGAACTAAAAGTAGAACTACCAATCCAGCAATCCCACTACTGGGTATCTATCCAAAGGAAAACAGTCATTATATGAAAAAGACACATGCACACACATTTATAGCTGCACAATTCTCAATTGCAAAGCTATGAAACCAATCTAAGTGCTCATGGACCAACGAGTGGATTAAAAAAATACACACACACACACACACACACACACACACACACACACCTTGGAATACTACTCAGCCATAAAAAGAAGCAAAATGTCTTTTTGAGCAACTTAGATGGAGGTGGAGGCCATTATTCTAAGTAGCTCAGGAATGGAAAACCAAATATTGTATGTTCTCATTTATCAGTGGAAGCTAAGTTATGAGGACACAAAGGCATAAGAATAACATAATAAACTTCGGGGACTTGGAGGGAAAAGTTAGGAGGGGGTTGAGGGATAAAGACTACATATTGGGTACAGTGTGCACTTCTTGGGTGACTGTTGCACTAAGATCTCAGACGTCACCACAAAAGAACTTAACCATGTAACCAAAAACCACTTGAACCCCCAAAACTGTTGAAATAAAAGAAAATTATCAAGGCTCTGCTGGTTTTCAATAAGGTGGGTATTTGGTAGGCATACAACTCAAGAAGTAGGAGCAGCAGTGCTCAAGTAGGCAACTCTGAAAGCATTCAATGTGACCTGACCTTAATTCAGTACTTTTTTTTTTTTTTTGAGACAGAGTCTTGCTCTGTTGCCCAGGCTGGAGTACAGTTGCATGATCTCGGCTCACTGCAAGCTCAGCCTCCCAGGTTCATGCCATTCTCCTGCCTCAGCCTCCCAAGTAGCTGGGACTACAGGCGCCTGCCACCACGCCCAGCTAATTTTTTGTATTTTTAGTAGAGACGGGGTTTCACCGTGTTAGCCAGGATGGTCTCGATCTCCTGACCTCGTGATCTGCCTGCCTCAGCCTCCCAAAGTGCTGGGATTACAGGCGTGAGCCACCACACCCAGCCAATTCAGTACATTTTTAGAAAAATAATGGAACTATAGGTAAATAGAACTAGTAGATTAAAGAAAGATTTGCCATGTTATATTTGTATACAACATAAGTCCGTTGGCAAATCTTTCTTTAATCTATAATATAACATCTAGCTTTCTTAAAATTCAGTAGACCTTAACTCGAAGAAAATTACTTGCTATGTAACCTGGTGTGAGGAACAACTCCATTACCTGTGTTCCTCTTCCTTCCCAAATTTCCTGACTCTCCTTATCCTTGGACACATAGTAAGTGAAACTGTCTCCAGTTCAATATTTTTTATACATTAGTAATAATCATATATTACTGTCTCTTTTCTGGTTTACTTACTCAATCCAGAGGGAGGGTGTTATTCGTTTTTGGAATAAATCACTGAATTTCTATAATTTCACTATCTTTTTTTTTTCAGTTGTAGCGTAAAAGCAATTCAAAGGTTAAGGTTTAAGGCATAGATTTAAGAAATTCCAATTGATATCCAACCTTGATGAATGCAAGATGTTCTGGTAGAAAATTCCATAATATATTTTTATCTCATTATTTAAAAGCAACTTTAAAAGCACTATGAACAATTCCATTACCCATTACCTGTTGTATTCTGAGAAGCATAATTGAGGTCAGAAAATTATGTGATGAAAGTATGGGGTCTGAAAAGCCTGCAATTCATCAACACAAAAGAACAGAAAAGCAAACCCAAATACCTTTCCCTAAGTGAATGATGTGCTTGTTCAATAGGAGAAATGGCTGGCAGAAGTTTTCCTGTTTATAGAGAAAAAGGCTGAATTCTTTAAAGCTATCAGCTTGATTTTTGTGCTATAAGTTTTAAATTTTTTTAAATTAATTAAACAAATAAATGGGTTTATGACATTAAGGAAATTATTTCCATTACAGCACTGGAGAAAGAAATAATAATCTACCCGATGCCTTTACTTTTTGACCAATTGGTGTAGCTGTGTAGATTAGTCTACATTGTGTAAATTACTCTAAAATTATCTGGGAAGTATTATTTAAAAACCAAATTATATAGTCTCAAGTATCATGTTTTCTCATCTTTTTTTTTTGCTATTATTTTTCTAGTTGTTTTTTATTTTATCTCTTCTTTCTACTGTCTCTAAATGGCCAGAATAAATAAATGGGATAACATAGGGTAAACATGGCCTTCTAAACCCTGAAGCACTAATAGGCAAAGAATCACCATTCACAATGATCTTTCCATTTCTGATGAGTTTTCCATTACTACAAAAACAACTTTTATATCGTGCTTACCATTGACAAGGGATGACTGTTACAAAGAAACTCTGAAGAGAGCAGTTGACCAACTTAAGCAGATAATTAAAGAAATATGTTGTAAACAAGATAAATTGCAAATCTAATTCTTTGAAAAATATATTAAAAATAATGTCTACCTCTAAATTAAAAATTTGAGAATTTCCAAACGGAAATAGACTAAGATTAGTGAAATCACAGATTTTCTTCTTTATAGAAGAAATTCTAGTTAACTGGTCTCCATTACCAGTCGTTTTTACTATACTCTTACATATTGCTCTGTGGTCATTTGAATTTTATTACACTCTGTTTTGTTGACCGCTAAAAGAATAAAAGAGTTTAATTTGTAGAAGGAACAAAACATACAATGCTAATAAAATTTGGAAATTTAAGTGGTGGGAAAAATGTGATAAATGTGTACCTGTGTATGAGGTAATTATTCAAAAAAATAATCATTACTGCTGACTAAAAATAAGTTATATATTTGGATTTGTGGTTGCTATATTTAAAGTGTTAAGAATGTTTAAAGATTTGAAATGCCATGGAGACATGAATAGTAAGTGAACTGTGGCTTCTGATTTTATGCCCAGGACATTTTTTCCCTCTTTCTCTGAGAACCCTCACATCCCTCTGCCGCACTTTATTAATCCATACATGATTGGAATCAAGTCTTTACAAATATCAAGCCAATACTATTTTCAGTTACAATGACACTCAGATAACAGACTGGATACTGACCTGCAATTTTAGTCACTTTCTGTTTCACACTGTATTGAGTTGAACAGTGTCACCTTCCCCCAACACACCTGGAAATTCATGTCTATCCAGAAGCTGTGAATGTGACCGAATTTGGAAATAGGGTCTTTGCAGATGTAAGCAAGTTAAGATGAGGTCATAGTGCAGTAGGGTGGGCCCTTGATCTAAAATGATTGATGCCCTATAAGAAGAGAGAAATTGGGACATAGACACACAGGGAGAATGCAAATGTGATCATGGATCCCAGAGACTGACGTGATCCAAGGAATGCCACGGATTGCAGGTAACACCGCAAGTTAAGAGAAAGGCATGGAAGTCTTCCCTAGAGTCTTCAAAGAGCATGGACCTGTGAACACCTTGATTTCACACTTCTATCCTGAAGGACTGTGACAGAATCATTTTCTGTGTTTTAAGCCACTTAGTTTGTGGTACTGTGTTTTCACAATCCTGGGAAGCTACTATACATATTATTTTTTTAATTCCTCATTTTTCTAACTCTTAATAGCATGGCTTACATCTTTTCTATGTCCTAATAATTACCCGTAGAGACAAACATTTTTAGCAAAAATGTCTTCTCCACATAGGCCACTTGAGCCACCGCCCCTAAGAAGCTTCCTGTCATCTCCATGACTTGGGCAATTCCCCTGTCTTAGTTTCTCACCTTGTATACCTTCCTTTGATAATATTTATTTTAATTACAATTTTATACTTGTTAGTTATTTGGGTAAAGAATGTCTCACTTGCTTGAAGAGAGGCTCCATGAGTACAGGTACTCAATCTGGTTTTGCTCACCCCTGTGTTCCCAGCATCGAACACTCTTCCTGGCTCATAACCAGGGGAAACATGGTGAAGGAATGAATGAATGTTATCTTTCTATGTTTCCAATTATAAATCCTCATTTTCCCCCTTTGAATCCTTATAACTCTTTCTCTGAACTTCTCTTAATTTACTTATTGTTTCTTTTCTACGGCTCTTACTATTCCATTTCATAGGAATTCTCACCAAGAAAGGCGAAAGAGCATTCATATTTTCCAAAATAAGTTTGTTTGAACTCCACCCTCAATGACCCCAGATATTGATTTTTCTATAGGTAGGGAACACAGATGTTTTCATTTTGTGAAGCTCCTCCATATTCTCGATATGCTCTATTCTTATCTCCCGCTCTGGTAAAGAAGACTAAAAGACAGCAGAAGACAAGGTATCAAGCCCCAGAGCTCCAACACTTTCTAGTCAACAAAATAAGATAGAATGGTTCATTTACTGCTTCTCTACATTTCCATCTAAAAAAAACACTGTTATTCACACAGTTCTGTGTTTAAAAATATATTTCTCTGTAATGTAATACTTAGATGCACGGATGACTAGATTTGATATATTTAACTGTCATTCCAAAATTGACTAATAGTATATTCAATCGGTACATTTTATTCAGTTTTTAAATAGCAAATTATCATAAATTTCCATACTTTAATATCATTTTTTTCCAAGAAAAGAAAATTTTGAAAAAGTCGATTATTATTTTAGGGTCATTAGAAAACTGATGAAGGTATTATAAAGTCAAGGAATAATCTGAAAGAAATTAAACAGAAATGATAAAATCAGGTCTCTGAAATAAATTCTATTTCTGCTAAAATAACTGTAAAAACATGTTGAGTTAGTATGAATGGAAATGTAGTAAATAAAAATGCACAAAAGAACATCTTACCTAATAATAGATATTATCTATACCCTCACAAAAGAATATTACCTTGTGAGTTTAAAATATTTACTGGACTTGGAAACAGACAAGAAAACGTTCCTGAGAGATTCATTGTTAGTAAACTCAAGAAATTACATTGCTTCAAATCAACAATGATCTTATCACAACTGATCCTCACTTTTCTCCCAGAACTTATTCTACAGTAACAGAAAATTCAATCTTCAACTGTGTGTAGGTAAAACTCAAAGAGTTTAAAGGTGGTTCTCAGAGTACTAAATATAGAAACAATAAAATCCTAAATCCTGATTGTTCTTAATTTGGACCATATTCATTGCAATATCTCAGAGTCACCTGTGTATTTTGTTAAACCTTCAGCTACATTTTCATGGGTCACTAGATATCAAAAGTAATTGCTCTAATGGCTCACTATGCCATTTAAATCATGGAGTTATTGCTTAGTAGAATAAAACAGTAAATTATGATTTATTTTATAATTTATATTTATTAAGGTCAATTTTAATATTAATTGCTTTTGACTGATCCAGATCTCCTCTGAAAACTCCTATGGATTTTCAATCAAGACAAGAATATTGTATTCATACAAACGTTACCTTTCCTAAAAGTTTCATTCAGTCATGTGCAAACACAGACAATAATGTTAACACATGCAACTTTAACTGAATGTTAATGTTTTCAAACATAATACTAATAGTTAAGATCATTATATGCCTATTCTCTCAAGTGAACAATAAGGCTTGTGTTCCATATTCTGTTCCATATTCTCAAGGACAGCTTTTATCACTTCCATCTCCATACAGAAGCATATTTTAATTGCTTATTCTCTTCTGGCTTCTTTCTCCTTTATCTGTCTTCCAGCTTTTTGTTGTTCTGTACATAGGGCGATGAGTTTCAGAATAAGATGCAGAACACATCTGATTGTACTTGAATGGTAGCTAACGTTGTTATATAAAATTTAAATAAAACATATATCAAATAAAAAATTAAATGTCTCTAAAGAATATGTTTTTATAAATCATTTTTGTAACATTTTCATAATTTTGACATGATAGAAATTTCTATCATTACAGAAAATGAAAAATCAGTAGGTAACCTCCAAGAAAACAAAGAAAATGCCTCTAAAGAATATTAAAAGACAAATGAATTTTAAATCTCTATTACTAGAATGTAAGCTCCAGGAAAGCAAGGAAAATTGTCTCTTTTATTTACTGTTCTACAACAGCAATAACACTAGTGGCTGGCATACAGTTATACTCAATAATAACTTATTGAATGAATGAAGACTAAATATACAGGAATGTCAATTGAAAATATTCATCATTTTTGTGCTTCTTTGTGCCACAAAGCTAAATATCAAGGTTCTTTTTAAATTAGTTTCTGTTAATTACAAGGAAAAGAAGGGTTGTGTAAAATATTATAGAAAGTGGTATTTATGTATAATGCATACATAAATGCTTATATTTTTATTCACTGTAATATATGAATTTTTGACAGTGAACAGGATTCTGTAATGGCTCTAACAAGGCAATTTCAAAGCTAATAAAGCTCTAGGGGAGTGCCTTTCACTTCTGACTGCAAATAGATTCACTTGTAGAGAGGTCAACAATACTGATACCTTGGTCCCACGTACCCCAGACCAATCAAATCAAATCTACTGGAAATAGAGCCAGCCATCAGTATTGTTTTTAAAAGCTCCCCAAGTGATTCAAATGTGCAGACAGTGTTGAGAGCCACTAATCTAGGACAGCAATGAAAATATACTTGTATATGCAGAATATGATACCTATATCTGTTTCAAGCTTTAGAAATTTTTCCTATGTACGACCCAGCTTTTTTTGGTTTTTATCAACATTTGAAAAGTTCCTCCCGGCTTTCTATATATACAACTTTTAAAAAGCTATGCTTATTTAAAACCACCTTCAAAAAATCAATCCCTCACTTCAATTTGTTTTATAGAACTTCTATAAAAACCCTCCAACTATATCTAATATTTTTGGAACTGAAATCTTCTGAATTGATTTAGAAAATATTATTTCCTACGAGACGCAAGGCTTGGCTTCATTTTTTCGGCTCAGGATTGGTAATGGATACCATGTAAATTGTATACTGTGTAAGAGACTGATAAAATATGTTTCAGATGTGATGATGTGACAGCAGACTAGCTCTCAGTCATGCCAACATGATCAGATAAAACAGCAAAAATATCCTAGGTTTCCAGTAACTTAAGAAACATTAAATCAAGAGTTTCGACTTAGAACCAACGTGGGTATGAGGATCTAATGGAGGTGTTTATCAAAGGATGTAGTGTGGCATTTGCGGAAATTTAATTCTCTAACGCTATTTCAAGATACATCATATGGATAAAGCGTTGTCTATCCTCATGCATATTGATTTACTTACACAAAACACCATATTTTTTTCAATAGGAAATCTCTTTTTACGGTTTTCATGAGGAATTTATAACCAATGCTATTTATGAAGACCAAGTGAAGCAGCAAATAAATTTATTATATTAAAACAATGAGGGGAGATCCAGAAATAAGGTCAAAAATTAAAACAAAAAGTACTATCTCCTTACTATATATGCAGATTACCATTTTGCTTAGTTTTCCATGCATGAAACTCTATCATTCCTGGTTCTTCTATATCCATATGCAATTAATGACCAGATCTTATAAAATACATATTACCAAAGTAGTCTTGCCTGACTCAGGTTCAATTTCTTACTGCACTGCCTCTTTCAGGGCTTATAGACTCAGGCTTATATTTTAGTTATAGCCTTTAAACTCATCTTCTTTATAATCATTTTTTCTTTCCTTTAGTCCATATTACATATTCTAGCAGTTTAATATTTTTAAGAGCTCATTCTTATCGCCTTGTCCTACTAAAATTTGTCCCTACCTACCAACAACATAAAAACCAAAATCCCTCATTTGACATTATAAAACATATGTGATTTTTTCCAACTAATTGTTCATTACAATATTTTCTTCCTTCTCTTTACTAATTTATGAAAAAATTGAAACACCATATTCAATGGCGTTTTACGAAACAAAATGTAAGTTTCTTTCTACCATTAAATGTAAAGTGTGGAGCCAGAAAAATTTACAATTACATGCTAATTGCACTATGTTCCCTAAAAACTTATCTGTTTGAAATCCTGACAGTACCTCACAAAGTGACTGCTATTGTTTGGATGTTTGTGTCCCAAATCTCATTTTGAAATTTGGTATCCAGTGTTGGAGGTGGGGCCCGATGGGAGGTATTTGAGTCATGGGGACAGGTCTTTCATGAATGGCTTGGTGCTGTCCTCACGGTCATGAGTGAGTTCTCACTGTATTAGTTCCTATGAGAGCTGGTTCTTAAAAAGAACATGGTATCTCCCTTCCCTCTCTCTCCTACTTCTTTGGCCATGTGATGTCTGTACACATCAGTTCCTCTTCACTTTCCACTGTGAGTGAAAAGAGCTTGAGGCTCTCACTAGACGCAGATGCAAGTGCCATGCTTTTTGCACAGTCTGCAGAACCATGAGCCAAATAAATCTCTTTTCTTTATAAATTACCCAGCCTCAGGTAGTTTTTATAGCAACACAAATGGACTAAGCCAGTGACTTGACTTGGAAATAGGGTCATTACAGATATAATTAGTTAAGATGAGGTCATACTGCAAAAAGGTCAGTTCCTAATGCAATTTGACTGATTTTCTTATAAGGAGGGGACATTTGGACACAAACATGCACACAGGAGAACACTATGTGGAGATCAGAGTTATGCTGTCACAAGCCAAGAAACTACTAGAAGCTAGGAGAGAGGCTTGAAATAAATCTTTCCTAGTGCCTTCAGAGGGAATATGGCTCTGCCAACACCTTGATCATTGGCTTCTACCCTCAAGAACAGTGAGAAAATAAATTTATGTTGTTTAAGGCACTCAGTTTGTGGCATGTGGTTGTGGCAGACCAGAAAACTAATACATTGGCTGAATGATTATTTTAAACTTTTAGTTCATTTTTTTGTTCATTTCAAAAAGTAGGGATTATGACATCTATATTACATGGTTACCGTTAGGATTATGAAACACTATTTGTTAAGTAATATAAGTCCTGACTATAAGTTATTTTCCTTCCTCTTCATTCTTCACTGCTTCTACTGTATATGAAGTACAGGTACCTGGGTAAATTAAAGCTTAACTGGATGTTAGTTACTTCAACTGTAAAATAGTAAAAATAAATGCTTCTCCTGACAGTAACCTATACCACAGAGTTTCTTGTGGCTCCTTCTAGCTCAGAGTTCTTTGATTCATGAGCAGAACTCAATTCCTTGATCTTGTCTTAACTGCTGATCTCCACTGATAGTTTATTTTCCGGATCCTCGGAGATCACATAACTTGAACCATGACTGATACTACCATATTTTGCTCATCACATGTTAACTCTTAACTTATTTTACAGTTTATCAAATACATTGCTATGGTCTAAAAAATTCTAATAGGGCCAGACACAGTGGCTCATGTAACTCCAGCACTTTGGGAGGCAAAGGTGGGATGACCCATTAAGGCCAGGAGTTCAAGACAAGCCTGGGCAACCTAAAGAGACCTTGTCTTTAGGACCTTGGAGAGACAAGGTCTCATTATATATATATAATTTTATATATATATATATAATTATATATATATATATAATTTTATATATATATATAATTATATATATATATATAATTATATATATATATAATTTTATATATATATATAATTTTTTTATATATATATATATAATTAACCAGGTATGGTAGTGCATGCCTGGGGTCCTAGCTACTCAGAAGGCTGAGGGAGGAGGATCACTTGAGCCCAGGAGTTCCAGGTTACAGTGAGCTATGATCACGTCACTACACTCCAGACTTGGTGACAGAGTGACACCCTGTCTATAACTTAAAAAAAAATAAATTCTAATAATGCTCTCTGATGAGTATTGGTTTTGATGGTAGGAAAAATATAGGTATTTTACAAGAATTCTAAAAGTGCAGATTTACACTCGTTTTTTATTAAGCATGTACATATTTTTGGTTATTTTATCATAATCAACAGATATCCTTTAAACCCTAAATTTCAGCACTTACATTGCTGAAATGAAAGACCATTAATGAATGGATTTATATTGATCAAAATACTCTTAACAAATTTATCCCACTCACTGCCAAATGGTCAATGGGCAGTGGGCAGTGCATTTAGTTTGTAAATTTTTAACCAGATTATCAAGTGTTTGGTCTGAAAGAGTAAACTCTGTAATTCCTCTTTAAGCATTAAAAAACTGCCAACTCCTATCATCAGAAAGCACAAAATGTATGAATCATCCCTCTCTGCAGAGCCTTACTTTAGTTTGATGTCTGCCTACAGTGGCCAAATTTGTCCATGGAGAAATAAATACCCTCCTACTAACCCTTGTCTACCAGTATTCAAAAGTAATTGTAACATCATTTAATTAGGAAGTAATTTACTACCCAATATTCATGAAGTTATCATTCTAAACCATCTTGAAACACTTAAGAGAAGCACAGTTTCAGGAATTAATCAGCAATTAGAATACATCTAGCTCAGAAAACTTTAGAGAGCCACCTTATAATACTCAAACTTTGATTGTCCATATTAATTAAGATATGCTACCTAGCATTAACAAATAACTACTACTTAATTTTGAGTACAGAACTAGTTATCTTCTAACTATGGTCTAGTTTCCACCATTTAATGGAAAAACTAATATGCTAATGAGAAATAATACTATGAGAAATAAATGAAAGAATGTAGCTTTGCAAACTTTATAGCAACTAAACATAACAAAATATAACAACATATACAAACATAAAATATAACAAACTACAGCAACTAAACATAACAAAATATAACAATAATCCTTATGGAATATATATATTGTATATATATATTGTGTATATATGTTATATATATTGTGTATATATTTTATATATATATTGTGTATATATATTGAATATATATACACACATCTACATGTTGAGCAGTGGATGCTAGGTATTTTCTAATAGTAATCTACATGTAATCAGAAATTTGTATATATGATGCAGAGAGGTGCAATCTTGATTGCTAATGTTGATATATAACCTGTTAAGATTTCAAACATATAATTTTTATTGCCTAAAAAGGACTTAAATTAATCTCATGTAGACAATGACAAACTTATAGATGTCATCGTCACCAATTATCAGCAATTCAGTACAAATACTCTTGTTTAGCATGCTTTTGTTTTGTTTTGTTTTGTTTTTTTTGAGATGGAGTTTTGCTCTTGTTGCCCAGGCTGGAGTGCAATGGCGTGATCTCAGCTCATCACAACCTCCGCCTCCCAGGTTCAAGCAATTCTCCTGCCCCAGCCTCCCAAGTCGCTGGGATTACAGGCATGCACCGCCACACACAGCTAATTTTGTATTTTTAGGATAGACGAGGTTTCTCCATGTTGGTCAGGCTGGTCTCGAACTCCCGACCTCAGGTGACCATCCCGCCTCAGACTCCCAAAGTGTTGGGATTACAGGTGTGAGCCATTGCGCCCAACCTACTCTTTCTAAGAACTCAGAAAATATACCTTGTTTCAAATCTCATCCAATATAATACCACTTATAATGGCCTTCTGCTTTTATTATGGCAGCACTAAAAAGCAGCCAACGTTCACACAGACATGTTATCCAGAATTTAGATATACAGGTAGAAATTTTAAGGTCACATTTTGTTTCCAAGATTCCAGGGAGATTGTGCCCATTTAACAGTCACAGTTCACATCTACCTCAAAAGATTTTTCTTGAAACAGAGATACATTGATAGAGAAAAGAATAATTCTGACATATTCTTATATTTTCACTCAAAGATGGCCAGAGATAGTTAAAGTATGATTCTTATTCACCAACATCTGTGAATTACTTCTAAAATCGTTACATTTTCACATAATTTCCGCCAAATATCTCTACACTTCGGAATCTAAGATTCTATTATATTCAGATCTGATCAACAGGGAACACATCATCTAATTCTCATAATATTATTTAGCATTTTAGTTTGAGTATGAATATCAAACAATGTTTGTGGTTTGTTTTGCTTTTTCCCTACGTTCCAAGTTCTATGTGCTCAGATGTCAGGACACATCTGTATGGAAGTATGATCTGAACCACTGGTGTTAGGTGAGTTAGATTTCTCAAAACACTTTCATCATGACCTTAGGAAGCACATCAGTATCTACCTTCTGCAAGTTTCTAACATCTTACCAAAATGCTAAGTTGAATCACATATCTAAATATTTTCTGAATATTCACAACCTATTGATGGTTAGAGGTACAGGCAAAAAGATTTCTTCTTCCATTACAATGTAGCTTGTAACTCTACAGAGGAATAATGTATGGAATCTGGAAACACTAGCCTTCACTTGGTTCTTGAACAAACTATCTTCTCCCTTCAATTGTATGTGCCTTCCCTATGATGAGTTCATTCACCTTCTTCAAGTTTACTTCAAATTTCTCAAATACCTTACATAACATAATTTCAGGAGCTTAAAGTTTATTTGTGATTTCTTGTTACATAAAAAAAATTGATATCAATCTGTATTTCTGTTTCCCCATTTCAGATGTGTTCAAATTTTGGCATGCATCAGAATCAGCTAAAGATTTTTAAAACAGATTCCTAGGCCCTATCCTTGAGTTTCTGATCCATTGGGTTTTGCACTGACAATAAGATCCCAAGTGATGCCAATGCTGCTGTTACTAGAACCATGCTTTCAGAAACACTACTCTACTGCGTAGTGTTGAAAAAAAAAATTAAACAAGCTACATTCATGAATCAGTCCAAATGTGGTAGACTAGCAACCCAGTTTTGGTGCAACTGGAAGACCACCTACAAATATACACATTCAGGCACACTTTTGCTACCATCTGATCTCTGAGCAAAAAAACGTGCTACAATTTTTCAATGTAAATTGCCATGATTAAATCTAAAATATAGTTTTATATGACAGTGATTTAATATATATAGTTTTAGACCAACCTTTTATGTTTTCATATTTTATAGTTTATTTGTTTACAGAGTTGCATTTGAAATACGTTGTTATTGTGTGTGTGTTTTTTTAAAACATCTCAAGCGCTTCTTTATAATTTGTTTTACTAATCATAATCATTGTGGGACATCTTATTTACAAATAAAGGTCTGAAGATGCAGACATGGATGAGAATTGAGACTAAATGTTGGGGTGAAGTGGAGAGGAAAGCTATTGAGACTGTGTGATGTGGGAGTATGTATTCATCAAGTTTTTTGTTTTGTGTATGTTTTTATATTTTGACATTTTTGGGCCTTGCTCATCTTGAAGAAACTACCCTTCTCAGGGCTAGCTAATTCATGGAGATAGTAAACAACTTGTCAGCCAGTACCACTTTCATATGCAAGTCAATTGCTATGGTCTAAATATTTATGTTCTCTTAAAATTCATATGTTGAAACCTGATTACCAAGGTAATGGTATTAGGAGTCGGGGCCTTTGGGAGATGATTATATCATGAGGGCAGAATCACCTTGAGTGCGATTAGTGCCCTTAAAAAAGAGGTCCTCAGAGAGCTGGCCTGCCCCTTCCACCATGTGAGGACACAGCCAGAGGGCCCCATCTATGAAGCAGAGAGCAAATATTTACTAGACTCCTAATCAGCTGGCTCCTTGATCTTGAACTTCTCAGCCTCCAGAACTATGAGAAATACATTTCCATCGTTTATAAGGTACTCACTTGACGATATTTTGTTATAGCAGCCCAGTGGGACTAAGATACAACCAAGCCAAAGCTCATATCCTCAACTATCTTCTTTATCTAACTTTCACATGCCAAGCCAATATTTCCCCTGCCATAAATCACCAGGACCAGGTATCAGAGACCACCCCTATAGCCAAGAGCCCACCAAAATTATTCAAAATAACTCATCCTAAGCTGTTTACCCTGCAGTGCCTTGTATTTTTCTCGGAAAATATAATACAGAATCTCCGGGTCATACTGTCCCCTCGTTCCTTTTACTTCCTGACCAAACTTTGTAATTTCATATGTGACCCTGTGTAGGATGGTGGGCCTCCTCTTGGAAACTAGGAGTAATAAAAGTTCTTTTGGCCGGGCGCGGTGGCTCACGCCTGTAATCCCAGCACTTTGGGAGGCCGAGGCGGGCGGATCACGAGGTCAGGAGATTGAGACCATCCTGGCTAACACGTTGAAACCCCGTCTCTACTAAAAATACAAAAAAATTAGCCGGGCGTGGTGGCGGGCGCCTGTAGTCCCAGCTACTCGGGAGGCTGAGGCAGGAGAATGGCGTGAACCCAGGAGGCGGAGCTTGCAGTGAGCGGAGATCGTGCCACTGTACTTCAGCCTGGGCAACAGAGTGAGACTCCGTCTCAAAAAAAAAAAAAAAAAAAAATTTAACCTGGTTACTATGAAACATAGCAGAAGCATTCTCTAACACGTCATCATTTGCCAATAGCTTTGCATATAATTTGATCAATTCTCCAACAGCACCTACATAAAATTCATGAAATCTAGCATTTATTGCAAGGCTTCGATGTTACACTTTTCAATTTACTTACGTTATATAGTAAGATGTAAATAACATTAGGCAGGGGAAATTGATAAAGGCATTGCTTTGTTAAATGGAGATACAGATATTAATGTTAAACTTGGAGAAATGTTTGTGTAGGGATTAAATATATAATCAGTTCATAGATGAATATTTTTATGGAATAATAGTTGTTTCCATATATAACTCATAGTGGCAAAATCTTCAATAATGAATCCTCAAATCATCAGAGGCCTCTCTCTAAAGTCTACATATCGAGTACTGAGTTTCTTGATTAGCTTTTTTTTTTAAGTTATACAATTTTTTTTAAGTTTAACAATTTTAAGTTAAAAATTGATTATAAGTCCTAGAAGGTCAGAAATCATGACCTCAGCTCCCTGTTGTGTTCTCAACTATCTAGCACAAGGTAGATACTCAGTAAATTGTTGTTGACCTGAAAATTGCTGATCTAGACATAGCTTTTATCTCTGGATTCAACCAGACTATCTAAAAACTGCCTCCTTCAAACACATTTGTCCCCCATGGAACTGATGTTGTTGAAGTGGGTTCTGGTTGTATGTTGTAGACACTGCCAGTCACTATTGGAGCACATTCCCCCTTTCCTTTCTATTGACAAAATTTTGACTAAAAATCTAGACTTGCTAGCTTTCCTTGAAGTTAGTTGTGACCGTATTCTTAAGTTTCAGCAAATGATGCTAAATAAAAGTGCTTTTGTGACTTCAGAAAGTGTCCGTAAAGGAAGCAGGGAAGAGCCGCTCTTTTTGGCCTTTCTTTCATCATTTTACCTGGAAATTAGATCTGATGGCTGGTGCTCTAGTAGTCATATTGGGCTATGAGGATGAGGGCCACATCTTAGGCATGGTATGGAAAGAAAGAAAAGGTAGGTGAGTACTGGAAATATTTATGGAGTCACCAACCGACACTGTACTGCCTAATTTCAGAACTTTTTACAGATAAGAAAAAAAATATTTTAAGTCATGGTCATTTTGGGGTTTTTTGATCATGATCCTAAGCGACGCAGACTCTCAGCTTTCATTATTAAAAGCCTAAAAACTGATAGTATATTTACATTTGATATATGTAGAGAACATTATTTATTACATTATTTATTAAACTCTATATGAACACTTCTGCAAAATACTCTTTCAGAACCAAGTACCACCTTTTGGCGGTTTCTCTTTGAAGAAATAGAAATTTTCCCATGTACGCTACCAGAAAACATAACACAAAATCTTTGGCCCATGTTTGATTTGTTACTATGAATTACATGGCCACATATTAACTTTTTAACTGTTCTGAAGCCACTTAAAATACTTTTTAAAATGTTGGGGTTTATAAAGATTACACTCACATACTTAATTATGAGTATGTCTGTATTTATAATGCTCAGTGACTAAGCTTAGAGTTCTCTTTTGACTCCTGAATTACTTGAAGAATAATATGATTCATGACTATACTTAAATGCAGCAGTATTTTAAAATAATCATGTATTAATTTAGAGGAAAAGCAAGTGAATTGTGTAGTCTCAATGAGTAGGGGGAAAACCGACTTAACTTTCTGTTACTATTTTAATGTTTTGAATATTTTAAGAGAAAAGTAAGGTTTTATTTTCATAATTTAAGGTTTGTTTACAGAAACTAGAATTTACCCTAGGGCTTTATTTTTATCTTTTATGAGCTAATAAATACAATGTTCAAACAAATCTTCAGTTTTGAATATATTTTCATATCAGCACATTTTCCACTAAGCTGTCAGAACTGCAGCTTCTTACAAATGCAATTTTGAAGATACAATAGATGTAATTAGAACTGTTCAAATAAATAATTTGAGAATATAAGACATATATCATACTAAATCAATAATCAAGTGAGGAACAGTTATTTATAGCATATCGAACAAGTATAATACACAGAAAAATATGTCCCTATCACTATAATACATTTGTTAGCCGTATGTATCATAATTAAAAATCTCTTATTTCATAAAACAAATATTCTAATTTAAAAAGTCATTAAATTTGGCATAAACATTAATTAGTATATTTATGAATAGATTAAGTAATGATACACATATTAAAATTATACTTATAATACTTTGATCTTTCTTTTTGATTTGGAAAATATTTCATGATTCCTGAATGCTTTGGGTTACTATTATAATTATTTTTATAGAGGCCAATTCTCACTATGTTTCCCAGGATGCAGTGCAACAGGTATTCACAGGCTTGATCATAGCAGACTGCAGCCTCAAACTCCTGGGTTCAAGTGATCTTCCTGGCTCAGCCTCTGCAGCAGCTGGGACTATAGGGGCATACCACTCCACCTTCCTCTATAATTACCATTTTAATATTCATGCATTCAATCAACAAATACTTATCAAATGCCTCCAATATGGGAGGCATGTATCATAGCAGGTTATGGGAATATAATGATGAATAAAATAGTCTCTGCCTTCAAAAATTTTACAGATCTGCTGAAGAGGCAGATAATTAAATATGAATTATAACATGGCGTAATATGTGCTATGCAAAGGACATTCTAAGATAGGGAGATCAGAGGTGGCCTCCAGAAGGAGGCAGCATGTAAACGGAGAAAGAGGTGAAAAGGTGAGAGAGGCATTGTAGGCTGTGGGCTCAGGTAAGAGAGAGTAGGCCTGGCCCAAGCAACATCAGAGTGACAATACAGAAGGTCAAAGTGGTCACAAGAAGTCAAATCATAAAGGGCTTTTGGGGATGTGAAGAGTTTAGACATTATCATGGTGGTAATGGGGAGTCATTGAAAGATTTTCATCAGGGATGTAAAGTGATCGATATGGTTGAAAATCAAAGGCAGAACATTGCTTAAGATTTATAGAATCCCAAATGCCAGAAATATTTCTATTTAATAGTAAGAGAAGCATTTTTGACAACATTATATAGATAATACTCTATAATACTATTCCTATTCAGTTAATTTGCAATATTTTTCTCTGTTTTTTAGGTAATAAAAATATATTTAAATTGACTAAAATTGATTACTATATAATTCTGTATTTTAGATAATTAGAAAAGAAATGCTTATATAAGAAAGAAACAAAATGGGCTGGGCGTGGTGGTTCACGCCTGTAATCCCAGCACTTTGGGAGGCCGAGGCGGGCGGATCACGAGGCCAGCAGATGGAGACCATCCTGGCTAACACGGTGAAACCCCGTCTCTACTAAAAATACAAAAAATTAGCCGGGCGTGGTGGCAGGAGCCTGTAGTCCCAGCTACTTGGGAGACTGAGGCAGGAGAATGGCGTGAACCCAGGAGGCGGAGCTTGCAGTGAGCCGAGATTGTGCCACTGCACTCCAGCCTGGGCAACAGAGCGAGACTCCGTCTCAAAAAAAAAAAAAAAGAAAAGAAAAGAAAGAAAGAAAATTATACTAGATATTGGTAAGTCTTTTATTACAATACTGTGATCAGTTGAAGAATATACAGATTTGAACAAATAAGAAAAATTTAGAGGACTCCAGAAGAGAGCATGAAAACTCTGAAGAAAATAAGAACTACAATAAAAGGTTAAGAGAGCCAAAACCAATTTACTAAGAAATTCTGAAGAATATTTTAGAAACTGTCTTAAAGCTTTCCTTTTCTTTTATGGATTAAATAGGCAACATCTTTTCTGAGAGACAATAATCACTCCTTCCTGGCTCCTTTCACCCAAAAATAAATTTAAAAAAGAGAAAAAATATTCCAGTCATCCTTGTGAATTATTTCCTGTGAAATTATTTATCACCAGATATTTTCTGGTTAATACTGCTTTTTAAAATAAATTAGATATTTGCCTACATAAAATACATTAAACACAAGTGCCTCCAAGGAAACTACTATATCATTTCTTGGGCTCTTCTTAATTCTCTTGGACTCTAAAATGTAATTTGAATTAGTTGATATAATATATTTTAACAATATTCTAGGACGATTTATAATTTATGTTTAATCACATTTAAGTACTACTAATAATTGTTCAGAGTTTTACCTCAGCCACATTTGGAAAATAAATTCACCTTCCAAAGCTTTTCACGATAATGAATATTTTGTTATTATTCGGAAAACATATAGTAAGTATTAAAAGGGCATGATTAATCAAAATTAACAGATTTCTCCCGTCCATTGCCAAGTACCAAGTATATCTATAGAGTGGCAATTAGGAAATGACATTCCATACCTTGTGATAGGCATTCTGTCAGCTGTGAATCTCTAACAGCAAACATCTCTTTTAATAAATTATATTATAAAAAAGAGTGAGGACTGAACAAATTATTATGCTTCTGTTGAGATTCACCAGCTAGCCTCTAGGCCTTTCTTCAAGCCTTTCAACCATGAATACATAAATTAAAAACTGACATTAAAACCAACTAAATAACTTAAAATCATATGTACACTGAAGAGAAAGAAAGAAAATATCAACTTAAAATGTTTCAACACCACCATATTTTCTAAACACATTGTCACGCTTGATAGTAAGGCCTAGGTTGGCATAGTGCTAAGAGCCCAGACTTAAGAGCAAACTTCCTGGTTAGAATCTTGACTCCCCACCTGCCAGTGTGTCCTTGTCTGAGTTTATTCACCTCTCTGTGCTTCAGATTTTTCTATGCTTGTTTCCTCCTGGTTGTGAGGTGCACAGGAAGCATTTAGAACAGGGTTTGGCACACACTTAGACTGTATAACTGTTAAATAAACTTTCTTTGAACCTCAATATTTTTAGAAATCTAACATTTTGAACATATATTATAAAAAGATTATAATATTCCAAAAGTGAAATCCTTGATTATAGGCAGCATTGAATTTTGGCCCCAGTCCCCAGTACAGTTTTCTGGGATATTTAGAGCTGGCACATATTCTGTGTAGTGAGTGTTTATGCTCAATTTGTGGTTAAATATTTTTAAATGTCATCCCTGTTTATAGGTGATAAGTATTATCTTTGTAAAACTGGATTATCCAGGGCCGCTATTTTTCAACTACCTTCCTTAGATCCCCTGGGGTTCCATCCTGGTATGGAAGGAAGAAAGCTGGGGCAGGTAACAGGCCTTTTATATTATATATTGGAGTTAACTAAAAGACATCATCTTAAAAGAAGACCTAATAGCCTTAAATCAAGCTGAAATTCTCTGCACTGGAAATTACTTTGGAAAAGCATTTTGTACAAAATTTTTACAAATCTTTTCAACCACACTAATTTATAGATGAAGAATTTGAAGCAGAAAAAGGTGAAGTCACTTTAAAAAGGTTACACATCTAGGACGGCCGCAGTGGCTCATGCCTGTAATCGCAGTACTTTGGGAGGCCGAGGTGGGTGGATCACCTGAGGTCAGGAGTTTGAGACCAGCCTGGCCAACATGGCACAACCCTGTCTCTACTAAAAATAGAAAAATTAGCTGGGCGTGGTGTGGGGTGCCTAACCAGCATCTCTCTATTTTTCTAATGCCTGCCTCCAGCCCCCGGAAACCACCATTCTACTCTACTTCTATGAGTTCAACATTTTTGGATTTCACAGATATGGGAGGTCATGTAGTACTTGCCTTTCTGGGCCTGGCTTATTTCATTTAGCACGATGTCCTCCAAAACGTCATATTTTTACATCCTATTTGGCCTTAGAGTCCACTGGGTTGTCTATAAAATTGCCCACCATCTCACACATACCTACTTGATCTCCAGAATATAATTATTAATGCAGACATTTTCTGGCTAGCTGCCCCAAGATTCTGGTAATTTTCACATCTGGGAACTAGATGAAATCTCCAAACATATGGAAGCAACATGTAATGGGCCCTTCAAGGACCCTTGCCACATCCTAGAATTTGATTGAAGTGAGAAGCTGAAAATCTTAATATCTACTTATATTTATATCATCATTGGTACTGGAAAAGAAATTAAAATGTTTCAGTATCACATAATGAATTTCTGTGGGTCTCTAACAATATTTTGCTATACTTTACTATGGACTATTCTCCTGACATGCTGTTTGATGAGTGTATTTGATGATGGTTTCTCTAAAGCAAAGAATGAGTTTGGGTGTATCTACCCAAGCACTTGCATCCTGCAGAGTGCAGCAAATATAACTGGCACACACTTCAAGGCTTGATTGTATTAGTATCATATTCTATTAAATTAAACCGTACAGTAATTTTCAGCTTAAGAAGCTGCTTTTATAACCAGTGGTACTTCAGTCACTGAATCAAGGTAAACACATAGGAAATGCTACTTCCTCATACCTCTCTTCCAGAAACATAATAAATATATACAAGAAGACACATTAAACAAACTGGACTTCTACTAAAACAAATACTTGTTTTACTTATGTGTACTTAAAATAGCTTAAAAATGGCATAAAAGTTCAATACTATGAGGACTATAGACAATTTTTTCCAGTACTTCATAAAATATTTAAACATCCTGATTAAATTATGATTAAAATCTATAAGATAGTTTTAAGGAAACGTAACTAATCATTTTGCAAAACTGCTTTCAAATCTTTCTAAACAGAAAAAAAGTTCCTCTTTTCATATTTTATAGTATATTACTTGTAAAATAATGAATCAAATTAAGTATGAAAATATGGAATTACCTATGTCTATTGCATTTATAGTACATAATTGTATTTGGGTTTTTTGTTGTTGTTGCATAACACATTACCACAGACTTAGCAGCATAAAACAACAAACACTTATTATCTCAGTTTCAGTGAGTCAAAAGTTTAAGCTTTGTATAGCCTGATCCCTCAGAAGCTCAGAAACTTAAAATCAAGGTGTTAGACACACTAAGCTTCTCATTTGGACTTAGGAGTCCTCTTCTAAGCTCATTCAGCTTATTGGCAGAATTTAGTTCCTTGTGGTTGTAGGACTGAGGTCTTTAATGTTTTGCTAGCTGTCAGCCAGTGATTGCTCTCAGTAAGTAGTTGCCCACAGTTTCTTACCACATGGCTCCAAGAGTCGACTCATAACATGGTTGAACGTGTTCTTCCAGGACAGAAGGAAAGACTCTTTCCAGGTAATATAATACAATCACAGCAACTAGCCCATCACCATTTGTTATATACAAAAATTTAATAAAAGGCATAACTATCCCACCAAATTCACAAGTTCTGCCCAACTCAAGGTGGGTGGGGGGGGGGGCGGGGTTATTATTTTAGGTTGGTGCAAAAGTAATTGTGGTTTTTGTCATTAAAAATAATGGAAAAAATTATTTTTGCATCAACCTATACAAGGTATGCACACCAGGAGATGGGAATCTTGGGAACCACTTTTGAATTCTGTCTGCCATGACAATTCTGTCTTATTTGTAATATGACTGGAAGTAGTGTAGCTATTATGGATGTCTTTTAGGACTTCTTCCCAATGAACACTTAATAGAAGTTATTAGTTCTCCTAATAACATAATTACTGTCATAGTCAAGAATCATTATTAATCTAATATAGCCAAGGGAATGACAGAAGCAGAAAGATGTCAAGTCAGCTTTACAGAGTTGTTAAGTCACTCAGGGAAGACAGTGGGAACAGGACCCAATATGCTGGTGCACAGTCTGTTTCCCTAGCTCTGTACTATGGCATGATTCCTATATTAGGTAAAGAGAGATGGCAACCTGATGCTAGTGCATCAGCTCTGAAAGAAACTGGCAAATAATTTTACTTTAAAGGGCAATTAATTCATTAAAAACAAATTGACTGTAAAGAAAAGTTTCTATAATTCCCCAAATTAGCAAAATTTCAAAAATAAAGTCTTTTTTGAAAATTGAATTGTCTTTTAAAAAAGCAAAAAACTATCCCTGAAACCTGATTAGACATATAACCACATCATAAAAATCACAAGAAAAATAATGCCAATATACTTCCAATATTTTGCCTCTCTCTCCCTCTTTCTCTTTCTCTCTGTCTCCCACCACCCACCCTATCAATAGCTGCAATGACCGAGGAAAGCCTGTGAGTAAAATTAAATAAATGTTATACAATTGAACAATTATATCTCCTGATTATATCAGCTCCATTTTCAAGCATCTTCCAACTTTTCTGTTACTATAATTTAAATTCCAAACAATCACCATGTAGTAGCATACATTCTAGGAGCCAGAATGGAAGGAAAAATAATCATTGGTGGAATTCCTACTATGTGCCTATCCCTGTTTTAAGAGCTTTCACAACACTATCTCATTTAATATCCTTAGTTGCCATGAAAAGTATTAACATGTCTACTTAATAGGTAAAACCAAGGCCCATTAAATGTTCGGTGACTTACCTAAGTTCCACAGCAAATAAGAAGCATTGCTTGTACCTGGGATGCCTTGATAAATTTCAAAAAATTTATTGGACAAATGAGCAAATTAAAACAATTAGAAGAAAATTGTATTAAGTCTCACTCTAAAAGTCATAGAGTTTTCCTTACAGCACACCACTAAAGGGTGTTTATCCTTCAAGTGCTGCGAGTTTAACCGGAAAGTTTTAAAACACTGACACCTTCAGCTGTGGGAAAGTTATTTTATAAATAACCCTGCAAAATACCAGTAAGGAAAATGTATACACTTGATTGACATGAAATTCAATAGTTATTGCTATGCTCTTAAAGCAATGCTTCAGCAAAGTTGGATCAGTGACAAAAATCAAATGTATGTTAATACTTACAAAGTTTCAATACTATTTTTAATGTGTCACTGTAGAAAAATCCACTGGGTGGTCCAATTTACATAGATACAGGTTATATCATTTCTATTTTGGTTCGTGGAGTGCAAAATTAAACTTGAAACAAGTTTTCCAACTTGGCAAAAGAGATATACAATCATATGCCACATGATGATGTTTCAATGGACCACATATTTGATGGTGGTCCCATAAAATTGTAATATCCTATTTTTAATGTACCTTTTCTATGTCTAGATACATAAATAGTTACCATTATATTAAAAATGTCTACAGTATTCAGTGCCATAACATGCTGTACAGGTCTGTACCACAGGAGGAACAGGCTATACCGCATACCTTAGGTATGTAGTAGGCTATGCCATCTAGGTTTCGGAAAGTACACTCTATGATGTTTGCACAATGACGGAACTACCTGTCAATGCATTTCTCGGAAAATATCTCTGTTGTTAAACAAGGCATGACTTTGTGTTAACTTAATAACATTTGTTCCTATAAATACAATGAAATAAACTTTCAATATCTAGATATCTTAATAACAAATATCAATTAGAGCTATAATATTATCTTATATAAAATAACCACATAAAAATAAAATGGATATAAACACATGCAACTCATTGGAATCTGAGATTAACCTCAATTTTAATAAGACTGACTAAACCATATAGTTTTTATCGCAACATCTTAATTTAACCAAAATTCTTTCTTCTAAAACAAAAATAATTGTTTCACTCATTCTTCTTTCATGTTGAAATACAAGCAGAATGAACCAGTGAGTGTTTTAAAATTGAAAATGTTTTGGTTTTGTGTTATCAAATAATTACTTCTTTAAAAACGTATGCCATAAAGGACACTGAGCTATAATTTTTGCCCTAAAGATACTTATACCTTTATAATGAAGATAAAGCCAGTGTGTAAATTACCAAACTACAAAACAGTGCCATAATGGAGGTTAAAAACAGTGCTATATGCCTTCTAGCAAAGGAGCAGTCACAACCAGTTTAAATTAAGTGGGAATTTTTTTTTTTTTTTTTTTTTTTTTTTTTGAGACAGAGTTTCACTCTTGTTGCCCAAGCTGGAGTGCAATGGCACGATCTCAGCTCACCACAACCTCCGCCTCCCAGGTTCAAGCAATTCTCCTCCCTCAGCCTCCCGACTAGCTGGGATTATGGGCATGCACCACCACGCCTGGCTAATTTTGTATTTTTTTTAGTAGAGACAGGGTTTCTCCATGTTGAGTCTGGTCTCGAACTCCTGACCTCAGGTGACCCGCCCACCTCGGCCTCCCAAAGTGTTGGGATTACAGGTGTGAGACACTGCCCCAGGCCTAAGTGGGATTATTTATTCAACCAAAACCCTTTGTTATAGATTGAACTGGGTCCCCATCGAAATTTACATGTTGCAGTCCTAACCCTCAGTACTTTAAAATAGCATTGTATTTGGAGATACAGCTTTTAAAGAGGTAATTAAGGATAAATAAGATCATAAGGGTGAGCCCTAATACAGTTGACTAATGTCTCTATAATAAAAGAAAGAGATATCAAGGATGCAGGTGTAGAGAAAAGACTAGAGAGCGCAGAGAGAAGGTGGTCATCTGTAAGCCGAGGAAGGGACTCAGGAGAAACAAAACCTACTGATACCTAGATTTTGGACTTTTAGCCTCCAGAACTGTGAGAAAACAAATTTATGTTGCTTAAGCCACCCAGTCAGTGGTTTTTGTAATGGCAGCATTAGCAAACTAATACATTCTTTAGCACCATAAAAAATAATGGTAGGTTTAACAAACTGAAAGACAATAAATCTTGAACCTTAGATTCTATTTCCCTCATAAAACTGATTAACTTATAATACTGAACTGGTCTCCAGATTAGGCATCACAAACTTAAGGCCTATGGGGCTAGACAGTTCAATGAATGAAAAGTTTCTGTGAGTAAGCAAATATGGAGGGGCGGTGACTGTGACCAATGAGGTAGGGTGTTCATGGGCAGGATAAAGAGGCTGACACCACTGAACTTTAGTATGTTACGTAGGTGAAAGAAAACACGGCTGGACGCGGTGGCTCATGCCTGTAATCCCAGCACTTTGGGAGGCCGAGGCAGGTGGATCACCTGAGGTCAGGAGTTCAAGACCAGCCTGACCAATATGGTGAAAATCCATCTCTACTAAAAATACAAAAATTAGCTGGGCGTCGTGGCGTGTACCTGTAATTGCAGCTACCCGGGAAGCTGAGACAGGAGAATTGCTTGAAACCAGGAGGCAGAGGTTGCAGTAAGCCGACATCCCACCACTGCACTCTAGCCTGGGTAAAAGAGCAAGACACCGTCTCAAAAACAAACTAAACACACACACACACACACACACACACACACACACACACACACACACACACACACACATAGTCTAGCATACTGACTATTTGAGTTGAAGGCACCTAAAAAAGGGAAGGTACAAGAAGCCCCTGCTCTTTGTGCAGTTTCTTAAAAGCAAGACATAAAATTTAATTTGAGACAGATTTCTGCCCAATACCAGAAGGACAGGAAGTTGAGACTGAAGGAAATCTGTAAAGACCACAAAAGGGGTACCTAATTTAGGTAGTGTTTTCAGGAAAGGCCTTTCTGGGAATGTCTAAACAAATATAAAAGGTGAAGAAGGGAACTTATTTTGGCATCTTTAAGATAGAAAGCAAATGCTTAAGGACACCATGAAGAAAGCAATTTTTACTTTGAAATTGCTTTCATATTTTTAACAGTATCAATCCAATCCACAATATCTTCTGGACTGTGATCTCCTGGAAAACAGGAGATGCCCGATATGGTTTGGCTGTCTCCCCATCCAATTCCCATGTTTTGGGAGGAACCCAGGAGGAGGTAATTGAATTATGGGGGCCAGTCTTTCCCCCTGCTATTCTCGTGATAGTGATTAAGTCTCACGAGATCTGTTGGGTTTATCGGGCTTGCTGCTTTTTCTTCTTCCTCATTTTTCTCTTGCCACCACCATGTAAGAAATGCCTTTCACCTCCCACCATGATTCTAAGCCCTCCCCAGCCATGTGGACCTGTAAGTCCAATTAAACCTCTTTTTCTTTCCAGTCTCAGGTATGCCTCATCAGCTGCATGAATACAGACTAATACAATGCCACTCCTTTCTTATGTGTTGTGCTGATATGTATAATTTCAAATTGCCTGAGTGACTACTCCATAAATGCTTATTGATTGAACATGTGAGAAAGGGTTAATGAGACCATATAAATATGTATGATTTAGACCACATCATAGCAGTCACTTAAATTAAGAGCCTAGTATGCTCATTAACCAATCTGAAGAACCATTAGCAACGGAAAATAAAGAGAGTGAAAGATGTATTGAAGAACAACATATTACAATTAAATTAATGGGGTTTAGGGAGGATCCACTGAAGTTCCCACAGCTTCTGTCTCTTCTTTATAATGTCATGGTTCTAATTTACCTCATTTATATTAATGAATAGAGGATAGCACAACTATTAGCATGATTGAAAATTACACTAATGCTCAGTAAATCTACTTCTAATTATTATAATTAATGAGAAGTTGATCATCTTGGACCAGATTAACAACCTAAAGCAACTGAAATAGAGCAAAAGAGCTTTTTCTTGCTAATCCAGGTCTTTAGTCTTTTTTTATTTAATGAAACCCTGAGCAATCTACTCAGTAATGTTACATACTAATTCACTATAACCATCCATTTACATAGATTTACATAGATTATAGTTTCACATGTATGTATTTATTTGAAATAATTATTTCCAAGTGCATTGAAATGTAGTTTTGGGATTGGCTTTATGCTGTGTTAATGTTCCTGTATGAAACTGAATAATACAATCAATCTCATTTTTTATCTACCTGGTTCTAAGTCATCCTTTAAGGGTTATCTCCTCCAGAAAAAATTATTCATCTATATGGTCACTAGAATTAACCATTAAGAGACATAAATCTCACCTATTTATTTAAATATTAGAACTTTCCAAAAAGCTTGAAGAGAAAGAAATGACAAAAGAACTCAAGTTGATTTTAATCAGCTCAACATCTGACTTGCTGTTTTGATCCAAGACACATGACATATTTTCCTTACCTTGATTTCAATTATGTACTTTTCCTTGATTCTATTTTATGAAGAGTATAATATGATATCAATGCTTTATGTTTAGGTCTTGTTTATTTTCTGTCTTCTGCTACTGATTGGTGTCCATGGAAACAAACCTGTAATCAATGCTAGACTCCTAGAGTGCAGTGGCCTAAGACTCCACTTTGAGAGCACAATGAGGAAAAAGCCATCAAGGGTAAGATTTCAATGGGCTCCATCACAGACTTTTAATGAAGCAGGGAGAATTTTACATTATCATGGCCTCCGTATCCTGAAGGTGTTGTCCTATCTCAAAGCTGTATTTATTCTGCTCTTATTATCAAAATTTTCTTACTGTATTATGGGATTTTAGTTACAATAAATTTAAATATACAAATGTCATTTCCCCAGGCTTGTCCATAGCCTAAAAGTTCATGAATTAATTCACAAAATTATTTATTGACAGATTGCTCTGTATCAGCCTCTGTACTAGGGCTGAAATTTTAATGGTGCAGATTACAAAATATCCTCATCCTTATGGGAATTCGCACTTAGTTGAGGAAATAAAAATAGAAAACATTAAAAGTAAGAGGAGTGTTACAGAAGGGAAAAAAGAGGTCCCTTGGATCTGTATAACAGGAAAGTACGCTAATCTAGGAGATCAGAAAAGACTTACCTGAGACAATGACATTTAAGATAACATGAAGGATGGAATACCTGCTAGCAGTTTCTCCTGGATGGGAGAACTAGGTCTCTGGGAAATAAAATGAAGTTCACCACTGGATATAAATTCAAAGAAAAAGCCAAAGTAGCATAATAAAAAGAATTTGAGGCTTAGTGCCCCATAGACCTGTGTTACAGTCAGAGCCATACCAGTTCCAGGTCATATGACCTTCGGGAAATTATTTAATCTCCCTATTTTATGTGGCATAAAAGTGGAGATGATATGTATCATGTAGGAGGACTGTGAGGATTATTTTAGATGATATGGATGAATTGCTGGGCACATTAGCAGGCCCTCAAGGAATAGTAATTTTCTTTCCTTATTTAAAAACCAGTGGCCCAAAGGTCTCTTTCTTTGAGAAAATTCACAAATGAAAATTTTGGGAGCATGTTATGAAAATGCTTTCAATATAGACCTAAAGGACTTTTAAAACTAGTTAGGGCTGGGCGCAGTGGCTCACATCTGTAATCTCAGCACTTTGGGAGGCCGAGGCGGCGGATCACGAGGTCAGGAGTTCAAGACAAGCCTGGTCAACTTGGTGAAACCCCGTCTCTAATAAAAATACTAAAATTAGCTGGGCGTGGTGGCGTGCACCTGTAATCCCAGCTACTCGGGAGGCTGAGGCAGGAGAATTGCTTAAACCTGGGAGGCAGAGGTTGCAGTGAGCTGAGATCATGTCACTACACTCCAGCCTGGGCGATAGAAAAAAAAAATAGTTAGAAAAACAGGCTGTGGAGTCATTCAAACCTGTATCGAGTCACTTTCCAGCTACTTACTAGTTGTGTTTCCTTATTTTGTTGTATTTGAGCCTTGGCTTCCTCATCTGTAAACTGAGGATATGACAGTCTCTAGGTCACACAGTGTTGGCAGAAAATGAGATACAGAAAGCCAAGTTCATGGGAGGGCTTCTGACAAATAGTAATGCTTAATAAAAGTTAGTTGTTTCAATTACTATACTGGTAGCAAAAGGAATGGTAACAATAGCAGCAGCAAGAGTAACAGACCATCTCTGGCTGTTTTCTTTGAATAACATACCCAAAGTAAGAGGTGGGAAATGAAGTTGGGAGGACAAATCATTAGATAATGCACCAAATTGAATAATTAAATATTTCTAAACAGTAGTCTACAATACTCCTATGTTTCAGATACAGTGCTTATAAAAGGTTTATGTGGTGAAGGGAGACTTAAAATAGGTTTCTCAGGAAATATCAAAATTATAGACAAAAGCATTCATAATTGACTGCTTCATCAGTTACATCTAAAGATTGGTAATTGTTTCTTATGTCAGTATGTCAGCTGTGTATTGCTGCATAACAACCACCCCAAGACTTGGTGGTTTAAACAACAACATTTTATTTGTTCACAATTCTGTGGGTTTAGGTGGGCTGTGCTAAGAAAGGAGGCTTCTCTGCTTATCTTTCTTGGGGTCAGTGATGTGTTCACAGTTATCTGATTGTTCAATTAGTGCTAGATTGTCCAAGGTCGCCTCAATCACATGGTACTGGCTGTCAGCAAGTCCCCTTTCTCTCTTTACACAGCCTCTCGCCCTTAAGGAAAGTAACCTAGGTTTCTTTAGAGTTTGTGATCTCAGGGAAGCAAGAAAATGAGAACAAAAGCTGCAAGCTCTCTTTAGGCCTAGGCTTAGAACTTCTGAAATAGCATTACTGCCACATTCCATTGGTCAAGGCAAGTCACAGGGCCAGCCCAAATTATGGAGGTAGAGAAACAGACTGTACCTCTTGAGAGGAGCAACAAAGTCAAATTGCAAATGAGAGTACATACAGAGTTAAGTGGGATTTCTAAAATAAATTCCTTTTTTCTTTTTTTCTTTTTTTTTTTTTGCAATCCACTGCATATAGCTGGCTCATATTCCCTACACTTGCATAGTAATGGCACTATCTAAATTTTATTGCCACATGCAACTTAATCTTACTTCATTTATGCTTATCCTATTGCATATAATATATGAAACAAACGGTCAAATAACTCTATCTCAGTAGATCTTTACTTTTACTCTGCATCAGAATCATCAGAGAGCTTTAAAAAAGGGACCACTATTACCTGCCACTCAGGCATTCCGATTTATTAGACATAATCCAGTTATTACTTGATTTTTAAAGAAGGTCTCCAGATGATACTATCAGATATGGTTGTGAATTATTGTTCAAATAGCACTATTGTCTATCTTATCCTAGTTCTTTTTAAATATAAACATTAGTGGACTTAAGAAGCTTTTTCCTATACTTTCTGTGATAACACTTATTATTTTATTTTTTCCACCCTTATGTCACTTATTTTCCTTCCTGGGGGAATCTCTTACTCTATCCTGAAAGTTTTTTCCGGGGATTCAGATAGTCTCCATTTCTCTAACCCTATACCTACAATCAATACTTGATAACAAACCAATCTATGATTTCATTGCTAATGATTCCCAAATTTTGATCCCCGGTCTAGAACTCAGACCTCAAACTTAAACATTCCAGTTGCCTACTGGACATCTACAAATGTATGTTACTTGGGTATGTCAAATTTCATATGTATTAAGCTGGACTTCTCTTTCTCTTCATCTTGTTTCTTCCTTTCCTATTCTCTGTTACTGCCATCTAACAATCACGTAAGTGAAAAATCTGTTTGTCACTCTAGATACCTCCCTATCACTTTATCCTTACATCGAAGTCAAGAGATTTACCTTCCTTATATCTCTCGTACCTATCAGCTCACTTCTCTTCCTACTGCTAATGCTTTGGGACCACTAACACATTTTGCCACAGACACAACCTCCTTGCTGGTCTTTGTGAATCCGGTAATGCCTTATTCCAATAGGTTTCCATACAACCTCCAGAATAACCATTCCAAAATACAAAACAGATCATGTGAATGCACCATGGAAAATATTTTGTGGTTTGCCATCATTGGGGATGTAGCCTATGGCCATATTATGACAGGCCGAGGGAGAAAATCTAAGTGCTTGGCCTTCAAGATCAAGGAGAAACAAAGTTTTTGACCTAGAGCTTAATTTATGCAGAAAAGTGTTTTAAGAAGATGATGTGGCAGTAGTAGGGGAAACCTGAGGAAAGGAAGACCAGTGGGGTAACTATTATAATAATTCAGGCACATGGTAATAATGATCTGGTCTAAGATAGTCATAATCTTATAAATGTGCTGACTGGATTCACTTATATTTATGATCATGAATCTCAAATGGGCACTCACAAAAGCCAGACAATCCTACTTAACTTCCATAGCAAATTCATTGTCCTACTCTCCAAGCTAACCCATAGTTCTTACTTCCTCTATCATCAAATCCCCAGGACCCCTCTCCATGCCTCTCCTTCTCTACTGCTATTCTCACCTAATATTTTCCAGGGAAAATAGACCATACTGTAAAAATTACCCCAACTTCCCTCCGTAAAATTTCCCACTCTATGTGACTGTGTACCCACCATTCTCTAACTTCCTCTGATTTCTCTGAAAGACACATTCACTGCTTCTTTCTTTTTATATCGATCCTTTCCCATACCAAGCCTCCTTGAGGACCTCCATGTCCTCTTTCTCTTCTTCATGTTGTTTTTTCCTTCATATAAGCACAAAATATGCCTAAATGTTGTCTTTAAAAATATTTCATTGTATATCTAATTTCAATTAACTTCTCTTCTCTCTGCTACCCTTATCAAAAAAATTCTCACAATACTTGCATATATTTGAAATCTTTACACTTCACCACTGAAGTAGTGGCTTAAAATAGTTAACAGATTATTTGACACTCACTTCAAAAGGTGGGAACTAATTTTCCATAGAAATCGCCTTAGTGACATAATGTTAATGAATAGAATAGGACAGAAGTGACAGTACATAACTTCTGAGAATAAGTCATCAAAAGCATCACAGTCTGTCCTCATTTGACCTTGATTTCTTGCTTTGTAGGAAAAGCTGCTTCCCTGTTGGTACCAGCACTGTGGAAAGGCTTAGGTGCAAGGAATTGTGGCCTCCCGCCAATGGCCAGTGAGGAACTGAGATCTCCAGCCAATAGCCTTGTGACTAAGCCATCTTACAAGAGAATCATTCAGGCCCATGCAACCTTTAGGTGACTGCAGCAACACCCACTGTCCTAACTGTTACCTCATGAGAAACCCTGAGCTAGAACCAGCCAACTAAATTAGAATTTCTAATTTGTAGGAATAATGAGAAAATAAATGTTTGCTCTTTTTAAGCCACTACATTTTTTTTTTGATGTAGCAATACATAAGTAATACAACCATCTCCTCCCATTTTCATTTCAGCTCAATCCAACTAGATATTTTCAATTATCATGTCAATAAAATTATATATATATAAATTACATATATACATATATATACACACACAAACACAAATATATATAAATTGTTTAATACCTGTTAAGCACATAGAACAGTATCTGGCCCTGAGAGGTGCTACGTTATTAAAATTACTATTACTACTATTATTACAAGCAGCAGGAGGAATATATGAGCCACTGAGGACTGCCATCTTGTAAAACCCAGTAGTTAATTGTCTGTTCTTGTTTTCTTTACCTCTCACAGTACCAGATACAAGTAGCTATTCCCTTCTTATTGAAAGACATTTTTCCTTTAGGCTTCTAGATATGATCCTCCCTTATAGTCTTTTTCATGGATTATTCTGCTCTGCAAGACCTCTAAATATTGAAATGTCCATGAATCTGTCCTCTGTTCTCCTCTCTTTTTTATTTATACAAACTCCAAAGGTGATTTTATCCAATACCAGGGCTTCATATATCATTATTATTCTATATTCTAAATCTTTATCTTCTGTCCTGATCTCTCCCATAGTCTCTAGTCATATTCATTTCCTTCTCAACATTCCCATGTAGATATCTGTTAGGCTTCTTAAATTTAGCATGTCCAAAGAACTCTTGATTACCTGTATACTTTAATTTTCTCACTCCTGCCACTAAAATGTAAGCTCTATGAATAGAGACAGTTTTCCATACCAGCACTAGGTAAAGGGGATTATGTGCTTTAAATGGTGCCAGGCAAATAAGTACATTAGAAATTTTTGTAAATGAATAACTATTTCATTACATGTGAAGAAAGAAAGGTTGAATCATTTAAAACATCTTGAAAAATATAAATATTTTTAAAATCTCTTTTTAAAGTCTCATACAGGTAGTTTTTTTTTTTTCCCAAAAGATTTAATAACATGCGAAAAAGTATGGAGAAATAAATTATTATGGTACATTCCATGCTTAGACTCCTTATGATAATTTTGACCTTCAACATTATTTATATTGTCAGAAAATGCAACAAATGATTATCTTCTTTCTTCATGTAAATAATTGAAATATTATGATCAAATAATATTTTCCTGTCATTGTTAAGATTTCTACCAAACTTAGCGGTCCCTAACAGTATCTATATTTGAAAGAAAAATTTACAAACCACTGCATTTTCTAAACATGATTTTAAGCTGTCTTTTTCAGTTGTCTAACATTTTGTTGAGCTCGTAATATGTGCCAAGTACTACACATACACTGTGATATCAAAATAAATAATACTTAATTCTCACCAGTGCAGAAAACCATGGCGGACACAGGCATGAAACCAATCATCACAACGCCGTGTGAAACTTGAAGTCATGTACATGGGGATGAAGACGATACGTCAACAAAGTCTGGGGATATTCCGCAGAGTCACAGTATTTCTAAAAATAGTCTAGTTACTATAAGGTTTTCCCCAAAAGAGTGAAACATGCATCTAATCAGTCATAATTTTTCAATGTTTTTCTACTTTTCCCCCATTTCCTGTCTTGATAAAACGTTCAGACAATCTATAATATTCACATTTTTTATTCCAATATCCATGATACAATTTCTTATTTTTTTTAAATAACCACAGGTATGTTACTAAAGTATTTATACTAATCCTATAAAAGTTTACCATGAATTATTCTTCACAGTCATCCATTGTACCTTTTTAAAAATATCTGTTACATGAAGCACACCAAGTTTTCTAATATCTTCAGTTGTTTTGTTCAGTATCAGTGATTCAAGCCAGGTATGTTAAGCTTGGTATCACCAGAGCCATCTAAACAGAATGTATATTTGACCTCCCATATCTGCAGGCCCTGCATTTATGGATTCAAACGACAGCAGATAAAAAATAATTGGACGCATAAAATAAAAAGTAACAAGGCCACAATGAAAAATAATACAAATCAAACATAGTGTGCCAACTATTTACATAGCATTTACACTGTATTAGGTAATATATGTATTCTAGAGGTAAAGTATACAGGAAGATATGTGTAGGTTATATGCAAATATAATGTCATTTTATATAAGGAAATATAGCATTAGTAGATTTTGGTATCAGCAAGGGATCCTGAAAAAAATCTCCCACAGATACAGAGGGACAACTGTATTTGTCCAAGGAAAACTTTTCTCTTAGCCCACTTAGCAATGAAACAAACACTCTTCAAATCATTTCACTTTTGACTATTGAGCATCAAGTCCCTCATAATCGAGATAACAAGTCTCAGCTCCCAGTTTAACAGACAGAAGGCAATTATCTCTCTGAGGTAAGAGTCCGTCCTCAGTACCCTTCTTCTCAGCTAATGCATCCCACTCCTTCACCTTTCTTTAACTTTTGTGCACCAGTGACTTATATCACAACTCTCTTCTGCCTTTTATTATGTATGGTCCACTTGTGAAACTTCACTAATTTGAAATTATCCACAAGAGCAAACTTTTCACAGTTAAGTCTAAACTGCAGACTTAAAAATATACATATATATATATGTCATAGTCACTATGACAGTGAATGCCATTAAACAACAATACTTTGGTGTTAATACAGCTGAAAGGTGTGACTTAAATACAATGTAGGAATCTATGAACAACTTAGCTGGGTGATTCTGATTCAGGATAGCCTGTGATGTTTCAGTCAGCCTATTGGCTGAGGCTGCCATCATCTGAAGGCTTGACTGTGGCCCTAGGATCTGCACAGCACCTGACTGTTAGCAAGAGATCTCACTAAATGGCTCTCTCCATAGGGCTACTCATGACATGGCTATTGGCTTCCCACACAATGAATTATCCAAGAGAGAAATGAAGAGAGGTAGAGAGTGAGAGTAGAAATCCAAGACAAAATCTTCATGGTCTTTTGTAACCTAATATCAGAAGTGACATGCCATCACACATTACACAGACCAACCCTGCTACAGTGTTGCAGGGGAGTAGACAAAGGTCTAAATACCAAAAGGCAGGATTACTGGGACCAAATTGGAGTCTGGTTACATCAGGGTTGCTGTGAGAATGAGATGAGTTAATATCTGTAAAACATGTAGAACCATGTCTGTCTCATAACAAATGTTATATAAGTTTAACATATGTATCTTTCTCATTATCATCGGCTATAGAGTCAGGATGTAATTATGTAACTGTGAGATGGGACACGAGCCTGCCAGACGTCTTCTACTCCCCTCAAATGGCTAATAATACACAAGACTATAATCCTAGTAGTGCCGCTAATTATGAGACTTGAGCATGCTATTTAATCTCTTTTCCCCTCAGTTTCCTCATCTTGAAGATAAGGTACTTGAATTAAAATAAAATCTACACTATCTCCTCTAGTTCAAATATCCAATGATTCAATCATTTTTTCCTTCCCCTGCCCAGTGTTTTATAAATTAATTTAAACAAGAAAAATACACGTTCCCCATCTCACTCAAAACTTTGAATCAAATTATTAACTTACTATTTTCAGAACTCCCTTGAAATTCTTGCTTTTAAGATTTTTTTAGCAATATTATAAAGAATCAAGATTGTATTCTGAATTTTGTATAGATAAAGTATATATATCTTACATAGAAATCTAAGTTAAAATGATTTTCTCAACCAGGTGTGGGTGGTGGCTCACATCTGTAATCCCAGTGCGCTTTGGAAGGTCAAGGTGGGAGGATCACTTGAAGACAGAAGTTTGAGACCAGTCTGGGCAACATAGTGAGACCTTATCTCTACGAACAATGAGAAAATCATTGTATTATTATATATTTTATTAATATTATATATCATTATGTTATATATATTAATATTATTTAATGATATATATAATATATATGATATATTTAATATATATATTTTTTAGAAACAAGGCCTTGTTCTGTAGCCCACTCTGGAGTGGAGTGGCATGATCATAGCTGAATGCAGTTTCAACCTCCTGGGCTCAAGCAACCCTCCTGCTTCAGCCTCTTAAGTAGCTGGAACTATATGCAGGCACAGTGACACACAGCAAATTTTTTTGTGTTTGTACACTAAAATGCATACTTATCAAACTGAAACACATGGTAACCTAGAGCATTTGATTTTATTCTTTTAAAAGGCAAGTCCTTCTATCTAGATTAGTTGGAAGTACTTATAATACCCTGCACTGGTTTTCAGAAAATCCATTAAGTATTTTAGAAAAAGTAGCTTTTGGAATAAAATAGTGTTTTATTTCTCAATACCATCAAAGATTTTGTTTCCAAACTTCTGCCTATACACAGGCTATTATATTATCCCAAAAATGCTATCGATATCTAGATGAAGGGGTAAAGCAGAGAACACATTCTATTGGCACATTTTCTTATAATTAGATAGTCCCAGATTATTAGTAGGGTAATAATTCTAGATAAACACTCAAATCTCAATTGCTTCTTATTCATAGTAAGTCCAAGATGAATGTTCTTGATTAAAGAGCAGCTTTTTCTCCAAATGGTGATTGACATTCCATTGCCAGAACTCAGTCATATGATCACACTTAATACCAGGAAAACTGGAAACTATATTCTAGAAAGTGTTTCCAGAAAAAGGACAGAGTTGTTTATCGACTATGATATTTTCTATACTAATTCTGACATATCCAATAATAGAGCTAAAAAGAACTTTAACAATCTTCTAAGCACCTAATTTTATAGATGAGGATGATGATGACTGGAATAGTTTAGTACCTTATTAAAGTCAACAATAAGGTTAATGTAGAATCTAGACTTTACCACTTATTGCCTGATAGTAAGGCCAGTTCATGCCATTTCTAATAGACCTTGTTAAAACAGCTTTTGCTACTCCAAAGCATTAACTACGGAGTCTGCAGCCAACTTTGCCCCCGCAAGACTCCCATCATCATATCAGCAGACCTAAAGTCTATTGCCAGCTGGCCAGGAAACTCACTTGGAGTGAACAGGACCTTTAAGGGACAATTAACTTTAAGAATTTGATACTTTCGTATAAGATAAGGACAAATCTTGTCAAAAGCAATGGATGTCAACTCATAAATAAAATAGCACAAGATACTGCTAACAAATCTAAGTGATTGCCTTGCCCATTAAAATGACATAATCTAACTAGAAGATGAGTACTTAAGCCTGTATTCAGTTAAGTCACTTGGATAAAAGGCATTACTTTGGGCATGTGATAACTGAAATTTAGACTCTTCATTCTCAATGCTTATGCAACCTTACTTTGCCTAGAGATAAGAAATTACTATTTCCCATGCAATAGATACACTTCCAGAAAAACATGTTAATCTTTGCAATTTCTTTGCTTTTCCCAGATCATCATTTAATGAACACATTCACTGTGCATACTTTAGAATCTTTCCCAGGGACCTCACTGATTCCCCTATGTATTGTGCTCAGCAATCTTGTTAAATTTTGTGAACTCACTGCACTAGTGCCCCTCTGTGATATAATTCCTCAGAACAATCACCAATTGTATGTTTCCAGAGCCTGTGGGCAGCAGGCAGCACAATGGCACAAAGTACCTGTTTTGCCAACAAAATAATAATCTCCAAGATTAGGGTCTATTTTTACTTGATTTAAAGGTATAAACAATTCCTATTTTCAGGTTGCCTATACTCTGACATAGCCCCGTGAATAGTTATCCAACAGTTTACCAGTAACATCATGTCAGCTGAGTCCCTAAGAGTGCCAAACAAACATATGCTACCGCAAAAGCAGTTGAAAATTGGCCTGGTTTTTACAAACTAAAACTTGCAGCATTCTAATGTCTCTAAGTACACTACCATAAAACAATGTTTAAGGAACTGTTGTCACAGTTACTCTCAAAGCAGATGTCCACCAAATTCATTTCACAATTTCCTGAATTAGACTTCTCCAGCATCAAAACACCAATAGAAAACTGTTGTGTTAAACTTCAAGAGAACATGCCAACACTTTGGAAATAATTACTTTTTGAATGATAGTTATTACATCAACAATTGATTGCACAGCTAAGTGCTTATAAATGCCTCATAAAACAAACCTAATATAAGCAATCATATTATCTACAAGCAACAACAGATACAATTAAATTTATTATGACTGTACAAGATAGTCGTTTCCAACTTCGCACCGATTGAATGTAAGCAGTCTAAATATAGAAAGAATTCATCAAGAATTAAAATTTATCACAAATTCAACAAATGTACTAACCTATTTGTAATGTAAGAAGAAAAAATGAAAACAATGTTATGCAAATGTGGCAGTTTTGCTATTTCAACTACATAACTCTCCTTGTGCTGGCACTTGTTTCACATAGAAGATTCACAAAGAAAAACTAAAACAGAGATTTGAACTGCACATGTAATCAGTTATTGAATCACTCCACTTAAAATTCAATTTCAATAACTATTGGAGTAATAGAGTATAAACCCTTGGGGATGGATAAAAGTGGTGATGTAACAAACACTGGACTCTCTGGGGAAACAGATTTTATCTTATTATCTGTGCTTCCCATTCCTGACACTTTGGACCACCTACCTGATCTTTTTTCCACTTGGAGACAAAGCCACTCTTTCAATATCTTCATTTACTTATTCAATAAATAGCTATTGGGCATCTAATATAGTCTAAGTATGCTATTACATTTTAGGAATACAAATAGAAATATGGTAAGTTCCTTGCCATATTATATATATAATTGATTATTTATATATATAAATTGATTAGGCAAAGACAGACTTGTAAATAAGTAATTATAATAAAGGAATAAAGAAACTGAAAAAAAAAAGTCTGGATATTGTTCAATGCTTAAACAGAAAGCAAGCTGTCAGTTCCTTCCAGAGAAGAGGATGGACTATGTTATGGTGAAAGGTTACATGGAAGAGGCGATGCATAGGATGAGTATGTGTTTTTTATCTGTCAGAGAAAGAAAAGATGTCCCAGAGAAAGGAAACTACATTAACAAACTACATTGGCAATAGGGAAAAATGAGTTTGCCAAGGATGATGCAGAGTTTGCAAGTTGAGGCAGGAATTAATTAGACAAAAATGGAATCTTGGTCTTCCTGTTTAGCTCATCCTTCCCCTCTGATCTAATTTAGACACACCGAGCTTCTTTATTCAATTCATTGAACTATCTTATTCTCTTGAAAACAGCCAGTAGAATGAACTATGAATCTGTCATCTCTGAGAGTTAATATGCTATTCATTTAAAGATTCTATTCCAAGCCTAAAAATAAATCAAAGAGGCAAATATTACACTGGTCAATGGAATGTTTCTTGGAATGAACTCAACAACTACAAAAAAAAAAAAAAAATTCTCCTACCACAGTTTAAAACTTTTTCTATTGGGTCTTCCTTCTCAGCCGCTAGAAGCTATCTGGGATATACCCCCACAGCTTAGGTTGCTTTGAAATTGTATAACCAGCTCTTTTTAAGTATTAATAACAAAAATACTACTCAAAATCCAATCTAATCAAAATCAAAACAGGTATCTCATATCTCACAAATGATAACAAGCTTGTCACCTTTCTGTAGTTCAGGCCTGGCCTAGGCTAACTAGCCTGCAGTGAGGAAGAGGGGCTTGATTTGTTGTTTTACTCCTATTCTCCTTTCTTCCTTCTGACTCATTGTGCTGTCTCCCCTTCTTGCAGTAGGGAGGTGAGAAAAAGAATGAGAAAAGGCAGATGCAGTTCTCTCCTGGCTGTCAAGGAAGTGTCGGGATTGCTTTAGAGCCCTGTTAGTAGGCCCAGATGCTTAGAATGAGGAAAAGATGCTTGTCACCTTTTGTTATCAGTTCTGGGGCCTAAATTGACTCTATCAGGGAATAAAAAAAATAAGCATCCCTTGTAGCTTGTATGTACCATAACAGAACAGGGAGACCCACAGCAGAGTGACTGAAGCTACAGACAGAAGGAAAGTAAAAGCGGTGAGTACTGATAGAGAAAGCTACATCCCTGAAAAGGAGGAGAATGGCTTGTGTCAAGGAAAAAAAGGTTTAAGTTCTCTTTCATCATTTCCTTCAGTTATAGAGACTTTCTGCAAAATACTGTTCTGTTTCTCCTTTGTAATCCTCATTAGAAACTACTTCTGTTATGCACCTATGCCTGCTGACGCTCCTCTCATCCCACATTCTTGTTACAATCTCCAGTGCAAAAGGACCTCCACTCCATCATCTTGATCTAACCTCACTGTGTCTCCCCATTCCACCCTTCTCCAGAACTGGCAGGCCCAAAGAAGTGCTTTTAGATCCTCCAAGAGATGGAGTCAGCTAGTCCATTTATCTATGGATTATACATAAAGTCTAATGGCTAATATTAATTGAGTACTTATATGTGGCAGGCAATTTGTTATGTGATTGATAGGAGTTTTTAACTTTATCTCACTAAACCCTATATATGTACTTTTATTTTTATTATTTTATAGGAGATAAAAGTGAGGCCCATAGGGGCTAAATTGCCCATGTCCAACGATGAAAGAAGCAGAACCTAGAAAGTCTACAAGACTCTGCCTCTCATAGATAAATATTTGTTTCATCCAATGACAATATTCCTTTATCTTTTTTAGACATCATTCTGCCAAATAAAAACCAAATTGTCAACATCACCTATTATGCTTACTTTAGTGAGTCCAGAAGAGACTACAAGATTACCATGACAAAATTACTTCTAATCGTGGAAAGAAAATGAGATCTGCAAATTTATCCTAGTTATTTCCTGGCTGTTGAGTGCTGTCTATCCAGTTGTGATCTTCTGCAACTGACTTCACGTGACTCCCTTTAAACTGCTAAGAGGTTTGAAGAAAGTGATCCCAGCAGGGTTTAGAAATTAACAACCTAGAGTTTTTGTTTTCCATATCATATTTTGTGAATATCATCACTGGGCAATAATCTCCAAGAAACTGATTGACTTAAGTGAAATTACAAAAGAGAGTATTTAAACCAATCCAATAAGATTGGCACCAACACCCGGAATAACTGGAACAAATCACAAGTTTTCAAAGTGTGGTTTCTTAAACAGTATCACTAGTGTCATCTGGGAAAATTTCTGATCAATCCAAATTCAGGGGCCCCACCCCTGTGAGGCCTAATAAATCAGACACTCTGTTGGTAGAGCCTGATCATCTGTCTTTTAAAAAGTCCTGCAGGTGATTCTAATCTTCACTAAAGTTACAAAAACACTGTACAAAACAAATGAACTATTACCTATGGGGGCAACCTGCTGCAGAAGCCAGTAGCCTCAGGCTCTGATATCTCTATTTGTCTTTAGTTAACTTTAATACTATTTAATCCTTTGTCTACATACCACTCTCTCTAGCAAAGATATGTATGAGTCACCAGACAAGCATTGTTCTGCCAGTGTCTCTATTTGAGAGGTATCATCATTTGTGATAATCTTTAAGTAAATTCCTGATCCTTATTAGCTGATCATTAAGTAAATTCTTCTTAGATCCTAAAACCTTTCACTGCTTTCCAAAATTTAAGGAAAAACTTGAAGAGAATATCCAAACAGGTATTTGTTGTTTTAAAACACTGAGATGCCCTAAGGAACCCCAGAAAATCAGTCTGTGAAACTTCTCTGAACTTATTTTATATCGCACTGAATGTGAAAGAAATTGTTTTTAAAATAACTATGGAAATTGGTAGAATCTCCTGATATGGTACACTTGCCAACTTTGAAAATGCGTCTTGAATTATATTTGTAGTTGTATTTCAAGAAAAGTTTATGTATAAATAGAAGACGATGCCGTAACTGATGGCCTGTGGAGGCCGTAATTTTTCATTGTACCATTTTCATTACTTGGATAGCCATTTCAATCTTTCTTGGAGTAAGAAAAAATGTTTTCAATTACATTTCCTAAAGGTAATGAATTTTACTCTTTGAGTTACATTTTAGATTCATGAAGCATTTTTATAAGGAGACTTTAAAAAATAATATATTGTTGTTAACGGATGTAGAAATTTCAGAAATCTACACTAACCACAATTAAAACTGCAAATTCAATGAATTATCCAGAAGATGCATGCCCTAGCTCTTAAGTTAGAGAACCTTTAATTACATGTATGAATGTTTTATGAACTTCTCTTACAAGGTCTTTTAGCCAGCATAGGTTCCCCTGACAGAAGAATAACAGCAAAACTCTCAGGTCATCGAATGTTCCCATTCCCATTTGACTAGGCTACTCTCCATGTTCACATTATTTAACATTCTCTATTGTGTTGTTGGATCTGCATTTTAATGGTCCTTAAATTCCATTCAGAAGATTGTTTACTGAGTATACCAAATTATATCCCACTGGACCAAAAGAACAAAAATACCAGCAAATATGTCTCACTGTAAATACATACAATATACTCTTTTATCTAACTTTGGCCAAAGTGTTAGCATCCAAATGGCTCTACCTCCTCAACTATTTTATTCTTTTTCATAGGATATCCTGAGGTTTATTTCCCTGTATTATCTAAATGTATCTAAGTCTCACTGTCAGTCTACAAAATAGAGTTTTGTCAATCACCGTATAATGCACCCTCAATGCAGTACAGTTTTCATTTAATAACTTAATTTTTATGCAAATTTAACCTTTAATGGAGCTACAAACAGTTGCATTCAAGTTACATCTGCATAACATTTCTCAGATGGTTTAAATGTAAAAGGGGTGGAATTTTTTTAGAAATTAAAATACCCCAAACATTTGATGCCAGGCTCAGTAAAATTCTCCAGTGAGCTTATTGATTTGTTTTGTCAGTATTCAAGTTGCCTGATTAGGGCAGTGGGCTTGATCCCCTTCAGTGGATGTGCCAGAAGGAATATTGCAAATAGGACCATCACTAATGGGGTCAAATCCCCAGGTAGAACATGCCAAAGTCGTATCTAAATAGACTCCAAGGAACAGTGGCATTAAAATGTACCTGGAAGTTTTTCTGTTAAACACATTATATTAGAGAGTAAAAGGCTTACTTATTTAGCTTCAAGTGCCTTAACTTCCCTGAAATCTAGCCACTGAGGACAGAGAACGGAGTGTATGTCATGTGTGTTTCTGTGTGTGTTTGGTTTTAGATGAAAAAAAAAACAATTAAAAAGTGATTAATTCCATTAGAAACAATAGAAATATGGAGTAGTCATGCACCTCCTTTCTTGCTGTTCTGAGAGTCATGTGGTAACCTGCTCTGGGGAAAAGCTTGCAACAGAGTGTGGCACACAGTAGACACTTGATAAACGTTTCCTGAATTATATGAATGTCTAGTCAGCCATAGCCCAAGGGAATAGACACCGTTCATCAACTATCTGTGTATATATTCATGGCTGCATCCTCCCACTCTACCTACCCAGCCAAATTTATTGTTATTGTTTCATATTATACAAAGGAGGCAACAATGACTTCCATCAAAATATCTGTAAGGGGACACCATGAAAACACATCTTAAATATCCACCTCCTGAGATTTATTTGAACTCCATAAGAGCAGGGATTTTGTTTTGTTTACTGGTGTAGTCTAGTGCCTAGGACTATGCCTGACACGTAGTAGGTATTTAATAATGATTTACTGGAAGGAAGGGGAAAGAGGAGGGGAGGGGAGGGGAGGGGAGGGGAGGGGAGGGGAGGGGAGGCAAGAAAGATTGGGTCCTAAGTAACCTGGTTTTTGCTTCCTGAATAAAATGGTTTTAACCAGGAGCCCATGTAGCAAAGCAGTTGAGGTTATAAGTTCTGAAACAAGACCTCATTTTAAACTTGCCTTTTATGCTTATTAACCATATGACTTGGGCACATTTCTAGACCTTCCTGTGTCTCAATTTCTTCTTCTGTAAACCTGGGATTCTTATAATAATAGTAACTTCCCACAGAGTTGTTGTAAGGATTAAATGTGAAAATATATTTAGCAGCCCTCAAAGAATATTGCCTCCTACCATTATCCCATCACTAATTTCCCCTAAGGAGATAGCTCATTTCTAATATGATGTATAATCTACCATCCTCACTGGGACACTACTGAGAGTGAAAGAGGAGGGCACTAAAATGATCAAAAATACTCATTTGACCTACAAGTGTAAATGCAGGGACAGTACCCAGCAATCAGTGACATATGGTTGCCCTACTCATCATCCAAACCTAATGTCATGCAGGCTTCCTTATACCCAGATATAAATCCATCTTTAGTACAGACTGTTATCACTTTTAAAAGCAACACCATAGACTCCAATTTAGTACATTAATTTCCGTGGGTTACAAACAACCACGTCAGCAACCTCCTTAAGTGTCTTCCCATTACCATGTTTCAGTCCAATATTCCCCTCTATTATCTGTGCCTGTCTGCCTTCCTCAATAGACTGAGGTCATGGTCCATTTTCTAGTAGTGTGTGGCTCAGAGTAAAAGCAATCGCAATAGATGTGCATACTGAACTCAATATTTAGGACCAAGCACCCCTGGCTTTCTTCTTTATTCAATTATCTCTGAGGTTATAGGAAAATTGCTATCACAGGCAAATCCTGTCTAAAGTGGGGAAAATCAGCAATTGATTTGAGCTGCAGTCTGAGAATTATATAATTAGGCCAGAATGCTTAATGTTAAAAGAGTCATGAAGGGGAATAGAGATTCATCTGTGAGACAAATATGTATTGGATACTTACTAAGTGCTGAGTGCTGAAGATTAAAATATAAGACAACCTACTTTAAGTGTCATAGATAAAATTAGTGCAATGTAATATGATAAGAACTATGTTAGAAAGATGAACAGATTACCATAGTGGTATCACAAATTAGGATCTGATGGGTCTGGAGATTTAGTTGTACCAAAGATGTAGTATGTAGCAAATAAAATTTTACAGAACAAGTGTTTGATCTTTGGCCTTGGAAATGAATAAGAGTTTGCCTAATGAATTAGACAGGGGAAGGCAACAGAGATAAGAGAAAAAGCATGTTCAGAGGCATAGAGTAACACAAAATTATCTTAGGTTTAGAAAACTGAAGAGTTTGGTATGCTTGGAATAAAGGGTTTGATATAGGGGAATAATAACAGACCAAGGCTATAAATCAATGTTGAATAATACAGGACATCACTAGTGGTTTTAAGGAAAGAGAAATTATGGCAGTAAGAACAGAGTGGGGGTAATAATAGAAAAATAACATTTAACCAGCAAGTATTTGTAAAATATTTTGAAGTATTTTGCTAGACATATTGCAGGAAGGATGATGCAACACAAAGTTATATTGATTACAACATTTAAAGTTGAAGGCGTCTATCGACAAGTAAAAAGAATATAAAAGCACTTAGGCACAACTTTTGTTTTATTACCTGAACTCTTTATATTAACTTTACCTAAACATATATTGCCTCACCATCTACTATCAATTAAAATTAAAAAGATTTAGAGAAAGAAGGGAAGGAGAACACAGATTAGGATCAGAATAAAATACCCTTTCAAGCATAACCTCTCTATACTTTGGAGATAATAAATTCACTCCGCCTATTTTCTCTTTTTTTGATCACTTTAGTTGAGTCATATCTGTCAGCATATTGGTTCATAATGTGAGCTTGCAGGTTCTTTCTTACTATATCATTTAGAAGGCTGTCCCTAGTTTGCTGTTCTAATGGAAAAAGCTAATGATTTAGTCTTGCCTCCTGAGAATTACATTCACGTCTCAACATAACATGACTCATGAAGGTATTTTTGCTACATCTACATCTCAACTTAACATGACTCATGAAGGTATTATTCCAAATATGAAGTATGGAATACTTTCTAACTAAAATAGGGTTGTATAGGTCTTCATTGCAGGAAATGATGTAATTTGAAATTTTAAGCATTATTCTCTTTTTATGTAAAATTATTTGTCTTTATTACAGAAATAGAAATGTGAAAAATACAGATTGGCATGTTTGCTAACGACACCAGCACATCCTTCTGTCCTTTATCTTTTTCTCTGTCCTTCCATCCTTTATCTAAAGAGACAAGTAGAGAGGAAAAGAGATAAATAGCTAGATACATAGATGAATAAAGAGTTAGGTATAAACATACAAATGTTAATAGCTATTTGATTCAAATGAAATTAAATTACAAATTATTTTGTAAGCGCCTTAATTTTCAGTTTGACCATATTTCTATTTTATTATTTTTGTAAAATGCTACTTTTATGATGCTAAGTATGTCATATTACGAATATAATTTGTTTGACTAGCCTTTTATAGTGGCATGCTAAAATTGTTTCAAATTATTGACAATTAAAACAAAGTTGTGCACAACCTTACTATTTGGGGGAATAATTTTCTAGGATGACTATTTTAAAAAAGGCTTTGAACTCTTCAAGAACACCATATATAGCTCAAAAACATTTCAAAAGTATCAAAGCCCAGATTTAAAAAGGATCCTAGCTTTTTTAGAAAAATAGTGTTCACTGAATTATCAGCTCATTGTTTTTTGGCTATGACACAAAATCTACTGTGATGAACAGAATCATGTATATGTATGTTTTACACAGCAAAGTATAACGATGAAAATCAGTGCATTGGTCAAATTAGTCAAACCAAGCATATTTCCAAGGATTTGTGGACAACCAAAATTTGTGATTCTCAAGATATACCAGGTATTATAAAACTTTTGGGAACTCTTCAGAGATGCAGATTCCCAAAATCTACTCCCCACTCTCAATTCATATTCAGTAGGTTTGTAGAGTCCTTGGTAAAACCAAGGACTCTACACTTTCATCAAGTATGTAAGATCTGGGGGCGACCAAAGATTCTCTGTAAAGGGACAGATAGTAGATATGTTAAACTTTGGTATTCTCTGTCTCTTATTTTTATTTTGTTGTCATTGATTGTTTTTTGTACTCCTTTAAAAATATGAAACCAATACTTAGCAAACCGGGTCATAAAAAACTGACCAGGCTGGATTTGACCTGCTGGCTGTAGTTTGCTTAGACCTGCCCTCAATGGTTCCAATGCAAATAGACAATGGATAACAATCTTGAGAACTGCTGCTCAAGACCAGTGCACAAAAAGGAGCACAGAAAATCTGGGAATGGATAGTTATCTCAATATGCTATTATTTGGCACATATTAGTATTACTCTTGCTCCACACTTCTTCTTCCGAATAGCAATGAAGACATATTCTGTTGTTGAATGTTTAGCTACTGTAGCTAAGGGTAACTTTGTTTGTTTTCTTTGGCCATGTCCTAAAAGGACAGAACACTGATCATTTCTCTACAGTGAATTGTAAGATTATACTAACATTCCTTTGTAAAGGGCACAGGGCAATGGTGTTCCGTGTTTATAGTATGGCTCATTTGTGATGCTGGTCCTGGTCCAAATTCTGAGGTTGCAGATGGAACTAAAGTCAATGTAGTGTGAAATATATTAAAAGCCAATAATAGCTGATTACTGAATTTGTTGGTTTTTTTTACACCAATATAAAAAATTATATTTTTCAATGATGGCTGCAACAATATCCCCCATTACACTGTGTGACTTTGACACTCTACCTACTAAGAGATGGTATCAGGGACAACCCTCCCCACCCCTTGGAACTGGGCAGGCTTACAACCATGGCAGAAGTGATATTATGTGACTTTCGAGGCTAGGTCATAACAGGTAAAATAGATTCCAATTGGCTTTCTGGGGACACTTGCATCTGAAACCCTACTGGGTGTTGTGAGAAAGCCCATTTGAAGGGCTATGGGTAAGAGCTATGGCCTGAATGTTTATGTTTCCCCCAAATTCCTATGCTGAAATAATCACCCCCAGGGTGATGGTAGTAGGAGGTAGGATCTTTGGGGAATGATTAGGTCAAGAGGGTGGGATCTTTGGGAGATGATTAGGTCAAGAGGGTAGAGAACTCATAAAAGGAATTTGTGTCTTTATAAAAGAAGCACCAGAGAGACCCCTTTCTCTTCTGCCATGTGAGGCTAGAGTGAGAAGACAACTGTGTATGAGGAAGTAGGCCTTCACCAGACATCAAATTCACCAGCACCTTGATCTTGGACTTCCCTGCCTCCAGAATTGTGAGAAATAAAATTTCTGTTGTTTATAAGTCACCCAGTCTATCATATTTTCTTATAGCAGCCTGAAAGAACTAAGACAGTAAGTGTTTCAACTGACAGTCCAGATGAGCACTCAGTCTAAAACCAGTATCAATGGACAAATACATCAGTGCAGACGGCCCTAGATGATTCCAGCCCCCAGTTTTTGAGTCACCACAGCCATCAAATCTTCCCAGAAGAGACCCCTGACATCATGGAAGAAAGAAAAGCCATCTTTATTGCTCTGTATCCATATTCCTGTCCCATAGAAGCCATGAAAGATAATAAAATGACTGTGTTGTGACACTCAGTTTTAGGAAGATTGGTTAAGTAGTAATAGTCACAATAAAGTACCAGACAAAAGTTATCCTTAGTGACATCTGATAAATTTAACATTCATAAAAAAATAAATTCTTGCCAGGCGTGGTGGCTCACGCCTGTAATCCCAGCACTTTGAGAGGCCGAGGCGGGAGGATCACCTGAGGTCAGGAGTTCAAGACCAGCCTGGCCAACATGGTGAAACCCTGTCTCTACTAAAATTACAAAAATTAGCCGGGCTTGGTGGCACACGCCTATAGTCCCAGCTACTAGGGAGGCTGAGGCAAGAGAATTGCTTCAACCCGGGAGGTGGAAGTTGCAGTGAGCGGAGATCACGCCAATGCACTCCAGTCTGGGCGACAGAGCAAGACTCCATCTCAAAAATAAATAAATAAATAAATACATACATACATAGATAAATAAATAAGTTCTATATGGGCCTCCATGAATATATTTATGTGTAAGAATGCCCTAATGACATTTCAGGAAACATTTTGTATTTTAAAGAATTAAATTTAGTTACGGGTTTAACTGGCAAAAATTAACAATATGTCAAGTTTCATGTCAAAGGTGTTACATGTCTAATTAAATATAATTATATAAAATGTTAAAAATAGCAGTTCATAACTATATTTACATCTATGTAGGTATACAGCAAAATTAAATATTAGTTACTAAAATGGCAGCAAGTTTACCAAAATAAAATATATTTGTTATTAGAAAATAAAGCTCAGTGCAAGTCTTTGAAATACTAATAATTTAGACACCACTGACAACAGAATATGTACATACAGAGGAATGTGTGCACATATGTGTATGTGTGTGTATATGTGTGAGTATATGTGTGTGTGTGTCTGTATATATATCACTATTCACGTGGATTTTTTTTAAACCTGTATACTAGAAGACCAAAGAAAAAAAAAATAAAAGATTTCTTAAAAGTTATCAGTGTTTTTTTTCCCAAGAATAATAAATTTATAGAGAAGAACTATCAGCATCATTCCTAAATTCCATTTTCACTGGGAGTCCCACATTCTTCTTATGTCTTGAAAAGAATAGTACTTTCCAGGGAATTTTTAAAAATTCAAATTACAATACTACCATTCCTAACCACGGTCAGCACTTAAGGAAGGAACTGTTAATCTTAGAAAAAGGTCATATTCAGATTATGCCTATACATTTGATCAAAGTGAAACCATAAAACAGCAATCCTCAGCTCTGCTTTTCCAGGAAGGCTTATAAATTTTCCTTTGCAAGGGTTGGGATAACTGAACATGTAATCTTGTGCAAAAAAGAAAAAAACAAAAAACAAACAAACAAAAAAACCCACTCATGTTGCATTTGAAAGAAGACAATGCTGAGAGTTGCTTTTAACCTACAACCTGACCAGAATAACTATAATATAGAAATATCAGTATCATGTAGCAGAGAAATTATATATTTGACCCTCCTACAGATAAATGCACTATAGATAAGTTATGATGCTCTAACTGAGCACAACGCAATTAAGCACAGTTATATATCAAGGATTTTATATGGCTTGAGCTGAGGTGAAGGGTTACTAAGTGACGGTCCTAGCTTCACAACTTTTGAATGTTTATTTTTGTTAGCAAGTAGCAGATTCCTTTATTAAGTCTGTGAGCTACAGTAGCAAAGCAACTGCCTAAGAAATATTCATGTGTTCAATATAAATGAAAATAGAAATGTTCATATGTTCAATATAAATGAATATAAGAATTGCAAGAGAGTATGCAGAGTTTTCACTGTGTATTTAAACATGTTAGAACTGTCAGAGACCGAAGTATACTCCTAATTGATCTTCCTACTTCACATCTACCTTTCCACATTCTCTCTTTCTCCTTTCTTCCCTCCCTTTCTCTTTTCCTCCCTCCTTTCTTCATAATACACTTCCATCTTCCTTCACTCTTTATTATTTTGTGAAAACAGAATCACAAAAATGTTTCAACTATGTATAAATAAAAATGATTAATAAAAGAAAATACATTCAGAACTTACTTGATACTATAACATGCACCGTTCTAAGTGACTTTAAAAGTATTGCCTCATATAATTCTCAAAGTAATCCTATATGAGATAGGTGACATCATATTCCCTGTTTAACTAAAAGAAAACAGAATGACATAAACATTACATTTTGGCCAAAGTTATACAACTAGGAAAACAGGATTCAAGTCTAGGTAGCGCGACTCCAAAATCTGCCATCTTTACCATAGATTCTATTACTGAATTTTTGTCAAATACTTTATTTACACTAGACCAAACATACATTGGCCTAATGTAAATAAAGACCTAATGTATATTATATTTAACTAGTTTTTATAAAAAACGCATTCCATTGAGAAATATTAAGTAAAAGAAGTACCTAGGAGCTCAAATTCTTGATAGGCTTAGGAAACTTGGCAAGAATTGGAGAAATATATAGAGAAATAAACAAGAGGAGTAGTCACGGAATTAGGTCACATTTTTTCTATCTCATTCTGAAGAATTTTTTTTTTTTTTTTTTTTTTTTTTTTTTTGAGGCAGAGTCTCACTGTTGCCCAGGCTGGAGTACAGTGGCAGGATCTCAGCTCACTGCAACCTCCACCTCCTGGGTTCAAGTGATTCTCCTGCCTCAGCCTCCCAAGTAGCTGGGACCGCAGGTGCATGCCACCACACCTGGCTAATATTTTGTATTTTTAGTAAAGACTGGTTTCACCGTGTTAGCCAGGATGGTCTTGATCTCCTGACTTCACGATCTGCCCGCCTCAGCCTCCCAGAGTGCTGGGATTACAGGCGTGAGCCACCTCGCCCAGCCCTTCTGAAGAATATTTTGAGAGTAAAAGGGAGTCTTCAAGGGACCTCTCCAATTCCATTCTTCTAAGTAATTTCTAGGCCACAAATTCTAGGAATTTTAATATAGGTTTCCCAATTACTTATAGAACCAAGCCACGTTCAAATCTCATTTATTCAATCTTGAAGTCTGGGATACAAGTGCTCAAAACGTTTGAGAATTCTATTAAAGAATATCTTTGGAAAACCTCAGGGAATCCAGGAAATTTGGGTAGCTCAAGCTTTTGCTTTCCAAAGGTGCTATAACTCATTTTGCTGTCAAATTTTTGCCCCAGGGATTCAAGATTAGAATTTTAAATGTAGGCCAAATCTCACATAATAGGCAATGCAGTATCACAGAAGAGCAGAAAATATGCATCAACCAGGCCTGAGTGAAAATATTTGCTTCTCCAGTTATCATCCCTAGTGCAAAAGGGGCTTCATAAGCCTCAGTTTCTTTATCTGTCAAGTAGTGATACCAGTACTAACCTTGTACAATAGTTATAAGGATTAAATTTGATTATGTTTGAAAAAGTGCTTGGCTCAGAGCCTGGTACATGGTTTCTCATTAATTCTGGTATACCTCTTTTTCCACAAATGGAGAAATACAGACATCCATTTACACCTATTGTTTGTAAGCACTGCATGATCTTTTCAGATTATTGCTTTGTAGAAATCTAAATCCTAGACGGGGAGGGGGTAGCCAAGATGGCTGACTAGAAGCAGCTAGTGTGCTGCTTCTCACACAGAGGAACTGAGGGGGCAAGTAAATACAGCACCTTCAACTGAAACATCCAGGTACTCATCAAGGACTAATCAAGGAAACAACTCAACCCACGGAGAACAAAGAAACTTAAGGCAGGATGATGGCCCACTGGGGAGTGACATGGAGTCAGTGGAACCTCCCTGCCCAGGGAAGTGGTGACAGAATGTGTGACCCCTGGGAACCCATGCTTCTCCCATGATTATTTGCAACCCCCAGGTGAGGAGATCCCCTCGTGAGCCCACTCCACCAGGGTCTTCAGTCTGACACACAGAGCTATGTGGAGTCTTGGCAGAGCAGCCACTCAGGCACAGGCTAAGACCTGGGAGCCTTAGATACCTGAGCTTCCTAGGCTTCCTAGCAAAAGAATCTGCAACCATGACAAAACAGGGGGTTAGATCCTCATACCCCTAGGAAAGAAGCTGAATCCAGGATGCTAAGCAGTGACAGTCTGCAGGCCATACTTCCATGGCACCTCACAGGATAAGACTGGCTTGGAATTCCAGCTAGCCACTGGTAGCAGCATTGCACCTCCCTGAGACAGAGCTCCCGGGGGAGGGGTGGGCCAACATCTTTGCTGTTTGGGCCACTTAGCCATTACAGCCTTTGGATTTTGGAGAGTTCAAGCTGACCAGGGGCAGAAGGAATTCCCCAGCACAGCACAGCTGCTCTATGACAACACATCCAGGCTGCTTTTTAAAGTAGGTGCCTGATCCTGTTCCCTGTCACTGGGTGGGACCTTCTAATCGGGGTCTCTACCACCTCCTACAGGTGGGTTCAGGTTGACAACATGTTCATGCCTCCCTGGGATGAAGCTCCTAGAGGGAGGAGCAGGCCCCCATCTTTGCTGTTTCACAGCCTTCACTGGTGATACCTCCAGGTACTAGAAAATCCAAGGTGACTAGGGACTAGACTGAGTGCCTAGCATACTGCAGCAGCCCTACGGAAAAGTGGCCAGACTGTTAGGTGGGTGCCTGTTCCTACATCTCCTCACTGGACAGATCCCCCAGGCCTGGGCCTCCAGTTACCCCCTGCCAGAGCTATCGGGCCATTAGCAACTCAGCAACTCCCTGGGCAGAGCCTCCAGGGGCAACTGAAAGTCTCTCTGCCACTGCCTCTGCAGTGGAACTGACTTTGCTATTCTTGGACTACTGAAGGAGCAAAGACCCTAAATGCCTTACCACACCTCTAACAAGTTCCAGTCAACCCAAGTAGAAGAGGCCAGTCAATCTCCCATGGGTCCCACACACACACACACCCTGCTGCTCATCACCAAATAGGGAACCCCTGGCTGGGGCCAATAACACAGACCTTCCATCTTGGGTTGATTGCACTGGATGATTGCTGACCTGCATCTCTTTGGGGTGGAGCCCCCAGAAGACAAGCAAAAACTCTTGGCCACAACTACTACTAGGGTCCCTTCCTCTGCTGCCACAAAGTTGGAGAAGGAACATAAACACTGAGATTGCTCCAGAGCTGCAGTGGACATCTCAGAAGTGCCAAGCCATGATTCACAGCCAGCATTCAAGAGGGAGAGGAACTCTCACTTTCAAGAGTATTGAGAGGGACAGGTCTGCAACTGTGAGGAAACACAGGGCAGCCACACAACTGAGCAAGAGTCTACCAACTGACCAGTACACCTAAGTGCCACCTACTGGATCATACCCCAAAGCTTCAACATCAAAAATACCTCACTAACATACCACCCTCTGAAACCAGAGACAAGAAAGCAGCTTCAAATAAAGACCCTGCACAAAGCCTCAGCCCAGAGAAAACACCAAACAAATAAGTCTACTGACTGTACTCAATCTACAATGCAATTAAGGGAAGACTCACATGCAGAGATGAGAAAGAACTAATGCAGGAACTCCTGTAACTCAAATAACCTGAGTGTCCTATGTCTTCCAACTGACCACACCAATTTTGCAACGAGAGTTCATAAGCAGGCTAGCTGCCTGAAATGACAGAAATAGAATTTGGAATATGTATAGAAACAAAGATCATTGAGATTTAGGAGGACAGCAAAACCCAATCCAAAGAAACTCAGAATCACAATAAAGTGATGCAGGAACTGAAGGATGAAATAGCTGATATAAAAAAGAAGCTAATGGATCTGATAAAGCTTAATGACAAAATACAAGAATTTCACAATGCAATAACAAGTATTAGCAGAATAAACCAAGCTGAGGAAAGAATCTCAGAACTTGAAGACTGGCTCTCTGAAATAAGACAGACAAAAATTTAAGGAAAAAAAAATAATAAAATGGAGCAAACAAAACCTCCAAGAAATATGGGATTATGTAAAGAGGCTAAATATATGAATAACTGGCATCCCTGAAAAGGAGGGGGAGAAAGCAAACAACTTGGAAAACATATTTCAGAATATCATTCATGAAAACGTCTCCAGCCTTGCTATAGAGCCCAACAGTCAGATTCAGGAAACACAGAAAACTCCTGCAAGAGTCTACACAAGAAGATCATCCCCAACACACATAATTGTCAGATTTTCCAAGGTTGAAATGAAAGAAAGAACGTTAAAGGCAGCTAGAGAGAAAGGGCAGGTTAGCTGCAAAGGGAAGCCTATAAGGCTAATAGTGGACCTCTCAGCTGAGACTCTACAAGCAAAAAGAGATTGGGGGCCTATATTCAGCATTCTTGAAGAAAAAAATATGCAACCAACAATTTCATATCCAGCCAAACTAAGCTTCCTAAGCAAAAGGAAAATAAGATCTTTTTTCAGGTAAGCAAATGTTGAGGGAGTTCAGTAGTACCAGACCTGCCTTATAAAAGATCCTTAAAAAAGCAGTAAATATAGAAAGGAAGACTACTATCAGCAGTAAATATAGAAAGGAAAACTACTATCAGCATGTTTATACAAAAACTTGCATAAACACACAGACCATTGTCACTATAAAGCAACCCGAGAAGCCAACATAATAACCAGCTAACAACACCATGACAGACTCAAATCCACATATAACAATACTAATCCTGAATATAAATGAGCTAAATGCTCCCAATTAAAAGGCACAGAGTGGTAACTGCATAAGAAAGCAAGCCCCAGTGGTATGCTGTCTTCAAGAGAGTCATCTCACACATGATGACACCCATAGGCTCAAAATAAAGGAATGGAGGAAAATCCACCATGCAAATGGAAAACAGAAAAAAGCAGAGGGTTGCAATCCTAATTTCAGACAAAATAGACTTCAAACCAACAAAAAATAAAAAAACATAAAGAAGTACATTATATAATAGTAAAGAGTCCAATTCAACAAGAAGACCTAACTATCCTAAATATATATGCACCCAACACAGGAGAACCCAGATACCTAAAACAAGTTCTTAGAGACATAAAAAGAGAAATAGACTCCCACAAAATAATGATAAGAAATTTTAACACTCCAATGACAGTATTAGAGAGATTGTCAAGGCAGAAAATTAACAAAGATATTCAGGACCTGAACTCACTATTGGACCAAATAGATCTAATAGACCTCTACCGGACTCTCCACCCCAAAACAACAGAATATATACTCTTCTCATCACCATACGGCACATAATCTAAAATCAGCCACATAATTTGGTATAAAACAATCCACAGCAAATGTAAAAGAACTGTAATCATACCAAACACAGTCTCGGACCATAGTGCAAAAAAAAGAGAAGACTGAAAAACACATTGCTTAAAATCATGCAATTACATGAAAATCAAACAACATGTTCCTGAATGAGTTTTGGGTAAATAAAGTTAAGGCAGAAATCAAGAAGTTCTTTGATGCTAATGAGAACAAAGATACAATGCACCAGAATCTCTGGGATCCAGCTAAGACAGTGTTAAGGGGAAATTCATAGCATTAAATGCCCACATCAAAAAGTTAGAAAGATCTCAAATTAACAACCTAACATCAAAACTGGAAGAATTACAGAAGCAAAACAAACCAAACTCAAAGGTAGCAGAAGACAAGAAATGACCAAAATGAGAGCTGAACTGAAGGAAATTAAGACACAAAAAAATATCCAATAGATCAATGAATCCAGGAGTTGGTTTTTGAAAATATTAGTAAGACAGGCCGCTAGCTAGACCAATAAAGAAGAAAAGAAAGAAGATCCAAATAAACACAATTAGAAATGAGAAAAGGAATGCTACCAGTGACCCCACAGAAATACAACCATCAGAAACTACTACAAACACCTCTATTCACACAAACTAGTCAACCTAGAAGATATGGATAAATTCCTGGACATAAGCAACCTCTCAAGACTGAACCAGGAAGAAATTAATTCCCTGATCAGACCATTAATGAGCTCCAAAATTGAATCAGTAATAAATAGCCTACCAACCAAAAAAATGCTCAGAACCTGATGGACTCACAGCTGAATTCTACTACAGGTACAAAGAAGAGCTGGTACCATTCCTACTGAAACCATTCCAAAAAAAATTGAGGAGGAGGGACTCCTCTCCAGCTCATTCTATGAGGCCAGCATCATCCTGATACCAAATACTGGCAGAGACAACGAAAAAAGAAAATTTCAGGCCAATATTCTGGATGAACATAGAGGCAAAAATTCTTGACAAGATACTTGCATACCGAATCCAGCCACACACAAAAGAGCTAATCCACCACAATTAAATGGGCTTCACCCCTGGGATGCAAGGTTGGTTCTACATATGTACCTCAATAAATGTGATTCATCATATAAACAGAACTAAAGACAAAAACCACATGATTATCTCAATGGATGCATAAAAGGCTTTTGATAAAACTCAACACTCCTTCATGTTATAAACTCTCAATAAACTATATCGAAGGAACATGCCTCCAAGTAATAGGAGCCATCTATGACAAATGCACAGCCAATATTATATTAAATGGGCAAAAGCTGGAAGTATTCCCCATTCCTCTTGAAAACTGGTACAAGACAGGATGTCCTCTCTCACCACTTCTATTCAACATAGTATTAGGACTCCTAACCTGAGCAATCAGGCAAGAGTAAAAAATAAAGAACACCTAAGTAGGAAGAGAAGAAGTCAAGCTATTTCTATTTGCAGATTACATGATTCTACATCCAGAAACCCTCATAGTCTTGGGACAAAAGTTTCTTCAGCTGATAAACAGCTTCAGCAACATTTTAAGATACCAAATCAATGTACAAAAATCACTAGCATTGCTATATACCACAACAGCCACACCAAGAGTCAAATCAGAAAGTTAATCTCATTCACAATTGCCACAAAGAGAGTAAAATACCTAGAAATACAGCTAACCAGGGAAGTAAAAGATCTCTACAATAAGAATTATAAAACATTGCTCAATGAAATTAGAGAAGACAAACAAATAAAAATAAATCCCATGCTCACGTATAGGAAGAATGACTATTATTAAAATGGCTATATCACTCAAAGCAATTTACAGATTGAACGCTATTTCTATCAAACTACCAATGACATTTTTCACAGGACTAGAAAAAAAAACTATTTTAAAATTCATATGGAACCAAAATATAGTTCAAATGCCAAGGTAATGTTACGTAAAAAGAAAAAGCTGAAGGCATCATATTACCCTACTTCAAACTATACTTCAGGGCTACAGTAACCAAAGCAGCATGGCACTGGTATAAAAATAGGCACATGGACCAATGGAACAAAATAGGGAGTCCAGAAATAAGGCCACATACCTATGACCATCTGATCTTTGACAAAGCTGATAAAACCAAGCCATGGAAAAAAGACTCCTTATTCAACCAATAAATGGTGCTGGGATAACTGGCTAGCCATGTGCAGAAGATGAATCTGGACATCTTCCTTACACCATATACAAAAATCAACCCAAGATGGATTAAAGACTTAAAGGAAAATCCCAAACTATAAAAACCCTGGAAGACAACCTAGGCAATACCATCCTGGATATAGGAATGGACATAGATTTCATGACAAAGACACCAAAAGCAATGACAACAAAAGCAAAAATTGACGAGAAGGATCTAATTAAACTTAAGAGCTTCTGCACAGCAAAAGAGTACACAGACAACCTACAGAATGGGAGAAAATATCTGCTTACTCTGCACCTGACAAAGGTCTAATATCCAGCTTCTATAAGGAACTTAAATTTACAAGAGAAAAACAAACAACCTCATTAAAAAGTAGACAAAGGATATGAACAGATACTTTGTAAAAGAAGACATGTATGTGATCAACAAGCGTGTAAAAAAAAGCCCAATTTCACTAATCATTAGAGAAATGAAAATCAAAACCACAAAGAGATACCATCTCAAATCAGTCAGAATGGCTATTATTACAAAGACAACAAATAAGCTGGCAAGTTTTTGGAGAAAAGAGAACACTTATACACTGTTGGTGGGAGTATAAATTAGTTCCACCATTGTGGAAAACAGTATGGTGATTCCTCAAAGAGCTAAAAGCAGAACTACCATTCGACCCAGCAGTCCCATTATTGGGTGTATACCCAGAGAAATATAAATCATTCTATTATACAGACACAGGCACACGAATGTTCATTGCAGCACTAGTCACAATAGTAAAGACATGGAATAAACTTAAATGCCTATCAATGACAAATTGAATAAAGAAAATGTGGTACATTTATACCATGCAATACGATGCAGCCATGAAAGGAAGGAGATCATGTCTTTTGCAGAAACATGGATAGAGCTGGAGGCTATTATCTTTAGCAAAATAATGCAGAAAAAGAAAACCAAGTAACACATGTTTTCACTTATACATGGGAGCTAAATGAAGAGAACTCATGAATACAAAGAATAAAGCAACAGACACTGGGGTCTAGTTGAGAGTGGAGGGTGGGAGGAGGGAGAGGAGCAGAAAAGGTAACTATTGCAAACTGAGTTTAATAACTGGGTGATGAAATAATCAGTACAACGAAGCCCTGTGACGGGAGTTTACCTGTATAACAAATCTTCACATGTACCCCCCAACCTAAAATAAAAATGTAAAACAAAAAAACTAGGGGATATGTTTTCACTTTTCACAATACATTACCATAAAGATTACCTTTAACAAATAGTGAACTTTGCAATTAAATGCTAAAGAAATATATATACTTTCTAGAAATATTTTTCTATTTTTGCAAAGAGTAGGGTATATCTATATAAAATAAATATTTGTCTATGGCACGCAGATAAACTGAAAATTATAATACTCATACAAAAAGAAACTAGTTTTGAATTTTACAAATATTGCCTATAATACTAGGTTAGCTTTGTTAAAGTAAATGACTCACATAAGCAAATGTTTTAAATCCAGCCTTCAGACAGAAATCATAAACCAGATGAGATCAGCAACAGTCACTAACTACTATCTTCTGGCAAGTTGCTTAGCAACCCTGGAAATGCAATTTTTTTTAGGCTCTTTATTTCAGCTAGCAAATATTTATTGAATGCCTAGTACATGTATGTTTCTGAAAGATATAAATAGCTCCATGAAGAGAATATTATTTTTGTCATTTCCTTCTATAACAAAATTGGTTCTAAGCAGTTTCATAACTTTTTTACAGTCTAAGAGGACGGAAGTGAAAGAAATTGAGATTAAATCTTAGCCTGAGAGCTTCCAAAGACCTTTCTGGATTTCATTCTACTGTCTACTGAAAAGCCCTAAATCACTAACTTTGGAACCACACTTTACCTGTCTTACCCTGTTATGTTACTGTTTCATTGTTATCCTAATTGTAATTATCCAAGAGGAATAGGGACCCTAGCTTAGCTTTCTTCTGTATTTCCTAGAGCAATGCTACTCAATGAGTGTATTGTGGGATGCTAATTACCAGTGAAAGGTTCATTACTAATCCCTGGTGAGACTGGTACAGACATTAAAAGTGTTAAAATTCTTAGAGCAATTTGACAGGATCATTTTATCACTATTAGACTTAATGATAAAATGTTTGGGCAGGTAGTTTATATGCTTTGTTTTAAAAATCTGAATCTTATCTCTCTGGCTCTTTTTTAAAATGTTCAACTTTTGGAGTTATAGGTGAAGGACACTATACTGCACATATTTAAAATAAACAATTTGATCCATTTTGGCTTATGTGTGCTCCCATGAAATCGTCCCCATAATCAAGACAACAAATCTTTCCATTTCCCTCGCAAGTTCCCTTATGTCCCTCTGCAAACTCTCTTTCTCTCCAGCACCAAAGACAATAAATAGCAACCAGGTGTGACTGTATTCCAATAAAATTTATTTACAAGAACAGGCATCAGTATTGACATGGCCTGTCAGTACTGTCGGTTTGCTTACACTTGCTCTAGAGAGTCAGACTTTGGAAAGCACATTTAGGTGATTACAAACAAAAAGAGAAGCAAAAACTACTAGATTTTTTGTGCTATGATCTTGTGGGACCAGACTAAAGTATTACCAAAACAATCCTAATAATGGCTTATCTTCCATTTTGAGATGGGCCTTCACTACAGAACCTTTGGGTTTAATTTTATCAAGCGACCTTTAGTAATATAACATGTAAGTAGCTTTTATTATGGCTACTTGATTCTCAAAATCTTTTTATCTGCTTCAAAAATTAACTGTATTATGTACAGAAAACAAGTCATGGACATTTTATAACAAAATATTCCATGTGTAGGAGTAGGCATCCAGGAATAGATCTAAACAGATTATTATTATTATATAAGAAATAATTCTTCATCAAGGTACATGTAGAGTACAAAGTAAATAATACTTTAAATTCCCCTGAAATACAGAAAACACCTATTTTAAAACTAAAGTCAGTTCCAAACTACTATCTCCTTGGAAATGGAAAGCATATATATAACAATGTCTTGTCTCTCCCAGGTCCCTACCAAATACTCTAAAATTGTGAACAGTGAACACTCACCCTTAGGTTTAATGGAAATTTCAGTTATTAAGTTATTAATTCCCTTTTCAACCATCAGAGCACTGTTTTCCCCACAACATAATTCATTAATTACAATAACATTCTGTCATGCAACATCGGCTTCTCTATATATCATTTTTGCAAAATGAATAATCAGTGTCCTGACATCATTATGGGAAAAGAAATATAGAAAATGCATAGCAGCAATAATGTGACAATTACCCAAAATATTCTATCTTTATTTTTTAAAGTTTGCTAGACTTATCACACTTTCTGTATCCCTATTAATCTTATAGTCTAGCAAAAAATATATGTTAGAAGAAATGATTATAAAACATGAGAGGCAAACAGAATGTCATCTCCTAACTTTTATTGCAATATTATTTACTATTAGCTAATCTGTAGCTCTGAAGAAATTTATTATACAAGGCATTCATTAGAGAACCTTAAAAGAATATAACATACCAAAAGTTTACAATTGTAAATGTTATATTTACTCTTAACTCAAAAGTTTTTAAGTCACAAGCTTAGTGTGTGTAAGTCTGTATGTGTATAAACCACAAAAGTTAAATTATTTCCAGTACTATTGCCCCTCCATCACTTTCACCACTACTAATTCAATTGCAAATTCTGAAATAGAAGACTGATAAGGCAAAAGACATACCAAATTATTCTATAAATAATGTAAGTAGCCAGTATATCTCTAAGGTCTGTTTTGTTTTTTCTTTTTAATTGGTCACAGCTTTCATCAAAGATACATGAACCAGGATTTTTTACTATGAACTGTATGTTCATTCTACATGAATGTGAGAAAATTTCATGCATCCGCCAATGGCTCTTAACATCTGCAAAGAACACCCAGGCAAATGCAAGATAGTTCCTCATTAATATTGTTTTAGAGCCACACATTGGAAGAACACTTGCTGAGTCAGAACATTACACATGAAAGTGAACATTTTTTTTTTGCAGTTGATTTTCCAACATCTATAGGAACAATCATATCAAATTAACTTTACAGAATGTTCTTTGAATTTGTGAGTCTTTTCAACTTTTGAAATGTCTGAAGTTGCATAAGCTAATACCCTAGAAATGGAAAGGTGAGACCTTAATCTTATGCTAGGCAGGACAGTTCATTTGCCATATTCATTTTTAAAAATACATTAGTATTTTTACAAAATGCATAGATTCTATGACTTTATGTGGGGAAGCTTTTTCACAAACCCTCTCGGTGCTCCACCCAAAAGGATGACATTCAAAAATTTCAAATCATTGAACGTATCCTATAATTCCTCTATCATAATATCCTTCAAACTTTATGTTTTATTACTTTTTAGTTGTCTTTCCCCAACATTGTGCATTCTTTGAGACAAGAATCATGTTTTGTTGTTGTTGTTGTTGTTGTTTGAGCACTATTTTCTAGTGCCTAACACAATGCCTATCACATAGTTTTTTGTTGTTGTTATGTTTTGTTGTTTTGTTTTTATAGAGACGAGGTCTCAGCATGTTGCCCAGGCTGGTCTCAAACTCCCGGGCTAAAGCAATCCTCCTGCCTCTGCCTCCCAAAGTGCTGGGATTACAGACATGACCCACCATGCTCGGCACATGGTTGATATTTTATAAATATTTTTGAATGACTAAACTTAATGTATCATGAAACAAAAAATAATATCTAAAGCTGTGTTGTTATTGTAATTCAATCAGAAACTGAAAACAGCTGTGAAATGGTCATTTACTTTAGATTCGGTTTCCCAAAAGTGAGATCTGAGGGTTGTCAGTACAAAGTCATCTGGGTTAATAGTTAAAAATGGATACTTCTTTGCTCATTTGACATGTAATCCATCTGAGTCTCTTGGTTAAGAAATCATACATATTTTTACAAAACAAATTCCCAAGAAATTCTGTTGGACAGTAAAGTGTGTGAAATCCTACTTTAGGTGCTAGAAATAGGAGAGAGGTTACTGTTGTTGTTGTCAGTAGTAGTAGCAGAAGAACTAAATAATTAACTGTTGAATAAATGGGGTGGATGAATCCTTCATTGTTCCAAGCTTGTGTGTTGGACACAGCAAGTCATTTACAGATATTATTTAAATATAATGTCTGAATTCCTATTTCATCCTTAATATGTATATTTATCATAATTTTTAGGATTAGGAAACTGAGATTCAGAAAAGTTAAGAAATCTGCCTAAAGTCACATACCATAGAAGTGTAATGAGGTTAAGTATACGGCCAAGGTTACAAAACATTTTAAAAGCTAGTACCCAGTACCTTCTAGTTCCAAAGCCCAATGTTGTTCACTATGGTTCACAATGGGACCATATCTCTCAATTTAGTTTTACTTATAACTGAGAGCAAACATGTTTGTAAAATTTGGGAGTTCGTTTTCCTTTAAAAACGAAAGATATCCTAGAATGTAGAAAATATCTTTGAATAACATCAGTTATTCTAGCTCGTACAGCAAAATGGTTACTTAGTTGGCAACACAATAGGCTTAGAATTTTAACTGAACTATTTTATTGGTTATTTATTTACTGCTAAATCTTAATTATAGTGATGATTTTACCTGAAGAAAGAAACTTTTTGTAATGAAGCTTTGAAAAAGAACAACATAGTTGGTTTAAAACCTAGGAAGATTAACTAAGTGTCAGAACCTATAATGAGGCAACGTAATTCATCCTTTAAAAACTGATACAGTTTAATAACTGAATGTTCTCAAGGTCATATAAAGATTCCCAAGTTCATATAAAGATTCCCAGAAGAAAGTGGAATACCCATTTGTAATCACAGCTCATGAAACACAGAGTAGCTCAAAGTAGAAGAAAAACATCTCAATAGTCAAGAATCTGAACAGGAAAATATGTCTACACTGTGGTAGGAAAAGGCTGACATTAAGACACAAAAGTTCCAAGCAATTCCCTCTTCAAGGAGAAGCTACTTTATTATTCAGTATAAATACCCTTAATTAGAAGGGTAAAAAGGCAGCAAGGTTCAGCAGAGTGAACAGGCAGATAGTCTTTTCTATTACAATTTTTCTTTTTGAGATGGCCTTTCACTCTTGTTGCCCAGGCTGGAGTGCAATGGCACCATCTCGGTTCACCGCAATCTCCACCTCCTGGGTTCAAGTGACTCTCCTGCCTCAGCCTCCCAAGTAGCTGGGATTACAAGCATGTGCCACCACACCCAGCTAATTTTGCATTTTTAGTAGAGATGGGGTTTCTCCATGTTGGTCAGGCTGGTCTCCAACTTCTGACCTCAGGTGACCAGTCCGCCTCAGCCTCCCAAAGTGCTGGGATTACAGGCGTGAGCCACCGTGCCCAGACTCTATTACAACTTTTTAAGCAATGCTTTCTCAATAACATATTACACTAAAGGTAATCTTGACTATATCACTATAAATCATAGTCACAAAACTAAATCTTGGGAATTTTAAGCAGTGTTAAGGTTTTTACAAAGTTCACCATAAATGAAGAACTCTATATGGTATTTTTTTGCTGACAGACCATTGCAATGGAGCATCTAAGACACTCCAGTGTCCAGCAGGGCTTATTAATAAGAAGGAAGCTAAGGAAAGCCCAGCAATTCGCCCATCAATATTGAACTAATATGCCCAATGACTCTTCATTTTAATATCATTAAATTGCAGGAGATCTGCTTGCTGTTTCATTCACCTGTGAACATATCTTTATGGAGCCAATTGTTCCTATACCTGGAAAGACATAGAGAAATTAAGGCAGATGAATAAACAAAGTTAACAAGCTAATATTTGGAAGTATGGAAAATTAGTCCAGGCTTTCTTTGCTGTTGTTGATGTCTTGATTTTATATAATGTCACTATGCTTACTATCAGAGTGAGAACATATAATACAGCTTGAGCAGTTTCTTTGTTTTGATGATCTGATGGTGCCTAGTTAATGATATGCTGTTAGATATATCCTAGCTGGTAATGCAGCAACTCCTGGGGAGAAAGCAATGAAATGTTCTTCTCTGCAGTTATGGTGAAAGAAACACTGCAAGCCGCACCACATGCCTCCATCAGGGGTCAACATTATGACAATAATTTCATGTCTTTAGAGTGTCCAATAAATCTTGAAACTTGACATTGGTGAACATTTTAAAAATACTACCACAAGAAACACTCATCTCAACACAAAATTCTGCCATCACTGGATTGATTTCAACTATTAAAAACACATAAAAATTGTTGAAGTTATTTGAATCTACTCAATCATTTCCACATGAGAAAAGATGTCTAAAACTCATGAATTATAAATTTCAAGGTGAAAACAGATAACAAGCCATCATGTAATAGAAGTTATCTGATCTCAGAAGCTCACAATTTGTTTAGGTCTCAATTCCTCACAACATAGGATCTAGTCAACCTGGTTTTCATACCTCTTTTTTCACCAAATGCTTGCAACGATCTTTTAATCAGCAATCTCATGTCATCCCAGACACTTTTTAAATGTCCATGTCCATGTCTTTGTTCTTACAACCCAGCAAACTTGGATCTTATCTACCCTTGAAGAGATAGTTAACATTCTAGTAGTGCCATAGGGATGTCTCATAATTTGTTTCTTCCTTCTGAATTCTGAGAATAAACCATTCTTTATATTCTCTGCTTGACTAAACCAAATGAATATGTTTAACGACAGTAAACACTAAAGGACCGTCACCATAGTACTAATAACTATTTGAAGTGTTTTACATAATTAAACTCATTTAATCTTTGTAATAATTCTACGATATGGCACTTTTAGTATCATTCCCATCTTATGTTTGGAAAAGTGAGACAGAGCAGTTATGTGATTTCCTCTGGGTCACATAGTTCCCAAGTGGTCACAACCAGAAACTGAAATCGAAACCAGGTACCTGGCTCCAGAACCCATGATCTTAACCCCTATTCTTTATTGTACTTTACATTATTTTACATGAATATATAATTTCACCAAATTGATATTATCCCCTAAACTGATATTATTGGTTGGTCATTACATGGTTTTAGGTGGTACACAGGCATGGCTTTAGAGTCAATAAATGTATTTTGATCGATTCAGCCCCGAAATACTTGTTTAGTAGAAGAAACATAGTTCATTAGTATAAAACCTACGTCCTCTTCAAAGTGTGAGGAAAGAAATACCTCTCATCAAGAACCTGATAGTACGTCTGGTATTTTATTAGGTAAAAAGTGATTCTACTTAGTTCAATCATAATATGGGATATATGCAAATAGCATTTAAAATGTTCATCTTGGCCGGGCGTGGTGGCTCATGCCTGTAATCCCAGCACTTTGGGAGGCCGAGGTGGGCGGATCACAAGGTCAGAAGAAGGAGACCATCCTGGCTAACACGATGAAACCCCGTCTCTAATAAAAATACAAAAAAATTAGCCGGGAATGGTGGCGGGTGCCTGTAGTCCCAGCTACTTGGGAGGCTGAGGCAGGAGAATGGTGAGAACCTGGGAGGCGGAGCTTGCAGTAAGCCGAGATCGTGCCACTGCACTCCAGCCTGGGTGACAGAGTGAGACTCTGTCTCAAAAAAAAAAAAAAAAAAAAAAAAGTTCATCTTATTTAAAGGACTTGCAAATAATTGTTATTTTGGTATATAATATGACATTATACTTTTCCAAAGCTATTCATTCATGCTGTATTTTTATTTTTCCACCTGGGTTAAAGGGCTTTGTTTAAGGCTATCTTTAAGGTACACAAAAATAAATTTTGATTAATATTCAAGTAATATAAACAATAAAAATAACAATAACCACTCTGCCTTTACTGGAAAGGATTACTCAAAATAGCTCTTAGTTAAAGTCCATACATGTAGTGCAAGTAAAGCTAAACTAAGTGTATATTATAGAAATAAAAATATTTTTTAAAAAATCACAGGGAATAATATATAAAAAATAAACCCACTAAATCTATTTTTCCTATGGTTTTAAAAACTGCCCAAATTGACCTTGCCCATGAACTTCCAAATTCTAATAATTTTTAAATTGAACACTACAGATAATGTTAGTCAGTTTCTTTTTACATTCTAAATTTACATGAGCCTTCCCTCAATTATGTCCTTGCTGGATACTACATGCATACTTTTCTCATAAGTCTATGGTCTACACAAAGTACACTAAGAGAGAAACTAAGGTGGCTTTCATTGGAGTAAAGATAGAACAGAGGAGATAAAAGTTAAAAGAGTTCATTATTATTGAGTACACACTATATGCTAGAGGTAATCCTTACTTCCTTACATACACTATGTCATTTATTCTTTACAAAAATCTTATGAGGTAGGTACTATTTTACAGGAAAGGCTAAGAAATCTTATAGAAATGTTAATTAAGTTAGCTAAAGTTACAGAACTAGGAAGCAAACAGGGAGAAGAGTCCAACTTTGATTGGCCTGCTCATTTTCATGTATAAAAATATTTTGTAAAACAAGAAACAAAATAAGATCAAGGACAATAATTCCACTCCTATACATACTCCAACGGTGTAAACTGATGCAGTTATGAAAGGGACCCTTAAATCTATGTGCACAACATTATTTTCTCAATCAAACAGATAGCAAAAATAGAATAAATTTTCAGAATAATATGTATCATAGCATATAATTATAGTATTGTATATGTACACATACATACTTACATAAATATATATAATGCTCTAAAAGATGATTCTAAGGCCATACAGTTCTTTCATCACAATTCTATAAGCATAATTCTACCACTTTTAGAGGAGGAGAATAAGGAAGGTAGAATGAGGAAAAAGAAGAAAACATCAGAGCACTTTTACTGGCTGTGTCATTTATCATTATTTCCTCAGATACAGCAGTGAGAATCATTCTTTAAAAAAATCAAACATTTCACTTTCCTCACTGCAATCCTTCAGTGATTTCCCATTACACTTAGAATAAAATCTAAACTCCTTAATGTGGCCTACCGCAAACACAGAGCCCCGCTCTCCTCTGCTCCATGTATTCCTATACACTGCCCTCTTTCCAGCCTTGGTGCTTTGGCATAAACTGTGCCCCTCCTTGGAATGCTGTGACTCTGACTACTCATCACTGGCTCCTTTATTTTTTCAGTCAATTTCAGCTCAAATGTCATCTCCTAAGAGATGCATATCTCCCATATAACAGCTTATAAAATCAAAATTAAATATCTAATTAATTATTTCTTATTAGTTTTCTTCCTTTCCACCTGGCCATATAGAGCTTAATTATAAGTTCTATATGGGCAAGTGACTCTAAGAGTTTCATTTTCCACTGTACATGTGAAATAATCAATGAGTCAAACATGAATAAAAGTCCATCCAAAGACAATGATATATGGATTTAAGCATTATTCCAAACTATTGCATTCACCAATGAAATACACACTTTTCCCACAACTACCTATTCCTCCTTTTTATTATAATTATAATTTTATAGTAAGCTATGAATACTGTAATTTCACTATACTTTATAATGTGATGACCTAAATATTAAAATTGGCTGTCAGAGAATTATCATCAGTTTGCTTGGCAATTTCTGTTGCGAATAACTGATTCTGAAAATAAAGTTGTATATCACTTCTAAAGAAGTCAAATTTCTTTAATTATGATTACATTGTTACAAATATCACATAAGGGCAACACGCGGTGGCTCACACCTGTAATACCAGCACTTTGGGAGGCCGAGGCGGGTGAATCAAGAGGTCAGGTGTTCAAGACTAGCCTGGCCAACATGGTGAAATCCCGTCTCTACTAAAAATGCAAAAAAATTAGCTGGGCATAGTGGTGGGTGCCTGTAATCCCAGGTACTCGAGAGGATGAGGCAGAAGAATCACTTGAACTCTGGAGGCAGAGGTTGCAGTGAGCCGAGATCGCATTGCACTCCAGCCTGGGTGAGAAGAGCAAAATTCTGTCTCCATAAATAAATAAATAACAGATGTCACATAAGGGTGACATCAAAATTTTGCAATATCCCTAACATCTGTGCTATAGTTTTCACATTGTTAAATGTACATGGTGAACTGAATGAATTCAAGCATCAATCAGTTCCTTACATTTTGTCATTCAGTTTTTAAATTTGTATTTCCTGACTTTTTTCTCTTTATTTGCATTTACATTTACTTTTTCCTATAAATATACATAAAGAAAAATACATAAAAATAAGAAGGTGGCTATAGTTATCTGTCTTTAATTTTTAGACTATTTCTACCTGTGTGCTCACTATGAAAAGCATGTAGATCTTTTCAAAAAACCAGCTCCTGGATTCATTGATTTTTTGAAGGGTTTTTTGTGTCTCTATCTCCTTTAGTTATGCTCTGATCTTAGTTATTTCCTGCCTTCTGCTAGCTTTTGAATGTGTTTGCTCTTGCTTCTCTAGTTCTTTCAATTGTGATGTTAGGGTGTCAATTTTAGATCTTTCCTGCTTTCTCTTGTGGGCATTTAGTGCTATAAATTTCCCTCTACACACTGCTTTAAATGTGTCCCAGAGATTCTCGTATGTTGTGTCTTTGTTCTCATTGGTTTCAAAGAACATCTTTATTTCTGCCTTCATTTCGTTATGTACCCAGTAGTCATTCAGGAGCAGGTTGTTCAGTTTCCATGTAGTTGAGTAGTTTTGAGTGAGTTTCTTAACCCTGAGTTCTAGTTTGATTGTGCTGTGATGTGAGAGACAGTTTGTTATAATTTCTGTACTTTTACATTTGCTGAGGAGTGCTTTACTTCCAACTATGTGGTCAGTTTTGGAATAAGTGTGATGTGGTGCTGAGAAGAATGTATATTCTGTTGATTTGAGGTGGAGAGTTCTGTAGATGTCTATTAGATGTAAATTAGCTGAGTTCAATTTCTGGATATCCTTATTAACTTTCTGTCCCGTTGATCTGTCTAATGTTGACAGTGGGGTGTTAAATTCTCCCATTATTATTGTGTGGGAGTCTAAGTCTCTTTGTAGGTCTCTAAGGACTTGCTTTATGAATCTGGGTGCTCCTGTATTGGGTGCATATATAATTACGATAGTTAGCTCTTCTTGTTGAATTGATCCCTTTACCATTATGTAGTGGCCTTCTGTCTCTTTTGATTTTTGTTGATTTAAAGTCTGTTTTATCAGAGACCAGGATTGCAACCCCTGCCTTTTTTTTTTTTTCTTCATTTGCTTGGTAGATCTTCCTCCATCCCTTTATTTTGAGCCTACGTATGTCTCTGCATGTGAGATGGGTCTCCTGAATACAGCACACTGGTGGGTCTTGACTCTTTATCCAATTTGCCAGTCTGTGTCTTTTAATTGGAGCATTTAGCCCATTTACATTTAAGGTTCATATTGTTATGTGTGTATTTGATCCTGTCATTATGATGTTAGCTGGTTATTTTGCTCATTAGTTGATGCAGTTTCTTCCTAGCATCGATGATCTTTACAATTTATCATGTTTTTGCAGGAGCTGGTACCGGTTGTTCCTTTCCATGTTTAGTGCTTCTTTCAGGAGCTCTTTTAGGGCAGGCCTGGTGGTGACAAAATCTCTCAGCATTTGCTTGTCTGTAAAGAATTTTATTTCTCCTTCACTTATGAAAGCTTGGTTTGTCTGGATTTGAAATTCTGGGTTGAAAATTCTTTTCTTTAAGAATGTTGAATATTGGCCCCCACTCTCTTCTGCCTTGTAGAGTTTCTACCGAGAGATCTACTGTTAGTCTGATGGGCTTCTCTTTGTGGGTAACCCGACCTTTCTCTCTGGCTGCCCTTAACATTTTTCCTTCATTTCAACTTTGGTGAATCTGACAATTATGTGTCTTGGAGTTGCTCTTCTCGAGGAGTATCTTTGTGGCGTTCTCTGTATTTCCTGAATCTGAATGTTGGCCTGCCTTGCTAGATTGGGGAAGTTCTCCTGGATAATATACTGCAGAGTGTTTTCCAACTTGGTTCCATTCTCCCCATCACTTTCAGGTACACCAATCAGATGTAGATTTGGTCTTTTCACATAGTCCCATATTTCCTGGAGGCTTTGTTCATTTCTTTTTACTCTTTTTTTCTCTAAACTTCTCTTCTCGCTTCATTTCATTCATTTGATCTTCAATCACTGATACCCTTTCTTCCACTTGTTCGAATCGGCTACCGAAGCTTGTGCATTCCTCACGTAGTTCTCGTGCCATGGTTTTCAGCTCCATCAAGTCATTTAAGGACTTCTCTACACTGGTTATTCTAGTTAGCCATTTGTCTAATCTTTTCTCAAGGTTTTTAGCTTCTTTGTGATGGGTTCGAACTTCCTTCTTTAGCTCAGAGTAGTTTGATCATCTGAAGCCCTCTTCTCTCAACTCGTCAAAGTAATTCTCCATTCAGCTTTGTTCTGTTGCTGGCAAAGAGAATAAAATACCTAGGAATCCAACTTACAAGGGATGTGAAGGACCTCTTCAAGGAGAACTACAAACCACTGCTCAATGAAATAAAAGACGACACAAACAAATGGAAGAACATTCCACGCTCATGGATAGGAATAATCAATATCATGAAAATGGCCATACTGCCCAAGGTAATTTATAGATTCAATGCTGCCATCCCCATCAAGCTACCAATGACTTTCTTCACAGAATTGGAAAAAACTACTTTAAAGTTCATATGGAACCAAAAAAGAGCCCGCATAGCCAAAACAATTCTAAGCCAAAAGAACAAAGCTGGAGGCATCACGCTACCTGACTTCAAACTATACTACAAGGCTACAGTAAACAAAACAGCATGGTACTGGTACCAAAACAGAGATATAGACCAGTAGAACAGAACACAGCCCTCAGAAATAATACCACACATCTACAACCATCTGATCTTTGACAAATCTGACAAAAACAAGAAATGGGGAAAGGATTCCCTTTTTAGTAAATGGTGCTGGGAAAACTGGCTAGCCATATGTAGAAAGCTGAAACTGGATCCCTTCCTTACACCTTATACAAAAATTAATTCAAGATGGATTAAAGATTTAAATGTTAGACCTAAAACCATAAAAACCCTAGAAGAAAACCTAGGCAACACCATTCATAACATAGGCATGGGCAAGGACTTCATGTCTAAAACACCAAAAGCAATGGCAACAAAAGCCAAAATTGACAAATGGGATCTAATTAAGCTAAAGAGCTTCTGCACAGCAAAAGAAACTACCATCAGAGTGAGCAGGCAACCTACAGAATGGGAGAAAATTTTTGCAATCTACTCATCTGACAAAGGGCTAATATCCAGAATCTACAAAGAACTTAAACAAATTTACAAGAAAAAAACAAACAACCCCATCAAAAACTGGGCAAAGGATATGAACAGCCACTTCTCAAAAGAAGGCATTTGTGCAGCCAACAGACTCTTGAAAAAATGCTCATCATCACTGGCCATCAGAGAAATGCAAATCAAAACCACAATGAGATACCATCTCACACCAATTAGAATGGTGATCATTACAAAGTCAGGAAACAACAGGTGCTGGAGAGGATGTGGAGAAATAGGAACACTTCTACAATGTTGGTGGGACTGTAAACTGGTTCAACCATTGTGGAAGACAGTGTGGCGATTCCTCAAGGATCTAGAACTGGAAATACCATTTGACCCAGTCATCCCACAACTGGGTATATAACCAAAGGATTATAAATCATACTGCTATAAAGACACATGCACACGTATGTTTATTGCAGCACTATTCACAATAGCAAAGACTTGGAACCAACCCAAATGTCCATCAATGATAGACTGGATTAAGAAAATGTGGCACATATACACCATGGAATACTATGCAGCCATAAAAAAGGATGAGTTTGTGTCCTTTGTAGGGACATGGATGAAGCTGGAAATCATCATACTCAGCAAACTATCACAGGGACAAAAAACCAAACACCACATGTTCTCACTCATAGGTGGGAATTGAACAATGAGAACAGTTGGACACAGGAAGGGGGACATCACGCACCAGGGCCTCTTGTGGGGTGGGGGTAGCGGGGAGGGATAGCATTAGGAGATATACCTAATGTAAATGACGAGTTAATGGGTGCAGCACACCAACATGGTACATGTATACATATGTAACAAACTTGCATGTTGTGCACATGTACCCTAGAACTTAAAATAAAAAAAGAAAAAGAAAAGCATGTAACAGCATATAACATTCCTGAACAAGTAAGATACCATTATGTGTTTTTCTCCTTCTTTTAAAAACCTAGTCAGTCCTATGCCTCAATTCCATGAACAGCTGCTGAGATTTATGAATGCCATTACAGGATGTGTTCTTTTAATAATGACTCTGCCAGGGGACAAGGCATGGTTTTTTGAACTGATGAACTACCCAAAAAATATCACAAATTGAGGTTTTGTATTCTACCTCTACAGTGCCATGCTAACAAAACCTCAGAAGATACTGTCAAAAGTACCAAGGAATTTGAATTTTTTTCTATTCCTCTATACCTATCCAGACTACAATAAAGGAAAAATAGAAACACCACTTTAAATAATGTTCTCTCTTTATCCGAGAACAGGATATTGAAAAATAGTGGCATCTAGATGTGTGGTAAGAAAACTACATGAAGAATAAAACAGTGAAATGTTTTAGAAAATTATTTTACTTGTTCTAAAAAATCAAAGATACTAAGCAAATCCTGCTTCTCCTCAAACTTTTGCTCACTAATTTAAAAATCCATCAGTGGATAAAATTCACTACTATGTTGTTTGCCTAATAATAATTTTTCTATTTCTCTCTTTTCTTCTACTTTTATTAATTGGAATTCTACTGTGTAAGAATACTGTCCCCTCTCCATATTGAATAATATTTAGTTATTGATTAAATAATATTATTGGTTTCTTATTTATTTCACTATGTACTCATGGATATGTACTTAATTCTATGGGTTAAAATCTGTAATGATCATTTATTTTGTTGTTCTAGTTATTTCAACTTCAGCCCTCAGGAGCTACTAACTACACTTTATAATTTCATGAGCTTAAGACGAAAAATTGGCTATTGGTTTCTGTGTTTTTTCCATAAGCCCCCATCTTTTTCTGATACTTCCTTAAATTCTATTACCACAAGACATTTCAGGCTCATCTTGTATTTACCCTGTCCCTTCTGGAATCAACCACTTTTCCAAGGAGTCCTTGCCTTGTTCCTTTTTTTGTAGAATGACATTTAGAAACTCCAACTTCAGGTTTGCATAATCTCAAAGTATCTCCCCAAAGATACTTTCTAATGAACAAGGGAAAGATAACAACTTTAAAATGGAGAATCGTTGAAGACATCTGCTTCACCAAGTGATCAGGTTAATACCACCAGCAAAAAGACATACTGATAAGTCTTGATAATAACATCAGCAATAAGAAATACTAATATGTCTTGATATCATATTTATATAATGGACTAACCACAAAGCATCATTTTAGTAGTGTTATTGTGGAAAAATACACCATTTCATTTCAATAGTGAGAAAAATTCAACAAACCCAAATTGAGGGGTTTTCTACAAAATAACTGATCTGTACTCTTCAAAAGTGTCAAATTCCTTACAGACAAGCAAAGACTGAGCAAGTTTTACAAACTGGAGAGATGAAAGAGAAATAATATCTAAAGGCAATGTGGGCTCCTGGATAGGATCCTGGAACAGAAAATCAGCATTAGGAGAAAAACTGACGAAATTCAAATTAGAGCTGTGGTTTAGGTAATAGTGCTGTCCTACAGTTAATTTCCAGGTCTTGAAGATTTCCCTGTGGCTATTTATGTTGTTAATATTACAGGAAGCAGATTGAGTGATATATGAAACTTGTGTCTTATTTTTGCAACTTTTAAGCAAGTCTAAAATTACTTCAAAATAAAAAGCTTTTAAAAAAATCATAGACAATTTATTTTTTTTTTTAAGATAAGGTCTCACTCTGTCACCCAGGCTAGAGTGCAGTGGCATGATCACAGCTCAATACCCCCTTGAACTTCTGGGTTCAAGTAATCCTCTCACCTCAGACTCCCAAGAATGTAGGACTACAGGTGTACAACATCATGCCAGACTAATTTTTTATTTTATTTTTTTTAAAGATGGGGTTTCATTCTTGTGGCCAACCTGGTCTCAAACACCTGGACTTAAGCAATCCTCCTGCCTTGGCCTCCAAACTGCTGGGATTAAGGCATGAGCCAAAATAGTTTATATTATTAATAACGTAAAACCTTATACTTTGTCTCATACATATGTTTTTTTCATGACAAAACAAAAGAACAGGTACTAATAAATAAATGGCACAACTGAGAGCTCCAATCTATGTGCAAACATTCTGGGTAAAAGTATTTTCCTGCCAAATGGATTTTGCACCTTTAAAATACTAAGAAGATTTTTTCTTTTCTTTTTTTTTTTTTTTTTTTTTTTTGAGACGGAGTCTTGCTCTGTTGCCCAGGCCAGAGTGCAGCGGCACAATCTCGGCTTACTGCAAGCTCTGCCTCCCAGATTCAAGCCATTCTCCTGCCTCAGCCTCTCAAGTAGCTGGGACTACAGCCACCCGCCACCACGCCCAGCTAATTCTGTTTTTGTATTTTTAGTAGCAATGGGGTTTCACCACGTTAGCCAGGATGGTCTCGATCTCCTGACTTGGTGATCCGCCTGCCTCGGCCTGCCAAAGTGCTGGGATTACAGGTGTGAGCCACCGCGCCAGGCCCTTAGAAGTTATTTTCTAAGTGAAATATTTTACATTAATTCTTATAATAAATTTCTGTCATATTTGAATATTTTTATACTTGTCTGGTTACTTTAAATGGTTTTAGAAGTAGAATTTGCAAAAGATTACATAATCATATAAAGGCCATGTAAAATAAAAAATAACAAAAAAATTGTATTTAAGTGATTTAGTTGTAAATTTCTATTAAGTAACTTTATTGAGCACATATTTTCAGCAAAATATTGTCTAGATATACAAGCATACCTCATTTTATTGAACTTCACTTCTTGCATTTTGCAAAACACATTGTGTTTTTTAGAAATTGAAGTTTTGTAGAAACCTCGCATCAAGCAATTCCATCAGTGCCATTTTTTCCAATAGCATGTGCTCATTTCATAACTCTGTTTCACATTTTGGTAATTCTCACAATATTTTTGGTTTCTTCATTATTATTATGTCTGTTATTGTGATCTGTAATCAGTGATCTTTGATGTTACTATTGTAATTATTTGGGACACCATGGACCATGACCATGTGAGATGGCAAACTTAATAGACAAATGCTGACTGTGTTCTGAGAGTTCTACCAATCAGCCGCTCTTCTGTTTCCCTCTCTCTCCTCAGGCCTCCTTCTTCTCAGACACACAACTATACTGAAATTAGGACAATTAATTACCCTACATGCCTTCTACATGTTAAAGTGAAAAGAAGACTAACATATATCTTACTTTTAAATCAAAAGCTACAGATGATTAAACTTAGAGAGGAAAGCATGTTGAAAGTCAAGGTAAGCCAAAACCCAGGCCTCTTGCACCAGTTAGCTAAGATGGGAATGCAAAGAAAAAGTTCATAAAAGAAATTAAAAGTGCCACTTCGTCGAATATATGAATGATAGCAAAGCAAAACCACCGTATTGCTGACATGGAGAAAGTTTTAGTGGTATGAATGGAAGGAGAAAGCAGCCACAACATTCCCTTAGTCCAAATCCTAATTAAGAGCAAGATCTCAAAACTCTTCGGTTCTATGAAGGCTGAGACAGGTGAGGAAGATACAGAAGAAAAGCTGGAAGCTAGTAGAGGTTAGCTCATGAGATTTAACAAAAGAAACCATCGCTATAACATAAAAGTACAGGGTGAAGCAGCAAATGCTGATGTAGAAGCTGCAGCAAGTTATCCAGAATATCTACCTACAATAATTGATGAAGATGGCTACTCTAAACAGATTGTCAGTGGAGACAAAACAGTCTTATGTTGGAAGAAGATGACATCTAGGACTTTCACAGCTAGAGAGGAGTCGTCGATGCCTGACTTCAAGGCTTCAAGAGACAGTCTGACTCTTCTGTTAGGAGCTAATGCAGCTTGTCACTTTAAGTTGAAGGCAAAGCTTATTTGCTATTCAAAAAATTCTAGGGCCCTTAAGAATACTGCAAATTGAGTCTACATGTACTATATAAAATGGAACATCAAGGCCTGAATGATAGCATACATGTTTATAGCATGGTCTACTGAATATTTAAAGCCCACTGTTGAGACCTATTGCTCAGAAAAAAAACATTTATTTCAATGTATCACTGCTCATTGACAATGCATCTGGTCACCCGAAGAGGTGGAATGGAGGTGTACAAGGAGATTAATATTGTTTCTATGGCTGCTAACACATAAGTTCTGCAGCATATGGATCAAGGAGTAATTTTGACTCCCAAGTTTTATTATTTAAGGAACACATTTCATAAAGCTGTAGCTGCCAGAGGGGGATTCCTCTGATAGATCTGGAAGAAGTAAATTGAAAACCTTTTGGAAATAATTTATCATTCTATATGCCATTAATAATATTCATGACTTACGGGAGGAGGTTAAAATATCAACATCAATTGGAGTTTGAAAGCAGTTGATTCCAACCCTCATGGATGAGTTTGAGAGGTTGAAGACTTCAGTGGAGGAGATAACTTCAGATGTGGTGGAAGCAGCAAGAAAACTAAAATTAGAAATGGGGACTGAAGAGATGACTGAATTGCTCAAATCTTATGAATATACTTGAATGGATGAGAAGTTGTTATTTATGGATGAGCAAAGACGGTGGTTTCTTGAGATGGCATGTGCTCCTGGTGAAGTAAGTGAACATTGCTGAAATGACAACAAAAGATTTAGAATATTACATAAACTTAATTTATAAAGCAGTGGCAAGATTTCAGAAGATTAACTCCAATTTTGAAAGACGTTCTACTGCGGGTAAAATGCTATTCAGTAGCATTGCATTTTACAGAGAAATATTTTATAAAAGGAAGTCAATGAATGTGGCAATCTTTATTGTTTTAAGAAATTGCTGCAAGCACCCCAACCTTCAGCAATCACCACCACGATCAGTCAGAAGCCATCAACGCCAAGGCCAGACCCTCCATCTGCAAAAATATTACAACTTGCTGAAGTTGTAATACTGCTAGGATTTTTTAGCAATAAAATATTTTTAAATTAAAATATGTACATTTTAGACACAATGATATTGTACCCTAATAGGCTGTAGTAGATTGTAAGTGTAACATTTATATGCACCGAGAAACCAAAAATTTCATGACTTGCTTTATTTTAATATTTGCTTTATTCTAGTGGTCCCGATCTGAACATTAATATTAAATTGCCAGATAGGGTCTGTGGTGTATTATAAAAGTGGCCATAGTTCTTTACTCTTTCTTTGATCCAAACACTTTGCAATGCAACTCATGGTTACTCTCATCAAGTGGTAGAGTTTATTTCATACTCCCTGCATCTGGACTGGTTTTGTGACTTCTGTGACCGAAAGGACACAAACAGAATCATTAGTGTGCTAGTTCTGAAACGACTTTTGTGCTTCTTTTCACTCTTATGGGCCCCCCTTCTTGGCCATGGGAGCAACCTTGAGGTAACCTATTCAATGGAAGAGAGCTCAATTGTCCCAGCTGAGGCCATCGTAAAGTAAACCTCAATCAACCGCCAGATCCTTGATCAGCACAATCACCTAGATGATCCACAAAACTGAGTACAGATGCACAAGTGCGCCTAGCTGAGCTGTAGGCTAGTGAGCAGTAATAAATCCTTACCATTTGAAGTCAGTCAGTTTTGAGGTGGTTTCTCATACAATAGCTAATACAGGGATTAGTTTTTTTTTCCATTTTTTACAGAAAAAGTTAGAGTCTTCAAGTTTGCACCAAGAGTAAGCAGAGGGGCTAATATCCTACTGATACACTGACTCCAAAATATATTTTTTATAGTATGCACTACTGTTTTCCAAAATCTAGTGTGTTATTTTGTTTCTGTAGGCATACTAAATACCCTCCCTAAACTCAACTTATAAAATTATTAGATGCAATTACAAGTGAATATTCTGAATAAGTACTGATATGTTTTCATAATCAGCCCAAAAGCATCCTCATCATATACTACCTTTCTAATATGGAATCAAATATGCTACATAGTAAAAATTATTAAGTATTGCAGTGGATGTTTCTAAACATGTCTTATATTTTTAAAAAGAACATTTTATTTTCATCATAAATATTTAATATGAATCGTATACTATAATACACTTCTACAAACATTCTTGAAAATCTTTAACACTATTTTCAGTTTTAAAATACACAAAGTAAATTATCAGTCAAGCTTAGAAAATTATGACGAAAATTAGAAAATTGTGATGAAAATGATCTTTATTCCAACAGTCTGACATGCACAAATATCTGTGGGGCCAGGTTGAAGTTAATGATTTTCTCTCTTTTTAATTCCCTAAAATTGGTGGCTCAAAAAAGACAAAAAAAAAAAACAAATAGATCTAAAACAAATGAAAGTGAGACTAAAATTTGATTTTAACTAAACCATAAAGGTTTCAAATAATTCATCTCATTTGACCTAGAAAAGACTTTCCAAGTAATTAATAAACAACTTGAAATGGGCAAGATAATAGTGTGTCTCTAACCAAGTTTCTTTTGTGCTACAGGTATTCAAGTAAATAATAGTATTCAGCAGATTCTGAAATGAAATCCAGAGGATATTTTCTGGACCACATGTTACCACAATTAAGGAATATCATAAACAAAATAAAAGCTAAAGTTACACTACATTTATACTCAGTTTCAGGTCTTTGTTCAATGTCATTCAATTAAAGTCGTGACCAAGCATTTTGAATGTACATTTTTGCCATAAAATGTATAATGCATTTTAAGCACAGTAATCACAATGCAAATGTGCTGTCTTTGAATTGTTTCATCAACAGGTTCTTGAACAAATTCATGATCAGTTAAGAATTGGAAATGAAGGATCATTGTAGTAACTTTTTTTTCAATTGACTATGGGAAAATTCAATTAAACCATTTGTGTTTACAAATCTTCTTTGCTCCTACTATAGACTGTTATTAATTTGCACTTTAAAATCGGAATGGCTGAAACAAAGTTAAATCAAATTCTTAATTTTAAAAGAGCTCTCAGCATGTAACAAATAAAGTTTCCAATGAGAATTACAGTCTGAAACGCTTTCCCACCAGGTGTACCAGGGATGATGAACAGGCAGAAATAGTGCTAAAAACATTATGTATGAAATCTAGTAGAGATAATGACACTAGATGCTATATATTAATCACTCTAAAAATATTTTGCACTTTAAATCTCTTTTTTAAGTAATTTAATTTTTTATTTCATTAGTTTTTGGGGTACAAGTAGTTTCTGGTTACATGGATAAGTTTTTTAGTGGTGATTTCAGAGATTTTAGTATACCCATCACTTGAGCAGTATACACTATACACAGTGTGTAGTCTTTTATCCTCCACCCTTTTCCCAATCTCCTCATCAAGTCCCCAAAGTCCATTATATCACTCTTATGCCTCTGTGTCCTCATAGCTTAGCTCCCACTTATGTGTGAGGACATGTAATATTTGGTTTTCCATTCCTGGGTTACTTCACTTAGAATAATGGCCTCTAGCTCCATCCAAGTTGCTGAAAAAGACATTATTTCATTTCTTTTAATGTTTGATAGTATTCCATGGTGTATATATGCTACATTTTCTATATCCACTCATTGGTCAATGAGCATTTGGATTGGTTCCCTATCTTTGCAATTGTGAATTGTGCTGCTATAAACGTGTGTGCATGTGTCTTTTTCATACAGTGACTTATTTTCCTTTGGGTAGATACCCAGGAGTGAGATTGCTGGACTGAATGGTAGTTCTACTTTTAGTTCCTATTAAGGAATTTCCATACTGTTTTCCACAGTGGTTGTAATAATTTACATTCCCACCACAGTATTAATGTGTTCCCTTTTCACCACATCCACACCAACATCTGTTGTTTTTGACTTTTTAATTATGGCCGTTCTTGCAGGAGTAAGGTGGTATCTCATCGTGGTTTTAATTTGTATTTCCATGATTAGCGATGGTGAGCATTTTTTTACGTTTGTTGGCTGTTTGTATATCTTCTTTTAAGAAAGGTCTATTCATGTCCTTTGCCCATATTTTTCATGGGATTACTTTCTTGCTGATTTGTTTGAGTCCCTTGTAGATTCTGGATACTAGTCTTTTATCAGATGCATAGTTTGTGAATATTTCCTTCCAACACGTGGGTTGCCTGTTTACTCTGCTGATTATTTCTTTTGCTGTGCAGAAGCTTTTTAGTTTGGTTAGGTCCCATTTATCTAATTTTGTTTTTGTTGCATTTGCTTTTGTAGTCTTAGCCATGAATTATTTACCTAAACCAATGTCCAGAAGAGTTTTCCTGCACTTTTTCAAATGAAATATAATGAATAGTATTTAATATACAATTTAACCACAAGGCTGTAAGATTGAGTGAAAATTAGCTTATGCTTTTTTTCCTAAAATTATTAAAGTATCATATGATATAATTCAATTTTTAAACAATGTAAATAACTGACTTATTTTGTTTTCCTCTCAATTTCTCTAATAAATATAAATAAATCTGAATATAACATTTTTAAACAAAATACACCTTGAACCTCTAACATATCCATCAATAGAATTAGTCTTAGAACCAGAGAACATGGGCTCAAAACCTGTCTCTACCACTCATAATAGTTCTATGAAGTTGTCCTTACCATAAAGTTGGGGAAGCTGGGTCTAGAAAGGTATCTAATGTTCCATTGTCAAACTCTGTTCATTGACAGGGAGGAGACAGCAACTTCAGTATGTCTAATTACAAAGCCTAGATCTTAACCACTAAGCCATGATGATTTAACATGGGTAATCTCAAACACTATCAAAATGAGCTTTATCACTGAGATAACACAGAAGACAATATGACACCTCCTCTGCTGCCATCCCGCAAAATACACCTCCCCACACACTCATATGAAATAATCTATCCAATTGACCATGAAAAATGTTTTCTAAGCTTTACAATTAAACCATTTGTGTTTAAAAATCTTTCTGTTTTAATAATTAGTGGGCAATTAGATACTAGTTTTCCAACATTGTATTATTTTCTAGAACTCTTAGAACCTGTCCAGAATAGAGACTTTGTAGAATTAAACTGTAGTATAACTTTTAAAATTTAAATCTATCAAGTAAAATAAAAATCTGTGAAATCTCAGCCTTTTCATCAAAACTTGTACACTAAAGCATCCAAAAATGAAAAGATAATTATAAGATTGCATTAGATGTATCTGATATTTTACCTTTCCTCCCTTATTGAGTTTGAAACCCCTGACACTCAGCTACAAAGACTCTGGTCATCAAATTTGTTTTGTCTCCAAACTCCTTCTGACTGCAGATATTGATCTGCCAATAAATTAATCTTTAATAAAATTGCATTAAAATGTCTTTTGAGGTTATTATAATGAATTATACCTATATTTGAAAATTTTCCTTTCTAAAGAAATGTCTGTGATTATTGAGAAAATGTAAATTTATTTACTACCTGTTCTAACTGATAGATTATGTCTGATATTTGATACCCATTATTGCCTTTTATTCTTACCATGACAGTAGCATTAGTCTAACTTTACTTATAGGAAAATGGGGCTCAAATAAGTAATTTACTCAAAGTCTAAAACTAGAGAAATTCAAACTTACAGATTCAGATCTATCGACTTCCCAAGTCCATACCCTCTGTACCCCATATGATACTAAATATTCATTATCTAATGTGATTTTTAATTGCAATAAAATATAAAGCCAGGCTGGGCATGGTGGCTCACACCTGTAATCCTAGCACTTTGGGAGGCAGAGGCGGGTGGATCACCTGAGGTCAAAAGTTTGAGACCAGCCTGGCCAACATGGTGAAACCCTCTCTCTACTAAAAATACAAAAATTAGCCTGGTATGGTGGTGGGTGCCTGTAATTCCTACTACTCGGGAGGCTGAGGCAGGAGAATCACTTGAACACTGGAGGCAGAGGTTGCAGTGAGCCAAGATCACACCACCACACTCCAGCCTGGGTAACAGAGTGAGACTCCATCTCTAATTAAAAAAAAAAAAGAAAAGAAAAGGAATATATATATATAAAACCAAAAAGGTGTACCTTGGAAATGAAATACATAATCTCCTGCTTATAGAGATTATAAAATTATATTTAAAACTAATTCTAGAATTTTGTTTTTCTTAGGCTGGGACTCATAAATCAAGTCCTTCCGTTCTTCAAACCACCCCATTAGATAAGACTAACATTTTCTAATTATATTTTTATTGTATTGGGGCATATTAAGAATAGTAATGATAATTTAAAATTTTCAATACACAAAATGATTTTTCATTAATTTGGTACCAAAAAATTAACTTGATCGGCAGATATAGAGAAAGAACAGAAAGGATAAAATATTTATTGAGTGCCCATTACAGTGCAATATAGTACTTCATTTGGTTCAATTTGCCAGCAATAACCAAATCAGTAAAATAATTATTTATCCCTTTTTTTCCAGAGGAGATTGCAAGTTTGAGAGCGGTAAACTGATTTGCCTGGTGACACCACTAATGAGTAGCCTGAGGTGGAGGCAACTGCCCCCAAAGCCCACTGCCACAACCTAGAGCCTCTATAGTAGTCCAGGTATCTTGTGAATGCATGTTACTCATTAATCAGATACTCAGGCACAAGACTGAGGCAGCAGCAACAAAAGACAAATTAATAGTAAACATGGTTTTTCCTTCACAGTGTAGTCAGAGTGAACCATCTGTCTTGAAGCCCTGTTTGCAAAGGAAAATAGTGAGGGATGATCCTGTGACACCTAAATAAGCCACTAGAATACTTGCAGGTGACAACACTGCCATGACAGCTGAGACATGGTTTCATTAAAGAAGGGTTTAGCAATTATGTAAACCCTTCAAACTTGTCTTACTAGTTGGTAAGACAAGTCAAAAATAATTTATAGGGAAAGTTCTACCAAAACTTTTTTCATACCAATAAGTCATAATACTATATTTCATCCAGTCTGTCATTAATTATAATATGTATTGCAGGACACCTTAAAATGTGAAAATATGCCCAATGGCAATTTTGAGGTACTGTCACTTGGAAGATTCATCTTTATTTCAGGGATATTAAAATGTGGAAATATGTGTATTTTAGAAACCATGAAATATAGATATTATCAATGTCTTTTAATATAGAAATACATTAGGGCACTTTGAAAGCAAACATAATGACTAGTTTATCATGTTCAAATCATTAGTATCTAATTCCAAATATTTTCATAAATAATCCTGCCAGCAAAATGATGAGAGATTAATGATGCCACAATACAGGGAAGCCCCAGGGAATTATAGCAACAGGAAAATATCAATATATAATTCTAAATTTGTGCTGATCATGAAACAGACCATTGCCAACAATTAACCTTGTCTTATTTTATTCTATCTAGAAATTTTCTGTCCTGTGCTTCATTCTTAGGAACATTGAAAGCCATTAAGTTGCATAAATTAATAAGGGGAAAAAGGCTGCGAAAGGTAGAAAAGGAGGGGTAAATATGACTTTATCCATGTATGTTAAATTGCTCAAGAAACAAATCAGATTGATAACAGAAACACCTTTTAGCTGACCACATTTTGGTTACCTAGGATTCCAATGAAACATTTAGCTATTGCAGCCTTAGGGTGTCCATGTACTGACGATTTACAAACGTTTTCTTACCCTAATTTGTTCTGCTATTCCTAAGGAGGGGGAAAAAACAGTTACCTCAGCAACTGCAAGGTTACACTTTACCCTGAAGTTGCAGAGCTTTTTCAAAAAAAAAAAAAAAAATTTTAAAACATGGATCCATGTTGACATTCCATCTTCCTTAGGTGATGACTTTAGTAGTCAGGTTGAGAATAGCATGCAAACACCTATATCTTGTTGCTGCCCCACCCCCAATGACAGCATTCTGCACTGACTGTCTCCATTTCTTTTTTCCTTTTATGGAAAATGAGAGAACTACCAATATCAAATATAGGTATAAAGAAACTGTCAGAGAGAGGCTACAGAGAGTATAGTTCATCACAGCCGACCTTCTTTATTTCTGTGAGAAGAGAAATTGGTGGACAATTGGCAACTGTTATAATGGGAAAATAAACATCCTGTCAAGTGTCAGTGGTTAAAAAGTCAATTTCCAGCCCTAGTGGAAGATAGCTGTAAGCCTGTCTGCAGGAGAATGGATATTTCAGTAAGTACTAAGTTAAAAACACATTTTAACAACTTAATTCCAAAATCGCTCTAAAGGCTGTGGTTCTTGCCGCTTACATACTTGAGGCTACATCGTAAAGGGCACTTGTCAGATGTTGGCACGTGACTTCAGCAATGTCTGAGATATTACCAGTTTAGAAAAGGAACTCAGGAACAAGGGAAACGGACAGGAATATAAGGTGTACTAGGGCTCCTTTCATTAAAAATGACTGAAACCCAAATTGAAGTAGCTTAGCAATAAAAATGAATGTAAACTCTTGTGACCTTTGGGCTTTCCCAAACTCCCAACTCCTTCTCAATGCTGGGAGAAGTCTTGCTCTGCCTATATTGCCCCTCCCTAAACCCAGCTTGCAATTTGTCGCAGGCAGTGCACTGGGGCACTCTTACCAGTCACCTCTTTCATTATCCATCTTTTAGCAATCACTTCCATCCACTGCCTCATGCCAATGTCGAGTGCCATTGCTTCAAATGCTGTATACAGTTTTTACTTGTTTCTGGAAAGAGGGTAAATCCAGTCCTTGATATTTTAACCAAATGCACAAATATTTTTTCTTCTTCCACATTTAATTCTACAAATATATTTGATTGACTGTCCTACCCTTATGAATCAGTCACTATGTCAAAATGAAGCGAGCGATACAATTAGCAAGAACCCAGTCTCATATCCAAACCTGTGGACCTATGTGTTCTATTGCCAGTATCAGGGAGAAAGAGTAAAAGCATACTCCAGACCACCAAAACTAATAGCTATCAGAATCCACTTCAGAAAATACGTTCTTATCTTAAAAAATGACTTTTGGGGGATGGCAATTCCATTGCACTGATTTGTGGTTTAGTGCATCAAGCATTCCTCAGGCACATTCGGTGTGCCAGGTAAGGTGGTGGCCCTTGAGAACCGTGAGATAAACAAGATGCAAGTGCAGCCTGGAAGCTCATATTCCAGAGTTTCCCTTTCGCCCTGCTTGTCAGTTTTGCGAAAGCATTCACAGCCCCTACCTCTTCTGTTCACCTCTCCCGTTCTAGGCAATAGTCATGGGATAGCTTTGGCCTAAAATGGTACATTATTAATTTGGGGCCCATATTTCAGATGTCACATTTTAAAGATGAAGAAACAAGGGAAGAGGAGGGTCAAGTCACATGTCACAGGTGAAGTGGCCATTAATTAACAAACTTGATATTGTTGAAGTGTTGAATATGACTAATATGATGTGTATTGACGCCCCTTACTCCCCACTGCTCGTCCCACTCTTCCACAGAGCGTCATCCTGCCTGGACGGCAGGACTGGATATTAACTCCTACCTGCATATGTAAAATTAACTCCTACCTTTCCTGCTATTTTAAAACCAAATAAATTACCTCACTATTCACTAAATAAAACTCACTATTTTCTTAAGTTTACTGCTTATTCCTCAGTTCCCACCCCCAAATTCAAGGAGTACTATTCTCTTTTCCTTAGCTAACTCATCAGACCCACATTTAATAAACTGGAAAATTTTTATTAAATAATGTTGAGTGGAAAAAAGGATAACAAATTTCTATGTAAAAAGTGATGCAGTTATTTTAAAATATATAGTTATACACACACACAAAGACTTTAAGGTGGCATGCCAAAATATTAGTAATTTTTGAAAAATCTGGATTGCTAATTTATGGGTAATGTTTACTTTAGTCTTCACACTTTTTTGTTTTCTAACCTTCTGACCATCTCTATGTTATACATATATATGTATATAAACTATTAAAATAAAGTTATTCTTAAAACCAATCTCTAAAAAATCAACTACATTCTGATTAAAATTTCTGATTAGCACAATTTAGATAAAATTCTATTTTATTTGTGCTACAGTAATGCATAAAGCATTGCAAATATAATACATTGCATATGTGATTCTTTATAATCTCTTTGAATTATATGACACTTGAAGGCAGAAAATGTATATTTTTAAAAATATCTTCTAATACTTAAATTGTGTAGTTAAATATATTAACCAAATGTTACAAATGTTACAATTGTGCATTTCTTGCCTGGGAATCCTAAAGGAAATCGAAATAATAAAAACAGCTGACAATTATGACATTCATACTATGTGCTAGGTTCTGTTACAGATAGTTTTACAGCTTCTATCTCATTTAATCCTCAGAATAGTCCTTTTAGAGTTCATTTTATACATGAAGAAACTCAAAAGTAGGAAGACATCAAATTATCTAAAGTGCCATAGCTAGAAAGTGACAGAGCCAGTATTTGAAACCAAGTAGGTAACCCCACAGTCTGTGCACTAACCCACCACACAATCCATATTTTGAATGTTTCAACAATATTAGAAATCTTGGAGTAGGGATAATGATATAAAGCAGGGATTTATTAATACAGATTGTTTAGCATGATTTCCTCATTACTAGTACCTACCTCAAAGGACTATTTTAACAGTTAAATATATGATCATGAGTTTGCACAAGTGTCTGGTGTGTATAGAGTGCTCTATAATTGTTTTTTGAGATGGGATTTTGCTCTTGTTGCCCAGGCTGGAGTGCAATGGCACTGTCTTGGCTCATGGCGACCTCTGTCTCCCAGGATTCAAGAAATTCTCCTGTCTCAGCCTCCCAAGTAGCTGGGATTACAGGCACCCGCCACCATGCCAGGATAATTTTTGTATTTTTAGTAGAGACGGGGTATCACCATGTTAGCCAGGCTGGTCTTGAACTCCTGACCTCAGGTGAGGTGATCCGCCTGCCTGGGTCTCCCAAACTCCTGGGATTACAGGTGTGAGCCACCGTGCCTGGCCTATAAATTTAGCTAATACTGTTACATGCATATTTTAGCTACTGTGAATTCAGTTAAGATGAAATAGCTACACAACTAAGGAGACCTTTTTTTTTTTGAGTATGATAAACTAAGGACACGCCTTAAGTCTAAGAAAATCTGTTTACTGCAGGCTTTTCAGCACAAATTTTCCTTTATCATCAAGGTTGCTATAGCCATCCCTCTTTCAGATTCCTTTTCTTCTTTAAAATTAGAGGCTTTGCTTTACACTGTTATTTTTAAATGGCTGGATACCTGCCATAGATCTAATAATTGGTTGTAAAAATCCAGACAAACATCAATTTTTAATTCTTAATTTTTAATCTTGTTTGAAATAAACATGTAAACTAAAATAAAAACTTAATAAAGCCAGGTTTAAATCTTGCCTGTTTTAGTAAATAAGTCAAATTTTTATTAAATTAACTTCAGATCCTATTAATTATGAAAGCAAGAGGTTATATTTCTAATGAATACTAAGATCTTATTAGAAATTCCTTCTCCATCACTTTGTTTTTCTGTTCATTAGATATACCCGCACAAATGACCTAAAATTCAACCCACTTTGAAATAAATTTTCAAGGCTTAGTGAAAAAAGCCTAATTTCTGTAGCCACTGGCCTGTTTCTAGAGCCATCGTTGACTGATGGCTTATAAAGCCTTTTTATACAGCACTGACATTTTAAAGATACTGGCCAGTCTGAACTTTCCATCTGGCGTGCTTGATTTCCTTTGTCCCACTTTCCCATAGTGACTTATTCTGTCCTTGAGCTCTAAAACTACTTTGATTTAATTTAGGCCTGGGGGTGTGAAGACATGGTGAAATTTATTTAAACAAGAGACGATAGTAATGCCTCCAACAGTGCATAGTAATAGGAAAGCAAATAACTGACTTCCTGGCATTTATTTGTGTAATAACTTCACCACCAAGTGCAACCAGAGAGGTATTCCAGAACTTTCCATGCAATTACATAAAACTAGCAAGAGCTAGTCAGCACTTGTAAAATTAAGTGGGAGATAAAGGAAATTATTTTATCTCAGGCCAAAAAAAAAAAAAAAAACCAACTTCTCTCTTTCGAAAAGAGATAATTGATATAAATAAGAAATATGTTACTTAATGCTGGAAAGCAACTGATACTTTCTAAAGTACACATTATGTTGTTAAATCTTCATTCATAATAACACTGACATGAAATAGTTAATTCTGAGTCTTGCACCTAGTCAACTATTAAAGACCTGGCTCTTTAGGCAGGGAACTTTAGTGCCTCTGTCTTAATCTTCATTTTGTTTGTTCACTTAGAAATAAGCCAAACTCCCGTCTATATACAATAGATCCACAATACAATCCGAATTATGTTACTAATGAACACCACCAATGTTTTGCTTTTGAACACTGGTAGTACAACAACTTTGTGATGTCATCATAGAAAAGGAAGACACTAGGGATTCGATAAAATGTTATTTAGTAGTAAGAAATAGTCACAGATAAGTTTACCTTTTAGGGACGTGGTTTTTCTCTAATCTCAATGTTTTTTGTAACATTCCTCTATAGTATACAGAGCCATGAGAAATTTGATAGCAGTTTTGAAATATTAGTACAAATGAACTATCCCATTTTGGAATTTATACATGAAAACGTTCAAGACCTGGGCTACGTATCACCCATCTCTCAAAACACTTCTTAGCATCTTCTACCACCCAGTAAATTTATGATCAAGGAATCAAATGAGCACTGGAAAAGAGTCATCAGATCTCAGTTCAAGCAACAGCTCCATCTTGGGTAATTTGCTGTATCTTTTTTTTATTCTTCTTCTTTTTTTAGACCTAAGATTACTCATCCATAAAACAAAAAGGCTGATCTCCAGAATATTTAAGATACATTCCAGTGCTAGTATTCTGTGATGCAATGATTTTGATCTAAGTACTAGAAAGGTAATTCTGCTGAGAAAGAGTTTGATTAATTATCAGATCAAATATAAATGAGTTTGCAATTTCAATTTGGATTAAATGACAAAGATGGTCTAGGGGAGGCCTGATTTACTAGGCACAAAGAGTTATGAGTTATCTGTGAAATTTTTTACTATTAATAACCATCTGATTTTTAAAAAGGATTTGAAGTAATTTAATATAAAACTCACCTGTGATAAATAAAATTATATAAGAAGAAAGATTAGTGATCACATAAGAAAAATTTTGATATGAGAATCTGAGGTGAGGTGATTAATGAAGCTCTTGGTTTCTGTATTGTTATCTATTGCTACATAACAAATTATTCTAAAACTTCACAACTTAAAACATCAAACAAGTTATTTCACATTTTCTGTTGGTTAGAAATTGGGGGTTGGTATAGCTGGGAGCTTCTGGATCAAGGTTTCTCATGAAGTTGCAGTTGGGGAATTGTTGGAAGCTGTGGTCTTATATGAAGCATGACTGAGTTTGATTCTGCTTCTAAGCCCACTCACATGCTTGTTGGCAAGATTCAGTTCTTTGCAGGCCATTGGAAACGGCATCTCAGTTCCTCACTAGCTGCTAACCAGAGGCTTTCTTCAAATCCTTGCCATGTAGGCCTATCCAGAGGGTACTTTACAACATACACTTGACTTCCCTTGGAACAAGTGAGAGAGATCACCCATGATGAAAGTCACAGTCTTTTCAAAACTTAATCTCAGAAGTGACATTCAATCAATCATTCTGTATTCTATTAGTCAGAGGCAAGTAGTAATCCAACTGATACTCAAGGGAGGGGCATTCCAAAAGGGTATGTAACCAAGAAGCAGGGATATTAGAGGTTGCCTACCACAGTTCCGTACTGTCAAAGCAAAAAGAGATGAAGATGCTGATTGCATGTTTCTTCTTACGTTAAAAAGATTCATTATTTCAAGAAACCTTCTTGTTTCTATTATAGTTCTAAAAGAATGTTTTATATGAATTGGCATGTAAAGATCATTGAGAAATATAATGTACAATGTCCTGAACAGTTTGTTTTGTACAATATACAGAAATGCACTTCATGGTTATATTGTAGTATTAAACTGTGAATGAGGGTAATGCTGATTTCTAGGTATTCAATATGATAAAGAATCGAGAAAAAAAATGAAGAAATAATGTATCAGTGTTTTTCAAAACTTTAGCATGCTTAACATTACCTGTGTGTAAACAAAGATTAATATCCAGGTGCAACTCAGTTGTACTAAATCAAATCTTGAGTGATGGGCATAGATTTATTACTTTATAATAAAACCCCAGATAATTTTGATGTCTCAGATCCAGAAAACACATTTCCTTAGATGGTCTCTCTCAGAAGTCGGTTGCCCCTTCTATATCAGATACCACAATAGAGATTTATCCTGTCTGTCTCAGGTATATTAATCAACTTCTTATACTCTCCCACAAAACAGTGTCAGTAAAATAAAAGATTAGAATGTGGCAGACTGAGATAAAATGTTTTGCTTTGTTAAACGGAAGAAATAAAAGAATGAAGCAAGAATTACAGAATTACATATTTGAGTTACATGTTTTTATTTTTAAAGTTTTACTTGCCCTAATGCTTATAGTTTTCTGTGTCTTATGAAAAAGACTTATCCACAAATACAGTTTAATGCATGCTGCCATTTCACCAGACTGATGCCAATTTAACTTTACGAATATGCTACTGAAAATACATGAATTGTGAAACTTATGATCAACTTTATAAAATTCTTAATTGTAACTATTTTAGAGGCGGGGATAGCCAGAAAAGTGACATCCCTCAACAAATTCTATTCCAAATTAAGCAATATATGATTGATTGCTTGTGCTGCAGCTCAGAACAATGAGCATTTAAATACTAAGTTAAATGATACAACACAGGCGTAATCATTGAATAGGTTTCGATCTTGTCAGCTATATATTAATAAATCATTAGAATGTGAAAAAATTAGATAGCTTTATGGTAAAGCCAGAATTAAAGACAATGTAGCAAATTTGAAATACTGATCATTACGATTTATATTTTTAAATATATAAAAATTTTACCAGTGGACTACTTCTAAACTCTGTCATTCTAGAATAAGAAAACTGCTATAGAATTACTAATTATGTGACAGCTTTAAAAATAACAATACAGCAATCCCATAAGAAAGATCAAAAAAGTTTTAATGCTATGTTTATGACTTACACTGAATTTAGATTATTTAATACTGAAACTACCTGTATCCCACATAATGCAGAAAAAATGCTTAATAATTTAAAAGAAATTCACCAAATACGCATGAAAACATACCGAGCATCAAAATTGGTGATGTAACTATTTCACAAGTTGAGTGAATTATTGCCTCAAGCTATAAAGAGTATGAGAACAACAAAATAAAATTAATGGTAGCTCCAGCTGTTAACATAAACAGAAGTAGGATGCTCTTTCATTTGTAAAAGGATATGAAACTTATGTTTTCTGGTCTCTAGCAGGGAAAGCATGCAAAATTTTCTCCCACTTAAGTATTTACAATCTATTACTTTTACTATTATTTATTAGATTGTTAGTATGTTCTTGATGTTTTGGGCATTAGTAGACTTTCTGTGCAATTAGCAAAACAATTTAGAATTGCTAGTAATGTACAGGAACTTTTGATTACACAGGAAATGTGTTGATTTTGGTGTTTACTTGCTTCATAGACTATGCCAAATCGTAGAATGCCAAACTTTCAAGGCACTTTCCATCTGATAAATAAAGGTGATTTAACTACTTCATTGGCAGATATACAGAACGTATAAACATCTAATTCATCAGAATAAACTCAGATTCTTAATAAGTTGGTAACATATCACACAATGTAACATTCTAACACTTTAACATTATCATAATTATTCAACGCAAACCTTTACTGAGTCCAGATTTTGGCTCTTGGCAACACTAAGATGAATAAGACACAGATTGGCCCCTTACTGATCCCAAATAAGGTGGATTGTCTATGTTGCATTACTCTAGGAGACTGGTTTAAATTAAAGATGTTTAACTACATATATCCATATCTATATAACTATATATCTCTGTACATCTATAAACTCAGAGATATAGATATATATCTATAAACTCAAATAGATACAGATATAGATATAGATATAGATATTCCTTTCTGGCCCTGCGAAGAATATCCTTTGCAGAGCCAGAAAGGATTTTAGGACACACACCAAAACATATTTATAAAAAAGTACATTTATAGGTGATGATGATGATGATAAAAATGACTGTGAAAAAGGTTTAATTTTCTTAATCAGTCACTACTTAATCTCATTACCTGAAAACTTTCCGTGCAAATATATTCAACAATATCCAGGGAACACTGCATCCTTCCAGCTAGTAGTGATTTTGGAATAATACCCATGATTTTTGTTTTTACCAGTGAATTGCATGCTTGTCAAAATCAATTGTATTTATTCTCAAAACATTCATATGCCAGTTAAATTTAATATTGTAATTATGTAACTTAATTTTTACAAATACTACTACTAAAAGATAGATACAAAGAAAAGGAGTTGTATCTATTAAGTCAAAACCTTTAGAATGACTCAGTAAAGACTAGTGAGTAAAAGGTGGGATTGACAAACACCATTGGTTCACTAACCTATCACCCATTTCCAGGCCCTTCTCCATTCCAAGCCTTCATTATAAGGGCAGAGTAAGCTAAAACACTAGCAAATTAATAAATTTCTAAAATGTTAAGTGAGGTAATGTGCATACAAGCATTTTGAACACTTTAAAACACCACAGATTATTGAGTCTTCTTATTACTATAAAATCATTTCTGTTGGTGCCTATAAAAACAATTAAGTAGTATTTCTTGGCTAATATCTAATGTATTCAAATACTGGAACTTAGAGATGAAGATCTTAGCTCAACTCTTCAGTTTTACCATAAGTCTGGTCTAAATTCCTGCAGGGATGGCATAAAGGCATTTGCTTTTACATTCTATTAAAACAACAGTTACCTTATGAATATAGTGGCTATTTGGGGGTGGGGGGGAACTTGAGAAATTAGAAATAGCTTCTTATATTAAGAATACAACTGTCAACATATAATTTTTGCCAGTATCAGTTTTGCCCCAGGAGTATGATAAAGGTAAGACTATTTATTTATTCCTTTCACATGGTTCCTCAGCCTAAGCGCTCAATTTCTGTCCAATCTTCTTGTTTCTGGGAGAATATGTGCTAATCTCTTTCAAACATTTCCCAAGCATGTATTTCTCAGAAGCTCCATCTATATCTCAGATAATGCCTTTGGAAAAATTACCATCAGTGCCGCCCTCCTTGAGTATACTTTATCCATCAGCATACCAGAATAAAAATAATAACCTTGGAGTTGACCACAGTATTTCCAAGTCCAACTTGTTATTATTCAGTAACAAGTTTCAATAGATAAATAACTTTTGAGTTCATAATATCTCCTTGAAAATTCCAGATGTCTCTGCAGTATCTCCCTTAATATAGATATTTAACCTCTATTAATAGAACCTAGATTATGTTTACTTTTTTGGTTCTCATATTCTTTCATGTACATCTTTAATCACGAGATTGTCTTTTTGAGTTATTTTAGAGTCTGAATTCAAATGATTAGTTGCAACTTATTTTAGTTAAACCCCACCCCCCTTTCTTTTATGTAATAATTACATTAATAGTCACTACTGGGTGGAGAAGAGATTTACAATGAGCCAGAATCTGTTCTATAATAGGTACTTTACATACATTATTTCTAACCTGTTCTATAACACAAGGCAAGAGTTATCACCTGTTTTAGAAATTTATAAATAGAGGGTCAATGAGTTTAAGTATATGGTCAAAAAGACAGACATAGGTTATTGGATGTATCTGTTTTGCTATATAATATCAAAAGATATGATAAAGATGGGACAAAAGAGTTTAGCTATTTCTCTTAGACTTATGCTACACAAAGAGTGGTCCACAAACTAGCAGCATCAGCAACACCTGGGCAGTAGATCATGCCCTGCATCAGACCACCTCAATCAGGATCTGCATTTAAACGAGATTCCCACGTAAGTCGTGTATATATTATAGTTTGAGGGGCACTGTTTTAGAGACAAATTGCATCATTCTCTTCTCAGATAGCCACACCTTTTCCAAAATAGAGGATCATTTGAGAGAACATTTACAGTCTCTTGTTCTTCTGTAAGGAAGCTAATCCTGGGGCCATACATAAATCACAACATAAAGCCCATGCATATATGTGCAAAAATGTATTTTTCTCTTAGACTTGCCTGCATTCAAATTAGTGCTCATGATCATTGGCCCATTCCAGCAATTGTAGTTACAGATCTAAGTACACCAAATCACCCACTCACCATCCATAACCTCCAGTATTCTTTCTTTCTGACCTGACTGGAAATGGCATGTGGCAGCAAGTCCTTGGATTTTGCAGCTGGCTAGATAAAGGGCTGACTATTCAAGGTTTACTGAAAAAAACTCAGCTTATCTTTACAAGAAGATCTTGAGGCCTAAAACTGGACTGAGAAAAGGTGATCCCATTTGGCTTCACATTAAAGCTATGTTTTCAAAGACATTTACCTGAAGCCCTGTATTTGATGAAAGATTACTAGAAGCCCAGCCCCTAATGAAGCTTACAATATCCTAAAGCCTACTTAATGCTAATTACCTTCGTATCTTTTGGTTAGGAGGGTATTAGGCCTCCTACCCACGTTCTTCCATTGCCCATAGAGACAGGGCTCATGTACTTCTCACAAGCTCCATCTATATCTCAGATAATCAATCACACAAATATTTTGGAAATGGTTGATAAATTCCCCATAGAATTATATCAGCTAAAACTACATTCCTTGATACATGTTAAAATTATTCCTTGCCACATCATTGGTAAGTCCAAACACCATCAACACTCTCTCAAACATATGTTAATGAATCACATTTTCACAACTGACACTTTTAACCCCTAGACATGTGACAAGCATGGAATCATAGATTTAAATAAATAAAACGGTCAAATTGGTTTAATTTTATCATACAGTTGGACACACTGATTCCGACTGAAAACATCCAAATATTCAAGTGTCTTTGTCTTCAACCCTCTGTCTACAAATTGATTATAGATCGATTTTTGCAAAATTATATTTTCAATGAGTAATTAAGTGATAAATTTAGGTTAAAGAGTCATGACAAAGTATAGGGGAAGGAACTCTAAAGAAGCTTACTGATATGTATTTTACTTTTACAATGGTTTTAGTGAACATTTTTCTGCTTTTAAAAAAGGCATATTTTTATCATTAAAAAAATACATGCATACAATGTTAGATAATTTTTTAATAGCCAGTTATTCTATCACAGATGTACTCTCTGTTAAAATTTAGTTATTTTTACGTTTTTTTTTTCTGAGGTTTAACTTATATGAGAAAGTAAGGTATAAAATGTTTAGATTATATTACAAATAATTTTATGGTATGTAAATAATGCTATCTTTCATATAAAAGCTTATTTATGAATTAGAATTTTTTGTTAGGTTATCAGAAGTTTCTGATCAATATTGACATAGAATTTTAAGGATTTTTATCTATATTGCAAAACAGTCTTTCAAAATAATTATATGAATTTACATTCACATAGAAACATGTACCTATTTCATTTATCCTAACTACCACCAGTATACTCTATTGTTTTTATTTGCTAATTTGACAGGCAAACATGCTGTTTTATTTTTATTTAAGATTTTATTTGTTATTGATTAAAAGTATACTTAACCCCTTAATAAATCTGAATTTATTTTGGTAAAAACATAAATTGAGATTGCATTTCTAGTATATCTACCCAATTTTGTGATTCTAACTTGTCCATTTTATCTATAATAAAAGCTAATTGTGATAGTTTATAAAATTCTAATGTTTTCACTATTCTTGTGCCAATTACCTAATATTTTAATTATTGGTGCTTTGTAAATGGTGTAATATCTGGTAGAACTGGTTCTCTCCTCAATATCTTTTCCCTTAGTTTTTTCTTTAATATTTGTGTTTTGTTTTGTTTTTGTTTTGCCAAACTTCTAAACAAATATTGACTGAAATTTGGTTGAAATTAATATATAAAATAAGAGTTTTTTAAATTTTTATTTAAAGAACCTACACTTATCTTGCTAACAGTTATTTTGAAATTGTTAGCTTTTTTGTTGCTTTTTGGAATAGAACTTTTTTTTTACTGTCAGGACTTTCAGAAATGTAGAAATGGTTGTAAATTTTGCATTTTGCTGATTTTATTGTTCTTTTCTGGCATATGCCCTTGGAATTCATAGAAAAAAACACTGGAAATTCTTTCCCAGGAAAAATTATATTATATTGTGTTAGGCCATTCTTGCATTGCTATAAAGAAATATCCATGGCTGGGTAATTTATAAAGCAAAGAGGTGGAATTGGCTCACGGTTATGCAGGCTGTACAGGAATCACGATGCTAGTATCTGCTCAGCTTCTGGAGGGGGGCCTCAGGAAACTTACATTATGGCAGAAGGCAAAGGGGAAGCAGACACATCACCTTGCCAGAGCAGAAGCAAGAGAGAGACTGTGGAGGTGCCACACACTTTTAAGCAAACAGATCTCAAGAGAACTTACTACCTGGAGGACACCACCAAGGGGAGGACTTTAAACCATTCATGAGACATTGGCCCCCATGATCCAATCACCCCTCACCAGGCCCTACCTATAACACTGGGGATTATGTTTCAACGTGAGATTTGGGTGGGGCCAAACACTTAAACTGTATCATATGCAAATAATTATCTCTTATCCTTTCTCTTTCTATATATTACTCATTTCTCTTTCATGTCTTCTCTAATAAAAATTTTAAAAGATTTTTATTAATAGTGATAATAATAGCATATAATTTAGTTAATAATAGCATCCTAGTTTAGTTCTTGCACTTTGTATGTAATGTCTTTGTAGTTTTAATGTTCGCTGAGGTTCTAGTTTGCATCTTTTTTGTAAACTTTTTTCACTTCATGATACTTCAGGAATATGTTTCCTTGCCAATAAAGAGTCTCCTTTTAAAAACTCCGTAATTGTAAAATATAATATCTACACAGAAAAGTGCACAAAATAAACATGTTCGGCTGAATGATTAATGACAAGTGAACACCCATGCAACCACTACTCAAGTCAAGAAGTACAACATTGTCAGTACCGGGGAAGCCCATCCTCTGTGCTCTCTTAATCACTACTTCTTCCTCCACAAAGATACTTTCCTTGCTTTTCTTTTAGAATTTTACCATCCAGGATTTATTTCCAAAAAATACAGTTTAGTTTTATCTAATTATTGAAGGTCACATAAATGAAATTATATAATCTATGGCTCTATGAATACTTTAGTGACTGTCTTTTTTCATACAACATTATATAATTTTTTATTTTTATTTATTTCTTAAATTACTGTGAGTACATAGTAGATGTATAAATTTATGCAGTACCTGATATGTACTTAATGCAAGCATGCAATTGGAAATAAGTACATCATGGAGAATAGCATGTCCATCTCCTCAAGCATTTATCCTTTGAGTTACAAACAATCGAATTATATTCTTCACATTATTTTAAAACATACCATTAAGTTATTATTGACTATAGTCACCCTGTTGTGCTATCAAATAGTCAGTCTTATTCATTCTATTTATTATTAATTTAATTTATTTATTATTATTTCTCTATTATTATCGCATTATCTATCTACCCTTCTCCTAACCCCTCTCTACCCTTCCCAATCTCTGGTAACCATCCTTCTACTCTCTATATCGTGAGTACAATTATTATGATTTTTAGGTCACACAAAGAAGTGAGAACATGTGATATTTGACTTTCTGTACCTGGATTATTTCACTTAACAAAATAATCTCCAATTCTGCCCATGTTATTGCAAATGATAAGATCTCATTCTTTTTTATGGCTGAATAGGACTCCACATTTTCTTTATCCAATCATCTGTTGATGGACACTTAGGTCGCTCCTAACTATTGTATGTAATGCTGTGACAATTATAGGAGTGCAGATATATCTTTCATACACTGATTTCCTTTATTTCGGGTATATACCCAGCAGTGAGACTGCCAGATCATACGGTAACTATATTTCTTGTTTTCTGAGGAACCTCCAAACTGTTCTCCATAGTGATTGTACTAATTTATATTCCCACCAATAATGTACAAGGGTTCCTGTTTCTCCACATCCTTGCCAGCATTTGTTATTGCCTGTCTTTTGGATATAATCCATTTTAACTGAGGTGAAATGATATCTCTAGTTTTGATTTTCACCTCTCTAATGATCAATGATGTTAGCACTTTTTTTATACCGGTTTGCCATTTGTATGTTGTCTTTTGAAAAATATCTATTCAAATATTTTGCCCACTTTTTGATAAGATTATTTTATTTTTTTTCCTATAGAGTTGTTTGAGCTCCTTATATAATCTGGCTATTAATCCCTTGTCAGAGGGGTAATTTGTAAATATATTCTCCCATTCTATGGGTTGTCTCTTCACTTAGTTGACTGTATCATTTGCTGTGTAGAAGCTTTTTAACTTGACATGATTCAGTTTGTCCATGTTTGCTTTGGTTGTCTGTGCTTCTGGGGTATTGCTCAAAAAGTCTTTCCCCAGACCAATATCCTGGAGAGCTCCGCAATGTTTTCTTGTAGTAGTTTTCATAGTTTAAAGTCTTAAAGTCTTTAATCCATTTCAATTTTATTTTTGTACATGGTGAGACACAGTTTCATTTGTTTGCATATGGATATCCCAGTTTCTCAGCACCATTTATTGAAGAGACTGTCTTTACCCCAGTGTATGCTTTTGGAAACTTATCAAATATGAGTTCATTGTGGTTGTGTGGATTTGTTTCTAGGTTCTCTATTGTGTTCCATTGGTCTATGTGTCTGTTTTTATGCCAATTCCATGCTGCTTTGGTTACTATAGTTCTGTATCGTAATATGAAGTCGGGAATGTGATTCGTCCAGTTTTGTTATTTTTGCTTAAGAGAGCTTTGGCTATTCTGAGTCTTTTGTAGTTTCATATAAACCATATAAATTTTAGGATTGTTTTGTCTATTTCTGTGAAGAATGTCATTGGTATTTTGATAGGGATCACATTGAATCTGTAAAGTGCTTTGGTAGTATGGACACTTTAACAATATTGATTCTTCTAATCCATGGATAAGGAACACTTTTCCATTTTGTGGTGTCCTCTTCTATTTCCTTCATCAGTGTTTTATAATTTTAATCATAGAGATCCTTTAATTCTTTGGTTAATTCCTAGGTATTTACCTTTATGTGTGGCTATTGTAAATGGTATTACTTTTTTATTTCTTTTTAACATTGTTCATCATTGTGAACAAAATCAAAATGTATATTGATTTTTTATGCTGCAACTTGAATGAATTTTTTTATCAGTTCTAATAATGTTCTTGTGGAGTTGTTAGGTTTTTTCAAATATAAGATCATAGCATCAGCCAACAAGGATAATTTGACTTCTTCTTTTTCAGTGTGGATGTCCTTTAAATTTTTCTCTTGTCTGATTGTGCTAGCTAGGATTTCCAGTACTATGTAGAACCACAGTGGTGACAGGTGGTATTCTTGGCTTGTTCCAGTTTTAGTGGAAAGGTTTTCAGTTTTTTGTATACTAGCTGTGGGTCTGTCATATATGGCTTTTATTATGTTAAGGTATGTTTCTTCTATACCCAGTTTTTTAAGATTTTTTTTTATCATGAAACGATGTTAAATTTATCAAATGCTTTTTCAGCATCAATTGGAATAATCATATTTTTTTCTTCATTCTGTTGATATGATGTATCACAATGATTAATTTGCATATGTTGAACCATCCTTGCATCTCAGGGATAAATCCCACTTGATCATGATGAATGATCTTTCTAATGTGTTGCTGAATTCAGGTTGTTAGTATTTTCTTGAGGATTTTTTATTCAATATTTATCAGAGTTATTGGCCTGCAGTTGTTTGTTTGTTTGCTTTCGTTTTTTTGTTTTGATGTATTTGTCTGGTTTTGATACCAGGGTGATAATGGCCTCATACAATAAGTTTGGAAGTATTTCCTCCTCCTCTCTTCTTGAGTGTAGTTTGAGTAGGATTGGTGTTTGTTATTCTTCAAATATTTGGTAAAATTCAGCAGTGAAGCCATCAGGTCCCAGGCTTTTCTTTACTGGAAGAATTTGTATTATGGCTACCATCTCATTACTTGTTATGAGTCTGTTCAGGTTTTGGATTTCTTCCCAGTTCAATCTTGGTAGGTTGCATGTATCTAGTAATTTGTCAATTTCTGCTAGATTTTCCAATTTATTGGCGTACAGCTGCTCATAGTAGCCACTAATGATCCTTTAAATTTCCACAGCATCAGTTGTAATGTCTCCTTTTTCATTTCTATTTTTACTTTTTTTAGATCTTCTCTCTGTTTTTCTTAATCTGGCTAAAATTTTGTCAATTTTTTTTTAACTTTTCAAAAAACCAACTCTTTGTTTCATTGATCTTTTGTATTGTTTATTTAATTTTAATTCCATTTATATCTGCTCTGATCTTTATTATTTCTTTCCTTATACTAATTTTGGGTTTGGTTTGCTCTTCCTTTTCTAGTTCTTTAAGATGCATCAATACATTGTTTATTTAAAGTTTTTCCTCTTTCTTGATGTAGGCACTTAAAGCTATAAACTTATCTCTGTGTACTGCTTTTGCTGTATACCATAGGTTTTGGTATATTGTATTTTCATTATCATTTGTTTCAAGATATTTATCACTTTCCTTCTTGATTTATTGACCCACTGCTCCAGGAGCATATTGTTTAATTTCCCTGTATTTGTATAGATTCTGAAACTCCTCTTGTTATTTCTAGTTTCATTCTATATTTTTCAGAGAAGATATTTGATATTATTTCAGGTTTTTGAATGTTTTAAGACTCTTTTGTGATCTAAAACATGGTCTGTTTTTGAGAATAATCCATGTGCTGAGAAAAAGAGTGTGTATTCTGAAGTTCTTGGATGAAATGTTCTGTAAATATCTATTAGATCTATGTTGTCTATACTGCAGATTACATCTGATGTTTCTTCACTGATTTTTTTTTTTTTTTTTTTTTTGAGACGGAGTTTCACTCTTTTTGCCCAGGCTGGAGTGCAGTGGCATGATCTCGGCTCATTGCAACCTCCGTCTCCCAGGTCCAAGCGATCCTCGTGCCTCAGCCTCCCAAGTGTCTGGGACCACAGGTGTGCACCACCACGTCCAGTTAATTTTTTTGTATTTTTAGTGGAGATGGGGTTTCTCCATGTTGGCTAGGCTGGTCTCAAACTCCTGACCTCAGGTGATCCACCCGTCTTGGCCTCCCAAAATGCTGGGATTACAGGCGTGAGCCATTGTGCCCGGCCTGATTTTCTATCTGGAAGATCTATCCAGTGCCAGAAGTGGGGTGTTGAAATCTCTTGCTCTTATTGTAGAAGACCTATTTATCTGTACAGCTCTATTAATATTTACTTTATATATCTGGGTGCTCCCATATTGGGTGCATATATATATTTAAAATTGTTGTATCATCTTGCTGAATTAACCCCTTTAACATGATATAGTGACTTTTTTCCCTCTTCTTATAGTTTTTGTCTTAAAATCTAATTTCTCTAAGTACAGTGACTCCTGGTCTTTTTGGTTTCCATTGACAAGAAATATCTTTATTTTCAGTCTATATTTGTCTTCACAGGTAAAGTGTTTCTTGTAAGCAACCAATAAATGGGTCTTGTTTTTGTAAATCCATTTGGGCAGTCTACATTTTTGTATTGGAGAGTTTAGTCCATTTTCATTCAATGTTATTATTAATAAGTTAGGGCTTAGTCCTGCCATTTTGTGATTTGTTTTCTGGCTGTTTTGTGGTTTTCTCTTTCCTCTTTCATTCCTGTTTTCTTCTAGTAAAGATGATTTTCCCTGGTGATATAATTTAGTTTCCTGCTTTGTATTTTTTGTGTACTCATTGTATCTTTTTTATTTATTGCTTGAGGTTACCATGAGGCTTGCAAATACTATTTTATAACCCATTATTTTAACCTGATAACAATCTAACACTATTTGCATCAATAATCAATCAAATAAGCACAAAGGAAACTAAGAAAAACTCATGTTAATTACATGCAACACCCTTTATAACTTTTTGTTTCTTCTATTTGCATCTTATTGTACTATGTCTTGAAAAGTTGTTGTAGCTATTATTTTTGATTGATTCATCATTTAGTCTTTCTACTTATAATTATAATAGTTTACACACCACAGCTACAGTGTTATCATATTCCGTGTTTTGCTGCGTACTTACTATTACAAGTTTTGTACCTTCAGGTGATTATTTATTGCTCAATAATATCTTTTTTTGGGGAAGGTTGAAGTACTCCCTTTGATATTTCTTGTAGGATGGGTCTGGTATTGATGAAATCCTTCTGCTTTTGTTTGGGAAAGTCTTCATTTCTCCTTCATGTTTAAAGGATATTATTGCCAGATATACTACTCTAGTTTAAAAGTTTTTGTCCTTCACCTCTTTAGATATGTCATGCCACTCTTCTGGCCTGTAAAGTTTCCACTGAAGAGTCTGCTGCCAGACATATTGGAGGTCCACTTTAAGTTATTGTTTCTGTTCTCTTGCTGCTTTTAGAATCCTTTCTTTATCCTTGACCTTTGAGAGTTTGATTATTAAATGTGTTGAGTTAGTCATATCTGGGTTAAATCTGCTTGGTTTTCTACAACTTTCTTGTATTTTTTTTTTTTTTTGAGTTGGAGTCTCACTCTCTAGCCCAAGCTGGAGTGCAGTGGTGTGATCTTGGCTCACTGCAACCTCCACCTCTCAGGTTCAAGTGAGTGTCACACCTCAGCCTCCCGAGTAGCTGGGACTACAGGCACATGCCACCACCTGGCGAATTTTTTGTATTTTAGTACAGATGGGGTTTCACCATGATGCCCAGGGTCGTCTCGAACTCCTGAGCTCAGGCAATCCACCCACCTCGACCTTCCTAAGTGCTGGGATTACAGGCGTGAGACACCGCATTGGAACTATAACTTTCTTGTAATTGGATATTGATATTTTTCTCTAAGTTTCAGAAGTTCTGTTATTCCTCTGAATAAATTTTCTATCCCTGTATCTTTCCATATCCACTATTAAAGACCTTCAATAACTCTTAGATTTTTACCTTTTGAGGCTATTTTCTAGATCGTACAGATGTACTTTTTTTGTCTTTTTTTTTTGTTTGTTTCCTCTGAAAGTATATTTTCAAATACACTGGTTCAGAATTGCTGCTTCATTCTTTTTAATTATTTCAATATCTTCGTTTAATTTATCTGATAGAATTCTGAATTTCTTCTCTGTGTTGTCTTGAATGTCTTCAACTTTCCTCAACACAACTATTTTGAATTCTCTGTCTGAAAGGTCACATATCTCTGTTTCTCCAGGATTGGTCCTTGGTGCCTTATTTAGTAGATTTGGTGAGGTCATGTTTCATGGAAGATGTTAATTCTAGTAGATGTTCTTCAGTGTCTGGATATTGAAGAGTTAGGTATTTATTGTAGTCTTTACCGCCTCATATTATTTGTAGCTGTCCTTCTTGGGAAAACTTTCTAGATATTTGAAAGAACTTGGGTGTTGTGAACTAAGCAGTTTCTGCTTTAGGGGGCACCCCAAGCCCAGGAATGCTGTGATTCATGCAGAGTTGTAGAGATATCTTGTTGTGGCTGAGCCAGTAACCAAGATGCAGGACAAAGTCCTCCCTACTCTTCCCTCTCTTCTCCTCAAGCAGAAGGAAGAAGTCTCTTTTGCAGCTGTGAGCTGTGCTGTCTGGGGTTAGGGAAGGGTTAATGCCAGCACTCTCTTGGCTGCCATACTTGGTGTCTCAGTATGTCATGTATTTCCCTGGTCCACTGCTTCTGGGTCAAGTTCAGCCCTGGGACTTGCCTAAGAGTTACAGTCCTTATGGCAGAGACTGCCTTTCAAGTTTACTTAGAGACCAAAAGCACTTTGGACCTAAGTGGCAAGGATTGCCAGAACTCAAGTTCAGACCCGTGTGATCAGTGATTCCCCTCTGGCTAAGGCCGGTTTTAATGTTCCCTCTGTAAGCGGTGTCAGCTGAGTTTGGTCTGGGTTTGCTTTCTGTGCCAACAGAACAGCACTGAGTTCAATGCCTCACAAATGTTGTGTTCTCCCTCCTCCAGCACCCAGAGAGGCTCTTTGCACCACGCTGCTGCTGGGGGATGAGGGAGGGGTGGCATCAGTGACTCTGGACTGTTTTTTCTATATCTTCAGTTCCTCTTTCAGGGATATAAAGTTAAAACCAGGTACTGTGAGTGCTCACCTGATTTGGGGTTCGTATAAGGTGTTTCTCTGTGTAGATAGTTGTTAACTTGGTATCCTTGTGGGTAAGGGATGACGATTGGTGGAGCTTTCTGTTTTGCCACCTTAGAGTGTATTCTAACATGCCAAAAATATTTCACTATTCTCAATTTTATTAAGAATGGTTACTAACATAAGCGAATGTTTCCCAACTAGTGAAATGTTGCATTACTTATCTATTACTTAATAAAATGTATTATTACTGAAGACCTCCTTGCATTCCTGGTTAAGAGTATAATTTGTGATATGGAATTCATTTACAATATTTCTAGTTTCTATTTACTAGTATTTTTCTTAAGTAGTTAAGTATCTATATTTAGAAGAGAGAGTTTCTTATCATAATAAAAAAATAATTTTCTTATTCATATATTATTATTTCCAAGAGACAGTAGCAATTAAGTAATGGCCAGAAAAAACTTTTTGAATATCTGAATTCCACAAGTGGTTGATTTTCACAAATAAAGAAATCAATATTTTTTATGATTTTCCTATCTTATATTTATTTAGTAATTATTGTTCACAGAATCAAGAAAAGCAGGAGTTTGACCACATACACCCTGTCAAATGATATATAAACAAACACTATCTGATATTATGCATATGTTAATGATTTGATGGAATATAAAGGTTCTCACACTTGTTTTTGGACTTTTCTTAGCTAATCCTTCTCAGGCAAGTTAGATTTTGCCACACTGGGCAATTTGTAATTCCCTCAACCACTTCACCTTTCATATTTCTCTGTGCTTATTCATTCTACATCTTCATTATCAATTGTTCTTTCTGTATTTCTTATGTGGAAAAATACTTCTTTTTGCCTCTAAAAATCAACCTCAACAGTTAATTATTTAGCTTCCCCAATCAAAATATTTCTTTTATACAGCCATTTTATGCTACTATTATTTACATGTCTTTGATACTAGATTTTGAACTCATCCAGGATAAGAACAGTGTTCTATTTATTTTGCTATCTCCCAGAGAACTGTTCTCTGTATGTAACAGGAGCTCATTAACTCCTACCACTCAATGAATGAATGGTATGAGATTCTCCATTTCAAATTTACCCTGTTCCTTATACTTCTCAATATATTGTAACTTCAACTAAATAATGTCAAATGCAGAAATTTCTTTTTCTTTATAACTATACATAATCTATTTCATTAAGATATTATGAGAGATTACTAGAAACATCATCGTGATGGTTATAAACAATGTTCTAGAGTGATGGTACTGATATTATCTCAAGGACATTCATGGTCTCTAGCTCCCCTACAATTTGGAACCATGGCCTGAACTCATATGTAGCGTACTACAGCGAACTTCTCTACTTACTTCTTTTAAGAAACATTGAAGGGGAAAAATTCACACACTCACATCTGAGCTGCCAGTCCTCAGGGAAACTTGCTTTTTTATTTACCATAAACTGAAAAGAAACTTATTTCACAGTTGCTTTAGCATTAAGAAGACTGTCTGTTTACCCATTTGATAGAATTCTCATATAATCACATGAATGTTGATCTTAGTTAAATACAGGTATCAAGGAGGGAGAGAATCATAAGATCAGAAAAAGAATTAAAATAATCAATTGAATTTCTAGGACGTCTCTTCTTTTTTCATGGAAAGGCAAGGCAATTTAGTCATATCTTGTCAATTATTAGTGCTTTTTTTTTTTAGTGCTTGGATTATAAGATAAAATACTCTGTCCTCTGGCTCTCAATGTTGAATCTGATTTTAGATTTGCCCTTTTCTTCACTGGAAGCAAAGAAGTGAGGATGGAGAATGAGAGATATAAGGGCACACACAGGGCAGACAGTGAAGCAGGGAAATAATAGCAATGGCGTCCAGCAGGAGAGGAAGCAGGCAACTAAAGGCAGGTGGTAGAATCACATGGCTACAAAAAGCCAGGTGTAAATCCCACATCCTTTTGTTTGTCTTTATTTAAAACCCCGAAGAAAAAGAAAAGAGAAGCAGTTAAAAGAGATTATAAAACAGCAAGGATTATAAACAATTTTGTTGCCTAATAGACTAACAGCAGTTTAAAGTATGGTTGGGTCACCTAATGAAAACTCAAAGTAAAGGAAACATCATAAAGAATGCTAACATTTTAATATAAATACCTTGAATTTTCTAATGGTTTTTTGGTTTTGTATATGTTAGAAGACTGAGGGGCTTAGGCAAAGGGAAAATATATTTTGAAATTAAACAGAAGTTATCCACTACAATAAGGCACGAGTCACTGTAGAAATTATGAAACATGTTTAAATAGTTATGTAGGGCCCTTGCAAGGTGCTACAGAATATATCAACTGCCTTCTCCAAAAGTTGTGCCTAATATATTATAGGAAACAATGACAAAGTTTTTTGAGATTCAAATCTGAACAAAGAGAATCAAATGGTTTTATTGTCACACAACATTTTTAAACTGACAACACTGTAATAACTTGTGGTTTGCAGTTAACCAAGCAAATATTTTGACTCAATTTATATGTTTATGCTGATATGGTAAACACAATTCAAACAGCACCATAATAATAGAGTATTTTGAAATCTGTTACCAACAAAACAAACCATATAATTACATATTTATGCTAGTTACTGCTAGACAATAGAACATAAGCACAGAATACAAATGCTCAGAGCGCAAGGTTGATAAGCTTGATAAAATAAATGCCCCGAATGATAGGAGTCACTACTTCAGATTCCTCGGATACCAGGCTCTCTCTTAGGGTTACGTTCTAACGTAAGCAAAGCCATCATTTTGTATGTGGAAATTAGAAATATGGGATGGAATAAAAACTATTGAAGAGCAACTTTAGAAGCAGCAGATGGAAAGTATTTGATCAACTTTGCGTGAAGTGAGCCTATTATTTCAGCTGAAGACTACTACATTCACCAATGACAGTAACCTATTTTTACAGTAGTAAGTGAGCATTTCCTGTCTTATATTGATCAAAATGGGAATCAACTCATGTCATTATTTCACTTTGTAGGCCTAATTACTTCTCTTTATACTTAGAATGTAATTCAAATTTGTAAGGCTGCAAAACCCTCTGTTGTATGGCCACTGCCTATTCTTCCACGACATCATTGCATAGCTCTCGTTTTTGTTGATAACATTCTAGACTCTGAATTTTTCTTTGTCAAAAAGTTTCAAGGTCTTGTCTCTTGCTGCAATTTTCTCTGCTAGGGATACTTTTTTCCCATGATCCTCACATTGCTGGCTTATTTCATCAGTTAGAAATCAGGTCAAATATTATATCCTGTAAGACATCCACCCTGGCAATCCTATCCAAAGCGATCAGCTTTCCTTATACGCTCCCTCTCTATCCCATGACCTCATTATTTTTTATAACTTTGATCATCAGCTGATATAATCTCATTTCTGTATTTTTATTTATTGTCTATCTTACTTTTGTTAAAATGCAAGCTCCATGACAACAGAAATATTATATGTATTTTTCATCACTATATCCACATGTAAAAAAAAAAAAGATGCTCAAGCAAAAATAATTTTTTTGAGACAGGGTATCGCTCTGTTGCCCAAGCTGGAGAACAGTATTGCAAAATGGCTCCTTGCAGCCTTGACCACCTGGGCTCAAATGATCTTCCTGCTTTAGCCTACTGAGTAGCTGAAACTACAGGTGTGCACCACCAAGCCCGACTAATTTTTTTAAGTTTTTTGTAGAGATGAGATCTTGCCATGTTGCCCAGGCTGGTCATGAACTCCTGGGCTCAAGCAATCCTCCCACCTCAGATTCCAAAAGTGCTGGGTTTATAGATGTGAGCCACGATGACTGGCTGTCAGAAAATACTTAATAGATGAGTATGTCATAATTCACTTTTAAATTAAACTCAGAAAATGAATAACAAGGATAAATTTGAAGAATGTATATGGTGACCTACTAATAAACAGAACATATATAATTGATTAATACCATTAATAAAGAGATTAATAAACATATAATCTCTTTATATATCAATTATTATATATGTTCAAGAAGCAAGCAAGTATGTAGTTAAGTGATAATGACATTGATGATAAGGTTAACAAAGATCATCTAAATTACATTTAACTAATTAGACATTTTTCGTGTTCAGTGCTGTAGAGCAGACAAAAAGGAAGATGCCTAAAACAAACTTCTAGACTTCAATGAGTGGCCATCTAGGACAGCAGCAAAATAATAGCAAAGGAAATCAGGCTGTAGAAGGCTAGGCAGATGGCAGACAAGAAGATGGAAGCTCCTTATATAAGCTACAGCATCAGAGTTTTGGTACTAATTGAAGAGAGAGTTATAGCTTGATTATTAGAGTAGAAATACAGCTGAAAATGTACCCACGTTTGTCTGTTGTTTATTTGATTGGAGGATTTACTACTTTGCTTACTGTGAAGGGAAAAGAGAGTGAGTGGAGTACTTTTTAAAGACATGGCCAAAGGACCCAATAGAAATGAAATGATAATATAAAAGGAGAAGTAGGTAGACATGGCTCAGTGTCAGCTGGAACCCAATTAAGATTTACATTTAAAATATAGGGTTAAATTTCCACCACTCATTTTTGCTATTATCAACTTCACCTAATAGCATTCACCCTTTTTAAAGAGGCTTATAGATGCATGGGAGAAAAATGAATATCGCTTTGAAAAGTGTATTTGTATTTCAAATCATTAAAACAGAGTCTGGCACCAGGAGAATATAGCTATTCCAGTAAAAATGGTGATAAAATGAATCATTCTTAACTCTTCTTTCCTTGGTCATTATCAAATATTTAAAATACATAAGGACACCTCATGGCAAGTGTGATGGTTAATACTGAGTGTCAACTTGATTGGATTGAAGGATACAAAGTATTGTTCCTGGGTGTGTCTGTGAGGGTGTTTCCAGAGGAGATTAACATATGAGTCAGTGGGCTGGGAAAGGCAGACCCACCCTTAATCTGGGTGGGCACAATCTAATCAGCTGCTAGCATGGCTAGAACATAAGCAGGCAGAAAAAATATAAAAAGAGAGACTGGCCTAGCCTCCCAGCCTACATCTTTCTCCTGTGCTGGATGCTTCCTGCCCTCAAACACTGGACTCCAAGTTCTTCAGTTTTAGAACTCGGACAGGCGGGGCATAGTGGCTCATGCCTGTAATCCCAGGACTTTGGGAGGCCGAGGTGGGTGGATCATGAGGTCAGGAGATCAAGACCATCCTGGCTAACATGGTGAAACCCCATCTCTACTAAAAATACAAAAAATTAGCTGGGCGTGGTAGCAGGTGCCTGTAGTCCCAGCTACTCAGGAGACTGAGGCAGGAGAATGGCGTGAACCCAGGAGGCGGAGCTTGCAGTGAGCCTAGATTGAGCCACTGCACTCCAGCCTGGGCGACAGTGGGAGACGCCATCTAAAAAAAAAAAAAAAAAAAAACTCGGACTGGCTCTCCTTGCTCCTCCGCAGATGGCCTATTGTGGGAACTTGTGATTGTGTGAGTTAATACTTAATTTTTATGCTAGTTACTGCTAGACTATATTATATATTCCATTAGTTCTGTCCCTCTAGAGAACCCTGACTAATACAGATTTTGGTACTAGGGGTGCTTCTAGAGGAACAGAATATTAAGGATGGGGTTCTTTTGTAAGTTTTGGGGTTTCTGGAGTTGGCTGCTTAATATGATTAGACCCCAAAATGCAAAGAACTCTACTTCTAATAGTATGGAGTACACTGATACTCCTTGGCATAAACTGTTTAGAGAGTTATGCAAAATAATTGCATTTGACACTCTTGATTCATCATTCGTGAGAGGCAAGAAGTTTAGTGACTCTATACATAATACCTTGGACCATATGTGGAGAACCAAGGAACATAAGGAAGCTGCTTGGTTGCCCCTAAGTTCAGTGGACAAAGTGATGAAAGAAAATGATGAACTCAGCGATTCTTCTCCCGGCTTCAGAAGCAGATACTGAGCCTCAAATCTGCTAAAATTGCCCTGAATGAGAGTCTTATCTCCTACAGACAAAGAGCTGAAATTGTGGAAAAACAGACACAAGATCTTATCATGCGAGTGGCCGACCTGCAATGAAAGGTGCATGCACAGCCTCACCAGGTGTCTACTGAGGGCACTGATTGGGAAAGAATGGGACCCTACAACTTGGAATTGGGATATGTGTGAGGACCCTAATGACAATGGGGACAATGAGGTTGTAAACTGTGATGAACCTTTTTTGCCAGAAGAAACAGCTTCCCCATCCCCAGCAGAGGCAACATCCCCTCCCTGACTCATGCTGCCATCAGCCTTTCCACCTTTGTCTGAGGAGATAAACACTGTGCTGCCTGAGACAACAGTGATGGCCTCCCCTGAGGCAGTTTCCAGGCAAGAAAATGTGGATTCTCCTCAGGAGCCACCCCCAACACTCCTGTTTGCCTCTAGACCTATACTAAATTCCTGGCGGGCCCCTAGAGATGAGGTTGAGTGTGTGACCTCTGAGGAGGTGTGCTATACTTGAAAAGAACTGCTTGAGTTTTCTAATTTATATAAACAGAAATATGGAGAACAGGCATGAGAGTGTATATTAAGGGTGTGGGATAATGGTTGAAGAAATACGGAGTTGGATTAGGCTGAATTTATGGATTCAGGCCCACTAAGTAGGGACTCTGCATTTAATGTTGTAGCTCCTAGACACTTATTCCGGATATGGATTTGCCTATCCTGCACACAATGCTTCTGCCAAGACTACCATCCGTGGACTCACAGAATGTCTTATCCACCATCATGGTATTCCACACAGCATTGCCTTTGACCAAGGCACCCACTTTACAGCTAAAGAAGTGTGACAGTGGGCTCATGCTCATGGAATTCACTGGTGCTACCACATTCCCCATCATCCTGAATCAGCTGGATTGATAGAATGGTGGAATGGCATTTTGAAGTCACAATTACAATCCCAACTAGGTGACAATACTTTTCAGGGCTTGGACACAAAGTTCTCCAGAAGGTCACATATGCTCTGAATCAGTGTCCAACATATGGTACTGTTTCTTTCATGGCCAGGGTTCATGGGTTCAAGAATCAAGGAGTGGCAGTGGAAGTGGCACCACTCATCATTACCCCTAGTGATCCACTAACATTTCTGCTTCCTGTTCCCATGACATTACATTCTGCTGTCCTAGAGGTCTTAGTTCCAGAGGGAGGAATGCCGCCACCAGGAGACACAATGATGATTCCATTGAATTGGAAGTTAACATTGCCACCTGGACTCTTTGGGCTCCTCCTACCCTTAAGTCAACAGGCTAAGAAGGGAGTTACAGTATTGGCTGGGGTGATTGGCCCAGACTCTCAAGATGAAATCAGCCTACTACTCCACAGTGGAGGTAAGGAAGAGTATGCATGGAATACAGGAGGCCCATTAGGGGGTCTCTTAGTATTACCATGCCCTATGTTTAAGGTCAATGGGAAACTACAACAGCCCAATCCAGACAGGAATACAAAAGACCCAGACCCTTCAGGAATGAAGGTTTGGATCACCCTGCCAGGAGAAAAACCACAACCTGCTGAGGTGCTTGCTGAAGGCAAAGGGAATACAGAGTGGGTAGTAGAAGAAGGTAGTCATCAATACCAGCTACAACCACGTGACCAGCTGCAGAAACGAGGGCTGTAATTGTCATGAGTATTCACTCCTTCTTTTGTTAAAAAATATGTTTGTGCATGTATACACTTGTACTAAGAAAATATCTTCATTTTATTTCCTTTCTCCATTATCATGTGACATAAGATTTATTGACTTCACATCAGCATTTAAGTATTGCTAGCTTTATGTAATAGTATTTGGGTTGGGGATCGGTGCATTTCCGGTTGTATGAAGGATAGTTGTGTCATGTTAGGCGTAATTATGACCTTCTTATTGTCTTTATTTGAAGATTATGAAGATTATGAATGATCTCAAGAGATGCGTATGGATTCAGGTTGACAAGCAGTGGACTTGTGATGGTTAATACTGAGTGCCAACTTGAGTGGCACTGAAAAATACAAAGCATTGCTCCTGGTGTGTTTCTGTGAAGGTGTAGCCAAAGGAGATTAACATTTGAGTCAGTGGGCTGGGAAAGGCAGACCCCCCCTTAATCTGGGTAGGCACAATCTAATCAGTGGCTAGCATGGCTAGAATATAAGCAGGCAAGAAAATGTGAAAAGATACACTGGTCTAGCCTCCAAGCCTACATCTTTCCCCCATGCTGGATGCTTCCTGCCCTTGAACATCAGACTCCAAGTTCTTCAGTTTTGGATCTCGGACTGGCTTTCCTTGCTCCTTAGCCTACAGACAGGCTATTGTGAAACCTTGTGATCATGTGAGTTAATGCTTAATAATCTGCCATATATATACATATATATACACACATATATATACACATATATATACATATATACACATATGCACATATACACATATGCACATATACACACATGTATATATGCACATATGTATATACACATATGTACATATACACACGTGTATATATACATATGTGTATACACATAGATACACATATACACATATATGTGTAGATACACATATGTATATGCACATAGATGCACATATGTATATGTGTATATGCGCATGTTTATGTGTATATGCACATATGTATATATACACATATGTATATATGTATATATACACACATATATACACACACACACAACACACATACACACACAATATACATTATATTCGTTCCATTCCTCTAGAGAACCCTGACTAATATATCAAGTTAACTATTTTGTGTCCTTTTCTAATTGTTTCATGGCCATATTATTAGTCAAAAAAGAAAAATAAAAACCTCTTACCTCCTTATAATTAGTGACTAAAACCTATTTTTAAAGTTCTTCACATAGTTTTGCATTTTTATAAAGGAACTGCCACAAAGATACAAAGAGAACAAGTGGGTTGATTAGGAAAATCAGTGGTAAATTAGAAGGCTGGAAAATTCAAATATCTTACTTAACATAAGTGGAATATCACATGTTCTGTAACACCTTAAATACAAGAAAAAAGTTTCTTTTCTGACTTATTCTCAAAAACTATTAAAGCTATACAAAACAGGGACCAAATCTTGTTCTTATGCCTAAAATCTATCACTGTAAAAGCATTTTAGATAAATACATATCATTAAATAATTTGATTATTCATTCACCAAAGGCCTTCCCCCAAATCTGGAACATCTGAAATAAAACATAACAGTAGATCTACAAGATATGTTAAACTTCATTTCTCCATGTATCTCTCTTTGAAACTGCATTTCTCTCTTGTTCTCTGCACATACTTATCCGACCCAGATTTCTAGAGAATGTTCCTGAGGTGAGCAGCATAAGAAGATGCTCAAATATTTATTGAGTACCTACTATATGCCAGTGACTATTCTAGGAGCTTGGGATACATCCAGGAATAAAACAGGTAAATACTCAGAGATGCTGCCCGCATGGAGTACAAGTTGGATAGACAAAGACAAACAATAAAAACAAGCATAATAAATAAGTAAATAATAAACCAACAAACATAAAGTCTTGAAAATTTTCCTCTAAGTTTTCTATCAACCAGTTTGGGAGCAAACACTGGCCTGAACTAACTAATATAAACCTACTTACATATTTTATTTATCCCAAATGCAAATAGCCATGTTTCACCACAGAAACGTGAGTAAATTTGATTATGGTATGATGCCCCAAGCCCTATTGAGGCTATTGTGTAATATGTTTTGTGTACCATATAATCTTCCTAAAACCTGAAAAATTTTAAAACACAAAATGTTCAAAATCCCAAAGATTTTGAGTAACTTACTGTAGAATTAATGTAAAAAGTAGAGTGGAGAAGGGAGATTGCAATCCTAAACAGACAGTCTGTTAATATAAATGGAATATCATATGTTCCATGCTAAGCTTAATGATATGGTTTGAATGGCAGCTCCTCAAAGGATATGTCCACCTGGAGCCTATGATTTTTGACCTTATTTGAAAACAGGGTCTTTACAGAAGTAATAAAGGATCTGACATGAGATTATCTTGGATTTAGTGTGGGTTCTGAATCCAGCAATAGGTATCCTTAAAAGAGAAGAACAGAAGGAGAGTTAAGACCCAGATAAAAAGACAGGAAGGTCATGTGAAGACAGTGGCAGATATTAGAGTTCTTCAGCTTCAAGCCAAGGAATTCCAAGGATTGCCATCAGCCACCAGAATCTAAGGGAAGGGGCATGATATAGATTCTTCCTCAGAGCCTCAATATGGATCTAACCCAATCAATACCTTGGTTTCAGATTTCTGCCCTTCAGAATTATGAGAAAATAAGCATCTATTGTTTTAAGTCCCTCAATTTGTAGAAATGTGTTACAGCAGCCTGAAGAAACGAATATATCTAATTAAGAAGTAATATTTGAGAAAAGACTTAAAGAAGGTGAAGGAGTAAAGCCAAAAGCAGACCTATGAGAAGGATAATCTAGGCGGAGGGAAGAGCTAGTTTAAAGCCCTAAAGTAGAAGCACTTCAGTCATGTTCTAAGATGGTCATTGAGTCTGTGTTGAGAGATGCAAGGGTAGAAGTAAGGTAACCCATCAGAAGACTAGTCAGATATTGCAAACAAGAAATGATGGCAATCAAGACCAGATGGCATTAGTGAAAGTGAAAAAAATAAATCAAAATCTGGATGTATCTGAAGACAGAGACATTGCATTTCCAAAGGGACTAAATGTAAAGAAGGGTATAATTTTATGGTTTTTGTTTTTGCTTGTTTTTACTTGAGTTTTTTGTTTTGTTTTGTTTTAGGCTGAGCAACTGGAAATGAGTTACTTCCAACTGAGATGTGCAATGCCAGAATAGGTTTGGGAGAGACTATCAGGAGTATAGCATAGTTTGAGATGTTTAATCATATCCAGGTAGATACGTTGAGTACATAATTGGCCATAGGACTCTAGGGTTTCAAGAATGGCCAGGACTGAAATTGAGAGTTGAAAATCATCGATATAGAGCTGATAGGTCACAAGGGAGGAATGGAAGCCAGAGAGGATCATGGGTTGAGCCCCGGGGCACTCCAATATTAAGAAAGCAGGTATAACAGGGTAAAACAGCAAAGGAGATTGACAAGGAGTGACTAGTAAATTAGGGGCAAAGCAAGACAGCACAGTACCCGAAGGCCAGGGATACAGGGAGGATGAAGTAACCAATACTGTCAAATGTTGCTCATAGATCAAGCAGGATGAAGACTGAGAATTTACTAATGAATTTGAGAACATGAAGGTAATTAGTGACGCTGATAAGAGAAGCTTTGGGTATAGTTGGAGCAAATGCTTGATGAAAATGGGCTGCAGATAAAAATGAGGGAAGAAATAAGAACAATTATTTAAAGGGGTTTTGCTACAAAGAGGAGTAAGAAAAATGGGACTGTAGTTTAGGAGATGAGTAGTGAGGCCAAAAAAAATTATGAATATCTCATTCACCTGAAGGTATAAATGTTGATTTTTAATTCTTTGAAGCAAGTACTTATACAAAATATATTTTTCTATGTATTAAAATCTAATACATTGAAATCAAAACATCATATGAAAAGAAAATTAATTTACATTTCAAAATTATGAATGAGGCATTTACCTCCATAGGAAAAAATAATAAAATTATTTTAAAACTGTATGTTTTGAGGCCATAATCAGAGACAATTAAGAATATGTATATTAAAGACAAAGTCATTGAACATAAGGGACCTAATTCTTTCTGCTTTTAACTTGGAGACAGTATTGTGCCAATCTACAGTAAAGGGGATAAACTAGGAAATATGGCTTTGGCAAAATTAAGAAGGAGTAAAATTAGGTTTCTTCTTCATCTTTGCAATTAAAACTGTCTGTGGTCTGTAGTCAAGGTGCTCCTTAATAAGTAGATTTATCTTACTTATTCTCCATGCCACATTAACTAAGATGAATAAACTAAATATATAACGACAGATATTTGGGTATGAAAAAAATACCTTGAAAGCTCTACTTCTGCACTGGAAGGCTAGTTAAGCTTGTATAACCTTGAAAAATACAATGTTGTTTTGGCTTGTCCTGTACTGGAAAAGCTATAATTTTTGTCTTCTGTAGGGCTACACAAAATAACTTTAGCTAAATATGCGTACTGAGATTGAAGAAAGACAGTAATACAGAATTTTATACAAGTATTCAAGGCCAATAAAGGCCTGCAAGAATGCATGGCGTCGGCATATTGGGTCCTCTTCTTCACTATACACATTCTTTTTATTATTATTGTTTTGAATGACAAATAATCACATGGCCCCTTTTCAATTTAACTGGATTTTTTTTTATCTCATATGTCTTCTGAGGTATGAAAAAAAGTCCGATGTCAAATATGATGTCTTTAATGAACAGCAGAAGGGGTGGGGTCTATAGGAAACCAGAATTAACCTATCCTTGCTGCAGTGTACAGGGGCAAATAGAAAAGAGCGGCAGAACAGATATTGAGCTTACTGCCAACAAGAAAAAAATTCAAGAGGGATTTAGAATCATTTCATCTCCATAAATGGATTAAACAACAATCATAGACATTAGGTGCAGAGCAATATAAGAAATGTAATCCCAGGAAGCAAAACCTATAAATTAAGGTAGTTTTGAAAGCCAAATCCAAAACATGTAGGTTTTTGCAATGGTTTGGATTCTTCATAGCAATATAGTCGCTCACGCAGTTTTAAGTAGTTCTAGTTGGCTAGGCCATACATTTTGTCAGAAGACAATGATTCAACAGGTTGGCCAAATCCCACTGAGTAGACTCACTGAGGTAGAGAAAAAAATTGCTCAGAAAAAAATGGCATTAACTAATATATAGAAATCTTTCATCTGAGTTCTCAATTTGACAATCAATAACTTACTACACACTCAGTTTAAACGTTGTGTCTAATCATATAAATGTGTTTTTTCTCAAAATACTTTATGAAATTTGCTTATTTTCAAAGGTCTTGATAGGTTGTGCCTACACATTTACCACATTATATATTTAGAGTTAATTGAAAAGCTATTTCAAAATCAGACAAGATGTAACCAAATTTTAGAGGTCCATGTATATCACTGTTTTCTTTGTTAAGTTCATTTTCTGCCAAATATATACATAGAAAGCTAATATTTAAGTACACTCTGGTTTTGGAAGTGCCCTAATAAGCCACCATCTCTAACTACATGAGTCTCCACTATATCATCCCTAACCAGTTATTCCACTTATGCTGGGCTATAATTGTTTGTAAGGAATTTGCTATCTTATGATAGTGAGTTTCTATTTTTCTTATGGGGAAAAATCGTGTCATCTTTAAACTATGCAAAAACCCTTCCTTACATTCAGCTAAATAAAGTCTTGATTTCTAGCTGCTATCCATTGGTCTTACTGCTTCTCCCTTGCAATGCTATTTAACAATTCTAATCCATATTCTACAGCACCTGTCTTCAAATACTTTAAGATAGCTATAGACACTTAACAGTTATGACTCTTAAACCTAAGGAAGCTGTATTTTTAATACTGAGTAGATAAAACTCAAATGAATCCTAAAAATCAAAGTTAAAAGTTAATGAAATTCCTGGAGCTAAGTGGTTATATGTAAAATGATGTTTTTCTTTGTTGTTGGATTTGGGGGTATGGCAGAGGTGTGAGAGCCTTTTCTGAATGCCTGAAATAGGGAGAATTGAGAATGGAATGGAGATTGAAGTAATGTCTATTTCATATGCTGATTTATGAAAGAAGGCCTCAATTAAAGATGACTGAAGGATCACTTTAATTAATCCCTAAGGATACACTGACCAGCTTCATAAGTTTGTTTACCATCAGTACTGAATTACTGAGATCTCAAGTTTGGTGCATAGATATCTACATAGATGTAAATATATGTATCTAAATAGATGTAAAATATATGAAAATAAACCTAAAAGGTAAGCGTCTAAGTAGCTTCTTTGAATAGCACATCTTATGGACTGAATGTTTGTCTCCCCGCAAAATGCATATTTTGCAATTTTAAGCAGTTTCAGCTGGCTAAACTAAATGTGATGGTATTTAAGGTTGAGACCTTTTGGTGATAATTAGGTTTAAATAGTCTTGGGGTTGTGGCCCTCATAATGAGATTCATGTTTTATAAAAAAGAAGAAGAAAGCCCAGTGCTTTCTCTCCTGGCCATGTAAGAAAAATGCAAGAAGTTGGCCATCTGCAAGCCAGGAAGAGAGCCCTCACCAAATCTACATTTGCTAATGCCTTAATCTTGAATTTCCCAGCTTCCAGAATGGTGGAAAATAAATATCTATTGTTTAAACCATCTAATCTACGGTATTTTGTTTTAGCAGCCCAAGCCAACTAAGACAGAACACAAGAAATATCCCTGTCACAAATTCCTCCTCTATGGGCTATCTCACAAAGATGGCTGCTGAAATTCAATATAACAGACAAGGATAATAAATCATTAACAAAGTCAAAAGAATCCATTTAGCTACAAAGATTCTCAGTCTGTGGAATTGCTGGTGGTAGCTCGTAAATGAGGAAAAGCTAAAGAGGAGGGTGAAATAGTATGAACTCATTACTTTAAATACTGACAGTTGTCATCTAGTAATATTTTTGAAGGACACAGAGCAGATGATATCACACAAAACTATATCTCCTACCTATGCGTATAATTCTACCATTACGAATATTTTATAAATATTTACTGTGAACAATTTTGTTGGTTCATTTTATGCAGAAGTATTATAAGAAGGTTATGTGGTGGGAGGGACAGAGGGGAAAAGAGCTAGAGGATGGTTAGCCATGGAAGAAAGGAAATGTAGCAAACAAGTTGAAGAGTAAAAAACAAACAAAGAAAATATCAACAGCTTCATGGTTTTTTCAGTGGGTCCTGTCTCTCTGTTTTGCTCTTACAGAGCCTTAGAATAAGAGTTCAGATCCTATTAACTATCCTTTCCTAGCTTTGCACATATAATAACAAAGAGAGAAGATTTTTATTGTATTTTGTGCAAAATGTATTATGCTGCTAAAGTCCAAGATTATTTGTGCTGTTAACATCTGATCACATAAAACGAATATATACTGTACATTATAGTAGATATGATGGAAATAAACCTGGTTAAAATACCGTTTTGTATAATTCTTGAAATATGCATTTTAGTTTTCCCTCAAAAAAAAAACAAGGTTTCACTTTTATCTATCTTTTAAGTTGATTACTCATAATAGGAAATTTTTAAAAATTAAATTATTACTATAAGCATGATTGAGGTATTTTTCATTTCTCCTAAGCATTTATCACTCTCAGATTTGGCTTTAATGGTCCATGTAAAATGAAAAATAGGCAAATAACATTCCACCTTAATCGTTACCAGCAAGATATTACTTTAAGACTGCTTTTAAATGCTTATGAAAAAATGCCAAAAATTATTTTTTGTTACAATGTTATAAACACAGATTTTAGTTATTTTAGTCATAAATTAAGGGACACATTTTTTTCTTTCTTAGAAAATAAGATATATTTCTGTTTCTCTGGAGAAAAGCAAATATGTTTCAACAGGAATATATTAGGATGTAAAGTGAATTACACAATTTTAAATATAGAAAGAACTTTAGAAATCATTTTAATGCTGTTGAGATTGCTGATTACTATCAAAATCTGACAAAACCTATGAACTCTGTCTCTTAAAAAAGGTACATAAACATAAAAATTCTTAATCTGGGGTCTGTCAACCAGTGGTTCATGGAATGGTTACTAGAAGTCCATATTTCTCCTGTATTTCTATGCAAATATATGTATGTGTGTACATAGTGAATAACTATTTTATCTACCCTCCAAAGTCTACTCTTTTCACTCCTGCTTTTTTATCATTTTTGAAAATTAATAAATAATGCAATGACATTTATATTGTTTATTTTCTTACATGTAAAATAAGTCAGAAATCCTAGAATTGGAGAGGTTGATAACACGAACTAAATGTGTTCGTTAAATTGGATGACTGAATTATATTGCATTTTTTTCGCCAATCGTGATTTTTTTTTTTTTTTTTTTTTGAGACAGGGTCTCATTTTGTCACCCAGGCTGGAGTGCAGTGGTGCAATCACAGCTCACTTCAGCCTTGACCTCCTGGGCTCAAACAATCCTCCCACCTCAGCCCCCAAATAGCTGGGACTATGGGTGCATGCCACCACGTCCAGCTAATTTTTTTGTTTTTGTAAAGATAGGGTCTCACTATATTGCCAGGCTGGTCTCAAACTCCTTGTCTCAAGGGATCCTTCTTCCTCACCCTCCCAAAGTGCTAGGATTAGCGGTGTGAGCATCTATCATGAATTTTAACAAAACAGACTCTCACTGTCCTGGCAGCTTAATGAGTTGTTCAGCAGTCAAATAATCACACTGTTCAAGACACATGTGTATTTCATCTACTCATAAAAATAGGACATTTGTAAAATATTTAAGTAGCAAAAAAAAATACCTTGAATTGCAATGTACTTCATTTATGGAAAGACTCCCAGTCAACGTTATTTTTTCTTGAGTACTCACCATCTCAATGATGCTTTTACACACGTATAGATTGCCCTCACACCCTAGAGCCCCAAGTATAATCTCCTGAGGCCAATACTTGCCATGACATGTCACTCACATAAAATGCCTGCAGTCACATCACACATGTTTTGTCAGCCCTTACATTCTTAATCACTTTGAGGTGCACCTGCTGCAATGCAACCTGTCAATTTGGCAGGAAACAGGAATAGGAAATCCCCATGCTGCCTTATTGTCCACTATGCAAGTATTTTAACTTGGCACATTAAGTATCAGTAGGGGAGACTGTAGTCAAGAAGCATTGATATTCTGTTCTCATATAGGAGTAAATTCATGATGAGAATTTGGAGCTTTCCACAAAAGCAGTTCACTGAAAATGTAGATAACTTCTATAACATGTGCACATGTACTCACGTGCCATCTGGTGAACAGGCACAAAGCCTTAACTATATCGTACTCATGTACCAAGATGAAGTAAAAACAGCATACTACCATCCACTCTGTTTAAAATTTTGATAGCCTTATAACCCCACTGTAATCAGTGGGCTGGAGGCTTGTATTATGCCAGCCCAGGAAAAACAGCACTCCAGTAACTTAATGTTTGTTGGGCAAATATCATTAACTAATGCTTAAAATTCTCCAAACACACTAGTCATGCCAGTATGCCTTTGTACAACTGGTTTCTTATTCTTGAAATACCCTTTTCATTTATTTGATGGCAGAATTCTTTATTCCTTGAGGAGGAAGCAGGTATCACCTACTCTGCTTAAATTTCCCTCTTTCAATATGTTTCCTTCCAAGCAGAATGGCATGCACGAATATTATAATGAAAAGCTATTAGTTTCTTTAGATGTTGTTGTGAGAATGAAATGGGGTGACTTAAATATAATTCCCAGGATAAGTACCTGGCATATAATAGGCTTCCCAGATTTCATTTTACTCAAAATGTAAAATTCAAATCATGCCTAAATGCCATGACCGATGTATGTTCAAAAGCACTAAACTGGCAAAGGCACATTATTCCACATAACCCTAAATATATATGCTTGTATTTTTTATAAAAAGAAACAGCCAGGTGTGGTGGCTCATGTCTGTAATCCCAGGACTTTGGGAGGCCAAGGTGGGTGGATCGCAAGGTCAGGAGTTCAAGACCAGCCCGGCCACAAGAGTGAAACCCCATCTCTATTAAGAATATAAAACATAGCTGGGCATAGTGATGTGCCCCTGTAGTCCCAGCTACTCAGGAGGCTGAGGCAGGAGAATCACTTGAACCCGGGAGGCGGAGGTTGCAGTGAGCCAAGATTGTGCCACTGCATTCCAGCCTGGGCGACAGAGCGAGACTCCGTCTAAAATAAATAAATAAATAAATAAATAAATAAAGACATGTACACACACACAGAGAGAGAGACAGACAGAGAGAGTGAGTTTTAGTTTAATTCATTACATAAAACTAAGTTAAATAGATTAATGCAAACCATTACATCCAGAGCCACTATTAGGGCATTACATACACGAAATGCTCAACAGATTCTTTAACCACTGGATTTAACTGCATTGTAGGTTAAGAAGAAACGGGTGGAGAAGAAATGGGTGAAAATTATATTCATTAGTTCTCACTGTGAGGAGGTTGGGGATGTCCATTTGCAAGAAAAGTCAATATAAACTCCCAGACAATGCTTTCAAAATAGCATCTTTAATGAATGACTGGAGTTATAAAGGCCACTGAGTTATCCAAACTCACAAACAAGGCATCACAGTATTAAACAGAAACTACCATACCTTTAATTAGGTACTGAAAATTCAAGGAGCAATTTCAGAATGTTTATCAGAGAAACCTGAAGCTACATGAAATGTGTGTGTGTGTGTGTGTGTGTGTGTGTAGATAAATACATTGGTTTTTCCTTTTTCACATTACAGTGTAATATTTCCCTTAGTAAGCTATGAGCGGCTATGATTCCTGTCTCCTTGAATTTAGCTTAGCTTCAGCAGTTACTAACACTACACCTGCTACATAATCATATTTCAATAAATATTTGTTGGATGAACAAAGGCATAATACAAAATTTAGCATGTTTAAATTTAAATATGAATCTACTTCAGTGAAATGCTTTAAATTTGAGTTCTCAACTTGCCAAAAATGGCAACTGAAGGAGCCTATCTCTATTCAAGTAAACCATCATTATATGAGTCAGACAGTTTGAATCCCGAATCCCGGCTCTGCCACCTAGTTTCTGCATAATCCTGAGTAAGTTACTTAACCTCAAGGAGCCTTCTGTAAAATGGAGAAATGAAGGGCCATTTTCATGTGGTGGACATGACTCTTAAATATGGCCATATCTGTAAAGTGTTTGTAAGTAATGCCCATCCCCTAAAAATAGTTTACCAGTCAGTAGCTACTCTTATCATCATAATCAGCATCATAGATGTTAGAATATCCACTTAATCTTAACAGCATGAGGTTTTCGCCCATATTACTACTTCAAGTATGAAAATTTGTGAAATAATGGCTTCCGAAATGATAATCACAATGTTCACCGTTTCATATAAGCTTTGAAGAACCTTAAAGCCTGTAATTTCAAAAAAGATTTCCTGCTTCGGCTCCCATATTTCTATATTAAAATATTAAAGATCGTCAAGAGTAGCACTGGATAATGTTATCATTTTTCTTAAAACAAGGTATTTATTTATTTATTTATTTTGAAACAGAGTCTGGCTCTGTCACCCCAGCTGGAGTACAGTGGCATGATCTCAGCTCAGTGCAACCTCCACCTCCCAGGTTCAAGCAATTGTCCTGTCTCAGCCTCCCAAGTAGCTGGGACTACAGGCATGCACCACCACGCCCAGCTAACTTTTGTATTTTTAGTAGACACAGGGTTTCGCCATGTTGGCCAGGCTGGCCTTGAACTTCTGACCCGAGGCGATCCACCTACATTGGCCTCCCAAAGTGTTGGGATTACAGCTGTGAGCCACTGTGCCCAGCCAAGTTAGCATATTTCTTAGCTCAGATGTATGTTTCTAGTGTTCAGCAGGAAGATGTATAGAGAAGATAATCTTTTGTCTCCTAACATTAAAGTTACACAAATTTAAAAAAATAATAAATAATCCTTCATCCTTCATTTTTAGCCTATGTGGCAAACTTTCACTGGCTACGGAACAAGAAAGAAACAACTTTCTGACGCCAGATGCTGAAGATCAATAGCTATTTCCCGAAGTTTATAGCATAATTAAAATGTGTAACAAGAATAATTTTCTCTTGAAACCCTAAGGCTAAGCCTAGAATTATTGACTAAGTCAAAGTTATGTGGTGTAACATTTTTTATTATGTTTATGGATAATATAAAGGAGTTTATGGCTTTTACATGTAATTTGTTAAGTTAGAAACACTGAAGAGGAAATATCATTTGCATCAGCAAAGCATCAATTGTTTAAAAACCTCTTTAACATGTATTTTGTAAAGGTAAATCTGTATTTCTTTATACTAGTTTTTGGTCACCTAAAACTTCAAATTGAAGGTTAATGGTCAAAACATTCTCAAATTTACTAGAACCCATTTACTTTCAACTACTTGTTCAGAGCTTTATCACCTTCAATAAAAGTGTCAGGAATGTAGGTATGATGGAAATATCATAAGAGTGTGAGGGTAGGTAGGATAAGAGGAATCAAGATGCACCAAAACAGAAAGCACTATGTTGTACATGAAGTTATATGAATTTTTGTAAAATACAGTGTCTATAGAAAAGCAGATACATCAGCTATAAAAGGGACTGTGAATAAAATATTATTTTTTTCAGTAATAAAATTTAAGTCAGTAATTTTTGCATATGGACATAAATGGTAAATATTTAAAGTACTCTCCTGGAAAATTCTATTTTTTTGAAGTAGCTCTTTTAAAGTGGACACCTGCAAAACATAGTGGTCAAGAAACAATTGATTCAGATTTTCCTTGCTTTAAATCCTAGCTCTGTCCCTTAGTGGCATTTACTAAATGGCTAATTGTGTTTTTTTTTTTGTTATTATTGATAATAATAACAAGATAATGACACAAACCCTAATGTCAAACACAGATTATCCAAATGTCTTGATATATTTCAGTGGGTAAACATTGATACCAACCGTATTTTTGCCTTCTTCAAATAGAGTCAAATGAAAGTAGGTCCTCATCATTTCAGTCTCATAGGTATATCACATTCATACTATATGGTCAGTGGTATATATGGATGCTTTCCTAACGTTACACAGAATATACCATTATCAAAATTTATGGGCAGTGGAGCATGGGTGTTCCATTGTTTTTCAAAGGCTGGATGGGTTGGTAATGAAATGTACTTTCTCTTCTAGTTCTGCTATAGTCCAGTGGCATACAATCTGAAGATAACTGGATGAAGTAGGATTTTGGGGGCGATATCACACAATGGAGAATAAATATTCCAGAATAACAATCTCTACCTAAAATGCAAACATGCTGATAACACATACACATGCACACACGCTGACACACACACACTCATACACACACCCCCCCACAAACTCACTCACATCTCTGTGAAACTGACTTCATAATTAGCCTGCTTTTTTTTTTTTTTTTTTTTTTGGCGGGGGCGACAGAGTTTCGTCGCTCTTGTTGCCCAGGATGGGGTGCAATGGCGTGATCTCGGCCCACTGGAACCTCCACCTCCCAGGTTCAAGTGATTCTCCTGCCTCAGCCTCCCAAGTAGCTGGAATTACAGGCACGAGCCACCACGCCCAGCTAATTTTGTATTTTTAGTAGAATCTGGGTTTCACCATGTTGACCTAGGCTGGTCTCAAACTCCTGACCTCAGGTGACCCATCCGTCTTGGCCTCCCAAAGTGCATTTTATTTTTTTCCTAGTGCTTTCCCACATTCACTGACACTATCTCTTGCCTAACTTCACTGCAGCTGTGGCTAGCCGATCTTTTTATTTATGTTTCATGGATTCAACACTCCACACACAGCTCCATCTTGACTCTTAGCCAAATAAACTCACCCTTTGCTTCGAAGATCCAGCTGGGAAGAGCTCCATTACCGACTCTCTGTAATCCAGCGAATTTGTCATTACACTCACTCATATTTTTCCTTCCAGAAAGATAAATCTGCATTTCTGCTCTTTAAAGTTACTCTAGGAATCCAAGTCCTCATCTTCTTCAGACACACCCCTTCTATTTGAGCACTTTCATTCTTTCCTTCACTGAAATTCAGTTTCCATTTGTGAAAAGGGAAAAATGATATTTATCTCCTAGAACTGCTGTGGTGTAACTACCTCTTTTTTCCACTCTTCTTTCTCCCATTTCCAAAATATGGTCATTTCCCAGGGCTTTATGACAGAATTTCTACTGTTTTAAGCTTCTTAAAGTTATACTCTATAATTTCATCTTTTTTCACCTTATTCCCAGTGATTCTCAAGTTGTATTCTTTCTCATTTCTCAACTTAGCTCTAGGCTTGAGTCACCAAATCCTTGCTGTTTGACTATTCTGTCCTTTAATATTTCTCACTCATTTTAAATAGAAATTCCCAGCATGAATTCCTCTGAAAACTCTGTCATCTTTGTCTTCTCTCTCTCCCATGGACTTATCTCAGTTTCTTTTATTTCTGCTCAGGCTTTATACTCCATCATCATTCTTCATGTCTTCTTCCTCTACCGTTCATCTTTGTATAATCTCACCTATTCACAATGTCATACAACATTTATGCCTTAATAACTCCTAAAGCTTTATTTCCATCCTATTTCTCTCTCTCCCAAGGTCTAGTCTCAATTTTACAATTTAAGTCCTAGACATTTTCATCAAAATATACAATTACAGTTTAGAATAACTGTTTTAAAGCAGTCTCATTATATTTCTATTGCCTAAACGGTCCCCATCCTACATTCTCTAAATCAGTTAAGGATACTATTCCTGCTGTCATCCAAGCAAGAAACCAAGTTTTCACAGTGTCTTCATTTTTCCTCCTTCAGTACAAGCAAACACCAATTTAACCTCAAGTGTCTCCCAAATTCTTTTTTCGAATCCCACTATAATCACATGAATTCAGCACATCATCACTATGATGATGGATAACAATAAGGATGAGGTTTAAAATTAAAATGATGGTGTTGACGATTGTGGGAACAGAAAAAACATTTATCAAGTGTAAACTATGTGCCATGGACTGCTCCAAGTGTTTGGCATATTTATGTTTTTAATTTTCACAATTACCCAGTAAGGGGCATATGCCTAATATATACAAATATAAATAAGCACATCACTAAATTTCCCAAAGAACTGAGAATTCATCAAAGGCAGCAGACATACCCTCCATACCTAAAACAATCATGTAAAATAAATTCTATTAAATGAATACATTAGTATTTTGATACCTCACTGTTATCACAAATGCAATTTATCCAAAGGTAAAAGCATTACATTTCTCCTTCTTCCAAAATAACCTATTTACCCCTCACAACGTATCTAGATGCAGTTACATTAGATGCACAGCCATCCGTCACACCTAGTACCTTAGCATTATGTCTGAAGCCTTTGAAATTAGCCTCCTGTTACCAATAAGAACCAACCCTTTGACTCTTTCATGAGCTTCTCTCCTTACATTCTGCTGCTCTAAGTTTCATTTGTTACTTGCCTTTTCATTCTTAGACTTTCTGAGAGCTCATCTAGGTAATCCAACCAGAGTCACTGTAACACAGAACTAGAGAAAATGAGGAGGAATAAATTCTCTAATTTTGAATAACAGTGCACTACTTCCAATCTCAGAATAAAGAGACTCTATGCCAACTATTATTATTCTTGAAAAAAGGTCTGTTTCAATTTGAGACAATTTTTATTTGCCAATGGTTCTTTTATTTAAAGCTTCTTGTTTTATTTTGTTTTGTACTGATCATGTTAAACGCTGCTACTTTATGCTCAACTAATTTTCATGTTAGAATAAATGTAAATTGCATATACACATAGGAATAAGACTGTGCATTTTATGCTTTTTTTCTGAGCATATTAAACTTGAGAAAACATAGTATATGTTAGCTATGGATCTACGCACTAGAAATGAAGCAATAAACAAGTCAGCTATGGCCTTTCATCTCAGGAAGAGAACATTTTATTGCAGTGAAATAGACAATAAACAAATATACCAAAAAAGGAAAATGGCTTATGGTGACGTATTAAAAGAATTAAAAATCACACATTAAGACAGACTGGCTAGTTTAGTTTGTGAGGCTGGAGATGATATTTAATCTGATAACTGATTGACAAGAAGGAACATAATATAAGAAGTTCAGCAGAAACAACCAAAACATGTAAGTGTTAATAGCGGATCAGCTTGGTGTGTTTGTTGGAAGAAAGGAGAAGGCCAACACTGTGAGAGTCAAATAAGCTTAGTAAGTTTCTGCCTTAAATTAGTACCCAATTTACTAGTTCTTTCCCCTTTTTTATTTTTGTGATTATGAAGATAAACTATTTATTATCTAATCAATTTAGTTAAATATTTTACATAGACTCCTTTTCCAGAACATTCTATTACCTACATACCAACTTAATTGCAGATTATGTTACTAAACAACATAAGATATTTTGATAAATATGATTTAGTAATTAGTAAGTGTTTTATAGAAATATAGACAATATTATGGGTTTTCTAATCTAGAAAAGAAAAAAAGATGCCCCAAAGAAATTTTTATAGGTCTAATTGTAAACTGGAAAAAATATAAAATATGATGCTAAAACTGATCAGAAATCAGAGTCAAGAATAAACACATTAATATTTTCTTAGTAATTTTTTTATTTTTCTCCAAATTCCTATTTACCTACATATAAAATAACTTCTAGGCAACATCATTACTTAATTGCATCTGAAGGTTATAAAGTCGTTATTATCAATGCCCATATGCTCTTCCTTATTCTTATCTCTATTCTCCTCTTCCCCAGATCTGCCATAGTAACTGCACCGAACCCTTCATTAACCAAAATAAATGCAAAACACCTATATAAAATTCATTAGGAACTCTGGGACAGACAATTGAGTAAGCTTATAAGATATATATATAGAAGCCTAAATTTTAAAAGAATCTATTTTTATTCTGAAGTTTTAACAGTGTAAATATGTAAATCATGTAAATACATAGATCTTGTACAATCTATATTTTTAAATTATTCTTCTATTATTTTCCTTTCTATTTTCAGATTTACTATAGGTTTGAAATTTTTTCTGCAGAAATGTTTTTGTGACAAATATATGGCTGCATAGTGCAATAGCTTTAGGAGCTCAAAGGAAAATCATCTATGTCAATATTCTTATATGAGTTATATAATAGTATTTTCCTTCTCTCTATAACAATTTTAATTTTAATGCTCAGTGTTTTCTAATAAAAACGCTCTCTTCTAGTTAGGCCTGTCTCTTATCCTCTGTAGAAATGATTTCAATTTCTATCATCATGTCTATCAAGAAATCCATGCATCTGTTGAATGACTGGTACATTTCTATATAATTTGAAGACCATAAATGTGAAAAACAATTTATTATTTTCTTTTGGCTGCTAGGAGGCTTGAAAGCAAATTTGTCACCTGCTTGACAGTTTTTCAGCATGTTCTGGCATATATTTTGTATACAAATTTTAACTGTTACATTGTCTTAATCTTATTTCTATTATGTTTATTTATTTATAGCCTACAGCAAAGTAGAGAATTTTGAAAAATCCTCTGTTTCCAAAAGAGGGGGGAAATAAAGCAAGTAAATACATAGAAACAATTTCCATGCTTTCTCTCAGCTGTTCTTTTGACCAGTGAAGGCTTTTTCCTTCTGGTCACTTATTCCAGTTTATCAAACTGCCAAGGAAATTTCAAATCATCTCTCTTCTATGAAACCCTCTATAAATTCCTAGATTCCTCTATAATTTCTTATTTACATCCCTGTGTTATAACAATACCAAGAATCAGCAAGAATGGAAGCAATGTCTACCTTTTGAGGCAGTGTATTTCTCCATCTCTGAAAGCTCCCTCCAAGAAATGTGGATGTGATGGAGAAATGTTCAAGATTTATCAATAGTTTAATGGAAGATAGGCTGGTCTACGATTGCATTAAAGGTCATAAATAAAGAGGAAGATAAAGTACAATAATCCTTCATTCCTCTCTTCTCATGACCTGTTTTCAAAGGAGCTTACTTTTGAGAGAACAAAGGAATCAAGAGATTGAATGGATTTCAGCAGTTTAATCAGATCTCAGAATGAATCTTTCACTGAAGTTTCAAGTCACACGGTAAAGTTGATTGTATGGTTTAACAAGCATACGTGCACACCTTTTGCATGTTCATTATAAATTGCATTAAATTTAGCAGTTAACTTTTCAAAGTATTTCTCTTTCGACTTTTTTAGTCGGTAGGATTTTATAACTTTATTATTTTTTTTTGGACACAATATACAACCTGCATTACACTAATCAGGGGTTTAAAGAGGCAGGTAAATTACTTTTCAATATGAATTACAGAAAGCATTTATGAAAGAGCCTCCCAAAGTGTTCGACTATGCAGATGGTTAAACATATCTGTCACCAGAGCAACAAAATAGCATTGTCAAATAAAACTATTGACACATACTTTTCCTGAAGAGTAATTAGAAGCTCAAGGGATCAACTGAAGCTCAATGCCCTTTTGTGTATTGTCATCCTAATAACATCTTCTTTGCAATCTTTGCAGTCACCTGTTATTTCTTCACTTATATATCAGGTCTAATACTTTCCAATAATAAATCAAATACATGTTTGGTTAATAGTCCTCCCCCAAAAAACTGTGATACAAAGAAGTTTGGCTTACTGTCCTACTCAATTAGCTAAATTTGTTTAAACTCCTTCCAAAATCCAGAGAATAGCATATAAAGTAATAATTACGTTTATATACTTATAATCTTAAGATTATTACTGCATCTTTTGTTCAAAGAAAAATTCAAAAACAGATTCAAACTTTTAAATAGATGGAAAAGTTTTTATTGCATGATTAATAATAACGTATAAACAATCAAGTCATCCTGTAGTTATGTATCACCTTTTCTTCAAGAAGATTTTACAGTGACTTTAATTGAAATGTAAAATGTTTCCCTTTGAAACAATTTCAGTACCATAAAATATTATTTAAATCAAAGGGGATTAAACAAACTCCAGGAACAAACTCCATATTTCAAAGTGTTTGAGAATTGGCTTTTCCTCCAACAGCAGGTTTTAACTAAGCACCATGTCATTGACCACCTTTATCTCACGTTCTATTCAAATACATTGCTTGCCATCTTATTTCTAATAAGGTAAAGATTCCACTTCCACTTAGAAAGACAAAGAAAAAGTTAGCTCATAAGCTCAGTTAGCTGATTTCATTAACTATTTCTTAGGCTTTACTTCAGATTTTGTTTTCCTAATCTCTTTTGCCTGCTGCAAAGACCCTCTCTTGTACCTGGAAAATGTACCCAGTCCATCTTCACATGCACCTTTGCCTAACTCACTCATTTAGGTCGGACTCACCTTGGATTTCATGCCTTGACATTTTCAGCAACTTTCTTTGCTCCAAATTTGCTTCATTTTGTTTTGAGATTATGAGACTTTCCAGCAAAGATTCTGGAAATTTCAACTCCACGATGTCCTGTTACCTCAATATCTAAATGTCAACTCTGAAATTCCTCAGGTCTTCAAGTGTTTGAACCTATCATGAAGGGCTAGTGAAAGCCTTCCTCATGGAACACAGGTCCAACAAGAGCTCCTTGCACTTCTGTTAATTGAAAATGCTATTAAAGTTCTGTAGGCTGGGAAGGAAGAGTCACATCCTGGTTAGTCCTCTTTGTGGCATCACAAAGATTTCAAGGCACTCACAGTCATGGTTTCTGATGATGAATACAGAGATATTTTTCCCACCACAGAAAGTAAGCATGCACACCAAACCAGTATAACAGGTTGGAGTACAAAGTACTACTATCCTCAGGCTGCAACTTGGAAGCACAGACATTAAGGCTCCTCCTGCCTAGAGTTTTTTTTTTTCTTTTACTTATTTTAAATAGAATTAGTGCCATTTCTAAACAATGACTCTATTATGAAGAAACATTCCATACATGTGCCTATGAACTTACAAGCCAACTTCTCCTAGCTGTAATGAAAATTAACTAAATGTCTTACAAGCTAATGTAACTTTTGTTTAGTAAAGAGAAAACCCAAGCCTGGATGGACAGGTCCATAATAAGCTCACTGAATACTCGACAATGCTTTCAAGACCATAAATATAGAAACTAAAAGACGTCAATATGGAAAACATTACTAAGACTGCTTTCTCCATTAGAAATAGGAAAGTAAATTACTCTAGAAAATAATGCACCAAATTCTTCCGTAAAACTGCAGCAAACGCAGTTTTGAGCAGCAGGTTAGAGAAGTGGCCTCTGGCAATGGCTTCTGTGAAACCAAAAACAATTTTCGTAGCTTCATAGGATCTCTGTTACTCTACAAAGTAAAAACACTGGACTTGAGACTATCTTCTAGCTTGAAAATGTTAATTTTCTGAAGATTATGTTTTCCTAACTGTGATGGCCAAATTCTCCTTCAGTGGGTTGAAGAGTTATCTCCTGCTGATTGCTATCTAGAGCTAGCTCTGCATTCCTCAGGGTCCAGCCAACTCCTCTGTACTTGGAACATCTTCCCCCAGAGTTCTACTGTTTTGTAGCCTTCAGAGTAGGGATTTCCTAGAGCTAGAGAACTAAGAAGAACAGAAGTAGAAGGAGAGCTATTATTAGAAACGCTCAAAACATCCAGGCAGCTGGTAGGCAGCACGAGTGCCAAGTGTATTGAACAGCCCAGGGAGGCGTAACTTAAAGATTCCTCCTCTCACAAGATTGTCCCAGCATTAAACTCAGAAATACTTTTTATTCAATTATCTCAAGGGCCAATTAGTATATCATATTATTTACAAAGAGGAAGGTGCCCTTGAATATATTTCAACTAAAGATGAAAAGGAGAGAAAGAACATGTTAAAAGGTCATGGAAACTGGATTCCTGAGGTAGGAGGAGCTCAGCAGGTGAAGCACATAGCTGGATGCTGATAGATTCTTTCCCCATTTTCCAATTCTGACTAGGACCTACCCTGTTAATAAGAATCCTGGGAGAAGTAGGAAATGGACATCCTTCAAGGCAGAGAAGAGGTAAGAAGCCCTTATACGTTCAAGGATGGCCTCTGAAGAAACTTTAGCCTAAGGCATATTCCAGGTAGTTCCCTTCCAGGAAGGGAGCTGTCACCCTCCCATCTCCCAGCCATGTCCCTCCCTCTACTCCTGTTACAGACTGATGGAGTGATAGAGTGCCACTCAGTGGTGCATGTGAGTTTGCAGGCATTATGCAAGAAAAATGATCCTTTCCTTCACAAATAACAATGCTTAGAAAGCACTTACCCCTATTCCTTATGCCATATTATTTGTACAATTTTATCCATATTTGCAACGTTTAGAAAAAAATTCCAGCATTCTCTCCTTACCTAGATAATTTATTTTATGAATCCTGAGGACATTATGAACCTTCATGTATGATAGCTTTACACAATTCTCCGCTGGGGTTACCTTGTCATTGGGACTAAAAGGAGGAGATTCCTTTTTATGTTTGAAAAGCTAATTAAAATCTGTTCACACAGCTCAAGATAACCTTGGAATAACTTCACTTTTATTCAGGAAAAAAAAATGGGTTCTCAGTACTACCAGAAACACTAAATGTTAATGGCATATGGGCTTCACTAACCAGGGCACATGCAACTAACCCCCTGAGAGTATAACTGGGTCAGAGATGTGCAGAAAAAGCACTGTGATGAATAATCATTGACAATATCTATGGCTAGCCTTTCAAATTGTAACTAGAGATCATTCAGTGAATCTAGAAAATCTAGATGCATGGCCTTAGAAAATCATTATTCAAAGCACTTGATGGAGTTCCAATGATAATCTACATAATATATTATCCTCACAGTCAAAACACGTAAGTCACTCACATGTTTAATATACAAAACATATTATTTTAACATAGTTATTTCCACTAAAGAACATCCGTTTGTAAGTGGAGCTGACAATGACTATTATTTGAAAGAACCTCAGAATTTTCTATAAATGTCATTAAGTCAAAGGTGAAATTGAACACTAGAAAATAACTTTTCATTCACTTTGGTCATTTTGAAACTCAATTTCAGATTTTGGACAGGGTATCACAGACAACAGAAAAATGTTAAGGCATTCCATTGCCTTTATAATGTAAAGAAATCCAGAAATGAAACCAACAACTGAACTACCATCGGTTCTTTTTAACCCTCACTTGATTAATAGGTGCTCTTAAGAATCTTGATGCAAATATAACTGGTAGGGAAGCACTTCAATACTCCAAGAAGATAGATCTGAAATATTTACAGACCTACCAAGGATACATTTAAACATGAATAAGATCAGAAGAGAATAGATATTTTATTGAAAAGTTTTCAGAGTATACAAACAAAAACTCCCTAGTATACAACTGATTTCACAAGTTTTACCCAACTACAAAAGGCTTAAAGATTAGGCACACTGTTCTTGAACTTAATGCACACCATTCAAATTATTTACTATATCACTTGTGTTGAATTTTGTGCATGGTTTTCTGATTAATAATTCTGAAAATAATTGTAGTTTTATACATATATATGGATAGGAGAAAGGGAAGGCAATCCTTACACAGTGAAACATATGTATTACCAGAAACATAATATACATAAAAAGCACCAGAGAAAAAGAAACAACAACAAAATGTATACACAATCTGAGATTCAATTAAAAAAAATTACCCATGATCCTAACACAAAGAGGGATAATGAGGGAAATGGAAAGAGGCCTGGTTACTCCTTAGTTTATTTTGATCACTGAATACAGACAGGTGATGCACCCACACAGCCTAGAACAGGCTATTTAGGTGGTTGCCAAACAGTAATAAACATTTAATGAAAAATCATTATCATATGAACAACTGGAACAAACTAGATGCTTCCCATATACTTTCCAAGGAAAAATATTAGAGACAAATAAGGAATATGTTATAATCTTGTACATAATACCATTTGTCCATAAGACACATAGAAATAAATTATTCTCATTATGCTAAATGAGCCTTTTACCTTACTGTTTTTCTTCAATAGAATTTATTACATGACTTTTGAAATTAATCTTTTAAATTAAAAATGCTTTATAGTAGCATTTTACACAGTATTTCAAGAAAGATATTTTGGAAATATACAGAGATAAAAAAAGATTCTGGGATTCTTAAGCAGGCTATGTAGAGAAAAGATTAAAGAAATGAAAGAAAAATATAATTTAACTATAAAATAGGTGATATATTTTTAGGATCATGCAGATCTATGTGATCTCATGGTATTCTAGAAGTCTATAACAAATATTGATTAGGCCCAATATCTACTTTCTTTTTATTCTTTAAGAAATAACTTTTCTTACCCAAAAATGTGAAATGTGAGCGACCTTAAATTTGTTTCGGTGAACAAGCCTCTAACCAGAGATGCCTAGTCAAGCCAATGTCAACAAAGCCAATCCTTTCAAAGGACAAAGGTATCTGATTAAGCAACACCTGTGAAATAAATCACAGCCTCCTAACTGATAGGCTCACCCCTGATCCCCTGTTTTCTACCTTTAAAAAGTGGTTATATTAATTACAGGGAAACTGAGCTGGTAAACTCCAGAGATGGCAAAACTTAATTACCAATAAACACTCCACAGGTAGAGACAAAAATCAAGGTTCTGTTAATGTTGGAAAAGGTCCAACATGAAAATGCACTGGAAGTTGGTTATACCATTTCTCCAAAATTATACTGGGGATTAAGGATAAAGCTTTCCATACCCTCCACAGGTCCCCCAAATTTGTGATTCTGTGTTGCCTGAGTCTTTATAAACAACTGAGAAAACATGCTTCCTCTGAATCAACAATCTCCAGCTCTTTTCTCACTCGCAGAAAACATCTTAAAAACAGGGCCAGAGCACCTGAACATGCATGCAGGGATGCGTGTGTGCACACACACAAACACACAGACTTTGTAATCAACACTGCTTAAGTTTCTGATTGTGAAAAGTTCATAGGCTGTTGGTACTTACCTTGCAAAGACGTATTAGGTAAACTTGCTTCATTCTCTCCCATTTTATTATTTCTTTTTAAAGAGGGCCAAGCAGTTTCAAGTTGTGTCACTTACCCTGCAAGCTTTGTGACCTTCTGACTTTCTACCGTAGTATTGTAACAGTATACTACCTGCTTTCTTCTGTGAATAATTACCATTCTGCTTCCTGAGTTACCTGGGCTTGCAGGACCTGTTTTACTATGAAGTGAGATCATATCTTTTGATCCACTGTATGGCTATTAAAGTGTACTTCACAAAACATTGCTTTGTTTCAGTTTTGATATAAACTTTTAATTCTCTACTTTCACTTTAGTCCAGAAACATATTTATATTTTCCCCTAAAAGAGCATTGATATTACCAGTACACCAAGCTTCACAGAGTTTGGTTTCTTTGTTTTTGAGTGTTTCTAATCTACTTTTCCTACAGAAATCAAATTTAAAGTGTATTACACGACATTTATTTTTTAAACCATAGGGAAATAAGGAACAGCTCAGAGTCAGTTTTGTGCAGCAGTGCGAAGACAAGTTTTGGAGTATCTTTAATACTTGCTGTGTGACTATAAGCAAAGAATATAACTTCTTTGAGACTCAGTTTCCTAAACTATAAAATAGAATAATATCTAGTATGTATGAAGGATGTATGATTAGTATGAAGATTGAAAACACTAATGTATGGCTGTGCTAAACACTGTGAATAATGGACAATAAACAAAAAACAATTTCTAATTTTCCTCTTCCTTTTCCTCCTTCTTCCTTCTCTCCCTCTTGTTCTTCTGATGAGTGGAATGAATGCTGAACTGCAGCATTGATGTCCCAGACCATGTACTGACATCAGTTATGCAACTTATTAACTGAGAGACCTGAAAAAAACTGTTCAACCTAATCCTGAGTTGCCTCAAGGTCCTCGTTTGTAAAAGGAGACTCATGATATTTGCGTTGCCTTTTGAATAGAAACATGGTGAATATTAACTTAGATTAACTGTTGTGACTCAACAAAAATAATTCCCAGCAAACAACAGCAACAAATTGGAGACGTATCTTTAAATATTCATTTGTATGTGAGAAAGCAAAGATATCACAGAATTAAGGCAATTTATTTAAGCTTTGTCCCCCATAAGGCACCTAGAATAAAAAACAATCTCCACTTTCTTCCCTCTAGAAATCCTTAACTTTGGCTGTAGTTAGACTAGTAAATAAATGAATATAAATATATATTAATATTCATATATTAATATTTTACAAATTATATATTATATATTTAATATTGTAATAATTACATATTATTATATTCAAATATATAATATATAAAAACATTTTTATTAGTCTGCAGCTAATATATATATATAGGCTGTAGTTACACACATATATATGTATATGAAGCTCAAGCTCCTTTCTTTATAATCCGTTGCTTTTTAATTTGAAAAAATCTATATATTAATATTATGTGTGCTAGTTTACTAATGTAAAAATTAACTATATAAGTTGTGTAAAGTACAGAAATGTCAAACAACAGTTTTTCTCAAAAGTATTAGAAATAAAGGCAAACATGACATTAAAAAGTTCTGATTGCAATTGGGAGTTGTCTCTTTCATTTATTACCTCTCTAGGTCTCAGTTTCTTCTATGAGGGAGCTGGACCATTGAAAACCCATTCTATCTTTATAATGCCAGGAGCCTCTGATTTAAAGTCTGGGTTGTGGTTTGCTCCAGAATAGAATAGCCCTTTGCCTATAGCAATTGCACACTGTAATATATATATATATACACACCATGCTACATACTTTACCAACAGTAACTTGAAATTGAATGTTTGCCAATAAAACACTGTAATCATCACATTCTTACTTCACTTTAAAAGGACCAACACACATATCAATCCTCACTCATTATGACAAACTTGGAAATATATTTACAGACCTGCCCCAGGCACTGAAATTAGTCAATAACAGTTATAAAGCGCCCATTATCTATGAGCTGAATTATAGCATGTGGTAAATTACAATGAAAGTGGAATAGAGAAGTCCTATTCTTAAACAATAACAAAAAATCCATACAAATATAAACACCAGAAAGGTCTTAAGTTTGTAAGTTCACAGAAAGTAACATAAATACTGATTGAGTAGAAAAGAATCAGTTGCAATTCTAATGAAGTGCCATGTGCACACATATTTTCTTTCTCCTTCTGGGTCTTTGTGCATGCCTGGAAAATTTCTTCCAGGACGTTTTTTAACATACCTGGTGAGTTTTGCACATGCCTAAAAAACTTCTTCACCTCCCTTTTGCTGAATTCATATGCAGAAATTCTTGTTGAATTCAGTCTGAGTTCAGGTCCCTTCCTTGTGCTCCCAGACACCCCTTAACAATTCTAAACTTTTCATTTCACCATGGCTCTTGTCACATTATATTATAGGTACAGTAGGCCCCCTTAACCTCAGGAGAATACATTCCAAGACCCTTAGTGAATGCTTGAACCACATATAGTACCAAACCCAAATGACATCAATCAGAACACATTTGTGTTCATATCTTCCACCCACAAATTTAATGCCTTTTCCATCTTAACTAAGCAATTATCACACACCGTGGCTGTAACTTTTGCAGTCTGAGGTGTGACAGCTAAACTAGCACAGATTTCTCTTTCCTTCTTCACAATTTTACAAATAGAAGATATGTTCTTACAGTAGATCTTGGAAACCTCAATAAAATTTTCTTTCCTAATTAACTCAAAACTTTCATCTTTTCAATTAAAGAAATCACTTTACAGCTTTTCTCTGGCATATCTGAATTGCCAGCCTCATAACTTTTGCATTTTGGGACCATTATTAAGTAACATATAAGAGTTGAAAACATGCACCAAAATACCATGAAAGTCCTTCTGATAACTGAGATGGATCCTAAGTGGCTAACACGCACCTACAGTGTGAATAAACTGGACATACGGATGATTCACATCCTGGGCAGGACAGAATGAGATCTCATCAAGTCACTCAGAATGATGCACAATTTTACACTCATTGATTGTTTCTAAAATTTTCCATTCAATATTTTTGGAACATGATGATCATTGATAACAAATTGTGGAAAGGAAAAGTGTGGATTCAGGAAGACTACTGTACTTCTTAATTATTTCTCAGACTGGGCACAGGAGCTCACGCCTGTAATCCCAGCACTTTGGGAGGCTGAGGCAGAAGGATCGCTTAAGCCCAAGAGTTCAAGACCACCCTGGTCAACATAGCATAATCCTGTCTGAACAAACAATACAAAAATTATCTGGGCATGATGGTGTGTGCCTGTAGTACACCCACTCAAGAGACTGAGGTGAGAGGATTGCTTGAGTCCAGAAGTTTGAGGCTGCAGTAAGCTATGATCATACCACTGGACTCCAGCCTGAGTGACAGACTGAGAACCTGTCGCTCTCTCTTACTTCTCTCTCTCATATATATATATATATATATATATATATATATATATATATATATATATACACACACACACACACACATATACACATATATTCATATATTCATATCTATGTGTATATATATTCATATATATGTATATATACATATATACATATCTTTCATATATATGAGACATATACGTGTGTGTGTGTGTGTGTGTGTGTGTGTGTGTGTGTGTGTGTGTTTCTCTCCTGACACTCTGTTATGCCAAAGACACTTTAAGTAGTCATCAAGTTCCTGGCACCTAGCCCAGTTCCTAGCACACACTGAGCCTGCAATGAATTTTGTGAAAATGAATAAAATTACCATCATCAGAAAGGGTGAATAAAAGAGTCTCAAAGAAAACAAAGACATAGATTAGCAAAGAAGATGATAGAAAATTTTCAGTTGGGAAAAGTAACAAATTAAAGCTTAAAAGCAAAAAGTGATGAGGGAAAGTAGGGAGTTTTACCTGCAAGAGCAAAACATTAAGAGTTAGAAGGATATAAGAAATGATGGTAATTATGAGAATTTCCAAAATAAAAGTCAAAACCAGGATAAGAAATGAAAGAGAATAAGAAGTTAATACACTATAGTCATGCACTGAATTATGATGTTTCAATCAATGGTGGACTGAATAAACAAAGGTGGTCTCAAAAGATTATAATGAAGCCAAAACTTTCCTATCGCCTAGGGATGTCATGGCTGTCATAATGTCATAGCTGTCATAACATCATAGCTGTCAAAATGTCTTGCATAAGACATTACTCACATGTTTTGTGTTGATGCTGATATAAAAATAGCTACTATGCTGCCACTCATGTAAAAGTATAGCATAGGCTGGGCACAGTGACTCACGCCTGTAATCCTAGCACTTTGGGAGGCCAAGGCGGGTGGATCACCTGAGGTCAGGAGTTCGAGACCAGCATGGCCAACATGGTGAAACTCCATCTCTACTAAAACCTACAAAAATTAGCCAGGTGTGGTGGTGGGAGTCTGTAGTCCCAGCTACTTGGGAGGCTGAGGCAGGAGAATCACTTGAACCTGGGAGGCAGAGGTTGCAGTGAGCTGAGATCATGCCACTATACTTCAGCCTGGGCAACAAGGGGAAACTCCATCTCAAAAAAAAAAAAAAAAAGAAAAAAAAGAAAAGCACATACAATTATGTAAAGTACGTAATATTTGATAATAAAAACAATGATACTGTGTTATGTATTTAATATATTATACTTTTGTTATTTTATTCTTTTAAAGTTTTTTGTCATTTTTATTTTTTAAAAATAATTTTATTCTTAATTATTATGGATACACAATGGTTGTACCTATGTATGAGGTAAAAGTGATATTTTGATACAAGAAAATAATGTGTAATGGATATTAGCGTAATTGGGATATCATTCACATCCAGTATTTATAATTTTTGTGTTAAAATCATTACAATTTCACTCTTAATGATTTTGAAATGTACAATAAATTATTGTTAACCATTGTCACCCTATTGTGCTACCAAACACTAGATCTTATTCCTTCTATCAAATTGTAGTTTTGTACCCATTAACCATCTCGTTTATCCCTTTCTCTCTACTAGCTTTCCCATCCACTAGTAATCTTCATTCTATTCTCTATCTCCACAAGTTCAAATTATGTTTTGTATGTCTCACATATGAGTGAGAACATGCAATATTTATCTTTCTGTGCCTGGCTTATTTCATTTAACATAATTGCCTCCAGTTCCATCCATGTACTGCAAAAGATATTATCTCATTCTTTTTATGGTTGAATAATACTCTATTATGTATAAGTACTATATTTTATTTATTCATTCATCTGTTGATGGACACTTAGATTGATTCCATATCTTGACTATTGTGAATAGTGCTGCAATAAACACAGAAGTTCAAATACATCTTTGATATATTGATTTCCTTTCTTTTGAATATACACCCAGCAGTGAGATAGCTGGACCATACGGTAGTTCTATTTTTGCTTTTTTGAGGAACTTCCATACAGTTTTCCATACTGACTATAATAATTTACATTCCCAATAATAGTTTATGAGGGTTACCCATTCTCCACAACCATACCAGCATCCATTATTGTCAGTCTCTTTAATAAAAGCTATTTTAACTGGGTTGAGAGGATATATCACTGTAGTTTTGATTTGCATATCTCTGATGATTAGTGATGATGAACATTTTTTCATATACCTATTGGCCATTTTTATATCTTCTTTTGCAAAATGTCTATTCAGATCTTTGGCCCATTTTAAAATCAGATTTTTTTTATTGCTATTCAGTTGTTAGAGCTCTTTATATATTTTGATTATTAATCATCAGATGAATAGTTTCCAAATATTTTTTCTCATTCTGTAGGCTGTATCTTCAGTTTGTAGATTGTTTCCTTCACTCTGCAGAAGGTTTTTAATTTGATGTGATCCCATTTGTCTACTTTTGCTTTGGTTGCCTCCGCTTTTGAGGTTTTAGTCATGAAAACTTTGCCCAGGCCCATTTCCTACAGCATTTTCCAAAGTTTCCTTTTTGCAATTTCATGGTTTAAGGTCTTAGGTGTAAATCAATTTTTTTTTTTTTTTTTTTGAGATTGAGTCTCGCTCTGTTGCCAGGCTGGAGTGCAGTGGCATGATCTCGGCTCACTGCAGCCTCTTCCTCCCGAGTTCAAGCAATTCTCCTGCCTCAGCCTCCTGAGTAGCTGGGACTACAGGTGCGAAGCACCACACCCGGCTAATTTTTTTTTTTTTTTTTTGGTAGAGACGGGGTTTCACCATGTTGGCCAGGATGGTCTCGATTTCCTGACCTCGTGATCTGCCCACTTTGGCCTCCCACAGTGCTGGGATTACAGGCGTGAGCCACTGCACCCTGCCAGATGTAAGTCTTTAATCAATTTGGATTTGATTTTTGAACATGATGAGAGATATGAGTCTAGTTTAATTTTTATGCATGTAGATATCCAGTTTCCCCAGCACCATTCATTGAAGAGACTGTATTTTCCCCAATTCATGTTCTTGGCAACTTTGTCAAAAATCAGTTTGTGGTATATGTATGGATTTATCCCTGGGTTTTGTTTATTCTGCTCCATCATCTATGCATCCATTTTTATGACAGTACCATGCTGTTGATGTAGCCTTATAGTATAATTTGAAGTAAGGTAATGTTATGACTCCAGCTTTGTTCTTTCTGATCAGGATAGCTTTGGCTATTCTGAGTCTTCTGTAGTTCTATATAAATTTTAGGATTGTTTTTTCCATTTCTCTGAAGAATTTCATTGGTATTTTCATACAGATTGCACTGAATCTGTAGATTGCTTTGGGTAGTATAGACATTTTAACCACATTGATTCTTCCATTCTATAAACATGGAGTATCTTTCCATGTTTTTGTGTCCTCTTCAATTTCTTTCATCAATGTTTTATAGTTTTTTATAGAGATATTTCACTTATTTGGTTAAGTTTATTCCAAAGTATTTAATTTTATCTATAGCTGTGGTAAATGGGATTACTTTTTTGGTTTCTTTTTAGTTTATTGTTGACATAGAAATGCCACTGAATTTGTATGTTAACTTCGTGTCCTGAAACTTTACTAAATTTGTTTATCAGTTCTAATTGGTTTTTTGGTGGAGTACTTAGGTTTTTCTAAATATAAGGCTATAACATCTGCAAGGAAGGATATTTTTAATTCCTTTCCAATTTGGATGCCTTTATTTCTTTCTCTTGTCTAATTGTTCTGGCAAGGACTTCCACTACTAAGTGAAATAAAAGTAGTGAAAGTGGGCATCATTCTCTTATTCTGGATCTTAGAAAAAAAGGCTTTCAGTTTTTCCCACTCAGCATAATACTAGCTGTGGTTCTGTTTTATAAGGTAGTTATCAGGTTGGTTCCTTCTATACCCAGTTTTTTGAGAGTTTTTCTCATGAAGGTATGTTGAATTTTACCAAGTACTTTTTGGGCATCTATTGAAAGGATCATACAGATTTTCTCCTTTATTCTGTTAAAGTAATGTATCACAATGATTGATTTGCATATGTTGAACCATCGTTGCATCCCTGGGATGAATCCCACTTGTTCTTGATAAGTGATCTTTTTAATGTGTTGTTGAATTCAGTTTGCTAATATTTCATTGAAGATTTTGGAATCTATGATCATCAGAAATAGTAGCGTGTAGTTATCTTTTTTGTTTTTTCTTTGCCTGGTTATGCTATCAGGATAATACTAGCCTTGTAGAAAGAGTTTGAAATTATTCCCTCCTCCTAAATTTTCTGAAATAGTTTGAGTAGGATTCTCCAGTGAAGCAATTAGGTCCTTGGCTTTTCTTTGATAGGAGGCTTTTTATTACAGCTTTGATCCCATTATTTATTGTTGGTCTGTTCCAGATATAAAATTATTCATGGTTCAATACTGGTAGGTTGGACATGTCTAGGAATTTATCCATTTCTTCCAGGTTTTCCAATTTATTGGCATATAGTTACTCATAGTATAGTTGCTCAAAACAATCTTTTGAATTTCTTGGCTATCAGTTGTAATGTCTCCTTTTTCAACTCTGATTTTATTTATTTGGGTCTTCTCTCTGATTTTTTGTTTTTTAGTCTGGCTGAAATTTTTTCACTTTTGTTTATCTTTCCCCAAAAAACCTTCTTTACTTGCTTTTGTGTTGTCTTTGTTTGTTTCAATCCCATTTACTTCTGCTCTGATATTTATTATTTATTTTCTTCTACTAAGATTGAGTTTGGTTGCCCTTGCATTTCTACTTCTTTAAGATGAATCATTAGGTTGTTTTTTGGAAGTTGTACTTTTGATGAAGGCATTTATTGTTCTAAGCTTCCCTCTCACTACTGTTTTTGCAGTGTCATATTGGTTTTGGTATGTTGTGTGTCCATTTTCATTTGTTTCTAGAATTGAAAAAACTTCCTTCTTAACTTCTCCAATGACCCAGTGGTCATTCAGGAGAATAATGTTTAACTTTCAAGTGTTTGTAGAGTTTCCAAAGTTTCTCTGGTTACAAGTCTCTAGTTTTATTCCACTGTAGTCAGAAAAGATACTTGATATAACTTCAGTGTTTTTTTTAAATTAAGACATGTTTAGTAGACTTATATATGGTCTATCATTGAGAATGTTCCATGTGCTTAGGAGAAGAATGTGCATTCTGCATTTGTTGGATAAAATATTCTGTAAATGTCTATTAGATTCACTTGATCTATAAATTAGGTTCCATGTTTATTTGTTGATTTCTTATCTGGATGATATGTCCAATGCTGAAAATGGCGTGTTGAAGTCCGCAGCTATTATTGTTTTGGGGTCTCTATCTTTAGTTCCAATAATGTTTGCTTTACATATCTGGGTACTCTAGCATTCAGAGCATGAATATTTACAATTGTTTAATCCTCCAGCTTAATTTACCTATTTATCATTATATGATATTTTCTTTGTCTCTTTTTACGGTTTTTGTCTTGAAATCTATTTTATCTAACATAAATATAGTTCTGCTCTTTTTTGGTTTCTATTTGCGTCGAATATATTTTCTATCCCTTTATTTTCAGTTTATGTGTGTCTTTATACATGAGGTGAGTTTCTTGTTGGTAGCATTTAACTGGATCTTGTTTTTGTTTTTAATCTGAAAGGATACTTAATCTAAAAGCAGCAAAAGAGGCAAATAACATATAAAGGAGCTCTGATATGTCTGGCAGCAGACATCCCAGTGGAAATCTTACAGGATAGGCTAGAGTAGGATGAAATATTCAAAGTACTGAAGGAAAAAAAAAAATACTTCCAACCTAGAATATTATATCCACCACAATTATCCTTCGAACATGAGGGAGAAATACTTTCCCAGACAAACAAAAGCTGAGGTATTTTGTAAACACCAGGCCTATGTTACAAAAAAATGCTAAGGAAGTTCTTCACTCTGAAAGAAATGTATGTTAACAAGCAACAATAAATTATCTGAAGGTATAAAAACTCACTGGTAAAGGTAAGTGACAGAGAAATACAAAATCCTGTAACACTTTAATTGTTGTGTGTAAAATACTTATATCTTTAGTAGGAAGATTAAAAGACAAACCAATCAAAAATAATAGGTACAACAATTTTTAAGAAATAGACAATCCAGCAAGACAAGACGTGGAGGTGGGAGACAATGATAATGATGATCCTAACCCTGCGTAGGCCTAGGCTAATGTATGTGTTTGCATCTTTTTTTTTTTTTTTTTTTTTTTTGAGTCAGAGTCTCGCTCTGTCACGCAGGCTGGAGTGCAATGGCGCGATCTCAGCTCATTGCAACCTCCTCCTCCCAGATTCAAGCAATTCTCCTGCCTTAGCCTCCCAAGTGGCTGGGATTACAGGCGCCCGCCACCATGTCCAGCTAATTTTTGTATTTTTAGTAGATACGGGGTTTCCCTATGTTGGCAGGGCTGGTCTTGAACTCCTGATCTTGTGATCTGCCCGCCTCGGCCCCCCAAAGTTCTGGGATTACAGGCATGAGTCACCGGGCCCAGTGAATCTTCATTTTTAGCAAAAAAATTGAAAATTTTAAGAAAGTATTAAAAATAGAACAAAAGCACATAGAATAAGAATATACAAACAGGAAATATTTTTGTACAGCTGTACAATGTGTCTGTGTTTTAAGCTGAATGTTATTACAACAGAATAAGAAAATAATAAAAAGTTTGTAAAGTATAAAAGATAGAGTCAATTAAGATTAACTTATTATTGATGAAAGAAAAAATATGTTTTATAAATGTAGGCTTAAGTTTACAGTGTTTATAAAGTCCATAGTAGTTTACAGTAATGTCCTAGTTCTTTGCATTCACTCACCACACACTTACTGACTCACTCAGAACAACTTCCAACTCTGCAAGATCCATTCATGGTAAGGGCCCTATAGAGATGTACCATTTCTAATCTTTTATATCATATTTTTCTGTACCTTTTCCATGTTTAGATATGTTGAAATATACAAATACTTACCATCGTGTTCCAATTGCCTGCAATATTCAGTATAGTAATATGCTCTACAGGTTTACAGCCTAGGAGCAATAGGCTATACCATACAGACTAGATGTTCAGTAAGCTACACTGTAAAACCTAGGATTGCAGTAAGCTATAACCTCTATATTTTTATACTCTATAATGTTTGCTCTATGAAGTACACTCTATGGTGTTCACGCAACAACAAAAATCAGTTAAGATATGTTTCTCAGAATGTATCCCCATTATTAAGTGACGCATGACTGTAGTTTAAAACACACACTACAAAAACAAAAAGCACTGGTGAACCTCACTGAAGAACTTCACTGAAAAGCTGTGAAAATGAAACTGACATAAAAATTATCATGAAGATTTTCAGAAGCTTGAAAGGCTCACAGTGAATGAGTCCTCTATATGCATTTTGAGCCATTTCTGTAAAAATTACTGAGAACATTTTTAAGAAACTTATATGCCACAACAGTAAACATTATATTCAACCACATCACCTACTCATGTTTCCAAAATCCCACTTCTAAGTGATTTCAAAAAGAAAGTTGGCAAAAGAGAAGATTTCAAATACTATCATTTATCACTCGGTTGGAGAATATCACTTATAAACTACTCAAGGGGAAAAAACTAATTTTGCAGGTTCAACTTGTAAGGTCAGTTACTGAAGCAATTATTATTATTATTTAGTTTTGATTTTCAAAGGAAGACATTTGTGAAAATTTGAAAAAAATTATAAAGTGGTTTTCAAAGCATGAATGTTGGCATTACATGTCATAAAACATGGAAACTTTGGTATATAAAATGTTACAAATACATTGAACTACACAACCTTGGTACTTAATTGTTTTTAATAAATAGCATATCACAGCGAGAGCAAAATAACTTGATTGAAACCATAGATTTTAACCATGGATATCATGTAGAGAAAATAAAAAGGAGCAAAGAAGTAAAAAAAAAAAAAAAAAAAAGAGAAAAGAGTTAGAATACTTAGATACACAATCATTGAAGACATTATTAGAGCAGAGATCAAAAATATGCACTCCACAGAGACTGGATCCAGTATGTCAAAAATCCAAAGAGTTGAAGAGAAATTCTATGTTCAGCTACCTGGGTGGATCTTTGAAATTATAGTTCCAAGAAATAGATGGATGTGCTTTTTTTTTTTTTCAAATACATACTCTGATGGGCACTTATTGCATGCATTTTAGAGTAAAGCTAACCTAGTTCCCACCTAGTTCTACACCCGTTGTTTAAACTGTTTCAGTCTGTTTCATCATCCATAAAATGGTGCTAAGTAACAGTTTTTGAAGGAATCAAATGAGATAATATTAAAATTTCGACATACTGTCAGGCAAGTAATAAGATGGTTTAGTCTCTCACTATCTCACTATCACCCCAACAAAATTCCCCAATCCTGGCCAACCATCCAAAATCAGACAAATATGTTCAACTGTTGGGAACTAATGGCACATAAAATTTTCTGAGTTTAGCCTATTTTTTAAAAGTTTATTTCTTGATTAAAATAAAGCCATCAATAGGATAAGAGTGATAAAGTTTGCAACATGATATTATGAGTTATATGGCATTAGAACCAGGCATTTTATAATATCATTTTATAGAGCAGATATTCCTCTTTAAATTTGGAACTTATGTTGGTTGTTTGTGGCCAAGAAATCCCAGGTTGGGGTTTTTTTTATCATGCATGCTTAATACTTGTGAGTTCTCCAAGAAATAAGATATATAGGTAAACTAGGAAAGTAGGGGAAAGGTATACACATATAAGAAATATGGGTAGAGATAAATTAAATAAGATTCTTTTGTGCTTAGGTATATTGACCCAACATATTGTATTTTCTCTCTTCTGGATCTCAGTGATACCATTAACCCAGCTGCTAGAGACAGAAACTTAGAATTTATCTTTGTTTCCACCATCACATTTTCCAGAGAGTCACCAGGTTTGATAAATTCTGTGTCCTAACTGTCATTGAACTCTATCGCCTAAACTTTCCATTTCCTCTAGGTGAGGCCATTTTCATCTCTTGCCTGGAGAACAATTCCCTAAATACAGTATTTCTTCTCTCTCATCTATGGTCTTATATCTCCTATAGTGGTCTTCCTAAAACATAGCAATCATGCCAGTTCCATGCTCACATATGTTCATTGGCCCCACAGCCTGCCCAATAATGTCAACATGTTACCAGCAAAATTTTTTATCCTGCTGACTCCAAACCCTTCATTAACATTTAACTCATTTAACTCCTCTGTAAAGGCTTCTCTGATGTCCCCAAGTGTACTTAATATTAGAAATCTAAGAATATATCATACATACATAATCATATTTATTTTTCTATATGTTTGTTTTTTAAAAGTCAAAAAAAAACATTAAGGCCTACTCAGAACTTTGCACTGGGATTGACAAAAGTATCCTGTAGATACTACTAACTAAACTTTTAATTCTCTTATTACTTTTTTATTATGTGGCATACAAAATTTTAAGAAAATTGACATTGTTAGAGAACAAGGAAAATAACTGCTTCAGAGAGCTAGAGTGATGTCAGCAAGAGGCTAACTAGACTTATTTGGCTCTCATCCCCTGACAAAAAGGAAACAAAACAACAAATAAACAACTACAACTACTGTTTGACTGCAGTGACTGAGGAAGTATGTTATGAAGCACCACGGAAATGACAAAATACCTCTGGACCACAGAAACCTAGTATACCAACATAGAGAGGAGAGCAAAGCATTCTGCCTTGGCCACACTATCTCTCCTGCAGGGATCAGATTGGAGTCAAAGGGGACTTATTCTTGCAGCAAAAAGGTAATCTAGAGACCTTGGTGGTCCCCATCACTGCCACAGATGTGAGTGGCACATTTTATTGCTACAGGAGGGTCCCCCAGTCCTCACAGGCCCCAAGCTCAGTGTGGAAAGTTGTTGGGAGTCCATGTGGATACATTGCTCCAGAGCAGAAACCCCCATCGTATGCTCTACTCTGACAACCTGAGCTGATACACCATGGTGCCATCTTGAAACTAGACCCACAGGTGCAACGTGTCCTGCCCTGGGAGCCAATGACCACCAACCTCGTCCATTCCTAAGACCCTACTGTCATTCCACTAAGTTAACATGCATGCCTGCAGTAGCAATTCCCCTACCTTCTGCAACCTAGGAAGGAATGACCAAGACCTTAATGGCTGAAACCATGAGGCACCCTATCCCCCAGAAAAACAGGTGGATCTGCACAACAGGGAACTCTCACCCAGAAAACTAGCCCACATGTTCCCACCCCTGGCTCAACAACCTGCTTAAAGGAGGCCTTGCCCCATCAAAATAAGCTCCCACTTAACTTCCTGGCCTGAACACACCCAGCCCTGGGCTGAAAACCTGCATGGAGGTGGCCTTGCTCCACTGGAGAGATTGTAAAGTTGTCAAGCTTTGCATGCACCTTTTCTCAGCATGACAGTCACCAGGGGAAATGGTCTTGCCCTACCAGAGAGAAACCTAGATAGCCAGCCAAGAGGTGCCCTGCCTTCCCTAGTAAAAAGCCCCCCTCAGCTGCCTAACTCTCATGTGCCCATCCTTCTCCTGACAGCAGGACTGAAGGTGGCCCCAGCCTACTGGAGAGAGCCAGTACAGCCACTCAGCCCATGCTGGCAGGAGAGCCAGCCCAGAGGTGGCCCACCTGAACATAGAAAATCCTGCACAGCTGCCAGGCTCTCATTTGCCTGCCAGCAACAAAATAGCCAGCCTGGAGGTGGTCCATCTTGCTGAAGAGAGTCCCGCACAGCCATTCAGTCAGCCCTTGGCCCAGTGCTTAGGTATATTAACCCAGTGCTTAGGTATATTGACCCAACATATTGTATCTTCTCTCTTCTGGATCGCAGTGATACCATTAACCTAGTTGCTGTAAACAGAAATTTAGAATTTATCTTTATTTCCACCATCACATATTCCAAAAAGTCACTAGCATGGAGGCAGCCCCACTCCCCCTGGCCCGAAGGCAGTCCCACTTCCCCACCTGCAGAGAGAGCTTTCTGCCTGACAGTCAGCCTAAGGGAGGCTTCATACCCCTGCAGAGCCTGACATATAAAAAACCCTAAAGACTCCACCAAAAAAAAAAAAAAAAACGTTAGAACTAATAAACAAGTTCATTAAAATTGCAGGATACAAAATCAATGCACAAAAATCAGTAGCATTTATATATGCCAATAACAGACTATCTAAAAAAGAAATCAAGAAAATAAACTTAAGCAAGGAAGTAAAAGATCTCTCCACTGAAAATTACAAAATATTTATTAAATAAATTGAAGAAAACACAAACGAGTGAAGACATATTCAATGTTTACGGATTGGAAGAATCAATATTGTTATAATGCCAATTGCAACCAAAGAGATCTAAAGAATTAATGCAATTCCTATCAAAATACCAATGACATTTCACAGAAATAGAAAAATAAATCCAAAAATGTATATGGAACCACAAAGACCTCAAATAGCCAAAGCAATGCTAAACAGAAAAAGAACAAAGCTGGAGGTATCACACTCATTACCTAACTTCAAAATATACCACAAGGCTATAGTAACCTAAACATCATGGCACTAGCATAAAAATGGAACACATAAATCAATGAAATGAATGGAAGCCCCTGAAATAAATTCGCCTACCTATAGCCAACTGATTTTCAACACAGGTACCAATAGCGCAAATTGGGGAAAACCCAGTCTCTTCAATAAATGGTGCTAGAATATGACAAAAGCCCTTCTTCCCACCATATACAAAAATAAACTAAAAATAGTTTACATACATACATGTAAGACCTGAAACTATGAAACTACTAGAAGGAAACATAGGTGAATGCTTTACAACATTGGGGCTGGGCAAAGATTTTTAAAATACGACCTCAAAAGCTCTGCAACAAACTCAAAAACAGGCAAATTGAATTTCATCAAACTGAAAAGCTTTTGCATAGCAAAGGAAATGAGTGAAGAGACAACCTGCAGAATGTGAGAAAATATTAGCAAACTTCCCATCTGACATAATGTTAATATTCATAATATATAAAGACTTTAAACAACTCAAAAACAAAATAACCCAATTTTTTTTAAATCAGCAAAAGACCTTAATAGTCACTTTTCAAAAGAAGGCATACAAATATCCAAAGGTAAATGAATAAAAACTCAACGTCGCTATTCATCAGGGAAATGCTAATCAAAACCTCAACAAGATAACACCTGACTCTAGTTAGAATGGCTATTACCAAAGACAAAAGTGTCGGACAGGATATGGAGAAAGGGAACACTTACACATTGTTGTTGGGATTACAGATTAATAGAGCACTATGAAAAACATTATAGAGGTTCCTCATTAAATTAAAAATAGAATTACCATATGTTCTTGCAATCTCATTACTGGGCATATATCCAAAGAAAGTGAAATTAGTATGTTGAAAAGATGTCTTAACTCCCATGTTTATTGCAGCTCTGTTCACAATAGCCAAGACATGGAATCAACTCACGTGTCAAACAATGGATGAATATTTAAAGAAAATGTGGCATATATAATCAGTGGAATGCTATTCAACCATAAAAAAGATGAGACACAGAAAGACAAATACTCCATGATCTCACTATTATGTGGAATCTAAAAAAAAAAGTTGCTATTATGGAAGCAGAGAGTAGAACACTGGTTAACAGAGACTGGGGAAGGGAGGGGAAGATGGGAAGAGATTGATCAAATAGTACAAGATTACTATTAGAAGAAATAAGTTCTGATGCTCTATTGTACAGTAGGGTGATGATGGTTAACAATATCGTATAATGTATTACAAAATAGATCAAAGAGAGGCTTTTGAATGGTCTTACTATACAGAAATGATAAATTCATGAAGTGATAGATATGCTAAATACCCTGATTTGATTATCATATGTATGAATAAATCAAATTGAACCTCATAAATATATACAATTACAATTTATCAATTAAAATTTTTAAAAAAATTGAAAAGAAAGTAACTCAGTAGTAAAGAGTATCCATTAACAAGGAAACAAGATAAGCCATAATTGATGGCAAGGAAAATACTGTAATTTCAATGATATTTCCACTGCAGTTTTATTAATAAGCCAAGGAGCTATATGAATTATTTGTTAAGACACGCACACACATACACACACACACACACAAAAACAGGTGTGTAGGTAAGTTTTCATAATTAAGGTATAAATGATTCATATAATAATAACAGACATATAGAGGTACCAAGCTGGATGTCAAGTAGAAGTGAAACTACAAAGCATTGTAATTATCTGCTGTGAATAACACTATCCCAAATTCTGAAAGAAGTATGTAACAAAATCATTAAATACAATCTTGTAATTAGAGTGTACATAGATGTATATTTTTATGAGATTCCCATGAAATCTTAAATGCCATAACACTTTGAGGTAATATCTCAGCTTCTTTCATGTAAGTCCACTGTAAGTTCCTGTAGCACAAAACTACGTTTCAGACACAAAAAGTCATATTTTCATAGTCTCCCAAAACGAGTGGGACATGATAGCCATGTAATCATCACCTGAAGCAAAACATTAAAAAGTTTAAATGTGGCCAGGTGCAGTGGCTCACACCTATAATCTCAGCACTTTGGGAGGCCGAGGTGAGCGGATCACCTGAGGCCAGGAGTTCGAGACCAGCCTGACCAACATGGAGAAACCCTCTCTCTACTAAACATACAAAATTAGCCGGGCGTGGTGGTGCATGGCTGTAATCCCAGCTATTCAGGAAGTTGAGGGAGGAGAATCACTTGAACCCGGCAGGCAGAGTTTATGGTGAGCAGAGATCACGCCATTGCACTGCAGCCTGGGCAACAAGAGTGAAACTCTGTCTCAAAAAAAAAAAAAAAAAAAGTTTAAATGTACATTTAACACGATCATGGAAATATAAAATGAAGAACAATTAAAAGCTTCACACACATTCACACACATACACAGATATATATGACTAATTACATATAACGATTAATTGTTTAACAAATTCGGCAAAAACTCCTCAAGAGGAATGCTAAGGAAGGCATGAAAGGAGAGAAATATGCATGCTAACTGCCTGATGCAAGCATAGAATGATGAATTTACCAATTTGGGAATTTAATGACACTTTAAAAATCTACAGATAAAACCCTAGAACACTGAAGTTTAAGAAGAACCCCAAGACAATAGGATGATTTCCATCATTTTTTAAAAATGCAATCAAAATGTTCAAATGGTATTATTGGCATAGAGAAAAATGTATTTCCTCAAAACATCTTGAAATAAAATGATCAACCCTGAAAAGAGAAGTGTCTTTCCAGCCACAGAGTGATCTAACACAGCTCTAATAACATTTGCAAGTAGAACCTAGTCACTCATGCTGAGAGGTAAAATCTTTTCCAAGTTTTAGCTTCTTCATGGTAGCTTCGAAAAAGGAAAAAATAATGCCAACTGTGATGCAGGAAGTTGGCAAATACTAACTAAACGAAAACAACATTTAACAGCTGTTCATGGGATAACAGCTTTCTCTAACTCCTACTGGGAGCCAAATGTACTAAGGTGAAGCTGAGGTAAAAGGTGAGGTTTCTTGTTATCTTTAGGAACATTCTATTCTTTTCACTTAATATCTTAAAACATTAAGAAGACATGAACATGTCCAGAATAAGCACAGTAACTATTACAATAACTTATAATTAACACTAAGTGGTTTGGTTTCAATTCATGAAGTATGAAGAAAAGTAGGTTCCAACAACAAATTAACTGTAGAGAATCTGAGAAAAAGGATAGTTTATCATTTTGTCTCATTAGGTTTTCTTTGATTTGTTATTACTTTTTATTTTTCTTTCTTTTCTTTTTTTCTCTTTCTTCCTTTTCTTCTTCTTCTTTTTTTTTAATAAAGTCAAAGTGGCATAACATGCTTTCCTAAAAAATGAGTCCAGGAGAATTACTTTTGTTCAACATCATAATGGGCACTACTTTCTACTGTGAATGTTTTCTTTCTGAAAGCTCCACTTCTACTTTCCTGCTGACTACCTACCAGCTAGTATTGTTAAAGAAAAGATGAAGGATTAAAGTATCCAGCCTTCCCCCAAGCAGCTAGTTCTTAAAATAGACGTTTCTGTAAAGTGAATGGCTGCTGTCTTTCCTACGGTGGCCAGATTTACAAAATGAGAAAATAGAGAGAGAGAACAAATGAAGAAAGAGAAATAAACATAGCTTCTCTGGATGGATTTTTCAAGATAAGAGGCTGAATGGGGAGATACCTATGAAATTTTAAAAAATCACAGGATGACACTGAAAAATATAGTGTCTGATTCCCTTGGGCAATGAGGAGCTCACAACATGTGAACAACTTTAAGAAAAAGTACATCTAAAAATAGAGGCAAAAATGCCTCTGCTAAACTTGACTTTAAATATTTATTCCATGTATCCTTCAAATCTTTTCTAAAATATTTTAGTCTCCCTATATTTTAATGTGTCAACTAATTTTTATTTCCTTAACATTTTAAAAACTATAGAGGGCAAACATGACCCTATTTTCTGACTCCTAGGGCACACCTTGAGAGCAGTTCCTAGTTGCTGGTGTTAGATATGCCGGATTCATAAGTGTTCAATAAATATTTGATAATAGAATAATGAAAAAATAACACAATTATATTTCCTCTTTCTCCTAAAACATTTGCAATAAAATCAAGAAAGGGCATAAGTGAGACTATATATATATACACACACACACATATTTATATATATCATATATCTCATATATAGATATATACATATTAGATATATATATTAGATATATATATATATATCACAGTTTCTTTATCCATTCGTTGATTGATGGGCATTTGGGTTGGTTCCACATTTTTGCAATTACGAATTGTGCTGCTATATAAATGCATGTGCAAGTATCTTTTTCATATAATGACTTATTTTCCTCTGGGTAGATACCCAGTAGTGGGATTGCTGGATCAAATGGTAGTTCTACTTTTACTTCTTTAAGGAATCTCCACACTGTTTTCCATAGTAATTGTACTAGTTTACATTCCTACCATCACTGTAGAAGTGTTCCTTGTTCACCGCATCCACGCGAACAACTATTTATTTTTATTTTTATTTTTTTATTATGGCCATTCGTTCAGGAGTAAGGTGGTATCACACTGTGGTTCTGATTTGCATTTCCTTGATAATTAGTGTATGTAGAGCATGTTTTTCATGTTTGATGGCCATTTCTATATCTTCTTTTGAGAATTGTCTATTCATGTCCTTAGCCCACTTTTTGATGGGATTATTTGTTTTTTTTTCTTGCTGATTTTTTTGAGTTAGTTACAGATTCTGGATATTAGTTCTTTGTCAGATGTATAGATTGTGAAGGTTTTCTCTCACTCTGTGGGTTGTCTGGTTACTCTGCTGACTGTTCTTTTTGGCATGCAAAAGCTCTTTAGTTAAGTCCCAGCTATTTATCTTTGTTTTTATTGCATTTGCTTTTGGGTTCTTGTTCATGAAATCCTTCCCTAAGCCAATCTCTAGAAGGGTTTTTCCAATGATTTCTTCTAGAGTTTTTATAGTTTCAAGTCTTAGGTTTAAGTCCTTGATCCATCTTGAGTTGATTTTTGAATAAGGTAAGAGAACAGAATCCAGTTTCATTTTCCTACATGTGGCTAGCCAATTATCCCAGTACCATTTGTTGAATAGGGTGCCCTTTGCCCACTTTATGTTTTTGTTTGCTTTGTCAAAGATCAGTTGGCTGTAAGTATTTGGGTTTATTTCTGGGTTATCTATGCTGTCCCTTTGTTGTATATGCCTATTTTTATAACAGTACCATTCTGTTTTGATGACGATGGCCTTATAGTAGTTGGAAATCAGCTAATGTGATGCCTTCAGATTTCTTCTTTTTGCTTAGTCTTGCTTTGGCTATGCGGGCTCTCTTTTGGTTCCATATGAACTTTGGGATTGCTTTTTCTAATTCTGTGAAGAATGGTGGGGGTGTTGATGGGCATAGCATTGAATTTGTAGATTGTATTTGGCAGTATGGTCATTTTCACAATAATGATTCTACCCATCCATGAGCTTGGGATGTGTTTCCATTTGCTTGTGTCGTCTATGATTTCTTTCAGCAGTGTTTTGTAGTATCCTTTGTAGAGGTTTTTCACCTCCTTGGTTAGGTATAGTCCTAAGTATTTTATTTTATTTTTTGCAGCTATTGTAAAATGTGTTGAGTTCTTGATTTGATTCTCCAATTGGTCGCTATTGGTGTATAGAAGAGTTACTGATTTATGTACATAAATGCTGAATTCTTTTATCAGTTCTTGGAGCTTTCCGGAGTAGTCTTTAGAGTTTTCTAGGTAAACAATCACATTATCAGCAGACAGCGACAGTTTGACTTCCTCTTTACTGATTTGGATGTCCTTTACTTCCTTCTCTTGTCTGATTGCTCTGGCTAGGACTTCCAGTACTATGCTGGAGAGGAGTGGTGAGAGACGGCATCCTTGCCTTGTTCGATTTCTCACAGGGAATGATTTCAACTTTTCCCCATTCAGTATTATGTTGGCCGTGGGTCTGTCATAGGTGGCTTCTATTACCTTGAGGTATGCCCCTTGTATGCCAATTTTGCTGAGAGTTTTAATCATAAAGTCATGCTGGATTTTGTCGAAGGATTTGTCTGCATCTATTGTGATGATGATGTGATTTTTGTTTTTAATTCTCTTTATGTGGTGTATCACATTTATTGACTTGCATATGTTAAACCATCCCTGCATCCCTGGTATGAAACCCACTTGATCACGGTGTATTATCTTTTTGATACATTGTTGGATTCTGTTAGCTAGTATTTTGTTAAGGATTTTAGTGTCTGTGTTCATCAGAGATATTGGTCTGTAGTTTTTTTTTTCTTTTTTGGTTATGTCCTTTCCTGGTTTTGGTATTACGGTGATACTGGCTTCATAGAATGAATTAGGGAGGTTTCCCTCTTTCTCTATCTTGTCAAATAGTGTCAACAGGATTGGCATCAATTCTTCTTTGACTGTCTGGTAGAATTCTGCTGTGAATCTGTCTGGTCCTGGACTTCTTTGTGTTGGTAATTTTTTGGTGGTATTTTGTTTTTGTTTTTGTGTTTGTTTTTTTTGAGACAGAGTCGCACGCTATCACCCAGGCTGCAGTGCAGTGGCGTGATCTCATCCCACCACAACCCCCGCCTCCCAGGTTCAAGCAATTCTCCTGCCTCAGCCTCCCAAGTAGCTGGGATTACAGGTGCGCACCACCACACCTGGCTAATTTCTGTATTTTTAGTAGAGATGGGGTTTCACCATGTTGGTCAGGCTGGTCTCAAACTCCTGACCTCAGGTGATCTGCCCGCTTTGGACTCCCAAAGTGGTGGGATTACAGGCGTGAGCCACTGTGCCCAACTGGTAATTATTTTTATTGCCATTTCAATCTCATTGCTTGTTACTGGTCTATTCAGGGCACCTGATTCTTCCTAATTTAAGCTAAAAAGGTCATATCTTTCCAGAAATGTATCCATCTCCTTTAGGTATTCCAGTTTATGTGCATAAAGGTGTTCACAGTAGCCTTGAACGATCTTTTGTATTTCTGTGGTGTCAGTTGTAATCTCTACCGTTTCATTTCTAAGCTTGTTTGAATTTTCTCTTCTCTTTTCTTGGTTAATCTTGCTAATGTCTATCAATTGTATTTATCTTTTCAAAGAACCAGCTTTTTCTTTCATTTCTCTTTTGTATTTTTTTGTTTCAATTTCATTTAGTTCTGCTCTGATATTGGTTATTTCCTTTCTTCTGCTGGGTTTGGGTTTGGTTTGTTCTTGTTTCTCTAGTTCCTTAAGTGTGACCTTAGATTGTCTGTGTTCTTTCAGATTTTTTAATGTAGGCATTTAGGGCTATGAACGTTCCTCTTAGCACCACCTTTGCCGTATGCCAGAGATAGGTTGTGTTATATATCGTTTTATTTTTTTTCTACCTTATGTAATACATATTTGCTGAACCCAAGGTTGCAAAAAATATTTCCCTATTTTCTTCTAGATGTTTTATACTTTAAACTTTACCCAAGCTAAATTTTGTGTGTCAGAAGTGGTAAGGATTGAACTACTAAAAATGTGTTTATTTTGTCCTTTAAATAATTTTTAATTGTGGTAAAATATACATAACATAAAATTTACCCTCTTAAGCATTCTTCTTTTTTTTTTTTTTTTTTTTTTGAGACGGAGTCTTGCTCTGTCGCCCAGGCTGGAGTGCAGTGGCGCGATCTCGGCTCACTGCAAGCTCCGCCTCCCGGGTTCACACCATTCTTCTGCCTCAGCCTCCCAAGTAGCTGGGACCACAGGCGCCCATCACCACGCCCAGCTAATTTTTTTTGTTGTTGTATTTTTAGTAGAGAAGGGGTTTCACCGTGTTAGCCAGAATGGTCTCGTTCTCCTGACCTCATGATCCACCCGCCTCGGCCTCTTAAGCATTTTTAACTGCATAGTTCAATATTATTAAGCACATTCACATTGTTGTGCAACAAATCTCCAGAACATTTTCATGTTGTGAAACTGAAACGCTATACCCATTAAACAACTCACCATTTTTCCCTTCCCTCAGCCTACAGTAATGCCCTTCTACTCTCTATCTCTATAAATTTGACTAATCTAGGTACCTATGTAAGTGGAATCATACAGTGGCTATTTTTTGCGACTAGCTTATTTCACTTTGCGTAATGACTACAAGGTTCATCCCTGTTGCAGCATGTTTCAGAATTTTTCTTCCTTTTTAAGCCTGAATGGTATTCCACTGTATACAACGTTTATCTATTCATCCATCAATAGACTTTTGGGTTGCTTCCACATTTTGCTATTGTGAATAATGCTCCTATGAACATGAGTGTACAAAGATCTCAAGGCCTCACTTTGACTTACTTTACAAATATAACGAGAAGTAAAATCTTTGGATCATATGGTCTGTTTAAATTTTGTTTAGGAACCACCATACCGTTTTCTGTAATGACAGCATCGTTTTACATTTCCACCATTAGAACACAAGAGTTCCAATTGTTCTACATTTTAACCAATACTTGTTATTTGCTATTTTTCTGATATTAGCCATCCAATGGGTATGAATAATACCTCGTGGTTGTTTTGATTTGGATCTCCCTAATTATTAGGGATGTTGAGTATCTTTTCACATGCTTGTTGGTCATTTGTATATCTTCTTTAAGGAAGTGTCTATCAACTCATGTGCACATTTAAAAAATCAGATTGTTTAGTTTTCTGTTTTTGAGTTGGAGAAGTCGTTTATATAATCTAGATATTAACCTCTGATCAGATATATGATTTACAAATATCTCCTCCTATTCTGTAGGTAGCCTTTTCACCCTGCTAATTGTATCCCTTGATAGACAGAACTTTATAATTTTGATATAGTACAATTTATTTTTACTTGTATTGCTTGTATTCTTGGTGTCATACGCAAAAAATCATAGCTAAATCCAATGTCAGAAGGCATTTCCCTATGTTTTCTTCTAAGAGATTTATAGTTTTAGGTGATTATATTTAAGTCCTTGATCCATTTCAAGTTAACTGTTTACTGTGGTATAAGGTAAGGGTCCAACTTCTTTTGCATGTAGATATCTAGTTTTCCCAGCAGCAATTGTTGAAAAGGCTGTCTTTTCCCCATTAAATAGTAAGAACTTAATTATATTTCTTTCCATGTGGATATCCAATAGTTGCAGCACTATTGTTTCTGCTAGTTATTTTTAAAGTCTTGACAAAAACAATTCACTATATATGTGTACATTTATTTCTGCGCTTTCTAATTTGTTCCATGGGTCTATATGATTACAAATACCATGTTATTTTGATTATTCTAGTTCTATAGTATGTATTAAAATTAGAAAGTATAAGTTTCCAAATTTCTTTGCATTTTTAAATTTTTAAAAATTTCATATTTTAGACTATTCTAGAAATTTCACATTTACATACAAATTTTAGAATCAACTTGTCATTTTTTATTAAAAGAATTCTTTCATAGATTTTACAGTGATTAAATGAAATCTAAAGGTCGATTTAATAAAAATTAATAACTTCAAAATATTGTCTTCTAACCAATAAACATGGCATATCTCTTCATTTATTTATATACTCAATTTCTCTCTGAAACATCTTATAAATTTCTATAAGCCATATATTTTTTCTTAAATTTGTTTCAAAGCATTCTATGACTGAATGATTTTGTAAATGGTGTTATTTTTATAATTTGTTTTTAATAGTATTTTACTAGTATATAAGATACAATTGACTTTTTATATATTAAACTTGAATCTTCTGACTTTGCTAAATTTGCTTATTAGTTCTAGTAGCTTTTTGTATATTTATTTGGACTTTCTACATATTGGAACATGACATTTGAAAATTACAAGTTTACATGCTTCTTTTCAAACTCTATTCCTTTAATTCATTTTTCTTGCTTTATTACAATGCTAGAATGTCCATTACAATGTTAGACAGAAATTGAGAGAGCAGATATTTTGTCCTATTCCCAATCCTGGGGAGAAAGCATTCAGTTTTTACCCTTAGGTATGATGTTTACTCTAGGTTTATGTAGGTGCCCATATTCAGAGTGAGAAAAAAATCTTTTTCAATTTTGGTGTGATATTCAATATGATAAATGGGCATTAAATTTTGGCAAATCTCTTTTGCTCTTCTGTTTAGATAATTATATAGCTGTCCTCATTTACTCTCTCAATATACATTTTAAATTAAATTGATTTTCAAGTGTTAAATGAAACTTGCATTTGGGAATAAATCCTGCTTTTATCATGTCACACCTTTTTCATATATAGCTGCACTGAATTTGATAGTATTTTGTTAATGATATGTATGTTCAGATTTATGATATATATAAAAGTATAGTTTTTTTCTGGTAGTTTTTTATTTGTCTAGTTTTATGTTTAATCAGGGCAATACTGGCTTCATAATATACGTGGGCAAGTTTTTCCTCTTCCTTTATTTTCCAAGATTTGTGCAGAACTGATATTTCATCCTTAAATGTATGATACAATTTGCTAGTGAAGCCATCTAAGCCTGGAGTTTCCTTTGTGGAATGGTTTTTAACTACAAATTTGTTTTGCTTAACTGTAATAGGGCTATTAAGTTTTTCTTTCTCTTTATGAGTCAGTATTTATAGTATGTGTCCTTCAGAAATTTGTTCATTTCATCTGAGATGTTCAATGAATTGACATAATAAAAAGCTGTTACTTTCCAGAGACCTAACAGACTAAGAAAATGACCTTGACATTTCTCATTTTTTATTAACCAAAGTTATCTCCTTCTTTTACAGATATGATCATTTAAAAATACATACAGAAAAAAGTAGAACTTATATAACAAATGATTTTATTCTCAGAAACAGTATTAACTTTTAAAATTAAATAGAAAGTATTTAAAAGTTAATACTATTTCTGAGAATGGAAGAAAGTGAAGGAAGTGGGGTACAATGGGTAGATATAGATGTAATACAGATGTAGAGAGATGTAGATGTAGAAACATAGTCATAGGTGTAGGTATGAATAGAAATATAAATGCTAATATACATTAGATTTTGAAACATGTTAAATTACACAGCTACATCTTTTTTGTTGGACTTTAGAAGCAGGGAAACGTGGATTTAGTCCAGCCACTACTTGCTTTCAGTATGACCTTGAACAAATTAGTTCATTTCTCTAAGCTTCAATTCTTTCTTTAAAACAGAGGTAATATTGGCCAGGTACAGTGGCTCACGCCTGTAATCCCAGCACTTTGGGAGGCCGAGGCGGGCGGATCACAACGTCAGGAGATCGAGACCATCTTGGCTAACATGGCGAAACCCTGTCTCTACTAAAAAATACAAAAACAAAATTAGCCAGATGTGGTGGCAGCCACCTGTAGTCTCAGCTACTCCGGAGGCTGAGGCAGGAGAATGGCATGAACCTGGGAGGCAGAGCTTGCAGTGAGCTGAGATCAAGCCACTGCACTCCAGCCTGGATGACAGAGCCAGACTCCGTCTCAAAAAAACACCACCACCACAGTGCAATCAAACTAGAACTGAGGATTAAGAATCTCACTCAAAACCACTCAACTACATGGAAACTGAACAACCTGCTCCTGAATTACTACTGGGTACATAACGAAATGAAGGCAGAAATAAAGATGTTCTTTGAAACCAATGAGAACAAAGACACAACATACCAGAATCTCTGGGACGCATTCAAAGCAGTGTGTAGAGGGAAATTTATAGCACTAAATGCCCACAAGAGAAAGCAGGAAAGATCCAAAATTGACATTCTAACATCACAATTAAAAGAACTAGAAAAGCAAAAGCAAACACATTCAAAAGCTAGCAGAAGGCAAGAAATAACTAAAGTCAGAGCAGAACTGAAGGAAATAGAGGCACAAAAAACCCTTCAAAAAATTAATGAATCCAGGAGCTGGTTTTTTGAAAGGATCAACAAAATTGATAGACCGCTAGCAAGACAAATAAAGAAAAAAGAGAGAAGAATCAAATAGATGCAATAAAAAATGATAAAGGGGATATCACCACTGATCCCACAGAAATACAAACTACCATCAGAGAATACTACAAACACCTCTATGCAAATAAACTAGAAAATCTAGAAGAAATGGATAAATTCCTCGACACATACACTCTCCCAAGACTAAACCAGGAAGAAGTTGAATCTCTGAATAGACCAATAACAGGCTCTGAAATTGTGGCTATAATCAATAGCTTACCAACCAAAAAGAGTCCAGGACCAGATGGATTCACAGCCGAATTCTACCAGAGGTACAAGGAGGAACTGGTACCATTCCTTCTGAAACTATTTCAGTTAATAGAAAAAGAGGGAATCCTCCCTAATTCTTTTTATGAGACCAGCATCATTCTGATACGAAAGCCAGCAGAGACACAACAAAAAAAAGAGAATTTTAGACCAATATCCTTGATGAACATTGATGCAAAAATCCTCAATAAAATACTGGCAAAACGAATCCAGCAGCACATCAAAAAGCTTATCCACCATGATCAAGTGGGCTTCATCCCTGGGATGCAAGGCTGGTTCAATATACGCAAATCAATAAATGTAATCCAGCATATAAACAGAGCCAAAGACAAAAACCACATGATTATCTCAATACATGCAGAAAAAGCCTTTGACAAAATTCAACCACCCTTCATGCTAAAAACTCTCAATAAATTAGGTACTGATGGGATGTACTTCAAAATAATAAGAGCTATCTATGACAAACCCACAGCCAATATCATACTGAATGGGCAAAAACTGGAAGCATTCCCTTTGAAAACTGGCACAAGACAGGGATGCCCTCTCTCACCACTCCTATTCAACATACTGTTGGAAGTTCTGGCCAGGGCAATTAGGCAGGAGAAGGAAATAAAGGGTATTCAATTAGGAAAAGAGGAAGTCAAATTGTCCCTGTTTGCAGATGACATGATTCTATATCTAGAAAACCCCATTGTCTCAGCCCAAAATCTCCTTAACCTGATAAGCAACTTCAGCAAAGTCTCCGGATACAAAATCAATGTGCAAAAATCACAAGCATTCTTATACACCAACAACAGACAAACAGAGAGGCAAATCATGAGTGAACTCCCATTCACAATTGCTTCAAAGAGAATAAAATACCTAGGAATCCAACTTACAAGGGATGTGAAGGACCTCTTCAAGGAGAACTACAAACCACTGCTCAAGGAAATAAAAGAGGATACAAACAAATGGAAGAACATTCCATGCTCATGGGTAGGAAGAATCAATGTCATGAAAATGGCCATACTGCCCAAGGTAATTTACAGATTCAATGCCATCCCCATCAAGCTACCAATGCCTTTCTTCACAGAAAAAACTACTTTAAAGTTCATATGGAACCAAAGAAGAGCCCGCATCGCCAAGTCAATCCTAAGCCAAAAGAACAAAGCTGGAGGCATCACACTACCTGACTTCAAACGATACTACAAGGCTACAGTAACCAAAACAGCATGGTACTGGTACCAAAACAGAGATATAGATCAATGGAACAGAACAGAGCCCTCAGAAATAATGCCGCATATCTATAACTATCTGATCTTTGACAAACCTGACAAAAACAAGCAATGAAGGATTCCCTGTTTAATAAATGGTGCTGGGACAACTGGCTAGCCATATGTAGAAAGCTGAAACTGGATCCCTTCCTTACACCTTATACAAAAATCAATTCAAGATGGATTAAAGACTTAAAAGTTAGACCTAAAACCATAAAAACCCTAGAAGAAAACCTAGGCATTACCATTCAGGACATAGGCATGGGCAAGGACTTCATGTCTAAAACACCAAAAGCAATGGCAACAAAAGACAAAATTGACAAATGGGATCTAATTAAACTAAAGAGCTTCTGCACCTCAAAAGAAACTACCATCAGAGTGAACAGGCAACCTACAAAATGGGAGAAAATTTTCACAACCTGCTCATCTGACAAAGGGCTAATATCCAGAATCTACAATGAACTCCAACAAATTTACAAGAAAAAAACAAACAACCCCATCAAAAAGTGGGCGAAGGATATGAACAGACACTTCTCAAAAGAAGACATTTATGCAGCCAAAAAACACATGAAAAAATGCTCACCATCACTGGCCAGCACAGAAATGCAAATCAAAACCACAATGAGATACCATCTCACACCAGTTAGAATGGCGATCATTAAAAAGTCAGGAAACAAGAGGTGCTGGAGAGGATGTGGAGAAATAGGAACACTTTTACACTGTTGGTGGGACTGTAAACTAGTTCAACCATTGTGGAAGTCAGTGTGGCGATTCCTCAGGGATCTAGAACTGGAAATACCATTTGACCCAGCCATCCCATTACTGGGTATATACCCAAAGGACTATAAATCATGCTGCTATAAAGACACATGCACACGTATATTTATTGCGGCATTATTCACAATAGCAAAGACTTGGAACCAACCCAAATGTCCAACAATGATAGACTGGATTAAGAAAATGTGGCACATATACACCATGGAATACTATGCAGCCATAAAAAAGGATGATTTCATGTCCTTTGTAGGGACATGGATGAAATTGGAAATCATCATTCTCAGTAAACTATCGCAAGAACAAAAAAACATTGCATATTCTCACTCATAGGTGGGAATTGAACAATGAGATCACATGGACACAGGAAGGGGAATATCACACTCTGGGGACTGTTGTGGGGTGGGGGGAGGGGGGAGGGATAGCATTGGGAGATATACCTAATGCTAGATGACGAGTTAGTGGGTGCAGCGCACCAGCATGGCATATGTATACATATGTAACTAACCTGCACAATGTACACATGTACCCTAAAACTTAAAGTATAATTAAAAACAACAACAACAACAACAACAACAAAACAAAAAACATATGTAATACCTGAACCTCTTTGTATGATTGAGATAATAGTTCAGTATGTAACTCAGGGCCTGATCATAATAGGCTCTCAATAAAATTTGAGTATTATAATGATTAACATTTTTCTTTTATTGTTACAAGCTTCACAAAATATTATAATACACAATTTTTGAAGTATTTTCCCAAATCACAGTGATCCTCCCTTATCTATCAATGTAGAGCATTTTGTTCTACATCATATAGCTCATCCCACAGTTTAACTGATTGGACCCATATATACATGTAGCTCCAACTAGGAAAGTCAGAGTTTTGCACCCTGGACTTTTGATTTGGGAGTGACACAAGAAAGGGTAGGTTTATAACATGTAAATTCAGGGGCGATGTGCATAACCATGTTTATCCAAGAGTTCAGGAACCAGAAAACAGCTATTCAAAGAAGACACACTAATGAAGCTCATTTGTAGGAATATACAGAGATAAGAAATGAAAAGTGAACTTAGTTTGGCTTACTCGTGTTTTTGTTTTGTTTTGTTTTAATTAGTTTCAGTCTTTCTGAAGGCATAGCCTTTATTCCATGATACAGCAACTTTAGTTTCACTCGTTCTGAAGGCCTAGCTTTACTCCATGATACAGTAACTTAATCAGAATATATACACTGTTTCTGCCTCAATTAATGTGAGAACAACACCTCAATGATGCTAAGCAATGAAATTTATAAAAAAGAATGTGAAAGCCTGTTCTCTAACTCGCAGACACCTTCATATGACCAATGATACTGATATTAATCAGGGCAAGTATAAGAAAACATTTGGGGAAAGAAGTGAAGAGCAGCTTTCTTTGTAGAGAGCCACTGCTGTGCTATAAGACTAATCCAATTTTGCGGGGAAGATTGAGAGAATCTTTGTTGTGTTGTGTTGTGTTGTGTTGTGTTGTGTTGTGTTGTGTTGTGTGTGGTTGGTTTTAGAGACAAGGTCTTTCTCTGTCACCAGGCTGGAGAGCAGTCCATTCCTGGGCTCAAGCAATCCTTTGGCCTCAACCTCCCAAGTAGCTGGGGACTACAGGTGTGAGCCACCATGCCTGGCTAATTTTTAACTTTTTGTAGAGACAGGATCTCGCTATGATACCCAGGTTTATCTCAAACTCCTGGCCTCAAGCGATCCTCTTGCCTCAGCCTCCCAAAGTGCTGAGATTACAGGCATGAGCATAGTACCCAGTCAGGAAATGATAACTTTGAGTGCCATGCCTGGGAAGAGGGACTTCAAAGGGACCATATGAAAAGCTTTGGAATATAAAATATGTTTGCTACAATTGGATGGTAAAAAGGTAGGCTCTTGTTTCATGTCCGGTAAAGCTTAATCTCCAGTAAATCTATAAGGCTAGATTTTAAAGTATTTGTCGAGTGATGGTAGGCTGTATAATGACTCCTAAAATGTCCATATCCTAATCCATTGAACCTGTGTACTTATTATGTTATATGGCAAGAGATAAATAAAGTTGCATATGCAATTAAAGTTATTAATCAGGTGACACTGAGATGGAGAAATTACCTGGGATTATCCTAGTGGGCCCAAACTAATAACCTGAATCTAAGAGTACAAGATGAACAGACACCAAAAACGGTCAGAGAGAAGCGATGTGAAACAGACTTGCTCTGATGTTGTTTGTTTTGAAGATGGAGGGAGAGGCCACAAGCTAATAAATGTGGGAAGAAGGCAAGAAAATACTCTCCCCTCCATGCTTTCAGGAAGGAACACAGTCCTGCCAACAAAACCTAGACCTTAACCCACTGAGACCCATGTTGGAATTCTGACCTATAGAACTGTAAGACAGTAAGTTTGTTTTGCTTTAAGCCACCAAGTTTGTGGTAATTTGTTACAGTACAAATACAAAACTAATATACCAGTACATACTAATTACGGAACTGAAATGATGTTTATGACTTAAAGTTACTGCAAGACTATTCTATTAGGTGAGAAAAAAAAGTGAGAAGAAAAGTCATGATATCTTTCAGGATTTTCATCCAATGAAGAGGAAGATTGAACTCAAGAAGTTTAAAACGGGCAATAAAAAATAAACAAATAAATGTTAGGCTATGAACATATCATGAATGATTCTTATTCAATCTGCTAGTTATAAGAGTGCTTTTATTAATTTCTTAATTAATCTAGGCTAAAGTTAGTTGGAATTGCTTTTGTTATTTATAACCAAAGAGTTTTAATTACTAGAATTATTAAGGATAATTATTCTAACAATAGGTAAAAGTGGCCTCAGGCAGGGGTATCTGAACACCATACTCCCAGAATGGAAATGCTATCTAGGACTTCTGACTCTAAGTGCAAAACAAAATGATTTATTTTTCTTTTTTAAACAAAAATAAACCATAAAACATGCTATAAGGACTATCTGATTTTATTCTTACAAAAACCCTAAGGAAGTCAGAACTATTTTATACACTGAGAAAACTGATATTGAAAAAAGTTAAGTAATTTTGCCAAGGTCCTAAGAGATGGAATGGGCACTCAAATCCAAGTATTTCTGGCACTGAAGGTCTATGTGCTATTCATTCATTCAGGAAATGTTTACTGATTACTTATTATGTACCAGACACTGTAGTAGCTAGCTTGCCAACATTTAATGAGGCCTCACTATGTGCCAAGTAATTTGAGTATATTAATCCATATAATCCCTGTTCTATCACTATGCCCATTTTACAGATGATACACATGCAAAAAAAGGAAAAAGAAACTTGTCTGAGGTCTTGCAAATAACAGAGCCAAAATTCAAAACAAGCATTCTAGCTCTTAGTGATGTTTAACCATTTAGCTCTACTGCCACCTGTCCTAGGTGCTGAATATACATAGTCTACATTCTCACAAGGTTACTTTCTAGTTGGAAAGACAGATTAGAACAAAGTAAACAATCAAATAAGTAAGTACTCATTGTAATAGGGTTTTGTAAGGAAAGAGCAGGATGTGACATAAAAGACTAAAGAGATGTCAAACGATGTTTTTTTTGTTTTGTCTTGGATTTTGTTTGATTGTTGTTGTTGTTGTTTGAGATGGAGTCTCGCTCTGTCTGCCCAGGCTGGAGTGCAGTGGTGCCATCTCGGCTCACTGCAAGCTCCACCTCCAGGGTTCACGCCATTCTCCTGCCTCAGCCTCCTGAGTAGCTGGGACTACAGGCGTCTGCCACCACGCCCGCCTGATTTTTTGTATTTTTAGTAGAGACGAGGTTTCACCGTGTTAGCCAGGATGGTCTCAATCTCCTGACCTCGTTATCTGCCCACCTCGGCCTCCCAAAGTGCTGGGATTACAGGTGTGAGCCACTGTGCCCAGCCCTTCAAAAGATGTTTAAGGACTCAACAATTAAACAGAGAGAGAAAATTTGAGGTGTCAGCCACAGGAATGTTTAAGGAACAGGGAAGAAGGCATACTGGGTGTGATGATTAATGTAATTCTGTGTGTCAACTTGATTGGGTTAAGGGATGCCCAGATAGCTGGCAAAACATTATTTCTAGGTATATGTGTGTGGGTATTTCTGAAACAGACTGGCATTTGTATCAGTACACTGAGTAAAGAAGATCCACCCTCACCAATGGGGGCAGGAATCATACATTCCATCCAGGGCCTAGATAGAACAAAAAGGCAGAGAAAGGGCAAATTCTCTCTCTCTCCTTAGGCTGAGAGGTCCATCTTCTTAACTTGGACATGGGAGCTCCTACTTCTTGGGTCTTTGGACTCCAGGACTTACACCAGCACCCTGACTTCCCCCAAGTTATCAGGCCTTAGGCCTTGGACTGGGAATTACTCTATGTCTCCTCCGGCCCTCAGGCCTTAAGATGCAAACTGAATTATACTGCCAGCCTTCTTGAGTCTCCAGCTTGCAGGTAGTATATCATGAGACTTCTCAGCCTCCATCATGTGTGCTAATTCCTAAAATTATTCTCCTTTTATAAATATCTGTACATGTCCCACTGGTTCTGTTTTTCTGGAAAATAATACACTGGGCCATATGAGAGAAAGCCTAGAGATAAAAAAAAGAAACTTAGTCCTTTCTTGAAACTGAAAAAGGGCAAGTGTGTCTAAATCAAAGCTGTAAAGTAGAATTAATCAATGAGAATTGCAGTGAACAGATTTAAATATTTGGCTTCTATTTCTTATTGCTCGAAATAAAATGTCTCCAAAAAATGTATAAAATTTATTAATCAACAGTCTTATTTTTATGATGAGTTACATATGTCATAAATCATTTCCAGTACCCTCCATTTATCTGTTCGTAGGAACAGTATGGCCATTTTGTCCCATAAGTGACCAAAGCACAGACATAATGAACGTCCGCTCTTCCAGTTGCAGAACCAAAGGCTACACAGCACAAATAATCGCTAGGTGGTTCACTTAATGAATTATCTCCTAATTGATTGATTTATCTAGTCAGTTTTAGCTCCTGGTTAATAAACTAAACTAACTTTATTATATTCATTGTTGGTTATAAGTCAAATCACTTATGTGGATGCATGATATATAAAATCTTGTAAATACCTATAGGTAGATGTGTATAACTCAAAAATTCACAAAGTAACCAGTCATATCCTCTGGTATATTTGGGATGTGATATATTTTGCATAGTTTAGAACTTGCTTTATTTGAATATATGCCAAAGTAGTGCTTAAATTCACAATCGAAATCAGAATATTCATCAGAAATATTGGGAAAGAAAATGAATTATTAGTTGCATTCTATTGTTAGCAAGTGCAATCATGTAAACATACACTTAGAGTGTCTTCTTTCTATAGATTATTACAAATAAAATAATTCCTTATATCTACTATTTAATAAATTAAAATGTTAAATTTTACATATGCACCTTTTTCCAGCTATAATTTTAATGTAACAGACATTACAAATGACACATAATTAAATAAAATTACACTCAGCTATGATCCTAATAAAGTGTAAGCAATAAATTAGTTTATGAAACTCAATTTCCCTTAGATAATACACATTTAAGTTAGCATGGTGATTACTGCTTTTTAACCTTAATTCCCAAGAATAATAGGAGGTGTTAAAAATGAAAGAACCAATCCATTTGGCTCATAGAAGATACTAAGAATTGAAAGATTTTAAAATAAAATATATAGATTTCAATTTTATTTTATACCTTCCTGGCCAACATAGTGAAAATCTACTAAAAATACAAAAATTAGCTGGGCATGGTGGTGCGTGCCTGTAGTCCCAGCTACTCGGGAGGCTGAGGCAGGAGAATAGCTTGAACCTGGGAGGCGGAGGTTGTGGTGAGCCAAGATTGCGCCACTGCACTCCAGCCTGGCTTCCTCTGAGATTAAAATAAAACCCAAAAAGCAGATTCTAAACTAATATTGCAAAAAGAATAACTTATGTTACAGAGAATATTAAGTTTTCTTTCCTTATAATAAAGAGGAGCAAGGGCATAAAAGAATGAAATTATTCTTGTACCACTAAAGAGCATACTCTTGTTTAAAGATGATGTTGAAGTACAATTTCATTCTTCCAAAGTGATACATATAAAATCTGTTGACCAATGCATTCCTAGTTATTTAAAGTTTCTGTAACAATCTATATTTTAATTTATGTTGCTGTATATTTGGGTCCAGTGGTCTTTTGTAAATTTGCCCTCTAGGAATACTGCAGCCTCATGCTCCAGCAAGAAATATAAAGTATTTGCTTAACAAGAATGTAGATTGGCAAAAAATCCTCCATATGGAACATTTTAATTAGGATCTTGCAATGAGAAAACAACAAAGCTTTTTTTAAGGAAAAGAAGGAGCTGTATTTGTTCTGTCTTTACAAGAAAAAAAAAAAGAAGAGGAAAGAAACAAGCAAACAAACAGACAACAACAACAACAACAAAAAGGAAAACTCCAAACACTTGGGACAAAGAACAAATCTGGTTTTAAATCATACCTACTTTGATGACAGTAAATTCTTCCAAAGGCACTTATCTACAAATATAGAAAGTGCTTTAATCTTTTATATGCATTTAACAGCTTTGACAGAGATTACATTCATAATGTATACCGAAATATTATATTCAAGTGAAAAGATATGGACAGAGGAATTCTGTGTGGTGTTCTTCAATCTTTACTTTCCCATTTGTTTATTTGTGAGAATGTGTCTTTCTATTGCAAATAGATAAAAAATATTAAGTACTTTTGACAAGGAGAAACAAAAATTGAATTGCAAGCAAAAGGCTAAACAAAGTAAGAGTCTATATTATACATTTTCCAATCATTCAGGCCACCAATTCTCTCCCCAGATCCTCAGAGTTCCCATAGTTGCATTCTGGTTGAACATCTATCTGAGTACAAATCATACCTTCCATACCTTTCTGCCTTTGGACAAATTTCCCTATACCCAAAATGCACCTACATATAGCATAGGTGATATATCTATATATACATCATATATTACATATAAATCAAGACCCAGCTCAGCTCTTGGATCATTTTCTGAGCTGATTTTCTCTAGCCTTCTCCCTTGTTCCCAAGTCCAGTTGTCCATCTCTGGCTACGTGTTCCTGTAACAGTTACGCAGCTCATTTGTGGGCAGAAATTACCAATGTCTGTGCATGAGTCAGATCAACCCTGTTGATTTTTATATTCGGCCCAAAAGTGTTGTTTTCTTTTTAAACTGGTCCAATATTTTTATATGATTTCCCATAAAATTCCAGACTTCTAGCTTTTCTAGAGAAGAAAAAATATCTGGCATTTTTACATCATAAAAATATCTGAGAATGGACCAGCTCCTGTGCAATAAGCAGAGGCCGTTGGGTTTATCACCTTCCTTCTTATCTTCCCACTCAGGGTCTGTCCGCTCTCATATAGTGTTATATTTGCTCGCTCACTCTCTCTCTCCCCCTCTCCTCCGCCCTGTGTGTGTGTGTGTTTGTGTCACTGAGAACTATTTCTGTGTACCTAGTTTAACTCACCTCACTTATTTTTGTCAACCTAGCCTGTACATTATTTGACTTTGATATCCCTATGCTTCAGGAACATGAATATCGCAGATAATTTAAATATATACATCATTTATTACTACCATTATCTTTATTATCGCAGTGAATTTTAACAACGACTTTGTTTCCACAATCAAACTCATTTTCAGTGCTTCTAAAAATACCTATTTTTCCTTACCAAACCCCTCCCTAGCTGTTCTTCTTCGGTTTAATGTGTTAAACATGTAATGACCAAAAAGAGGCTGCCAGAAATAAAGCTAGTGATAATTCTCAATCTGGATAGTTAACCCATAAATAAATAAATTAGTTTAAACAATGTCTGATATTCTTATCTTCCTTCCAGATAATTGGCTCCCTGCCCAGGATTGAACACAGAAGGCTCTGAGAAGCACCAGAAGTTCTACCATAAGCTTCTGAAGTCAGCTGACAACCACTGAGTCCTCTGGGAAGTCAGAACTCTGTGTAATTGCCCAAATCTCCTCCAGGCCTAGCTAGACTTGACTTCAGTGACTAGTGGTTCATTTGCTCAATCTGTCTGATAGCTCACCAGGGGAAAACAGGCTTTTCATCACTTGTAAAATGAGAAACATCATATTTTAAAACAATATATATAATAAAACTCCTCTAGTCTCTTTGAATGTTAAAGAAGGGAGCAAGTGTTTCTGTTTAAATGCTAATAAATACAATAGCAAATGTTACCAGATCATCTACTATATGCCAAGTACAGAGCTAGGTGACTTACACATTTTTTTTTCATTATACCACTTGACCTCAAGCCCGGTATTGTCATCCGTATTAGTATAAATGAGGGAGTTAAATATTAAACTAAAGGTGAAATATATTACCTAATGTAATAGGCTTAATACCTAAAATTCCAGGAAACAAACCTATATAGGTCTGAAGCAAAGCATTGATTTTACTAAGCCATCCTGTTCCTTCTCCAAACTATTTAAGTCTGCTCATTCCCAGTCCCCATAGGGGAGTGGAGCCCTAACTAGTCAGCAAAAGGGCCACAAATCAGTGGTTGATAAATTTGGAAAGCACAGTCATACTGGAAAGCACTTGAGAATGTTGACCTGGGGAAGGGAAGACAAAAAACCTAATCTCTGTTTCTGAATATTGGAGAGTGAGTTCAGTTGTCTGGATACTCAAACTTTATGCAATTTCTGTGAACGAGGCTTTCTGTGAAAAATAACACAAAATTTCAAATGCAAAATTAGTTATGAAAATGAATAGGAACAAATGTTTTTTCAAAAAAAACATATACCACATATTTCAAATAACAGAAAATAATATAATACTACTTTTATTAAATTAACTGACTGGTACACCATTATAGCACTCTTTTCCCTACATCTTGGCTGCATATTCTTAGATTTCTTCTTTAATTATCTTGTGGCAATTATTTTGCAATATTTTCTATAGAGAGAATTTTATCATGGTTGTCTAAAATTTGCTTTTCATTAATTATATATCACAAAAGTTTCTTTCAGTTTCACAACTCATTGTTGCAAATGCCATATACATTTTTAGGATTGTTAACAAATTAGTAAAACTCCCTATCAAGTTTCTTTTGTTTATGAGCTTTTATAGATATACTCACTGTTTATAGGACCACTACAATTTTATATACTATAAACATAGAAATTCTGATAAATCATATTTTTTGCAATTTCCATCAAAAATGAAAAAGTATATGTGGTGTGTTTATAATTGTATATGCTCCATTACCCTGCATATTCCTGAGAATAGAAAACATTGGTTAGAGACACTTCAACTTAATAATTTTACAAATCTAATGACTAGATAAATTTTGATCAACTAATTCTATTTCCATATACTAAAACATCTGCTAACCACAAAATTTTGCTGTGAGACTCTTAGGATATATTCATATTTTGGTATGACCTGTAGCCTCACATCTATGTATTGTGGAAGAGTGAGCAGTAGTAATTTTCTAGAAGTGATTCCTACTTATCAAACTGAGTAACAACAACTGTAAAATACATGAAAATTACTGAGAGCCACATTACAAACCCCACTAAACCCAAACTAAGTGCATTCCAAACTGAAGCTGCCTATAACTAGATCTACCCCCAGCCTCTCCAAAACCAACTAATATGAAGGGAAATGTAATGAAGAAATTGGATTAGGAAGGGAGAGTTGTCCTAATTGATCATGATCAAAATATCTTATTTTTTCAAATTTGAAAAAATTTCAGAACTATTATTATTATATGGAGCTTTGAAAATGGCTCATGAACACGAGTCTTGAAGCGTAAGCTTTATTAATTTCTCAGTATGTCCACCTCTGGTGGATGATTATTTTGTAGATGAGAGGTAACTATTTTCTGTGCTTTTCTGTATAACATGAGGCTATATACCTTCATACAAAAATTATAGGAAAGAGTTTTCTGGTTCAGTTTTATAAAGAACTTGCAATCAAGAACAGGTGCCCAACAATATAATGGGCTGCATCAAAAAGCTATGAACTCCCATTACTAAAAGTAGTTGAACAGCCCTATGACATCTGGTAAGGATGTGATTGTGTATGAGAAGTCAGACCTCGAGTCCGTGTATGAGAAGTCAGACCTCGAGTCCATGTATGACTCTTTTATACCTCTATGTTACATCGTATTTACTTTTAATATATTATTGCTTTTTTGCTGTTTATAAAAATTTTAAATGAAAAAAAGAAAGTAAATATAAAGAATAAATATATTAGCCACGCACAATGGCTTATGCTTGTAATCCCAGCACTTTGGGAGGCCCAGGAAGGCAGATTGCTTGACCTCAGGAGTTCAAAACCAGCCTGGGCAACATGGTGAAACCCTCTGTCTACAAAACATACAAAATTTAGCTAAGCATGGGGGCATGTGCCTTTGGTCCCAGCTACTTGGGAGACTAAGGCAAGAAGATCACTTGAGCCCTGAGCCTGGGAGGTGGAGGTTGCAATGAGTCAAGATTGTGCCACTGAGTGACAGAAGGAAATCCTGTCTCCAAAAAAAAAAAAAAAAAAAAAAAAGAATAAATGGTATAATAAAGAAATTCAAAATTTTATATCAAAGTGAATTATTTCTTCTTTTTACCTCAGTGGCACTTTTTTAAGAAAGAAACAAACAAAAATAGAAAAGAATCTTTTAAAAGTAAAATGAATGTTAAAAAGAAAATCAGAAGCAATGAAGCTGCTCAGTTTGAAGCAAGGGCTAAGAACCTGCCTAAGCCCCCACTCCCTCCCTTTCCCCCTGCAGTGAGCCACACAGACGTCAGAAATTTGGGATGCCATTAAACTTATTGCTAACCACATAGACTTGGTCTATCCCATAGACGAAGGCCTCCTCTTGAGTGTGCACTATCAATGGGAATTTCTGTATCTAAACCTTTTTTACAGTCAATCTTAAAGCAAAGAGACTTTTGTGCAAGATCTCACCAGGGCTTCTTAGGGCATGCAAATTCCAGGGTGTAGTATGTGACAGGTAGAGGAAGGAGAAAATAAGAAATCCAAGACAAAGGTGACACAGTTTCCTGGTATGTGTTTTACTTTATGTAAAGTATATGCAGTGTTATTTTTATATTCAAATAAATACAACAACAAATACAATGTAATACTTACAGATTTTTTTAGATAAAATATATGATTTCAAAAATATTCCAGCTGGCCCTAAGACAGTTTCTCTTAGGAGCCCAGGCCCCAAACAGAGGTATGTTTCATTCATCTCCGCAGTTAGGGGTATTTCAAGAAGAAGCTCTGCATTAAGTGAATAGGTTTAGAATTTGGCTTATAAGCTAGAGACATGGCACCTAATCTCTGCTCCAGGAATGTTTGACCATCTTAAAGTCAGAGGAAATGGCACCTGTCCCCCCTATTTGGCTGCAAAGATGAAAATCAATCAAAGTGATTTTTATTAAACAACTTCAGAATTCTTGGCATTTCGAAGGACACAACGGGGTAAAGATGCATAACAGAGTGCACAGTCTGTGTCCTTTTAACAGCCTGCAACCCGGTACTAACAACTGACACAAATCAATGACTAATCCAAAATGGGTTATCAGATGAAGAAAGCCCAGCGGGTTGCATTTTGAAGAACAAAATGCAATATGAATTTTCTGTGGGAAGTTCATAAAGTTACTATAGAAATATATGGGCTGTGTTTATTACTGACAGTGAGCATGTAGCTAATCACAATCTGAAAACGAACAAGCTTTCTGATAAAACTATTTTTTAAAGATAAACGTGTGAGCTAGAAAATTATACTGAAATGCTGATTGACAATGGACATAAACTGGTAAACTGAGGGTTTATAAGAAGCTACAAAGTATGCTTATAAGATTAAAACCTTAAATGCATTAGTCTAAGGAGAGTGATAAAAATATTTTTAATCCTCTTTTGGAAAGCATTTGTTTTTAATGTTATTACCATGCACTCCCCCCAATTTTTATTTTAAAGAGCTTTTAAATTTTTTTTAAATTATTTATTTTTAAGGGACAGTGTCTCCCTCTGACAGCTAGGCTGAAGTGCAGTGGTACAATCACAGCTCAGTGCCACCTGGAACTCCCGTGCTCAAGTGATCCCCCCACCTCAGCCTTTTAAGTAGCTAGGACTATAAGTATGTGGCACTGTGCCTGTCTAATTGGTAAATTTTTTGTAGAGACATGGTGTCACTCTGTTGCCCAGGGTGGTCTTAAACTCTTGACTTCAAGCAATCCTCCCACATGAGTCTCCCAAAGTGCTTTGATTACTGGCATGAGCCACTGTGCCCAGCCTAAAGAGCTTTTGATAAAAATCAAATTATCATACTTTCACATAAGTTGTCTCCAGGGATATTTTGCCAAGTACCCTAAAACAAAATAACCAACTCAGTATTTCAAAGACATTATTAAGATTGTGGGTTATTTTGTCATTTTATTTGATCCCTGTGGATTATCTAGTCACTCAATGTGTTGATTTTTCTTTTGAATATCTGTTTGCCTTATCCAAATACTCACACACTTCCACCAAAGTAACCAAAGGAAATAAAAAAGAACTGAAGTCAAATTTAGCTGCTTTAAGTTCCTGCCTGTTGTAGAACACCCAGTGACTGAAGACATAGAATAAAGTAATACTACCAAATTTTGTATTATTAATGATGGTTTTCTCCCTTGGAATAGTCCAATATATGATTTACTACCAGATCAGTTAATACTACAAGGCCTGTGGCTCAGGCACACTAATGCACTCCTAATCATTGAGCTGGTTTTAGAAATCTCAGTGTTGCCTTGCAATGACCAATACTATAAAATGTAAGCAAGTAACTGTCAGGGCTAGGGGCTCAAAAAACCTGAATAAGACAAAAGCAAGAAGGACTTAATAAATAGTAGTTAAGAATATGAGTTTGGGAATCCAATATACCTGGATTAGAATTAACAATCTGCTGCTAGGTTTACCATGGCAGTGACCTTGGGTGAATCACTTAGTCTGTCTTAGCGACCTCATTGGTAATTCATATTTCAGATTATTGAAGTAATAATTTATATATATGTTACATAACATAATTTATATATTATATATTAAAAATTATATATAATATATAAATAATAAAATAATGTATATATATGCGTGTATTTATTCAGAGATTATATAGTCTCTCCCTCTGTCTCTCATACTAAGATACACACACACACACGCGCACACACACACACACACATATATATATCTCAATTCCAGGGCTCCCAAGACAGCACAAATCCACATAAAATTCTTTGAGAGAACATTATACATAGAAAGAGAGACTATATAGACTATCTGTTCTCTCTCTCTGTATATACAGAGAGAAGAAATAAAAGAGAGAGAAGGCAGAGGAGGAGGAGAAGGGGGAAAAAGGATACGATGAAGAAGAGGATAGGAGTAGAATGGAAAGAGAAGATATTTATATCATTGGGGTACATACGTGCTATACAATTTAAAGGAATATATAATCATAACCTACGGACATATATTTTGTCAATGAATGAAATAATTAATAGGACCAATGTTGTTGTTTTATGTAATTTAGGGATCCAAATGTCTGTTATGGGCTGAGTGCTGAATTGTGCATCCTTCAAAATTCATCTTGAATTCCTATCTCCAAGTACCTCCAAGTATGACTGTGTTTGGAGACAGCAAACAAATTAAAATGAGGTCACAAAGGTGTTTGTCATTTCCAAACACTCTGACACTTCCACCAAAGGAAACTTAAAAAAAAAAAAAAAGAAAAAAAACTAAAGTCAAATTTAGCTGCTTTCAGTTTCTGCCTCTATTAAAATTCCCAGTGACAAAAGGGCATAGAATAAAATAATACCATCGCATTTTGTATTTTTATAATGCTTTTCTCTTGGAATATTTCAATATATGATTTGCTGTCAGATCAGTTAATACTACAAGTCCTGTGGCTTAGATAAATATTTACATAAACCAATGTAACTGTTATCCTTATAAGAAAAATAAATTTAGGGATGGGTTGGGCATGATGGCAGGCTTCTGTAGTCCTAGCTACTCAAGAGGCTGAGGCAGCAGGATCACTTAAACACAGCAGTTTGAGGCTTCAGTAAGTGAGCTAAGATTGTGCCACTGCACTCCAGCCTGGGTGAGACAGCAAGACCCTATCTCTTAAGAAATGAAAAGAATAATAAATTTGGACACATACATGTACAGAAGGAAGATGATGTGAAGACACAGGGAGAAGATAACCATCCACAAGTCAAGGAGGGAGGCCTAGAGTACATTCCTCTCTCACAGTCCTCAGAAGGAACCAACCCTGCCAAAACCCTGATCTTAGAAATCTAACTCCAGCACTCCGAGAAAATATATTTCTGTTGTTTAAGCCACCCAGTCTGTGGTATACTTTGTTACAACAGCTCTGGCAAACTAATACATCATCAAAACTTCATCCTTGCTTAACAAATGACCACTTACTTCTACAGAGAAGTGAGCCCAAGGATGCTATAAAACTAGAACCAGGACCTTTAAAATAGTTTGTTTCCCCACCAGCACATGAGCTAAAGAAAACTCAGTTTTGCATTAATTATATAAAACATTCAACATGTTATATAGAAATACATGTTATAAAATGTCACAGAACAGGTCTGACATTGTTTTGGCCCGGGTAAGTATTGAAATGGGACCATTCATTTACCTACAGCATAAAAATTTTGAAATAATGTACCCACAGACTACTTCTGTGTGAGTAACATAGCTTGCAACCAAAGGGTCAGGATAAATTACTTGTGAAATATACCTCTAAGTAATCAAAAGAGTTGGCCTGCTATATGGAAGGCCATGTGGTTTATATGTAAACGAATTACCTTTTGGAAGATATCTGCCCAAAATAATAATTTTTGTTTCATGGCAGTTGATCTTAAATAATTAATTCTGATAGTACTTAAATTTGATATTAATTATTCCATTAGTAGTACTACTTAAATTTGTTATTATTTCATGCCCTAAAGAGCACAAAATTACATTATTCCATACCTAAAAAATCACACACAAGGTACACACATAGTAGTACTTAAATTGGATATTATTAATTATTCCATGGCCCAAAGTGCACAAAATTATATTATTTCATATATAAAGATCACACACAAGATACATACTTAAATTCTTCCCAGTCTTAAAATATATAAACAGGCCAGGCACGGTGGCTCACACCTGTAATCCCAGCACTTTGGGAGGCTGAGGTGGGCGGATCACGAGGTCAGGAGATCGAGACCATCCTGGCTAACAAGGTGAAACCCCGTCTCTACTAAAAATACAAAAATTAGCCAGGCGTGGTGGTAGGCACCTGTAGTCTCAGCTACTTGGGAGGCTGAGGCAAGATAATGGTGTGAACCTGGGGGGTGGAGCTTGCAGTGAGCTAAGATTGCACCACTGCACTCCAGCCTGGGAAACAGAGCAAGACTCCATCTCAAAAAAATAAATAAATAAAAATAAATAAATAAAAATAAAATATTTACCTAAACAGACAGTTGTCACACCTTCTCTGTGCTGACACCATTCGTATTTCTATTAAACTTCTATATGAAATACCTATCATTATAATGCAGTATAATGGAATGAAGATATGTATGTCTGTGGGGTGGAGTGCATATGTAATGACTTACATATATTAGACACTACCTATCTGTTAAAGAGCTATACTATACATGCATAAAAGTTTGAGATCTTAAATATTTATTATTTCTTATTTAAGTTTACATTTCAAAAACATAAGGGGAGCCAGGCACACTAATGTGTGTCTCTACTTAAGAGGTTGATTCAGGAGGATTGCTTGAGCCCAGGAGTTCAAGGTTGTAGTGCACTATGATCGTGCTTGTAAATAGTTAATGTACTTCAGCCTGGGCAACACAGCAAAACTTTGTCTATGAAAAAAATAAAACAAAAGAACAAAGAGTAATAACTATGGAAATATCAACAAGGATAAGTTCTGAGAAACTCTTCATTAGGTACTTTCATCTTTATGCGAACATAATAGACTGTACTTTCCTAGTTGGTATAGCTTACTAACTACCTAAACTACATGGTATAACCTACTGTTCCTAGGCTACAAACCTGTAAAGCCTTTTATTAAAACTATACTGAATACATAGGCAATTGTAACACAATGACAAGTATTTGTGTGTCTAAACACAGAAAAGGTAGGGTAAAAATAGAGTATTAAAAAAGCTTGTCCAACCCATGGCCCATGGGCCACACATGGCCCAGGTCCACTTTAAACGTGGCCCAACACAAATTCATAAACTTTCTTAAAACATTATGAGATTTTTTGTGTTTTTTTTAGTTTATCAGCTATCATTAATGTTACTGTATTTTGTGTGTGACCCAAGACAATTCTTCTTCCAATGTGGACCAGGGAAGCCAAAAGATTGAATACCACTGAAAAAGAAGAGAATAGTACACCTGTATAGGACACATAACATGAATGGATCTTGCAGGACTGGAAGTTGTTCTGGTGAGTCAGTGAGTGAGCGGTGAGTGATGAAAAAGGCCTAGGATATTACTGTATACTTTATAATATAAATACTGTACATTTGGGCTACACTAAATATATTTAAAATGTTTTTCTTTATTCAATAATAAATTAGCTTATAACATCTTTAGTTTATAAACTTTTTAATGTCTTTACTTTTTTGATTCTTTTGTAAAAATACTTAGCTTAAAACATAAATATATTGTAGAGCTGTATGAAAATTTTTTTCTTTATATTTTATTCTATAAGCCTATTTCTATTTTAAAATTTTTAATTTCCTTTATTTACTCTTTAAACTTTTTGTTAAAAATGAAGACACAAATACACACATTAGCCTAGGCCTATACGAGATCAGCATCATCAGTATTACTGTCTTCCACCCATGCATCTTGTCTCACTGGAATGTCTTCAGGGGCAATAGCATGCATGTGCCTGTTATCTCCTATGAAAACAATGCCTTCTTTTGGAATACCTCTTGAAGAACCTGCCTGAGGACGTTTTACGATTAACTTTGTTTTTTATTTTTTATAAGTAGAAGTATACGCTACAATAAAAATAAAAAGTATAGTATATTAAATACATAAACCAGGAACATAGTTGTTTATTATCATTATCAAGTATTATGTACTATAAATAATTGTATGTAATATACTTTGGTATGACTAACAATGCAGTAAGTTTGTTTACACCAGCATCACCACTAGCACTTGTTGCACTGTGATGTTATGACAGCTAGGTGTTACTCACTTATAGGAAGTTTTCAGCTCCATTAAAATCTTATGGGACTATTCTCATATATGTGGTCCCTCATTGACCAAAATGTCAGACTGTATATCTAGGAGCAAGATCTATATAAATAGACTCATGAAATACGGTTCAGAACAATAAGCAATTTGTATTTGTCCATTCTCACGCTGCTATAAAAAAAACACTGAGACTGTATAATTTATAAACAAAAGATGATTAATTGGCTCATGGTTCTGCAGGCTGTACACAAAGTAGGGCAGCATCTGCTTCTGGGGAGGCCTCAGAGAGCTTTTACTCATGGTGGAAGGCAAAGCAGGAGCAGGTATCTTACATGGCAGGAGCAAGACCAAGAGAGAAAGAGGGGGAGGTGCCACACACTTTAAAAAGGCAGATTTCATAAGAACTCTATCACAAGAACAACAACAAATGGATGGTGCTAAAGCATTCAGGAAGGATCCACCCGCCATGATCCAGTAATCTCACACCAGGCTCCACCTCCAACATTGGAGATTACAATTCAACATGAAGTTTGGGTGGGGACACAATTCCAAACCATACCATTCTGCCCCTTGCCCCTCCTAAATCTCATGTCCTTCTCACATTGCAAAATACAATCATCCCTTCTTAACAGTCCCCAAAGTCTTAACTCATTCTAGCATTAACTCAAAAGTCCAAAGTCTCATCTGAGACGAGCCTAGTCCCTTCCACCTATGAGCTCATAAAATAAAAAACAATTTAGTTACTCCTAAGATACAACAGGGGTATAGGCATTGGGTAAATAATCCTGTTCCACAAGGGAAAAATCAACCACAAGTTAAGGGTTGCATGCCCCATGCAAGTGCAAAACCCAGCAGGGTAGTCATTAAATCTTAAAGTTCCAAAACAATCTCCTTTGACTCTATGTCTCACATCCAGGGCATACTGGTGCAAGGGGTGGAGTCCCAAGGCCTTGGCTCTATCCCTGTGGCTTTGCAGGGTGCCGCCACTACAGTTGCTCCTAAGGGCTGATGTTGAGTACCTGTGGCTTTTCCACGTGCAAGGTGCCAGCTGTTGGTAGATCTACCATTCTGGGGTCTGGAGGACAGAGTGCCTCTGCTTACAGCTCCACTAGGCAATGCCCCAATGTGTGGGGGTTCCAACCCCATATTTCCCTTCTGTACTGGCCTAGTAGAGGGTCTCCATAAGGGCTCTGCCCCTGATGCCAGTTTCTGCCTGGACATCCAGGCTTTTCCATACGTCCCCTGCAATCTAGGTGGAGGCTCCTAATTTTCAACTCTTGCACTCTGTGAACCACAGGCTTAACACCATGTGGGAGCCACAAGGCTTACAGCTTGCACCCTCTGAAACAGTCCAAGCTGTACCTGGGCTGGAGCTAAAGCAGCCAGGATGCAGGGAGCAGTGGCCTAAGGCTGCACAGGATGGCAGGGCCCTAGGTCTGGTCCATGATATTATTCTTTCCTCTTAGGCCTCCAGGCCTGTGATGGGGGAAGTAGCCATGAAGTTCTGTGAAATACCTTCGAGGTCTTCTCCCCATTTGCTTGAGTATCTGCACTTCCTTTCCTTTTAGTAATAGAAATTTCTGCAGCCTGCTTGAGTTGCCTCCCAACCTCCACCCTGAAAATGAGCTTTTCTTTTTTACCACATGGCCAGGCTGCAGGTTTTCTAAATGTTTATGCTCTGCTTCCCTTTTAAATATAAATTCTAGTTTTGGATCTTTTTTTTTTTTTTTTTTTTTTTACTCACATATATATAGGCTGTTACAAGCAGCCAAGCTACATCTTGAATGCTTTTCTGGTAGAAATTTCTTCCACCAAATGCCCTAAATCGTTGTTCTCAAGTTCAAAGTTCCACAGATCCCTAGGGCAGAGGCACTATCCAACCAAGCTCTTTATCAATGTGTAACAAAAGCGACCTTTGCTCCACTTCTTAGTAAGTTCCTCATTTCCATCTGAGAACTCCTCAGCCTGGCCATCTCTGTCCATATCATTATCAGCATTTGGGTCATAATCAATCAACAAGTCTCTAGGGGGTCTCAAATTTTCCTGTATCTTCTTGTCTTCTGAGACCTCCAAACTCTTTCAACCTCTGTCCATTACCCAGCTCAAAAGTCGCTTCCACATTTACAGGTATTTTTATAGCAATGCCCCACTCTTAAGTACCAATTTTTCTGTGTTAGTCCATTCTTGCACTATTATAAAGGAATACATGAGAATGGATCATTTATAAAGAAAAGAGGTTTAATTGGCTCACAGTTCTGTAGGCTGTACAGGAAGCATGGCAGCATCTGCTTCTGAGGAGGCCTCAGGGAGCTTTTACTCATGATGGAAGGCAAAGCGGGAGCAGGCATCTTCCACAGCAGGAGCAGGACCAAGAGAGGGGGGAGGTGCCACACACTTTGAAACAACCAGATCTCATGAGAACTCTATCGTTATCATGAGAACAGCATCAAAGGGATGATGCTAAACCATTCGTGCAGGATTCATCCCCATAATCTGATCACCTCCCATGAGGCCCCACCTCCAACATTGGGATTGCAATTGAACATGAAATTTGGGTAGGAATACAGATACAAATAATATCACAATTTTATAGTTAGTAGAGAAATTCAAGAAATGTCAACTATGTTAATGCTACTTAAATATCATCTATTTACCATCAAATAATTACTATGTGGCAAAAAAAAGTCAGTCCATTTTTCAGTGTGTTTTTTTGAAGTTATATATGAGGCCACTTTCTTAAATATGATGCCATGAAAAAAATTTTTATAAACCAAGTTATTAGAAAGGCTTGCCCCCAAATTCTTAGCAGCTTTATAAGCATTTGGTCACTATAGAAAAGTCAGTGCTCAACAAAGCTTTTTACTGTGCTATTACGAAGTGAAATTGGTAAAATCCGAACATATTGATATGGAACATAGTGCCCTAGATTCTTGCCTATATTATCTTAGGCCACATCTTAGTACTCTATACAAAAGTTTTATTGTCTACTTTTCTGTTAGTTTTACATAGCATGGTTCCTTTTAGTAAAAGCTCCTGCTACGTTCTAACAACCACAAGAAAAATAGATCCAGTATACCTCCAAAGCATATGGAGACTGCGTATACATCCCCAATACTGTTTCTATATCTGACTGCATATTATGTTGCCTATTTTGGTTTTCTACTTGCTTCAGGTTTACAATAAAGGTTTCCCCAGTTTTCTTTTTCAATTGATTTCTACACAAAATTTATATTACTAATTTGGCTTTTCAGAATTTCTGGTACTAATTGGGTAAATGTGTAATTAAGACAAAACAAATAGGTTCCATAATTGAACATATCCATGAGAAAAGATTTACAGAATTCTGTGGTTCTATAAATTATACTTTTAAATGTGATTTTTAAAAAATGATTTCATATCACTCAAGCTGAAGATTTCAAAGTCTGGATAGATTTCATAAACACAGATAGACACACACATACACATACACATACACCAGGCACCACCAACACACACGTGCATGTGCACACACAAACACACACACACATTTTTTTTAATTGAAAATATGGATAAATATAATTTTGGAAAATTGCTTGTGAAAGGTTTATATAAAGCAAATTCTAGTTTTTTCATCATTTTCCATTAAACAATCCAAGACACTTTTCTCTCTAGGGGAAAATAATCCACCAAGTAAAAATGTATAATGATAAAGGTATTAAAATTAGTGGCCAGGTTCCTGGAAAGATGGGAATCTCAGCATGTTCAAACAGTTTATTATACTTATTTAAAAATAGCAGTTGCTGTATTGACTTTTTGGCAGCATTTTACCATGTCTATGATGCAATATATATTCAATGCTATATCTAGTTCACATATTTTCATAAAGAGGAATATTCTAAAATTCTTTAAATTGTACTTCAAAGTTCATGAGAAAATGTAGTCAACAGTTTTGCCTTCTTTTCCTCTTTGCTACATTTGACCATTTTCATCTAGGCATAACCCACTAGTGGAACTGAACACCCATATGACATTTTGTGCAGAAGTGTTTAATTGGATATAGGGAGGCCTTGTTTAAATATGTTTTTAGACTTCAATTTTTATATTGTGAAAAAGGAATTCATATTTTATTTATTATTTCCTAAGCATCAACTCTTCATAGTGAATTTGTTCATGGCAAATGATACCTGTATGTGGAAATTTTAATTTGTGTGTAATTTAATAGTTAAGAGACTTGAAATACCAAATTATTCATTTGCCATTGATAAATTTCCACAAGTCTGAAAACACTGCAGAATTTCAATATTTTTACAGATAATGTACCAATATACAAATTCAAAAGCCAAGTATCTTTAGCAAACAAAATATAACATTCTGCACATGAAGGGATACCACATAGTAACTTAATTTGGGCTTTATATTAGAGACACATTCTACTACTGCCACTGCATATCTCTCTCTCTCTCACACACACACACACACACAATGAAAATAATAGTGATAAGCAAACTATTATTTTTAAGATTATAAAGGAATGTAACTCTCCTTCCTTTTTAGATTTATTTTAAATACAAAGTATCTTTACATGGATGTTTCAAATTACACTAATTACCTATATTCCAACTACAAAGAAAACAAAATGTAAGACCAATATTTTAAAATTACATTCCAAAGAAAACAAGGGAAAGAAATAAATATATTTATTATTCAACGCTGTTCTGCTCATTTCTAGTTCTAGTATTTCCACAATTTATATATACTTGCAAACTACAAATTCATGGAAGACGTGCTGAAGCTATTAGCATGGCAACATGTCAAATAAGCAAATTACAAAAGAAAAATGTGTACAAGGAAAAAGCAAAACAGAAAAAGAATAATTTAACAGAAATTAAAATTTGCATCCAGTGAATGCTATATCTGATAATATGGGGCAGCTATCATTCTTATACTTCCACTTGGACACGGCTAAGTGCATCATATGAGCAAGAAGCAGAGCATTTTACTAACAAATGTAAGTCCTACCCAATAGAGTTATCGGTGTTTTTTTCACTTCACTGTGCAAGTTCTGTATACATTTTTGTTAACTAGAAGCAGAAGCTGAAAATATCAAAGGCTGGCTATTATGATATTCATGAAGAAAAAAAAGTTGGGTGGTAAAAATGCTACTGTAAGAGATAGACTGTTATTCAATTAAAGTAGCACATCATAAAGTGCTAGGATGTGAGCTAATAAAATTTCAAATCCTTTCAAAGCTGAAACGCTGCAATACACAAGCACATTTCTAGTAGGTACTTTTATTTATTTACATTCTAGATTTAAAACACTTAATCTCAATTTCAAGTTTTTTCACTTATTATCTTGTGACTGTATCAAGACACCTAATCACTTTTTGCTGGTTCCCTAATCTATAACTAAGGACAATGATGTTTCTCCTGCCTTGTTTACCAGATGGCTATAAGGACCTAATAATCTTATCTGATTATATTGTATCTGAGAAAATGCACTATAAACTATAATATAGAATGAAAGGACTACATAAATGTGTCATAGTCAAATCAGTGAGAAGATATTTGGATATACATAGCTTGAAAAACACTAATGTCTTTCTGAAAATTCTGTCAATACACAACAACCTGAGAAACTGTAGAAGTACAGAGGAAAGAACAGAGCTTTGGATTCAGACAATCCTAGTTTTGAATCACATTCCAGGTAATTATTATCTGTGCATCTGGACAAATCTCTGTTTTGCTGTCTGTAAAACAAAGGTAACTGTATTTTCCAAACAGAATTTGCAGGATTGTTTAAATCTTTACACTTCTAGGCTTCTCTTCAGGAAAGACTTGTTTCCTCAACTTCTGGGTGTCCTGTCATCAGGCATCCTTCAGCTGTTAGGCTCTTCAGTGATTAGGCTCAAGAGCAGAGAACCACCTAGGCTGAGGTGATGCCTTGGGTCTCCCACATCCATTGACCGACTTACACAGAAATAAAAAGACCTGGCCTTCTTGGCCCAACTGAGGACAACTCTCAAGTGCCATTCTAGCTCCAGATGTCCCTGTGGTGTTGGCTGAGGCAATAATTGGGTCTGTAGAGGAGTTTGACTTTTCCCTTGGCTCACTTCTTCTTTTCCTCCCTTTCATAGTTATTGGGTCCTAAAGGCAGTTCTTAGCAAACATCCTATGTGCTAAACTCCATGTTAAAATGGGCTTTGGGAGAAGCCCAACCAGGGACAAAAGATTAGTGATAATATAGAAAGGGCCTAATTACTAATTCCTCATCCAAGAAGAAAGTGAACACTTGTATAGTCATCATCAAACAATTATTTTATACTATAAATTTCCATGACAGTTACTAGTAGCTGCTGCTACAGAGGCAGAAAAGACACTAGCACATAGTCAAGAACAAAGTTAGCTTAATCTCTTTAAAAATTATAGAATAATTCAGGCCTAATATAGATTAATAGAGAAATAGGGAAGCCTTGTAGATAATTTAGGCTAAAATGTACTTACACATAAAATGCCTACATAAATGAAGCAGAATTTTTCTTCTATATTTATGATTTAACTCATATTTTCATCAGTTTTCAAATTGTGAGTGTAATCTAAGATGGCAAATTTTGATGAAATAATTCATTGGGTTCTCCAATATTCTCCTCCAGGCAGTAGTCTCTATTTTATTGCAAGTTGATTATGCTTTTGTAACAAAATGCCTAAGGAAAATTAGTGAGCAAAGATTTTCTTAAATACCACAATAGAGACTTCACAAAATAGAATCAAGCTAATCTATATTAATTCCTGAAATGTTAACATGACATCTTACTACTGAAACAAGAAAAGATTTTTAAGTATTAGCAGTTAATAAGATAGCATAAATAGTGCTAAAGGTTTATGTTTTATGCCAAGCTGTCCCAGGCAATACCGGGCATCAACCAGAAATTCATATTTGGATGTGCTACATTAAACAAAAAAAGAACAAAAAACAGAAAAAAATAGTTGCTTCCTCAGAACAACAAAGTAATCCTAGGAGACATATCCTTCTTTTTATCGCCACTATCTAAGAGTAGAGGAGAGACAAAAAGGATGCAGATCTACTAAATACATGTCATTCTTTTAATCACATTTTGGCCAATCCCAGGTTTGTTAATAAGTAGGAAGCAACCACTTGATTTTACCTTTTCTAAATATTCCAATTTTGACAGCATAAAAGATCCCCAGAGTAATTACTAGTAGAAGCAGCTAACATGGTTTGAGTTCCAATATGAGCCAGCGCTATGCTAAATAGTTACTTGGTTCATCTCATTTTAACCCTAGCAAATAATCTATGACAAGAAAACTCTCATTATTCCCATTTTAAAAGGAAAAAAAGGAAAAACAGAAAGATTAACTACTTGCTGACCTACTTGCCAAAATGGCACAGCAAGAATTTGAACCTCTCTTGTTGATAATTAGACAATTTAAAATCTAAGGCAAATTAGATGAGTATAACATCTTGTTTAATTTTACTAATAAATATATTAATACAAATTAGTCTTAGTATTAAATTTTCAAAAAGTAAGTCCTTCAGGGTAGCAGGAATATTTTAGAATTCTTCAACCCTACTTTTTTACTGTATAGATTTTGGATTTATTCAAAACGTTCTGACAGTCACATATAAATTTCCATCTATTCGTTTCTTTAGTCTAAGTTAGGGTCCATGTCATAAGATTTCTGTAGGTATTGATGGAACATATCTCAAAATAGTAAGAGCTATTTATGACAAACCCACAGCCAGTATCAGACTGAATGGGCAAAAACTGGATGCATTCCCTTTGAAAACTGGCACAAGACAAGGATGCCCTCTCTCACCACTCCTATTCAACATAGTGTTGGAAGTTCTGGCTAGGGCAATCAAGCAAGAGAAAGAAATAAAGGGTATTCAATTAGGAAAAGAGGAAGTCAAATTGTCTCTGTTTGCAGACGACATGATAGTATATTTAGAAAACCCCAATGTCTCAGCCCAAAATCTCCTTAAGCTGATAAGCAACTTCAGCAAAGTCTCAGGATACAAAATCAATGTACAAAAATCACAAGCATTCCTATACAACAATAGACAAACAGAGACCCAAATCATGAGTGAACTCCCATTCACAATTACTACAAAGATAATAAAATACGTAGGAATACAACTTACAAGGGATGTGAAGGACCTCCTCAAGGAGAACTACAAACCACTGCTCAACAAAATAAAAGAGGACACAAACAAATGGAAGAACATTCCATGCTCATGAATAGGAAGAATCAATATTGTGAAAATGGCCATACCACTCCAGGTAATTTATAGACTCAATGCTATCCCCATCAAGCTACCATTGACTTTCTTCACAGAATTAGAAAAAACTACTTTAAAGTTCATATGGAACCAAAAAAGAGCCCGCATAGCCACGACAATCCTAAGCAAAAGAACAAAGCTAGAGGCATCATGCTACCTGACTTCAAAATATACTACAAGGCTACAGTAAACAAAACAGCATGGTACTGGGACCAAAACAGATATATAGGCCAATGGAATAGAATAGAGACCTCAGAAATAACACCACACATCTACAGCCATCTGATCTTTGACAAACCTGACAAAAACAAGCAATGGGAAAAGGATTCCCTATTTAATAAATGGTGCCGGGAAAACTGGCTAGCCATATATAGAAAGCTGAAACTGGATTCCTTCCTTACACCTTATACAAAAATTAACTCAAGATGTATTAAAGACTTAAATGTAAGACCTAACACCAAAAAAACCCTAGAAGAAAACCTAGGCAGTACCATTCAGAACATAGGCATCAGCAAAGACTTCATGACTAAAACACCAAAAGCAACAAAAGCCAAAATTGACAAATGGGATGTAATTAAACTAAAGAGCTTCTGCACAGCAAAAGAAACTATCATCAGAGTGAACAGGCAACCTACAGAATGGGAGAAAATCTTTCCAATCTACCCATCTGGCAAAGGGCTAATACCTAGAATCTACAAAGAATGTAAACAAATTTACAAGAAAAAAACAACCCCATCAAAAAGTGGGGCAAAGAATATGAACAGACATTTCTCAAAAGAAGACATTTATGCAGCCCATAGACACATGAAAAAATGTTCATCATCACTAGTCATTAGAGAAATGCAAATCAAAATCACAATGAGATACCATCTCATGTCAGTTAGAATGGCGATCATTAAAAAGTCAGGAAACAACAGATGCTGGAGAGGATGTGGAGAAATAGGAATGCTTTTACACTGTTGGTGGGAGTGTAAAGTAGTTCAACCATTGTGGAAGACAGTGTGGCAATTCAAGTATCTATAACTAGAAATATCATTTGACCCAGCAGTCCCATTACTAGGTATATACCCAAAGGATTACAAATCATGCTACTATAAAGACGCATGCACACATATGTTTATTGTGCACTATTCACAATAGCAAAGACTTGGAACCAACCCAAATGTCCATCAATGATAGACTGGAATAAGAAAATGTGGCACATATACACCGTGGAATACCATACAGGCATAAAAAAGGGTGAGTTTGTGGACATAGATGAAGCTGGAAACCATCATTCTAAGCAAACTGTCACAAGGACAGAAAACAAAACACTGCATGTTCTCACTCATAGGTAGGAGTTGAACAACAGGAACACATAGACACAGGGCAAGGAACATCACACACCGGGGCCTGTCGGGAGGTGGTGTGCTGGGGAAGGGATAGCATAAGGAGAAATACTTAACGTCAATGACGAATTGATGGTCGCAGCAAACCAACATGGCACATGTATACCTATGTAACAAACTTGCACATTGTGCACATGTACCCTAGAACTTAAAGTATAATAATAAAATATTTCTGTAAAGCATTATATACAGAAGTTATGTATATCATATTTTATAGGCCACTTAAGAGATTTTGTAGGGTAATTTTGAATGATATGCAATTTTCACTTCCTCTATTTCTTAAGATTTAATTCTGTTTTATATCTTATTTTTTATTTATAGCATTTATCACAATCAGTACTTAGAGATTTATTTTTGTGCCATTTGTTTAATGTTTGTTGACAGGCTTTAGTGTAAACTTCATGAAATCAGAAATCATGCTGGTTTTGTTTACATTGTAACCTTGACACTTGGCATGGGTTTGTAAGAAATAGAGAAACAATAATTATTGTTTAATATAAATATTGTTTAATATATTGTTAGAAAAAATATATTAATCTAATAAGTGTGGACATAGACTGACATTGAAAACTTGAAAGAAAAGTTTTTTAAAAGCATCTCATCTATCTTTGAAAATGCCAATTGTGGTATTTTTTAAATGTCGGTAAAAATATTCACAGATTAAATTATTCATTTGTATCAAAGGTATGAGTTTACAGAACTAATTTTAGCATTAATTTTGGAAACACAAATCACAATCCATTAGTAAAATAAGAGATGTCACAGTAGAGTTAGATCTTTTCATGACCTCTTAAGCTATCTTGATAAGAGACTTATTAAACACATGCTTTAAACATTAAATCAATTCAAAAAATGAATATATATCATATTAAAATATTTTATAAAGCAAAATTATATAATCATATTAATAGACACAGAAAATGCATTTGACAAAATCCAGCATCCTTTCATGATAAAAATGCTCAAAATACCAGGAATAGAAGGAAACTTCCTCAAATTGATAAAGGGCATCTATGAATAAAATGGCTAATATCACCTATGAATAAAACAAGCTATTATCATACATAATGATAAACTGAATGCTTTTCCCCAAGATCAAGAGCAAGACAAGGATGTTCTATTAGTCTGTTTTCACACTGCTGATAAAGATATACCTGAGACTGGGCAATTTACAAAAGAAAGAAATTTAATGGACTTACAGTTCCACGTTGCTGGAGAAGTCTCACAATCATGGCTGAAGGCAAAGAAGAGCAAGTCACATCTTACATGGATGGCAACAGGCAAAGAGAGAGCTTGTGCAGGGGAACTCCTCTTTATCAAACCATCAGATCTCATGAGACTTATTCACTGTCATGCAAATAGCAGAAGAAAGACCTGCCCCCATGATTCAATTACCTCCCACTGGGTCCCTCCCACAACACATGGGAATTCCAGAAGAGATTTGGGTGGGGACACAGTCAAACCATATAATTCTGCCCCTGGCACCTCCCAAATCTCATGTCCTCGCATTCAAAACCAATCATGTCTTTCCTACAGTCCCTCCAAGTCTCAACTCATTTCAGCATTAACTCAAAATTCTGTAGTCCCAAGTCTCATCTGAGACAAGACAAGTCCTTTCCACCTATGACTCTGTAAAATCAAAAGCAAGTTAGTTACTTCCTAGATCTAATGGGGGTACAGGAATTGGGTAAATACAGCTGTTCCAAATGGGAGAAACTGGCCAAAACAAAGGGGCTACAAGCCCCACACAAGTCCATAATCCAGCAGGGTAGTCAAATCTTAAAGCTCCAAAATGATCTCCTTTGACTCCATGTCTCATATCCAGGTCATGCTGATGCAAGAAGTGGCTTCCCATGGTCTTGGGCAGCTCTGCTCCTGTGGCTTTGCAGGGTATAGCTCCCCTCCTGGCTGCTTTCATGGGCTGGTGTTGAGCATCTGCAGCTTTTCCAGGTGCACAGGGCAAGATGTTGGTGGATCTAGCATTCCGGGGTCTGGAAGACAGTGGCCGTCTTCTCACAGCTCTACTAGGCGGTGCCCCAGTAGGGACTCTGTTGGGGGGGAGGGGCTCCAAACCCACATCTCCCTTCTGCATTGCCCTAGCAGAGGTTCTCCATGAGGGCCCCACCTCTATACCAAACTTTTGCCTGGGCATCCAAGCATTACCATACATGCTCTGAAATCTAGGTGGAGGTTCCCAAACCCCAATTCCCGACTTCTGTGCACCTGCAGGCTCAACACCACATGGAAGCTGCCAAGGCTTGGTGCTTCCACCCTATAAAGCAACAGCATGAGCTTTATATGATGGCTAGAGTGGCTGGCCGGGTACCAAGTCCCTAGACTGCATACAGCCCAGAAACTCTGGGCCCAGCCCACGAAACCATTTTTTTTCTTCCAGGTCTCAGGACCTGTGATGCCCTGGTGATATTTTCTCCATCATCTTGGTGATTAACATTCAGCTCCTCGTTACTTATGCAAATTTCTGCAGCCAGTTTGAATTTCTCATCAGAAAATGAGATTTTCTTTTCTATCACATTGTCAGGCTGCAAACTTTCCAAACTTTCATGCTGTTTCCCTTTTAAAACTGAATGCCTTTAACAACACCCAACTCACATCTTGAATGCTTTGCTGCTTAGAAATTTCTTCTGCCAGATACCCTATATCATCTCTCTGAAGTTCAAAGTTCCACAGATCTCTAGGGCAGGGGCAAAATGCCACTAGTCTCTTTGCTGAAACATAACAAGAGTCACCTTTGCTCCAGCTCCCAACATGTTTCTCATCTCTATCTGAGACCACCTCATCCTGGACCTTATATTCGACATCACTATCAGGCTTTTGGTCAAAGCCATTAAGCAAGTCTCTAGGAAGTTCCAAACTTTCCCACATTTTCCTGTCTTCTTCTCAGCCCTCCAAACTATTCCAACCTCTGCGTGTTACCCAGTTTGAAAGTCACTTCCACATTTTTGGGTATCTTTTCTGCGGCACTCCACTTCTGGTAGAATTTACTGTATTAGTCCATTTTCACACTGCTGATAAAGACATATCAAAGACTGGACAATTTACAGAAGAAAGAGGTTTAAGGGACTTACAGTTCCATGTGGCTTTTTAAGCTTCACAGTCATGGTGGAAGGCAAGAAGGAGCAAGTCACATCTTACATGGATGGCAGCAGGCAAACAGAGAGCTTGTGCAGGGGAACTCCTCTTTATCAAACCATCAGATCTCATGAGACTTATTCACTATGATGAGAACAGCACGAGAAAGACCTTCTCCCATGATTCAGTTACCTCCCACCAAGTCCCTCCCATAACACATGGGAATTCAAAAAGAGATTTGGGTAGGGACACAGCCAAACCATATCAGATGTCCACTCTTCACTTCTATTCAACATTGTACTAGAGGTTCTAGCCAGAACAACTAGGCAAGAAAAAACAATGCATCCACAAAGCAAAACAACACACAAAATAATTTTTTTTTTTTTGAGACAGAGTCTTGCTCTGTCGCCCAGGCTGGAGTGCAGTGGCATGATCATGGCTCAATGCAACCTCTGCCTCCCAGGTTCAAGCAATTCTCCTGCCTCAGCCTCACAAATAACTGAGATTACAAGCATGTGCCACCACGCCCAAGTAATTTTTGTATTTTTAGTACAGGCAGGGTTTCACCATATTGACCAGGCTGGTCTTGAACTTCTGACCTCAGGTGATCCACCCGCCTCAGCCTCCCAAAGTTCTAGGATTACAGGCGTGAGCCACCACTCCTGGCTTAAGAAAAATAATTGGTATTTGCATATGACATCATCTTGCATATAAAAAAATCCATAGGAATCCACTAAAGAACTATTAGAACTAATAAATAAACGAATTCAGCAAGGTAGCAGAATACAAGATCAAATATATAAAAAATTGATTATATTTCTAATATCACTAAAAAATCAACTTTCTTAAAATGAAATTTTAAAAAATTCATTTAACATAGCATCAAAAAATAAAATACATAAAAATACATTTTTAATGAATAGTATACTGAAAACCAAAAAAAATCATTGAAAGAAATTCTAAAAGGTAAAAATGAATGGAAAAACATCCCATGTTTATTGATCACAAGTCTCCACATTGTTAGAATGGCAATACTCTTCAAATTAATAAACAGATTCAAAGTAATTCCTATCACTATCCAAGCTGCCCGTTTTTTGCAGAAGTTGGCAAGCTGATGCTGAAATTCATATGGAACTTCAATACACCCAGAAGAGGCCGAATAATCTTAACAAGAGAGAACAAGGCTGTAGGACTGACAGTTCCAAATTTCAAACCCCATAAATATATATGCCCACTATATAACCACAAAAATTTTTTAAAACAATTAAGAATGAAAACAGTAACAACAGCAACAAAACTACAAAGCTACAATATTCACGACTATGTAATACTGGCATGAAGATAGATCAATGGAATGGAATTGAGAGTTCAGAAATAATCCCATATATTTATGGTCAATTAATTTTGATGACAGAGTCAAGATAATCAAATGAGGGAAAATAATCTTATCAACAATTTCTGCTGGAACAATATCCGCATGTTAGAGAACACAGTTGGTCTTCCATTTCACATAATAAATAAAAACTAACTGATTATAGATCATAGACATAAATGTAAGAGCTAAAACTATAAAACTCTTAGATACATACATAGAAGTAAATCTTCAAAACCTTCAGGAAAGCAATGGCTTCTTAGATATGCCAATAAAAGTACAAGTCACCAAAAAATAGACTATTTCAAAATTTACAACATTTGTGCTTCAAATAATACATGAAAAAAATGAAAACATAACCCATAAAATAAGAAAAACAATTTGTACATACTTTATCAGATATAATTTGGCTTAACTAACAGCAATTTAATTCTCTCATTTCTGGACGCTGGAAGCTCAAGATCAACACAATCCTAAAATCCATATGGAACCAAAAACAAGAAACAAAATTGCCTAAGCAATCTTAAGCAAACTGAACAAAGCAGGAGGCATCACATTACCTGACTTCAAACTATACTACCAGTTTATAATAGCAGAGATAGCATGGAAGTGGTATAAAAATAGACATAGATCAGTGGAATAGAAACAAGATCCCAGCATGGTGAAACCCTGTCTCTCCCAAAAAGAAAAATACAAAAATTAGCCAGGCGTGGTGGAAGGCGCCTGCAATTCCACTACTCTGGAGGCTGAGACAGGAGAATCGCTTGAACCCGGGGGGCAGAAGTTGCAGTAAGCTGAGATCACGCCATTGCACTCCAGCCTGGGTGACAAAGCGAGACTCTGTCTCAAAAAACAAAAAAAAAAAAAAAAAAGAAAAGAAAAACAAAAGAAAAAAGATGCCAGAAATAAAGTCACATACTTAGAGCCTACTGGTCTTTGATGAAGCCGCCTGGGGAAATGACACTCTTTTCAATAGATGGTGCTGGGAAAATTCGATTGCCAAATGCAGAAGAATGAAACTGAACCCTTATATCTCACCATATACAAAAATGAACACAAGACAGTTTGAAGGCTTAAATGTAAGACCTGAAACTATAAAAATACTGGAAGAAAATCTATGAAGAACTCTTCTGGAGATTGCTCTTGGCAAATAATTTATGACTAAGACTTCAAAAGCATAAGCAACAACACCCAAAACAGACAAATGTGACTTAATTAAACTAACAAGATCTGCACAGCAAAAAAAATAATCAACAGAGTGAAAAGACAACCTGCAAAATAGGAGAACATATCCAGAATTTACAAGGAATACAAACAACTCAAAAACAACAACAAAAAAGGCAAATAACCCCATTAAAAAGTGGACAAAGGACACGAATAGATATTTCTCAAAAGAAGACATACAAATGGCCAACAAAAATATACAAAAATGCTCAAACGACAATAATTATCAGAGAAATGCTAATTAAAACAATAAGATATCTTCTTACACCACTCAGAATGGCTATTTTTAATACAAAAACTAACAAAAGTTGGTGAGGATGCAGATAAAAGGGAACACTTTTGCTTTTACTTTTACACTGTTGGTGGGAATGTAAATTAGTGCAACCACTATGGAAAATAGTATGGAGATTTCTCAACAGAAAATAGAACTATCATTTGATCCATTGATCCCACTACTGGGTATCTACTCGAAGGAAAATAAGTCATTCCATCAAAAAGAGACATGTACTCATATTTATTGCAGCACTGTTCACAATAGCAAAGATATGGAATCAACCTAAGTGTCCATCCACACGAACGGATTCAAAATGTGATATACATATACAATAGAAAACTATTCAGCCATTAAAAAAAATTAAATCATGTCTTTAGCACAACATGGATGGAAGTGGAGGTCATTATCTTAAGTGAAACAACTCAGAAACAGAAAGCCAAATACTTCATATTCTCACTTATACGTGGGAGCTAAATAATGAATACACATGGGCATAGAATATAGTACGATAGGCACTGGAGACTCAGAAGGGTGGAAAGCATTTGGGAGGGGTGGTATGATGAGAAATTACTTAATGGGTATAATGTACATTATTCAGATGATGAATGCATTAAAAGCTCAGACCACCAGTATGCAATATACTCATATAACAAAATTGTACTTGTACCCCTCAGAGTTATTTTCTTAAAGATTCCAATAAGGTTGTTGCTTTTTTGCTGAGCCCTTTCTCTTTGGCTCGCAGATGTCTGCTTCTCTCTTGTGTCCTCACATGCCGTTTCTTCTGTGCAAGGCATCTCTCGTAGCTGTCTCTCTTCTATTATGAACAACAGTCATATTAGACTAGGGTCTATCTAGATGACCTGATTGATCTTAATTACCTATTTAAAGGCCCTGTCTCCATCTCTAAATAATTCACATTCAGAGATGTGATTGGGATTAGGACTTCAAAATAGAAATTTGGGGAAACAATGCATTTCATAACAAAAAATGTGTATGCAGATATAAATAGAAATCTTACAAATCAACAATAAAAACACAACCCAATTTTTATAATAGGCAAAGGATCTGAAAAGGAATTTCTCTACAGAAGATATGCAAATGACCAATAAGCACATAAAATGCTCAAATATCAACAGTCATGAGGGAAATGCAAGTCAAAATCATTATATTACTTCATATTCATTAGGATGGCTATACTATACAAGTCATACAATAGCAAGTGTTGGTGAAGATGTGGAGAGATTGGAGCTTTCATACACTGTTAGCAAAGATGTAAAATACTAGAACCACTTTTGACAACTGTTTGGCAGCTTCTTAAATATTAAACATAGAATTACTATTGGCCCGACAATTCTACTCCTAAGTATATACTTAAGAAAAATGGAAACATATAGCCGTACAAAAATCTGTATGTAGATGTTCATATGAACATTATTTATAATAATCAAACAGTAGAAACATTTCTAATATCTGTCTACCATGCAATGGATAAATACAATATTTGAGGCATTTAACTATTTTTAGCATATAAAAATATTTCAGGAAATTACACACATATACTCAATTAGCCACACCATTATAGTATATTTAAATAATCATATTAAAAATGCTGGACTAGAAGGCCGGGTGTGGTGGCTGATGCCTGTAATCCCAGCACTTTGGGAGGCTGAGGCTGGTAAATCACCTGAGGTCAGGAGTTTGAGACCATCCTAACCAACATGGAGAAACCCTGTCTCTACAAAAAATACAAAAAAAATACTAGCCAGGCATGGTGGTGCATGCCTGTAATCCCAGCTACTCGGGAGGCTGAGGCAGGAGAATTGTTTGAACCTGGGAGGCGTAGGTTGTGGTGTGCCGAGATCATGCCATTGCACTCCAGCCTGGGCAACAAGAGCGAAACTCTGTCTCAAAAAAAAAAAAAAAAAAAAAAAAAAAAAAAAAGCTGGACTAGAAGTTTCAACTTTTAAATTAAACACACCCTTCAGTGTCATAAAAACTTGATTTGTCTTTTGCAAGTACATTGTTTAACTTTTCCGTGATGCAAATTTTCATGAATTTCTATAGATCATGTTTTTTTAGTAAGCAATAAATGACCAAATGGAGACAATGAAATAGTAAAGGATCAGCAATATCTTACTTATAGTGCTAAGACTCAGATATTCAGAGTATCTTATTTCTCAGCAACTCAATATACATTACATTCCTATGTTAATAAAAATAATGAAAAGTAACATGTTTTTAATATAAAAAGTTTAAATTAGATAGTATGCTCCACATGGGAAGAGCCATAGTGTCTAACATTTAATAAGCTCTGTGCAGAGAATGCTTTTCTTTGATGGCAAAACTTAAATAAGAAAAAGATATCCTGCATTAGCAAATATCCAATAACTCTGGAGAAGAACTATAATCAACCTCCAGCAATTTAATAACAATGGATGTAAAAAATCACACATTTTTTCTTTTATTCTTAATTTTTTTCTGTCCTCTTTCATTCCCCATCCTTCATTAATATGCCTAGAATGTAAAGGATACATATGAGAGAAGATTATAATTATATATTAGTTCCGATTTATATAACCAATAATTTTATTTAGTAAAGTCATAATTTCATCTAGTACCTATAAAACCAGGAAAGAATAAAGTAAAATACTTGCCGCTTTTCTCATGAGTTATTGAGTAAATACTAGAGCAATCACATTGGGCAGAAGACTATCATTCTGAATCGAACCTGTTATTAAACACTAAATATATTTAAAAGTCTCATAAAGTCAAATTTTTCCATACATTTTACTTTGAAAATAAAGAAAATAATTTCATAACTACTAAAAACTGGGTTTCTTGCTACTTTGGAACTTGGACTTCTCACATTCTTTCCAGTTGCTCAGCAACTGTACTTGTAATGGAAGGATTTTTAGTAGATATTGGATCTTTCCAAGCTTTATTTTTCTTTCTTATAAAAGGAAAGCTATTGTTAAACCAAATGATTTCTTCAAGGATAAAAGAATCTGAATGGTCGCAACTGTATCTTCTAACCTGCCTAATTGAAATCACTTTTAAACAGATATAAAAGCATGCAGTTAGTGTCTTACATGATGAGATCTGAAAAAAAAAAAAAAAAAAAGGAACTGGGGACTAACATAAATCTTTTTTCAAAACCTGTAAACAGTACTTGGTTGATAGAATTATTTAAAGTACACTGTATGAGAGAGATAGCCATGGGAATAAATAAATTATAAGACCATGGATTTTTAATGAAACTTAGACTTTTGTCCTGTTTTGTTTTGTTATTGAGGGGAAGGGCTATCTATACTTCTGATGACACAGCCAAGGATTTGGGAGTAGGTTCATTCAGAAATACCATACAACTTACTATACTCAGAACTATCAATGGACACATGATTTGACCACAGCTTTGGTGGTGATTTTTGTCTTATTTACAAAGTTTCCCAAACTCCTATTCCGGTGTATACCACATAGTATTGCCAAGTAAATAACTATTTACTGAATGAAAGTGAATTAATTAATCAATATAATGTATCTTAATACAAATTGGTAACCAGAAGTAACTGAATTCAGGTTAGAGATTATCCACCATGACTAGGTGCTGGCTGACTTCTATTGTTAAACAATAAAATCCATTTCAATTCAGTTTTTATATATATGAACCCCAATAGAGGGTATTTAACAATATAAAACAAATTATTACGATAAATCATCTCATATCATACAAATAAGTTTGTCTCATAAAAGAAAAGAACAAAACAAGACAAAACAAGTTGAAATATTGTTTCTTTAAATCTTATCACAATGTATTAAGCAATGATGTACTTAAGGACATTGTTATCTTTGCCAACACCTTTTAAGTGCAGTGGTTCCATGCGCTCAAAGTGAATCTTCATATTTCAATGCTTATGACATATTTTGTAGGAAGATAAAGTGACTATTTTTATCTTACATAAGTCCATCCAAAACTCTAAATTATAAAAAGAAAAAAAGTATACTGCCAAACCCTTTAAAGCTGGCAGTGAAACATATTTACATTCTAGACAGAGGGGACTTATTTTAAGAAAGGTATCTCAAAATGAATATTCCATCTATGCTTGCTACTACTCCTTAGAATTTATGAATCCAGACTTCAATAGCATCGTATTCTTAATACTGTAAGATTTTGTTCACAACTTTGAAATTTCAGCTGTTATTTTTTCCAAGAAGAATGTATCTCAAACAAATATAACTGATTTTAGGTATCAAATAAAGTTGTTGAGCAGGGGTTATACTGTCTCCACCACACTGGATAAAAAGGGTTTTAAACATGGCAAGAGAATTGCCATACCAGAAGGGTCATTTATCATCAATCTAGGCAGAACATATAAGAATCATGTGATAGAAGAAGAATTGATGCCACAGCCATCTATTATATGCAAGAGACAAACATGGGTAGAGAGCTCTTACATTTCACATTGGTGTTGAAATTAGACAGTGGCACAGAGGCTGACATGAAAACTGGGTAGTAGGCAGCAAACAGTGAGGATTTATCTAGTTTTAAAGCAGTATCTAAATTGAAAATAACAAAATCAGTACAGCCTACCACAAAAATTTCCTTCCTTCCTTCCCTGCCTCCCTCCCTCCCTCCCTCCTTCCCTCCCTCCTTCCTTCCTTCTTTCCTTCCTCATCTTCGTCTTCTTTCTCTCTTTCTTTCTGTTGAGACAGGGTCTCACTCTCCTGTCCAGGCTGGAGTACAGTGGCATGATCTCAGTTCACTGCAACCTCTGCCTCCTGGGTTCAAACCATTCTCCCACCTCAGCTTCCTGAGTAGCTGGGACTATAGGTGTGTGCCACCATGCCTGTTTTTTTGTTTGTTTGTTTGTTTTTTGTTTTAGTAGAGATAGAGTTTCACCATGTTGGCCAGGCCGGTCTCGAACTCCTGGTCTCAAGTGATCCACCTGCCTTGGCCTCCCAAAGTGCTGGGATTACAGGTGTCAGCCATACCTGGCCAGTCACTATATATATTTCACTCAACAAATATTTATTGGACACTTCCTCTGTGCCAGGTACTAAGCTATGCACAAAATACCTCAATGAATAGAATAATGATTTTTGTCCTCTATGGAGCTTACAGTAATCAAGCCTACTGCTTAATAATTTTCAAAAGTCCTAAAGAATATGTATTATATACATGAGGATATAAAATGTTCACAATTTTAAAAAGGCTAAGCAACAGAAAAATGTGAAGGAACAATTCTTAGCCCTAAACCCTAATATAGTATTTGGTCCAGAGAATGCTGTATTAATGCAAAATAATTCTGGGGAGAATATTCTTACATGGTACTGTCTTTTTCCATTTGGACTGCTGCTGTAACAAAATACTATAAACTGAGTAGCTCATAAACAACAGAAATGTATTTCTCACAGTTCTAGAGGCTAGAAAAGCAAGAATCAAAGCCCATGTAGATTCTGCAACTGGTGAGGGCCTGTTTATGTGTTCATACATGCCTTCTTGCTGTGTCCTCACGTGGTGGAAGGATGGATGGTCTCTCTGAGGCCTTTTTTACAAGAGCACTAATCCCATTCATGAAGGCTCTCAAATACAATCGCCTTGGGTGTTAGGATTTCAACATATGACTTTTAGGAGAATGCGAACATTCAGACCACAGCAGTTGCACAGGAGAAGCCCCAGAGAGGGGTCTGGAAAGAATGTGGCCCACAGAATGGTCCTGTTTGCCCACATATAAGAGGGGTACTGACTTAATTTCATAAGGAGTTTTAATAAAAGTAATTCAAAATACTACATAAGTCTACATTAGGTAATACTTCAGAAACTTGTTAAGTGTTTTACTTTGTGCAGGGAAGTTTTCTGAGATGCAGTGGAGTAATAACTCTTGTTTCACCACGCTTTCCTTTTGAAAGTGCTCTTTCCTGTAGTAACTACTTCAAAGCTAATAAAAGCAAACTCCAAAACGCAAAATGTAGACTAAAGTATACTTTATATCTTCAGATTGTATTTTTGTTTCTATGTAAATTGTATCTCAACAATATCCACAAGAACATATATAAATAACTATAAAACTATAGTAAATAATAATAAGACAATATAATCTTGGTTTTAAAATAAATCACCAACATTCTTTAGATTATCAATTGGGTTTATATTATTGTATTGGTATGTTATTGATTTACAACTTATTATTTTTCTACACACTGACATAATTATAGAAAAATAAATTTCTACAGGACACAAAATGATTTTTTCTTACTTATGCACATTTTTTTTTTTGAGTGGAGTTTTGCTTTTGTCACCTAGGCTGGAATGCAGTGGCACAATCTTGGCACATTGCAACCTCTGCCTCTTGGGTTCAGTCAATTCTCCTGCCTCAGCCTCCCTGAGTAGCTGGGATTACAGGCATGCACCACCACACCCAGCTAATTTTGCATTTTAGTAGAGACAGGGTTTCACCATGTTGGCCAGGCTGGTCTCAAACTCCTGACCTCAAATGATCCACCTGCCTCAGCCTCCCAAAGTGCTAGGATAATAGGCATGAACCACCACGCCTGAACTTATGCAATATTTGACAGATCATTCTTTTTAAAAAGGCATGTAATGGAAAGGAGGGAAAGAAAGCAAATCGGATGCAGCATACCACATAGGCTTCTCTGGAATTATCAATTTTTTAGTAAGCTATAATATCAAAACTAGGAACCAAAAAACAGGGAGATTCCCCGATCTTGACTCTTTCCAAGGCTACACCCTCCACCAGGAAATGGGAGACCAAGTGTCTATGGCTGCCAAGAAAACCCACTTCATGGTTGATTCACTGCAGGAATGCATAAAATTGTCTTAGACCCTCTCCCTTGAGTGTGGTGAAAGAGAGCCAAGAGTAGTATCTAGTTTTCAGAGATGTCAAGGAGTCCCTTTTTATTCCAGGCTTACTTACGCTACAGAGAGATATCAAAGATCTAACTCAGCATGATAACACCCTGTTGGCCCAGGTACACCATCTAATGCTTCCAGAGTCAGGCTTGGTAGCCAGCACTCCTCAGCAAGGTCTTTGTGACAGCTGAACTCAGAGGTTGTTCTTCTATCTTTGTTCAACTTACATGCTCTCTTTAGTGACAGATTCCATGGTTTACTTCACTTAGCCATTGCTGGTTGCTAAGGTGGGTGTTCCTTACAGTTGGAGCTATGATATTAGTTGTTGCTATGATATTAGCTGCTGATGGTATACAGTTAAAGCCATCTCCATTCCTCTTATTTACCATTTGCATTTTAGGTTCTGTTTACCTCCTTGGGTGCTGTTTTAAAAACATGTTCTAGTTTTGTTTTCTTGTGTTTTTGTTTTAAAATCAATTGATCCTCAGCATCATTTCTAGAAGGCACCATTAATCCTCAGCACCATTTCTAGAAGTTATTTCACAACAGGGTTCTTGATGACAGCCACAGATGTAGTTCCAAGCTTTCACAGCTTTCTCAAATAATTGGTTTTTAAAATAATTTATTTAAAATCTTTTCCAAGTCAAAATAAGGCAGCAAGACTCATTAATATTTTGAAGGATCTGTTGACTCCCCCTCCTCTACCTACCCTACCTCACGCCCTTCTGGTGGCTCCACTCCTTTTGGTGGTGGCAAAATGCAGGGAAAGTAAATGAAATAGTACAAATTATCACAATAGGTGGTGACTCCAGCCATTTTCAGAATCCACCTCAGCAATATTACAAGTTATGCTCTCTCCCAGTCCTGGAGTTTCTGTGCATGTACCACTGGTCAGAAGACAGTTACAAATGAAGCAATATGGATTAACGAAAAAACATTTTGCTCTCTTCCAGTGATAATGACCTCAGCAAAAGAAGATGTAATAGGTCCCAGACAGATCCTAATCACATAGGCTATTAAAATCGTTCTATCGAAGACCTAGTTCCTCCATTAGTGACCTCTGTTTCCTATCACACAAACTTCTCTCAAACTCTTCCCCAAAGTGGGCTCAACAAGAGCATGGTTACTTTTTACTTAATGATTATTGTATTTGATTTGGCTTTTCACATTAGAATGTAATGAGAGGGCCCTGCAATTTAGGCAACCAAGATTAATGCCTGTATAGGTTGATCTCAGTTGGGTCCTTTGTTCTGTTTAGTAGATCTCTGTATTTGGTTTGCCTCAATTTGGTGAACCTGAAAATGTAAGCATTCTATCACCTCTTTTTCCTTATTCCAATCCTGTTATGGGCTGACTTGTATTACCTCAAAATTTGTATTTTGAAGCCCTACCCCCTAGTACCTCAGAATGTTACTGTATTTGGAGATAGGGCCTTTAAAAGGTAAATATTTTTAAATGGAGTGGTTAGGGTGTGTGACTGGTTACTGGTGTTCTTACAAGAAGAGATTAGGACACAAACAGAGGGAAGACCATGTGAGGACACAGCAAGAAGGCAGCCATCTGCAAGCCAAGGAAAGAGATTTAAGAAGAAACCAAACTGGTTGACCCCTGGATTTTGTACTTCTAGCCTCCACAATTGTGAGAAAATAAATTTCTGTTACTTAAGCTACCCTGTCTGTAGTGCTTTTATTCTAGTAGACCTAGCAAACTAATATGCGTCCTTTGGTCTTTTTTCAAATAGACTCCTCCTCATATCAATACTACCCAATAATATCACAACTGATAATGCCTCATTCCTGTATTTTGCTGGATCTAAGTGATTCCAATTTCTATTGCAATTCTTCTGGTATGAGCAAACTTTTGGAATATCTCATTGTCCCCCAACAGGATGTTAAAGGAAGAGCCTATCAGCCTGTCATGTTAGGTCTTGAATTCATATTCAAGTAACTTGGCAAAAGACCGTGATATCTCTCCTTGAGTCTTCTCTAGAGAACATCAAGGATATTTATCCATACGTGCCTTTCAACTATCCATCTAACTACTCATCTATCTATTGTCTAATCTCCATATCACAAGCACTCTAACAGTGATGCTGAAAGCTTGGTGTTTTGTTTTGTTTTGTTTGTTTTTTGACAGGGTCTTGCTCTGTCACTCAGAGCTGGAGTGCTGACTTGGTTATTAACCAACTGAATCTACTTCTTTTCCAGCTCTGGTGGTGACAAATATTTAGGTAAAAGGTATAAAAGTTACTAGAAAACACTTGAAGTTTCAGCTTACATACAACGTATTGACACTTAGGTTGAAACTCAACTTTATAAAAACCCAGAAAGATTTATTCCATACTTAATCCACTTCTCTTTTCTTTATTTCAAAAAGTCCAGTTTTGAAATATAGTTAAGCCCTATTTGAAATATAAATGGGAGAGTCACTACTATATATATATATATATATATATATATATATATATGATGATATATTGCCTTCTTCTATTAAAATACTTTAAAAGTAACAAATCAAATTATCTTTAACAAATCTTGAGGTCAAGAAAACATGGCTTATTCCTGGCAAATCCTGTTAACTGAGATACTATTCTATCCCTGTAGTCTTAATAGTTTCAACTCTTAAAAGCAATTTTAAAAAAGTATTAGATTACTTTTCAGCCTGGCTCTGTCAAAACAATGAAGAAATCCAATAATTTAGCTTTGCAAAGTCTACAAATGTAAACAAAATGAGATGCATTTATGCAGTCTTGGGCATTGTGTTTTCATTACACTTTCAGTGTTTTCCTTAACTTGTGAAATATTTTGTCAGTTTGAAGAGACAAATAACAAAACTAAAAATTTTATCGTGTCTAAAGAATCCAAATCTAACTCTAACCCCCAAAGATGTTGTCATTTCATGTATTCATAAAATGGGTCATTTCACTTCATATGTCTGTAAAGTAATATATTATATTTGCTTTGGTTTTATTATATTGCAATAAATATAATAATTTATTATATTGCAGTATAATAAAATCAAATATATTAACCAGTAATATTAACTGATTTATTTTTATCTGATTTGTATAATTTTTTTTGTACATCATGTAACAATCACCATGACATGGCTATCCAGATGTTCTAACTTCATATCAGAATATCTATATTTATTTCATAAGATACAGGAGAAGAGGACAATTTAATTTTTACATCTTAGAGGTAGAAGAAGGGAAGCTGAGCAATGTTCTCTTGGTCTTTATTACTATCACAGGGCATAACCCTTATCTAACAAACCTTGTGTTTCCTCTGCAACCCACCAAAGACCTATGACATTTATATAACATTACAATTTGGTTTCACCTGATCTTGCCTAGTCAATGTGTCTTGCCCTTCTCTAAATTCCTTATCCATTATTAGCAGAATGGTTTCTTAGACAAAAAAGATAAACAAAAAAACTCTCAGTATTAATTGTCAAAAAGTGGAGGGTCTGGAAAAGAAATATAGAACAGATCTATCATCCTCTCTACCCAAAAATAACAAGAATAATTTTACTTTTTCTTTTTTTTCTCCTTTTTATTTATTTATTTATTTATTTATTTATTTTTGAGACAGAGTCTGCTCTGTCACCCAGGCTGGAGTGCAGTGGTGTGATCTCGGCTCACTGCAACTTCCACCTCCTGGGTTCAAGCACATCTCCTGCCTCAGCCTCCCGAGTATCGGGGACTACAAGCGCATGCCACCACACCCGGCTAATTTTTTGGTATTTTTAGTACAGATGGGGTTTCACTGTGTTAGCCAGGATGGTCTCGATCACCTGACCTCATGATCTGCCCACCTCGGCCTACCAAAGTGCTGTGATTACAGGCGTGAGTCACCATGCCTGGCCAATTTTACTTTTTCAGTAAAGCTTTTTGCTAAGCAAGGGATCATGCAAAAATAATCAGATGGCAGCATGATGCTAATTTAAATAGAGTTCCTGGCTGTGCCCTGGCCTTTTGGTACCAGTTAACTAACTAAAATTTGGTATAAAGATGCCACAGCTAATCATGTAATTCCTGTGCCTTTACACAATCACTGGCTGTGTAATGTGCATTAATTTAGGAAAAAGGAATCAATATCAACTGAGAATAACCTGCTCTAATCTACTGAAAACACAGTGGTAAAGAGGCAATGAAGAGACAAACTTGAATAAGAAAATAGAGTACTCTGACAAGTTTTGGAGCCAAAATTCACTGTGAAACCCATTAAAAAATCATAAACACTTAGTTTCAATTTCAATACTTCAAACAGCATAAGACAAAATAAATAAATATAGCAGGGAATCACTATGACTGTATTCTGTGTCTTTTTTTAAAGCCTACATCTTAATGTCCGCTCAATTGAAATGTAGCAACACAACGTCACGTGTAATAGTCACAGGACCAAAACGTGACAAAAAAGAGCCCAAATAGACAAAGCAATATTTATTTGCAGAGACACTGCATTACCTAATTTCAAAGTACTATTGGGCTACAGTAACCAAAACAGCATGGTAATGGTACAAAAACAGACACAAAGACCAATGGAATAGAATAGAGAACCCAGAAATAAAGTCGCAAACCTGCAGCCATTTGATCTTCAACAAATTTGACAAAAATAAGCAATGGTGAAAGAGCTCCTTATTTAATAAATGGTGCTGGGATAACTGACTAGGTATACGCAGAATGAAAATAAAATACCATGCTCTCATTTATAAGTGGTAGCTATTAGCTATTTTGCCATTACTTTTAATGGCAAAAACCACAATTATTTTTGCACCAACTTAAATAAAAATTAGCACTCATGGACAAAGGGATGGCAACAGTAAATACTGAAGACTAATAGAGGGAAACAGTAGAAGGAGGGGAAGGGCTGAAAAGCTAACTGTTGTACACTGTGCTGACTACATGGGTGACAGTGTCATTCATATCTCAAACCTCAGCATCACGCAATATACCCATGTAACAAACATGCACATGTACCCCGTGAATCTAAAATAAAGGATAAAATTATAACAAAATTAAAAATTAAATTAAAAAGGACAAAAGATCTTGATTATCATAGTCCTCTCCTGTTCACTTTTTTAGGTTTCAGTTACCTGCGCTTTACTACAGTCTGAAAATATTAAATGAAATATTCCAGACAGAAAGAAAAGGAAACACTTCAAGTGTATAATTACTTAAACAATTGAACAACTGCCTATACAATAAGGTTCATGACAAACAAGAGACTAAACATTCCAAAATTCTGAGTTAAAGGATTATTCACCAGTTGAATAGGGAAACCTCTGCTTGGGCATAAAGAATTACTCACATTTGGTCCAACGGATAAGGAGTATTCATTCACATCTGTGATTCTCTACTATTAGACCTTCAATACATTGAACCCTCCAGTATTTACTAAAATTACTCAACGACTTCAATGTTTATGCTGTCTTCCCCTCATAACTAACTTCAATTATTACTTCTATGTTTACTGTCACATCTTTAATACACTTAAGAAAAGGTTTTTATCATTTTATTTCATCCAGCACTGTGCTAGCTACTGAGGCACATTGTATATAGTAATCAGATCATGAATGATTCTGTTTAAATAAATATGTATTATGACTCATGAAGTAAGACAGTTAAGGCAGATTTAGGCTCTTCAACAAATAGCTGAGCTGTACTGCAAAGACTCACCACATAATGCAATTGGAGATTTTTAGACAAATACACCTCTGATAGCACCATCAAAGCTGCATATGCATATGTATAATTTTCCCTATCCTAACTTTCAAAAAAGCCAATATCTGGATTCAAGGCAAATAACTCTTTATTATAGAAGTGTGTGATATTATTTTACATTAATATACATTATTAATAAACAAACTAGCTAAGTAAAAAATACGTGTTGCAGAACAAGAAAATGATTAGATGCGCAGTGATTTATCTATTTGTAAAGATGTAAATATTTATATATATAGTAAGCATTCAATATAGGTTTTGTGGTTTTGTTTGAGTTATTCTTTCTTTGGGAACTATTGGAATACTCTAAGCTTTAAACTAGTATATATTCTTTAGTTAATATATCCAGTGAGACAAACTGTTCTTCTCAGAGGAGGAATAAGCTCTATCATGATGGTTTTCAACTCTACCTGTACATCAGTATCACCTGGGAGCATTTTTTGAAAAAAATGATGCCCTGGAAGTCCTCCAAACCTTCTGATATTAAAATTCCATAGCTAGGATTGAGAATCAATTGTCACTCCTTCAGCCTTGTCCACCTGAACCCTCTAGCCACAGCACAAGACTCAAGCAACAATGACTTCAGAGTCAGACAGAAAATGTTGATGCCTCCAAATATGGCCGCTTAAGAAATAAACAGGAAAGCTGTGGCACTCACTCAGGTATTCAAAATAAAAATATATATATATTAAAGCCTTGTGGAGAATTGAAGAATCAGGTCTATGGGCTAAATTTGGCCTACAAATTGACAATTTGCTACAGCTGCAAAATGCACACTATTTGATTGTATCAAGTACAAAGGACTCTAATTCTAGTAATGAAGCTCTGCAAAGGGTCAAACGTGGCTAGAATTTCACTATAAATATTCTGTGCAAAGTGCAATACCCCATCAATTCTGAAACAGCATTCATGCGGCTGTTCATACCAAGAAGTAATCCTCATCTTCATCGGGATACGCTTGTAACAGAAATTCAGAAAAGACTAAAGGGAACACGGCCCGAAAGAAAGCAAAGACTACAGTCATTTAATAAACTCTATTAAATACCTCTACCCCACTAGGGCCCTCAAGTGAGAAATCACACAAACTATATTTTGCATTCTATACTTACATGGGAGTTTCAAAAGCTGTAAATGTTTAAGATGATGCAAATTATTTTTTAAATATGGATGGAAAATGAAATGTGATCTCCAATAGACAGCATGACAAAAGCTTTTTACCACCTGTATGTCCAGTGTATCTTTACATGAAAATGGAATATGGATGCAACCTAGAAAATAGAAGAAAGACAGCCAAGAGATGCCAAGTACCTTCATCACAAATATGAGAGAATGCATTCACCAAATTGCTTAATTTAGCTTATGATACGATTTGGCTGTGTCTCGATCCAAATCTCGTCTTCAATTGTAGTTTCCATAATCCCCACCTGTCATTGGAGGGACCCAGTAAGAGGTAATTGAATCATGGGGGCCGTTACCTCCATGCTGTTCTTGTGATAGTGAGTGACTTCTCACAAGATCTGATGCTTTTATAAGCGGCTTTTCCCCCTTTGTGCAGCACCTCTCTCTCCTGCCAACATGTGAAGAAGGACCTGTTTTCTTCCCCTTCTGCCATGACTGTAAGTTTCCTGAGGCCTTCCCAGCCATGCAGAACTGTGAGTCAATTAAACCTTTTTTCTTTTAAATTACCCAGTCTCGGGTATTTCTTCACAGCAGCGTGAGAACGGACTAATACAACTTCATTATTGCTCAATTTGGTGAGTCCACCAAAATTGCTACATATGTATTTAATATATTTATATAAGTACACAAATAAATAGATACACTCAGATTTCTATCAAATTTTTCATCTTGTTGTATCATTTGTGTTAAGGCAAATATTGGAATAATAATTAGATTATTATTAATAATGCCCATAATTCACATTAGACAACTGTGTAAAAGCCAGCATGGTAGTAAAAGTACCACTGAAAATCAACAGAATTACTCTATTAAAACACACACATACTACTTTTACACTAGTTCCTTCTCTATCATCTATTTGAATTGTGTTTCACTGGGAGAACACCTTTGATTGAAATGTAACCTTGTACTCAGTGAGGGGCAATGTTATTCTCAGGATCATCTACTCACTATTTAAACCCTGTTTTTGATGTAGCACTTTAACAGCTTGAATAAGAGTAAACTGTTCTCAGCAGTGAACCAAAAACAGCAGCCACAGTCAAAAACAATGCATATTTACTTTCACACTTCCCTACAAGGAGAAAAGGATCAAGTACATTTAAAGTTTTAATGATGCTAGCAAAAGAAATATGATCTTGTACTGTCTCCTGGGGCATAAAAATCTTGTATTAAGTAATACATGAACACGTGGAGTATTCCTTTATATTTACATCAATAAAGGAAAGAAGCATTCCCATTTCATCTTGCAAAGACCTGAAAAGTCTCTGCCTGCTACAGCCTGGCACAAACCATCCTCCCTTGCACAAGGTCTGCCTATTTCTCCACTGTAAGCTCCCATTACTCCTCTACAAAATCATGACTGTCACCAGGGTGCTCAATATTACCTCTCCTGAACACATGAAACATTTGTATCATCAACTCTTTTACTTCTCACTTCCTACCTGATTTATTTCTCTTTATGTTAAGTCCTATCCATCTTTTAATTCTAACTTCAATTTCCCTCTCTATCACTATCCATCCTTCTAAAATCACCCTAAAAAGAAAGTATTTTCCTCCCCTATAATTCCTACGGAACTTATTTTTATAATCACCTATAGATTTAACATATTGTCTTGCTAATCAGTGTCTACATAATATCAGGTCATTGAAATTCAAAATTTTGAGGGTTCCATTCTCCCCATCACTTTGAGGTAGACCAAATCTACGTCTGAATGGTGTACCTGAAAGTGATGGGGAGAATGGAACCAAGCTGGAAAACACTCTTCAGGATATTATCCAGGAGAACTTCCCCCATCTAGCAAGACAGGCCAACATTCGAATTCAGGAAATACAGAGAACACCACAAAGATACTCCTCGAGAAGAGCAACCTCAAGACACATAATTGTCAGATTCACCAAAATTGAAATGAAGGAAAAAAATGGTAATGGCAGCCAGAGAGAAAGGTCGGGTTACCCACAAAGGGAAGCCATAAGACTAACAGCGGATCTCTCTGCAGAAACCCTACAAGCCAGAAGAGAGTGGGGGCCAATATTCAACATTCTTAACAAAAAGAATTTTCAACCCAGAATTTCATATCCAGCCAAACTAAGCTTCATAAGTGAAGGAGAAATAAAATCCTTTACAGACAAGCAAATGCTGAGAGATTTTGTCACCATGTCACCTGCCTTACATGAGCTCCTGAGGGAAGCACTAAACATGGAAAGGAAAAACCGGTACCAGCCACTGAAAAAACATATGAAATTGTAAAGACCATCAACAGTATGAAGAAACTGCATCAACTAATGGGCAAAATAACCAGCTAGCATCATAATGACAGGATCAAATTCACACACAATATTAACCTTAAATGTAAATTGGCTAAATGCCCCAATGACAAAAAAAACATGATTATCTCAACAGGTGCAGAAAAGGCCTTTGATAAAATTCCACAGCCCTTCATGCTGAAAATTTTCAGTAAACTAGGTATTGATGGAACATATCTAAAAATAATAAGAGCTATTTATGGCAAACCCACAGCCAATATCATACTGAATGGGCAAAAGCTGGAAGCATTCCCTTTGAAAACAGGTACAAGGCAAGGATGGCCTCTCTCACCACTCCTATTCAACATAATATTGGAAGTTCTGGCCAGGGCAATCAGGCAAGAGAAAGAAATAAAGGGTATTCATATAGAAGAGAGGAAGTCAAATTGTCTCTGTTTGCAGATGACATGACTGTATATTTAGAAAATGCCATCATCTCAGCCCAAAATCTCCTTAATCTGATAAGCAACTTCAGTAAAGTTTCAGGATACAAAATCAATGTGCAAAAATCACAAGCTTTGCTATACACCAATAACAGACAAACAGAGAGCCAAATAGTGAGTGAACTCCCATTCACAATTGCTACAAAGAGAATACAACTTACAAGGAATTTGCAGGAATACAACTTACAAGGGATTTGAAGGACTTCTTCAAGGAGATTTACAAACCACTGCTCAAGGAAATAAGAGAGGACACAAACAAATGGAAAAATATTCCATGCTCATGGACAGAAAGAATCAATATCATGAAAATGGCCATACTGCCCAAAGTAATTTATAGATTCAATGCTATCCCCATCAAGCTACGATTGACCTTCTTCACAGAATTAGAAAAAACTACTTTAAATTCATATGGAATAAAAAAAGAACCTGTATAGCCAAGACAACCCTAAGCAAAAAGAACAAAGCTGGAGGCATCAAGCTACCTGACTTCAAACTACACTACAAGGCTACAGTAACCAAAACAGCATGGTATTGGTACCAAAACACATATGTAGACCAATGTAACAGAACAGAAACCTAAGAAATAACACCACACATCTACAACCATCTGATCTTTGACACACCTGACAAAAACAAGCAATGGGGAAAGGATTTCCTATTTAATAAATGGTGTTGGAAAAACTGTCTAGCCATATGCAGAAAACTGAAACTGGATCTCTTTTTAACACCTATACAAAAATTAACTCAAGATGGATTAAAGACTTAAACGTAAGACCTAAAGCCGTAAAAGCCTAGAATAAAACATAGGCAATACCATTCAGGACACAGGCATAGGCAAAGACTTCATGACTAAAACACCAAAAGCAATGGCAACAAAAGCCAAAATTGACAAATGGGATCTAATTAAACTGAAGAGCTTCTGCACAGTAAAAGAAACTATCATCAGAGTGAATAGGCAATCTACAGAATGGGAGAACATTTTTGCAATCTATCCATCTGATAAAGGGCTTATGTCCAGAATCTACAAAGAACTTAAACAAATTTACAAGAAAAAAACAACCCCATCAAAAGTGGACAAAGGATATGCACAGACACTTCTCAAAAGAAGACATTTATGCGGCCAACAAACATATGAAAAAAAGCTCATCATCACTGGTCATTAGAGAAATGCAAATCAAAACCACAATGAGATACCATCTCACGCCAGTTAGAATGGCTGTCATTAAAAAGTCAGGAAACAACAGATGCTGGAGAGAATGTGGAAAAATAGGAACACTTTTACAATGTTGGTGAGAGTGTAAATTAGTTCAACCATTGTGGAAGACAGTGTGGCAATTCCTCAAGGATCTAGAACTAGAAATACCATTTGACCCAGCAATCCCATTACTGGGTGTATACCCAAAGGATTATAAATCATTCTACTATAAAGACACGTGCACACATATGTTTACTGTGGCACTGTTCACAATAGCAAAGACTTGGAACCAACACAATGCCTATCAATGATAGACTGAATAAAGAAAATGTGGCACATATACACCATGGAATACTATGCAGCCATAGAAAAGGATCAGTTCATGTCCTTTGCAGGGGCATGGGTGAAGCTGGAAACCATCATTTTCAGCAAACTAACACAGGAACAGAAAACCAGACACTACATATTCTCACTCAGAAGTAGGAGTTGAACAATGAGAACATATGGACACAGGGAGGGGAACATCACACACGGGGTCCTGTTGTGGGGTGGGGGTCTAGGAGAGGGATAGCATTAGGAGACATACACAATGTAGATGACAGGTTTATGCAGCAAACCACCATGGCACATGTATACCCATGTAACAAACCTGCACGTTCTGCACATGTATCCCAGAACTTAAAGTGTAATAAACATAAATAAATAAATAAATAACATCCTAACCCAAACCTGGTGCAGAGTAGCCCTAGTAAATCTCTGTGGAATGAATAAAAATCCCTCTTTCAAAGTTGAACAATTTTGTACTAGTTCTTGAAATGAGGCTCTTCATCATGTAAACCCTTCATAATTACCCTAAGGTTCTGCCTGCTTGTATATAATAGATATCACATGTCTTATGACATATTATATGATGAGAAGTTTTATCTTGACCAAGCTGAATATCCCCATTAATCAAGATAAGTTCCAAGCCCTCCCTTATTATGGACACTTAAAACTTAGAGTCCATCCTAAACTTTGGCATTGAGGACAGAGTTCAACATTATTTTGAGATCATGGAAAGTCTAGAATGTCTCTCTACTTGGGACATAGCATAGTATCTAGCATAATACCAGTAGGCATATAATAAGTATTCATGAAATAGAAGTTTTAAAATCTGTGTAATTGTCATAGCATTGGAATGCTAGTACTATATCATCCCTAAAAGATATGCATATTTATTCCTAATACTGTACTCTATGTGCATTTTTAGATGACTTTCTGATATTCTAAAGACTAGCTTGATTTTCCTTATAGTTGCCAGCCAACTTTTCACAAGAAAATTGACAATGAAGACTTGAACTATGAAGATAGAGGATGGTTTGCTTATGCATGTATATGTGGAAAGGAGAGGTTCAGTAGAAACAGTAGATGAACTAAGCTCCTTGTTGAACAGAGCCAGTTCAGAATTGAGATATCTGTTGGCTATATTTTTCATTTCTTTTAAGTCATTAAGGAAATCTTCTCATCAAGACAGAAAGAATAGTGCAATTTAACAGCCATGTTAGTGTGTTCCCACTGCAGATATGTAGCATTATTCATGTCTACATTAAATTATTAAGAAAGTGACTTTCATCATCTTCAAGATATGTACTTTTGTTTATCCCCCTCTAACAGCTGATGATCTTTTTAAGTAAAAATTGTAGCAAGGCCTCCTCTAAAGACCAGAAATTTTGATGATATATAACCAGTTCAAAAGTATCTTAAAACCAATTACAATTAGGTTCCAACTAGAAATACATTTTTAAAATATTTTCAAACTTTTAAATCATTTTAGGGTCTTGAAATCCAGTTTTACTGATAATTTTCATGACTTTATTTGTGTTAGAACAGAGGAAGAAGGACACTTGGTGGCAAAAGGTGGTATGATTTTTTACACATTACCTACATTTTAATTAAAATGAACTATAAAATACATGCACATGTCATTCAAAATATTCTGCTGATTTAATGTATATTTTAGAAAGAGGAATTCCATACAAGGTGATTAGACAGTGGTCTCTGGGCTGGTGTCCAAAATATCAAGGAGGAAATTGTTGTATTCTGTCCCTTGAAAAGATTATGATAGTTGACAAATGCACACAGTCATTTTACTTATTATTGTGATTAAAATTAAAGTCTATAAAGCAATAAACTTAGTTAATTACTCATTATATATAGCTTTCCACTACTTCCCAATGCTGTTGCCATTGATTTTACCCCAAAAGAATTTAAGGGAAGAATTTTTAAAAGGCTTTCTCTATGGTCACACAATGTTCTGTGCACTCTGAAATGAATTATGCCTTTAAATATGTGTATTATGTGCAAACAATGCAGCTTTGTCATGCATGGTGAGCAATGAAGTTATTCATAACAGAATCAATGGAATTTCTTAATTTTATCACACTGCCACCATGATTCGTAAAAAGTATATAAGAATTCTTCATGAAAATAAGTGAAATATCTTCTATCTTCAATAAGTAAAACCAAAAGCAATATGTGCCTGAGCAATATAACTGATCATCTGTCAGTTATAATGTACCATTACAAGTTCCCAAATTATGAATATGTAGTTTTCTAAGTGGCAAATTTCATGGCTAATGGAGTACAGATTAGTTTCCTAATTCACAATGAGGTATGCAGAATTTGGGAAGGTTTCAGGCACCACCCAGGGACTCGATGGAGTATATGGCTCAATGTTATTCATAAGATTTCAGTAAGAAGTGTCTCTGGAACTGTGGAGGTGTGGCATTTACAGAATTGTGAGTCTGTAAAGTCTATTACCTAAACAGGGCCATTCACTGCTGGATGAGTGTGCTGTGAGTGGTCATGGTTTCTATTTCTGATATCATTACCCAGATCGTATACACTTTGCGAAGTCACTCAACAGCCTCAGGCCAATTTTCATGCACTTTGTAATCCTACAGAACTTCTTAGAGTATTGTTGATGTTAGGGAGGTATTGGGCTGTTTTATTGCATGCCAAAAGAGAAAAACTTCAGGTTCAAATAAGAAATATTTGTCTTGCTTGGCTAGGCTTGTCAACCAACAACATTTATTGAGTTCCCATTGTGTATAAAGATTCTTATTTGAAGAAAGTTGACGTAAAAGGAAGACGGTAACAGCTTCTGCTTCAAAAAACTGCTGTGGGAAAGAAGACAACAAATAAATATGCAACAGTAGGACATTTTAAAGTCAGCATCCTCAGTGTGTATGTCCAGATAACTAAAGCTGTTTTTCAGAGGTGCTTATTTTAGCCATATTTGCTACATATAACACTCAGATTGCCCTTTACGGAAAGACTTCGTGTCCAGCTGCAAGGAATGTGGTGAGGTAACAGCTGATAACTTTATCTGGTTCTGCCTCAAATTCCAGCTGAGGTCACCTTATTATCAGGGCAAGTCCTGGCCAACAACTGTGCAAGGGAGGACTACAAAAGCCTGGTCATTTCCTCCCAGTGGAGGATTCCTCCAATGGACAACCTTTGTTCTGGAGGACCCTGTGGGGAGATCTGCACTGTGGCCTGAGGGACTCCTATTCAATCCTGCTTCCACTCTTTTCCTCTAACAAGTGTTTACCATTGGTTTACTAATAAAACATTTGCATGCTTAACTGCATTTCTACAATTTTTCCTGGAGAACCCAACTTGCAATAGAAAGGTTTTACAAGTGATTTGTAATATTTTTCAGCAGTAAAATTAATAAAATACTGATACATGCTATATCATGGATGAAACTTGAAAACACATGCCAACTGAAACAAGCCAGCCAACAAAGACTGCATATTGTATTGTTATTCCACTTTTATGAATATCCAGAATAGGCAAAACTATAGAGACAGAAAGTAGATTAGTGGTTTGCAGAGGCTAGAGTTATGAGGAGATGGGGAGTGACTGCTAATGGATGTGGGATTTTTTTTAGGGGAGGTGAGAAAGATGTTCTAAAATTAAATTGTTATAATGGTTGCACTATGTGAATATAATAAAAACCACTGAACTGCATACTTCAAATACATGAATATCATATTATATAAATTATCTCAATAGGGTCATTAAAGCATATATATGTATATATATGCTAGTAAAGCATTTTTATGTATACTTTCCTATTTTTCTAAACAGATTATACTCATAACAGTGGCACTCAGGAACTGTGGGAAGACATGTGTCCATCTTTTACTGACAGTTGTCATTTCCAAGGGTACAAGCAGAACAGCCTAACTTTTCCATTTGTGAGAACTGAAGTAAAAACCAACAGCCAAGTATGTAAAATCATTAAATTAAATCCAGATAAAGTGTAATTATAAGGTTTTAACCTGAGGTTGGGCAAAGTGAAACGCCAAGGCTCTCTGAGAGCATGATCTCTCATTACTTAGAAGTTTACATTTCTATTACTTTTGTGATTAAAATAGCTGAAGATGTTCAGAATCTACTGTATTTGTAGGTGTGTATGTAAGTATGTACCTGCAACAGCATGTCATGTGACTTTTCCTCTTGGTGCAGAACTGCCAAAGATGCTAAGTATTCCCCATTTAAAGAAAACTCCCCATGAGTCTGCTAAAGCAGGAAAAAGACATGTACTTAGTAAGATGAGGCCAAACTGTCACTGCAACTACCAACTATCGTGACACTTCCTCTGTAGAATCTGTGAAGAAACAGGGTTGTCCTCAAGTCCTCTGTCTTCTGGGATGTACTGGTTCATTATTAAAGGCTGTTGTTTCTCCTTGAAGTCAAGATGTGAAGGTATTGCTGACCAACTCTAAGGGGTCCCCTCAGGAAAGGGATTCAGGCATTTTCATTCCCTAGTTAGATGTCTATTTGGGCAGTTAGCCAGCAGATTTGCACGTGAGTCTACCTAAGAAGTAGAGAAAGAGGACTGCAGAGAGATGGTAGAACTATGAGAGGGCACATTTCCACCATTTGACATGGTGAGAATTTATGAGCTTCTGATGGACCACATGAATGCCACAGAGGGTAGCTAAGGTAGTATCTATTGGTTATAATCCCATATAAGAAGGCCATATGCAGGGCAAAGGGATTCCAACAACTAGGAGCTCTGGGTTAGAGGAATAGTACTGGAAGCAAGGAAAGTGGGATAGTGAAAAGAGTACAGTAGAGAGATAATGGAAAGGCTTGTGAATAACTCATAAGTGTACCCAATGGAAGAGGTCTTAAGACACTTGCTTCATAAGGCAATCATGAAAATTCAATGATAGAGGGGAAACAGAAACTGAAAAACAAAGAATTTCAAATTTACAAAGTTAAGAGAAATGTGCTCATTACTCCTCTCATCCACTCTCTCACTCTCCATCACTTCAGCGGCTAGAACTGAGAGGACGGAAGAAATAAAGGGACAATCATTGTTGGACTATTTAAAGTAAGTACACCTACCTAACGTGAGGCTCTCAAAGGAAAGAATTTAACAATACTGTGCATCACTTTAAACGTTGGGTACTCTAAAACGCAAAATAAGTGTTGATGGAAAGCTTTCTCTTGCCCACTTACCGCTAGTTTCTCCCCTCATAACTCCTGGAAATATTTGATATATGAGATAGACATTTATTCTCTAGAACCCTAAACATAAAAATTTAAGTATATCTTGAAGGCACACACCACAAACTTTAACTAGATATGTTCATAGTTCTGCCTAAGCTACCACTTCTATGAAAGTCTCATCACTAGCATGGAGTACACCTTATTCTCAGTTAAAGGGATGGAGAGTCTATCATCTAAGCCCTCTTCCCCAGGATCTCAGATGGCAAACTCAAGCTCAGTCCTTGCAGAATTCGTGGGTAGATCACTCCATTGTCTGTCTTTGATTATACACTAGGCTTCCACTGTGATGTTGAATTGGGTTCACACCTCTCAATTATCTAACAACAGGAAAGAGAAAAGTTTTTTAGTTTGTGGGATATTGTCTTTATTCCAAGGATATCTTCTCCTCTCTTATTTCTATACTTTAACAGGCCTGAGAGCCACTTTGGTCTCTCCAAGGGCCTCTATTACTGAATAGACTTCTCAAGACCCATCCTTCTTTCCATTCACTCTCTGTCACCTGTCCTTCTCTTTTGTAATTATCTGCATGACTGCTGTCACTTTAGGTCAGCACACACAGCTTTCATACTCTCCTGTGTCTCAGCATTATTTTCGTTCTCACTATTCCCAGACTATATGGCTATTCCATCTTACATATTCCTCCATAATTTCATATATTAGCTGCCATTCAGAACTGGACTGATGGCATCCCTGTATTTTTTAATTCCTTTAACACCTTTTAGAATTACTCTCTAGAGTGCACAACATCCTAATGTGTGATTTTTGCCACATTCTCTGTCAGATTGCACTTTAGAACTTTATATCAGAAGATGATACTGACATGAACAAGGTCATTTCACAATTGTTTCATGGGTTCCTCTCTTGTGTTTCCACCTTAACTTTCACCTACTATATCATTTTGTGTCTGTCTGCACCTATCAATACCAGAATGCAGACTTCATTCACGTAAATTAATGAGTTAATCTTTATAAGAGTACACCTATAGTTAGGTCAGAGTTATTATGATGTTTTAAGTCATGTAATTATTACCACCATTTAATTCTGGTTTCTCAGAATGGGGCCTGCAGTTAAACAATCAAAACTGCTTATTTTATTTAATCAATAGTCTCTGCTACTTGGATCAGTGAGATTAAGAGCACTACACTTTTCAAATCACATTTCCTTAAATTCATTCTTTAAGGAAAACACCAATTAGCATCCTATTATAGACAATTTTTTGAAATCTGCACACCAATTAACATCCTCTCCACTCAATTTAAATCTACAATTTTTAAAAATAAAACCACAGTGAAAATCTGGGAGGTAACACATTTCTCTTTTTCTCCAATGTAGTAATAAATTATACTGGAAAAACTCTACACACATATTTTTATTTTCTGAGTCATTTAGGTAGAAACAGAGAGTAGCATCCTAGTCCAATGACATTGAATATATTAATTACAAAGGACTGAAGATTTCAAGAAAATAATTAGAATTAACCCACTGATTTATTTCTATATTTTGGGAAAGCTTAGTCATTTCCTTTGTATCAGAAAAATATTCATCAATTACCAATGATCATCAAAACTAAAATGTCCCTGAGAAAAACACCAAGCAATAAGCTTTTTAGGGACAAAAAAAAATGTGTCTGATTTGTCTTTGTATCTCCCATACCTAGAGCAATGCCTGATCACATGTTTGATAAGAGTAAGAATGAACAGTTGAGTATGTGCATAAAGTGAATAACCTTTTCCTTATTTCTCCATCACTTTTCAAAGCCAGTTAGTCATTGTCAGTTTTACCCTAAAAATGTCTGAAATTTTCCACTTAAGTCTCCCCACAAAATTCCATCAGAGCTTGATTACCTTGTATTCTTACAATAATCACTCCAGTAGTTTCTTCCCCTGTACCATACTCATGGATACCTTCCTAAACAGTAAGTCAGAGCTTTCGCTCTCCTACTTCCATGCATCTTTTGGGTCTAGTTTGTGTGTAGAATGCAATCTAAACATTTTAGCAAAACACAGAAATCCCTAGGATCAGGCTCCAATTTACTTCTTTCTGCGATGTGCGTGTTTCGCCATTCCTTTACCAAAGCTCATGCACCCGACACATTAGCAATACCCAGTGTCTCTCTACACCCTAACCAAGCCATGCTCTTGTATGCCTTTGTACCTCAGCACATTACCCTCCCTATCTTTTCCTCATTCAGTAACAACCATGTCCCTAGTACTGCACTTCTGTTGGGTAAAACCTCGTATTGCACTCAATAGAAGCTAGTTATTTTCTATCAATATATACTTCTGTGATCACCTCTAGCTTGAAGCCTTACCTAACTCCTCAGATACAGTGGAGGTGCTCTTATTATACTTTGATTTTACTCTGATTTTTGTGTATTTCAATTAAATGTAAATGTTTATATCTCTTCCATTAGAGATCAGATGCTTTGCCTCTAATCTATATCCTTGATACCCAAAAGTGTGTTGGGTGGCAGAATGTATTTAATTTAGAAAGCACAATGAATGAATGATCAAAGTAATAGAAATAGACACCCAGATATTTGAACATCGAAGAAATTCAGTAATTCAGACTTCATAATTTGTATATTAATTCTAGTTTGGACAAAGCTCAGACTGAAACTTATCATTTATTATCTTTTAACAAAAAGGCTTGATTCCTACATATAACTTGGAAAATTGTGACAAAAGGAATAGTAAAACTATGAGTTAACAATTTTAAGTACCCATAAGCAATTGAAATAAAAAATACGTATTTCTTTTTTTCTTTTTTTTTTTTTTTTTTTTTGACAGAGTCTTGCTGTCGCCCAGGCTGGAGTGCATGGAGTGTAGTGGCACGATCTCGGCTCACCGCAAGCTCTGCCTCCCGGTTCACGCCATTCTCCTGCCTCAGCCTCCTGAGTAGCTGGGACTTCAGGTGCCCACCACCAAGACCAGCTAATTTTTTGTACTTTTAGTAGAGATGGGGTTTCACCGTGTTAGCCAGGATGGTCTCGATCTCCTGACCTTGTGATCCGCCCACCTCGGCCTCCCAAAGTGCTGGGATTACAGGCGTGAGCCACCAAAAAATATTTATTTCTCAATAGAACTTATGTATTCCTTAAGACAAAAACCTACTGAATTATGTTAGCTCGCATTTTGAATTGCTTTTTCACTAATACAATCAATTAACCTATAAAAGATTACCAATCATACCTATTCACAAATGAGAAGTAACAGAATAACCCAAGTTCACCAAAAAATAGAATTCAGGCCTTCAGAACTCCAAGGCAGTACTGTTCTCACCAATTTAACATCTTTATATTTGTTTACTCTGATAAAAATTGGTTACATATCACTTTTGTCACCTATTAGATCCTATTCTAAATTGACAGGCACCATGAGTGCAGATAAAGTCTAATATATCAAGTTTTTATTCCCTTTGTTTTAACTCACAGTCAGAATATTTCTGACACAAGCTTGTGTATTATTTGTACAGTTCTCTTCATGTACATGCATGTGTGTTTGTGTACATGAGTGTCTGTAAGAGTTATAATTTTGCTGAAAGAGTTGATGGATATGACATAACAGATTACTTCTTGTTTTAAGTATTAATTCATAGAAAATTTCATCATTGATATGCAATTTCTAAAGACGGGCATCTAATATTATATATTGTATTATTTGTGAAAAAGCATACATAACTATCTTATGCCAAAAATATGGAGGCCTCTATGACCTAAAATTTGGTTATTGAAAACCCAAAAGATTTTTAACATCTATAGTAAGAAAATAGGCAACAGGGTTTAGATCTGGTATAAACATTGTAGCTATTTTTAAAATAATGTTTTTAAATAAATAAATAAAATTAAAGAATATATAAGAAAAGAGAAAAAACTTTTAATTGTTTTCAAAAGTGTGACATGAAGGCCCTTTAGAAGAAAAAAATATGTTACTGAGAAAACTGAGAGTATAGAAATTTCCAAATTGTATTTTCTGTGCCTTTTTCATTGTATTTTTATGATAGAGGGCAAATCATATAAAATATAAAAATGAAAGGTATAATAAAATAAAAATAAAAATAATTTAGAATGTTCTAATACTCCAGCTATTGTCCTTAATAAATCCAGACGCTTTCTCCTTTTAAAATATTTGTAATAGTAAGGAAAAAAGATTACTAGGTATGCTAATAATTACTTAAATACATATTTTATAAAAAGTAGTTTACATGTGTAACTGAATTCCTCACCTCACTCAAACAATACAGGCAGGAAATTCTTTCACAAATATGCTAAAACATGACTAAGATTTAACCTTTATCATACCACGCAGGTGAAAAAAGAAAAACAGAAAAAAAACTATACCTGAACAACAAGGTTTTAGGCTGCATTTTCTGTAAGCAGCATAATATAACTACAAGTTTAAAATGCATTTGAATATTGAATAACAAATATCAGAGACAATAACAATAAAACCATAGGAACCACAAAATAAGGCATCAAAGGAAATAATATAGACTAGCGAAAATGGAACATTTAAAAAATTATCTTCCAGTGCTTATTCAAGGAACCAAAGTTAGATGTTATTTTATATATTTAACTGCTTCTATTTTAAAATAAATATTAAAATAAATCAATGTTAACCATTCAACCTGAAATTTTAAAAAGAAAAAAAGAAAAGCAACCCCTAGGGATAAGTTAATGAAATTAAAGGCATACTATATTAACTTATTAAATGTATAATAGCATTAAATTGTGAATACAAAGGACTTAAAAAATCAGTGGCAAAACTAAAAATCAAAATAGAGATATAAGCAAGCACTTCTAAAAGTTCAATTATATGACAATAAAGTACAAAACTTTAATCAAATGTATGATTTTCTGGTATTGGCATAAGGCAATAATTAAGAGAACTATTTAAAAACTCTTTTCACCAAGAAAAACCAGTCCTTTTTGTTTTATTAGCAAATTTTTTCAAACTTTTAACCATATTTTATAATCTGCTCGTGTCATAGACAAAAAGGTATAATCTGCCTAATTTGTTCTTTGATAAAAAGGGATTATTTTTTAAAACTACTAAATGTATCTCCAAATAAGGAAATAGTTGTAATTGCAACAACTTAGCATGTCATTTGAGTCAAGCACTGGAGTTGGTGCCTTATATTACTTGACTTCATCCACAGAACATACCTACATTATGGACTAAAATTTCTACTTTATAAATGAAAAGACTAGGCTCAGAGTTAATGCCAAAGGTAATCAAAAATAACTAGCAGAGTTAAAGCACAAACCCAGTTCTATCTCACTCAAAAGGTTATGTTCTTAACCACTAAGTTGTACTGCCTCCCAGCTAAAGATATTATTATATATTATCCAATTTTACTTAAGTATAAAAGAATTCATGATATGATTTACTCACTGAATTGACTGCCAGTAAAAACACTTCCTCTCCAAAACAATTTATCATCCTCCAACTCAAAGAAAGCAAAATGAAATTACTAACACTAAAGTAAATAAGTTATAACTTGCCAGAAAGGGTTTCTATGTTCTCCGAAACCTCTTTTCCCCACCTCCACCAACTTGCTTGGGTGACTTGCTTCTCCTAGTACGGTTACTTACATCAAACCTACATCAAAATGTCACACATTCGAATTGAGGTAACAGTTTCTAATAGGCCTCTTCACTTACATATTTCTGTTAAATTTTCAGCTACTCTATTTGCTGGCTTAGATTGTAACCACAAACCTCTCAGTTTTGAACATTGACATAACCTCTTGTACTTCGCATTCAATGGAACAACTCTCTTTGCATTCTTTGCTCATTCACTCAACTCTCTATGAGGAACTTCACAGGAAAACAAACATATAAACATATAAGAAAGGATAAGCAGTTGTTCTGAGTTTAGATATTCCTGATAATCTATTTTTGGAGAATTGAGAAAATAGAACCAGAAAATAAAAGCTCCAAGAGAAAGTTCATTTACATGAACATGTCCCAATATCAGGCACTGTCTCTTGTACGTAAATGTGGTAAGCCATGGCCCCACTACTTAGGTCAATGCTTCTGGCGTGGGTAAGCTAGTGAATAGCTTCCTGTGAGCATCATAACATCAGTGGACAGTGACTGGCAAGAGCCTATCTAGTAGACACCATATAACGTTTGAGTGCTACAGCATGATGATATTTAATGGGCAATAAGAAATTCTCCTCGGAACATGAATGTTAGATTCAGGTGATATCACCTGATAAAGGCAGTTTTGTAATTAAGTTTAGAGTGATGTGTTTCCTGGTAAAAGTCTGGTAAGGGTAACTATTAATAAAAGAATCTCACACTAGACAGAAAACTTAACCATGCAACAAACTTGATTATATTTCCTAACAGGATATAGGAAGATTTGAAAGGTCTAATCTGCTCTGATATCATTTATTATTAAATCGACTCTGTGCTTCATTGCAATCAACTGTTAATTATATTAGTTGTAACCACTGAAGTGCTCATTTGTGCTAATTTTCACCAATCTTTAAGCCAAATCCCTCAGAAAACTCAGGCCTATTCACTCTCAGGAGGCCATATGAGACTGAACCAAAGGCTGTTACCTCTGCCTAAACCTGGTGCAACACCAGGGCTACCACCCAGGGCTGCACAGGTTGTCCATGACACAATTCTAGGCAGTGCCATTCACATGGACAATAGGTGAATGGCACACCCAGGAATTGTGTAGTGCACAAAATGCACAGCTGTCCACGCAGGCTCTGCCCAAGATGTGCAGATAGTAAAGAAATTTCAGCCTGCTTAGTCCTCAATATATTATTGTATATCTAACCCCTACTAGAATGTAAGCTCTCAAAGGGCAAGAAATTTTGCTGGTTATGTTCCATGATATGTGCCAACTACCTAGAATAATGCTTGCTCCAAGGTAGTTACTCAATAAATATTTGTTAAATAAATAAGGCAAAGGTAGAACTCTAAATCTAGAACAGATAAAAAGATTCCAATTCTATAACAGAGAAGCAATTAGTGTTTAAATAAAGATAATAGTAGAAAGAAATAACAACAAAAACAGATGTCATAGTAGTAGCCTACATGGTACAGGCATTTGTTAAGGCTCTTTTGAAGAAGGTGCCCTTTGATGTTGCCTGAAAAAGAAACTATTAAGTTTATAGCTTTGCTTCTTGACACATAATGTGCACAGCAGACACCTTCACCCATCCCATACCTGTATTTCATTTCTGACTCACACCTCGCAAGAGCCTGAGCGATAAACTGAAGAAAGCATTGACCCTCAAGGATCCAGTGAGAGATAAGGTGAAGATCAAAAATGCCAGTAGCTGTCAGGACACATTAAAATGACTACTTCAAAATGGTCACTTCAAAATTCCATGCCTCGTGGGTCAACAGCCACATCAAAGGAAGTACAGTGACTGATTTCTGGAAGACAAAACTAGCCCAATAAGGTAACATTATATCAGAAGTGAATGCAAACATTGAATAATGACATCCAAATAGGATAAGAAAGGGAAAGGTGGTATAAAGAGGCATTCCCCAGAGAAAGCAGAAGTCTCTTTCCTTTAGAGCTCCCAATGAAACACATTAATCATCTAGAAAATTGTGAACAAAATGCCAAATCTTTAAAACTATTGAGGGGTGTTTATCTGAAATGGTCCTTAGGTAGACCTAGCAGTGAAAATAAGGTTGCTGTTTCCAAGGGTTTTGTGTGTATCACTCAAGCCGGCAACAGTCAATTACTCATAGAGTTTGGTGCACAGTACTAAGAGGACTTTCTTGCTCCTCTATCATTTCTTTTACTGGCACAGTGTTAGGTGAGGATATCACATTCATTTTGACAGGCAGCTGTTGTATGGTGTGAAAATTCAAGTGATGAAAAATAATGCAAACACTTTCTCATGTTATCATTTTGTCGATAAACGGCATTCTACTGAATAATATAAAAACCTGTATTATCTGCAAAGCTGCCCTAAATCCTGTATTCAAAAAATAAATCCTGTATTCAAAAAATAAATAACAAGGATTCACTCCTAAGGATCTTGAAGATAAGCAACATTGTTGTCAACTAACCTAGAAAAGAAACAAATATGACTGGTATTCATATATAACCTACCTCTTCAGGGCCCATAGTGAAAATGGCAAGTTTTTGAAAACTTGAAAACTACAGGAAACTGCCCACCTAACATAAAACCAAGTGCAAGGAGACAAGGGTAGTAGAGGAGATAAATATGATAAGAAGACAAGAATGCTATTACTTATTTAGTAATAAATATAAAACTAAACATTTTCTCTCTATGCTGGTAATGAAACTTGTTCTTACTAGACTTTAGATGACAACATAAGCTCTAATATTTCACAATAAAAATGTGTATTCCTCATTGCAACTATTTAAATAACCTTCCCAATTTGGTGCAGTAGCTAATATCTTTAAGTGGGTTCTAGTACTGAACTTTTATAATAACCAACCACTGTCTCTTGTTCTCTCTGTCTTTCTCTCTCTCTCTCGTGTGTGTGTGTGTGTGTATGTGTGTGTGTATTTCTGTGTGTATTTTATCCAGTCTAAGTGAAATCACTTGGTTGACTTTTATTTTCTTGGTTATTTAGTCTCTTTGTATTATTTTAATGCTGTCACAGAAATAGAAAAAAAAAAAGTTAGAAAGTAACATGTACATGTATAACTTCCAAGTTCTCTGTCACAATGTTTGTCTCTAATTGCTTCAGATTATTTTTCAGAATACAAATAAATTTTCCCTGGTTGTTTCTAGTTGGACTTATACTATAAAAAGTCCATCTCTCTTCTACTTCTGTTTAATGATTTGTCTTATTTCTCTCCTCCTCTCTAACCCACAATTACTGCCAGAGTACAGGTCCTTATTCTCATCTAACCCAAAAATTACCTGGTAGCCAATTTTATTAATAATCAATGTTTTTGTAAATACATCTTTAAGAGCTAACTTTCAATCTTGGTCTTCAAATAGCAGTGTGATATTTGTTTTGTTTGCTTTTTATTTCTTTTTGTTTGTTTGTTTTTGTTTTGAGACAGAGTCTCGCTCTGTAGCCAGGCTGAAGTGCAATGGCACAATCTTGGCTCATTGCAACCTACACCTCCTGGGTTCAAGTAATTCTCCTGCCTCAGCCTCCCAAGTAGCTGGGACTACAGGTGCACACCACCACACCTGGCTAATTTTAGTATTTTTAGTAGAGACAGGGTTTCACAATATTGGACAGGATGGCCTCAATCTCTTGATCTCATGATCCACCTGCCTCAACCTCCCAAAGTGCAGGCATAAGCCACTGCACCCGGCCCCTTTTGCTGTTTAAGTCCCAAGAAAGGGAATTGTACATTTGGTACACAAAAGTTACCTAGCTTAAAACTATGAATTGAAGCAAAAGATCATGAACTGCAGTACAGGTACATACTGTGGTACAATAATTATCATTGGGTCATTCTACTCAGCACCCAGCATGTGAGTGAATAATCATGTTTAATCCAAATTTTGGTTTAAAAAATAGTTGATAGCAGAAAGAAAGTGGCCAGTGGATAGTCCTGGCTTGGGTAGTAAATACCTTTGTGTTCCTTTGAAATCTTTCAATCTCTCTGAATCACAAAGAGCAGATTGAACTATATGATTTCAGTCTTTTCTTTAAAAACTCTATGATTTATTTCCTCATTCTCAGCCTCAGTTTCCTCATTTAAAATAGGAAGAGGAAGAAGGCTGATTGGTTAACTTTGGTTACACACCATTTCTAAAATTTTATGGCTTTAAAACTGCTTGGGACTTTAATCTTTTGTAAATTTTGTTTGTTTTTTTTTTTTTTGTTTTGGTTTGGTTTTAGTTTTCTAACCAGAAAACAAAACTGATGTATAGATCTTTATAAATCCAATTTCAAATCATTTCACTCTACAACTCTCATCAGCTTGACCACTTTTATGGTTATTTTTCATTTTCTACCCATTAACACTAGATACATTGCAAATTCACTGAACTTTCTCTGCTGCAATCAAAAAATGAGTTGGTGAGAAATGCTACTTCAACATTTTAGTCTTTTTTTTTTTTTTTTTTTTTTTTGAGATGGAGTCTCGCTCTGTAGCCCAGGATGGAGTGCAGTGGCGCAATCTCAGCTCACTGCAACCTCTACCTTCTGGGTTCAAGCGATTCTCCTGCCTCAGCCTCCCAAGTAGCTGGGATTACAGGTATGCACCACCATGCCCAGCTAATTTTTGTATTTTTAGTAGAGACAGGGTTTCACCATGTTGGTCAGGCTGGTCTTGAATTCCTGTCCTCATAATCTACCTGCCTCAGCCTCCCAAAGTGCTGGGATTACAGGCATGAGCCACTGCGCCCGGCCAACATTTTTGTATCTGAATAATCTTCTTCAGTACATAAAATTGTGAAATTTCATCATATTAATTATTATATTCATATATCACTCTGAACAGGATTGGAAATTTCAATTCATAATTATTTTCAGGATATAGTCAAATTTACAGGTTAATACAGAACTTTTTTTTTTTAGTAAAATAAGGTTAACCTAATATTTTAGTGAGTTCATAATAGGATCCAATGTGGTAACTCAAACACCAGAAATACAACTATGAGCAAAGTAACTGTACATTGATTAATTTTTGCTGAAATTGTGGCTCCATCTCCTTTATTTACAGTTATTATTTGTAACTTCCCGCTTACATCAAGAAGCTTCAAATATTACATTGTCAATGATACATATTACGTTGTAAATTATACATTATAATGATACATTTCAATTATTAAGAAGATATCTTTGTAAAAAAGTTCTTGATTGTTTTAATTTTTCAAGCTCCATGTAATTAAGATTTTTTTTATTATTGGCACTGTAGTTGCAAATATTAAAGTTATTATCTGGTAGTTCATGAGTATACCCATCATGCTGATTTTCTAAATAGTAAGTTTTAGTATGCTAGAAGCTGATGCTGCAGAATTGCCTCAGGATGACTCTGGGGCAATGTTTTATATTTTGAAGTACATCACCCACCATGGGGCCCCAAGTCTGACTTAGAACACTCTGAAATTCCAAGTATTTCAATATTTTTTTCCACTCCCTTCTTTCCATAAATAGCTGGGATTGACCTAATCCTAGCCCAGGAAGAAGGGAAAGGAGCTAATTTAATGGAATCAAATGTTTAATGTAAAGTTTTGCTTTATACGGAACATGGTAACAAGTATTAAGAATGCTGCTGGGCGCGGTGGCTCACGCCTGTAATCCCAGCACTTTGGGAGGCCGAGGTGGGAGGACCACGAGGTCAGGAGATCAAGACCATCCTGGCCAACATGGTGAAACCCCGTCTCTACTAAAAATACAAAAAATTAGCCAGGTGTGGTGGCGGGTGCCTGTAGTCACAGCTACTCAGGAGGCTGAGGCAGGAGAATGGCGTGAACCCGGGAGGCGAGCTTGTAGTGAGCCAAGATCGCACCACTGCACTCCAGCCTGGGTGACAGAGCAAGACTTTGCTTCAAAAAAAAAAAAAAAGAATGCTGACTTCTGGAGTTGGTGAAACTTAAGTTAGAATGCAACTTCTACCATTATGTGATCATGGGCAAATCAGGTAAACTATAAACTTCAGTCTCCTAATCTGAGGGAACAAAAGATTATCTTTTAAAAGGGTTGTGGAGAAGATGAAAATGATGTAATGTATCTGAATTATTTAGTGGAGTACCTAGTACTCAGTAAACAGCTCAATAGATGCTAGCAATTAATATGATTGTTTTATGCTTTGATTTGTTATTTAATTCTTACAATTACCTCGTAAGCCTTTGTTCTACAAATAAGGAAATTTAACATTGAAATGTTTATGTGATTTTTAAGACGTAAAGGCAGCATAAAAATTATCCAGATTTCCTCAAGGCAATAATGGCTTTCCAAGGTGGGAGCCAAGAAGATAAATGATGATAGCACAAGAACAAATGACCATATGTTTATATACTACCCTCGGTCCCTAAAATTATGCCCAAACTTGTGTACAGGCATCCCTTGGTATCCATGTGGGATTGGTTCCAGGACCTCCTGAGGATAACAAAATCTGAGGATGCTCAAGTTTTTGTATAAAATGGTGTAGTATTTGCATATAACCTATACACATCCTCCCATATATTTTAAATCATCTCTGGGTTACTTATAATACAGAATACAATGTAAATGTTATGTAAATAGTTCTTATACCATATGGTCGAGGGTAAAATAAGAAAAATAAGTCTGCACATAATCAGTAGAGAGTGCAATTTTTTAAAAATGTTTTCAACCTGAAGTTGGTTGAATCCATGGATATCCATGGAACCCACTGACGAGAAGCGCCGACCATATTTGCCTGAGCATGAGAATTTCTTACCCTAACTTAATCTAACCACTAAGTTAGATTTTAGACTGTCATTCTGAACTGAGACATTTTTTTCTTTACCCCAAATTAGCTGTACATCTAGCTAATTGCATTAATAAGTGACTAATTGGTACGTAGCTGTGTAAGCAATTAACTGATTTGCACATGTAAGTGATGTTTATTTTAAGTATACTTGTCATGCCAAGCTTTAGAAATTTGGCTCAAAAGTTCAGGAAGACAAACTAAGGCCATATCATGCCTTGTTTAACAATAATAAATGAATAAAGCATAAATAAATTATTGTTGTGATATACTATCTGCAGTAAAGATTTCAAAATATCTTCAAACTGTCCATTTTCTGCCTAGCACTTTCCATGTTTTACAAAAAAGAAATACGCAAGCCAAATGTCATATTTTTGCAAATATCAAAAGCTTAAGCTGAACTTTGTCAGATCATCTAGCCAACAAAGAAAAGTGGCGACTATCTATCCATGCAATTACAGAAGCCCAAATAATCATTTCAAGATTTGAATGAAAGAAAAATGACCCTGTAACCTGATTATATTACAATTGCATAACAATAATATCCCTCAGCATTTAAATACTAAGCAAATATGAAGAGTTATTTGACTTAACTCCTAACCTTTTTTAGCAGAGCTTTCTATTTCAAATGGATTGAATTTAAGAATTTTTCAACTATGTGACTCTTCCCCCATTCTCTTCCCAATTTGCCTTTCTCTTCTTCATTTACCACCTCCCATAAAACAGAAAAAAAAAGAAAAAAGAAAGCATGAGGATTTTTTTGACAACATTAAGAATTACAAATTATTGGCTGGGCACAGTAGCTCATGCCTGTAAACCCAGCACTTTGGGAGGCCAACGTGGGACAAGGTCAGGAGATTGAGACCATCCTGGCTAATATGGTGAAACCCCGTCTCTACTAAAAATACAAAAAATTAGCCAGGCGCAGTGGTGGGTGCCTGCAGTCCCAGCTACCCAGGAGGCTGAGGCAGGAGAATGGCGTGAACCCGGGAGGCGGAGCTTGCAGTGAGCCGAGATCGCACCACTGCACTCCAGCCTGGGCAATAGAGCGAGACCCCATCTCAAAAAAAAAAAAATTACAAATTATTTTCTTTCAAAAATATGTCCCAGTCCCAGTAGTTTTTCTTTCTAAATATCATTACAGAAGATTTATTTCCTAATTACTACAGGCTAAATGTCAGGGTTTTTTTTTTTTATGATAAATGCTTTTTCTGAAATAAGTGACCTTGGAGTCATTTAAAATTTTTCAACCGTGTATATGAAATGGTCCCAAATAAATTATAAGAAAATGTATAGAAGCCAGGCGCAGTGGTTCACGCCTGTAATCCCAGCACTTTGGGAGGCTGAGGTGGGCGGATCACAAGGTCAGGAGATCGAGATCATCCTGGCTAACACATTAAAACCTTTCTCTACTAAAAATACAAAAAATTAGCCAGGCGTGGTGGCGGGTGCCTGTAGTCCCAGCTGCTCGGGAGGCTGAGGCAGGAGAATGGCGTGAACCTGGGAGCTTGCAGTGAGCTGAGATCGCGCCACTGCACTCCAGCCTGGGTGACAGAGCGAGACTCCGTCTCAAAAGAAAAAAAAGCAAGAAAACGTATAGAAAAAATCACTTCCCCAGATACATTGTTTCATTTTATCAAAAAATAGAAAAAATCAATATCAATATAGCTTTAAAAAATACATGATATATGTAACTATGGATTTGGAAGGCATGACATTGAACATACAAGCCCAGAGATGTAAAACTCTAAAATATTAAACATTATTTGCTTGTAAAGAGCAGCACAGATGAGAGAATTCAAATATAACATTAGGTTGGTGCAAAAGCAATTGCAGGCTTTGCCATTAAAAGTAATTGCAAAAAACTATCACAAGGACAAAAAACCAAACACCGCATGTTCTCACTCATAGGTGGAAACTGAACAATGAGAACACATGGACACAGGAAGGGGAACATCACACTCCGGGGACTGTCATGGGGTGGGGGGAGGGTTAGCATTTGGAGATATACCTAATGCTAAATGACGAGTTAATGGGTACAGCACACCAACATGGCACATGTATACATATGTAACAAACCTGCACATTGTGTACATGTACCCTAAAACTTAAAGTATAATAATAAAAAAATTTTTAAAAAAAAGTAATTGCAAAAACTTTTGTGCCAACCTAATAGGATCCTTTATACTCTCTTGGTTAGCTAAGCATAATACATATGACCATTTACACAGATAATCTAAGTCATCTACGTTCCTGAAATTTGCTTCAAGAACCTTGTAAGTGATCCATTTTTATGTATCATGTAATATGGAGTTAATATACTATTTTTCTACTGTAAGACATTAAATTATATTTTATTTTACATTAAAGACTTTATTTTAAAATAGGAGCTTTCTGTTTTCTAGTTACTATTCAAACTTTTGTTAGTTTTTTAATTATCATCTATGTGAAGAAAATATTAAAAATCTTTAAAAAGATATTCCATAATTAGGGGTTCCATGAAAATTGCCAAATCAGAATAATCAAATGTAATTGTCATTATAAGATAGATACTGCTAGGCACTCAGAAATAGATTTTCATATAGAACCATTCACTTGGAACAATTATTTTCTTTAGAAGTAGAAGGGTTTAAAGTCAATATGACATGTGAGACTAGGGAATAGACTACAGGGTGCACTACTATGGAAGTGATTTTGGATCTGAGGTTGCAAAGGGAAAGTTAAGTTTAATGGGCCCGTGAATAATCCTTGTGTACTGCATCAGCTGTGTGGGGATCATTAGGAATTAAAAGATCACATACTAGGTTTGCCCAAAAAAGACAATTTCTTTTCTCTTTGTCCCCCATTTGCTAGACTTGGAAAATCACAAAGAATAAAAGTTGGAAGTAAATTGAAAAAAACAACTAAGGTAATTGAACCGAATTCAAAACAAGTGTTTGGTTTAACTAGCTGTGACAAAGACAAATTTCTTCTCAGACAGAAATGAATGCTAATGTTCATTACATTACCAACTCCGAGTCACAGCCAAACACATTAGAAATGGCTGAATCATAAACTTAACCTATGCACAAAGAAAGCAGCAACAAGGACAGCAAGAGCCTAGCAGAGGCCATTCAGTGGCCATCCAGTAGAGACCTGCCTTCCTGACAAATCCTGCTGCCTGCTCTCAGTGATGCTATCACATATCAGTAATTAAATTCTCCACCATGAATAAATCTAAAAAAAAATCAAACAATCCCACTAAATCTAGGGCTTACTTGTCTGGACTGTCCACAGTCCCTATTGCAGTATTCCATTGAATGAATGAAATGAATGAATGGTTCCTTTGCATGAGCAAATCCAGCCAATGTATTCTATTATGTATTGGCTGACCTGGAAAATTTATCACTAGGTTAAGAAATTCAACTGGCTTTTCATATTTCACTGAAAAATTACTATCACTCCTCCTCGGTGGGAAGGTTTCTTTGCAAACAAGTAGAGGAATGATGGCAGTGTGGTGCCATGAATGGTCTTCACCAGCATGGAGATATGGAGGAGACACCTGAATGACTAGGCCTATGGGTACCCACTGTGGCTCTTCCACTGTTTTTTTGCTGCTTAATACTTCAGACAATCAGTTTCCTTGCATACATAAAATGGGAAGAAAATTACTGCCTGCTCTATCTACTTTACAGGAGACTGGAAAGATTAAATAAGATCCATGTGAATGTTCTGTGTACGGTGAAATATTAGCCAAATAAAAGTGATTTGTGGGCCGAGCACAGTGGCTCATGCCTGTAATCCCAGCACTTTGGGAGGCAGAGGTGGGCAGATCACAAGGTCAGGAGTTTGAGACCAGCCTGGCCAACATGGCAAAACCCCATGTCTACTGAAAATACAAAAATTAGCTGGGTGTGGTGGCAGGTGCCTGTTATCCCAGCTACTCGGGAGGCTGAGGCAGGAGAATCACTTGAACCTGGAAGTTGGAGGTTGCAGGGAGCCAAGATAATGCCGTTGCACTCCAGCCTGGGCAACAAGAGCAAGACTCCATCTCAAAAAAAAAAAAAAGTGATTTGTATTGTATTTGATAGTATCAGAGAAGAAACATGTTAGTAGATTTGGTTTGGTACTAATTCTAAGCTTCTACTAACAGATCTATTCATTGAAGATAAATATTTTAATTGAAAACTAATCTTCAATGAACCTCTAATCCATCAAAGTGTATAATACAAATAATTCCTGCTTCTACATTTTGTATACTCCTCTTTTGCAAGCGCTAACAAAAATGCTTTAAGCAGGAAACACAAGCATCGTTAGATCTGCATTTTTACCAATTAATAAGGCAATGCACCATGTTCAAATCAATCTAGGTGGGAAATGAGAATTTTGTCTTTTAAAAAGCAAGCGAAGAGTTTGCACAGGCAAACAAATTTGTATCTGGGTCTTTAATGTAAATTGTGAAAAGGATACATGATTTTTTATTCCTATCTAAAAGCAAATCCATTTAAAACATCTGAATCACTCCAGATAAAGTGTCTGAATGCAAATTAACAACACAGCATTCAGTGCAGCCATTATAAAATAAGGCAAGTAGGAGACTAATTCCAGCTGCCAAAATACACAAATAATTTTGGTAGCATAAATGCAAAACAGATTTCTTCTAGTTAATTCTAAATTTCTGGAGAAACAAATCTTATGCTTTCTACCAACAAAAGAAAAAAAAGTATGTAGATGAAACTACTTCAATCTTAACTAGATAGAATGTTTGCTGGCATAATTATTTACATACACATATTTTTCTTAAACCTGTTAAAAATTATAGGAACAACCATTTTAGAGATTTAAAAAACAGTCTGGATAAGGCCCACTGGGAAAGAATTAATCTCACTGTAAAATGTTCAAAATTTGTTTTTTAAACTAGGGATGCAGCAGTATAAAAAAACTATGTGCTTTCTCATGATCCAATGAAAAGAAGTTGTTATCCCATCCTAGACAAAGAACATTCACCCACATTACAAGATTGCTAAGCTCAACAAACTGGTACATCTCCATAGTTTAATGGGGGACTGGAAAAGCACAGAGCTCTATTCCTGGACAGGTTTCCTTCTGCTACCCCACAGTCGATTGTAAGGCAAAAGCCTACTCCAAAGGCAAGCCTAAGGCAAAACTGGGAAGGAGGAAAATATCTTCCAAGCCTGAGGCTTCCCTTTCACAAGCACTCATCCTCTCTTCAGGATGAGTGCTCCCCTCAAACACTTCTGCATGTACTTAACCTACTCTATCAACATTTACCCTTGGGAATATCGCTTATGACTTCATATTCCAAGGGTACAATGACATTTAAGGGAGGAAAGAGAATAATCACTGAGCATTTACTATTTATTTGACTCTATGCTAGTTGTATATGTTATTTCATTAATTACTCTGAAGGTAATCAATGAAGGTGAGAAAATGTTGGCACAGGGTTCCAAATATCTGACCTCCTGTCACTAAATCCTGCTGCCTTCTTGAAAAAGTAAAATACATAACATAATTTGTGTTTTACCTAGAAAGAAAGAAAATATTCTAAAACGTGGAAGGGAGATGCTATGGTTTTCTCTTTTTGAGTACCGAAGGGAGCCAGGACAGGGGTCTTTGCTGGTTCTGCTTATGTTGTTGAGGGTCTTAAGGCAAATGATTGGCACTCATGACCTGCAGTTCTCTGCTTCCTGCAGCTGCAAAGAATAGTTTTGGTAACTCTCCAGGCTCATATGAGCCTTTTCACTCCCTTGCTAATTTTAAAGGCCTTTCAATTTCTGGAAAACAAAAGTTAAAATCAACTATTTTACTCACTGTTCCTGTACTTTGCTAAGAAGCCATCATTCATACCTTTATTCATTCATTCACTAAGTATCATTATGTCCCAGGTATTTTACAAGTCCTAAGGTTTTTGCTGTAAACTAGATGTCTGGCTATCACTAGAAATGTTATCTCTGGGCTGGGCGCAGTGGCTCACGCCTGTAATCCTAGCACTTTGGGAGGCTGAGGCGGGTGGATCACAAGGTCAGGAGTTCGAGACCAGCCTGGCCAATATGGTGAAACCCTGTCTCTACAAAAAAAAAAATAAAATAAAATACAAAAATTAGCTGGGCATGGTGGTGCGTACCTGTAGTCCCCGCTGCTTGGTAGGCTGAGGCAGGAGAATCGCTGGAACCCAGGAGGCGGACTTTGCAGTGAGCCGAGATCATGCCACTGCACTCCAGCCTGGGTGACAGAGCGAGACTCCAACTCAAAAAAAAAAAACAGAAGAAGAAAAGTTATCTCTATTTTCATCTCAGGCCAACCTTGAAGAAAACCATAGCATCTCTTTTGTTTTCCAATGCTTCTAAGTCATATTTAGTTGTTCAAGTCTCTGGCTGAGCATCTAACCAGAGTACTCCTTCACTTTAACACCTCCTCATCTCAATTATGCCCCAGCCTTGCTCATTGGCTACCTCAGCCATGATATCCCTGTACTTGGTCTCACTGCTACCACCTACCCAAAATCTTTCACATATTTTTATGCAGAACAAATGTGCTTTGTCTTACCTTCTCTGGACATGAGTACATAAGTCCAAGAACTTTGCAAGCAAAATGATCTTCAAATATTGGGACTACTTCTGCTTAGCAAAGGCAGTTGATGGTAACTAACAACAATGTTAACATCAACCACAAAATTTTGTTGCATTCAAGGAGTTTAGAGTCTAGAAGGAAAGGCAGATATGAATACTGCATACTGACAATTATTTTGCAATTAATGCTAACATGGAAATAAACTGGAGGCATTACAGAGACACCAAAATGTAAGTTTCTTTTTTGTTTTTTTTTTTTGTCTATAGGTGTCAAGAAACATGTAAAAGGAACTGTTTAAAATCTTATAAAATGGAGAAAGAAGTTTTTCAAGTACGGATGGTTGAGAAGGGGGATCTAAGAAGAAAGAAGAACATGTGCAAAGGCAAGAAGATATGCGAAGCCAGAGCGTGTATGAGAACAAATAGCTCACTGTGGCTGCGAGATCAGGAATCAGAGCAAATCAAGTGCTGCGGCTCTTTACTGTGTACCAGCTTTATTTCAAAATTCACCTACTTCTCTGACCTTATGTGCTGCTTCTCCCTCAGTGCAAAGATCTCTATCTGTTCATGACAGAAGTCTGTGCAGGCTGCACATATTTAGGCAAAACTGGATAAGATTAATTTAATAGTTTCATCTTAATTCTGCTCTGAGATTTCTCAATTTAACTAAATAACTTAATACTATTTGGCAGCATGCTTTGCAGAAATTTTTTTAAAGCCATTATAAAAATAATGATTTTGCTAAAGAGTGTACATAGTAAATACAATTATTCCAGTAGATGGAGCAGAGGTGACATTGGAATAGCTGAATATTGCCTGGCCTAGAATATATAGGAGAAGTCCAGACACTCAGCAGAGCCACGAAATAGAAAAAGCACATTTGAGAGCAAAGACAGAACATTACTGAATACTGGTTGGTTAATTTGGACTTAGAAAATTTCACATCCTATTCAAACTGAAGAAGAAAACAACCTGAGGCAAATACCAAAATGATTCCTTAAACAAACATTTGTATTTTAGAACAAGAAAGCTATAATTTTGATTTGTTTAAAAGTCTCACTGCAGTGCTTTACAATCATTGTACGTAATACAGGCAAGGCTAAAATTCTTAGTGGAACCTCTAAATGCATGGCTACTTCAGTCTCCCGCTGATAGTAATGTGTGTGTTTCTTCCCTCCCAGACCGTTCATGAATTGTGTGATTGCCTGATATGGAATTATTAAGAAATAGATCAATAAACACAGCAGGCTATGGGCTTAAAACCTCTGCCTACACAATGGACCTATGCACAAAGAAATTGCAAAAGCAAAGAGCTAGCCTTGCAGATTTGTATTGGGAACCTATTAGCAAGTGAAATTATAGACATTAAAAGATAACTATGGAGAAGTAGATATTTTGAATAGAAGTTCTAACTATTATGTATCAGGTAAGCATCTTAAATTTGATTAAATCTCTTAGACATTTATTGAAGTCAAGGATGAACTCTTTGATTTACGATTTTATGCAATAAGTGTTATAAGGAAATAAATTCTAATAGTTTTGGGAAAGAGGAAATGTGTCCCTCTTCTCTCGAGAAACTACAGTGTGGCTTGCTCTATGAAGTTCTTTGGCAATATGCAGAACTGGAGTATTCAAAAGGCAAGCTATATATATGTTAAGGACAAAGCAGAGGTGGCTCGAAATTTTTTATTAAAGAGTATATTTATTATTTCACAGAAATGTATCAAGGTTAATATCAAGGAAAAACAAAACTTTGTTACATATTAATTTCACCAGATTTCTGACCAAATAAGGACATTCATTAGCCACATACTTATAAAATCTTAATTCAATGCTTAAGAGTATTGTACTAGCCCGTTCTCACACTGCTATAAAGAAATACCACTGAGACTGGGTAATTTATTTAAAAAATGAGGTTTAAAATTTATTTAAAAAATGACTCAGCTCAGCATGGCTGACGAGGCCTTGGGAAACTTACAATTATGGCAGAAGATGAAGGGGAAGCCAGGCACTTTCTTCAAAGGCAGAGGAAGGAGAATGAATGCAAGAGGAAGTACCAAACACTTATAAATACATCAGATCTCATGAGAATTCACTCACTATTACGAGAACAGCATGAGGGAAACCGCCTCCATGATCCAATCACCTCCACCGGGTCTCTCCCTTGACACATGGGGATTATGGGGATTATAATTCAAGACGAGATTTGGGTGGGGACACAAAGCCTAACCATATGAAGTATGAATAAATTTAGTTTTGCCACAATCTAGTTATATAAACTTAAAAAAGGTATTTACCTTTTCTAACTCTGTTTTCTCATTGCAAAATGAAAACAATAAAACCTATCACAAAGAATGGTAGCAAGGACTAAGTGATATAAAGCATTTAGCTGCCATTATTAATGAGAGTATCAGCTCTTGAGTGGGATGAGACTGAAAGAAAGATTAAAAACCACAATTATAGATGTTAACCCTAAGTAAGCACTTTTAATAATATTCATATTCCAACTCAATCCATTCTACAACACATATTAATGTTAAGCGAGCAAATCAAAATTCTCAGTCTTAAAAAATAGTTCATAGTCTGGATCCAGTGGTTTATTCCTTTGATCCCAGGCATGATGTAGCCTGCTTTGAGAGGCCAAGGTGGGAGGATCACTTGAACCCAAGAGTTTGAGGTTACAATGAACTACAATGGCCAGCCTGGGCAAGAGAGTAAGACCTTGTTTCTTTAAAAAAAAAAAAAAAGATATCTCTGTAACTTTGCATATGTGGAAATATACTTTCCTTATTTTATACTTTGTTAATCTTCATTCACAAAAAATAATGAATTTCTAAGAATTTATTTAAATGTGAAATAATTTATGCATTTAAACCATAAAATATTTTCATTACATTTTACAAATTCATATTTTATTATACTTCTGTGTAACCTTCCTGATACGTATTTTTAAAACATATATGCATATTTAAAGAAAATACAGAAAAAATATTTTCTGAGTATTTCCAGTTTCTCATTAGAATCCCTACCAAGGTAATAACTACAATCTTTTTACTACCTTAAAAAAGACGTAACAGTTAGCAGAGGCTTCCATACATGAAATTGAATGTCTTAGCTCAAGCTGCCATAACAAAATACCATAGACTGGGTGGGTTTAAAAGTAGGAATTTGTTTCCCACAGTTTGGGAGGATAAAAGTTGAGATCTGCTGTCAGCATAATTGGGTTCCTGGGAGGGCTTTCTTCCTAGTTTATAGACTGCCACTTCCTTATTTTGGCCTCTCATCTCAAGAAGAGAAAGAGAGCTCTGATGTCTCTTCAGACAAGGACACTAATCCCATTATGAGGGCCCCACCCTCATGACCTCACCTTAACCTAATTACTTTCCAAAAGTCTCATCTCCAAGTGCAGTCACATTGGGGGTTAGGACTTCAACATATGAATTTGGAGGGGACACAATTCAGTGCATAGTGGCGACTTTGCTGGAACAAACAAAGGGTGACCATTGGCTGGGTAGAGAGCAGGTGTAGTAAGCTCTAAGCTTTCTCTCACACATACTATTCAATTCTGCCATTAATTCCTTCTTATCCCCCATCCCCTCCCAACTGTGGACAGAAGTTGCATAGCTGTCTGGTCTCTCAGATCACTCCTACTTTAAAAAGTATGATCTTGAGATGCAATATTGGCCTATATCCCAAGAAACCAAAAGAATTAAAGCCACCAATGTAAAACTTGGAAACAAAGTTAAAGATTATAAAGAGTAAGGACGTTCAAAACTACCATGGTCATTTAATCCTCCTGACTAATTTTAGAATAAAATCCTTAAGAAAAAAAGGGGATCACCAGGAGCAGTGGCTCATGCCTGTAATCCCAGCACTTTGGGAGGCCAAGGCGGGTGGATCAACTGAGGTCAGAGGATTGAGACTAGCCAGGCCAATGGGGTGAAACCCCAACTCTAATAAAAATACAAAAAAATTAGCCAGGCATGGTGGCGCATGCCTGTAATACCAGCTACTTGGGAGGCTGAGGCAGGAGAATCGCTTGAGATGAAGCCACTGCACTTCAACCTGGGTGTCAGAGTGAAATTCTGTCTCAAAAAAAAAAAAAAAAAAAGAAAGAAAGAAAGCAAAAAGGGGGTCAACAAGAAGGTAAATTTGTTAGCAAATTATTAGAGATACGTACACAAAACACACATGCACAAATATAAAAATGTTAATCATACATCTATCACAAGTCTTATATGTATAGAAAAAGTTACTATTAGAATACATACTATTAAATGTGTATAGGCCTTCCATCATCTGGCTCAGTTTAATCTACCATTAGTATCCCATTGAAATGTTCAGTTCTAGCAAAAGATGCCATGCTATTTTATATCTTTACACATAACTAAATTTTTTGTATGAAATATGTGACTCCTACTTCTGCAAAATACAATTCTTAAAAGTTAAACACACTGCTAAGGAAATTACTATTCTCAAGTCCATAAAAAATTAACAAAAATAAATCACACAGCTAACTTCAAGAGAGAAAAGGAATGGGATATTACACAAACAAAACCAAAATAAAGTGATAAAAAAGAAAAGGAGATAAGAAGAAAACTGAAAGCTGGTTATGTGAAATAAAAAAAAAATCACTGGCCTATTTTTTTTAAATAAAATAGAAATACACAAAAATAAATTATAAACGATTAAAGAAACCCACAGAGTTAATTTAAGAGTAATAATCAACTATTTTGCTAAACAATATACAAGTAAATTTGAAAACCCAAACTGAAGACAATTTTCTAAGAAAATGTGCTTTACCAAAACTGAATTCAAGAGATAAAAACCTAAAAACTTATTTACATAGAAGAAATGGAGAAAATTGTCAATTAATAAGTGCAATAGCAGCAGTCCAAGATGGTCTCACTGGAAAATTTTTTAAAGCCTTTAAAGATCTGGGCCGGGCGCGGTGGCTCACGCCTGTAATCCCAGCACTTTGGGAGGCCGAGACAGGCGGATCATGAGGTCAGGAGATTTGAGACCATCCTGGCTAAAACGGTGAAACCCTGCCTCTACTGAAAATACAAAAATAGCCGGGCATGGTGGCGGGCGCCTATAGTCCCAGCTACTCGAGAGGCTGAGACAGGAGAATGGCGTGAACCCGGGAGGCGGAGCTTGCAGTGAGCCGAGATCACGCCACTGCACTCCAGCCTGGGCGACAGAGCGAGACTGTGTCTAAAAAAATAAAAAATAAATAAATAAATAAAAATCTGGCAATTTCAATGCTTCTAAAATATTTTCCAGAATATGAATTAAAGAAACCCTCCTCGTACAATAAAATTGCGCACGCGCACACACACACACACATACATACATAATCTCTAAAGTCAATATCACTTATGAATAGCATAGGAAATATCCTAAGTCAAATATTATTAGCAAACACAATGTAAGCGTACATGAAAGTTATTAGATATGCGTCATGATCAAGTGAGCTTTACTCCAAGAATTAATGAATTTCCAATACTAGGAAATCCATTAATAACTTTTTTTTTTTTTTGAGACAAAGTCTCGCTCTGTCGGCAAGGCTGGAGTGCAGTGGCACGATCTCGGCTCACTGAAACCTCAGTCTCCCGGGCTCAAGCAATTCTCCTGCCTCAGCCGCCCGAGTCGCTGGGATTACAGGCGTGTGCCACCATGCCTGGCTAATTTTTGTATTTTTAGTAGAAATGTGGTTTCACCATGTTGGCCAGGCTGGTCTCGAACTCCTGACCTCAGGTAATCCACCCGCCTTGGCCTCCCAAAGTGCTGGGATTACAGACGTGAGCAACTGCGCCTGGCCATAAACTTTTATGATATTAATTTACATTAATACTTTTATAATATTAATAGACCTCAGCAAAAATATTTCTTTTCATATATGCTGAAAATCTGTCAAAATTTCATAACAATTTTGGACTAAAATACACAATAAAATAGGATTAGATGAGAATTTCCTTTATATGATATAATATATCTGGATTGGCCCAAAATTTGCTGTTGTGCTTAATGGAGCAACACTAGACGCATTACCAACAAAACCAGAAATAAGGCAAAAGCACACTATCGTCACTATTATTTGACTCCAGTAATTCCACTGGAGATACCAGCCAAAAATAAATAAATAAGATTTAAAAATTATATATTTTGGAAAGCAAGGGGTACAACTATTATAATTGAAGACAACATAAAAATATAATTGCACTTATAGAATATATGTGAATATATGCATACAATTGGCATATAGGGCTGACTGGAATCAAACATACTGAGAGAAAAAAAAGGTTTTGAGAGAGCTGTATTTCCAAAGTGACTGCAGCTGTATGAGATACATGAAAGATCTCTAAGCTCCCAACTTGCTATTGGCAGGAAGTAGATTGAGAAAGCTGCTAAGAGAGCAATGAGTGGATACTTTCCAATGCTTTATTTACATAATTAAGAAGAATAATAGGCCGGGTGCGGTGGCTCACACCTGTAATTCCAGCACTTTGGGAGGCTGAGACGGGTGGACCACCAGAGGTCAGGAGTTCGAGACTAGCCTGGCCAACATGGTGAAACCCTGTCTCTACTAAAAATACAAAAATTAGCCAGGTATGGTGGCACACACCTTTAATCCCAGCTACTCAGGAGGTTGAAGCAGGAGAATCACTTGAACCCCCTGGCAGGTGGAAGTTGCAGTAAGTGGAGATTGCGCTACTGCATGCCAGCCTGGGCAACAGAGCAGAAGTCTGTCTCCAAAAAAACAAAATAAAATACAAAAGAAGAAGAAGAAGAATGGAAATGAAATATCCTTCAAGAGAATAAAGCCAAGATCCATGGTGCACAAAAACTGGGAAGCCATATCCAAAGAGCAGAACCAGGACCTAATTCAAGGTAATTTTCCTAACTTTAGGACAATAGGCTGGCAATATTTGCCCAGATAAAATTTAGAATTGCTAAAGATCTCTTACTGCTATATAGTGCCCATTCTTATCTTTTATAAATAGCAGTGATTATTGCCAAGTGGGACAACATTTTAAAAGTCTGTATTTGCATGTATGTCCATAAAGATGCATATAAAACTAACAATAGTAATTACTGCTTTAGCTTGGGCAAAAACTGGAAAGACTGGAGACATGGTGGAAAGAAAATAGGCTTTTTTCTGTAAACCTATTTATATTTGTAATTTTGGGAACCATGGGAAGGCAGTCCATGTTCAGAAAATAAAATGAAAAATAAAGAAGAATTTTAAAAATTTCATAGGACTTCATAATTTCTGGAAAAGGGGTTTAGAGAAAGAGACATTAACATAATGATTCCCATGTTTCTGGTTTGATCAACTTAGTGCACTATGGCAAGACAGAAAATATATTTTAAGCAGAGATACGGGAAAGAAAATTACATCTTAGGTATGTTGAGTGCCAATTATATCTAAAGCTATCTACCAGTCTTAGGGTGAGGATTGTATGGCATTGTCCAGATTTTAGCACTAACATTCCTACATCCTGGGAAACCCAACTCACCTCAAAATGCAAAATATTACAATTTTCAGCAATGGATGCAGAACCTTAAGGGAAAAGTACAAAACCCATATGACAGCCCAAGTATGGAGGCTAAAAGCAACATTCTATTATACTTAGCTTCAAATGGATATGTCATAGATTATCCACTTTTTTGCTGTTTTTTTTTCCTAACTACTATCATTGGCAACCATAATCTGCCGTTCACAGAAATGGAAAATCCATTCTTGCATCATTGTGAGTGATGTGATTTATGTATTCAACTAAGTGCATTCTAATCATAAGCATTAACAATCATTTTAGACATTGCCTGTGGATTTACTATGTGCTTTGTCTTGAGGTAATGCTAGTTTAACATTCTGAATATTGTGGCTATGTTTTCTAAGAGTTCAAATGATGAAAATGAGAATGATTACAAACAGATGCTAGCATCACCCAAGCAACCGTATTATTTTAATGACATATGGAAAGATACATGTAACTGGTTTAGAGAGGCAAGTAACCACAACAAAGCATCCTACACAATAGGCAGAGAGAAAATTGGGATTAGGCATGGTAGAAGAGGGGATGTGAAAGCATATAGGGAGATTAAATGTTATAAGTCCTGGATGAAACAGGCAAGTTTTCTAAATTAGCCAAAGGTTGTTTATTATTATTATTTCCATCAAAGGCACCAATATTTTTGAAAATAGCCAATGAAGTAGTTTATGGGTATACCTTAAGAACAAATATGCATGCTACACTCAACTTGACTATTTTTTAATAAAAATGAATAAAATTACATTTACTAATTCAGAGGTTACAACCATGTAGGAAAGCAAATAAGAAAATGTTGGTAATAGATGTGTTGGCTTGTTGCATTGTAGACCTGATTTAGTCAAACCTTGTTAACAATCATGCTTTTTACACTATATCAAGAGGTATCTCAATAATGAAAAAATGCTCACCCTGGTTCTTAGTGGCTCTGGTATCAAAAATTGAGTTTCATATAATCTTCTAGATTCTAGTAACATTTTATGAAACTACCGAAAACACAAAACAATGCTGGCATCTTTTCCAAATAATAACTAGACTTTGCTCATTGTATTAGTCTCCTGGTGCTACTGTAACAAATCACCACAAATGTAGTGGCTTAAAACAACATGAATTTATTCTCTTACAGTTCTTGGGTTCAGAGGTTTGAAATGGATTTCACTTGATTAAAACCAAGGGGTCAAGGCTAAAAATAAAGGTACCAGAAGAGCTGAGTTCCTTTCTAGAGCATCCAGGATGAGAATTGGTTTTCTTGACTTTCTAGCTTCTAGGGGCCACCTTCTAGTGGCCTCTTTTTTTTAAAAAAAAAAAAATGTAATTTATTTTTAAGTTCTAGGATACATGTGCAGGACATACAGGTTCTTTACATAGGTAAACATGTGCCATAGTGGTTTGCTGCACCTACCAACCCATCACCTAGGTATTATGCCCTGCATGCATTAGCCATTTATCCTAATGCTCTCCCTCCCTCCACCCCCATGACAGACCCAAGTGTGTGTTGTTCCCCTCCCTGTGTCTATGTGTTCTCATTGTTGGGCTCCCACTTATAAGTGAGAACATGTGGTGTTTGGTTTTCTGTTCCTGTGTTAGTTTGCTGAGGATAATGGCTTCCAGCTCCACCCACGTCCTTGCAAAGAACATTATCTTGTTCCCTTTTATGGCTGCATAGTATTCCATGGTGTAAATATACCATATTTTCTTCATCCAATGCATCATTGTTGAACATTTGGGTTGAGTCTATGTCTTTGCTGTTGTGAATAGTGCTGCAATGAACATGCACATGCATGTATCTTTATAATAGAATGATTTAATATTCTTTTGGTTATATACCCTATAATGGAATTGCTGGGTTAAATGGTATTTCTGGTTCTAGATCTTTGAGGAATCACCACAGTGTCTTCCACAATCGTTGAACTAATTTACATTCCCACCAACAGTGTAAATGTGTTCCTATTTATCCACAGCCTTACCAGCAGGTTGTTTCTTGACTTTTTTTTTTTTTTTTTTTTTGAGATGGGGTCTTACTCTGTCACCCAGGCTGGAGTGCAATGGTGCAATCTCAGCTCATTGCAACCTCCACCTCCTGGGTTCAAGTGATTCTCCTGCCTCAGCCTCCTGAGTAAATGGGATTACAGGTGCACACCACCACACCTGGATAACTTTTATATTTTTAGTAGAGACATGGTTTCACCAAGTTGGTCAGGCTGGTCTTGACTTTTTAATAATCACCATTCTGACTGGCGTGAGATGTTATCTCACTGTGGTATTGATTTGCATTTCTCTGATGAACAGTGATATGGAGCTTTTCTTCATATGTTTTTTGGCCACGTAAATGTATTCCTTGAGAAGTGTCTGTTCATGTCCTTTGCCCACATTCTGATGGGGTTGTTTGGCCTTTTCTTGTAAATTTGTTTAAGTTCCTTGTAGATTCTGGATATTAGGACTTTGTTGGATGCATACATTGCAACAATTTTCTCTCATTCTGTAGGTTTTTTCTTCACTCTGATGATAGTTTCATTTGCTATGCAGAAGCGCTTTCGTTTAATTAGATCCCATTTGTCAATTTTTGCTTTTGTTGCAATTGCTTTTGTTGCTTTTCTCATGAAATCTTTGCCTGTGCTGTTTCCTAAATGGTATTGCCTAGATTTTCTTGTAGGGTTTTTACAGTTTTAGGTTTCACATTTCAGTCTTTAATCCATCTTGAGTTTAATTTTTGTATAAGCTGTAAGGAAGGGGTCCAATTTCTCTTTTCTGCATATGGCTAGCCAGTTTTCCCAGCACAATTTATTAAATAGGGAATCCTTTCCCATTGCTTGTTTTTGTCAGGTTTGTCAAAGATCAAAGGGTTGTAGATAGGTGGTCTTATTTCTGAGATCTCTATTTTGTTCCATTGGTCTATGTGTCTTTTATACCAGTACCATGCTGTTTTGGTTACTGTAGCCTTGTAGTATAGTTTGAAGTCAGGTAATGTGATACCTCCATCTCTGTTCTTTTTTCTTAGGATTGTCTTAGCTATATCAACTCTTTTTTCATTTTATATAAATTTTAAAGCTTTTTTTTTCTAATTCTGTGAAGAAAGTCAATAGTAGTTTAATGGGAACACCATTGAATCTATAAATTACTTTGGGCAGTATGGCTATTTTCACAATATTGATTCTTCCTACCCATGAGCATGGAATGTTTTTCCATTTGTTTGTGTTCTCTCTTAATTCCTTGAGCAGTGGTTTGTAGTACTCCTTGAAGACATCCTTGACATCCCTTGTTAGCCATATTCCTAGGTATTTTATTCTCTTTGTAGCAGTTGTGAATGGGAGTTCATTCATGATTTGGCTCTTTGCTTGTTCATTGTTGGTGTATAAGAATGCTTGTGATTTTGGTACATTGATTTTGTATCCTGAGACTTTGTTGAAGTTGCTTATCAGCTTAAGGAGCCCTTAGGCTGAAACAATGGGATTTTCTAGATATAAGATAAGGTCATCTGCAAACAGAGACAGTTTGACTTCCTCTCTTCCAATTTGAATACCCTTTATTTCTTTCTCTTACCTGACTGTGCTGGCCAGAACTTCCAATACTATGTTGAATAGGAGTGGTAAGAGAGGGCATCCTTGTCTTGTGCCAGTTTTCAAGGGGAATGCTTCCAGCTTTTGCCCATTCAGAATGATATTGGTTGTGGGTTTGTCATAAATGGCTCATCATATTTTGAGATATGTTCCATCAATATCTAGTTTATTGAGAGTTTTTAACATGAAGGGAGGTTGAATTTTATTGAAGGCCTTTGAGATAATTATGTGGTTTTTGTCTTTAGTTCTGTTTATGTGATGACTTACATTTATTAATTTGTGTATGTTTAACCAGCCTTGCACCCCAGGGATGAAGCTGACTTGATCGTATTGGATAAGCTTTTTGATGCACTGCTGGATTCGGTTTGCCCATATTTTACTGAGGATTTTCACATCAATGTTCATCAGGGATATTGGCTGAAGTTTTCTTTTTGTTGTTGTTGTATCTCTACCAGGTTTTGATGTCAGGATGCTGCTGCCATCATAAGATAAGTTAAGGAGAAGTCCCCAATATTCAATTGTTTGGAATAGTTTCAGAAGGAATGGTACCAGCTCCTCTTTGTACCTCTAGTAGAATTGTGCTGTAAATCCATCTGGCCCCAGACTTTTTGGTTGGTAAGCTCTTTATTACTGCCTCAATTTCAGAACTTATTTGTCTATTCAGGTATTCGACTTCCTCCTGGTTTACTCTTGGAAGGGTGTATGTGTCCAGGAATTTATCAGTTTTTTCTAGATCTTCTAGTTTATTTGTGTAGAGGTGTTTATAGTATTCTGTGATGGTTGTTTGTATTTCTGTGGGGTCAGTGGTGATATGCCCTTCATCATTTTTTATTGTGTCTATTTGATTCTTCTCTCTTTTCTTCTTTATTAGTTTAGCTTGTGGTCTATTTTATTATTTTTTTCAAAAACCAGCTCCTGGACTCGTTGATTTTTTGAAGGGTTTTTTGTGACTCTATCTCCTTCAGTTCCACTCTGATCTTAGTTATTTCTTGTCTTCTGCTAGCTTTTGGATTTGTTTGCTTTTAATTCTCTAGTTCCTTTAGTTTTGAGTTAGGGTGGCGATTTGAGATCTTTCTAGCTTTCTGATGTGGGCATTTAGTTCTATAAATTTCCCTCTTAACACTCCTTTAGCTGTGTCCCAGAGATTCTGGTACATTGTACCTTTGTTCTCACTGGTTTCAAAGAACTTATTTATTTCTGCCTTAATTTCATGATTTACCTAGGAGTCACTCAGGGACAGGTTGTTCAATTTCCGTATAGTTGTCTGGTTTTGAGTGAGTTTCTTAATCTTGACTTCTAAATTGATTGCACTGTGTTCAGAGAGATTATATGTTAGATTTCAGTTCTTTTGCATTTGCTGAGGAGTGTTTACTTCCAATTATGTGATCAATTTTAGAGAAAATGCCATGTGGCACTGAGAAGAATGTATATTTTGTTGTTTTGCAGTGGAGAGTTCTGAAGATATCTATCAGGTCCACTTGATCCAGAGCTGAGTTCAAGTTCTGAATATCCTTGTTAATTTTCTGTCTCAATGATCTGCCTAATATTGACAGTGGGCTGTTAAAATCTCCCACTATTTTGTGTGGGAGTCTAAGTCTCTTTGTAGGGTCTCTAAGAACTTGTTTTATAAATCTGGGCGCTCCTGTGTTGGGTGCATATATATTTAGGATTGTTAGTTCTTCTTGTTGAATTGATCCCTTTACCACTATGTAATGCTAGTGGCCTTCTTAATCTTCAAAGCAACCAATGGCTGCTTGAGTCGCATATATCACATCACTCTGACATGAGTCCTCTCTTTCCCTCTTTAAGGGACCCTATAATTACATTGGGCCCGCCTGGATAATCCAGGCTATTATCTCCTATTTTATAGTCATCTGATTAGCAACCTTAATTCCATCTGCTACCTTAATGTCTCTTTGTCATGTAACATAACATATTCACAGGTTCCAAGGATTAGGACTTGAACATCATTATGAGGCCACTATTCTGCCTACCACACTCATCTATCTACAGGTTTGGCAGACAGTGTGAGTATAAATTTTGACAAACTTAATCAATGTATAAACTTCTGACCAAAGAAAATGCAAAAAATATCTCCTGCTAAATACCCTGCACTCCTTGTATACAACACTGCTAAAAGGGGAGTGATTTGTCTACCTGTGATATTGAGAATTACATAATGAAAGCTTTTATTCATGTTTCAATTTCCTCAAAATGTACAGAAGCACATGATGAGATTCTAAATTTATATAAATGAAAAAAAAATACGTTCTTTAGACTTATGCCTGTAAGATGGTTATTATTATTACTGGCTGTAGAAAAGGTGTCAAAACATTGGCCAGTCATAATTCACTTTCAAAGTATGAAACTAAACATAATATTCTATTCTAATTTGGAAATACATTGAGGATAATAATGAACAAAATATTAAAATAAAATGGACATTATATGCTGTTTCTCTAAAAGAGTTCAATAAATCTTTAATAATGGAATCTAGAAAAGAAAGAACTAATGACATCTGAGTTGTTTGAGGTTAAATTGTGGCAAAAACACATATTCTGATTCAAAACTGCAAAATTGTTACCAGAAAAGTATAGCCAAGTTAGAAGACTTTTTCATTATTTATTTACTAAAACTATAATTTTATTTGGAATCCAATTCGATTTTACAAGTTCAAATGACCTGTGTGCTTTAAGACCGTTTTCTCAGAAACAGAGAGGTTTAACTTACAATGGTATAAAATGTGCTCTGGAGATGTTTAAATGATGGATATTTTAGACAGGGATTATCCATTTGGTAAATTCATAGAAACAAAAGACCCGGTTGAGAAACAGCTGGTCTACTGAAAGAAGCCTGTAGATATAAAGTGGATAGACAGATCGGGACTGTAATTCCAACACGTCTAAACATATGCCACTTCTTGGAAGCAAAATCCTAAGCAGTCAACTTATTTCGTTGATAGGATATTTACTTTGATGTTATCACATCAGATTGATACCAGGAATTAGTGAATGTGGGCTTGATGAGAACAGAGCTACAAATAAAAGTGAATTATATATTTGACTATATTCACCTTTACTATTACATAAAAGGAAAAAAGCGTGACCCAGAAGCTGCAGGCAGTTCAGAGCAACACAAAGAGTAAAAATATCCTATTGTATGATGAGACACAAAAAAAACACATCATTGTTATTTTGTATTAAGTAACAGTCCTTTTGTATTTACATTCTTGCTTTATATTCTCATATTTGTCTATCTTAAAAATTCATAATACACCCTACAAAATTTAAGTATCTAATAAAAGTTTTAAATACTTAAATGCATTAAAAAACAGAAACATCATTAAAATATTGTTATATTTTTCTCACACATATCATTTGTTTAATCCTCCTGTTAATTATTAATAGGTGTCACTTTTAAATATCCTAGTGTAATTTTGTTTAAATAGAGCAATTATGTAACAGAAAAGTAAATAATATGACATAATACATACTTTCAATAAATACTCTTTTTTGTGCTTTAAATGTTAAAGTATTGCATATGCATATGATTATTTCTTATATGTTATTTGTTATATGTTGACTTTTTTGGTCTGGCATGATATGAATAGGTACTAGGTTGGCTCTAAAAAACTGACCACACTATTATTTGACCTGAAGCCCATGACTGATCTGGGCTGGAAATAAACTGATGTAAAAAACAATAATCTTACCTAAGAATTCTTTTATTCCCAGTTATTTACCAATACAATATGACTCTGTATTGTAATGTTTTTGTATCCCCCACTAGACAGTGAACATCCCGAGGAAAAGTATGGTAGCATATTCACCTTTATTCTGCCACTACCCAAAATAGTATCTTAACACATAATAGGCTCACCATAAATATTTTTATTAAATGGTCCTTGAAAAATTTTAAAGAGTTTTATTTAAAATGTTAGTATGTTACCTATAGTAGAAATATTTTATTATGAAAGAGAGAAATAAGAGTGAGTTTTACATCAGTACCACCTTGAATTAAAAGGTGAACATTCAGTTTGAAAAAAATCAATTTTAGAAACAGTTCGTTTGGAAAGAATAATATAAAAACATGTTCCAAGGACAAGAAGGCAGTGCATACACAAAAAGTATAAAATGCATTCCATGTAAGTTAACAAGAGACCATATGTCATATTTGCAGATGAAATATTACAGATTTATTCCAGCTATATAAGGAAATGGAAGCCGCTTGTGTAAAGACAGTTTTCAGCATCAAGTACTAAATGAATTGCTGTCAAACTTATTAATATGGTTAAAAGTTGATATCTTTGAAATTTATAGCAAGAGCTATATGCAAAGATCTTCAAAAACTTACAAAATTAGGCTAACAATTTATCTATATAAAGCCAAAAAGTTAATGAGTTGGAGTTTTTCCCCTTTAAAATATTACTTAGCTCTTCATGGCTTTTTATTCACTATATGAATATTGTTTTTTCTTTTATACCTTTAGAAAGAAAACCGCTACAAGCTTGTCCTCTGAGAGGGACACAAGATTCTTAAAAATATAAAAAATAACAACATAATTTCAGTTTCAAGGATAGGTTATAATAATACAAAAATTACCATTTCTACCTGAAATAGTATATTACATTTAAATATTTATTTTACCTAATTAAGTGGTATACTTTGTTATATTATTTAAGTGCATTATGTAACTGAAGCCAAAAACATTTCAACAATTTTATCAAAATGCATTTTAAACAAATAGACTGAGTCTTCCTAAAAAAGTCAATCTCATGATGAGTGAATTCACTTCAGAAAACATTATTTAGGTAAAATTACATTGAGGGAGGGATGAACTTAAGGACATTATGAAAAGTACCTCAAGACATTTGCCATCAGTTTTCTTCTGTATTTTCTTCTGTATTTGGATAAGACTTAGAATATCAGCAAGACTCTACCTAAATCCATTGGTTCAGAAATGTACAGATCATGAGTGCTGTAAGATTGTATATGAAACCAGCTTTTATTTTCCTATTGAATTATCACCATTAGACCATTTAACTGTTCTAATTTATTCACTGGTTTGAACCCAAAGCAAAGACTACCTCTTAAGGAAAATAAAACAGCAAACAGTACATTCTGAGATAAATCAAATTTATTGGATAGTTTAGTGAGAACTTTTTCATAAAAATAAGAATTCCTATAATTTAATCTACCCTAGTTTAAAGAGACTCAAGAAGTGGTAGAAAATTTCTGGCAGCATAAAAATGGCTCTAACTAGCCCCAGCATCTAGACACTCACTAATATGTGATTTCTAATTACTTTTGTAGTTTGTCACTGTTTAGCACAATGAAAGCTAATTGACCAGAAAATTTTGCTTAGATTATACTTAGCTATGGCTAAATTTTTACCGTTATTATTCTGGTTTCTTTGTGAATATGTCAACTTTACTGCCTCATTAAACTTTAAATTAGATTTTGATAATAAGAGTATTTTATGAAATTTTTCAAACAACTGCAATATTCACACAGGAGCTACAGTACTCTTAAAGCCACTGTCACATTTTTCTAAATTTAATTCATACTCATTCTTTCTGGATTATTAAAAACAATGGCACTTTGATTTTAATTAAACACTTCATTTGAAAGCCATGACTAATAAATGTCAAATGCTAAAGGTGAATTTATGTTAAATGGATATCAGAAGATTTTTCATAGCATGAAAGGAATTCAGGTCTGAGGGTTTTTAGTTTTACAATCACCAATAAGGAGTACAGACAAGAAAGGTAAAATTAACTACCTCAATCTAGATGCTTGTGTTAATTTATTTTCATGTTGGGAATCAATGAGCTCAACAATGGGTTCAGTGGGTGAGGCATTCCTTAATTCTCTAAGCCTCAAAAGACAATTTTTTTTAAAAATTAGGTTTGTTGCTTACATGTCCACCTTGCCCATATGCATTATGTTTTAACAAAATATTGAAAATCAGCATATGAATGTATTTCTTAAAGAAAATGCTTAAATCACACTGGTACTTTTTGAAGGTTTGTTTTGTTTTACAAAATGCTTTTATAAAACAAGGTAATAAGATACAAGTTGGCATCACTAGAAAGCCTCCTTAAATAGCTTTACTTTAACTGCTAACATTTCATTTATATGTTTATTGTTATTTTCCACAGTGTGTGGAATCTTTGGAAGACAGAATGAATGTTTATTTAAAAAGAGCTAATACTTTTTGCTAATACAAGATGTAAGTCAGTCAAGAAATAGATGTAACCACTTCTGATCAGTTTGACATTAATACTGAAGTTCTCCTGGTTGGCTTGGCTATCAAAGAACTGGAAAGCAAATATTCAAAATCATTACAACATGGCCAACATGGCTGGACTATGACATCCAAAGCAAAAGCCTCTTAAAATGTTATTTGGGGAATATAATTAAGTCAGTAACAGCTTCTACTAACACATGGAAAAACCCACCTAAAAGACATTGCATGCTTTGTATAATATACTCAGTTCTCAAAATGATCACACTTGAAGTAACTCAAATCTGTCTACATACGATCATGAACTGAAAAGCTCTATAAGTAATAAAGGTAAGAAAAAAGACAATGGAAGGGCCCAAATGAAACCACAGAGATCCTAGCTCCTTATAATTCTCTCTTTATCATTAGAATAACACATGTGACTCTCTAAAATCTTCATCCGGTTTTCTTGTAGACATAAATTCTGATTTAAACTGAGCCAAAACATTAGACAAGATTCTAAGAGTATACTGTCTTGGCCAACTTCGCATCTTCCACTAAGCCTGTTGCCTAATTGCCGTTACCATCTGATAAAATGTACTTATTTTCTCAGGTAAAATATAGGTTCAAAAGGCAGTAAAATGTGAAAAAAAAGAATATACTCCACTGCTGTAAAAAATAAAATAAAGGAAAATAAAAGTGTAAGAGTTGATGAAGTTAGAATATTATGCTAGAAAATATACCTATTTAAGCTACCAATTTAATTTTTTTCCATATGAAGAAATACTTTCGTTAGACTGTTGATAAAAAGAAAATACAAATTAAGAAATAAGCTGCTAATCAGTAATTTACAGGCTAGTTTTATTCTTGGATGTCAGTCCTAGAGTTGAAGTTCTCATTCTAGATAAATAATTTTTTAAGCCTCAGAAAAAAGATTAAACTGATGCATCATGTAATATTGCATTTTATGGTCAAAAAGTAATTTTTTCCCCAAATGTACTATAAAATTCAAAGAAATGCAAACCAAAAATGGTTTAATTTTTACTTATTTAGTTTTAATTACTTAGAAAGTAACAGAAATGGAGCTCAACAAATGCTAGGCAATAAGTGTTTACATAGTAACAAAATTCTATAGACATGTATCGAGTGGAAATAACCTTAGAAATTAATTCAATCTCAAGGCCAAATTCAACCCTCCCTCCTCTCTACCCTTTTCCAGGGCTCCTCCCCAACTTATTTCTTTGACCATTTTAAAACACTTGAATCTTAATGGCTTCATAAGAGGCACAGTCTCTTTCCCCATAGGCCTACCAGCTTTTACTGTCTCACACCCAGCCACTTCCTAAATCTGCATTACTTGCCTGACCCTCCAAGGCATAGGAATTGGCCACCTTTCCCTTATTTAATCTAACTCCTTACATTTGAAAGCAAGAGATGACTCAGAAAAGTTAAAAGATTTGTCTATGTTCCTGAAGTGTGTTGGTGGTTATACTGGCTCTGCTCAAATGTCTCAGCTCTTAGTTCTATGTTATTATTTTGTGCCTTTCCATTATCCACATCATCTAAAGTTTTATACGTATTAAGCCATAATGTATGAACAGAAGTTCACAGTCTATATATGGCCGTGTACTGAGAAGTGTTCCAAAAGGTCAACAAATCTGTATGAACTTGGAATAAAGAAGTTATGCAAGCCATGTGGTATCATGGCACCAACTGCATTGTTGTGATTTTTCAATAAAAATCACTAGGCTGACTTAATCCAAAAACATGACTTAATCTTATTAGTTATAACATTTACAATTATAGACAGAGAATTGATACACACCAAGACAAGAAGACTGTACCAATTTCAACAGCCACACAGAAATTAAAATATTTATATAATGCTACCCAAAGAAAATGGGCTTAAACCCATGAAATAAAAGATGAATAAAAATTGGAATACATAAAACTTTGCCACAGAATAATGCTTGCAGTCTTCTTTTTTCAAAATTAGCAGCTATTGGCACACTATAGAAATACATGAAGTCACCTTATTAAAAGTTGATTCGAGAATAAAAGTCCTACAATCTAATTAAAATAATTAGGTCTTACTTCAATTGAATGTTCCTAGTGCAACTGGAGGGCTTCTGCAGGTTACAGGAGACTGACAATCTGGACCCAGGGCTCTTCATCCAGGTGCCTAATAGTCAATGCTCATTTCCTGTTCATAAATCAAAAACCAGAGTTAAATTGGGAACCGCATCAGATAATTTATCTATTGTCTCTTGAATTTTGTTCTTTGATTAATGCTTCTTAGCATAACTTTATCAGTTCCTTTTATTGTAAGCAGACAAATTTTTCACTTCTTTTGGAAGTCAACAACGTATAGACTTTTTATTTTTAAAGCATACCATTTTACCTTAACAACAAATGTATACAAAAACACACAAATACTTTTCTCCCTTGATTTCATTTTTCCATGTTTACATTTCAATCAATTCGGCAAGCATAAATTGCACACTTTGTGCCACACACTGCTAAACATAACAAAAGATAAAGCAGGCCAGGCACAGTGGCTCACACCTGTAATCCAAGCACTTTGGGAGGCCAAGGCAGGAGAAATTGCTTAAGCCCAGGAATCTGAGACCTGCCTGGGGAATATAGAGGTGTTGGCAGCAGCAGCCCATCTGGAGAGGTTGCTGCCATGACACTGGCTACAGTAGGGGAGGCATGGCTAGGGCTGCATGCCCCATGGCCTGGCAGGAGCCAGGAACAGGTGGAATCTCCACCCTCCTGAGTTGGCAGGGCAGGACCCCCACCCTTCCAGTCACAGCTGCAGCTGCCCATGCTTTGATCATGGAGCAAAGTTGAACATTGTTGCAACCTGGCTGGGTGTGCGCAGGCTTGGGGCAGCACTGACACACAATCACCCTGCTGCCTTGGCCCTCTCCAGACTTTGGGCACCAACAAGCACAGGAAGAAGGCTGAGAGGGGGCTGAGGGAAGCTCAGAATAGGACTGCAGGGGCCCCTCAGCACAAACAGCCTGGGTGGCAAGGGAAGACAGACAGGCTCCTAGGTGGAAAGAGGCGGCTCCCCAGTAAAACTGCACCTTAAAGCCAGGATGGCCTGAAACCTGGGGGCTGGGCTGATGGACCAGAATGGGAACTATGGTGCTTTTTCCAGGCCGACGAAAGGCTGCCCATGAGCCAATCAGTATGCACTTCCTCCCCACTGAAGCCCATAAAAATCCCGGACTCAGCCAGACTCAAGGAGATGACAGGACAACCTGCCTACAGACAGGAACTCCAGGGTCTCCTCTCTGCTGAAAGCTGAAGAGATGATGGGACAACCAGCTGCGGAGAGGAGCTACCCACTCCAGGGTCTCCTCTCTGCTGATAGCTGAACACTCCTTGGGACACCCTGCCTGTGGAGAGGAGCTACCCAATGTGGGTCTTCTCTGAGCTGTTCTGCTGCTCAATAAAGTTCCTCTTCACCTTGCTCACCCTCCATTTCTCTTCACACCTCATTCTACCTGGACACAGGACAAGAACTCAGGACCCACTGAATGGCAGGGGTAAAGGAGGTATAACACTAACAGGGCCGAAACATGCCCCTTGCTCGCCACATTGCAGGCAACAAGAAGGAGAGAAGAAAGAAGAGAAGAGCTGTGGACCTCCTAGACCTAGGAACTCCCTGAGCCAGGGCTGTGACACTCTCTCTGGGGCTCTGAGGTCCCTGGTATCTCCAAGCTTCCAGGCATCACCGTGTTCCCTGGTGCCAGCCATGGAAGCAGCTTGCAGTACACCTGGACCAGCTGCAGCCTCACAGGGAGCCAGCAACCAGGCCAGTGCCTGGAGCTGCCCACCCCACTGCAGCCAGTGTGCTTGGTCAGACCCCATGCTTGCTCACTCACACACCCCTCACCACTCTGTTCACTCTTGGCAAGCATGGGATCCAGGCCAGTAGTGTGAGCCAAGCGCAGCCTGCCAGGTCAAGTGGGCAGAACGAGCCCAGTGGACCTGAGCAAAACTCGGGCAAAGGCGCTGCTGGCCAGAGGTTTCCAAACAGAAAAGCATCACCCTGAGGATCCTGGAACAGTGGGACCCTATCTCTACAAGAAATAAAAATAAAAAATTAGCTGGGCATGATGGTGCATGCCTGTGGTCCCAGCTACTTGGGAGGCTGAGGTGGAAGGATCACTTGAGCCTGTGAGGTAGAGGTTGCAGTGACCTGTGATTGCACCACTGCACACCAACCTGGGTGACAGAGTGAGATCCTGCCTCAAAAACAAAACAACAAAAAAATATGAAGGAGAAAATACATAACTGGAAGGAAGTAACTTAGTATCTCTTTGGGAAAAAAGGATTAAACAAAGGAAGAGATGTGTATTAGAAAGATTATATCTAAGACTGAAAGCTTCTCTCTTCATATCTGTATGGTCTTGGATAATTTCTGAATCTCTAAGTCTCAATTACTTCACCTTAAAATTAGAATGAAAACAGGAAACTTGCAGAACTATTGTGAGAATTAGAGACATGGTATGTAATGTGCCCCACACATTGCCCAGCATGTATTAGGTGCTCAATAAATGACTGATATAATTATATGTTATTTTAAGATATTGAGTCTTTTCCTTTTATAACTTCCAATACCAAGATTGGTTATTCTACATTTCATATTAACAGGCTGTGATATTAAGTAATAATGCTATGAATTATGAAGCTACTTATTTGTGCTTTACTCTCTTTATTGTAATATTTTTATCTTAGTTTTGAGATACTTGAAAGCTATAAAGTGTTCTTATTCTCCTTTCAAAATTACTTAACCCAAAATAAGCTATTATTTCCTTCTATCGAGATTAACTTGTAGTATTGTACAAGCTTGTGACTAGAAAAAAATTCTTACCCTCTGTTAAGTTAGTTTCCTTCCTCCTAAGTTTTTCACACTCATGTCAATATCTTCCATCTTCCTTAAGCTTTACATAAGAAATAATAATGTGTCATAAATTTCTCAAGTACCAAAATACAGAATAAAATAATAATTCTGAATTTTTGTCTTAAATTCCTTCAGCTTTTAGAGAAAAAGGTGCTTAAGGTAGATCTTGTAGATTCACCAATTCAGAAGTGCCATCTAAATCTTCTTTCTTTTCTCACAAAGAAAGAACTGCTTGATGAGGATAACCTAACTAGGTTAATACATGAATTAAATGCAACCTAGACTTACCTATCCTCAAATGTTATGGACCGGATGTTGGTGTTTTCCCAAAATTCGTATGTTGAAGCCCTAATTTCCAATGTTATAATATTTGGAGGTGGGTCCTGAGAGCTTGCACACTCTCTCTCTGCCATGTAAGAACCTGACAAGAAGGAGGCTATCTGCAAGAGAGCCCTTGAAAACTGGCTGGAACTTTGATCTTGGACTTCCCAGTATCCAGAACTGGTGGAAATAAATTCCTGTTGTTTAATCCACCCAGTCTGTGGGATTTTGCTATAGCAGCTCAATCTTCAAATAAACTCTTTAGTTCAATAATGCTATTACCACATTAGTATGGATACATACATGTGCATACCTGCCTATACACACACATAATTCAGGACATTTAATATTACCTCATTTGTAGAGAATAAAAGAAATATGGAATGAGGAGGATTGGAAATCACTACCTAATTCTCAAATTTTATTTAAGTGCCTCAAGATTCTATTCATGGGTAAGGGTATGCAAGAAATTAATGATAATTTTAGTACAAATGTGGGTTTCTGCTCCCCCTCAACACTGAAAATGAAAAAGTGAAACCAACCCAGTAGTCCCATAGACAGGTTTTGGGGTTTTCTGGATAAATATGGAAATTGACCCTTCTGGTCTTAAAGCTTGAAGCTTACATTTGTTTTACCTGAATTTCTTCTTCAGGAAAGGACCCCCCACCAGGCCTCTCAAAAAGTATCAAAGAACTGAAACCCACCAGATCACTACATCCAGAAAGTGAGAGGCCAGATCCCTCATTCATCATGATTGCTCTTAACCCTCCCAAGTTCCTGTTTTGCCACACATTGTGACATTTCTTCCCTGCTACAGAAACCCCTAATTTTAGTAGGTCAGAGAGATGGATTTGAGACCGATCTCCCATCTCCTCAGCTGCAGCACCCCATTCAGTCCTTCTTCCATGGCAATACTTGTGTTAGTAATTGACTTTCTGCGTGGCAAGCAGCAGGACCCAAACTGAACCCCTGGTGTTTCGGTAACAGAAAGAGCCTTAACAAAAAAGGCAGAGATATGTTCACAAAGAAGCTCAAGCTTTCAAGCTACAAATCACAAGAAATGCTAAGCCACATGGGACTCTTTTCCTAACCTTTCTCTTGGCACCTAACTGGATTAAAATGGCATATTGCCATCTGCATCCATGCATGTGATTAAAAATCAAACCATATAGATTGAGTTAGACAGATGAAAAGTCATGTCATCTTTTGTCTAACATAATGCCTTTGACTGATCCTTGCTTTTCCTATCCCAACATTAAGGATTCTCTTTACTAAATGAAATGAACTCTAGTATCTTACATTGAAATTCATTGTTAAAGATGTGATTTTTTTCCTCAGGTTGCAGAAAAACTTGCCTGAATTAGTTCTTTGTGGACCTTTTAAGCGTTACCTAAAATCAGAATACTGCGACTAGAAGAAACTTAATGATTATCTCACTTAAGTGTCACACCAACATTTACCACTAGCTCCCACTTGATATTTCATAATAAACTCCAACCAGATCATATATACAATTTTTAACAATAAAATCTCATAAATAAAAAGCCCACTCAACTATGGAGGATGTTTTTCTCTATACATAGACTTTTAAATGGTATATTCTCATATTAGAAGGACAAAATGGTATAATTCTTTGGAAATTATCTTTAATTCTGATGGTGGCTTAATACACACATATTAATACATGTATTTTGGATTTTCCTAAGCACCACATATAAAAGAAAAAACCCAATGGAACACATGCTATGTCCAACTTAGCAAAGTATCTGTGTGATTAATAGAATATTATTCATAGCCATTTTTTAATGGTTGCCATTCTATTAACTTATACAGGATGGCTATCTCCTTTTTCTAAAACAGTCTTCTTCAAGACACTTTACTTATCAATAACTAATAAAAATTCCCTGTTTTGAATCACATAAATTTCATTTTTAATTAAACATTTCTTGAAAATCCACCATAAGTTAAGCCTATCTACTTCAAATACTTGTACAAGATTTTGAGATGCCTTAATATTTTGATCCACCTCTGAGCCTCTTGAAGGCAAGGACTATGTTAGCTGTGTCCTCAGGATCTATCACTGTGTTAATATATAGAATATTCACAATAAATGTTAATAAATGATATTTGTTACTCAACATTTCTATAGATTTCTACAATCCTTTTCATATAATGGATATCCTCACCATCCCTTCAAAAATGTACTATGTACTCTCTTCATGTCTTTTCCCTTGTCCTTTCTGAGATATTTGTTCTGCTCTCTTGCCTAGTTTCTACTTATTTTCCATGATTCGCTTATTTCATAAAATCTATTCCAGCCTAAGCATTTCATTTCTCTCAAATTGTGTCAAGACTATATTACACTGAACTCTACTCTCCTAAAGAGAGTCAAAAAATCATATTTATACTTCTTATATATCCTCCACACGTCATAGCTCTAAGTTGGGAACATTGCTAGTTAATATATAAGATACAGATGGTTTGTGAGAAAAGATACAAGTCTCTTACTGATGAATTAGATCAGAGATAGGCAAACTATGGTCTATCAGCCAAATTTGGCCGGATGCCTGTTTTTATAAGTAAAATTTCATTGGGACACAACCACACCCATTCATTTATGTATTGTTTATGGCGGCTTCCCTGCTATAACAATAAGTTGAGACCTTTTGGCCCACAAACCTAAAACATTTACTCTCTGGTCTACTACAAAATAAGTTTGCCAACTAGCAGTTGAGATCAGCGGTTTTCCAGTGTGGGTCCCAGATTTTATTGGCCTACTCACATTCTTAAGCATTGTGGTTTGATAATGTTACATAACCCAGTGGGTCTTAAAGGTGGTTTTTGGACTAGCAGTATAAGCATCACATTGAAATTTGTTAGAAATTCTAAATCTTAGCCACCATTCCAGACTGCAGATCAGAAATTCTTGAGATAGGGCCCAGCAATCTGTGTTTTTAGCAGCCCTCCAACTGATTCCAATTCACACTAAAATTTGAGAATCACTGGATTAAACAGAGAATCATTTATTAACACCCGACCATGATGACTTGGCCTGGCTATGGCAGATCCATTTTCTTTAAAGATATTCTAAGTTATGAAAATATATTAATTATGTTTCACCAGTCCTGAAATAAGACACCTTGCATTTATTCTGAAAGAACATGAAGGAACAGGATTATCTTGATGTGGAAATTGCTATAGCACTTTTAGTAAATGCCGAAATGCCACCAGCTGTATATCCAAAGGAAAGACAATATACCAAGTGCCAAAGTGTAAAACCTATCCAAAAATAGATTGAAATATCAAAGCAATATAGCAGATAAGCTCCAATTTTTATCGGACTGCCTGTCAAGACAAACCTTTGCACAATGCTTCTCAGCAGGGACACAGGAGAGGCAGCATTGCAGCTCAGTATGGGACTCTGATAATCAAGCATTTGTTCCAACATGCATATCCCCAGCTCAAAGTCATAAATGTTGCCTTTCCATGATAGTGTGTGGGTAGCACTTTCCATGATAGTGTGTGGGTAGAAATAGGAATAAAAATAGGAATAATCACCACCAAGCCTTGTGCATGGTAATAATTAGCTAGCACTCCCTATGAAAAAAATTTATAATTGTGTTATAATATATACAATTTTCACAAAATAATTATGTTCAAACTTAGGATAAATTCTCACTTCCTCATTGTTTTTCTCTAAAATACAGACTAACACCAGCAGCTTTGTCTATGATATGAAAGGGTTGTAATGTACCAAAAATAATGGAGAGTTATTGATAAGTGGAAAGCATTAAAAAAACTACTTCTTAAAAGACTTTTGTCTCAGTCTTTTATATTCTAATGGTATAAGCTTCCAGGTATTTCAAGAAACAAACAGTAAAATTATTTAACCTATTGAAGAGTCTCTACATAAAGGTTAAAAAAATATGTCAATCAATAAGAATAAACTATTGATTGACAGCCTCTAGAAACTTCACATTATTTCCTAGTCTTAAAAAAAGTTATGTTTCTACAAAATAAAATATCCATTAGTTCTCTATAGAAATTTGACACATAAATTTCATATGCCTAAAATTCATATGAACATTTTATTCAATATTCTTTTAAAAGTTCTTTTATTTTGACATATATCTATAGAATATAGGAAAAGTGTTCAGACATGCTGTGTAACAGCATAAATGGAAAATACGGGCCTGGATGTTACCTCATGAATTTAGCAAATGACTGGCCACTGTTCAGATGATCTGTTCGAATTCTGATACAAAAACTTAAAATTCACAAATTTAAACCACAAATTAATGAATATATAAACTGACACACAGATAACACAGAACAAATTCAAAGAGGAAGAATACACAATGATCTTGTCATAGGGTTACTACCAACCCATGTAAAGATAAAAATGTTTCACCCAGAAATAATTAATCATGGTGAAACATAATCCCTACTTAGAAGGACAGTAAGTCACTAAATAGCATGAAACAAGGAGTCAGTAAAGGCTAAGAAGGTTACAGAATGTAATTAAGGGTAAGGCTCTGAAATTTTAAGCAGTGGAAAATTAGGCTAAATGTTATAAACCTTTCATGGAAAGTCCTCTAGAATCAACCTCTAGCAGATGCTTCAATTGAGTCATTTAAAATTAGACAAGAGCCTGTCTTTGCCAAATGCCATAGGGAATTATTCAATACTAGTGGGATGTACTAAATGAACTTTTTTCTTTTATTCATCTTTTGCATATCTAATTGCCATGATTTCACACACATTAAAAAATAATGAGAAGATAAAAATGCTCTGGAGGTTGTTACTATTATTATCGTATCAACTCATTCTTTTCATTTTTTTTCAAAACAAGAGGAATGATGGGATAAAATAATTAAGAGGTAAGTCCTACTCTTGAATAGTCCACTCAAAATATTAAATTCAAAGAAAAGTTATATTAAAAGATAGAATATAGCTTTGTAAAATTTGCATAGTTAGGATCATATTTAATTACCCAACAATGTCCTAGCATGATGTATAACACAAAGTATATAATCAATAAATACTAAATGAATGAATAATAAATACCCATCCTCTGGAAACTGTCTCTTCTAAGGTTTATGGCCCTGAGATGTAGGTTAATTGTATTCATTAATTACTTAAATCCAACCCAGTCTACCTGGACTCAAAGTCTGGCCTTGCTACTTACTAACAGTGTGTCCTTGAGCAAGTTGCTTAGTCTCACCATGTCTCAGTTTTCACATTTGAAAAATGAGGAGAGATTACAATAGCATCTGCCTCTTGACCTTTTATAAGTATTAATGAGTTAATACTAGTAAAGCACAGACTCTATTACATAGTAAGCCTCAGTAATGGTGAGAAATCATTCTTAGTAATGGCCACCAGTGTGCATGGTAACCAATCAGACAGGAGACATCAGGATGTTAGTCTAGAAAATGTTAGAAAGGCCAGGTGACATTACACAGATTCTTAGAACGTGGCCCATTTACTAATACACTCTAAAAATAAGTCAGTTGATTTTATTAAGATTGACTATGGAAATAAATGGTATTCTCATCCAAGTTGAAGGAAGCCTGGCTCTTCCTTTACAGACTATTTCAGTCCACTAATGATTACTTAGCTTTAGCCTTCTAGGCTTTGTGCTGTATGTCAAGTTCTTGACCTCGATGAGGCGGTCCAATGAGTTATTAGTAAAACAATAGACTACTATGCTTTTCTGGATTTCATATTTACAATGCCAGCTCCATCAGCTGTCTGTCCATAAATGTAAACTCATGTCTGTGGTTTCGAGGATGATTGCTTCTCAGTCAAATAACTTAAAAAGATCATAAATGTAAGTTATAATCCCATTGATCTGAGTTTCAGTCCCAGCTCCAGTATGATGAGTTCTGTGGCTTTGAGCAAGTTAAACTTTAGGCTTATTTCCTCATATGTGAAATGGGAAAAAAACACATAAATCATATTTTATGGGGTTATATTGAGGACTAAAAATCAAGTAACTCATGAAAAATGCTTTCAAGTACACTGGTGAGAGACTATCTGGGTTCAAATGCTTGCCCTAATACTTATTAGCTGTGTGTACTAATGCATCTTACTTAGCCTCACTATGCTTTAGTAAGTACTTACAAAAAGGCTACCTATTACTATTTTAATAGCATTATTGGAATATAATTTCCAGCTTCTCAATGTGTATCCTAATACATAACTTCTTCCATTCCTTCCAACTATCAGTGCCCTTTCAAATTTGTGACTTACCATTCCCTTTAAAGGCTTATTATAAGTTCATATTCCTTTGATATTTTCTGTGACTTCTTGGGGACAATTCATACCCCAACAATTGCTTCAATCCAGAAATCATGCTCCTTGGTATGTACCCAAAGGAGTCAAAACTTAAGTCCACATTAAAACATGAACATGGATGCTTATAGAATCTTTATTAATAATTGCCAAAACCTAGAAGCAACCAAGATGTCCTAGAGGTGAATGTATAAGTAAAGGGTTGTACATCCATACAATGGAATATTATTCAGTACTAAAAAAACTGAGTTATCAAGCCACAAAAAGACATGAATGAGCCCTAAGTACATATTAGTAAGTGAAAGAAGCCAATCTGAAAAGGCTACAAAGTATGATCCCAACTATATTAGGTTATGGAAAATGCAAAACTATGGAGACAGTGAAAAGATTATTGCTCACCTAGGGTTTAGGGGACAGTAGGGATGAATAGTGGAACACAGAGGATTTTTAGGACAGTGAAACTATTCCATATGATACTCTAATGGTGGATATATGCCACTATACCTTTTCAAAACTCATCAAATATACAACACAAAGTGTGAACCCAAATGCAGGCTATGGACTTTGGTTGAGAGTGAAGTGTCAACATTGGTTCATCAACTATAACAAATATATCACACTGGTGGAGGATGTTGATGCCAGGGGAGGTTGTGCTTTGGGGTTGGGGAGGGATACATGAGAACTCTGTTCTTTCTGTTGAATTTTGCTGTGAACCTAAAGCTGCTATAAAAATAAAGTATTAATTTTTTTAACAAGTGAATAAAATTAAAACACACATACTGTGTGAGTTAAACAAAACCTATTACCAGGCTGGATTTGAGCTTTTGGCCACTAGATTATACAATTTGTTTAAAGAATATGGTAGTACCCATGCTCCAAGACTTGGGACAGAATTAGCAATATGTGTTAAATTTATTCAATCAAAAATGAGTGAACATTACCCATTTTGGGAAAGGAAATCTTAAATATTAACAACCCACTGATCTCCATATCCTTAATAAAAATGATTTTTTTTTAGAAAGTGGAATTCAGGCTTCCATTACTTCATATGCAGGTGATCAAAAAATTTGTATAGTCAAAATATTGAAAAAAAAACAAGAAAACAACATTTTTCTCACAGAAATCCATCACGCAAACATATATTTATATAAAAATTATATACAACTCCTTGAATAAAGCCAAAGAAATATTCAAATAAAAATTAAGATATTAGTTTCAAGAGAGAATGACCTTTCTTTTATTTCCTGATTCATCCCTAGAATCTAAGGCAATATCTGACACCCAAAAAGTACATAAATATATGGTTAATAAATAAATGAACCACATATTCTCTTTACAAAAGAAAAATGATTCTGCCTATGTTGTGAATCAGAAAGGGGCTAGCATGGAGATAAAACGGACTTATTAGGAGCCTATTGCAACTGTCTAGCTAGGAAATAACGAGCACATAGAAGAAAGCAATAGCAGTGGAAATGCGTGAACACAGCCAGGAAAAGTGTAAACACCATGCCTTAAGCAGTGAAGATGAGCCACTGAGAACACAAAATCCTGAGGGGCAAGAAGAAAAGAAGAGCCTAAGAAAGTTAGCAAGAAGGAATGTTTGATGATGAAGGAAGGAAGGAATAAGACAACGGTGTCACAGAAGCTCAGAGAAGACAGATTTAATAGATGGAAAGAATAGTATCTAGTGTTGCAAAGAAGCCAAGTACTATGAACAGGGCTGGGATTCGGAATGGGCTCAGTTAAGCATTCACCTTGGGCAAAAAAATTTAAAGGAGCATCAAAAAATTCACTCAGAAGACAAATAATATTTAAATACATTATTTTAAAAATTATAATTGGTACAAAGAATCCATGGTGAGCAAAATATCAAAATTATAACTAATGACAGGTTGTTGTATGCCCATGTGTTATTGTGTAACATAACCGCTGGTAGTTCTTGGACCTGCACAGCCTTTGCTTTTCCACTGGGTATGTTTATGGGATTGACAATGATGTGCCAATAGATTGGGCAACCCAGGGCTTTATGTGTGTTTTTTCATCATAGCGCTTTTATTAACTTTTCCACTTGGTTGAAAATATGGGAGGATTTTTTAATAGATGTATACAGAGGCCCGCCTTTTCCTTTTACCACAGTTTCTGATTAGGGTTGGCACAGCACTGACTGAGACTTGAGACTTGGTTTAGCAATTAGAAAGCCATCAGAGACTTAATGGGAGTAGTTTCAATGTGGTAGTGAAAGGAGAAACCAGACTGCAGTTAATTAAAGAGAGATTAGGCTGAAGACAAAGAAATAGAAACAGAGATATTTAAGAATAGAGGGTAGATAATCCATGAGGAATACAACAATTCACTTGCTCCTTTATTCAAACTGATCTCCTGAAATGTGTCTAAAGAGAAGCAAAAGTATACTTAAAAACAAGTTGGTCATTCCTCTGGTGCCGCTTTAGAGACAACTATCTTCACTGTGGCTTTAGGTTGATTACTTATGGCTCTTGCTATAAGCAATATCACTGTGGTTCAAATTAGAACATTTCTGAAATGTTTCTGGCACCATGTATGTTGTCATGCCTCTCTCCCAAACATACCACATCCCAGGAATCATCTCTATAAAAAACGGTTCTCTAGAAATTTGGATGATTGCTAACTTTAACAAAAGTAATTTTGCAATAATATCAGATTCAGTTTGAACCATGTAGTAGATCTCCACTGTTGACCTTTTAAATGCACAGACATCTTACAGGAGAAATTACGAAATGGTTTATAAAAGTAATTTCAGGTACAGCCACCTTGAAACTTAATTACGTCATTACCCTTGGAATTTTCCAGTATGAATATGCAAATACAAATATATATTCAAGATGACCCACTAAAAACAGTCTCTAATACCAATGAAATATGAAGCAGTACTAGGTAAATAAAAGTGGGATCGTTTCTAATTAAAACAGAATTAAATAATTAAGTTTAAAAAACCATGTTTTTAATTATTTTGTAGTACTAATCTCAAAAGGCTAACATCTAATGAATTAGGTTATGTTATAGTTTTGCCAAGCCAAAGGATTCTCCTAACACTTATCTTTTTACTCATGGTTAAGTGAGAAAAGTAGAGAAGAAGCTTTCCACTAAGGGAAGTGGAACTAGAAGAGTACCTACAAGGGACATGTCTTACCAAGATGGAGTTAATCCAATACATGTTCCTTTGGGGGGTGAGGAAACATATTAGAATTTAGCAAATGTCACTCTTCAAATACTGAAAGGCAGTGCTTCTCAGTGTATGCTGAAACTACCTCCATGAATCAGCTCTAGATTTTTTTGAAAAGTCAGGTTCCTGATCTCACCAGAAACAGAATCTGAATAGGTGGGCTCCAGACTCTGCGTTTTTGACAAACGTCCCTAAGTAATTCTCAAAGTTGTCACATTTAAAGAAGCACTAAAAATGATATAATACATAATCCATTTATAGTATACACTCTACCATTTCGACATGACAGATCTAATAGTGGAAATTTAGTGCAAAATAGATCTACTATTCTATCAGAAGTATCATATAGATGCTGTGGTAATTATTTAAAACATAGTGTATTCAATGGTTGCAGATAGCAAATAAAATATAATCAATAAGTATATGTTGAATGTTTACTATATGCAATAAATAAATCTAATATAAAAACTCTCTATGCCTAGGGAGCTTATAAGTGCATTAAATATGACTTTTCTAAATCCTTTTCTATTTGGAGTATTATTTCAAAACTCAAATATTTTCCAGTTTCTTATTTCCCTATTCCTAAAATAGCAATATTCTCCTAAAAAAGCAAAATACATATGAATATAAACATGGGATTACCATATTAGTCTACCAATATTTGTTTACTAAAGCATTCAAAAGTTAGAGTTTTTAGAGATTATCTCAAAATTACCCAATTATTTAACATGAAGTCTATTTCAAAATATAAAAGCACATAAGTTTACCCAGCATATGGCATATCTTTAGATATATGGTCATCTATAACCAAACTGAGAAATTTGACCTTGCTCTGCAGCTATGGAGGTGAATTTCTAAAAGGATAATTCTTAATTAGTAACTCTTAATTGAAACTCTACATGGCATGATTTTTATTTGAGCAACACTTTCATATTTTAGTTTACTATGTAATAGATTATTTCCTCAGAATTAGCATTAGTGTCACAAGGGATGTAGCCAGTCTTAGAGAATAACATGGAGAAAGAAATCATCATAGCAAAATAGTCATCTCCAAATAGGAATCCCATTATTTTAAGGGAATTTCTTCTAAGACTCAAAAAAACTTATGAACAAACACATATATATTTGCTCAAAGGCGTCATCAAGGGATTGCATATTTACACAATGACCATACGTACTAATAGCGGCCAAACCTTGAATTTATTATAGATCAACTTATAAAAACTAATATTTTTCCACCTTCTCATTTTACCATAAATCCTAAAAACCTCCAGTATAGTTTAAGTTGTACTTCTATCTAGGCTTTTTTTTTTTTTTTTTTTTTTTTTTTTGAGACGGAGTCTCGCTCTGTCACCCAGGCTGGAGTGCAGTGGCGCAATCTCTGCTCACTGCGAGCTCCGCCTCCCAGTTTCACGCCATTCTCCTGCCTCAGCCTTCCAAGCAGCTGGGACTACAGGCGCCCGCCACCATGCCCGGCTAATTGTTTTGTATTTTTAGCAGAGACGGGGTTTCACCGTGTTAGCCAGGATGGTCTGGATCTCCTGATCTTGTGATCCGCCCACCTCGGCATCCCAAAGTGCTGGGATTGCAGGTGTGAGCCACCACGCCCAGCCCTATCTGGGCATTTCTATGCCCTTTAATATTTTCTAATTTGTTGGATCGTTTCAATAATAACAGTCACCATTTATTAAACACCAAGTAGGTTGGGTGTTAGAAGCTTGAGAGAAATTGCCACAAATCATCAAATGTTATCATCATAGTCTCATGAAATATTTAGTATCATTCTAGTTTCATAGGAATAGGCTCAGAAATAGGCTCAGAAAGGTGAATTAACTTAATTCACCTTTAGGAATTAGGAAATAGGCTCAGAAAGGTGAATTAACTTAATCACAGACAGGCAATTTTTAGGAGGCAAAACTTTAAATATGATGTCCATTCAATTTCCCTCAGTCCACTTAACATAAAATCAGAAGATAATGATTCAGTCTCTCTGTCTCTCTCTGACTACAATATGGAATGTATTTTTTATTTTCTTCACCATGAAAAAATTAAATACATGTATGTCTGTTTTAGGAAAACTTTTCAACAAGGCACTGACTTTACACAGAATACAGCCATGAATTAATAATGTAAAAAAGATGGTATCTGCTAGCCACGTAAACCAGTCAAATTTGTCTTTAGAGTCACAGATGACCCCAGACCCAGGATCCTGCTACTGAATTTACTGAATTGGTGATTTTAAAAACAAGGTAATTATGTTGTTTTTAAATTTAAAGCCAAAGAAACAATTTTAACTACATTTTGTTTCATTACATTTGCATATGCCAATTGATTCTATTAACAATTTTTAAATATTTCCATCCTACCTTATTTAATTATTTATTTGGGATGAAGTCTCACTCTATCGCCCAGACTAGAGTGCAGTGGCACGATCTCGGCTCACTGCAACCTCCGCCCTCTGAGTTCAAGCGATTCTCCTGCCTCAGTCTCCCGAGTAGCTGGGATTACAGGCACCTGCCACAGCGCCCGGCTAATTTTTGGTATTTTTAGTAGAGATAGGGTTTCACCATCTTGGCCAGGCTGGCCTTGAACTCCTGACCACGTGATCCACCTGCCTTGGCCTCCCAAATTGCTGGGATTATAAGCATGAGCAACCATACCCAGCCCACCCTACGTTATTAATCACTGTTTATTTAAGCAATAGGAGGGTTAAATTAGGATAATTTTATTTTAAAAAGTTCAATTTCCTTGGAAAGAAGGAAATGAAATGGTACAGTGGGTATTAGCAATACACTGGACCTCTCAGGAAATGAAAAGGATTCCGTAAACCAACCCATACCTTCATGCACCAAAGAGAAAAAGGACAAACATGAGTTGGGACTACAGCATTTCCAGGAACATGGAGGATTTGCCTTTCTAGAGGATGGGATTGGATTGAGTGATGGAGGAGATACTGTTACAGGTAAATAAGAAGAATGGGAAAGGGCCCTAAATAACTAAAGAAAGAGAAAAGTGTGGGAAAGCAGTCCACCATAGGCTTCTTTTGCTCCCACCATCTTGCTGAGCTCTTGGTCTTGGCTGTTATTTCAATCACGCCATTTTTCAGGATTGTTGATGAAACTGAAGCTCTGGGCAGTAAGGTAACACCTGACTGAATGTACTAGGTAGTCCTGAAATGCGTCTTGGACCCCTCTGGTCAAAAATCAGTCTTGCTTACTGATGGCTGTAAAAGCAGTGGATCTCCTGAGTTCACGTTACTTTTCCAGAGGAATACCAATCACCCTTGCACACTCCAGCTGGTGCTCCACGTGACCCTGCGGTATTCTGGGCTGGGAGAACCAGCACAACTAATCTGGTTTCTGCTTTTCCTGTGAGTAAAGCCAGGATTCTTTTGTTTTGTGTCAACATCCATGGAACTCTGGTAGACACATTCATTAGCTTACATAGTTGTTTCAGTGAGAATTCTGCTGCTTCGAGCTCTCCTCCATACCATCAAACTTATTTTATTCAGACACAAACGTTATTTTATTAAGACGCGAGAAATGCCAACAAGGAGCCATATCTTCCTTTAAGGACAGTCGCCATTCAAAATTACGGAATTCAGGGTTTTGTCCACTGTGCTCTTGCCTCGCTGCGTCACAGTCTTCACCTCACTGGCAATAAAGCTGAATTTTTCAGGAGGGCAGCCTATTCACCAACATAAATTTTAAGCAGTCTCTTCCATTTGCTTATTTGATGAAAGGAAATATCTAGTAGAATAATGCTAAATGTAGAAATACTCACTGTCAGATTCCAAATGCTTTCATTAAAAATTAGTGTATTTTTATCACCTCTTAAAAATCTTTCAGCAGAATATTTTACACAGCTCTTAATATTAAATACACTAACTATGCTTTATTATAACTCAGATATAAAGTTACAGCCTATTTCACATAAATATTGAATTCATAATTATTAGCATAACATGTTAATATAGGGCACTCATCTTATTTTATTATTAAAAACACTACCAAGAAACTGAAAGAAAACTTTACTCAAAAATGATATATTATCTCTATCAGTATGTCTGGTTCAATATTTAATAATCATTTAAATTCAACAACAGTCTGCTGAAATTGAAAATATTGAAATTAGTCATGTAAAAAATCGTTTTAAAGTCAAGCACCGGAAACACACATTTTGTGCGCTTCATTTCATTTTATGGTCTCTAAGAACTATTACAATTTTTAATAAACTTGTATCTGGGATTTGAAGCCAAATACTTACATTCGAACGGCAAGAATTTGTTAACCAAAGGATATCCAAACTGGTAGTAAAATGTATTCCCTAGTGATGTTTTAAATGGATTGTAAAAACTGCATTTTATTAATCTACTCACAGTTAAGGAACAGCAGCTGTCCCATCTGCATTCCCAATGCCCACTTTTTTAACGATAATATTTTTTTTCATTTACACATTGTTGATAAACAAACATCTCATGGTTGAGTTCCCAAATCTTAGTTCCATAGCTTTCATTGCAAAATGTTCTATTTTGTCTTTAAAAGTTTCCACTTTTATTAAAGTGTAAATAATCCCTTGTTTGACATAAAATAAAAACTGGATTGTCTTTCATAAAGCAAATTATTTCTTGATATTTTTAATAAGATCACTGCCTAGACAGGGAGCGGTGGGTCACGCCTGTAATCCCAGCACTTCAGGAGGCCGAGGCATGTGAATCACGAGGTCAAGAGAGCGAGACCATCCTGGCCAACATGGTGAAACCCTGTCTCTACTAAAAATACAAAAATTAGTTGGGCGTGGTGGCGCATGCCTGCAGTCCCAGCTACTCAGGAGGCTGAGGCAGGAGAATCGCTTGAACCTGGGAGGCGGATGTTGCAGTGAGCCAAGATCGCTCCAGGCTGGCACTCCACTCCAGGCTGGCAACACAGCAAGACTCCCTCTCAAAAATAAATAAATAAATGAAATAAGTTTACTGCCAAATTCAGTCAGCTTTACTGACAAAATGTATTAACATACTCTCTATTGTCTAAATGTAATATTGCTTCAAACATCTCAAATTCCAGAGGATATTGCTTCTTTCTCACTTTGCTCCTAACTGTGTTTATGGTTAAAATTAAAAGTGAACAAATAATCAAAAGATTTAACAAACATTCATGATATATACTAACAACACTTGCATGCTAATATTAGGGAGTATACTTGAGTTATAGCTTGTGAAATCTTTGTTAGTCACTGAACCTTCTTGGTTGCTAAGTCCTTCACTTACAAAATATAGGAAACATAAGAATTCATGAACTTATAGCACATAGGCATTAAAGTTATATACCTCTTTTGAAATCAAGAAAATCTACAACTTTTAAAATCACAGTTGTAATAAACTTATGGCTTGAAGAAAAAGAAAACCTGCATATGGCCATTTACAAACAGAATATGTTTTTGACCTCTATATTTTTTTCACATAAAAGTATAAAGAGATGGGATATTTTTCAAAAGAAAGTTGATGCATGTCAACTATTAATGTTACCTAGTGCCATCTGTATGAGAGGTGGTACAAATGTTAATTTCTCAAATAACCTGAATATTTTTAAATATGAGTTTTAACATTTTTATAAAATTATTTTCAATAAATTACAGGATGTTAGAGCAAATGAAGCACGGAGAATATAAACCACCTTTCTTAATGAGAAGTCATCTTCATGTGCAGCAACAGTCTATGGAGTGATAACATCAGAGATTTCTCAGGTGTGGATGGTTATTATTCCCTGTACAGAATGGCTTCAAGAACAACCAGAAGCAGGAAAAGATTGTTTCAAAGGATAAGGAAAAAAGATTGCATTTTTTTTCCAATGATTTTCTTTCCTATAACTTGTTACTGCTCTCACTGGATCCAAGTATTATAATCTGCTGACTTATTTAATACTATTGCCTAAAAGAATATCATTTGTTGCCTTCTATTGATATTTGTGCCGACTGAAGGGAGCTGCAAGTACTGTGATTGGAAGAGAATTGCTATTTTGTAAGCTTTGGGAAGATACGGCCCTGGATTTAGAGAATGGATCTAATCCAAATTCTGAAATTCACCATCCTGGGAACCTTAGGTAAGTTGCTTAATCTCTCTGGACCTCAGTTTCCTTATCTTCTTAAGTAGAGAGAACAATGTCAGTCTCCTAGGGCAAAAATTGGACATAATAAAAGGTTCTTTTCTTCTATTTTTTGGAAGATGGTTTCTCATCCTAGTTCTGCTATTAATTGCTCCATTACCATGATTTCACCTCTCTGACTCTCAGCTTCTGTGTCAATAAAATAATGAAGGTATGAACTCTTACCTGTAGAAGGTATGTTCTACCTGTCTATGATTTCATTTAGAGTTGTACAGATCATGACTGTAACCTCCTATTTTAGCTTTTGTAATAATCTCAAATACATTACTTGCAGAATGGTCTTCAGTCAAGGTCAATGATATAAATTGTTAAAATAATTGTAAACATTTAAATAATACGTGATCTTACATCCAGATAAAAAATGGGAAAGATAAATAAGCCCCAAAAATAGAATGCTTCATTGCAGAATTTTTCAATGGCATATCTTATCATTAAAGGAGGAGATTTCCTTTTTGTTTTGTTTTTTGTTTGTTTCTTTGTTTGAGACACAATATCGCTCTTATCACCCAGGCTTATCACCAGGCTCACTGCAACCTCCACCTCCCCGGTTCAAGCGATTCTTCTGCTTCAGCCTCCCAAGTAGCTGGGATTACAGGCGCCTCCCAACATGCCCGACAAGTTTTTTTGTATTTTTAGGAGAGATGGGGGTTTTACCATGTTGGTCAGGCTAGTCTCGAACTCCTGACTTCAGGTGATCTGCCCGCCTCAGCCTCCCAAAGCACTGGGATTACAGGCATGAGCCACCATGCCTGGCCAAGGAGGAAACTTCTTGTAAAAGGTATTTTTAAAAGTGAACTGCACATATATCAATGGACTCAGGAGAAAAAAAAAATACTCTACAATTCCTAAATGTACAAGGAAATGCTCTTAAGCATCATTTCTTACTACATATTTACTATTCCAGAAGGAAATCATGAGCATTTGAAATCATTTTGAAGAGGCGGCTGCTAATGATACATGAAATATAGATCCTTAAAATGTAATTACTATACTGAGACTACAGTCTAGAATTGTAAGAAAAAAATCTTAGGCACCTTTTGTCATGGGTCTCTGAAAGCACACATTTGGCCTACTAAACTGAAGGATTAAGTACTTGATCTTTTCCAGTCTTCTTCTAATTAAGATTGGTTTTCTTACAAATGGAAGGTATTTTAAAATGTGTACATAGTTAGATGTGTACAAAAAGACCGCCATGACATTTTTCCCTTCTATTTTGCAGTCCACAGCATTATTTTCACACTTCAGCAGACAAACTGAAAGTCTCTGGTGCATCAAAACCAATATCAACCTTCCTGAATTAATTACTTCCTTCAATCTCAGTTTTATAATGAGTCTCTCTGGGACTTGACACAATTAAAAAAATAGAGAGTCACCAGGAAGAGAGAGGTAGATGATGCTTTAAGATCCGTTCTCTTTCCTCCCTTTTCTTACCACGAAACTCTTCAGATTAGTATTCAGAAAGTAAAATCTCAGTTCTAAAGATATCTGTCTTAAACAGTCTAGGTTTTCAGAACATTGAGGAAGAAAAGTCATTTTCAACTCCCATATTACAAAAACAAATGTACTGCAGTTTTCTCTGTTTCTATACAAAACAAGGTCTTTGGAAAAAAAAAACAATTCTAAAATTTTACACTTATTTTCTTTACTTGTGTCTTAGAGAATATTAATATGTCTCAACTATGCAGAGAACTACAGTATTTTTTCTTCCACAATTCAGAAATGAAGCTGTCATCTGGAGCTAGGCTTTCAATAACATATTGATTATATGTTAATATAATAATACATTATTAACAAAGTATTTTTCATACCGAACTGTACATTAGAATCTTCTATGGAGATTTTATATACATTATAGTATATATGTGTGTAGGTGTGTGGATAGATATGTATATACACACATGTCCAGCCTGTACACACAGAGATTATAATCACATGGAACTGAGACAGGGTCTATTTTTTTTGTAATCTTAGCCTGGAATATTTTTTTGTAAAGCCCTAAGGTGGAAAATAATTCTATTAATGTATTCCCCACTATTATAATGCAATGAAAAATACAGGCACCTAAATTTTAGTTGCTATATATTTATATTATCTAAATGTAGAAATGTAACAAAAATGAGAGTTTCTCTTTTACTGATATAGACTGTATTAATTTGGAATACCAAAATTGCATATTATCACATTTGGAACCCTGTATACAGGCCTCATTATTTAAAAGGTGTGAGACTAGCCCTCTTTGGTGGAAAAACAAAACAAAACAAAATAAGCAAACAAATACAATGAGTACTAGATGTGATAGTAGTCTTCCTTAGATACATGCATATCTGGTTAGTTGGCTGATCTGGCTGGTCAAACAGGTATGCCTTTCTGACTTACCTGTCAATGGATAGTGTTTCTAGAGCTGTGCCCTTCATCAGATAATATGATCTTTCCCAATAGAGGATGATATAATTAAGGATATTCTATTTGTTAAGGATATTCTACATGATGAGATAAAAAGTGAATGAGTAAATGGAGTCACAGGAAGAATAAAAGTAGAAAATGTCAAATGCTAGGACTAAAACTGGTAAACTATTGAAAGTAAGATGCATGCAAACAAGAGAAGAACAAAAAATTAGACTGAGCATTTTAGCAATCAAAGGAAAGAAAAAAATGTAATGAATTATGCCATTCATATTCTACAAAAAATAAAACACACCAGTTTCTTAGAAAAATTGCAGATATTCCTACAACTAAAACCTAGAAAAATACCTGTAATAAGCCTGGTGTGAAAAGTTTTATCCACAACACACTCACCCCACACCACCCCTCTATTCCAGATACAAAGTAAGGACAGTAACATGTTTTGTTAGTCTATTTACTATAATACCTTCTAACACATTCATCCTTAAAGGATTGGGAAAGACCCCAAACAACACAATGCAAGAATGCTTTCTATAACCATTTGACTTAGTCCTGAATTATAAACAGCATTTCTTGAAACTGGGCTTTTGCTGATTATTGGCTGTAAATGACAGACAGATTTAATATGTCCCACTGACAGCAAGACTGAAAAACCCATTCAGTCTGGAGAATGGAAACCCATTCTCCAGTGAAATGTGAGAATGCCTACCCATATTTAAATAGGCTTCTCAATCTAAGCCCAGGGATAAGTTAACAAAATATGTGAGTCTACCACCAGTATTATCTTAAGAAATGAATCCTGGGCTTATTCCATTAATGAATAAGTAATACTGATTATTTTAATCTGTCTGGTAAAACATTGGAAGCACAAATAATTAACATATATACAACACTATACCCATACAATTTCTAAACTTATGCAATATAACCTCTGATGAACCCGCTAAAATAAACTGGTTGTAAAATATGTGCCTAGATATCTAAAAGAACTAGCCTAAAAAAATAGTTGGAAGGTATAACTAGGTGATATATTGAAAAACAGTTTCCAGAATTGATTTGGATTTGGATAGATTTATCTTAAACCTTTTTGTCTAGGCAGCAATCATATATAAAAGCCGATTGACTAATAAGGGCCATTTCCAGTTTTTTACCTTAAAAATTGTCACATGATTATCTCAATAGATGCAGAAAAGGCCTTTGACAAAATTCAACAACTCTTCATGCTAAAAACTCCATAAATTAGGTATTGATGGGACATATCTCAAATAATAAGAGCTATCTATGACAAACACACAGCCAATATCATACTGAATGGGCAAAAACTGGAAGCATTCCCTTTGGAAACTGGCACAAGACAGGGATGCCCTCTCTCAACACTCCTATTCAACATAGTGTTGGAATTTCTGGCCAGGGCAATCAGGCAGGAGAAGGAAATAAAGGATATTCAATTAGGAAAAGAGGAAGTCAAATTGTCCCTGTTTGCAGATGACATGACTGTATATCTAGAAAACCCCATTGTCTCAGCCCAAAATCTCCTTAAGCTGATAAGCAACTTCAGCAAAGTCTCAGGATACAAAATCAATGTGCAAAAATCACAAGCATTCCTATACAACAATAACAGACAAACAGCCAAATCATGAGTGAACTCCCATTCACAATTGCTTCAAAGAGAAGAAAATACTTAGGAATCCAACTTATGAGGGATGTGAAGGACCTCTTCAAGGAGAACTACAAACCACTGCTCAATGAAATAAAAGAGAATACAAACAAATGGAAGAACATTCCATGTTCATGGGTAGGAAGAATCAAAATCGTGAAAATGGCCATACTGCCCAAGGTAATTTATAGAGTCAATGCCATCCCCATCAAGCTACCAATGACTTTCTTCACAGAACTGGAAAAAACTACTTTAAAGTTCATATGGAACCAAAAAAGAGCCCACATTGCCAAGTCAATCCTAAGCCAAAAGAACAAAGCTGGGGGTATCACGCCACCTGACTTCAAACTATACTACAAGGCTACAGTAAACAAAACAGCATGGAACTGGTACCAACACAGAGATATAGACCAATGGAACAGAACAGAGCCCTCAGAAATAATGCCACATATCTACAACTATCTGATCTTTGACAAACCTGACAAAAACAAGAAATGGGGAAGGATTCCCTATTTAATAAATGGTGCTGGGAAAACTGGCTAGCCATATGTAGAAAGCTGAAACTGGATCCCTTCCTCACACCTTATACAAAAATTAATTCAAGATGGATTAAAGACTTAAATGTTAGACCTAAAACCATAAAAACCCTAGAAGAAAACCTAGGCAATACCATTCAGGACATAGGCATGGGCAAGGACTTCATGTCTAAAACACCAAAAGCAATGGCAACAAAAGCTAAAATTGACAAACGGGATCTAATTAAACTAAAGAGCTTCTGCACAGCAGAAGAAACTACCATCAGAGTGAACAGGCAACCTACAGAATGGGAGAAAATTTTTGCAATCTACTCATCTGACAAAGGGCTAATATCCAGAATCTACAATGAACTCAAACAAATTTACAAGAAAAAACAAACAACCCCATCAAAAAGTGGGTGAAGAATATGAACAGACACTTCTCAAAAGAAGACATTTATGCAGCCAAAAGACACATGAAAAAGTGCTCATCATCACTGGCCATCAGAGAAATGCAAATCAAAACCACAATGAGATATCATCTCACACCAGTTAGAATGGCAGTCATTAAAAAGTCAGGAAACAACAGGTGCTGGAGAGGAGGTGGAGAAATAGGAACACTTTTACACTGTTGGTGGGACTGTAAACTAGTTCAACCATTGTGGAAGTCAGTGTGGCGATTCCTCAGGGATCTAGAACTAGAAATACCATTTGACCCACCAATCCCATTACTGGGTATATACCCAAAGGACTATAAATCATGCTGCTATAAAGACACATGCACACGTATGTTTATTGTGGCAATATTCACAATAGCAAAGACTTGGAACCAACCCAAATGTCCGTCAATGATAGACTGGATTAAGAAAATGTGGCACATATACACCATGGAACACTATGCAGCCATAAAAAAGGATGAGTTCATGTCCTTTGTAGGGACATGGATGAATCTGGAAACCATCATTCTCAGCAAACTATTGCAAGGACAGAAAACCAAACACCGCATGTTCTCACTCATAGGTGGGAATTGAAAAATGAGAACACTTGGACACAGGAAGGGGAACATCACACACTGGGGCCTGTTGTGGGGTTGGGGGAGGGGGGAGGCATAGCATTAGGAGATATACCTAATGTTAAATGACGAGTTACTGGGTGCAGCACACCAACATGGCACATGTATACATACGTAACTAACCTGCACGTTGTGCACATGTACCCTAAAACTTAAAGTATAATTAAAAATAAATAAATATAAAGAAAGAAATACACCAAAATATTAAAGATAAAAAAAGTGTCATTGTTCTAAAATCAAAGGAATATCTTCTTCTTTTACATGAAATACTGCTGGGTTAAAAGTAGAAGGGAGGCCGAGCGCGGTAGCTGACGCCTGTAATCCCAGCACTTTGGGAGGCTGAGGCGGGTGGATCATGAAGTCAGGAGATCGAGACCATCCTGGCTACAGTGGTGAAACCCCATCTCTACTAAATGCATAAAAATTAGCCGGGCCTGGTGGCAGGCGCCTGTAGTCCCAGCTACTTGGGAGGCTGAGGCAGGAGAATGGCGTGAACCCGGGAGGTGGAGCTTGCAGTGAGCCAAGATCACGCCATTGCACTCCAGCCTGGGTGACAGAGCAAGACTCTGTCTCAAAAAAAAAAAAAAAAAAAAAAAAGAAGAGGAGAAGTGAGACTGTTAATAGGGAACATATGAGTAGACCTTTCTTGAAATTATTATCATAGCATTAGGATACGTTAAGAAGAGAAGCCAGACATACCCTTATTTATCCCATTAGAAATTATTAAATAATCTATCAAGATACCATTCAGACAAATCTAGGTTCTCAAAGTAGTTTTAAGATTATATTGAGAATCAATAACTCATCCAGTCTAGCTAATAATGAGTTTATGTTTGGGGACAAGGGTGAGAAAGAAGTCAATCAGATCTGCAAAAGAAATTCATATGTTAGGCCAGGGCGCGGTGGCCCACTCCTGTAATCCCAGCACTTTGGGAGGCCGAGGTGGGCGGATCACAAGGTCAGGAGTTCGAGACAAGCCTGTGAAACCCCGTCTCTACTAAAAACACAAAAATTAACCAGGTGTGGTGGCATGCGCCTGTAGTCCCAGCTACTTGGGAGGCTGAGGCAAGAGAATCTCTTGAACCCAGGAGGCAGAGGTTACAGTGAGCTCAGATCACACCACTGCACTCCAGCTTGGGCAACAGAAAGAGACTTTCTCAAAAACAAACAAACAAAAATTCATATGTTTATCTTGAAATGTTCCTTGCACTATAATAAAATACAGAGATACAGAAACCTCATGCAGAATATTAGCCTGAGAATCCAATGCTTGTGATTTACCAACAAACAAACACATAGTCTGGACAGAATATCTAGTAAACTAAATGGCCTATAATTTGGGGAGAATAAAGGTTGCCATTGAAGAACAGAAAGGACTGAAGTCTGATTTTAATCTGAAATGAAGGCACTTTGGAAGTTTACCCTTAATGAGTAAAGAAATTAGAAAAGGCCAGAGCCAAGTATTTGAAATAAAATCCTTGTACTTTCCTGGAAATAGAAAATCTAGGCATTCTACTTACTTAACTATATGTGGAAGTGTAGGTGGGAAGCATAATTCTCCTGTTATTATGGAGTTAGTAAATACAAGCAGGCTCCTCTCATAAGAACCGCTTTTACCTGCATGGAGGTGGGTGGAGGGATGGAAAATTTTGTATAAAATTTGATATGAGCTCACTCAAGCGGCCTTTTCAAAACGTGGCTTCCAATGTTGCCTCTTTAATCCAGTGCCAGGTTTCTCATTAGTTTGACCAGTCTGAATCATCAAGGTGACTTGGGGAATAATATGTGCTGAATAAGGTAAAAGGCTATTTCTTTACTTCTGGAAGTGTAGTATATGGATTTGAAACCAGAGTTCCTGCAGCCAGTTTTCCCCCAAGAGGAAAACATGGGGACACAGACATGAGAATTTCAGAGGAAAGGAGCCAGAACTCTTATAAATTGCATTGAAAAATCACCCTATTACTAGAATTTTCTTTGATGTGGCTGTGTTGGATTTCCATTGCTGCATAACAAATTACCACAAACAGTGGCTTCAAACAATACCCATTTATAAGCTCACAGTTCTGTAGATCAAAAATTCAGCATAAACATCATACTCAGTAAATAGCAAGGCTGAAATCAAGGCTCTCGCTAGGCTGAGTAATTCTCTGTAAACTCTAGGAAAAAATGCATTTCATCAACAAGAAGTTCATTTTTGTTGCTGGCAGGATTCAGCTCCTTGTGGTTGTAGGAAAGAGGTCCCTATTTCCTTGCTGGCTATCAGCTAGGAATTTCTCTCAGCTCGCAGAGGCTGCCTGCATTCTTTGCCAGATGGCCCCCTCCATCTTCAAGAGGGCAGTTTTGCCTGAAATCTTTCTTGTGCCTCATCACTAACTTCCTCGTCTGCAACCAGGCAGAGAAAAAAATTTTAAAAGGCTCATATGAGGGTCGGAGGTGGTGGCTCATGCCTGTAATCCCAGCACTTTGGGAGGCCAAGGCGGGCAGACCACCTGAGGTCTGGAGTTCGAGACCAGCCTGGCCAACATGGAGAAATCCCGTCTCTACTAAAAATACAAAATTAGCCGGGTGTGGTGGTGCATGCTTGTAATCCCAGCTACTCTGAAGGCTGAGAGAGGAGAATGGCATGAACCTGGGAGGCAGAGCTTGCAGTGAGCCGAGATCGCGCCACTGCACTCCAGCCTGGGCGACAGAGCAAGACTGTCTCAAAAAAAAAAAAAAAAAAAAAAAAGAAGGCTCATATGACTAGTTGACTGCCATCCAGATAGTCTCCCTATTTTAAGGTCAACTGATTTGAGATCTTATTTATATCTGCAAAATCTTTTCACAGCAGTACCTAGATTCAAGTTTAACCAATTAACTAGGAGACAGTATACACCAAGGACTAAGAATCACAGAATATCTTCTTAGAATTCTGCCTACCATATAAGCCAATACATTCACTTCAATTTTTAAATCAGTGTGAATCACATTCTCTGCTATTTATAAACAAGAGCCTTATAAATGATATACACCTTGAATGAAAGGACACACACATTGAAGTTAGTCACATTCAATTTGTGAGAACAATGATTCATTACAAAAAAGGAACAAATTTCCACTATACGGCCCTGCAACATCTGAGAAAGAACAGTAGCCAGTCCATCTTAACATTTCTGAATATTCACATTCTTTTTCCAAAAATGGCTACTGAAAAGTTCCAGGAGATAAATATGGTTGCTAGTGTCTAGTAGTTTCTGCAAATAATATTAAAGCTTACCAGAATCGCTAATACGTCAAGATTTTTATCTATGGTATCTTATCTGTCTCCAGTCTATAAACATTTTTTTTATTTCTCTGATAAATTAGGTTTATGAAAGATGATTTGTAGAAACTAAAGCCTAGCCACTCTTCTATATGTTCTGTATTATTTCCATAGATCAAGCCATATCACCTTAAGAATACAAATTTTGATAATATTAACTTTAGAAACCCAGAATCATCTTCTTGGAGTTGTTTTTCAGTGTTAGGCCTTCTTTAATTCAAGAAATTTGTCACTACAGAAAATTCATTACTATATCATTTGCCAGTTCCTATGTAAAGCTCTCTATGAGAAATTACTTTGAGAATTAAGAGCTAGCAGTGGATATATTTTTATATTATAACAATGAACATGATGAAAGACACAAAGTACCGTTTCTTACTTTGACTGCAAGGAAGTTCAGAGCCAAATTCAACTACCAACTATAATGAATATGTCTGACCTTGGGACAGCAACTTTGTATTTTTCTTTTACCTTGTCTGTATTTCTATTCTACTAATATTCCTTGTTCTTCACACTGTGTCCAAGGTTATCTCAAATCTTGTGGCAAATGAGGCTATATTTAAATAAAGGAATAAATAACTATATACATCAAGCACCATATGATGTTGTACCTATATTATGAATGCCTGAATTTTGTTTGGGGAATATAAAATAATTTGAATCATGTTGGGTTGAGAAGTAAAGATTAAGGACTTGGTCTTCTCCACTATGATGAGAAAAATATTCCAAAAGATCTGATTCAAAGAATGTACTTTATTTAAAAACTAAAATCATTCCTAGGCAAAACCAAAACCCACTGGAATGAAAATTTAATCATGGAAAATTCCTTTCCTCTTCAATATTTCTAAGATGACTCCTTTAAAGTTAAAATTTTAACTCCTTTAAATTCCTAGGTCTAAACACAAGAATATTGGATAAAATGCTATTAATTCAAGGAAACCTGAAAAGGTCATTGTAAAAAGAATTCATATGTAAGGTAAGTCAAATCCTATTTCTCTTGACCAATATAGATATATTTTGAAGGACAAATTTACAAACAAACATAAACTATCTTTATAGCATTTGACTCATAAAATTTATAAACTTGGGTTTCACCATTTACAAAATGTAATTTTATAATTACGAGTTCACAAACATAATGGTCCCTAACGAATTACTGAAATTTCTCAGAAGATCAGCTTTACAGATTTAAATTTATCATAATCTGAATAAAATGTTTATCTAAAAAATGGAATAAATGATATATCACTCATTAATTCCTTAGTTCTCCAATGGATCAAGCATGCAAACTTCAAAGAAACAAACATATTGGCAAGCAGTAAACTATGTATGTAGCAATAACTTAAACAATATTCTGTTTGATTGAGGGGAGTTTCCCAATGGAACGTCTCATTACTTTGCTAAAATGAGCTAAATTCCCATTTTGTCTCTTCCATTTATCATACCCATAGCTTCCCATTGACAGATAAGGGGAGGTAGAGATGTAGGTAGAAAAGAGACAGGAAATAACATGCGTCAAACCATACAAACTAGTTATAATCACTGATTTATCTTTCCAAATGGCAATTGTTGGCAAATTGTCTATGGCTCCTTAGATAATGGATAATTTAAAATTATTAGAATGTTGAGCTAGAGATTTTTTTTGTATTGATAGTAAAAGAAAGTGATGAAATGGAATGCAGCTAGCATCCCACTAAATATTAGTATGTTTATGGAACTATCCATGTTTATAAAACTATTTATGCCTATAAATACATACTTTTTCATATTCTCTTACCAGATACATGATTTGCAGTATTTTCTCTTGTTAAGTGAGCTTTTTTTGTGTGCTTTGGACTTTCAATTTTGATGTCCTTTTTTAAAATTTTTTTTTTATTATACTTTAAGTTCTAGGGTACATGTGCACAACGTGCAGGTTAGTTACATAGTATACATGTGCCATGTTGGTGTGCTGCACCCAGTAACTCGTCATTCACATTAGGTATATCTCCTAATGCTATACCTCCCCCTCCCCCCACCCCACAACAGGCCCCAGTGTGTGATGTTCCCCTTCCTGTGTCCAGGCGTTCTCATTGTTCAATTCCCACCTATGAGTGAGAACATGTGGTGTTTGGTTTTCTGTCCTTGCAATAGTTTGCTGAGAATGATGGTTTCCAGCTTCATCCATGTCCCTACAAAGGACATGAACTCATCATTTTTTATGGCTGCATAGTATTCCATGGTGTATATGTGCCACATTTTCTTAATCCAGTCTATCATTGTTGGACATTTGGGTTGGTTCCAAGTCTTTGCTATTGTGAATATTGCCACAATAAACATACGTGTGCATGTTTCTTTATAGCAGCATGATTTACATTCCTTCAGGTATATACCCAGTAATGGGATGGCTGGGTCAAATGGTATTTCTAGTTCTAGATCCCTGAGGAATCGCCACACTGTCTTCCACAACGGTTGAACTAGTTTACAGTCCCATCAACAGTGTAAAAGTGTTCCAATTTCCCCATATCCTCTCCAGCACCTGTTGTTTCCTGACTTTTTAATAACTGCCATTCTAACTGGTGTGAGATGATATCTCATTGTGGTTTTGATTTGCATTTCTCTGATGGCCAGTGATGATGAGCATTTTTTCATGTGTCTGTTGGCTGCATAAATGTCTTCTTTTGAGAAGTGTCTGTTCATATCGTTCACCCACTTTTTGATGGGGTTGTTTTTTTCTTGTAAATTTGTTTGAGTTCTTGACAAACCTGACAAAAATGAGAAATGGGGAAAGGATTCCCTATTTAACAAATGGTGCTGGGAAAACTGGCTAGCCATATGTAGAAAGCTGAAACTGGATCCCTTCCTTACATCTTATACAAAAATTAATTCAAGATGGATTAAAGACTTAAATGTTAGACCTAAAACCATAAAAACCCTAGAAGAAAACCTAGGCAATACCATTCAGGGCATAGGCATGGGCAAGGACTTCATGTCTACAACACCAAAAGCAATGGCAACAAAAGCCAAAATTGACAAATGGGATCTAATTAAACTAAAGAGCTTCTGCACAGCAGAAGAAACTACCATCAGAGTGCACAGGAAACCTACAGAATAGGAGAAAATTTTTGCAATCTACTCATCTGACGAAGGGCTAATATCAAGAATCTAAGTGAGCTTTTTTACTTTCATGAGTGTTCTTTAGAGGACAAAATTTTAATTTTGATATTGCACAATATATCTATTCTTCCTTTTGTTGTTTGTGCTTTTGGTATCAAATTTAGGAAAACACTGTATATCCCAAAATCATGAGGATTTCTACTGTTATGTTTTCCTTCAAATGTTTTACGGTTCTACCTCTTAAATTTAGGCCTGTAATACATTTTGAGTTAATTTTTGTGTTTGGTATGAGGTAGAGATCAAACTTCATTCTTCTGCACATGGATATTTAGTTGCCCCAGCACCATTTTTTGAAAAAGCTATTCTTTCCCTATTAAACATTATTTTCATTTCTGTCAAAAGACGATTGTGTATGTGAGAGTTTTATGACAAAATTTTTATTGTTGTTTTACATGTGTTTACATTAACTAAACTTTTACTAATACAAAGTATTTCAGATAGCAAGCACTTCCTTTGGCTACATTTAACTCTGTATTGAATTTATTTGTTGATCACGTAGGGAGAAATTATAAAAGTGGAGATGGGAAGTTGGGAAGAGGAGTATTGTAATGAAAAGAACACCAAAGTAGGGATCATGAGACCTGAATTCTAGACTTTTTGCCAATACCTATATGCATCACCCTGGGAAATCACTTAAAACTGGATCACATATCCAACTCTCATCTTATCCAACACTGATAATTTAATAGACCCAGAACTGGAATTTTTAAAGGAATATTTCTTTCATGGGTAATGTGTCCTGGAATATATTGTAACTGTGTAACGATAAGTTATATGCATGGACTTAGATATGTCACAGGACAAATTATGCTCTTCAGAAGATAACTATCACAGGTTCTTGAATAGCATCCATTTTATTATAATGAGAAAAAACTGATTCTTACTGGGGCTACTGTCTGTATGGTATTTGTACATTCTCCCCATGTCTGCGTGGATCTTTTCTAAGTACTATGATTTCTTCCCAAATCCGAAAGATGTGCATGTTAGGTTAACTGTCATGTCTAAGTTGCCCCAGTATGAGTGAGTGGGGTGTGTGTGTGAGTGTGCCCTGTGACAGAATGGCATCCTGTCCAGATCTGGTTCCTGCCTAGGACCCTGAACTGCTGGAATAAACAACAGCCACCCATGACCCTGAACTGTAATAACTGGGTAAATAATGATTTTGCTTGTTTTTATTAATCTTTCTTAAATGTACGTATAGCTCACAATTATTTTATTGTTTAATATTAGAAGTGCTTAGAGATTTTATTTAGAAGTTTGGTGATGTTTTTGTGACCAAAAATATGCTGCAGGAACTTAAATCTTGTTTATATCAATTAGTGTATGGTTAAATTGACTTCTTTATACATCATTTCCATTAAAGTCACAGTTTTTAAGAACCTATCAATTATGTTAAGAGAGGACTTACTGTTCTATGATATGAATTGGTCTGATATTATCCAATTAATCCATGGGGTATGAATTGATAATATTTTCCCATACCTTGGGAAGTTTTTTTTCATCTATTTTCCATCACATGGTATGTGTCTGCCTGTATATATGAATTGATAGTATTTTCCCATACCTTGGGAAGTTTTTTTTATCTATTTTCCATCACATGGTATGTATCTGCCTGTATATATGTTTCTAAACTTGTCTCATTTATCCTCCAGCATTAGTTATTTTCGTATTATGAACAAATTTATTTGTATGAATTTATAATTAATAATTCAAAATTAAATTAAATTCAGTATTAATTTAAAATCAAATTAAAACATTAATTTAAAATATTAAAATAAATATGTTGCTTATAATAAGCTTTCTTTCTTCGAGTGAACATTTGTCATCAATTGTAATAGAAACCCCTTGTCATACTGATATACCATAGAATACTGTCTGATGATAATCTTTTTTAAAGTCTGTATTTGAAATTGCAGAAAACAGGAAGCTATAAGCAATTATTTCTTTCTGTAGTTTGTTCTTTCAAGGTCCTACTGTAGTGAGTTGATAGCACTGGAACACTTTATCATATCACCAGGAAAAAAGAGAGAGAGAGGGAAGTAACAGGACAAAATAACAACAACAAAAATCCCTATGTATTAGTGAGTGAGTGACCTTCATCTTAAAGCTTCCGTATCTCCTAGCCCATTCCGTTAGAATAAATATTGTTAGGATCACATACCCCATGTCTTCTGACTTTCTGAACTGATAGATAAAGTAGATTCTCCTTTTCTCCAGCAAGTTTGTAAGGTAAAGCACTTAGCATTCAGTCCAGCCTAGAGCATGCACAGACTGAAAAAATTTTCCTACCCTAAGAGGCCAGAGTTTGTACTTCCCTAGCATTTCAGAATGTTGTTTTATCTATCACAGGGTGAAGCAAAAGAAAAAGTAAAATTCTAAGAGCAGAGTAGAGTATAAAGATGTCTGTAAGGTTAAAAATAAATATTTTCGTGGGAAACTCGGTCCCCTGTCTTGGTTTCCATGCTAAGCACTGTACCTTAACGAGGTTATAAAATCTACATGATAATCTGGTGTAGCTAAAAATCCCACTAAGCTATTAAAAAATGTTCAGACCATGCATTTATAGGTGATGATGATTTCTGAGAAGATTAAGATCCTCTAATTATATACTTCACTAATAAGTCTTTCAGAGGCATCTATGATCTGAAATAAGATGATGACCCACTTATTATCATGTCTGTGGTCAGGATAACACTATGTATCCTAAACTCTCATGATTCCCAGGAAACTAGTCAGCCCAAATGGCGCGGCATTTTCTTGCTCTTCAAAAACTTAAATATTGCTGCTCCTCACCTCAGTAATCATATCTCTTCATATTATTCATGTATTAAAAAAAAATTATCACTCTAGATAACATAGTGAGACCCCTTCTCTACAAAAAAAAAAAAAAAAAGCCAGGCATGGTAGCATGTGCCTGTCATCCTAGCTACTCAGGAGGCTGAGGTGGAAGGATCACTTGAGCCCAGCAGGCCGAAGCTGCAATGAGCCAAGATCACACCACTGCACTCCACCTTGGGCAACAAAGTGAGACCCTGTCTCTAAAAATAATTAAATTACATTAAATTAAAAGATTAAAAGCCTTAAAAAATCTTATCAATTCCCAAAATCCAAAAGTCCCAGTGCCTCCAGGAAATCCTCTGTATTGATAGAGACTTATTTTTAATATTTTCTATTTTAAACTTACTTTCTGCTACAATATTTTTCAGCTCTTTGTTTTCTTTCCCAAGAGCAGTGTGAACTCTGAACGCTGAGGCAGAATCTTATGTAGCATAGCATCATCTCTTAATCTTTTCCCTTATAGGAAGCATCCACATAAATCAATCATAAACTACAAAATACTAGGTCAAAGGAATACATTATAATCACAGTTATGCACTGCATAACAATGTTTTGGTAAATGATGGACCACATATACAAGAGTGGTCTCATAAGATCACAATACCATATTTTACTGTACATTTTCTATGTTTAGATACACAAACAATTACCATTGTGTTACAATTGTCTACTGTATTGAGTACAGTATAGTAACATGCTTGCAGGCTGACAGCCTAGAGCAAGAGCCTATATCATAGCCTAGCTGTGTAGTAGGCAATACCATCTAAGTTTGTGTAAGTACACTCTATGATGTTCGCATAATAACAAAATTGCCTTATGACATATTTCTTAGAATGTATCCCAATCATTAAGTGACGTGTGACCATACATTAGACTTTAATGAACATTTTTTGTACCTGCTGATTGAGAGCAGGTACAGAGTCTCACTCTTCAATGTATCCCCAGTGCTTGAAACTTTGTAATTGCCCATTTATTCATGTTAATGGATGGATAGATTAATAAATAAATGATGCTAAGAGAGAATGAGAAAAAGTAAAAATAAAAAAGATTATTCTTTTATTGTAATATCTGATACTAAGCCACCATTGCCTATTGGTTAAAACAACAAAAAAATTATTTGAACAAATGTTTAACCATAGAAGATATATGGATAACAAATAAGCACATAAAAAAGATCAACATCATTAGTGAATAAAGAAATAAAAATTAAATAACAATGAGATATCACTACATACTTAGTAGACTGACCAGAATTAAAAAGACGGCCTATACCAAGTGCCGTTGGGGTTACAGAGGAAGTGGAACTCTCATACACTGCTGATGGGAATGAAAATGGTACAACTACCTTGGAAAACAATTTGGCAGTTTCTTAAAAAGTAATAATCCAGCCATTCTATTCCTATGTGTTTATTTAAGAGAAATAAACATACATGTCTATACAAAGACTTGTAGGCAAATGTTAAAAGCATCTTTTTTGTAATTGCAAAAATCTGAAAACAATCCAAATGTCCGACACATGAATGAATAAACAAATGGTGATATACCCTTCCAATGGAACACTACTCAACAATAAAAAAGCAACAATCTCTTGAACTTGCTACAACATGGATGGATGCTGGGCAAAAGAAGTCAGACTAAAGAGTACATACTGAGTGATTCCATTCATATAAAATTCTTATCTATAGTGACAGAACTAATCAATAGTAAAAGTTAGCAGATCAGTAGTAACCTGGGATTAGAAAGGTGAGTGAGAAAATGGAATTAAAACAAGTCATGAAGAAATTTTTGCGGGTAATGAATATCTCATTACATTGTAATGATGAATTCACAAACGTACACATCAAAACTTCTCAAATTGCACAATTTAAATATGTATAGTTTATTGTATATCAGTTTTACCTAAATAAAACTATTCAAAAAGATAGCCTAATGAATTCTTGAAATAATTTATCTGTATATATTATTTGGTGAAAATGATCTATAAAGAGATATCATTTCAGATTTTTAATTAGCTCATAACACCCCTTCCCTTCTCTGGCATCTGCTCAACAATTTTCAGTGCTAGGTGTTAGGTTCATATGAGATATAATTTGATATAATAATTATAAGATATTTATAAATACATTTTAAACAATTTTATACTATTTTGAAATATTACAATTATAAAATTATCAAATATTACTTATGATTATGAATTAGAATATAAATATATATTACATGAATAATGTAAATATACAAAGAATCACTCACATTGTTGAAACTCTCTTAGGTCCCTTCCCTTCACTTAAAATATAATCCAAATTCTTTACTAAGGTTTTGAAATCTCCCTTCATGACTGTTTCTTTAATGTCTTAACACTCTTAACAGTGGATCACAATGCTGCAGTCAGATTGGCATTCTTTTGTTCCTCCTACAATGCTAAGCTCCATTATCCAACAGGATCATTGCACTTGCTGAGCCTTTGTTAGAATCCCTCTCCCTGAGGTCAGCATCTCAATTTCTACCTCCTCAGGGAAGCCATCACTTATAATACAATCCAAATAGTCAGTTATACTCCTTCTAAGTCACTCTATATCATATAAATCAGTTTTATTTCCCTCATTGCCCTTATTTCTAAATTTGTCCTATTTATTTATTTGTTTGCTTACTGTATATTATCTGACTTCCATCACTGGAATGTAACTACAATGTGGCCATGAACTTTGTGTTGTTAACCTTTTTAACCACCAAGCTGAGAACATGCCTGAAACACAGAAAGCATTCAATACATTTTCTTGTTTTTCTAAAATAAATGAAAAGTCAAGTACTACAGTATATTTTGTGTGGTAAGCAAGCCTGGTTGCTAACAGGTAGGTTGTCTTCTCATGGCTGTTCCATGGAGAGCGTTATACTGATTTTAAACGGTTAGCTTTCGAAGAATTAGTTCCATGATAATTTTTGCCATTAAGATAGATTGATTCTAAGATTACAATGAGTAGATGTCAACATATTTCACATGAAATATAAAATTAAGTAAATTGAATTTTAGCCCATGTATTTTCAGAGCAGTACTATTTTTAAAACTTGAATTATTTACTAATTTATTTCCATAGTCTTACAGTTCTACGCTGAAAAAAAAAAAAACTGTGGCAAAAAATCTACAAACTATGGAACTTCCACTTTCAGCCACTTTTGGTAGATTAAATAACCCTGAGGCACTTCCTCAGTAGAACTAGATCTTGCAGCAAATATATTTTTTTTTCAGATCAATGCTTTCAGAATAATTAAGAGAAATCTTCAAATAGCCAAATAAACCAACAAGTAAGTAAACAAACACAGTAACTAGTCTGGAAAGACAAGAGGGAGAATTGAACCTCACACTTACAGCAATGGCTATGCAAGAGAAAAAATTAAATCTGACCTTCCCAGAAACTATCTGGGACCCTAAAAGGGGAATAAGTTTCCCTAAGATCAGTAATTCCCCAAAAGTCTAAGCAGAAAAAAATATACAATCTTCTCAAAAAAAAAAAAAAAAGCATCTTAAAATGAGGGCCTTAAATGTTCCACAGATTAAAATTAACCACATATGAACTCATATATAATGCTTAGAAACACCACAAAAACGAGACCTCATAAGTTAGCAGGAACAACAAAATAATATTTTATACCAGCAAGGGAATTCCATAGAATTACTGGTAGATACATAAAACTATGTTTACATAAATATAATGCCATAAATAAGAACTAGCAACATTTTGTTATCAAAAATTAACAGGAAGAATTGAATCAAATTAAATATCAAACTGAGTAATAAAATATAATTGGTCAAATTAGAAATGTATGGCTAAACACCATCTAATAATTTTTTTTTTTTTTTTGAGATGGAGTTTTGCTCTTATTGCCCAGGCTGGAATGCAATGGTGTGGTCTTGGCTCACTGCAACCTCCGCCTCCCAGGTTCAAGGGATTGTCCTGCCTCAGCCTTCAAGTAGCTGGGACTACAGGCACGTGCCACCACACTCAACTCATTTTTGTTTTAGTAGAGATGAGGTTTCACCATATTGGCCAGGCTGGTCTCAAACTCCTGACCTTATGATCCTCCTGCCTTGGCCTCCCAAAATGCTGGGATTACAGGCATGAGCCACTGTGCCCGGCCCACCACCTTAGATTTAACTAAATTAAGAATAAAATAAGTGGATGATAAAGAAATTACTCATAATGTTACAAAGGAAGTAAATGTGATGCAGAATTTATGGAGTACTAAATATTTGCAGGATCAAATGTAAAGGTCCATTATTCATCTACATGGAATCACAGGAGAAGAGATTTAAGAAAAGGCAGTATTTAAATAACTATTCAGCTTTGAATTTCCAAAACTGATGAAAAGAAATTTATATATATATATATACACGCACACACACACACATTCATATATATATAAATATATACACATATATGAAGCACAATAGATTCTAAATGAAATTTTAAAAATAAATAGGAGTCTACAGCAAAACAAGGAAACTAGAGAATCTCAAAAACAAAGAATATTTACAAGCCATCAAAAAGAAGACAGATCTATTGTAGTTTGATAATTACATTGTAGACTTCTTAATGGCGACTGTGAAAGCCAGAAAAGAGTAGAATATTATCTTCAAAATCCTGAGAGGAAATGTCTCTCTACCTAGAATCATAGAACCAGTAAAATTATCTTTCAAGAATTAGGGTAAAATTAAAACAGCATCAGATAAAATCTATGAGAGTTTACCACCAACATGTGATTATAAACAATGCTATTTCAGGTAAAAAAATATGGAAACAGATTAACTAAATAATCCTACCCAAAACTATATTTTTCTAGTATTAAGCTCAATATTAATGATTTCTTCCCAGGAAAATAACATTATATATTACACAATACATTTATTTTTATCGGTTTTATATTCATTGGTATTTATTATTATTTTTTTGAGACGGAGTCTTGCTCTGTCACCAGGCTGGAGTGCAGTGGCAGGATCTTGGCTCACTGCAACCTCTGCCTCCTGGGTTCAAGCGATTCTCCTGGTTCAGCCTCCCGAGTAGCAGGGACTACAGGTATGTGCCACCACACCCAGCTAATTTTTTTGTATTTTAGTAGAGACGGGGTTTCACCACATTGGCCAGGATGGTCTCAATCTCCTGACTTCGTGATCCACCCACCTCGGCCTCCCAAAGTGCTGGGATTACAGGCATGAGCCACCGCGTCCAGCCATTTATTGGTATTTATTTTATGGGTATATAAGAGCTTTAAGCTTTGGAAATGTATATTTAGTTTCAAGTTTTTACATATTTATTTTTAATAAGAAAAATGTAAGTGAAAACTAGGGGCCATGATGCATTGTATTTAAGGGAGTCACTGAAACAATTTAAAAATGATAAACACTGAACTTGAAAATCCCTCATACCTGCCTCAGTTCTAATATTACAATTTCCTTTCTATATCAATCATATTATGTGTCATTACCTTGTCAGTTTCAACATACCCTTGTATCTTGCTGTCATTAAGCCTGTTTATTGTGTGTGAAAAAAGAAGCATCCTTCAACCTTTCAGGGAGCTGAACTAATGTGACTTACTGGAAGGCTTCAAATTTATCTCCATTAGGTCTTCTAAGGGATATTACACTTCTGCAAGCATAACAATTTACTTTTAACAGAATTTTCCAGGCATAGGAAACGTTTAAGTGATTATGCCTTTTATGTTGTATACAAAGTTGAAAACTCCATATATGTGCTTGTTTTTTGATCATCTAAGAAAATATCATATTTTGACTTTTCTCTCTGTCCTATTATCTTCCCAGAAGAGGCAATGATTGTTCCATAGTATAAACTCTTTAAGAATAAGTAAAATTATGGCATTGCTATCATCAAGATGCTTTATTTTCTATGTGTATTTTTTACTGCAAAGTCAGAGCCATACAAAATATTTTCCAAGTTTGTTCAATTATATATTTGCCAAACAACTGGCAAATGAGAAATGCTTTTACAATTTAAAATATTTTATATTTTACAATATTTCTTTTTTGTATGAGTCTACTTGATTAGAAGATTTGCCTTGTTCTTGTTCTGCTTAAAACCAGCTGCCTTGAATTTTACACTTGTTGAACCAGAATTAAGCAAGACTTGCTAAGAATGGCTATTTTTATAATGCTCAAAAATCAAAGGATGAACCATGTTGAGGAGTTAAACTTTAAAACACATTCAGAATACTATTTTTAATGAACTGGCATGTTTATTATTTTTCTCAGATATATTTATATTTCAAATGAAAGCAGTTACAAAATACACAATTATTTTTCAGGAAATTAAAGCAAAAAATGCATACAACATGGTTTAATAATCCTAGATCAGTAACGGAAAAAATATATCTGTACTTCTACTCTGCCATTAAATAAGTAGGGCTTTTTTTTTTTTTTTTAGATAACTACACCTGCCTGACCCCTAATTTTATTCAAAGATAAAATAAAGGAGGTGAGAAAAAGGTAAGGTAATTAATAAATGATAGCAGTATCAGTCAAGAATGTTTTTAACCATAGGTACTTGAAAATTAAACTGATAATTACTTAAACAACCAAGGTGTTTATTTTTCCCACATAAGTCTAGCACTCATACAACAAGAAATGTGAATTATGTACATCAATAGACACCCAGATGCTATCATATGTCTACTCTTCAAATTTGGCCAGTGGATTTTAGTCTTCCTTGATGCAAGAAAGCCACCATAGCTCCAAGTATTATGCATATAATTGAGTAAATAATAAGTCATAGATGTCTACTTTATAATATTAATTTATAAGTAATAATAAGAAGAGAAGCCTCCCACCACACTCATCCTATATAATACTTCCCATTACACCTCACTATCCAGAATTAGGTAACATATCCAAACTAATTTAAAAGTAAGGTAGATTAAAAGGGCAATGTGATTATCGGGATTGGGTTAAACCAGTGTTTCTTACTGGAGATCTCAGGAGCATTTTAGCCTGGAAGAATCTTTGTTATGCAGTATCATTCTGTATATTCCAGGACATTTAGCATCCATAGACCAGGATCACTGAATGTCAATACTATCTCTTAGCCCTTTGACAGTCAAAAATCTGCTCAAATATTTCTAAACGCCCACTAGAGGGATGTTACTTTTGCAGGCTATGATTTATTGGATGAAATTGGGCATATTTTCACCCTGAAAAACCTGAAATTTTATTGCAAATTAAGAAGTGATATATGGTAGGAAATTGCATTGCTTACAATAAATTCTAAGTTCCTTTTCAGTTTTAATGTCTATAGTTCTATGAAGATGCCTTAGGTTTAGACAAACTCATTTGCTCATAAAAATATTTTGATATTCCAGCATTGTATGCTCCCTACCAAACAATCCAATAATATACTCTTTAATATAAGCTTATGTATTTCTTCTAGTTTCAGTACAACACTGTTACACTTATCTAGTGACATAAAATTTAAAATATTCGGACATTTTGACATCCTTGTTGGGAAATTAGTGTTTTGTGTCATATTGGGCAGAGATAGAGACTCAAAAGGACAACAGAAAGCAGAAGAGTTACCGGTTATATCAAAAATGATCTTATGTCTATGGTTCAGGAGAAAGATGAGAATGGAAGAATCTGAACCCCTGTACTTACCCTGTATACTAAAATATCAACTATTTCATTTGCCATTGGTGGTTCTAAGTATGCTGCCTATTTTGTATTAAGTATAATGAAATTAAAATGTTCTCATTACATAAAATTCTAACATAGACTCTCGACACATGATAACAGAGGTCTGTCTTATTCACACTTTTATGTCAAATGAAGAACGTAGCAAACAATGGTCAGTTAATGTTTATTGAATAAATACATTTTTGCTTTCATATCTTATACCTAAGTGACATGGCAGCAAGGGGAAGAAAACAGACAATAAAATCCCTTTCTGTCTTAATAATATTTTGTATCACATTCTTATGTACTTAAAATTATAAATATATTCAAGCATTAAGCAAGTTAGACAATGAATTCCTTGCTTCTAATCTAGAAGTGGTGGTTTTAAAACTTTAGAGCCCATGGAATTTTATAGAGGTGCCTCAAGATTTGGAAGAGGGCTTATTGGCAGCTACATGGAAGAAAGAATATTAATGGGCAGCACCTATCCTTTTACACCTGCTATAAACATGCATTCTATTTTAATATATTTTATTTGTGTTCTGTGTAAAATTTAACATAAAAACACACTAAAAATACTTTGTGAAATACTAGTTAACAAAAATGGATAGGTGGTAGATTATTGCTCCATTCTCATGTATAAAGAGTCTCTTCAAAGTTTGCTCAAAGAAGTCTACTTTCCAAAGAATATTAACAACTTCCCCAAAGCAAAAGTTACCTTGATGACATCCAGCAAAAATGAAGGCCCTAGAATCTTTTCTTCATTTGTATCAATAACAATGCCCCCTGAGGTACAAATTCAAACTGCCCTCAAAGTGAAGCCTTTTTATTCAACATTCATTCTGAAATTGTTCCAGATACTAGGAAAAGAAATACCTAAGACATGATTTCTTCTCTCAAAGAGTTTACTAGAAATTACATAATAGATATGCAAAGATGCAAAGATACATATCCATTATTATATCTGTATTTCTATCCTCTTCTTAGAGAATCAGGTTCATCTATGACCCTCTAGGAACAGTCCGACGTAACATAGGCTTCATTTTTTCAGCCATAGTTACTAAACTAAGAACAGATAGCTTATACAAATTCAGCCAATTTTATTCTCTCTATGTGGAATTTGGAGTTAGGTCTCTAATTCTGACTCAATGTGGTATGAAGAAGAAGGGATAGGGAAATGTATGGCAAAAGAGAGTCAGAGTTGGCATTTGTGTAAGATAAAGCCACATGGCTGAAATCACAAAGGGAAAGGGTCTGAAGGTCTTGCAAAGATAACCAATTTGCAGAGGTGTATGTAAGACTTGTGGAAAGAAAGACACTAGTAGAAAAGAATATATGACCCCAAAGTCAGAGAGAAGAAACTACAGCTTTCCAGTTCCAATGTTAATTCTGGCAAATGGATTCTTTGATATTCCTCAGGATCCTTATAATGAACTTCCTTTACATTGTAGTTAGAGTGGATATGAGTGCCTCTTTCTTCAGCTAAATGATCTGTGACTAGAAGAGGGAGAGTGGCACGCAAATGACATATGTACACGCTCTCTATAAACCACGCAAATGTCATTATTGTTATCCATGCCACATTAACTTTTAAACTTTCCTCCTTATCTTCCATTGTTTATTCCCTGTATCCCTTGCCTCCTATTCCTCTCCCCAACATATTACTAATGATCAGTTTATTCCTTTTCTTGCTTCTTCAATTCCACTCGCTAAATTGCAGTAACTATTTTTATCGTGCTTAAAGGCAATTCAAAGATATGTTACAAAAGCCTTTTCAACATACTCTGAATTGAATTGTTTAGGCATATTTTTTGCCCCGAAGAAACAAAATAAAATTTGTATTAGCTTTCTGGTCATAGATCCTGAATACTGGAGTTGGAAAATTTCTTGGTAGTAAAATAAAGACCAAAAGACTAACAATTTATTTTCCAAAATGCATTTAAGAAAACATTCCTTCATGATGCTTCCAGAGAAATTGTGTTTTAGGAAAGATGCAACACCCTATGGTCCACTTCTACCAAGTAAAACATTTGAAAGTTTGACATGAATTAAGAAAAGTGAATGCAGTAAACTCTCCATGTCATAAAACAGGTTTTCATACACTCAAGCTGCATGGACTTTAGCATTCAGTTCTAAATGAACCAAAGTTAAGCAATAATAATTAAAGCCAAGAACATCCTGGTGAATAGTGATTGGATGTTAACTCCTGATGGCCCTAAGAGCAGTACTGGAAGAACAGTGCCTACTGGGTCTTAATCCACAAGAGATACCATGAACTTAGACTTCTACTTTGATCACAGACTTAAAGTGATACAGAGGAATTAATTATCATTTATTATTTTACTGGTTGGTATTTATATTCTGTATGTTGAATCTCAAGAAAGGTATGAATTCATATGGGTCCCTACAAATAGAACCATTTATACCAATAATTTTATTATAAAGTTGAGTTCAGGAACAAAATGAAGTAAAATATGAAAACTTCTTTAAAAGAGACAATAATGATTGCAGTATTTTACACAGCATTTTTACATATATACTTCCTCCTAACAAGCATATGAAATATAAACAACACATAGCCAAATTTGTTATTGGTTTCTTATGTGTCAGGATATACTTCATCTATTTTAAAGATGTAAATTCTGAAACATGAATGGGCTTAGTAATTTGTCCTAGTATAGAGGCTTCCAAACATTCTTTTTTGGTGGTACCCTTAGTATCTCAGAAATATATCCATAGTGGCCCTAAGCCAAAAGACTTAAAATACAGCTTCCAGAACAGCAGCATGAGGAATGAGCAGCACTCTCATCCCAATGGCACAACCATAACAACTGAAAAATTACAAAAAAATAGCCAAAGTTTATGGAAATTGTTTTAAGTTTGTATAATAAAATGGAAATATTTATTTTTTAAAAATCTACTAAATCTCAGTAGGAACAGAGACTAATGCACTTGAGCCATAACTTGTTCTTTCTCTTCCCTCCTCTGAGCTCACTATGCGTGATCCAAAAATTTACATGGAAACCCAAATAGTTAAAACAATCATAAACAAGAAGAGCAAAGCCAGAGGCGTTCCATTACTTGATTTCAAAATCGATTCTGCAACCCATAGATTAAGGAGTCATTTCAAGTCTTATTGTTTAAGAAATACATTTGGTAAGGGTACAGCTGCCATACATAGTGATTCCTCTGATTGAGCTGGGTGAGGGAAATTGAAAACTTTCTGTACAATATTCACCATTCAAGATGCCATTAAGAACATTCATGGGAGGAGGTCAACATATCAATATTAACAGGAGTTTTGAAGAAGTGGATTTCAACCCTCAAGGATGACTTGGAGTGTTTCAAGACTTCAGAGGAAGAAGTAACTGCAGATGTGGTAAAAGTAGCAAGAGAAATTGAATTAGAAGTAGGGTCTGAAGATATGACTGAATTGCTGCAATCTTATAATCAAACTTGAACTGATGAGGAGCTGCATCTTATGAATGAGCAAAGAAAGTGATTTCACAAGATGAAACCTACTACTTCTGAAGATGTCATGAACAGTGTTGAAATAACAAGAGAAGATTTAGAATATTACATAAACTTACTTTTTAAAGCAGCAGACAGGTGTCAGAGGATTGACTCCAGTATTGAGAGAAATTTTACTATGGGTAAAATGCTATCCAACAGCATCACATGTTACAGAGAAATCTTTTGTAAAAGGAAGAGTAAATTGATGTGGTAAACTTTACTGTTGTCTTATTTTAAGAAATTGCCACAGCCACCCCAGCCTTCAGCAACTATGACTCTGGTTAGTCAGCAGCCGTAAACCTTCAGCCAAGACTCTCCACCAACAAAAATTAGGACTTGCTGAAGGCTCAGATGATTGTTAGCATTTTCTAGCAATTCAGGTTTTTTTTGTGTGTGTGTTTTTTTTTTATTTTTTATTTTTGAGACAGAGTCTCACTCTGTCACCCAGGCCAGAGTGCAGTGGCGCGATCTCGGACCACTGCAACTTCTGCCTCCCAGGTTCAAGCGATTCTCCTGCCTCAGTCTCCCAAGTATCTGGGATTACAGGTGCACGTCATCACACCTGGCTAATTTTTGTATTTTTAGTAGAAATGGGGTTTTGCCATGTTGGACAGGCTGGTCTCGAACTCCTGACCTCTGGTCATCCACACGCCTCAGCCTCCCAATGTGCTGGGATTACAGGCATAAGCCACTGCACCTGGCCTAACAATAAAGTATTTTTAAATTAAAATATATACATTGTTTATTTAGACATAATGGTACTGCACAGTCAGTAGATGGGTATATAGCATAACATAACTTTTATATGCACTGGGAAGGCAGAGAATTCATGGAAAGGAAAGTAACACAAGCAAAGTCAATTTTAATTATTCGTCTTGATGAAAAGGGGCAGTGATGAGAAACATGAAATAATTTCCAAAGCTCTTTTACTTACAGTTGTCATGCCATACGTTCACACACATACACACATGCTACCCATTTACAGCATCAATTATGGCATAGGTTTGTACTTTTAAAAAATTATTTGCACTAAAAGTGGATATTTACATTAAGAATTCTACTTTGCAAATCTATTCCATATCCAAAATGGTAGGAGTGGAGTGCTTCTACCCTTTTATTAACAAATTACAGAACACACAAAATTAAACAAAAGGCTCACAGGCATCATTCAATTCTTTGTCACTCGCATTTCATAAAAATGCCATTTCCATTAAAATGGCATTGCATAAAAATAGAATTTGCTGGGGGTATTTTTCAGCAGATTAGCCTCCTAATTACATTTTGCTTAGGTTAATGTTAAATTAGTTTCTGTTCCCTAAGCACATATCAGGTGACAGCAGAGAGAAGCAGACTTGCAAATTTCTAGGTAATGGAAAGAGACCACCTACAATTTAAGATATGCTTAATTTAATCCACAACAACAATGTATCCAGACAGGTAAATGTTAATTAATGATACTCGTAAAACTTTTAAAATGTTGATAAAATTCTTGACAGAAAAATCCTACAAATTAAGTATGAAAGGGAAAATATCACTATCTAAAAATCATACATTGGAAAATAAAATTCTTTAGAGTATATGATCATCCTACTTTAATCATAAAAAATTGTTGCTTATAGTTTTGTTCACCATTTTCTAGACAATCAAAACAAATGATAAATTGATCTGTTTAAATAATTTAATGAAATCACATCTTGATATTTACCAGTCATTTTTGGATGCACAATGCCTTACAGTTCCGTCATGACTTCTAATATTATATATTAAATATTTATAAGGATGACAAAGCAACCACATTTTGACTTAGTTATCTAAATAAATTCTTTGAAGATAAAGGTTAGACTCAAGATCTTTTTTTTAGAAGATCAAGGATCTATACAAATATTTTATGCATGAAAAGGTACAGTAGTAGTTGATGACCAAGAAATATTGATTAGTTGATGTGAGTAGCATCAATAATGAATAGCTTTACTCTTGCTCTGACTTTAGAACATTCTTTCCTAACATTTGAGTTTTCCTAAACTGTATTTTCCTGACTTCAAAATACTAAAATTAAAACTCAATTCAACACCCACCAATTGAATACCTACTATGTGCAAAGCATTGAAAGATTCTGGGCCTTGTAGAGGGTATCAAGATAAGATGGAGCAACTCTCCTCTCACCATTTCCCAACACTCAAGAGGTTCATGACTAATTAGAAGAGCCCTTCTCAAACTATAATATAGAGGAGAACTACCTGGAAATTTTCATCTAGGGTATGGCCTGGAATTCTACATTTCTAACAAGCTCCCCGGTGATGTTCATACTGCTGATTCCCAGACTATTCTGAAGAGGCAAGGGATTCCGAGGTTGAATGGGATAACAGGAAAGGAAAATGGAAGATGATCCATGACAAGCAGAAGTGACCCATTGCTCAAACTGGTAAAAAAAAAAAGGTGAAGCGGGGGGTAGAGGGGGATTTAGGCAGTAGTTCATGAAACAATTGGTATTCTTGTGGCTCTTGATGGCTGAGGGCTATTTCAATTAACAGAGATGATAGAAAAGGGCAATCCAGGCATAGCAAAAAGACTAACAAAAATATCTAGGCTTTGAGCACAGAAAAATATCTAGACAAAGTGAGCTCATACCCTGTGCATATAAAAGTTATTTTCATGAGAGAGAACTAAAACAGGTTCGTAATTAATAAAAAATAAATATTATACTTGTTTTTATTCATGTTAATAATCACACGAAGTCTATTATTGCCTTGCCATATATAAAGAGTTCTCATATCTGCTATTATCAGAATGTTCCTGTAACAACTCTATTACATAATTTTTTTTTTTTTTGCTGAGGTAGTAACCTATTTACAGATGAAGATTCTGAAGATAACATTTAATTGTCTTGACCAAAATTGAACAGCTACTAAGTGTTATATTCAAACTCCAAAATTAATTTTTTGGCCCCACAAAATACCATCTCTAGTAACCATTTATAGTTTAAGAACAAAAACATACTTTAACATCTACCAAGGCAAGTCTTTCCTTATCATTGCTCTTTATCTTAAAAGAAGACTTTATGTAATAAGTTATGCTTCTAGTCTCTCCCTTAAAACAATACAATTGCTATTTTTATTTAACTCCATTACATTTATAAATTAATTTGTAAAGTTGAATCGCTACAACATATAGTCCTCCCACAGAAAGGTAAACTGTCTCTTCATTTATTCAAATATTTATTGCAATTTCTCAGTTTTCTAAATTTTTATTGAGAAGAGTAATAACAGGCAATAGAAAGATACTGCTTTCTATATGCCAGATACTGTTATAAGAACTTAGTGTATATTAACTCATTTAAAGCTCACAACAACTATATGAGATAGGTTTAATTAATCTCTACACTATTTCTCGTATTTACTCTGCCTTATGTGACTGATTGTTTATATTTTTTATATTATTTTAATATTAAGAATTTATAATGATAATTCTAATAATAATAGCTAACATTTACAAACTGCTTACTTATATATCAGGTAACTGCTTTATGTTATTAAATTTATCTTCATAATCATCCATTGAGGTGGTAACTATAATTAGGTCTGTTTTACATTTGAAAAGACTGAGGTAAAGATAAGCTAAATGGCTTATCCAAGACAACAGATTTTACATATGGTGAAGCCAGGACTTAGTGGCAGGGACTGGCTAATACCAGCTTATAAAAGCCAACAGCTAAATTTTCAGGAATTTTACAAATTATTAAATACATCTATTACTAAAATTACATAAGATGTAAAATTATGTATTAGTCTGTTCTCACACTGCTAATAAAGACATACCTAAGACTGGGTAATTTATAAAGAAAAAGTGGTTTAATGAACTGATTGTTTCACATAGCTGGGGAGGCCTCACAATCGTAGTGAAAGGCAGAGTAGCAAAGGCACGTCTTATATGGTGGCAGGCAAGAGAGCTTGTGCAGGGGAACTTCCCATTATAAAACCATCAGATATCATGAGACTTACTTACTACCATGAGAACAGTATGGGGGAAACTGCCCCCACGATTCAATTATCTCCACCTGGCCCTGCCCTTGACACATGAGGATTATTACAATTCAAGGTGAGATTTGGGTGGGGATACAGCCAAACCATATCAAATTATATTAACATAAATAAAATCAAAGAAATTGTATTAGAAACAAAGGTAATAAACACTCAAAACCCATCACTTCCTAATTATTTTATTGCACTTGTCGATTTATTTTTGCCCCCTTCTCACCATAAAGCCAGTTGTTAACATTTACCAGGACACCACTGTGTTTGGCTATCTAATTCTATTTTATTAGTTAGATACATTTTTTTTCTTGGATCCCCTAGTATATTGTAAGTGAATCACCTCTAAATCCAATAGGCCAAAACACACATTACAAATAATAAACAAGTAAACATTTGATATACTAATGTGTTGAGTGCAAAAGATAAAAACATATTATGGTAAGAGGGATAGAGTGCATTGGGTAGGGTTGTGAGTCACTTTTGAATGCAAGGTGTTAAGGGAAGCATAGATACCTGAAGAAGATAAGAACACAATCCATAAATATGGGAGGAATAGTGAATTACAGGATTAGAAATTACAAAAGGCTCGAGAAAGGAGGGTTCCAGTGATTTCTAGGATCAGGAAGACTAACCAAGTTTATGATAAAGAAATGAGAAAAGTTGGTGGAGAGGATTAGGAGATAAAGTCAGAGGAATGGCAGCTATTCCATTGTACAGGCATTGTAGGACAGTGTGAGGAATCTGGCTTTCATTCTGGGTGGGATTGGAAGCCATAAGACAGACTGGGGCAGAAAGGTGACATGACCTGATGTAAAGACTAAAAAAATTTCTCTTTAGTTTTATTAGATCCTATTTGTCAATTTTTGGTTTTGTTGCAATTGCTTTTGTTGTCTTCATCATGAAATCTTTGCCCATTCCTATATCCTAAGTGGTACTGCTTAGGTTGTTTTCCAGGGCTTTTATAGTTTTATAATTATAAATTTTATAATTAAGTCTTTAATCCATCTTGAGTTGATTCTGGCACATGACATAAGGAAGAGGTCCAGTTTCAGTCTTTTGCAAATGGCTAGCCAGTTATCCCAGCACCATTTATTGAATAGATAATTCTTTCCCCATTGCTTGTTTTTCCCAAGTTTGTCGAAGATCACATAGTTGTAGGGGTGCAGGCTTATTTCTGGTTCTCTATTCTGTTCCATTGTTCTATGTGTCTGTTTTTGTGCCAATACCATGCTGTTTTGGTTAGTTTGAAGTGGGTAGCATGATGCCTCCAGCAGCCAATAATCATGTGGAAAAAAAAAAAGCTCAACATATGAAAAAAGCTTAACATCACCAGTCATCAAAGAAATGCAAATCAAAACCACAATGAGATCCCATCTCACACCAGTCAGAATGGCTATTACAAAGTCAAAAAATAACAGATGCTTCACCTCTTTTGAAAATGAAAATAAATAAATAACAGATGCTGCCAAGGTTGTGGAGAAAAAGGAACATGTATATAGTGTTGGTGGGAGTGTAAATTAGTTCAGCCATTGCAGAAGATAGTGTGGCAACTTCTCAAAGACTTAAAGACAGAAATACCATTTAATCCAGCAATCCCATTACAGGGTATATGCCCAAAGGAATATATATCATTCTATCAGAAAGACATATGCATGCATATGTTCATTGCATCACTATACACAATAGCAAAGATATGGAATCAACCTAAATGCCCATCAATGACAGACGGGATAAAGAAAATATGGCACATATATTCCATGGAATACTATACAGCCATGAAAAATAAACAAGATCATATCCTTTACAGGAAAATGGATGGAAGCTAGAGGCCATTATCTTTAGCAAACTAACACAGGAACAGAAAACCAATACCACATGTTCTCACTTATACATGGGAGATAAATGATAATACATGGACACACAGAGGGGAACAACACACACTGCGGCCTATGGAAGTGTGGGGGTGGGAGGAGGGAGAAGATCAGGAAAAATAACTAATGAGTACTAGACTTAACACATGGGTGATGAAATAATCAGTACACTAAACCCCCATGACACAAGTTTACCTATGTAACAAATCTGCAAATGTACCCCTGAACTTATAATAAAAGTTAAATAAAAGTAAATGGATAAAATAAAACACAGGCCAAAAAGCCAATGACTTCAGTGTAGGAGGATGGAGCCAAGTCAAAAGCCAGGTTATAACATCGTCACCAAACCCTCAGATTAGGTGTTCATTCTGCTCACTTCCATAAATGGCTGTCATTAAAAAAAATTTCTCTAGCTGCTCCATGAAAATAAACAGAAAAAGGGCATAGTCAGAAAATGGAAGAGAAGTTTGGAATCAACTGTGGCTTAAACATGGTGACAGCAGTTGGTGGTAAGAATTGGTAGAGTTTTAGATACATTTTGGATAAATTTGTCAGAATTTGACAACAGATTGCTTGTAGATTGTGGGAGAAAGAGAAGAATCAAGATGATGATGAGATTTGGGCCTGGGCAAAGGGAGGATGCAGCTGCCATTTACCAAGAGGCAAAGAACTGAAGGAAGACCAAGGAACACTGAAATCATGTGTTCAGTTTTGGATCACATGAGATTTCTATTAGGCACTTACATCAATTGATAGCTGACTTTAGGAAAGTTTTGGGGAGAGATCTGAGCGTAGGATATACATTTGGGACCATTCAGGGAATAGCAGTTTTTTAAAACCATGACACTAGGCAAGCTTAACCAGAAAAGTGAGTGTAGATAAAAAAAGATCCCTAAAAATAAGAACCAAGTCATTCCCAATATCTAAAAGGTAAAGAGATGAGAGGAACCATACAAGAAGATGAATGAGGACATAGGCAGAAAATCTACTTTATCACAGTGGCCGGGTGACAAGAAAACCCTTGTCTTTGTTTTTCCTCACTTCAATGAGAGTTCATCAAGTGTCCTGTTGTTAAATATAACATAGCTCGTTGGTTTGCATCAGGCTCCTTAATACTGTAAGGATGTCAACTTCCATTCACAGTTTTGTAATCATTTTGATCAGAAAACTCTTCTGAATTTTAAAGGAACCACACATTTAATCAAAAACTGCCTGTCATATGTCATAGAACACAATCATAAAGGATAGCTGCTCTTCCATGAACTGTCAAATTAGTCCTAGAAAAAGTATTAGAAAACATGAAACACTGATTAACCTGATTATAGTTTACTTAAATGAGTATGGAAAAATTCATGAATCTCAGCAAGGATGTCTGAAATAACCAAAAAGTTTGAGTATTTTAAAGAAAGTCAATTATAGTCCTTCTGATTACATGCAATTATTCAAACTAGCTTGAAAAAATTAAATTCAATTTTGTAAAGAGGTTAACAGACACTTATGGGAATAATTTCAATGAAAAAATGAGTTAAACTTATAAAAGGTATATTTGTAAACTCATATTTTGCAAGGGTTTATGGTTACTTATTCTTTTAATAATCTTGAATACCCATTCAGTCGTGTTTAAATAGTCTGCAATTTGTTGATCAAGTAAAGATAATGTTTATTATTTACTCCACCTGAATCTACAAATTCTAAAAGCATGAAGTATAAGGATTCAATAATTGTATAAGTAATACTATTTTAAATTTTAAGATTTTAATATTAGAGAGAAAAATGTGAATCTAGTATATACAAAAAGTAAGGAGGGTGTGTGATTTTAACACAAAAAAGATTGGCTGAAATGCCAAACTTCTTTTAATAAGTAATCTGCACATGAGGGAATAAGAAAAAAATTGAAGCCTATATATTCCCTAAATGTGATGCATAGAAAACTACTAAAAGTTAAATTAAAAATTAAATGAATATAAATGTTTCTTTTAAAACTTTCCCTAATATAATATCTAAAACCTAAGCTATTTTAAACAGCCTGCATATTATACACTCTGTAGCTCTGAAAAAATAGATTCTCATTTTCACTTTAAATTGCATGCACAGTGTGATAAATAATAGTATTAAAGCAAGATGAAAAATTATCAAGTTGAATTAACATTTTCTTTTGTAAAAGTTATTTATTTTCTTCTCATTCTTCTCTTATATTTTGCAGGGCAAGGTTCCAGAAATTCCAAATGGTTAAAAATACATATACATTATACACACACACACACACACACACCAGAAGTTCTGTTAATTTCTTACTCTACCTAAAATCTACTGATCTATATTATCTATCTATCTAAAACAACTATATTAGTGAACTGAAGTTTTTATAGTATTTGATACTTCTCATAGTTTTTAAATTAGGTTTATTTCTTTGTAAATTATTCTGATATTTTAATTATATACAGTTTTTAAATAAAGCATACTAAAACTACAAAAAAGTGGTTATGTTTAATTTTGGCATTCTCACCTGTGGTACAATTTCAATTAATCCTGAATTTTTACTTAAATGGACATTGGGCTTCCTTCTACCCCTATCTCTCTCTTTCTCCTCTTTAAGGTCAATAATTCTTAGATTTGCCCTTTTGAGGCTACTTTCTAGATCCTGTAGGCACACTTCATTGTTTTTTATTCTTTTTTCTTTTGTCTCCTCTGACTTTGTATTTTCAAATTGCGTGTCTTCAAGCTCACTAATTCTTTATTCTGCTGGATCAATTATGCTGCATGCATTCTTCAGTATGTCAATTGCATTTCTCAACTGGAAAATTTCTGCTTGATTCTTTTAAATTATTTCCATCTCTTTGTTAAATGTATTTGATAAGTGGCTGATTTCCTTCTCTGTATTATCTTAAATGTCTTTGAGTTTCCTCAAAACAGGTATTTTGAATTATCTGTCTGAAAGGTCACATATCTCTGTCTCTTCCAAATTAGCTACTGGTGCCTTAAATAGTTTTTTGGGTGAAGTCATGTTTTCAGATGGTCTTGATGTTTGTGGATGTTCATTAGTGTCAAAGCATCAAACAGTAAGGTATTTATTAGTACTATAGTCTTCACAGTCTGGACTCGGTTGTACCCATCTTTTTGGGAAGGCTTTCCAGGTATTCTAAGGGTCTTGACTACTGTACTCTAAGTTTTTGGTCACTGCCATCAGATCTGCATTAGGGGCCACCACAAGCCTAGTAATGCTGTAGCTCTTGCAGACTTATAGTACCACCTTGGTGGTCTTGGATAAGTTGCAGAAGAATTCCCTGGATTACCAGGCAAAGACTCTTGTTTTCTTCTGTTACTTTCTCCCAAACAGTCTCTCTGTGCTGAGATGCCTGGAGTTGGGGGAGGGGTAAAACAAGCACCCTGTGGCCACCACAACTGGGACTGCACTGGGTCATATCTGAAGCCAGCATGTTATTGGGTTTCACCAAGGCCTGTGGTAACCACTGCCTGGCTATCACCTAAGTTCACTCAAAGACCTAGGGCTCTATCAACAGCAGATGGCAAAGCCAGACAGGCTTGTGTCCTTCCCTTCATTGTGTCGAATTTCCCATAGCCTACATGAATGCAGAGATGCTGTCCAGAAGCCATGGCCAGTATCTAGAAACCTCAGGAAACTCCCTCATGTTCTATCTACTGCAGCTGAGCTTGCACCCAAGCCATAAGACAAAGTCTTTCCCGCACTTTTCTTTTTTGTGACTGAGCTGGTATCCAATTTGCAAGACAAAGTCCTCTTCACTCTTCCCCCTTCTCTCCAGGCAGAGGGAAGGTGTCTCTCCCAGAGCTGTGGGCTGTGCTGCCTTTGGTTGGGGGTGAGTTGTACAAGCCCTGTCCCCATGGCCACCACTGCCACAAGTGTGTGGTGAGTACCACCTGGCTACCACTTATGTTCACACAGGGTACAAGGGCTCTCCAGTTAGCTCGTAGTGAATGCTGCTAGGTCTGGGGCACTGCCTTCAGGGCAGTTGTCCCCACCTCTGGCTCAGGGCAGGTCCAGAAATGCAATCAAAGAGCCAAGGCCTAGAATCAGGGACCCAACAAGTCCACTAGTTTTCTACCCCACCGTGGCCAAGCTGGTATCTAAGCTGTAAGACAATGTCCTATTCAAATTTCCCTCTGCTTTTCTAAAGTCTCTCCCTGTAGCCACCAACACTGGAAAAGTTGTAGGTCACACCTGAAGCCAGCACTTCTCAGAGTCTCACTCAAGGATCGTGGCGAGTAGCCAGCAAACGAGGAATGCTGCCAGAACTGGGTTCTTCCCTTTAAGGTAGCAGGTCCCCTTCTGGCCCAGTGTGTGTCCAGAAATGTCCAGGATCTACAGCCTGGAATGGGGGTATCAGGTTTCTGATTGGAGTCCTATCCTTTTGTGATTGAGCTACTATCCAAGTTGCAAGACCAAGTCTTCTTTACTCTTCCCTCTCCTCTGCAGGCAGAGGGAAGGTGTCTTTCTCAGAGCTGTGGGCTATGCTGCCTTGGGTTGGGGGTGAGTTAGTACAAGCACTCTCTTGGCCACCCCAGCTGATGTCTCACTAGGTCATGTGGCCCCCAAGTCTACCGGCTTCAAGCCTAACACAGCATCAGCACTTGCCCAGGAATTACAGCACTTGCAGCTTAGACTACCTTTTGAGTTTATTCTGGACCCCAGAGCACTTTAGCCTGTGGTACTGAGGCTTGCTGGGACTTAGGTTCCAGTTGCTGGGATGGGTGATACCCCTCTGGCTGGGTGCTGGTGTAATTGCTCCCTCCACAGGCATCAGCTGAGTTCTGCCCAGTGTTTCTTTCTGCTGTGACAGGGCACTACTGGGTTCCCAATGCAAAGTCTCGCAATTAGTACACTCTCCCTCCTCCAAGCACACAGATTCTCTCTCCATGCAACACAGCTACTGTTGAGGCTGGGGAGGAAGGGTGGTGTCACCAATTCAAGATGTTCTTTCCCACCCTCTTCAGTGTATCTTTCAGCAATATGAAGTTAAAACCAAGTACTGTGAGTGCTCACCTGATTTTTAGTTCTTATGAAGGTATTTATTTGTATGTATAGTTATTAAATTTGGTGTTCCTGTGGGGAGGACAATCAGTGGAGGCTTCTATTTGGCCATCTTGCTCCTCCTTCTCCTTATTTTCTAAGTAGCATGTCACTATGTAATTTTAAGTCTTTAGAGAAGCAATCTTGAATACGGCACAAAATATCCAAAAGCAAAGACTCTCGTAGTTTGGACTTCTGAATTTTAAAGAAAATAAAGAAAATGGGATAAACTGTAAAAATAACACTTCTTTTCCATAACATAGTGGTGAAGAAATTTGTAAAAGTATAATTCTTTGGATAAAATCAAGAGTTCCTTTTGGAATTTTTGTTTTCAGATAAATGCCAAAACAAAACAAAAAAGTAAAGAAAAAACAACGATACTTAAAGTAGTGCCATTCTATGTGGGAGTAAGCTTCATTGTGACAAGAGACACTGCAACATGCTTGAGGAATGAAACAAGAAAAGTCACAGATCAAAAGACTGTCAAAAGCAGTAGTCATGAGGGAGCACTCAACATCGATGAGATTATCTAGCTTTTGGGACCTTGAATTTGAAAATAAAACACATTTCCTTTCAAATGTTCAGGTACTTTCAAAAGTGAAAATTAACTTAAAGGCTAAATGTATATTGTAAATTACATAATCAAAGGTATATTTAAATCTACTGAGAAGAAATAAAACCAAGTTTCAACAACATTTTGAGAAATTGTCAAAGAAATTGCTAAAAGTGTTTTTTAATTATGAACTCTTTTTTTATACAGAATACCTGGTTATATTCTTAAGTTTCTAGTGTGTGTCAAAAATAAAAAACACATTTTGATATTAAGAAAAACACAATACCAACTGATTAAGTCAAATGATATGCCTACAACTAAAGACCACACTCTGAAGATTGGGCACCCTCAATTTTCACGCTTTTCAAAGATAAGAATCATAATTGTAAGTACGTATTTCAACAAAACATTTTTGACAACAAAGAGGTACTAAGAGATTATATCTTCTCCCTAAAGAAATTTCTAATCATAAGCAGGAATACAAAATAATATTTTATTGTAAATAAATATTTTGCAATATATTATTTTAATTTTTAAAATTATTCCAAATTCCTCCTTAATACAGCAGCTATTTAGAAAAAGTTTTGTTACTTTGCTTCCACTGAAGTAAACACAATTTATTTTTTGGTGGTGTGCCTTCCAGCTGAGTGGGTGGAACGAGCCCAGTGGGCCTGAGTAAAAACTCAGGCAAAGGTGCCACTGGCCACAGAGGTTTCTGCTGTTATAGGAACACCCCAAAGATCCCACGACAGTAGCAATATTCAATAGAAATACAATGTGAGCCACAGATGTAACCCACATACATAATTTAATGTTGGAGTCATTAGACGTGGAATATAAAATATGTTTAACATGTTTACAGAAATTGTACATAAAAAGAGATTAAAATCTATATTGAATCAGTATAACTGCAAGAAGACCAAGCAGAAATTCTAAAATTAAAGATAAAATAATTAAATTTTAAACTCCCTAAGTTTCCATACCAGTTTAGACATCATTGAAGAGGGAAACAGTGAACTAGAAAATATATATAAATATAATATCCACAGTGTAGTGCACAGAGAGACAAGGACATGGAATATGCAGAATAGAAGTTCAGACTTACAGAGTGAAGAAGGAAAGTCAAATAAAGTTCTATTGGAATGACAGACAAGTGAGAGACAGACAACGTCAGAAGAGACAAGCAATGAGAATTTATCAGAACTCATCAAAGATACCAGTGCAAAGGTTTGGGAAGCTCAATGAAGTCTGGCAGCATAATTAAACAGAAATTCGTATCTAGACACAGCACAGTAACAACAAAAAGAAAGATACTATCTGCAGAACAAAAAGAAAGATATTATCTTAAAACAGCCAAGGAGAAAAGTAGATAAACTTTAAATAAATGGCAGTTAAGGTAATAAATAGTTGACTTCTCCAGAGCATCAAAAATTGACCAATGTCTGTGATTTGCTAGGAGAAAATAACTGTCAACTTAGAATACATGACAAACAAATTTAAACTAAATATATAGAGAGTCGGTATACAATAATAATCGATACAATCTACCAATGGAATATAACAATTCTAAACTTCTGTGAACTTACTAATATAATATAGCCAGCTGGTAACACCCCAGTGGCAAATGAGTAAAACATTTTCACAGGCTTATCATACAAGAGGAATGTGTAATGAAAATATGCAAAATGGAAAAGTACTCAAATGTTTCAGTGATTATTGAAATGTAAATAAAAATCAAATGGCATAAATGAAGAAGTGTGATTACATCAAATACCGGTAATAACATGAAACAATCATAACACTGCTGATGTGGAATGCAAATTTGTACACCCACTTTGGAAAAAAATTTGGCATCCTACATGTAAAGCTGAAGATAAGCATAAAGTATAACTGGGCAATTTAACACAGCCTTTGAACTGGTGATTTCAGGGAAAGCATATACCTTAGATAACTGTTATACCTGTTTACTAAGAAAAAGCTCTGCAAAATGTGTTCCATAAACTCGCATTATCAGCATCACCTAATAGCTGGTTAGAAATTCAAATTCTCAGGCCCAACTCCAGACCTAAATCAGTATCTCCAGGAATCTGACTTTTACCAAGCTCTCTAAGTCATTCTCATGCAAGGTAGTGTGTGTAAAGCAGTAAGAGACATACAATTGATCCTCATTATTCATGGCCTGTCCTTGTGAATTTGCCTACTCACTAAAATTTTTTCTAACACCAAATGATGCTCTTTTGCCATTATTCACAGATGTGTGCATGTGCAGAGTAGGAAAAATTCAAGTTATCCCACAAGCCCAGTTGAGGCTGAACAAAGAGATGCTCTGCCTTCTTAGTTCAGCTCTCATACTATAAACAAGTGTCCTTTTTGTAGTCTATTTATTGATACATTTTTTGCATTTTTCTTTTTTTTTTCTTTTTGGAGATCTTGCTCTCTAAAATTGCCCCCAAGCATAGTGCTGAAGTGCTGTCTAGTATTTCTAGATGCAAGACGGCTCTGATGTTCCTCATGGAGAAAATGCATGTTAGATAAGCTTCATTCAGGCATGAGTTACAATGCTATCGACCATGAGTTCAGTGTTAATGAATCAACAATATTCATTATTAATTAACAACTCTTTAAACAGAAACACACATAAAACAAGGTTATGGATTGACTGATATATAAAAATGTTGTGACTAGAGATTTGCATGAAGCGAATGCTGTATTTCTTCTAGGCACAATGATTTACTATTCACAGATTCAGTGTTCTCTTTGACTTCATAGAACATAACTATTGTGAATAGTAAGAATTGACTGTGTGTAAGAATGTTCACAGAAGCACTGTCTATATTAGAAACACAAAATGAAAAAATACCAAATGTTATTGACAGAATAAAAAGTAACTCAATAATCATATATTCGCATGATGAAACATAATACAGAAGTAAAAAGTAACTACAGCTACAATGATATGAATGACATAGTAACATAATGTTGAGCGAAAAAAACAAGTCCCAGGAGAGGACTTTAAATATGATGTTAAAGTCCAAAAGTGTGCAAAACTAAAACATATGTTTAGTTTAAACACATATGTTTAAGGACACAAACATATGTGTCAAATGATGATGGTTAAAAGCAAGGAAATTATAAATGCCAAACTTGGATTAGAGTCACTGCAGAGCCAAAAGGCGGCAGATAGATAGATATGATAGAGGTTAGTAAGCATTTACACAGATACAAGTTGAAAAGTAGGTACAGTATTCAGGATGTTATTAAAATATGAGAAAAAAGAATGGATAGCTAGCTAGCCAAGAGGTATACATGATAAATGATAACTGTGTCATGAATCAATACTTTCGATGAATATAATTATATATACCAGGGTTTTTACAAAAGTAACAGCAATGATATAATTATTAAATTCAGTTCATTATTCATTTCTATAAATATGTTTCCCTATTCACTAACTACATGATAAAAATTTTTAAACTAACTTATAGAAATTTATAACATTTTGTTTGGAATGCAAATCTGAGAATTATTAACTCAAGGTAAATGTTACTTAATAAAGACCTTTGATGAAAGATAATGACAATAAATATATACTAATATCATTAAAGAACATTTATTTTGTGATGTAAAGTTTATACAACTCCTATACATATATTGTCTCACATAAATCTATTCTAAAATGTTATTACTTATAGATGAAGAAAAATCTTTAAGGTGTCACAAAAAAGTCAAAAGTGCATAGTTGTAGGATTTCAGATTCCAAATCTAGTGTTCTTTCAATTATACAACTATGGCTATTATAATCCCTAATGTTTGTATATGTAAGTAATGGTTTACAAAATATTTTGGAATACATTGAATAGACACTTGATTTTATATGACCTAATAATATAAAGCTCACATAGAATACTGGCTATGATAAAAACCAAAAACAATATATGCAAATTGTTCATATAAAATGGTTGAACTAATTCCAAGGATTATCATTTTCTCATCCGTTGACTAAAGCCTTCCCACAATGAAGCCGCCAATGTTCCCACACTTATACTTCCTGTTTTAAATATTTGTAAATCATCGAAGATTTCATTTAGCCATGAAACTTCAATCTAGTGAAGAGCACTTTGAGTGATCTTCACAATTGGTCAATTACCAAGAATGAACCTTCAATGGTTAGTGTTTCACATGTGGTATAAATCTAAGATCAGCTTCAAAAACCAAAGTGGCTATCAATTTGATCAAATAATTAGATGACAATTTTCTAGTTCATCATGAATCAGAATGCAAATCTACTGGTTTGAAGACACTCGGCAGGACCCAACCACTATACTTGAATAAAAATAAAGGAAATTTTTATTTCTGCTTAAATTAAAACAAACAACGTAAAGAGCTATCTACTATTTCCAATTTCTTCATTTTCTAGGAGGTTGTCTGTGGACATTGGAATTTACTGTGCTAAATATATTGTTCTCAGTAAAAGCCTCAATAAATTGCTGAAAACATTGGAACATAAAATCAAACTCAGTAGACTTACTGAAAATATTTTTTTCCTTCACTTAACATGGTTATACAATGTGTCAATTATCTAGTCACTTGGAATTCTCAGGAAGAAAGAAACAACTTTCTCTATAGAGAATCACTTGGCTTTCATTATACTCAGAGAGTATTTGCATAATAACACTGCTACAGCTGCAAGGTTAAATCCATTAATTTACTGGGAACAGAACAGTCTGTTCTGGTTGGCTGTTGCAAAAATTGCTTTTTGCACTTGTCTTTTTTACCATCAAGTATTTGCTGTGAGCACACAATTACTGCAGCAAAGCCTATGTTGCCAACAGAGGAACCTTATTTAACATGGAAAGTGGTGAACACTTCACTTTATGAAAATGAAAAAAATTAATCTTGAAAAGCTTCCTAATTAACATTTTCTCTTCACCAGTTGTTTCATAGGATAAAGCAGAGGATGGCAATTCAGATGAAGGTTAACTAGATGAACCCATTTCTGCAGCAGCTCTCAAGTGCAAATGTCATCCCTACATAGTCACATTTCAAAACTAGGAATAATCTCAAAGCTCCTTTAGGTGTTTTTCCTCACTAAATTGGTAAATTTAAAAGTGAAATACTTATTTCCAAAAGTTGCTAAAGGAACAAACCATCTCTTGAAGTTCATATTTACATACTCAATAATTGCAATTTAATATAAAGCAAATATATATTTCTATTAATTCACAGCAGAAACCATTAAAACAGGAAAAGGTTAGGTTAGACCAAAAGTTACATCACATCTTGAAAACTAGTGGCGTTCAGTCAAATATCGATAATGTATATAACCTATAACTAAGGTGAGAAACATTTTCTTATCTAAGACTACTGAATGACAGAAAACAGAATTTGAGAACACTCAGTTTTTTTAAAAAGTAGAAAACTTATAAATGGTTTGACTGGTTTAAAAATAAAGTCAGTTATAAGCCTAAATAACATATTTAAGCATTTTATGAAGGTCATTGAGTAGATTCTGGGATGAGAAGAGAAAGTCAGAAAAAACATACAAAGAGTGAAGGGAGAAAAGAAGTAAAAAGGCAGGGAAAATGATAGTGTAAAAAATAGACCCTGTTTCCTCATCAACTTCAATAATTTGCCTCTTCCCGCACCTGCTTTAGGCCCAATAAAAGGGTAGATAAGTTATTTAAAAGGAATTATTTCCACCAAAAGCTAAAATCCAAAAAATATTTTCAGTATTATGTGTAAAACCCTTTTCAAACTACAGACTCCATAAAGATAGGTGGAAAAAAAAAAAGGAAGAGTGGTTGAGTAGAAATGGGACATCATCCCTTGAAACAAAGAAGCTCCGTTTCACAGTATTTGTAGGTTTTCAATACATACAATGACAAGACATGTATGGCTTGGAATGGCTGTCTCCTCACCTTTTAGACATGCTGATATGGTTTGGATCTGCGTCCCCACTAAATCTCAAGTTGAAGTGTAATCTACAGTATTGGAGGTGGGGTCTGGAGGGAGGTGTTTGGATCATGGGCAGTGTATCCCTCATGAATGGCTTAATGCTATCCCCTTGGTGATGAGTGAGTTTGCGGGAGATTTGGTTGTTTAAAAGTGTGTGGCACCTCACTCCTCACTCTCTCTTCCTCCTGCTTTTACCATATGACATGTCTGTTCCCTCTTCTCCTTCCACTATGAGTTAAAGCTCCCTGAGACCTCCCCAGAACCTAAGCAGATGCCAGCACAATGCTTGTACAGCCTGCAGAGCTGTAAGTGAATTAAACCTCTTCTCTTCCTGAACTGTCCAAATTAATATATTTATAGGAATGTAAGAATTGCCTAACACAGCTGCCAATTTTTTTATTAATACATAACATTTGTTCAAATTTATGTGGTACATGTGATATTTTGATACATGCATACATTGTGTAATGATCAAATAAGGGTATTTAGCATATCCATCACTTTGAGGATTTATCATTTCTTTGTGTTGGGGACATTTTAAATCTTCTCCTCAAGCTATTTTGAAATAGAGAGTATACTGTTTTTAAGTATAGTCACCCTATTGTGCTAGCCAATGCTGTAACTTATTCCTTCTATCTAACTGTATCTTTGTACTTATTAACCAAGCTTTCTTCATCCTCTCACCCCCCGAACACACCACCTTCCCAGCCTTTGGTAACTATCATTCTACTCTCTACCTCCATGAGATCCGCTTTTAGTTCTTACATATGAGTGAGAATTTGTAATATTTGTTTTTCTGTGCCTGGCTTATTTCACTTAACACAATGATCTGCATTTCCATCCATGTTGCTGCAAATTACAAGATTTCATTCTTTTTTTATGGCTGAACAGTATTCCATTGTGTACACATACCACATTATCTTCATTCATTAAGCCTGCCAATTATCTATTATTACTTCAAGGCCCATAGCAAATGTATTTCCATGTATGATGCTGCCCCAGATTCTCACAGCCTAAAATACATATTTCTGCTTCCAAGTTCCTATGTATTTATTCTTCTTTATGAAATTTAATTTTTATTATAGTTACATCATGAATTCCTTGAAGAAAAGAAATGCTATCAGTTACCTGTTAGCCCCAATACCTTGCCCAATGTCTTGCATAAAGTGGGCTTGTAAAAAGCATTTAGTGAATACCTTTTGAATAAGTTGAAATTATTCCAGCTGAAAGTATTCCATTGGCCTAATTCTCACACTTAAAAATGTATCTTTTCTTTATTTTCTCTGTTTCTTTCTTTAATAACACATCACGTCAACTTAGATGGAACTTCCCTTATGTAGGCTTTAATCAACACAGCAGCCAAAGGGATTTTGTGAAAATATACATCAGAATGAGACATGCCTCTGCGTACAACCCCACGACAGTTTCCCCTTTCACTCAGAGTACAAGTCAAAATCTTTATAATGGCCTAGGATTTCCATGACCTTGCTGACTTTCTTTGCTTTCACTGTCTTCCTTACCCCTTCATTTGAGTTACAGTGACCTCCTCACCACTTCTCAAACACACTAGGCTTCTCTCACTTTAGGAATGTTGCACTTGCTGTCCTCAAGGCCTGGAATACTCTTCTCTTTAATAATCACATGGTTTACTCCCTGAGCATCTTCAGATCTTTATTCAAAAATCACTTCCCTTAGACCTTTCTTAGCCTATCTTCTATAAAACTGTGCTCCCTGACACTTCCTATTCTACTTCTCATTAGAAAGTATTTCGGCCTAACATATAATACGCACACCCCATTATCATCATATAGATATGATCTTATACTACATTAATTTATTTACTTATCTTGCTAGAACATAAGCTCCAGAAGGTCAGGAATTTTTATCTTATTTGCTCGATGTTCTATTTCCATATGATAGAATAGAGCCTGACCCCATAATAGGCCCTCAATAAACATGTACTGAATGTTGATTAGATCAGTACAATTTTCCACACATCTTTTGGCAAAGTGAGTGCTTCTGAGTAGATAAAAAATTCTTATTGGTATTTGTAGCCAAACACAAATTTGTTTCACTTTTAAACTTTTTACAAAAATAAATAGCTATATTCCAAGTATGAAGTGTAGAGAACCAAAGTTTAGCTACTGTCCCAATGTGGGAAAGAAAAAAAGTAAACATTGAAATGCATTGTGCTAGGGCAGCAAAATCACACAAGGGCAGAGGAAATGTGAATCATAGGTGTCTCTTGCCTTACCTTAATCAGTTAAGGATATTTAGAATATTCTTAGTTCAGAATTTAGGCAATGTATATCCACACATTACATTACTCAGAAATACTTATAAAGGATTGTAGAACAACTTGAAACAATGCCATCATCACCACTGTCATCATCATCATCATCATCATCATCACCACAGTAGTTAACATTTATTGAACTAGACACTTCACTAAGAACCTTGTAGGAATTATTTCATTCGACCATCAAAGAACCTTATTTGGTCAGAAATGCTGAAATCTTCATTTTCACATATGTGGACACTGAGCTTCAAGTTTGCAGCACCAAAAGCAGAAATGCTGGGCTTCAAACCCAGATTCCTATAACTCCAAAATCTATGCTAGGAACCTCTGACAAGTGTAAATGTTTTAACCTGAAGAATAGAAGGTGAGGGGGTAAAGGGATATGAAATCTGTTTACTCATATTCAATGGATTTTTCCTGGATAGTATTTTTGACATATTTTCATAAGTCTTCAAATTCATCACATCATTGTGCCTAATGTTTGAAAGAATATGGTTTGGGGAAACTGTGTTAAGGACAGAAACAGTTCCTCCTGTTCTCTCCCTCACCACACATTTTCAGTGGTCCTAACTAAGCCCCAAGAGTGCAGGGGTTGTGTCTATCTTTCCCACATTGTTTTTTCTAATATCTGTGAGAATACTTCATACAGAGTAGGTAATTAGTAATTTTTATAAAAATGATTTCACTAGGACCCCAACAATGGACATTGCCAAGAGATAGCATTTCACTTAATATAAGTTATAGAACTTCCTTGCACTCTGACCGTCATTGGAATAAACTACCTCATAAGTGTGGAAATTCCCCTCATTAACAGTATATAAACAATATGTGGTTGAGTGTATTAGTCCATTCTTGAATTGCTATCAGGAAATACCTGAGACTGGGTAATTTATAAAGAAAAGAGGTTTAATTGGTTCACGGTACCACAGGCTGTACAGAAAGCATGATGCTGGCATCTGCTCGGCTTCTGGAGAGGTCTCAGAAGTTACAATCATGGCAGAAAGCAGAGGGGAAGCAGCCACATTTTACACGGCCAAAGCAGGATAAAGAGTGAGAGAGGGAGGTGCTACATGCTTTTAAACCACCAGATCTCAGGAAAACTCACTATTGTGATGACAGTACAAAGGTGGATGGTGTTAAACAATGAAAAACCACTCGCATGATCTAGTCACCTCCCACCAAGCCCCACCTCCAGCATTGAGAATTACATTTCAACATGAGATTTGGGCAGGGACACAGATTCAAACCATACAGGGTGTTAGAAAGTATCAGTTCACTACTAAACAAAGGGACAAAATGATTTTAAAGGTAAGCAGAATATATTATGTTGAATTATATGAAATAATTATTTTTAAAGATCAAAAATCAATAATTTCCTACAGTTCAATTCATAGAAAAATCAAGATTGAAAAGACTTGATGATAACTCATTATCTCTTCTTAAATGGAAATATTGTCTTGCCTCTTGAGCTTACCAAAGAGGACTTTCAACACTACCAGGAACCTTTTTAGTAGTTAATAAATTTGTGTTGATTATTGAGTCTGGGAAGAAAAAAATAAACAAATTACAAACACAAAGAAATAAACTAAAAAATAAGTAATAGGAAAAGACATAAATTTATCAACGGAAAAAGAAAAGTACAGCCAACAATAAAACTCTTGTGGTTTTCATTCTAAACTCAGCTGCATATTGTAGATAAAAAGGTAATTAAACACTTCAAAACAATAATGGGTGTATGTGAAGGATGTCCACTCCTGCCACTTCTATTCAAAATAATACCATAAGTCCTAGCCAGAGCAACTAGGAGAAAAAAAGAAATAAAAGGTACCTAAATTGGAAAAGAAGAAATAAATTCATCTCTGTTTGTGATGATATGACCTTATACGTACAAAACTCTAAAGTTTCCACACAAAAAACTGTTAGAAATAATAAGGAAATTTAGCAAAGTTGCAGGATACAAAATTGACACACAAAAGTAAGTTCCATTTCTACACTGACAATGAAAAATCTGAAAAATAAATCAAGAAAATAATTTTATTAGCAATCAGTCAAAAAGAATAAAATACTTAGAAATAAACTTAACCAAGGAGGTAACAAAGAACAGGTACCCTAAAAGATAGAAAACATTGTTGAAAGAAATTAAAGAAGACACAAATAAGTGAAAGGACATTTGTGTTCATGGATTGGAAGGCATTATATTGTTAAATATTCATACTATCTAAAGCTACCTACAGATGCAATTAACTATGTATCGAAAATCACAATGGCATTTTTTGCAAAAATAGAAAAAAAATCCTACAATTCATATGTAATCTCAAGAGACCCCAAATAACGGAAACAATCTTGAAAAAGAGCAAAATTAGAAGCATCACACTTCCTAATTCCAAAATACAGCAGAAAGCTACAGTCCTCAAAACAATGTGGTACTTGCATAAAGACAGAAATACAGACCAATGAAACAGAATAAAGAACCTAGATATAAACCTTAACATATACGGTCAAATTACCTTTGACAAGAGTACCAAGACCACATAAAGAGGAAAACACAGTCTCTTCAACAAACGGTGCTGGGAAAACTGGATAGCCACATGTAACAGAATGAAGTTGACCCTTACATGATATCATATAAAAAAATTGGACTCTAAACGGATTAAGACCTAAATATAAGAGTGAACAGGCAACCTACAGAATGGGAGAAAATTTTTGCAATCTACTCATCTGACAAAGGGCTAATATCCAGAATCTACAATGAACTCAAACAAATTTACAAGAAAAAAACAAACAACCCCATCAAAAAATAGGCGAAGGATATGAACAGACACTTCTCAAAAGAAGACATTTATGCAGCCAAAAGACACATGAAAAAATGCTCATCATCACTGGCCATCGGAGAAATGCAAATCAAAACCACAGTGAGATACCATCTCACATCAGTTAGAATGGCGATCATTACAAAGTCAGGAAACAACAGGTGCTGGAGAGGATGTGGAGAAATTGGAACACTTTTACACTGTTGGTGGGACTGTAAACTAGTTCAACCATTGTGGAAGTCAGTGTGGCGATTCCTCAGGGATCTAGAACTAGAAATACCTTTTGACTCAGCCATCCCATTACTGGGTATATGCCCAAAGGAATATAAATCATGCTACTATAAAGACACATGCACACATATGTTTATTGCGGCACTATTCACAATAGCAAAGACTTGGAACCAACCCAAATGTCCAACAATGACAGACTGGATTAAAAAATGTGGCACATATACACCATGGAATACTATGCAGCCATAAAAAATGATGAGTTCATGTCCTTTGTAGGGACATGGATGAAGCTGGAAACCATCATTCTCAGCAAACTATTGCAGGGACAGAAAACCAAACACTGCATGTTCTCACTCATAGGTGGGAATTGAACAATGAGAACACATGGACACAGGAAGGGAAACATCACACACCGGGGCCCGTTGCAGGGTGGGGGGAGATGGGAGGGATAGCATTTGGAGATATAACTAATGTTAAATGACGAGTTACTGGGTGCAGCACACCAACATGGCACATGTATACATATGTAACTAACCTGCACGTTGTGCACATGTACCCTAAAACTTAAAGTATAATAAAAAAAAGACCTCAAATTATAAGACTCCCAGAGGAAAACATAGAAAGCAAAAATAGACAAATAAGACTACATCAAACTTAAAACTTCTGGGCATTGAAGGACATAATCAAGGGAGTGAAAGGCAATGTATGGAAAGGGGAAGTATCTGCAAATCATATATATATAATAAGAGGCTAACATCCAGAATATACAATGAACTCCTATAACTCAACAACTACAAAAAGTAGCCCAAGTTAAAAATGCCCAAAGGAATTAAATAGACAAAGGAAGACATACAAATAACCAACAAGAATATGAAAAGATGCCAAACATTACTAATCATTAAAGAAATGCAAATCAAAACCATAAGAAGATATCACCTCACACCTACTAGAGTAACCACTGCAAAAATAAGAACAGAACAAGTTTTGCAAGGATGTAGAGAGAATGAAACCCTGGTGCATTGCTGGCAGGATTATAAAATGGTGCAGCTGCTATCATAAAAAAAATAAAGATTTCTCAAAAAAGTAAAAGTAGAATTGTAACTGAGTACCCCCATTTTTCTAAGAAAAGTAGAATGAATTACTATTTTTAAAAAAAGAAAACATTGTTATTTTCTCTTCTTTTTTCCAATTCCTCCTGTTCTCCACTTCCTACTTATTCCTTTAGAAATACAATTATAACCTTTAACCTCCCCTTCACCAGACACTTCCTATAGGACAAGTTCACCTAATTATGAGCTTAGAAGCTCCAGAGCAGAACTCTCACCCACCAGCAGATTGCCTCAAGAGATAACAGTCAATTTACAACCCAAAGTATGCCCACTATAAAACTCTCACTCACCAGGAGACTGCCTTGAGAGACAACATTACAACTCAAAGTCTTGCTATTAAAAAAAAAAAAAAAAACTCTCTCAAACCTGGAGAGTTTTCAGCCACCTCTACCTCATTTCTGCCTATGAAAATGCCAACTCAACTGCGTGGTAGATAAGGCAAAAAGCTAGCATGTGGACCTTCCACCTGCTCACTTCCTCCCCTGTGTATCATTCATGATAAGACCCCTTTAAAAGTGCCCCCTTTCTGCTCCAGAACCAAAGCAGTGCCCTTAAAGCAGGAAACCCTTGCTTCTTCCCTCAGCTAGCTTTGGAATAAAAAGTCCCTTTCTTTATACCAGACCTCACTCTTGTCAATTGGACTCCTCAAGCAGCAAGCAAATAAACCTGCATTTCGCTTACAGAATTACCAAATGATCCACCAATCTTACTTCTGGGTATGCATACAAAAGAACTGAAAGTAGGATCTTGAAGAGATACTTGTTCAATGCAGCATTATTCACAGTAGCCAAGAGGTAGAAGCAACTCAAATGTCCATCAATGGATGAATGGATAAAGAAAATGTGGTAAATACATTCAATGAAATACTATTTAGCCTTAAGAAAGAAGGCAATCTTGTCATATGCTACAACATAAATAAACCTTGAGGACACTATGTTAAATGAAACAAAACAGTCAAAAAAAGACAAATACTGTATGATTCCACTTATATAAACTGTCCAATATAGTCAAACTCATAGAAACAAAAGGAGAATGGTGGTTTCCAGGGGCTGGAGGTTGTAGAAAATGAAAGTTGTTGTTCAATGGGCCCAGAGTTTCAGTTTTGAAATATAAAAAATTCTAGAGTTTTGTTGAACAACAATGTGAATATACTTAACACTAGAAATGTAGACTTAAAGATGGTAAATTTTATGTTATGCATATTTTACCACCACTAAAAAAGTATTTAAAAATGGATGGCTGTAGCTATGCAGTGACACATAAATCCAATTTGTATCCACAAATGAATACTTGTTCTTTCAATGGCTGGTTGCATGCCCTGTTCTCATGTTGGTATATTTAAATAAAACAGAAACAATGCCCAAATAAAATTATGTAGTGATAATCGAAGCCATAAGTTTTAAACCACACTTCAAGAAAAATCATCTATATAAAAATTGCCTTCTTAAAAATTATAATTTTATGCTATGATATAGCTATTTTTAAATTAGAGAAGACAATGTAGTTTTAGAAATAACAATTCAACACATGTAAGTAATTCATACTATTCGTGCTTGGTGTTTGCAATAGCTGAAGAAATAATTTTGGTTTGTGCTGTCATCTGTGGCAACTGTAGTACATTTATGATTAGTGCACAGGCCTAGCTCAATGAGAATATTAATTATCAAAATCTATTTTTGACTTAATAGAAATATCTGATACTTACATGCTATTTTATGCTTCTACGGTAAGTATATCCAGATACAAGTAAGTGTGTATTATGTTTTTTCCAGTTTATAGACATGGAATAAACTATACCCCAAAAAATGATATGTTGACATCCTAACCCTAGGTACCTATGAATGTGACCTTATTTGGAAATAGAGTCTTTGTAGGTGTAATCAAGTTAAGACAAGGTCATACTGGATTAGGGTGGACCCTAAATCCAATGACTGTTGTCCCTATAAGAAAATAAAATTCAGACACCGAAGGGAGAATGCTATGTGAAAACTGAATAAGAGAATAGGGTAATGCATATACAAGTCAGCAACACCAAGGATTGCTGGTAAGTGCAAGAAACTAGGAGAGAGGCATGAAACAGATTATTTTTCAGAACCTCCAGAAGGAACCAGGCCTGCCAACAACTTTTAGATATGCAGCCTCCAGACTGGGAGAGAATAAATTTCTGTTTTAGCCAATTTGTGATATTTGTTATAGCATCCACAGGAAACTAATACAAAACACACGTGTGCATATATGAGGAAGCAAAATTTTCATGAAGGAACATCAGATTGCAGTTTTGCAGTGCAAACCTGGATTCAAATCTGCCCCAGTGATTACTTGCAGTGTTATTCTGAACACTTATTCTCTCTGACATCCATTTTCTCCTGTGAAACTTCAGTAATTGCATTGTGAAGAATAAATACAATAACATGTAATGACCAGAACCTGCCACATGATAACAGCACTACAAATAATAAAGGTAGTAACACTTAACATTAGAGCTGAGGTTGCATGCAGCACACTCAATAGCACCAAACAAACAGTCTTTCCTAAAGTAAATCAACAGCTTGACACAGAGCCAGGCCCAGAACCCAAGTACCTGATTCCATGTACAATGTGTTACCTCTAAGTTAGAAATCTAGGATTTCTCTAATTTATTTCCTATTTTTCTTAGGGCTGTTTGGTTTCTTCCCCCTACTGTTAGCAGAAAATCTCTACATAATGCTCATAATAATTCCAAGGAAATGTTCTTCTCTTAATTTGTGGCTCAAACAGGTATAATTTCTTCTTTCTCAAGTCTGCTGAGAAGTACTGCATCAATGGTCAGGACATGGACACAATTTCCACAAGACTGAGTTTAGAGTCTACCTTGAAATGAAAAATGGATCTGATATTTAGAAAATGAAAAATAGCAAGCTAGCCTGTGGCTAAGCAACTGAATGTTCCACTCTGGCACAAGTTGCTTGGTATGCTGAAAATTCTTCCATCTTAAGATTTGAAAGACAGAATGAAGACCTAGGGGACTTTGTTGGTTCCAGTGATCTATCAAGTAACTTCAGGAAGCCTGAAAAATTTGGATCATTTGGCATGTATAATGCCAGACACATTCAAACCAGTGAGATAGTAAATCAATATTCCCTTTAAATTATGAGACAAAGTAGCAAGCACAGAAGCACAGCACTTCCAGAATAAGAGCACCCACCAGAATTATCATTTGCACAAAATACCAGAAACTAAATGTTCAGACCATTAAACTGCCCATCACAACACTCTGACTGGATAACCACTACAACATATGTAGGTATGTATACATTTAAAAACACATAATGTATTTAACTGATGCCACCAAGAAAGCACTCTATTTTTAATACAATGTCAAAGAATGAAATATTTATGACAACATCAATTGATGCTAGTAGTGAAATCAGTCATTAAAAAGTCATTAATTGCTTATTGGTATGAGACCCAGTGCTTCTAAAAACCCCATAAAAAGATTCTCATAGTTCATGATTTATGCATTAGTAAAGTATTACAGTCAATGTGAGACTATTTGTTTAGCCCCAATCTGGCTACCCTTCATGCAATATGTCAGATCGCTAAAAGAATATGTAATAGAAGGCCATTAATTGTTCGGTATTAAAATGCTTTAGAATTATGAAGAAGCAATATCATTTACCAATTGTTTCAAACTTAAATTGTACATGTATTTTCATTCAATTACAACTACTATTTTTGATTTTGATATTTTCTCAGCAGTGGTATACTTCTTGCTTGTCATATTGCAGAGGGGTTGGCAGAATTGCAGTTGGCCAAGAAATACAGTTGAATAGCCAGGCGTGGTGGCTCACGCCTGTAATCCCCACACATTGGGAGGCCGAGGCTGGTGGATCACCTGAGGTCAGGAGTTCGAGACCAGCCTGACCAACATGGTGAAACTCCCCCACTCTACTAAAAATACAAAAATTAGCTGGGCATGGTGGCACATGCATGTAATCCCAGCTACTCGGGAGGCTGAGGCAGGAGAATTGCTTGGTCCCAGGAGGCAGAGGTTGCAGTGAGCCAAGATTGCACCATTGCACTCCAGCCTGGGTGACAGAGCAAAACTCTGTCTCAAAAAAAAAAAGAAAAAAAAAAGAAATCCAGTGAATATAGTAAATGAAAGTCTCCATTACTGACATAGTTTGGATATTTGTCCCCTACAAAATTTATGTTAAAATTTGATCCCCAATGCTAAAGATGGGGCCTAGTGGGAGGTGTTTAGGTCATGAGGGCAGATACCTCATGAATGGCTTGGAGCTATTATCTCAGGATTGAGTGAATTCTCACTCTTAGTCCTCTCAAGATCTGATTGTTAAAGAGTTTTGGACCTCTCTCCCCTCTGTCTTGCTCCTCCTGTCACCCTGTGACAAGCCATCTCCCCTTCCCCTTTCTGCCATGACTAGAAGCTGTCTGAGTCCGTCTCCATAAGCAGATAGCACTGCCATACTTCTTGTACAGCCTGCAGAATTGGAAGCCAAATAAGCCTCTTTTCCTTATAAATTACCCAGCCTCAGGTATTTCCTTTATAGCAATGCAAATAGACTAAGACAATTATTGTTATTTTCACAGCTGGGTACATATTATCTTTAAACACTCATATCTACAAATATTTTAAACTCATTTTATGTTATTTTTGTCATCCACTTTTCAAAAGAAACTGAGATAATATCAATGGACAAAACATAGTTTTCTCCAATTATTCACTAGTATATTTATATAAATATTTAATTTTCCCTTTTTCAAGTAAATTTATGTTTTTAAACGCCAATGGAATATATTTTTAAACAATACTCATCTACATTAAAATAGAATATAATGCTTTGTAAACAATTGTTACATTATTATCTAATACTAAAATTTCCTACGAAAAATAGATAAATAATACCTACATGGCTTTACACTAAAAACCTCCCTGCTTTGTTTGATAGATGAGTGTCATCTATGTAAAATACGTAAGATTTCAATACATAATAAATACAGACCCACTGATAACATCATGAAGACTGTGCTCTGCACAATTTCAGGAGGTGCCACTGACTTCCTGGCTTTTATGAATAGCCCAGTTATAGTAGCACAGAGCATACCCAACATAGTCATATGCATTGGCCGTAAATAAGCACCACAGCAAGTAATTCAAGTATAACAAGAATATCATAGCCAAGCTACATTTTCTATGAAAGGAACTTCTGCGCACATGATAAAATTAGGATTGTTTGTTTTCTTGCAGACCATCTCATCACGTCAAAGTTTTTATTTCTCTATTCCTAACTTTTCTTTCAACAAGGATGCTTTTATTAACTCTGATCAAGTTATCTTGCCTTGCTTATTTCCCTGTTGGGGCAAATTTTCCTTTGCATCTCAACAGACTTCAGAACACAAACAAAAAATAGTTGATGCTGTTAATAACCATGAGTCAGCTATGAAAGCTTAAATTATGTTTTTAGTTTTCTGAATAAATAGGAAAACAGTTTTTGATTAAGTTGTTCAAAAGTTTCCCCTATGAGTTCTCATACAGGAGAAACTCTAATTTTAATATCCTTAATAAATTTTATGTAATGAATATAGAAGCAAATTTCATACTGCTTATACTCTCCATTTCAAGTTGTAATAAGATCAAATAGTTCAGTAAAAGTACTTCTAAATGAAAACAGCTTTATCTGAGCTAAAGTTTATAACAATGTTAGCTATAAAATAATAAGAATTGATAGCATATATTTTACAAGGGCCTGTGCTAGGAGATTTAGATAAATTTTTTTTAATTTTCAAAATAACTTTGTAATGTTGTTTTATTTTTATCCCATAGTAGAGATGAGGAAACTGAAACTGAGGCTATCTCTGAGGTTGAGCTATATAGCTTATGTCATCCTAATCACTATGTCTTCATTACTTCTCAACTTTGGAAGAAGTGCAAATACCATCATGAAAAATCAGAACATGCAGTATTTTGCTTTCTATTTCCGAGATGTTTCACTTAAGATCATGGCCTCTAGTTCCATCTGTGTTTCTGCAAAATATATGATTTCACTTCTACAGCTCGTGTGTGTGTGTGCGTGAACACATGTGTATACCACATTTTCTTTATCCATGGACACAGAGTGTGGAATAGTCGTCACTGGAGACTTCTAAGGCTGGAAGGATGGGAAGGGAGTGAGGGTAAAGAAATTACTTAATGGGTACAATGTTCAATATTTGGGTGATGGTTACACTAAAAGCCCAGACTTCACCACTGCACAACATACCCAGGTAACAAAACTACACTTAAATTTATACAAATTACCAAAAAAAAAAGGAAGACAGAAGAAGAAAGAAGAAGAAGAAGAAGCATCAGTGTCATTTGCAGGAACTATACATGCACCCAATATTTATATATGTCCTTTTTAGGTAGTGTTCCTCCTTCTAAGTAACTATAGTAAAAAGTTATTAAAGAATGTTTTATCCCTTGGGTGTATCAGGTAAGAAAAATGATTGAATCAGAACTAAGAGCCTGGAATAATTAATAAATTGCATATTCTTCAAAAAATTCTTCTTTAATATTCATTATAAAAACTATTCAAAATACTGAGCAGTTATGAGTTCAGTAATAATATTTTCTAAGAATGGAAGCCAATATTCTATGTTATTGATGAAAAATAACATCAAGTGGATAGACTCTGGGGTTGACATTAAAGACTTTCAGTCAAAACCCATCTGGCCAAGATTTCCTCAGAAATATTACAGGCATATTCCAATCACAAACAAATGAACAATTTAGTTGCCAAAGACCTTAATGAAGCTGAATCTTTTAATTTAAGCATTTTAATCGAGAGTAAGGCCTCTATATACATAGTGGCTACACTTTTCCCTATTAAATAACCATCAATAATGATGTAACATTTTTTACTTTGTACATAAGTGTTTCAATATGGATTTTCTTGGCAGTTCTCAATAATGCTTTCCTATTAATAACCCTGAAAGAAATAACAGACTCAAACATAATGCATCTTTTAGGACAAACTAATTATATTTATAAAAGTTACTCTGGGTCCATGGCTTTCATTTAACACAAAATATTATTGCCCTTCCTCCAAAAATGAAGGTACTTTCACAGCTTTAATAATAAGGCAAAAATTATGTTCTTTTTGTTTATTAAAAAAGTACAATGTATTCCTTTTCAAAAAGAACTTCCCAGAAGAAAATTACTATTCATTTAAGATAAATTTATCATGATAAAGGCATAAAGAATAAGTCCAATAATTAACTTTCAAAATTGTACACAAAATTTTTGATAAATCATCCTTTCGTATCCTCAGAGATGCAGCATATTGTTATTATATGAAAACGGGACTCAAGATCCTTCAAAAGTGAGGTTCAAAATCAACCTACAAATTTTTAAGAAATATTATCATTGTGAACAAATCACTTTATATCTTGGTGATTAAACTCTCTGTATCTAATGAATAACCTGGGCAAATAATAACTTTCCAATGTAAAGATAACCAATCATACGGTATCTGAAAATTCTCTCATGAAAAAACTTAATGAATATTTTAACACTGAATAAGTTAATCTTATTCAGTGAAAATTGCATTTTGTCAGTCGAAAAGGATAGCAAAAATCATCAGCAAAGTTGAGGCATCTGACTAGCTTAACTAAATTTGCAAGTGTAATCATTATAATAAATCTTTCTTCTATTAATATTTTGAATAAAAACATATTTCCTACTATAAACATATATTTATGAATATAAAATTGGAAAATATTCCAGAACAGTAGCTACATATTAAATTTGTCGTGGCTTATAATGTACAGCACACATTCTTCTATTGTCTTTTTAAAAATAAAAGTGTTTATTATATTCTGTATATTCAGATTCTTACATTCATTTCAAAATTTTGCCTCAAGAAAAACTGAATATGAACTGTTTCAAGCGGGGTCCCAGAAGGAAACAAAGGACACACTCGAAGAGAGGTGAGGGCAGGGCTAAGGGAACTGATGATGATGCACCAGGGTCTAACTGCAGTGGGAAGCTTCTGGGTCTTAGAGGGTGGGAGGACAGGGCAGGATTACTGTAAGAGCAGGAGCTATTAAAAAATGACCACATGACAGGAGACGTGACCATGGGTAGATGGGTTTGTTGCCATCTATCAGACATAGCCCCAGGGAAGTAGGGATAAATAACCTGACTTCTCTTCCCTTTCACTCTCCACACTGGCTTATGCCTCCCACTGGCTGAATCCAGGAGAGATTAGAAGACCAGTGAGTTCAGAAGATGCAGTTCATTAAGATTGACCTTACAGGGATTACAGCAGGGCAGAGAGAAGGAGAATGAATCTAAAGAGGAAAAAAGGAAAGAATCAGCACAGTTATCTGTGATAACCATTTAGGTGGATCTGGGAAGATAAAAATGAGTCTGCTATTGCCCCTAACCTTTAAGGGTTCAGTCTTGTAAGTTCTTTAGCTATCTATCTTTCAAATACACGTAGCAAAGAATATGAACTAGATCTCAAATTGAAAATAACATTTAGACATTTCTAATATATTCATACAGAAAAATTCAGAAAACAAGTTATTTTTCTCTTGGCTTCTAAGTTATATTAATAAACATCATATAAACAATAGTAATACAAATAAACGAGGGAACATAGTTTTGATTTCAAGTTTTAATGGCACTAGTTCCAAGAAAAATTTAATTAGGCACCAATAAAGTGTCATATATTTGCATGAAGGAATTGTCCTTATAATTTCCACATCATAACTATTCAGATAATACACCAAACACAGACCAAGTAAGGATATAAACATTAGTATTAATCAGTACCCTTAACTCTAATTTTGGAGAAAGCTACACAAATAACTGTATACTCTAAAGTTAGAAACAGAAAAAGGAGACCATCAATTATTTCAAGATCAATACAAGAGGAAGGCAAAAAATTGAAATATAGTGTAATGAGAGATAATAGTGGAGTCTTAGAATGATGTCGACGCTAAGACTGCATTATACATATTTGTTATTCTTAACAGTATATTTCATCAACTTCAAGATACCATTAGCTGCAGATGCACCATTTCTTTTGTACCAGTAGAAAAATAAGAAATGAATATCAAACCATTATAAAATGCTTTCTTATCACTTAGAATTTTTACTCTATACTTATTGAAAAAACTACCATTTAGGCATACATTTATAATATATTAATCTGGCCAAATATTAAAAGTAAAGTATAAGCTAAATAAATGTTAAGGTAAAATTTCTCACTTTCAGAAGCCAAATTTGAATTTCTCCCTACTCATAAACATCTCGAATTTTCCACACAGTGTTCTGTACTATCAAAGGTAATGATGATTGCAAAAAGACATGTCTGGAAAAATACTTACACAAAATATACAAAAAATTTTCTAAAAACTCAATAATAAAAAACCTTGATTTAAAAAATAAGCCAAAAACCTTAATAGACACCTCACCAAAGAAGAGACACACATGGCCAATAAGCACATGAAGAGATGCTCCACATCATATGTCATCAGGGAAATGCAAATTAAAACAACAAAGATATACTACTATACATCACTAGAATGATGAAAATGCATAACACTGGCATCACCAAATGCTGGTGAAGAAATGGAGCACAAAGAACTCATTCATTGCCGGTGGGAACGCAAAAATGGTACAGCCACTTGGGAAGACAGTTTGGTGGTTTCTTACCAAATTAAATGTACTCTTACCGTACAATCCAACAATCATACTATTTATCCAAAAGAAATGAGAACACAACTACACAAAAAACTGAACATACGTGTTTCTAGCAGCTTTATTCATAATTGCCAAAAATTGGAGGCAACCGATATCCTTCAGTAGGTGAATGAATAAACTGTACTATATCAAGAAAGTGGGGTATTATTCATGAATTAGATGGCGTTAAAAAGAAATGAGCTACGAAAATACATGGAGGAAATGTAAATGCATATTAAGTGAAGGAAGCCAACCTGAAAAGGCTACATAGTGTGTGATTCCAACTATATGATGCTCTGAAAAAGGCAAAATAATGAAGTCTGTAAAAAGATGAGTAGTAGCCAGGGGTTAAAAGGAAAGGGAAATGAATAGGTAGAACATAGAGGGTTTCTAGGGCAGTGGAAATACTGTTGTATGACAGATACTATAATGTTGGATACATGATATTATAAGTTTGTACAAACCCTTAGAACATACAAAATCAAGAGTGAATCCTGATGTGAATTATGCCCTTTGGGTGATAATGAGACGCTGATACAGTTGTCACGAATACGCCATTCTAACTAAAATATTGATAGTGGGGGAGGCTGTGCATATGTGGGGGCACAGGCATATGGGATATCTCTATGCCTTCCTCTCAAGTTTTCTGCGAACATAAAATTTCTGAAACACGATGTCTTAAAAATTTTTTTGTGGCCGGGCAGGGTGGCTCATGCCTGTAGTCTCAACAATTGGGAAGGCCAAGTCAGGTGGATTGCTTGAGGTCAGGAGTTCCAGAGCAGCCTTGCCAACATGGTGAAGCCCCGTCTCTACTAAAACTACAAAAATTAGCTGGGCATAGTGGCAGCTTCCTCAGGTTCCTGTAATCCTACCTACTCAGGAGGCTGAGGATCCCAGGAGTTCGAGACCAGCAACATGGCAACATGGCAAAACCCTCCTCTCTACAAAAACAAAAATGTGGCCGGTGGTGGCATGTGCCTGTAAACCCAGCTACTAGAGAGGCTGGGGTGGGAGGATTGCTTGAGCACAAGAGGTAGAGGTTGTAGTGAGCAAAGATCACACCGTTGAACTCCAATCTAGGCAACGGAGCAAAAAAAAGGAAAAGAAAAAGAGAGAAAGAGAGAAAAGAGAGAGGAAGTTTTCGAGGGAGGGAGGGAAGCCCTTATCTCTTAAGTTATAAGTTTATGAATGAAAGCATATGATGTTTGAGATTTATCCTAACTTACTCTTTTCGAGGTGCCGAAAGAAAGTGGGGTGAGGTAGAAAGCTGAGATGAAACAGACCGGCCTTATTTATGTTGATAATTATGGAAGCTAGGTGATGTGTACATGGTAGTTCACCATACTACTATTTTTAGTTTGGAAATTTCCATAACAAAGAGTAAAAAATTTTTAAAGGAGGGGTCAGAGGAGAGAAAATCAAATGGAAACAGCAAGCAGATGCTTTATAATGTAGTTTTAAATAATAATTTTAGCAAAGACCGTATTGACCTGCTTTTCATGTCCTTGAAATACTAAACAGTTTAATCTGGAACCTTAAACAAAAAAAAGTCATGGTGAAAAAACACTTCTGAAAAGAATGCTCCATTTGTCTCCAGGATTTTCTTCTAAGTTGCTAATACCAATTCTGTGAGCTTTGAGGCTGACACTTCTCCATTTGAGAACACTCACATTTTCATTTTTTTCTCAATTAAATCATATCTTGCTGGAAATAAGCTTCTTTAAAGTCATTAGGAAGTTTTTTCGAAAGAAGTTCAACAACATGCACAATGCATGCAGTCATACTAGAGTGTCTGTTTTGAAATTTATCTATTTTGGGAAATTTGGCAATTTCTCTATCCTTCAGTTCTGTTTCTCTCTGCATGATGGGGAATTCTTTTGCGGAAATCTTAGTAACAGAATGTAACAGAGCTTCACCTACTTCAGGGTATTCTTTACTGGTCCACGTGAAATATTTGATTGTTTGCTGTGGTTCTTCCTCCAGTAGCCGATATTTGCTTCATTGATATAAAATGTTTGCTCAGTTACTCTTCTGCCAGGCCCTTCTGTGTGTACAATAACTTTTCATTTCAATGCCAAAACATATTATAATATTTTAGAAGACATTTTAAACAAATATTAAACTCAGCATGTGTAAAGTACCATTGATACACATAACTCACTTGAAGTGATACATAAATAGCTATGATAAGTTTATGTATCCACTGGTAAGAACAACAACATCACCCCTACCTGAATCCTAAAGATTTTAACACACCCTTGATAATAGGCAATGTTCTGATTTTGGAGATGTTAAAATGTGTTTTAAAACTTTTGTATGTTAAAACTGATAAAGTAAGGTAATTTAAATTCTCTTTTTTAGTTAATGGTATGTTTAATAGCTAAATATAGACAGTATGTTTTTAATATAAAGAAAGTCACTTTAAATTATCTAAATTATTCCATTTTTCATTTTAAATCCATGTTATAGTTAATTTTTAAATAAAATTATAGAAACTTTAATACTTTAATTTGGTAAAAATATTCAAAGGGATATTAAAACATAACAGCTAACACTCATTGATTATTTGCTATTTATCGAAGTGCTTCATTATTAACTTCTGCCATGTAACATTTACAGAATCTTCTTTAGTATCACATGAAAAAGTTCAAAATCATCTTTGAGAGGATACATATTGAGGTTTATCTAGTTTAAGGTGGTGGCTTAAAGCACATGTTCTTTAACAACAACAGCAGCAAAATAATTTAAATGACTGTTGTTCATGTTCCAAATATTTATCCAGTATTCTAAGAATTTACTCTTTGTTAGTTACTACTATTTTACAGTGTCTTCACAGATAACAATGAATTCCTTTTAATTCATTAATGTAATTAATTTTTAATTCTAAAAAATAAATATGCATGCAGTCACACTGCAGTACAAGGTTTGGTTAAAAATAAACATAAAATAGGCCAGGCACGGTAGCTCACGCCTGTAATCCCAGCACTTTGGGAGGCCAAGGAGGGCAGATCAAGAGGTCAGGAGATCGAGACCATCCTGGCTAACACGGTGAAACCCCGTCTCTACTAAAAGTACAAAAAATTAGGCGGGTGTGGTGTTGGGCGCCTGTAGTCCCAGATACTCAGGAGGCTGAGGCAGGAGAATGGCTTGAACCCGGGAGGCAGAGCTTGCAGTGAGTGGAGATGGCGTCACTGCACTCCAGCCTGGGTGACAGAGCAAGACTCCATCTCAAAATAAATAAATAATAAAATAGGTAATTTTATTACAAGGCTCATAAACTGGTTCTGAAATCAGTTCAAAAGTGAAGCACTTCCGAAAACATTTGCACTAAAGAAAACATGGCAGCAGGTAACAACCTGTGTGCAGGGGAACATGAGAGCAGCTTCTCAATGTGAGCTTTTTGAGTGACAGCTCTTGCTTATACATAAATTTCTGACATGCTTACTAAAATATAAAGATTTTTCTTGCCAGATCTCATCTATCTGACAATTATTTTTGTGGGATAATTATGGCACCTGAGAAAAAGAAAACTCCCTAGTAATGTCAAGTTAGCCCTTTCTAATTTGCTACCAGACAACAAGAGTCTTAATTTAAGAATCATTGATTTCATTATTATGATATCTAATTAATCTTTATTTTTAAAATCAGGAAATAAGAGACACCTTTGAAAAGTCAAATGTCATTTAATATTTATTGAGTACCCAAGTACACTTCACTAACTTTAGAGAAACTGTGGCACACACTCAGACCTTAACAAAATTTTATGATTTATCAAAAGCATAGCAGAGTATAATGCAAATAAATGGGTTTGACCACTTTCTCCTTTTCTGTATGCCAAGAGAAATTTAGCCAAGGATATAAATTATGTAAACCACATTTCTAACACACACACACAAAGCCATCTCATTACTAAATATTATGACAAACCAAGAGAGGAAGCCTAAATAAAATAAATCCTGAGATAAGTTGCAGCTGTTTTCCTGAAAATAAGTGAGTAGAAAATATTTGTGTTTTCAATGCATTTCTCAGACTCACAGAAGCTCAGAACTCTAAAGTATCAATGAGATTAGGGAGAAAAACTTGGAAAGAAGAATAACATGACCTTATGCGTAGGCCTTAAAATTATAAATCAATATTTTCTCTATATTAGTACTTCAATTTACATAAGTTTATGAATTTTTGGCTAATGACATTATAAGGCCTTCCAATATTGTTCACAAATACTTGTCAAGTTTTTTTGTTGAACATTTCCCTAAACTCTAGCTACTCTGCCATCATCCATATATATGAATCCTATTATTAATTCAAGAATTAGCTCATATCCTACTTCCACTAAAACCTTACCTTGCACTACCACTACAAAAATTACCTCTGTGCTAAAATCATAGACCATGAGTTCCAGCCTCTCAGCTCATGACACATTATACTTGAAATTAAAGTGTTTATTTTACATGTTTTTCTCTCCTACTAAATTGTAAAGTCCCAAAGGACAGAAATCTTTGCATTTATTCCACTCCAGTGCCTGCTTTACTGATTTAAAAGAAAACCAGACAGAAACATGAATATGAAGAACAGAAGCTCAAAGATAATGAACACACAAAAAAAGAAAGAAGCACTTGTTTACTTTTATTACTTATAGCATTCTATTGTATGAATTACCATTATTCATTTATCCATTCTACTGTGGATGGACATTTGGGTTGATTCCAGTTTGGGGCTACTATATGTATGATGCTGCTGTGAACATTATTGTACATGACATTTAGGAAAAATATGTATGTTGGAACTTAGAGTATGTGTATGTTCATCTATAACAGATACTGCCAGTCTTTCAGAATGGTTTTATTAATTTACATATCCATCACCATTTATGAGAGTTCTAGTTGGTCCACAAGAATGCCGACATGTCAGTCTTTTTTATGTAATCATTATAGTTAGTGTGTAGTGTGGCATTTTAATTTGCTTTTGTTTGCATTCCCTTGATAACTAATGAGAATGAGCAATTTTTCATATGATTACTGGCTCTTTGGATATTCCATAAACCACCTATTAAGTCTTTTGCCTATTTTTCCATTGGGTTTTTCTGTTTGATTTGTAGAGATTCTTATATTTGATATCTATGTGCCCTTTGTGAAATCTGTATTATAAATGTCTTCTCTCAGTGGTTTTCCTTCTATCTTAATGATGTCTTTTGATTTATAGAAGTTCTTAATTGAATATAATAGGATTTTTTCACTTTATGTGATATGGTTTGGCTGTGTCCCACCCAAATCTCACCATGCACTATAGCTCCCATAATCCCCATGTGTTGTGGGAGGGACCTGTGGGAGGTAACTGAATCATGGGAGTGGGTTTTTCCCATACTGTTCTCGTGAGAGTGAATAAGTTTCATGAGATCTGATGGCTTTATAAAGGGCAGTTCCCCTGCACACAGTCTCTTGCCTGCTGCCATGTAAGACATGCCTTTGCTCTTCCTTCACCTTCTGCCATGATTGTGAGGCCTCCCCAGCCATGTGGAACTGTGAATCGATTAAACCCCTTTCCTTTATAAATTATCCAGTCTTGGATATATCCGTATAGCAGTGTGAGAACAAACTAATACATTATGGTTGGTGTTTTCTGTGTCCCATTTAAGAAAACTTTATGAATAACAAAGTCACGAAGATATCCCTCTATAGCACTGTCATGGCCATGGATTTCTAACTTCACAGAGTATAATTAACTGACAGCTCAGCTGTTGCACTCTAAAATCTATCACTTTATTCAGAGACCACAATTCCCATTGTGTTCTCCCAGCCATTGACTGAGTGCTGCAAGGATACTAAAGCAGGCCTTGTTCTGGGAGATGTGAGACTCTTTGATGGGTAGGTTTGGCTGCAGGACTCCATCAGCTTTGCTGAACTTTCTTAGAACTAGACTGCAGTCTAATATTTTCCCACCCAATTCTTCCTTCCCTAGGTCTGTTGGCTGGGCTGGGTATGGGACAAGCTTCTAGGGTGCTGGTAATGTACTCTCTTTTGATTTGGGTGGTGGATTACATGGTTTTGCTCATTTTGTGAAATTCCACTGAGTTTTAAACATAGGATTTTAATCTTTCCGTATATATGTGTTATATTTCAATAAGTAAGTTTAGTTTAAACTTCCATTTAAAAATAAAGAAGGTGGCAGAAGCCAGTAATTCAAACTTTGAGTAGGCAGTTATTAGAAAATAGAATGTGCTCTTTGCCTATGATTTGAAGCATAGGAAACCTTAACTTTAGAGAAAAGCACAAATGGAAGGTTAGAAAAAATATCTCAGTCTGAGCTCTGTTCCTTTATTAACCACATGACATTTGGTAAATCACTCAATATTATCAGTGTCCCAGATATTTCCTCTCAAACAATTTGATTAATAAAGCCTAAGTTATTGTTTTTCTTTAAAAAAAGAAAGCAATTATGTAGCCAGGTTTTAATAAGTGCTGTATAAAGGCAAAGAATTATTAGTAAAAGATGCTCAAAAGCTGCTTTTCAACTTTCTTTCAATGCCTTTTCTTAATATTGCTTGTCCACATGCACAAAACAGACTTTACTACAGGTAGCATGTATCCACTCCAAGTTTTGTTTGGTCCTCAAATACACTACATAATAAACTGAGTTGTCCTCCTCAATTGTTAACTTTCTAAAAGCCAATAGCCTAGATGAAGCTAAAATAGGCATTAAGCAGCAATTGTGTTGGTAACCAAGGAACTTAATTACGAGCACTGATAACAATGCAACAGAAAATTTTGAGGTCAATGATTAAATGTGAACATATCATCATATTCCATGAACAATAGTTTTCAAATCATATTCTAAATGATAGCACAATTTTATAATGGAAAGCTAAAAATAAAAATAAGAGATGTTAGCAGAACTTACATGAGGTAGAAGGGTATCATTTTTTTCCTGAAGGAGATAAAGGAACACCAGAGATATTAAAGAACCTGGACAGTTGTTCTCCTAGTAAAGATAAACTAAGTGAATAGGGCCAAATGCACAAGGAAAAGATAATTAGGCTAAATGCAATAAATTATTTTCATATAGATTTACTTTCACAAGGCATCATAAATCAATCATGGATAAATCTACAGAGGAAAATGCAACTTCATTGAAGCCTGGCATGCTAAGACATTTCTGTTTGTCTGTTCATATTCTACATCCTAATTTGTCTCTTCATATTCTATGTCCTAATATGTCTCTTCATATTCTACATCCTAATTTTTCCATTCTGAATTTCCTCTAAAAATAACTGAGCTTTCTCTACACACATTTCCTATAACATAAACTCATTTCTCAGCAACAGTTAACAATTACGACCATAACTACTGATTGGCTGTTACAGCAACACTTAAAAGGAAAACAAAAATTCTTAAGATGAATTCCATATCTTTAAAACTTGTTTTTAACTAATGTGTTCTGAACACTAGTTGTAAATAGACATTGACACAGCTATTAGAGGAAAAGGGGCCAACGGTCAAATAATGCAGGGAAATACTGGGTTAAACTACCTTCAATAACATCTTAACATACTAGTTGGCATACTGAGAGGCTTTAATATGCTTACATAAGCTGTGGATTTCTAAGAAAAGAAATGGATATATAGTGTTTTGCCTACTTATTTGATCACCTTTTCCATGGAGCATTTTGATGAATTGTATTTGAGAAACAATATTTTATAGACATTCAATGTCCCTCATAGCAATTTAAATGACAAAGATACACACACAAGTAGGTTCTTATTAGAAGGTACCTTTGGATTAAGGTTAAAATCTGCTACCCAATCCCTGAACCACATTTCACCATCATCTGAAGGTAAAGTTTATTGCACATGATGAATAAAAAATAAATTTGTTTGAACAAATGTAAAACATTTGTTATCATAGCTATTATTATCTTATTATTGATGACTTGCCACTTTTATTGAAATAGCTTTATAAAAGTGGATTTATAAATTTTCCTTCATCTATGTGCTTTCTAATACATCTACTTCTGAAGAGAAGTGCAAGAAATGCTTTGTTGTATATAAGACAGATATGAGCAATGTCTTGCCAGAGAGATATAAAAATATTTTAATACTCAGCCTAAAACAATGTACTATTTATTACCAAAAGAGATATAAGAAATAGGAACCCAATGTCTCAGCTTCAGCTTCCACATGAATTCATTCTGCCACTTGAGAAAAATTAGGCTAGGTTATATTCCATTCATCTGTGTGTATGCATGTATAAAGGAATTTGGGGATGATATATTTCTTTCTGCTATTATTTCCCTCTAGCCTATTTCCAATATTAGAAATCATGAAAACTTGTTTTAACTCATTGTATTACTCTCTATGACTTATCAGAGAGTCCAGAGACTAATTTGGTACATAGTCTTATAAATCAGATGAGCATACATGTAGTTTTCAAATATTGGAAATAGGCTAGAGGGAAAGATATGCATGACTTTTCAGAGTATTGAAAATGAAGAGCAAAAATAAAATAAAGAGCAAAGAAATCCTAAATATATGTTATGCATAAGGATGTAATGGAAAAGTATATAATATAAAGGTATATATATGTATTTTATATAACTAGAAAATCAGAAGGAAGGACAAGAAAACTACAAGCATGCTAATCTAATTTCTAAGATTATCTATGGAATTCATCTGTGAACACTCTGACAAGTCATAGAGAGTAATACAATGAGTTAAAACAGGTTTTCAGCTGGGTTTGGTGGCTCATTCCTGTAATCCCAGCACTTTGGGAGGCTGAGGCAGGTGGATCTCCTGAGGTCAGGAGTTCAAGACCAGCCTGGCCAACATGGTGAAACCCCGTCTCTACTAAAAATACAAAAATTAGCTGGGCCCGGTGGCAGGAGCCTGTAATACCAGCTACTTGGGAGGCTGAGGCAGGAAAATCATCACTTGAACCTGGGAGGCAGAGGTTGCAGTGAGCCAAGGTAGCACCATTTCCTGGACAATAAGAGTGAAATTCCAACTCCATCTCAAAACAACAACAACAACAGCAAAACAAAAACAAAAACAAAACAGGTTTTCCTGATTAGATGCAGTGCAACTCATCAAATGATATAAAACCAACCTTTCTCTCTCAACACATATGTATACATATTGACACATATGTGTTATCTCTACAGATACAGGCAAGAAAAAGTTAAATATAAATAATTTCAAGCTTTATTATTCATTTAATATAGTCATATTTTCAAAGAGCAAGTACATCTTTCAATAAAAGTAGAATGTGAAAGCTCTTTGTGGCATCAAGTAATAAAAAATGTTAAAATTGTGATTAGAAAATACACAGATTCAGAAAAATCAAGGTTGTGATGAAATATTAAATGTTCAATCTAGTATTATTCTAATTGCCCAAGAATAAGATAGTGCTATCTTATTATAAATAAATAAAGTAACCATAAATAAAGTAACATTTTTCTTTTTAGGGTTGTCTATATAAGGAAGAGTTGTATGGAACCATGAAATATATACTTAGCATAGATTTTTGTTTACAGTAGCCCCCTCCCATATCTGCAGAGGATATGTTCTAAGAACTGCAGTAGATGTCTGATACTGCCAATAATATCAAACACTATATCTACTAAGTTTTCTCCTATGCATACATAGCTGATAAAGGTTTGTTGTTTTTTTTTTTCTTTTTGGTGGTTGTTGAGGCAGAGTTTCACTCTTGTTGCCCAGGCTGGAGTGCAATGGCGTGATCTCAGCTCACTGCAACCTCTGCCTCCTGGGTTCAAGCAATTCTCTTGTCTCAGCCTCCCAAGGAGCTGGGATTGCACAGTAAGAGATTAACAATAATTATAAAATAGAACAATTATAACAATATACTGTAATAAAAGTTATATGAATGTGGTCTCTCCCTCTGAAAATATTTTATTATACTGTACTTCCCCTTTTTCTTTTTGACCATAGGTAACTGAAATAGTGGACAGTGGGGACTATTGTATTTACACACCCACATAACACCCTTTAACCTTTGTGTAACAGGACTATAGTTTGCATAGGAAAATGCATTTTTAAATACCACCTTCACAGTAAAGTTTTTTTTATTTTGCTTCCAACCCTTCCTTTTGTACTGCCTTCTAGAATGTTTTGGAATGAGACTTGTGAGCAAACACTATATGATGTTCTTCTTTGCATTACAGTGCCAAGTGCATGGTTGGCATACAGTATATTTGGGTTAAACAGATGAAAGAAGAAACAGTCAATCAAGGGAGTCAAGTGAAAAAGATTTGTCACTGAATACTTCCTTAGGGTTATAGATCCTGGGTCAATTCTAGAGAAGAGGATTTAGATCTCTGTCACTGCACAACAGCTCTGTGAATAGTCAGGTTCCCCACACCCATTGTAAATTGGCAATGGCACTGGCTCTCAGATATGTCTTGCTTAGACCATTTATTTCAACTTTTTCAATTAGCTGCCAACATTAAAAACAAAGGCATATCACATAAAATTTAGAATTTGAGATTGTCTCAAAAAATCAAGTCTGGCCACCCTATGCCCAAAGTAGCTCAAACCAAGTTACTTCAAAATCCTGTTGCTCCCTACAGACAAGACATGTCTTCCAGTTCACCACTTCACTCCCCAATGACTTGTGCTCAGTCTTCGCTCATATACATTCATTCCAAAGCCAGTGCAAGCATCTGATTTTATAACTTCTGTTATTCACAAACCAGTTCTAACATTGAGACCAAGTCTCAGTTTTGATAATTACTAACAATGCAACCTTGAGCAAGTAATTTACCTTCATGGAGTCTAATTTCACCACCTATAAATCTGTGAAAGTTATCCCCTACTACATTACAGTGTTGCTGTGAGAAGTCAATGAGATTGTATAAAGGTTCTGTTAACTCTAAAATCCATATATATAAAGTAGCATTATTTTTGTTATTAAAACTATAGTAAGTAAAAAAGTGATCATCTGTAAATTATATTTCTAAACAAAATTGAAAACCCTTAGACTAATTAGTAGGAAAAGAAGACATGAATGTTAACAGTGAGTTAGATGTACCATTAAAAACTGGTGAATATTGAAATGCAAGCAGAGAATATGTCATCAGACTTGGGGCTATTTTTGTCCAATACATTTATGTTAAAATAATTTAATCAAATGTAATGTTATTTAAGAAAAAATAAGGTCATGTTACTTTATTAAAATGAAGAATTCAGGACAGACAGAATATATAAATATTTTCATTAGTTATTCCCAGCTCATCTATAAAATAAATATTTGCTTTCAGCATAAAAGAGTAATAATCAATTTTAAAGACATTTAATTTTTAAAATGTCATAAAGAAAAGTTACTGTGCTAGAAGTAATTTTATAATACAGAATTATAAAATTAAAATTGAAATATCACTCTGTTATCTAAAGTTTATCTTAAAAGAATTCTTAATTTTAAATGAATTTTTGTATTGTTTATTGAGATTGTTTTTGTTTCAGCCAAATTCTACCTTGGATGGCTAAATTAATGTATGTTAATACGTTCACATATAAAATATGTGCACACACACACGAACACATAGCCATGCCCTAGCTTTTAAAGTATCACTTAGTGTTTTCATGCATTCCTTCAGCAAAACTAGAAAGCAAAATAAAAGGGAAAGCCTCTATTTCTATTTTCTATTGTATATCTATTTTTATTTTATACTATCCCATGACTTAATAAAGCAATGTTTCTCAAACCTGGTTTTATTTTATAAAACAGATTTCAAAGCCATACCAGAACTACAGAATCAGGCTTTTTGAATGGTCCTGCTCAAGAATTTTTTTTTCAACTGCCCAGTTATTTCAAATTATAAATCTCTTTTGGAATCACTTTAGTGTTTTATTTGATGTGTAGTCTCAGCTGAATGCTGATAAACTGATTTTTCAATGTATCTAACAGAAAGACTGTTGAAAGACCACATTATAAATTTCTCATTAAGAAATAAACATATTTAGGAATAGAAAAAGCTTCTAAGATTCCTTTGCACACTGACTAATGTAACACGAAAGCTTGTGTTACCTGTCATCCACTGTCTAGACCCTTGTGATTAGCAAAAGGAAATGAGATATTCATTCCATACCTAAGGCCTTTATAAGAACGGCATGACTCCAGAAAATATAATAATCTCCATTTGATCCATAAAATTTCATGGCAATATCATTATGAATCCATCCTAAACTGTAATTCTCTTCAATATATGCATGAATTACACATTCCAGTCACAGTACACATGGTTGAAACATGCTTAGTCAAGTGGATATTGGAAAATACACCTATTTAACTTATGAGAGCCTTGCTAGAAAAATATGTTTAAATCGACCCAAGATCTTCTCATATATATGTGAAAAAAAACCTTACAGAAAAATAAATTACCTTTGAATGCTGGAGGGCACATTAAAAAATTATCTTTCTATGGGGAAAATATGGCCTTTTTGTAGGGAGAAAACATTACCAATTACATGGGCATAAGCCCTGAAGTTTCTTTGTCCTCCAACTCTATTTTTCACATAAACATTAAGTACGCTTTAATATACAACTCTGAGCAATTCATTCTTGTAACCAAAGCAACAGCATGAACAAAAAATGCCTACTCCTCCGAGCTTTTGTTAAAACAAAGCTGAAACTCCTTAGTCTAACATCAAAAGTCAGTAAAATCCGACCTCCAACTACTTTAGGGACTACCGTGGCCACACAGTATTTCAATTGTTTATTACAACAAAGTCAAAATTACAAGACACCAAGAGACTGAGATGTGTTTCACTCTCTATTTATGCTTTCCTCAATGTGGTATACAATAATGCCCAGATTTCCCTGGTACCTTTCCTGCCTGCTACCTGAAGTTGGAGTTCTCCAGCTGTACGAAATTAGCCCTAGACCGGGAGCTGTTTTCTCTGCAATCAGGAAATGGCCAAGGGCTGCCCTTGCTTTGGAACCCAGCCTCTGTGAATCTGGCAAAGTAAGAAAGAAGGTGTTCTCATCCTTTCACTACTTTGCCAATGGCAGAGAAAATATTCCCATCACGGCATCTACTCACAACTCTTATCTCAGGTATCGCATCATGCTCTTTCAGAAATAATAATTTTTAAACAGAATTTTTAAAGCAAGTATGATTTTTAAACCAAGAGGTACTTTCAATATGGAATTTACAAATGATGTTTGTTCTACAGTCTTTTTGTAGGCATGCAATTTGTCTTTGAGAAGAGGCACAAATATCTTGAAAAACCTTGCTTAAAAACAACAGATAATACTCATAATCTTTTAAATCCCATCTGCAACTCATAAGACAAAAACATCATTACACAGAGGGTCTCAGGCTCCACTTGGGGATTATTCCTGAGGTCTCCATAGTATCAGCTAAACTTTCCCAAAGTTTTTAATGCTACAGTTGACTCTTGAACAACCTGGGTTTAAACTGCATGGGTTTAAACTACATGGTTTAAATCTGCATGAAAATGCAGATTTTCTTCCACCTCTGCCACCCTGGAGACAGCAAGATCAACCATTCCTCTTCCTCTTCCTCCTTAGCCTACTCAGCATGAAGACAATGAGTAGGTGATCCACTTCCACTTAATGAAAAGTAAAAGCATCTTCTCTTCCTTATGCTTTTCATAACCATATTTTCTATCCTTTAGCCAACTTTATTGTAAGAATATGGTATATAATAGATGTAACATACAAGCTAGGTATTAATTGACTGTTTATATGATTGTTAAGGCTTCTGATCAACAGTAGGCTTGCAGATTGCATACTCTGTCAGATTCTAATCTCGCTGAAAGCAGAAATCTTGCATCCTTTATCTTTGTCTAACCCATACCAATATCTTATCAATGATTTTTAGTGAATAAATGAATAAATGTTAGACAATGATTCACCTCCTAAAAGGCTAATCTTATTAAACTGATTTTTAACATGAGTGGATCTCTTTGGTTTAAAATAAAACAAAATTATACAATAAACTACTGTGGTAGTGACCTTAAATTTAAAACATTTTCATAAACTGAGTTAAAGAGAAGTCTCCACTATCCGTAACATAATAAAAGAAATACAGGATCTTTTCAACTGCTGCTCTGTCTTCCTTCCATGTATTTTTTATTATGTATTTTTCTTGCTTTGACTGCTGTTAGGTTTAGGGTCTATAATTATTAGGTCTTCTGTGACTTCACTGTTGTATGTAAATAACAATATGATATTGCAACAATTAGATACCAAAAACATGGAGTTAGCTTTTAATTTTGATTCTGCATGCTCAAAATGGTATTTCCAAAAGCAATGTACAAGCGAGGAAATTAAACCACCATATGGAAATTTTTTTGAGAGGGAGTCTAGCTCTACTGCCCAGGCTGGAGTGCAGTGGCATAATCTCGGCTCACTGCAACCTCTGCCTCTCGGATTTAAGCGATTCTTCTGCCTCAGCCTCCCGAGTAGCTGAGATTACAGGCGCCCACCACCACACCCAGCTAATTTTTTGTATTTTTAGTAGAGACAGGGTTTCATTGTGTTGGCCAAGGCTGGTCTCGAACTCCTGACCTCGTGATCTGCCGGCTTCAGCCTCCCAAAGTGCTGGAATTACAAGCATGAGCCACTGCACCTGGCTGGAAAATTTCTAATATTCCAAAATCAATATACTGTAGTCATTCTCTGTTCTCTATTATTCAAACCATGATCTATGATTATCTTATTCACCTATTTGCTTACTTGTTTATTGTCCCTTCACCAATATCCATCCAGCCACCCCATTGCCACTAGAATGTAAGCTCTATGAGAGCAGGGACTACTCTGTGGGCTGAAAATAGTGTCTGGCATTATAAGAGTGACTCAATAAATCTTGAACAAGTGAATAGTGTCATCAGCCAACACTTTTCTTGCTTAAAATTATATTTTTGTGGCCATATTTGGTGGCTCATGCCTGTTATTCCAACACTTTTGGAGGCCGAGGTAGGAGGATTGCTTGAACCCAGGAGTTCAAGACCAGGCTGGGTAACATAGTGAGACCCTGACTCTACAGAAAATAAAAAATTAACTTGGTGTCGTAGCATGTGCCTATAGTCCCAGCTACTCAGGAAGCTGAGGTGGGAAGATCATTTGAGCCCACGAGGTTGAGGCTGCAGTGAGTTGTGATTGCATCACAGTACTCAGCCTGGGCGAGAGAGTGAGATCCACTTTCATGAAAAAAACATATATATATATATATATATATATATGTTTTTTTCATGGCACTGATATTACTTTTAGTCTAAAGTCACACAATATTAATGTTTTTACTTGAAACAAGCAACCAAGACTGCAAGAGGTCTCTGACAATGGTTCTCATTAGCCCAAGGAAGAGAAAGAGGAAACACAAGGAGCTAGTAGTGTACACTGTGCAGGTGATCCTGATTTAGAGAGCCTAGATTGTGGGATACATACCCTGTGTGGCAACATGCTTTTTTTTTTTTTTTTTGTCCCCAGAGACTGAGTCTTGCTCTATCACCCAGGCTGGAATGCAGTGGCGCGATCTCAGCTAACCACAACCTGCGCCTCCCAGGTTCAAGAGATTCTTGTGCCTCAGCCTCGCGAGTAGCTGGGATTACAGGCATGTACCACCATGCCAGGATAATTTTTGCATTTTTAGTAGAGACGGGGTTTCACCATGTTGGCCAGGCTGGTCTTGAATTCCTGACCTCAAGTGATCCACACACTTCAGCCTCCTAAAGTGCTGGGATTACAGGTGTGAGCCACTGTGCCCGGAAAACAACATGCATTTTTTTTTTACAATAATTAATTTTATTGAAAATGCGTTTCCTTCACATAAACAGAATGTAATACCAGTCTTTAGAAAGCATTGTGTGTCTCACTGTCATTCATGTGAATATTAAGGACCATGTCCTGTAAAACAGAAACAAATCCAAGTTGGCCAGGCAGTGGCTCATGCCTGTAATCCTAGCACTTTGGGAGGCCAAGGCAGGAGGATTGCTTCAGCCCAGGAGTTTGAGACCAGCCTGGCCAACGTGGTGAAACCTTGTCTCTAAAAAAGAAATTTAAAAGCCAGCTGGGCGTGGTGGCCCATGCTTGTGGTCTCACCTCCTCAGGAGCCTGAGGTGGGAGGATCACTTGAGCCCGGGAGGTTGAGGCTGCAGTGAGCCATGACTGTAACCTCTGCAATCCACCCTGGGTGACAGAACAAGACCCTGTCTCTACAAAAAAAAATTCTGAAAAAAGGATTTCTTTGAGAAAGTCACTATTTGGCTTAAACAAGAAGTTGTGCTGGGGGCCTGACCTCTCATCTTTGATGTCTAGTTGACTCCCAGTACTTTCCATGACAGCAGCTGAAGACTGACTCTTAGGATCTCAAGTAACTTACTTTACCAGGGACAGGTAGATTGACGTGTTGAATTCCCAGCGTCACTCCACCAGTTGTCTTTCTCCTTGCAGCCTTGAGGGCATCGTTAACACGGTGTGTGTCCTTGATTCTGTCAGCTGGTTTCCTTTGGACTTCATGCATTTTCCTGTTGCTAATTCTGCATCGATTTTCACCATAGTAAATCTTAGCCATGGTATGATGACAGGCTAAGTCCTATGAGTCCTTCTAGTGAAATCACCAAACCTAGGACTTGTCACCACATGGCTTCTGTGTAGCAGGAGTCCAGGAGCTGCTGAACCTCCGCTCAGGGCCTCACAGGCTGCACTCAAGGTGTCAGCCAGGGCTGGGATCTCAACCGAGGCCCGCGGTCCTCCCCCGAGCGCACGTGGTTGTGGGCAGAATCCATCTCTTGCAGCTGTGGAGACCCTGGCCGTTTGCTTCTTTGGCAGCAGGAGGGGGTGGCTCTGCAGCTTCCGGCCTCTTAAAGGGCGCACCTGAGCAAGCCAGGCCCGCCCAGGTCAATCTCCCTTCTGATTAACTCCAAGTCACCTGCTCTGGCCCCACCAGCCCCTGGGTTTGCCTTTGGGGCGCCCATCCTCGCCTGGAGGGGAGGGTGCAGCCCGGGGGAAGGAACGGTCTCTGCTACCTTCCTCGGTGCTTCCGGGAAAGAGCACAACAGGCATTTTTAATAATTCCTCCCCAGGTGACTTTTTTTCATGGCAGAGTCAGAATTTGAAACCGGAGTCCATGCTCTCAACAATGGAGTGCCCTCTCCTATAACTAAATCATCCCAGGCTTTTAGTCTGCCCCTAGCAGCAAGCAATGCCAGCCCAGCAATTGCCTTTTTTATGCCTCAAGCACGCAGGCAAAATCCAGCTCATGCAGAAGCAAAGGCCTGGCCCTGGCATCAGAAAAGCTAAAGGCAAAAAGGCCCCGAGGGCCAGACACCCTGGCCAGATTGGCTCTATCCAAGCCCTCCTGAGGGTTGTGGTCCTAAATGCAGCCCTGGGGCAAGTACCTTACCGGCTTGGCCTGGCTTGCTGGCCCACATTGTCAAGGCTAAGAGAGGAGAGGAGGGCAGAAGTCCATCCTATAAGGCTCCTCTGGGTGGAGGTGGACTCTCTCCCATTTTTCCCTTCCACAAACACACTGATCAATCTTCTATAAAATTGATCTGGGGAGCTTGCCAGTTTAAAGATATCATAGACAGCTGGAGATTAGCTCTTCAGACACATTTTACCAGGATTCCCTAGGATCACACAGCCTTTAAGGGTTGGACATCCTTTAAACCTCTCCTTTGAGGCAGAGCTAAAGAGGAACTAATTTCGTTTTCTCACTGGCTTCCCTGCAGCAAACATTTGCCTACATGAGAAGCAGTTAAGGGCAGGAGCTAAGAACATTAGTCTGGGAGCCGAGCTGCAGCTCAGGTGATTCTGATGGGCACCCATGATTGAGAAACGCTGCAGGCACTTTGGCATTTCTAGGCTAAATCATTACATACCAAGCTTCCCTCCCCCTAACGTGGATTTAAAGCATTACAAATAACAAGCTAACTTTGGGAGGAGGTTACAAGTTACAAAACACAGCCTGAGAGGTAATGGAGGGAAAGTAAGCACAAACACTTCAGAACTTCTAAACACCAGTTGCCTAACATGAGTTCTAGCAGAAAAAAAATGACGCAAATTTTCCAGTTGCTTAAAAAAACTCGATTAAGTATGTAATATAGGTGGTAGTTGGTATCAAATTATTATAATATTTATATCCCACTGGATGCAGTTAATGACAATATTAACAAGATTTAGCAGAAATTACATTTGCAACAATAAAACATTAATAAAAAGTTTAGGTGTGATTTTTAAAATATGCAAGAAGGTACAGACTTTTTCAAAATTCTTTTCGGAGGTACATGAGCAAAAGCAGCTGTAGATCACTGGACTGTATGCAATGTTCATTTCTCCCTGCAGGCTGAGCCTAAGAATCAGGGTTTTAAAAAGCCTGCAGAAAGGCAAGTCCAGTGGTGTGTGCTGATAAAGGTTTAACCACCACTTCTGGAGGGGGAAAGGAAAGACAGTCAGGAAGCCCTAATTTGTAGCTTTTGCAGCGATGTAATTACTACTGCTAAATCTGATTTCAAACTCCCAGTGTGATGTCACTAAACACAAAGGCACTCTGCACAAAGTTGCGCAAAGACCCACAGTGAGGTCTAGCCACCTGGTGCCAAACAGCTCCCATACACCCCTGGGTCTTAGTTTGATTTTTCTTTGACTTTATGATATGGAAATTTCCATTACATTGAAAGAACTCAATAATAAATAAACATACAGGTGAACAAAGTTTTTGTATAAAGCATTTAAGTTATTTAGAATTAATGTATACCATGATACCACACAACTTTAATTAAGCCAAACAGAAAATAACAGAAATTCTTAACTAGCCAAAGGAATTGTCAAAAATTCAAAAGTTGAGTAAGTCAAAGGTGCTACTTGAAAGAAGAGCTAACTAGAAGCAGGTACAGAACTCATTACCCAGAGGGAGACAAGAGATGACAAAAATAGCAATCCCAAGGATTCCAAAAGTCAGAGCAACCCAGGGCCATTAAAAGAAAGGGCAAAGAGTTCTAGCTCTCCAAATCGTCTAGAAAGACATGCTTGTGTTGGAGCAGACAGCAAAATAGATATTTGATAATTATACCAACCTCAAAAACTCTTAAAGAAGCAAAGCAGTAAAGGAGGAAAAACATGTTCTTTACACATGGTTTAATGAAGCTATAAAATAGTGAAAAACATTTTTCTCAAGAATGAATACATTAAAGTGTCTCTCCCTAAGTATTTATTGGAAAATTCACTGATGTGGAAAAATTCCTTCACCAATTTTTCTGAATACTGTTAACATGCAGCATGCAAAAGCATATTTTTATAGTTGCCTTTATTATGTCTCTCATCTGAAAATCTTAGTCTTCTTAATTGATTATATTCATAGTGTCAACATAATATTATCAAGTTTTTTAAAAAAAAAACCTGACCCTCCTTCTTCAACATCTCCTATGCCATAGTTATACTTCTAGTTATGCTATTTTCTATGTGCAAAAGGCTGTTTACCTCTACTTCATCCTTGACTGACATTTCCAGCTTCACCTCAGATGCATCAATCTGTTTAGCCTTTCATGACAAAGTCCAGCCAGAGTTAGGGTCCTTTGCCCCACATCTCCCTATGTGTGCCTCTATTACATTAATAATGAAATACTATATTGTAAAATTGGTCTTCACTAAATTCTGTTTCTTAACAACACAAAAACATTTCTTGGTCTTTTTGTTATCTCCATGGCCTACCAAAAAGCCTATATGAACTAGATTCTCCATAATTACCTACTGAATGAAGGCCATGCAGAAAAGTCTTAAAGTCTTGCCATTGTGATTACAATAAGACAATAAGCTCATATTGTGCATTTTAATAAGCAAAAACACAGTAAATATTTTTATTTAAATTATATCTACATGCAATAAAAGGCAGTCTGTTCGAAGGTGTGAAATTCAATCATCAGCCTATTACTATGATATTATTTGAAAATGCTACTATTGGTGCATTTCATTGATACTTATTTCTTTATTTTAAATAAATATGAACACTTTGAATATTTAGAAATGCAAGGATAGATTACCCATTTAGATTATTTCTGACACCCTACTCATAAATCACCAAGTTATTGCAACAAAGCCATATTTCTGTAAACATGACTTGAAAAAAAATAAAGTTTTAGCAGAGGAAATCAAGACTTGGCTTTATGAAATCCCCAAATATGTACATACAGATATACAAGTGTATTTTTCTATAAATGAATATTGGATCAAAATAAATGTACCATTTTGTATTTTTAACATAGAATTATACTGTGAATATTTCTTCTATCCTGAACTCATGAAATGTCCTGAAAACTTGCATAATGTTCAATATATAGATATGCTTTCCATTATTTAACTGTTCTCTTATATTTGGACAGTGTTCACAAATAAAAATATTCTTCAGTGAACATTATGAATTTTGTACATCATTCTGATGATTTAGGCTAAAAATCCTTTTATTGCTGTTTTATTTTTTTTCTAACCAGTGGGCAGTTTTTATTTTTAATTTCTTTTGATACATTCATTATATTTGTATATATTTATGGGGTACATGTGAAATATTATTAAATTCATCAAATGCATAAGTATTCATTGAGGATATTTAGGATATCCATCAACCAAGTATTCATCATTTATATGTGATGAGAACATTTAAAGCCCTCTCCTTTAGTTATTTTGAAATATACAATACATTGTTGTTACCTATAGTTACCTTACTCTGCCATAAAACATTAGAACTTATACCTTCTATCTAACTGTATGCTTGTACCCATAATCAATCTCTTCTTATCACCATCCCCACCTACAATACACCCTTCCCTGTCTGGTATCTGTCATTCTACTCTCTATCTCCATGACATCAACATTTTTCACTCTCATATATTAATGAGAACATGTGATACTTATGTTTCTGTGCCTTGCTTATTTCATTTAACATAATGACTTCCAGTTCCATCCACGTTGCTGCAAATAACATGATTTCATTCTTTTTAATGGCCAAATAGTATTCCATTGTGTATATATACCACATTTTGTTTATCCATTCATTTATTGCTGGAAACTTATGTTGAGTTCATATCTTTGCTGTTGTGCATAGTGCTGCAATAAACATGGGAATGCAGGTATGTCTTTGACACGTTGATGTATTTTCCTTTGGATAAATACCTAGTAGTAGGATTTCTGGATCACATGATAGTTCTATTTTTAGTTAGTTTTTTTTTTATTTTTTTGACAGCTCTCCATATTGTTTGCCATAATGGCTGTACTAATTTATATTTGCTTCAACAGTGTGTGAGTTCCCTTTTCTCTGTATCCTTGCCAACATCCGTTATTTTTCTGACTTTTTAATAATAGCCATTCTAACTAGGGTAAGATGATATCTCATTGTGGTTTTCATTTACATTTCCCTGATGAACAGTGATGTTGAGCATTTTTTCATACACTTGTTGGCCATTTGTATGTTTTCTTCTGAGATATATCTGTTCATGTCCACTGGCCAGTTTTTAATGATATTATTTGTATATTTTTACTGTTGTTTGAGTCCCTTGTATATTTGGGATATTTTCTCCCACTCAATAGGTTGTCTTTCCACTTTATAGATTGTTTCTTTCACTGTGCAGAATCTGTTTAGTTTAATATAGTCTCATTTGTCAGCTTTTCTTTTTGTTGCCTGTGCTTTTTGAGGTCTTAGCTATAAAATCTTTGAGTAGACCAATGTCCTTCAGAATTTTCCTTATGTTTTCTTCTAGTAGCTTTATAGTTTCAGGTATTATGTTTCAGTCCTTAATACATCTCGAGTTTATTTTTGTATGTGGTGAAAGATAGGGGTCCAGTTTCATTATTGTGCATATGGTTATCCAGTTTTAAGCATTTATTGAAGAGAGGGGTGTCACTCGAGTATTTCCTACAGCCTTCAACATGGAAAAAAAATAACACTTGCATTTCCATATTTTTCTGGCTATTTTTGAGTCATGGTATGAATATTATGGACAGTAAAAGAAATCTGAATTTTCAACTATTAAATCACAAAAACTTAGGACAATAGAATTCTGAGGGTATTATCTAGATCCTTCTATGACTATCTCTCACATCACATATAAAAATGTCATCAATAGGTAAAGACTTCCTAAAGAGATTGCAAAAAATAGTATCATTTAGTAAACAATAACAATGTGAATATTGTCCAGACGTGGTGGCTCACGCCTGTAATCCCAGTACTTTGGGAGGCCCAAACAGGCACGTCACCTGAGATCAGGAGTTCCAGACCATTCTGGCCAATATGGTGAAACCCCGTCTCTACTAAAAATACAAAAATTAACTGGGCATAGTGGCACATGCCTGTAATCCCAGCTACTTGACAGGCTGAGGCAGGAGAATTGCTGGAACCCGGGAGGCAGAAGTTGCAGTGAGCCGAGATCGCGCCAGTGCACACCAGCCTGGATGACAGAGCAAGACTCCATCTCAAAAAAAAAAAAAAACCACAACCACCACCACCACAACAATGTGAATATCAAAATGTAACAGTGTTTCAAATAAATTTTAATTTTAAATAACACTATTTAATGGCTAATAACCTGTAAAAATAAGTTAGTAGATAGCACTTAAAAACATTTGAGTAACTATTATCAAGGCACTTTCAAAGCTACAGAGAAGAAAAAAATATAATCCTTACCTTTTAGAGCTGGAAATCCATGTAATGATTAAGTACTCTAAAATTAGCCACTTAGGTTAATAACAGATGGTCAGTACACTCCAATTTCTATACGATGCCAATGAATATATACCTGAGGTTCAAAATGCAGATGACTGCCATGGAATGAAACAAGCATTGGGCTTAAAATCAGAAGGTCACTACACAAGATAATTAAGATACAAACATTCAAATGTTTACATGTTCAAAGATTAGTGTGTTTGGGAATGTGTACCATAAAACAATTTGAAGCAAGATCACATTTTTGTCAATATTGTTTAAAATATCAAAATAGTATTAACAGGAGAAACCAAAAACAGTACATCTGTTTAAAAATCCTACTAATTAAAATTTTCCAGTGATTAAAATCTCAATAAATACAGAAAATAACACTGCTTACATCTATAACAACTTGAAACACTATTATAAACATTGTCATATTTAAATTCACATCCCATCAAAAAAGACAAAATTATTTTAATAAGGAGTAAAAAAGTTAAAAAGTAAAACTGAATCATTTATGAAAATACACATCTATTGTGTATCTATCCAAAATAAAGAAATTAAAAAGTGAAGAAGCATAACAACTAATTTTATTTTCTAGTCATTGGTCCACTTTAGCCTATCATCCTACAGACTACATAATATACACCTCTACAAAGAGAACATGAAAGTCTTATATTCTAAGGTCATGATGGGGGTCTGTCATGACTACCATCCAAAAGCAAGTAAATTTGCAATAATATGTAAATAAGTGTATTTGAGAGTAGGGTATATTCAATAGTCAATTTTTTTTTACATCAAATGCAACTGTTCAACTGAGTAGAAGTTGCATTTTTAAAATAGTGGCATTCAAATAGGCCCAAACTCTGTCAACCAACTCTAGGACTGTGCACAATAGTATTGATCTATAACTCTGCTCTCTTACATTTACTAGATGATTTTTAAAATTGGACAGACATTTCACACACAAAGATTTGTGGAGGTAGAAGCTTAATATATAGCCTTCAAGTAGAATATGATCTTCTGGATCACAAACTTTATGATTTTTTAAAAGTCAAAGGAAGAGAGGGAACAGGAAAGGGTATTAATATTTTCTAGGTTCCTTATATAACAGCCATAGGAATTGCAACACCTATTCTGAAAACTCAACAGCTAAACTTACATATTTGCTTCAAACTTGAGATCATCCGTAAGTAATAAATATGTATTTGTTGGCACCAAAAAATAAGGTCCAGATCTTTACATAATTTAATCATCTCAGCAATTCAATAAAGTTAGTATTATTACTTCTTTTTTACAGGTAACAAAATGAATTATTCAAGGACATTAGATAATTTATCCAAAATCATACAATTTACTGGTTAGTAGAGTCAAATGCAGAGCATCTTAGCTCCAAGTCTATGCTCCTTAGAATGCACCCTACTAACTCCCCTATGGAAAAGCTGCACTTGGCAAGACTCTTCATTTAATGATGAATCATGGACAGAAGAAAAGCAAACTCTTTTCTGGTATCTAAAGCATTAAGATTCAGTAGTCAATCACATCACATCAAATCTAGCAACTCCAGTTTTTCACTGAGGAAACCCTGGCTTCTGAGAGTAAGGTGGCAGATCCCAAAGTAATTTGCCTCTAAAAGGAAGGAGTCTATTACCTTGCCTTAAATAATGCAGCATTCAGTTATTACTTCCTGGCAGAGTGACAGTTTAAGCACAAGGCATTAAAAAACTGTTTTCTCCTGTTCTAGCTATCTGTTATTTATTGCCTCATACACTACTTGTCTGGAAGTGATGGATAAATATTTGAAGGGAAAGATGCATCATTCTGGATGCTCCATGAAATTCAAGATGGATAAAAGTCAATGTTTCAGGCTCATCTATTTTTAGCTTTCTCCCCACAGTAAGGTAAAACAAAGCTTTAAGTGTTTTAAAGACTCTTCTAGTAAAAACATAAAGGCTTTATCAGTTTCCGTATCCGTTTTTAAAGAATAGTTTTGATTCAATTTTTAAGGAATAATTATATTTTTAAGTTTCGGAAAAAACATAAATGTATCTGAAACAAGAAAATTATCTTCCTGAACACAAGATTTTAAGACTGTTTTTTTTTTGTTCTCTGGATTATGTTTTTACATGTCAAATGCCAAAAAAACGGCAACCAAATACTGGTAGTATCAACTCAGTCACATGCTATTTCCATGATCACAAAGTGAAATAACAAATTTCATATCAAAAAAATCTCATTTAAAAACCAAAATTATTTATAACAATAAACATTCATTAAGCACTTTGAGCCAGCAATTGCCCTGATTTTCTTTTTTCCTTTTTTTTTTTTTTTTTTTTTTTTGAGACAGAGTCTTGCTCTGTTTCCAGGCTGGAGTGCACTGGCGCGATCTCGGCTCACTGCAACCTTCACCTCCCGGGTTCAAGTGATTCTCGTGCCTCAGCCCCCTGAGTAGCTGGGATTAGAGGCACGCACCACCACACTCAGCTATTTTTTGTATTTTTAGTAGAGATGGGGTTTTACCATATTTGACCAGGATGGTCTCGATCTCCTGACCTCGCGATCTGCCTGCCTCAGCCTCCCAAAGTGCTGGGATTACAGGCATGAGCCACTGCACCCAGCCTGTGCTGATTTTTTTTAACAAGTGTCAGCATTAAATGTTATTGTTCTTCCTCCTGAAATCTATTGCCTATCCTCACCTCCTTTAGGTCTTCACCCAAAGTGAACCCTCAATAAAAATTTTCCTTATCAACATACGTAAAATTACAAGCCCCATTCCAGCATTTTATCTTGTACTTCCTTCTATTTTTTGCTTTTATAGAATTTATTACCATTAAGCATAGTATATATTTTACAAATGTATTTGTTTATTGCCTATTTCCCCGAACTTTAATGTAATCAACGTGAGGGCATGACTATTTTAATTATTTGCTTATTAGTTATTTAAAACTCCTTTCTTTACTGCTCAAAGCCTGGATAGAGCATGGTCAATAGTCAGTACCCAAAAATGTTGGTTTATTGAATGTGTTTAGCGTTTTTAAACAATCCTTTAACATAGTATTCATCCATTTCGTTGAAGAAACTAAGTCTGAAAAGTCATAAAGCAAATAACTACTCAGGCAGGTTTGCAGACTCCCAAGGTCAAGCCTCTATTCACTACACTGCTTCTCAATAAAAGATTCACCCCAACCAAAGGTTGTCTATTTTGTTCTACAGATTTATATCTTTGAATAAATTATGAACAAGTCTAGAAGTTACAGAAAGGGAATATATCTTTTAAATGCCCTTCATGACTGATCCTCTTTCAGAAGGTCATTCACTTTGAATGAGCATGTAAGTCTGGAAGGGACACAAATGGTGTGGTAAAAGAGACCGGAGATCAGCTCAGACCATCTGCATCAACCCTGGAAATCAATGTGTTGACAGATGTCACAGCTAGTTTTCTCTCAGATCCAGTAACCTGAATGTCATGAAACATTTGCTGAGACAAGAAAATGCTATACACAATATTTAAGCTTATGTAAGGACTTCATTTGAAACAAAAAAAATAGTGAAAAGTTACAGATATTTGGAGCCTTCACACCTCATACAACATAAACTTAATAGTACACATAGCCACTCTGCAATATATATTTGTCTTGTTTATGTTTTTCTATATTTCTTGTCCATTTGGAAAATAAAATCAAGCAATTCCATTTTCCATTACACCAACACATATACCCACTTTTATTATTTTCCTGCTTTCAAACAATAATGAGAGCCACAAGCAAAGATTAGTTAACATTTCAAGAACTTGATGGGAAGAATGCATTTTGTCATTGCAGAACAGAAAGAGATGATTAGGTTCAGAAAACACCAAAGTCAAAAAAGTATCTTAGCTACAGGGAATAGTGAAAGAATCAATAATCATCCAGCAGATCCTACTTTTCCTACTCACTGTTTTCTTCCCACCACTCACATAGACTACAGTGAGAAGGTTAGGGTAATGTTGGTAAAGATTTTAAGACTGGAACATTATAGTCAATATACTTAAGTAACTTTTTAGAAAGATTGCCTGAACTGCTTTGTATACACTGTAAATGCTTTCTTTACTCTTTATGATCTATGGAATAAGTCAGAAGCAGGATTTGACCACATACAGTAAACAACATGTAATCATGAGAAACAGAATCTGACCACTAAGGGATAATAATAATATGTGCAGAATCTATAGGAAGTAAAAGTTGTTACTCCCTAGACTTTACTAGTCACACAAAAGAATATCATGCCATGACAGGCTCTTCTGGAGTGGTATGTGAAAGGTACGGCAAAATATAGACCCAAAATCCCTTCTGAAAGTGAAAAGAGGTTGAATGAACTGATTCTTTACCCAGGGTAACTGGAAATTATTTAACTGGCCCCAAAGAGGTTCTACTAGGAAGACTCTCATTTAGCTTTACAAGCTGACAGATCTCACCTGAAGCCAAGGTGACTGTAAAATATGTAATGCAATGACACGCTGGATATAGGCTACAGCTTTCAAAATCTGTTGTAATTCACCTCCATCTTTCTCTTTGACAAATTCCTTAGTAAACATAGATGAAGATGTTGAAGTGATAAATGTAATTATTTATAACCCTTTCCCACTCCCCCAACTGACTTCTTTACCAATAAATTTGGAATAAGTCAAAACCTTGGCAAAGGTAGTGGTTGAGAATAAAGAAAGATACAGCCTGAAAAGGTAACCGTGAACCATGATGCAAATGTTAGAACATTTTATTCCACTCCTGTTTTTTTGAATGGGGAAAATATCAGGAAAAGTAAGGATAAATTTTGTAAGCATAAACATATCATAAATCTATGCAGAAATCATATTAGCTTATAAATGAGCTTTTAAAAATTTTTCACATTTTGTTATGAATTATGACAAAAATGTATGACCCAGGTTTTCTCTAAAACAGGAGAAACAAAGTGCTCTTATATACTCCAATTAAAGACCAATTCTTTGCCCTTTCTCAAAAAGGCAAAAATACCTACTAAATATCTAAGTAGTGACTTCAAAGAAAGTCAAAAAATGATAAATAGTGAAAGTCATGCTTTAATGGTGTTATTAAATAATATTGTATTTTAATCAACAAAATGAAAAATTATATTTGTTTCAGAAATATGTAGTTTAGTTTTTAAATTAGTAAGCATTATAGACATAATGCATTACCTTTCATTTATACTATGGGAAAGATATTAAAAAGTAAGTACTCTGCCATAATATACATAAACCTGCCCCAAATGGTATATTATGTTGAAAGTTTTAGAGTGACATCAACCAAATTTCTTTATGCACAACATTACGCTAATAAGCTACCCTTTCAACTTCAAAATTCCAAAGCTAATCAGTCATTTGTGGTCCAAGGCAAAATTGCTCATTTTCTTGCCCATTTATCAAGAACTACATACTTAGCTGAATATTGGCTTTGTGTGCACAGGACTCACATAGTCTCTGTAACATACGCATACATACCTGGGTAAAAGTCAGTGATGGAAGAAATAGCTAAGCCCCTCAAGAAAAGCTCAAATAGAGATGAGGGCAGGCCCTGCAGAAGGGAGCCACTTGTTGAATATGAAAAGATATAATGGTATCAGATTTAGGATTTGAAAGCATATACCTTCCTGAAAGATGTTTGTTTGAAATGTTTTACCCTTCATTAAAAGCATATTATAAATACACTACAAAATAAAATTACAACTTCAAATGTATTATGATCATGGAATTCACTTTCACATTCTTCATACATTGTGTGCAAATTAAAAGAGTGATTCTGTATATGTCTCTAAAGACTTACTGAGAAGAATTAAATAGAACAAACATCAAAAGATGAAGGAATTGTTTAAGCCAATGACCAAGCTATTTATTTTTCTCTATTCTGAAACACAGGTGCTGTGTTTGAAAGATAAACTGCTTTTAGGCACTTGTTCAGACCTCACCATAAGGGCATGGTAACTAAATGTCATACCCCTCGAATTAATCAACTACAGACTCACTTAGGACCCTAAAAACAACTCTTCTATGTTTCTAGTATTTCTTTCTACACAAAGGAAAATCAACTTGTTAAATATAAGCATAACTGCCCCTAAATAATATAATTGCCTCATCTGTACATTCACCTGTTGCTGTGATAGTAAGAATAATGGTTTGTCACTAGTGATTCACTACAGAAGGCTGACTTTTGAGGGTTTCATTTAATAGAATTTTTTATTTAGTAGGACTAAACACAAGTTTAACAACAATTAGTTTTGTAACCTGGTCACTGTTTTTCTTTGTCTTCAACCACACAGATATTTTAAGATCAACTATCAGAAATAAATACAAACTGTTCATGGGAAGAAAAGAATAAATGAGTCATCTCGCCTTACACATATTCCTTAAAAAGTTCCTTGATCAGGGTACACACAGGGCTGAAAAATTAATCTGACAGTGAAGAGAACCAATATGCTTATAGGGAAAATCACTGAATGAGAACAGAGAGATACGAGTATTAACAGTTGTATATAATGCACAAAAAAAGTGGTTAACTCTCAGAAATAATGCAATAGTGCTGTAAAAGGTTAGAAAAGGAGGAAACAATAATAGCTCTGTCAGCATGAATCTGTCTTTCTTCATACTATGGGAATACCTTGATAAACCAAAAAGCAAGAAACATTTGGAAATCCAGCAATGTGAACTTGATTAAGCCATTCAATCTGTTTGGGTCATAATTTTCTTATGTATAAAAACAGGGAATAGAAATAGATAATCTTTTTTTTTTTTTTTTTTTTTTTTGAGACAGTCTCGCACTGTCACCTGGGCTGGAGTGCAGTGGCGCCATCTCAGCTCACTGCAACCTCCGCCTCCAGGGTTCAAGCGATTCTCTCACCTCAGCCTCCCAAGTAGCTGGGATTACAGGCGACTACCACCACACCCAGCTAATTTTTTGTATTTTTAGTAGAGACGGGATTTCACCATGTTGGCCAGGCTCGTCTCAAACTCCTGACCTCATGATTCGCCCGCCTCGGTCTCCCAAAGTGCTGGGATTACAAGCGTGAGCCACAACGACCGGCCAGAAATAGATCATCTTTAAAATCATTTTCCACTCTATGACTTGTATCTTCAAAGACTTGAGGAATTAAGCTTTCTTTCTTAACAACAATTATGTTTAATTTATATTTTTGTAGATTTAGGGGTACAAATACACTTGTGTTACATGGATATATTGCACAATAGTGAAGTCTGGGCTTTCAGTGCATCCATCACCTGAATAGTGCACATTGTACCCAATACATAGTATTACATCTCTCACCCCCGTCTCACCCTCCCAGCTTTGGGCGTCTCCCGTGTTTATTATTCCACTCTGTGTGGCTGTACATACCCACTGTTTAGCTCCCACTTATAAATGAGAACATGTGTCTTTTTTCTGTTTCTGAGTCATTGCACTTATGACAATGGCCTCCAGCTCCATCCATGTTGCTCCAAAAGACATGATTTCATTCTTTTTAATGGCCAACTAGTATTGTGGTACTGTGTGCCTACACATACCACATTTTTAATCCAGTCATCTGTTGATGAACACAGGTTGATTTCATGACTTTGCTATTTTGAAGAGTGTACAAAAAACATACACGTGCAGGTGTCTTTTAATAAAATGATTTCTTTTCCTTTGGATAAAACACAACATGCAGTAGTGGGATTGCTGGATCAAAGTTTAGTTCTATTTTTAGTTCTTTGAAAACTCTCCATACTGTTTCCCACAGATGTTGTATTAATTTACATTCCCCAAAACAGTATATACATGTTCCTTTGTCTCTGCATCCTTGCAGATGTCAGTTGTTTTTTGACTTTTCAATAATAGGCATTCTGATTTGTGTAAGATGGTATCTTTTTGTGGGTTTAATTTGCATTCCTCTGATGATTAGAGATGCTGAACTTTTTTTTCATATTTCTTGGCCATATGTACTCTTTAAAATCATTTTCAACTCTATGACGTATATCTTCAAAGACTTAAGGAGTAAAGGTTTCTTTCTTTACAAGAATATTATTTAGGAGAACACTTTTTCAGACTTTCTTGAAATAATTTATTCACTGATCCATTACTTCAAAATACTATTATACTACAGATATCTGATAGATTCATACTTAATAATTTGCACATAAATATAAATGACTTAACTTTTAGATCCCTAAGGTCACAGACCATGAACCATAAGTATCCAGTACTAAAAAGTCTCAATAAATTGGTACTGCATGAATGAAAGAATGAGAGTATAGGACAATGGGTGTTAATAGTTTTATGAATAAATGAATCATCTTTGTGAACTATCCACATTTTAATAATATGTATTTTTAATTATCAAGTATATAGGGACATTATACATGAAAAAATGTGTGTCTCATATCAGCTTGCTTAAGACCATTATTCTAAAATTGGTATTAAGAATCCTGAATGTTCATTAGAAATAAATGAAAAAGCGCACTTTCATTTCTTGCTCTATACAGCCAAATAAATTCTAGAGAGATCAAAAATTTTACTGGAAAATAAAACTTTAAAATACAATAATAAATTATTATAGTAAATATTTTGTATACTCTTTAGCTAAAGGTGCTGAAAGCCTCTTTTACAACTATGAAGAAGGTTGATACATTTGGGTGCTTAAAAATTGTAACAGCTATATGGAAAAATGTTACTATATACAAGACTTCAAAAATAAAATGGGAAAATGAGCACACCCGACAGACAGGGTTATTTTTTCAAGACAAAGACACTCTTGTAAACCAAAAGGTGAAAACCCAACATACTAATAAAAAATTAAGCAAAGGCATAAATAGGTAAGTCATCAACAAATGCTGGTCAATTAATTATAGTTCAACTTCATTATATCCAAAGAAATGTAACTGAAAATGGGAATAATTGTTCCTATTCCTATCAGGTTGATAAAGATGAAAAATATGACAACACTCAGAATTATTGAGGGTGTGAAAAAAATCATGCACAATTGGTAGAATTTTTTATGGCACTGTATGGTATATTTGAATTTAAAACTAACTCTACCCTTTGACCCGAAATCTCATTACTAAATCTTTTCAAAGGAAATTGGATAGTAAATTACAAAAATATCCAATGCAGTGCATGATACCCATTTTGGTCAGATTACCAAAAAAAAAAAAAAATCTACAGTTATACATATGCATAGGAATATCTAGTTGTGCACAATAAATATATTTGAATTAGTGAAATGAAACCATTTTATTTTATATTTGAATACATTTTAATTATAGAAATTTATAAACTATGTAAAAGCATAAATGATAAAATGACTTAACCTGTATTCCACAACTTAAAGATATTAACATTGTGAAGAATAGTAGTCCTCCAGTATTTTTCAAATGAAGTAGGTATATGCGCACAGGTGTGAATATTTCCATAAACCCCAATTGCAATTAAATGTATATATAGTTCTGCACCACTTCTCAACACAACATATTGTAAACATTTTTTGTTATAAAATATTCCTTGAAAGCATTATTTTTGAGAGTTGGTTAACATCATATAGATTTAATGTCAATTATTTAACTATTCCTTTCTACTTGGACATTTTTCACAAGTATAAATGTATTTCAGTGAACAATATGTAATTATTTTGTGTACATTTCTGATTATTTAGGATTTTAAAATTATAACATATTAAATATTTTATTTCAAACTAAAATGTTTTGTATCACTTGGATTTTTTTTAGGTTAGTGTTATTTTACAAAAAGAAAATGTTCTCAAAAGAAAAAAATGCCAAATTTTCAGTATTTTATGGGTTTTTATTTTTAGTCATAATATGATTATCACAGAAAGTAAAAAGTAATTATTTGAATTTTCTGTGTACAGCCATTACATCAAATAAACTTATAGGCCAGGCGTGGTGGCTTATGGCTGTAGTGCTAACACTTCGGGAGGCTGAGGTTGGCAGATCACTTGAGCACAGGAGTTGGAGACCAGCCTGGCCAACATGGTGAAACCCCATCTCTACTAAAATACCAAAATTAGCTGGGAGTGGTGGCGTGTGCCCATAGTCCCAGTTACCTGGGAAGCTGAGGCAGGAGAATCACTTGAGCCTAGGAGGTTGAGGCTTCAGTGAGCCATGATTGTACCACTGCACTCTAGCCCAGGTGACAGAGAAAGACCCTGTCTCAAAAAAAGAAAGAGAGAGAGAGAGATAGCAATAAATAGAATTCTGAGGACATTATCTAGATCATTCTAGATCATATGTACTACCTCAGACCCTGCATGAAAAAGCTACCAACAGAAAAAGACTTTCTAAAGAGAATGCAGAATATAATTTTTTTAATTAAAAATACTAATGTGAACATCAATATGTAACAGTGTTTCAAATAAACTACTTAATTTCAAATAATGCTTATTATTGGCTAATAGCCTGAAAAAGTAAATAAACAGCACTGAAAAAATTTTTGAGTGACTACTAACAAGGCACTTTCAAAGTTACAAATGAAAATGGTAATCCTACCTTTTAGAGCTTGCAATCTAAGAAACTATTAGTTATTTTGAAATGAACAGTTTTTGACATAAGATCACAGTAGTCCAATCTCCACATGATGCCAACTTTTTTTTTTTTTTTTGAGATGGAGTCTCGCTCTGTCGCCCAGGCTGGAGTGCAGTGGTGTGACCTCAGCTCACTGCAACCTCCACCTCCCGGGTTACAGAAATTCTCCTGCCTCAGCCTCCCAAGTAGCTGGGATTACAGGTGTGTACCACCACTTCTGGCTAATTTTCATACTTTTAATAGAGATGGGGTTTCACCATGTTGGCCAGGCTGGAATTGAACTCCTAACCTCAAATGATCCACCCGCCTCCGCCTCCCAAACTGCTGGAATTACAGGCGTGAGCCACCGCGCCCGGCCCCGATGCCAACATTTTTATCTCTGTTGCTAAAGATGGAGAGGACTGTCATGTAATGCAATGTGCACTGAATTTAGAAGACCAGAATTAATATTATAATTCTAAAATGGTCTGTGGGTCCTTGAGCAGTTTTTCTTACTTTTCTACCATTTTTTTCAGTGTATAAGCTTACAGAATTATTATTATAAGGAAATGAGATATGATGTATACGCAGAAATGTTTTCTCAATTGTAAAATTTTAAGCAAATGTAAAACATTTTAAAATATCTTAAAATAAGACATCTAAGTGTTTTCTGAATAATATTTTAAACTATGCTTAGAAAAATATTATTGTAAGTGAATTTCATTCTAATTTTCATTATTTCACATTAAACATAATGCTAATCCAAATATACAACTAAATCGATCACTCTACTTTCCAAGTAACTTTGGATGGATTGCACTTTATAAGGTTTTATATAAAGTAAATTGGCTCCTCCTATTTACATGGAAGAAGGAGATTCTGTATCACCTTCTGTAAAAATCCATTAATAAGATTTCTGAATCTATGTGGTTTCTGATAATAAAAGCATCAAAAATATTCAAGAAGTTGACTATACACTTAGAAATCAGAGCAATTTAAAGAGACAACATAGTTGACCCTTCAACAACATGGGTTAAACTGCATGGGTACACTTATACACACATTTTTTTTAATAAATACATTGCAAAATGTTTTGCAGATATGCAACAATTGAAAAAAAATCTCACAGACGCACCATTTATTTAAATATTTATAAATATTTAAATATTTTAAAAATATTTCTAAATAGCCTAGAAATATTTTTAAAAATAAGAAAAAGGTATGTAACAAATGCATGAAATACATGTATATACTAGTCTATCATTTAGTACCATAAAATATACACAAATCTATTACAAAAAGTTGAAATTTACTAACCTACACACACAAACCCTTACTGTATATGGTGCCATTGGCAGTCAGAGAAATGTAAACAAATGTAAAGGTGCAGTATTAAATCATAACTGCATAAATTAACTCTAGTACATATTATGTAATAATTTTGTAGCCCCTTCCTGTTGCGATTGCTGTAAGCTTAAGTGTTCCAAGCATCTGCTTAAAACGCTGTGGATGCTAATCAATGTGAACAGTTCATCTCTCCAGTAAATTGTGTATCCCAGTAAAAAGTGATCTCTTGCAGTTCTTGCATATTTTTCATTGTGTTTGAATAACACCATGGGACCCATATGAAGTGCCCCTAGGGATGCCCACCATTTCAGACAGATGAGTCCTCTTTTTTTTTGAGACAGAGTCTCACTCTATCGCCCAGGCTGGAGTGCAGTGGCGCGATCTTGGCTCACTGCAAACTCCGCCTCCTGGGTTCACGCCATTCCCCTGCCTCAGCCTCCCCAGTTGCTGGGACTACAGGCGCCCGCCACCTCGCCCGGCTAATTTTTTGTACTTTTTTTTTAGTAGAGGCGGGGTTTCACCAAGTTAGCCAGGATGGTCTCCATCTCCCGACCTCGTGATTCGCCCGCCTCGGCCTCCCAAAGTGCTGGGATTACAGGCGTGAGCCACCACGCCCGGCCCGATTCCTCTTACTAAACGAATGACATAAACTTAAAATATGGATAAATCAGTACAGTACTGTAAATGCATTTTCTCTTCCTTTGGTTTTTTTAATAACATTTTCTTTTATCTAGTTTGTTATAATAATACAGTATATCATACATATACAAAATAGGCATTAATTGACGGTTGTGCTAGCAGTAAGGCTTCTGGTCAACAGTAGGCTATATTAGTAGTAAAATTTGGAGGGATTCAAAAGTTATATGTGGATTTTCAACTGCATTAGGATTGGTGCCCCTAACCCCTGTGTTGTTCAATGGTCAACCGTAGATGCTAAATGATACCTTACAATCTAAACATAATGTTCTTGTATTTCTTTAAGAAATGATTACTTTGATAGACACATATAATCTCACTTAATCCTTTTATCAATCCAAGAAAACAGATATACTTAGTTTAGAGGTGAAGAAATAAAAGTTTCATATTAAATGAATAATACTTAGAGCAAGAGACCATGAGTTGCCTATCCTCCGCTTCATTCTAAGAAGACCCTTTAATAGGGCTCTGTTTTATTCCAGAAATCCATTTGCCCAGCTAAGAGGCAACATTTTCTAGACTATCTATGCATGGCCAGGTCATTAAGTTATAGCAAAAAGAACAGCAGCAAATTATTAAATATAATATTCAGGAAACCTCATCTAAAGGATCACAGACAGCTGTCACATGCTCTCCTTTTCTTTCTCCCTTTCCTCCTGCTTCCTGTATCCAATCTGAGTGTGATGGCTAGAGCTTAAACCAGGATGAGATCTCGAGAGTCCTTTGTTAGGGATGGTGAAGCAAATAGATGAATGCTAATGAAATTATGAACCACCTACTGGATGACGACTGCAACTTTTTCACATGTTTCTTACAATAAATTAATAAATAAGCTTCTATTTTTTACATGTCATTAGTGACTCTTTTGCCAACAGTCAAATGTGACCCATTATACTTATTACATACAAGGCCCTGCGTAAGTATAGCATTTTGCCTGGATTGTCTCATTTACTCCCTCCTGCAACGTTCTTTTCTAGTTGTGGAAACACAGAGTCAATGGGGGTAAAATAACAAGTTTAAGGTTGTATTTCTAAATAAATGGCAGAAACAAGGGTTGAGTCCTGATCCTTTTTTCTAAATTAAAGTGATCTTTTCTATAATGCCACCAAACTCTTCATTACATGAGGTCTATATATATAGACCTCAAGGGTCATCATTTATTTCATGTACATTATTTTATCCGACATATATTATCCCTAATGGAGCTTTCATATTTTCTCATCCTTTAGTCCTTCAGTTGATGACATGAATAGTACAGTTAAATCTTAGCTCTAAGATGATGGATCAAGTCCCAGTGATAATCTCTCTAATCTGTCAGAAAATGATCCAACTGCTATTTTTCATTGATTCGTTTTTTTTCCTTGAAAGCAGACTTGTGCGATAAAAAATTTTCCTCTTGTCAACAAATCCTCTTAGCATCACATAATCATCTTTTCATGAAAAAAGTAGCTAGGGAAACATTGCTAGCAATTTCAATGTGCTTCAAGGTCTCAAATTACTAGAGAAGCTTGCGGCAATTCTGAACTAAAGGAAACTAGAAGTGTGGAGATGTTAGACTGTCAAATACATCTCTCCCTCAGATTTACAGTTATTTTTCTATGAGATGTCTACCCATCTGCTGAGATGTTATAATTATATATTCTTAAGGTGACAGCATAATATGCTCTTCCTAGTCAGTACATTCAGTTTACCTAAGGTTAGAAGCAGTAAAATAAAGTGTCAAAAATGCCATCTTCAAATATAAGATTGATAGCCTATTATGTTTTTATTATTTAAACATAAGCCAAATCACGTAATTAGCTCTAAGTGTTTTGACCTATTTCCTAAAAATCTTTCATAATTTGGATTCAAAATAACTCAAGTTCATCAAAATGAGATTTATTTAAATACCTTTGTGAGTAAAATACATAAGTATTTATGTGTACCCAACTGAATATCACTTTCATAACAAGTTTCACAGTCCCATTTTGATCTCCTGAACCCTTGGTACCTACAAGATTTTCCTAGTTCAGTTTTGTTTAAGGGTTCTTTAATTGCTCTGATAAAAATATCAAACATCTTTCCTTGGGCCAGAGAGTCCTAAATGTTCTCTGTTAATAGTATCCTTAGTAATATTTTTCACAATATTCTAGGCCAAAAGAAATCTGTATCAGTTCTGTTTATTAAATGAGTAGGTCTAAACAATTCCACAAGTATTAATACCCTATTAACTTAGTAGCCAGTTGAAAAACACAAAACAAAACAAAAAACACACATAAACTGAAAGTAGTTCATGTAATATCCAGTAGGTGTTGCTGTGTTTCCCATAAAAAATTTAAATATTTCACAGCACCCTTGTGCATTTACAATGGTACATCAGGTGACTCAGTGCCCATTTTGATATTTATGGTTGTAGGTGTTGCTATGTTTTATTTAATTCATCTGTAACCATCTCAAGGACAAGAACTGGACTCATTCATCTTTATATTCCCAGAGCCTTCCAAAGTGTCAGGCACATAGTAGGTGTTAATTAATATTTTCCAAATGAAAGAGGATGGCTATGAATAAATGACCAAGGAGATTAACATTGACTTAAGTAAAACAGTTACCTGTGGATCGAGGTACTTTGTAATATAAAGTGTTGACACAGCACAGTGATAGAGAATATGGGCTCTGTCGCTTTTTAGATACATGCTTGTGCTTCCCTCATACATAAGATGGGAAATAATAATAGTGTCTACTGTATAGAACTGACAAGAAAATTAAATGAAAAATGCATGTAATTCACCTAGCATAGTGCACAGTATATAATAACTATTTGATAAATACTATTGTTATTATTATTTTGCTATTTTATGTCATAGATGACAACACACTGAAATCTGGGATTGGTGGGAAGAAATAAGAAAATAAACCCTAAAAATATTAAGAAGACAATCAGGTAAATAATTATTTTCAAAAAGAAAGCTGTGGTTACAAATAGATTAAGAAAGCACAGTTAGGACGCTTTGAAAACACATTCAAACAACAGGTTATTTGTGGCCAGACTCAGGAAGCTGAAGTGTTACTGAAATTTGCCATTTGCCAAAAATGAGACAAACTAAAATCCCTTCATTTCATGGCTTGAAATTGAAGACCAAAAGCATCTCTTATTTCTAATCACATTCCTAATTACAGAAACAGGCTAGCACCCCTGTTGTAAAGGGGCTGCCAGTATTTCCATTATCAGTTCCCATTTTCAGGGCTTATTACTAAAGCACACACTCTAGGGAGATTGTTGGCATAGAGGATATCTCAGCATGGAAGAGAACATGCTTTACAAAATTTGGCATCAACCTTCCAACTGTAAATATAAAGAGATAGAAAGGCAACAATGAAAAGTCAAGAAAACCCAGGGTGCTAGGATTGAAAAGGTTGTTCAAGCTAATTTCAAATGTAATGTATAAATGAAAACCCTGCTCAGACCATTTAAAGGGAAAATAGATTTTTTAATTTACACAATTTCACTAAACATCTGTAACAAGAGAGTAGAAGCAAAGTGATCTACCCATCTGTCTCCTATTAGTAAAAACTGGCATAAATCTAATTTCAGTATCTATGAGGATTTACTTCTGCTTTAACCTTGACCAATGTAAAAAGGTAACTTGTTGATGTTAATTTGAACCATCTCGGCATTAATTTTTTAAAGAATTAGACTCAGACACATTATTTATTTGTAAACTTTCTGTCATAACCATTGAAAGGTTCATGTACCTATTTTAGCCTCAAATATCCTTTGCTTTGAATGTGGTTTTACTAAAAATTGTGGTTAGCTTCTAAAACTGTTGTTAATAGAGGAAGTTGTGACAATTACTTAAGATAATGTATACTCTTCTTTAAATAGTTATAACCAAAATAACACTTATAAAATTAAGTCTTAAAGTAGCTGGGAGAAGAAAAGATACTATAAAAAAATTACATTGAGCCATTCAACTTATAGATAAGTGCTTTTGAACTTATATTTGGTTGTGATCGCCAAATAAAGTAGAAGTTATAAAGAAAACTTTAGTTTTGTCTCAGAAAAAGATTTCACTCTTCCTCAGCCTGTAACACTGCAGAAATGGTCACGTGATTCTTGCTTACTTTCAGTAGATTAATCCAAGGCTGAGTTCTGAGCTTGTTAGTTTCTGTACTCCAGGGCAGGAAATAACTGCTTTAAGCCAAAAGCCTTTTCTTCTTGTGTTATAGTAAACAAAATCTTACCTATGTTTAGAATACTCAATTAAGCAGAGTGAATGAAAAAAAATTAAGGCCCCACTGTATAGAGATAATAGAGACTTGACAGAATTTAATACTTTGATTCTTTACTTGTTTCTTTTTGCCACAATACAGCATCACTGAATTTATGAGAATCTTTATTCAACCTTCTCTCTAGGAAATATAGCAACTTACTAAAAGTGGACAAGCAATTTATGGAACAAATTTTAAAATAGGTAATGAAAGCACAGGATTATGGAGCAGTACTGACCTCTGGTTATCATTTTGTATATACCCTTCAAGAAATGGCTATATCTAAACCATCTATGTTGAGTTACTATCTGTTACATTCTTACAAGGCATCCAAAAAGAAAAATTTAAAACCTCCTTAGATAGTCAGTTCTGGTTTTAATGCTGTCAAGAATTTCTTCTTCATATCTAAAAGAATTTCTTCCTTCTACAATTTAAGATGCTGTCCTCTTCTTTTAACCTCAGTAAAGATGGAGAATAACTAGTTATGATCTTTTTTAGAGGATAAGTTCACATACTATGTATTCCCATCTTAGAGATTATATAACATAAGGCTAGATCACATTTTAAAGTATATAAACATAATTACACAGAAATATTTTTAAATTCCATTAAAAGGAAAAAAATAAGCCCATTCCCCCACCCAGTTTATAAATTATCCTTGGTAAATCAGCTCTAAATCTTGCACCTGCTAAATCAGCACCATTTTATGCAGCACCACAAATGCCTTTTTCATTTAACTCTTCAGTGAACAACAAGCTTCATTATTATCTATCATAGAAGAAAAATGACTCTGTAGACGTAGGTTTAATTAAGAATGTCAAGATGATCTCTTTTGAACTCTGATCAATTCCTTTATTTACATACAGTTTGTTTTTATTACTTCCCAAAATTGAATTCACAGGTCAAATCAATCCCATGCAATATAAAAATTCTTTACAGTATAAAGCATATTTTACTACCATATACTTTCTTATATTAAATTGTACAATTTGTCTGTAAATGTATCATTTTTTCTTATTCCCGATAAAATCTTAATTAAAATGGGATTTGTAATGAGATCGCTATGACTAAATTTATGATATATTTTCTTCTTTAGTGTTCTTTTAAAGGACACAAGTAGCACAGAGTTTGGCAACTAACATACATAATTTATTTTTTAAATGTTAAGTAAATTATTTCTGTAAGTATACAAAAATATTCTGAGTTAGAGAAGAAAATTTGAGCTGCATTTTGTCAATCAAATTTACCTGTTCGACAAGCTAAACTAGTTGACTAACAGCCTTTTGCATTAGATTTAGTACCTTAAAGCAGTAGGTATGTTTCATTGATCTTTGTATTTCTGTGTCGCAGCAGGGTATTTAATACCCATACAAAGTTAACTAAGTGAATTAAAAATTCCAAATCATATTATTTTAGTCACTTCCTTAACCTTGGTATTAAGACCAACTATGCTTACTATTTTCCATACAATTAAATTTTAATGACTATTAAAACAATACAACAGGTATATATAAGTATACATAATTCAACTTATAAAAATGTACTGAAGTTTTAACTTTCTATACAAGTAATAAGAATATCAAGATACCAAGAATAGAAACCAGATATATTTCTATTATAAAGAACATCTAACTGTTATATTACATTCAAATATCTGGAATTCGCTTTTTCTATCATAGATGCAGCTTGCCCTTACTGCATCAGCTTTGTTAGTGGAAGATATACTAGTATCTATTTTTTTTTAGCTGTTCCCAAATAGACATACAGTAGATAAGAAAACTCATGTGATTCTGGCATCAGAATTAATATTCAACCAGTGTGTATTCAAGAAATTAACAAGAGTAGTACACAGCTTCCTACATTATTCTATGAGGGAATATACATACATTTCTTAGTACTAGAAATTGCAACTGCCAGCTTAATTCAAAGTGGTTCTGAATGAATGTTCCCAAAATACCAGTGAAAAATCTAACTAGATGCATAAACAGTTGGTCATCATTCAGAGCCTGTATCAAAAAAGTACCTTCCTATTCCTAATTAAATAACAACCTAAAATTACAATAAGGTATAATGTTTCAAAAGTCTTCAGTGTGCTCCCAACTTTACTTCTAGTACCTTATATTTATATATATCTGTCTCTTTCTTAAGTGTAATCTAAAGTATTTGGATAAATGCCATAATAAAAAGCAGTGTTAATTATCATTTTATATTTCCTATCTGATCTATTATGCCTTTAACAAAACATATTCTTCCATAGATTTACAACATCAACGATTGTGTTTAAGACCCTGTGACCACTCTAAAAATACTCTGAGACTGATAATCTGGGTACAGGGGGGCAAATTAGGTACTCTTTCAGTAGAAAACTAGTCCCCTTATATTCACAGGGAATTTATGTTGCTAAACAATGGATTTAAGTGCAAATAAGTTGTTCAGATTTACTTCTGTGCTTTGGAGTTAACCTTCTATAGAACATTTTCAATGTACTGTATAAGAATTTAATTTCATATATTCTAGATCCCCTTTATAAGTATAGTGCTACAATTTGAATTAATAAAATAAAAACTATGGATTTGTTTACTTAGTTATTAAGTAAACTTTAAGTGCCTCCTACATATTATGTATTTCTCTCACTTTAAAATTTATAGTTAAACTCCTAGTACTGATCCCAGAGTTAACAGGAAGGGAGAAAGGGAGAGAGAGAGCAAGAGAAAGAGAGAGGCAGCAGGAAGAAGAGAAAAGAGGGAGAGCGAGAGAAAAAGATCATATACCAAGGTCACTTTCAGGTGACATAAACTTTGCTAAAATAATCAATGATATAGATCCCTAAGAAAAGCAAACCAGATTCTCCTGCAACTTTTTCCTCAGGCGTATTAGAAGAAGGTTTAAAAAAATCTTCCTTAAGACCCCAAGCAATACGCTTCTAAATCTTCCCAATGATAGTGCTACTGCTTTGTGACTGTTGCCTGCATTCCCTCACTCTTCTAATCCATTTTGGTTAACAGGAGGAATACAGGAAGAAAAACCACCTCTATCAATTGCTGACACAACTAACATTTCAAAGTGAACCATCAGCAGAAAAGCTTGGGGCAGAGAGATGTGTGGAACACTGGCTTAACCATCACTAGAAGACGGCCCTCTAACCTGAAAGAAGGATAGATCAGATCCAGCTCCCAGTCTTTCTTAAAAGTAAGGATAAACATGTCAATCTTTAAAGTAATCTAATAGCTACTTCCACATTTAAAATGCAGCTGGGCCTGTGCAAGCCTTTCGGAGTCCACTTTCTAATTCATCAAAACTTTCCTTCTTACCACAATAATAAAGATAATTTTCCTTGCCCTACAGAAACCTCACCTAGAAAATGGCCTACAGCAGAAAAACAGTCACCTATGTGAGGTAAATGCACTGTTACAAAGCACTAAATTATTTCAAAATTACTGCTTTTAGGTTTCTAATTGTTGGCTACGTAATTTGTGGAGTTAACGAACTTCATACTGGAGAACAGTTCATTATAGTATAAAATTTCCCCATTTGTCGAATAAAATTCTTCCCCATCTTCAGGAGATTAATTCAGATTTTAGACACTCTAGGAAAAAGACAATACACTAAGAATTTCTAAAAAAAAAAAAAAACAACAAAAAGCTGAAGCAAGGGGGCAAAATGGAAGGCTTCACCTATCATCACCCTCACAAGAACACCAATTTAACAAATATCTACAGAAAAAATTTTTTAAAAATACCTTCATAAGAGCCAAAAATCAGATGAGCGCTCAAAGTACCTGGTTTTAAATTCATATCACTAAAAAAGGTACTTAGGAGGTAGGACAAACAGTCCTGAATCATCAGTGCCACCTCTCCCCCGTCCCTTGACAGTGGCAGTGTGGTGTACAGAGAAAATCTGAGTGCATGGGAAAGGGAAAGCACAAAAATGGTAAGACACTGCATTGGACTCAGTGCAGCCCTGTTTTAGAAGAAAGCAAAACTAGACCGAACTCAACTGATGCTCACCCATGGAAGAAGCATTTGAACCAGCCCTACCCAGGTGGGAATCACCCATCCCAGTGGTTGGAACTTCAGTTCTTGCAAGCCTCGCCACCACAAGACAAAGTGCCCTGGAGTTCTAAATAAACTTGAAAGGTAGTCAAGGCTACAAGGCTACAAAAACTGCAACTCCTAGGAGAGTACTAATGCACAGCTGGGCTCAGAGCCAGTAAACGGGGGGAGGGGGACATTTCAACTACACTAGCTGGGGCAGCTATGGGAATGCTGGTGCTAACCCTCCCCAAATCCAAGGCTGAACTGCTCACAACTCTAAAAAAGGCCCTTTCCTTCTGTTTGAGGAGAGGAAAGCGAAAGTGAAGAGGACTTTTTCTCCTATTTTAGATACTACCTCTGCTATAGCAGGATAGGACATCAGTCAGAGTCCTGAGACCCCCTTTCTAGGAATAAACTCCCACATGACATTTCTAGATACACCCTGAGACAAAAGGCATCCTGCTGCCTTAAAGAGAAGAACACAGTCCCAGCAAGATTCATCACTTGCTAACTAAAGAACCCTTGAGCCCTGAATAACCAGCAGCAATACCCAGGTAGTATGATGTGGGTCTTGGGTAAGTAAATGAGACTTTGCCTTGTACCTTAAGTACCAGTTTACAACAGGAGGGTAGACTACCAAATGGACTCTTGGGCCCTGATTCCAGGCCTTGTCTCTTAGATGGCATTTGGGAACCTGCCCTGGACCAGAAAGGAGCCTACTGCCCTGAAGGTAAGTCTCAGGCAAGGTAGCACTCACTACAAGCTGACTGAAGAGCCCCAGGGACTTCAGGGAACATCAGCAGTAGCCTGGTAATTGTCCCCATTGTCCTATGGTGCCAGTGGTCATGGGGTGAGGCTTCTCTGTCTTTAGAAAGAAGAGGAAAGAGTGGAAAGGATTGCATCTTGTACTCTGAGTGCCAGCTCAGCCACACTATGATAGCACACTAAGTAGACTTCTAAGGTTTTTTTACTCTAGTCCCTGACTCCTGGACAGCATCTGTGAACCCAGCTGGGGCCTGCAGGAACTCACTGTGCTGAAGGGATGACACAGGCCTCGCTGGCTTGTCAATCTGCTAACTGTACAGCCCCAGGGCCTTGAGAAAACAGAGATGACTTTCAGCAGGCCTTGGGCAAGACCCAGTACCATGCTGGCTTCAGGTCTGACCCAGCACAGTCCTGGTGATGGTGGCCACATGGGAGCTTTTGTCCCTCCACTCCCAGCTCCAGGCAGCTCAGAACAGAGAGAAAGGCTCCATTTGATGGGGAGAAACTAATGGAAGAAAATAGGAGTCTCTGCCTGGAAATCCAAAGAATTCTTCTGGATCTTGTCCAAGACCATCAAGGTATATCTGTATAAGTCTGCAAGAACCACAGAAGTACTGGGCTTGAGGTGCCCCCTAATGCAGATACAGCTTAGGTCTTACCACCCATGTCCTTTCAACTGTATGGAAAGCTTTCCCAAGAAGGATGGGAACAAACAAGCTCAGACTATGAAGACTACAATAAATATCTAACTCTTCAATGCCCAGAAACAGATGAACATTTAAGAGTATCATGATTATCCAGGAAAACATGACCTTACCGAATGAACTAAATAAGGTACCAGGGATCAAGTTAGGAGAAACAGAGGTAAGTGACCTTTCAGATAGATAATTCAAAATTGCTGTTTTGAAGAAACTCAAAGAATTTCAAGATTTCAGAGAGAAGGAATCCATAATTCTATCACATAAATTAAACAAAAAGAATGAAATAATTAAAAAGAATCAAGTAGAAATTCTGGAGCTAAAAATGCAATTCAAATATGGAAGAATGCATCACAGTCTTTTAATAACAGAATTGATCAAGCAGAAGAAATAATTATTGAGCTTGAAGGTAGTCTATTTGGAAATACACAGAGAAGACAAAAGAAAAAAGCATAAAAAACAATGAATCATGCATACAAGATCTAGAAAATAGTCTTCAAAAGGTAAATCTAAGAGTTATCGGCCTTAAAGAGCAAATAGAGAAAGAGATGGAGTAGAACGTTTATTCAAAGGCATAATAACAGATAATTTCCCAAACCTGGAGAAATATATCATTATTCAAGTACAAGAAGGTTATGGGACACAAGCAGATTTAACCCAAAGAACAATACCTCAAGACATTTAATAATAAAATTCCCAAAGGTCAAGGATAAAGGATCCTAAAAGCAGCAAGAGGAGAAAAACAGTAACATACAGTGGAGCTCTATTACACCTGGCAGCAGACTTTCCAGTGGAAACTTTACAGGCCAGGAGAGAGCAGCAATACATATTTAAAGTGCTAAAGGAAATAAAACTCTTAATGTGGAATAGTATATCCAGTGAAAATATCTTTCAAACATGAACAAGAAATAAAGATTTTCTCAGACAAAGAAAAGCTGAGGGATTTTGTCAACACAAGATCTGTCCTACAAAAAAATGCTAAAGGGAGCACGTCAAGAAAAAAAAAAAAAAGGACATTAATCAGCAATAAGAAATCATCTGCTCAGGTGCAGTGGCTCACACCTGTAATCCCAGCACTTTGGGAGGCAGAAGCAGGTGGAACACAAGGTCAGGAGTTCGAGACCAGCCTGGCTAATATGGTGAAACCCCGTCTCTACTAAAAAAAAAAATACAAAAATTAGCCAGGCGTGGCGGCATGCACCTGTAATCCCAGCTAGTCAGGAGGCTAAGGCAAGAGAATAGCTTGAACCGGGAGGCAGAGGTTGCAGTGAGCCGAGATCACACCACTGTCCTCCAGCCTGGGTGATGGAGCAAGACTCCATCTCAAAAAAGAAAAAAGAAAACAAAAAAGAAATAATCGAAGCTACAAAACTCACGGGCAATAGTAAGTGCACAGAAAACCAGATTATTGTAACATGGTATCCGTGGTATGTACACGATTCCTACCGTAATTAGAAAGACTAAAAAAGAACAAATCAAAAAATGGACAACTTTTAAAGACATAGACTGTACAATAAGATATAAACAGGAAGAACAAAAGTTAAAGAGCAGAGGGATAAAGTTAAGTTGTAGAGTGTGTATTAGTTTTACTTTTTTTTATTTTTTTTTATTATTATTATACTTTAAGTTTTAGGGTACATGTGCACAATGTGCAGGTTAGTTACATATGTATACATGTGCCATACTGGTGTGCTGCACCCATTAACTCATCATTTACCATTACGTGTATCTCCTAATGCTATCCCTCCCCCCTCCCCCCACCTCACAACAGTCCCCAGAGTATGATGTTCCCCTTCCCGTGTCCATGTGTTCTCACTGTTCAATTCCCTCCTATGAGTGAGAACATGCGGTGTTTGATTTTTTGTCCTTGTGATAGTTTACTGAGAATGATGATTTCCAATTTCATCCATGTCCCTACAAAGGACATGAACTCATCATTTTTTATGGCTGCATAGTATTCCATGGTGTATATGTGCCACATTTTCTTAATCCAGTCTATCACTGTTGGACATTTGGGTTGGTGCCAAGTCTTTGCTATTGTGAACAGTGCCTCAATAAACATACGTGTGCATGTGTCTTTATAGCAGCATGATTTATAGTCCTTTGGGTATATACCCAGTAATGGAATGGCTGGGTCAAATGGTATTTCTAGTTCTAGATCCCTGAGAAATCGCCACACTGACTTGCACAATGGTTGAACTAGTTTACAGTCCCAGAAACAGTGTAAAAGTGTTCCTATTTCTCCACATCCTCTCCAGCACCTGTTGTTTCCTGACTTTTTAATGATTGCCATTCTAACTGGTGTGAGATGGTATCTCATTGTGGTTTTGATTTGCATTTCTCTGATGGCCAGTGATGGTGAGCATTTTTTCATGTGTTTTTTGGCTGCATAAATGTCTTCTTTTGAGAACAGTCTGTTCATGTCCTTCGCCCACTTTTTGATGGGGTTGTTTGTTTTTTCTTGTAAATTTGTTTGAGTTCATTGTAGATTCTGGATATTAGCCCTTTGTCAGATGAGTAGGTTGTGAAAATTTTCTCCCATTTTGTAGGTTGCCTGTTCACTCTGATGGTAGTTTCTTTTGCTGTGCAGAAGCTCTTTAGTTTAATTAGATCCCATTTGTCAATTTTGGCTTTTGTTGCCATTGCTTTTGGTGTTTGAGACATGAAGTCCTTGCCCATGCCTATGTCCTGAATGGTAATGCCTAGGTTTTCTTCTAGGGTTTTTATGGTTTTAGGTCTAACGTTTAAGTCTTTAATCCATCTTGAATTAATTTTTGTATAAAGTGTAAGGAAGGGATCCAGTTTCAGCTTTCTACATATGGCTAGCCAGTTTTCCCAGCACCATTTATTAAATAGGGAATCCTTTCCCCATTGCTTGTTTTTCTCAGGTTTGTCAAAGATCAGATAGTTGTAGATATACGGCATTATTTCTGAGGGCTCTGTTCTGTTCCATTGATCTATATCTCTGTTATGGTGCCAGTACCATGCTGTTTTGGTTACTGTAGCCTTGTAGTATAGTTTGAAGTCAGGTAGCGTGATGCCTCCAGCTTTGTTCTTCTGGCTTAGGATTGACTTGGCGATGCGGGCTCTTTTTTGGTTCCATATGAACTTAAAGTAGTTTTTTCCAATTCTGTGAAGAAAGTCATTGGTAGCTTGATGGGGATGACATTGAATCTATAAATTACCTTGGGCAGTATGGCCATTTTCACGATATTGATTCTTCCTACCCATGAGCATGGAATGTTCCTCCATTTCTTTGTATACTCTTTTATTTCATTGAGCAGTGGTTTGTACTTCTCCTTGAAGAGGTCCTTCACGTCCCTTGTAAGTTGCATTCCTAGGTATTTTATTCTCCTTGAAGCAGTTGGGAATGGGAGTTTATTCGCGATTTGGCTCTCTGTTTGTCTGTTATTGGTGTATAAGAATGCTTGTGATTTTTGTACATTGATTTTGTATCCTGAGATTTTGCTGAAGTTGCTTCTCAGCTTAAGGAGATTTTGGGCTGAGACAATGGGGTTTTCTAGATATACAATCATGTCATCTGCAAACAGGGACAATTTGACTTCCTCTTTTCCTAATTGGATACCCTTTATTTCCTTCTCCTGCGTAATTGCCCTGGCCAGAACTTCCAACACTATGTTGAATACGAGTGGTGAGAGAGGGCATCCCTGTCTTGTGCCAGTTTTCAAAGGGAATGCTTCCAGTTTTTGCCCATTCAGTATGATATTGGCTGTGGGGTTGTCATAGATAGCTCTTATTATTTTGACATACATCCCATCAATACCTAATTTATTGAGAGTTTTTAGCATGAAGTGTTGTTGAATTTTGTCAAAGGCCTTTTCTGCGTCTATTGAGAAAATCATGTGGTTTTTGTCTTTGGCTCTGTTTATATGCTGGATTACATTTATTGATTTGCGTATATTGAACCAGCCTTGCATCCCAGGGATGAAGCCCACTTGATCATGGTGGACAAGCTTTTTGATGTGCTGCTGGATTTGGTTTGCCAGTATTTTACTGAGGATTTTTGCATCAATGTTCATCAAGGATATTGGTCTAGAATTCTGATTTTTGGTTGTGTCTCTGCCTGGCTTTGGTATCAGGATGATGCTGGTCTCATAAAATGAGTTAGGGAGGATTCCCTCTTTTTCTATTGATTGGAATAGTTTCAGAAGGAATGGTACCAGCTCCTCCTTGTACCTCTGGTAGAATTCGGCTGTGAATCCATCTGGTCCTGGACTCTTTTTGGTTGGTAAGTTATTGATTATTGCCACAATTTCAGAGTCTGTTATTGGTCTATTCAGACATTCAACTTCTTCCTGGTTTAGTCTTGGGAGGGTATATGTGTCGAGGAATTTATCCATTTCTTCTAGATTTTCTAGTTTATTTGCGTAGAGGTGTTTGTAGTATTCTCTGACGGTAGTTTGTATTTCTGTGGGATCGGTGGTGATAACCCCTTTATCATTTTTTATTGCGTCTATTTGATTCTTCTCTCTTTTTTTATTAGTCTTGCTAGCGGTCTATCAATTTTGTTGATCCTTTCAAAAATCCAGCTCCTGGATTCATTAATTTTTTGAAGGGTTTTTTGTGTCTCTATTTCCTTCAGTTCTGTTCTGATTTTAGTTATTTCTTACCTTCTGCTAGCTTCTGAATGTTTTTGCTCTTGCTTTTCTAGTTCTTTTAATTGTGATGTTAGGGTGTCAATTTTGGATCTTTCCTGCTTTCTCTTGTGGGCATTTAGTGCTATAAATTTCCCTCTACACACTGCTTTGAATGTGTCCCAGAGATTCTGGTATGTTGTGTCTTTGTTCTCATTGGTTTCAAAGAACATCTTTATTTCTGCCTTCATTTCATTATGTACCCAGTAGTCATTCAGAAGCAGGTTGTTCAGTTTCCATGTAGTTGAGCAGTTTTGAGTGAGTTTCTTAACCCTCAGTTCTAGTTTGATTGCACTGTTGTCTGAGAGACAGTTTGTTATAATTTCTGTTCTTTTACATTTGCTGAGGAGAGCTTTACTTCCAAGTATGTGGTCAATTTTGGAATAGGTGTGGTGTGGTGCTGAAAAAAATGTATATTCTGTTGATGTGGGGTGGAGAGTTCTGCAGATGTCTATTAGGTCCACTTGGTGCAGAGCTGAGTTCACTTCCTGGGTATCCTTGTTAACTTTCTGTCTCGTTGATCTGTCTAATGTTGACAGGGGGATGTTAAAGTCTCCCATTATTATTGTGTGGGAGTCTAAGTCTCTTTGTAGGTCACTCAGGACTTGCTTTATGAATGTGGGTGCTCCTGTATTGGGTGCATATATATTTAGGATAGTTAGCTCTTCTTGTTGAATTGATCCCTTTACCATTATGTAATGGCCTTCTTTGCCTCTTTTGATCTTTGTTGGTTTAAAGTCTGTTTTATCAGAGACTAGGATTGCAACCCCTGCCTGTTTTTGTTTTCCATTTGCTTGGTAGATCTTCCTCCATCCTTTTATTTTGAGCCTATGTGTGTCTCTGCACGTGAGATGGGTTTCCTGAATACAGCACACTGATGGGTCTTGACTCTTTATCCAATTTGCCAGTCTGTGTCTTTTAATTGGAGCATTTAGTCCATTTACATTTAAAGTTAATATTGTTATGTGTGAATTTGATCCTGTCATTATGATGTTAGCTGGTTGATTTGCTTGTTAGTTGATGCAGTTTCTTCCTAGTCTCGATGGTCTTTACATTTTGGCATGATTTTGCAGCGGCTGGTACCAGTTGTTCCTTTCCATGTTTAGCACTTCCTTCAGGAGCTCTTTTAGGGCAGGCCTGGTGGTGACAAAATCTCTCAGCATTTGCTTGTCTGTAAAGGATTTTATTTCTCCTTCACTTATGAAGCTTAGTTTGGCTGGATATGAAATTCTGGATTGAAAATTCTTTTCTTTAAGAATGTTGAGTATTGGCCCCCACTCTCTTCTGGCTTGTAGAGTTTCTGCCAAGAGATCCGCTGTTAGTCTGATGGGCTTCCCTTTGTGGGTAACCCGACCTTTCTGGCTGCCCTTAACATTTTTTCCTTCATTTCAACTTTGGTGAATCTGACGATTATGTGCCTTGGAGTTGCTCTTCTCGAGGAGTATCTTTGTGGTGTTCTCTGTATTTCCTGAATCTGAATGTTGGCCTGCCTTGCTAGATTGGGGAAGTTCTCCTGGATAATATCCTGCAGAGGGTTTTCCAACTTGGTTCCATTCCCCCCGTCACTTTCAGGTACACCAATCAGACATAGATTTGGTCTTTTCACATAGTCCCACATTTCTTGGAGGCTTTGTTCATTTCTTTTTATTCTTTTTTCTCTAAACTTCCCTTCTTGCTTCATTTCATTCATTTCATCTTCCATTACTGATACCCTTTCTTCCAGTTGATCACATCGACTCCTGAGGCTTCTGAATTCTTCACGTAGTTCTCAAGCCTTGGCTTTCAGCTCCATCAGCTCCTTTAAGCACTTCTCTATATTGGTTATTCTAGTTATACATTCGTCTAAATTTTTTTCAAAGTTTTTAACTTCTTTGCCTTTGGTTTGAATTTGCTCCTGTAGCTCAGAGTAGTTTGTTCATCTGAAGCCTTCTTCTCTCAACTCGTCAAAGTCATTCTCTGTCCAGCTTTGTTCCATTGCTGGTGAGGAATTGCGTTCCTTTGGAGGAGGAGAGGCGCTCTGCTTTTTAAAGTTTCCAGTTTTTCTGCTCTGTTTTTTCCCCATCTTTGTGGTTTTATCTACTTTCAGTCTTTGATGATGGTGATGTACAGATGGGTTTTTGGTGTGGATGTCCTGTTTGTTACTTTTCCTTCTAACAGAGAGGACCCTCAGCTGCAGGTCTGTTGGAGTTTGCTAGAGGTCCACTCCAGACCCTGTTTGCCTGGGTATCAGCAGCGGTGGCTGTGGAACAGCAGATTTTCGTGAACCGCGAATGCTGCTGTCTGATCGTTCCTCTGGAAGTTTTGTCTCAGAGGAGTATCCGGCCGTGTGAGGTGTCAGTCTGCCCCTACTGGGGGGTGCCTCCCAGTTAGGCTGCTCGGGGATCAGGGGTCAGGGACCCACTTGAGGAGGCAGTCTGCCCATTCTCAGATCTCCAGCTGCGTGCTCGGAGAACCACTGCTCTTTTCAAAGCTGTCAAACAGGGACATTTAAGTCTGCAGAGGTTACTGCTGTCCTTTTTTTTTGTCTGTGCCCTGCCCCCAGAGGTGGAGCCTACAGAGGCAGGCAGGCCTCCTTGAGCTGTGGTGGGCTCCACCCAGTTCGAGCTTCCTGGCTGCTGTGTTTACCTAAGCAAGCCTGGGCAATGGTGGGCACCCCTCTCCCAGCCTCACTGCCACCTTGCGGTTTGATCTCAGACTGCTGTGCTAGCAATCAGCGAGAATCCGTGGGCGTAGGACCCTCTGAGCCATGTGCAGGATATAATCTCCTGGTGCGCCGTTTTTTAAGCCCATCGGAAAAGCGCAGTATTCGGGTGGGAGTGACCCGATTTTCCAGGTGCCGTCTGTCACCCCTTTCTTTGACTGGGAAAGGGGACTCCCTGACCCCTTGTGCTTCTCGAGTGAGGCAATGCCTCGCCCTGCTTCGGCTCGTGCACAGTGCGCTGCACCCACTGTCCTGCGCGCCCACTGTCTGGCACTTCCTAGTGAGATGAACCCGGTACCTCAGATGGAAATGCAGAAATCACCCGTCTTCTGCGTTGCTCACGCTGGGAGCTGTAGACCAGAGCTGTTCCTATTCGGCCATTTTGGCTCGACCCCCTAGTTTTACTTTTACTTGTTTGTTTATGCAAACAGTGTTATGTTGTAATCAGCTTTAAATAATGGGTTATAAGATGGTATTTGCAAGCTACATGGTAAACTGAAACCAAAAAACATACAATGAGCCAGGCATGGTGGTTCACACCTGTAATCCCAGTACTTTGGGAGGCTGAGGTGGGTGGATCACCTGAGGTCAGGAGTTCAAGATCAGCCTGGACAATATTGTGAAACCCCATCAAAATCAGCCAGGGGTGGTGGTGCGTGCCTGTAATCCCAGCTACTAGGGAGACAGAGGCAAGAGAATCACTTGAACATGGGAGATGGAGGTTGTGGTGAGCCAAGATCATGCCACTGCACTCCAGCCTGGGCAACAGAGTGAGATTCCATCTCAAAAAAAAGAAAGAAAGAAAAGAAAAGAACAAAACATACCATGGATACACAAAAAATAAAAACTAGATTACATCACCAGAGAAAATTACCTTTAATGAAAGGAAGACAGGAAGAAAGGAAAGAAGAGAACACCACATACACACACACACACACAACAGAAAATGAATAACAAGATGACAGGAATAAGCCCTTACTTATCAACAATAACATTGAATGTAAATGGCTAAACTCTTCAACCAAAAGACAGAAGTAGCTGAATGGAAAGCAAAACAAAAAACAGGACTCAGTGATCTATTACCTACAAGAAATACACTTCACCTATGAGGACATATAGACTGAAAATAGAGGGATGGAAAAAGATATTCCATGCCAATGGAAATGAAAAAACAGCAGGAGTAACTATACTTAAATCAGAAAAAATAGATTTCAAGACAAAGACTAAAAGAGACAAAGAAGGTCACTATATAATGATAAAGGGGTCAATTCAGCAAGATGATATAACAATTTTAAACATATATGCACTCAACACTGAATCACCTAGATGTATAAAGTAAATATTATTAGAGCTAAAGAGAAAAATAGACCCAAATACAATAATAGTTAGAGACCCCAACATCCCACTATCAGCACATCTCACTTTCAGCACTGATCTTCCAGATAGAACATCAATGACAACAAAAAAATTGGATATAAATTGCACTATAGACCAAATAAGCCTAATATATATTTATAGAACATTTTATCCCATGGCTGTAGGATAGACACTCTTTTCCACAGCACTTGGACCATCCTCAAGGATAGACCATATGTAAGGTCACAAAACAAGTGTTAAAACACTCAGAAAATCTGAAATGATATCAAGCATCTTCTTTGACCACAATGGAATAAAAGTAGAAATGAATAACAAAAGGAATTTTAGAAACAATGCAAATACATGGAAATTAAATAATACACTCCTGAATGGCCAGTAGAGAAAAAATTTTTAAAAAATTCTTGAAACAAATGATAATGGAAATACAATACACAAAAACCTATGGAATACAGCAAAATCAGTACTAAGAGGGCTGTTTATAGCTATAAGTGCCTACATAGAATAAGAAAAAAACTTCAAATAAACAACCTAACAATGTATCTTAAAGAACTAGAAAAGCAAGAACAAACCAAACCCAAAATTAGTAGAAGAAAAAAATAAATAAAATTGGAAAAAATACATAAAAGATAAATGAAATTAAAAGTTGGTTTGTGAAAAGTTAAACAAAATTGATAAACTTACAGCCAGACTAAGAAAAAAAGAGAGAAGGCCCAAATAAATAAAATCAGAGATGAAAAAAGAGATATTACAACTGATATCACAGAAATTCAAAGAATCATTAGTGGAAATTATGAACAATTACATGCAAATAAATTGAAAAATATACAGAAAATGGACAAATTTAGACACATACAACCTACAAAGATGAAACCATGAAGAAATCCAAAACCTGAAACAGTCCAATAACAAGTAATAAGATCAAAGCTGTAATAAAAAGTCTCTCAGCAAAGAAAAACTTGGGACCCAATTGCTTCACTGCTAAATTTTACCAAACATAAAGAACTAATACCAATCCTATTCAAACTATTCAAGAAATACAGGAAAAGAAAATTCTTCCAAACTCATTATATGAGGTCCACATTATCTGAATATCAAAACAAGACCAAGACAAATAAAAAAATATAAAACTACAGGCCAATATCACTGATGAATATTGATGCAAAAATTCTCAACAAAATACTAACAAACTGAATTTAACAATACATTAAAAAGGTAATTCATCATTACCAAGTGGGATTATTGGAGGAATGTAATGATGGTTCAACATACACAAATCAATCAGGGTGATACATTACATCAACAGAATGAAGAATAAAAACCATATGATCATTTCAATTGATACAGAAAAATCATTTGATAAATTTCAACATCACTTCATAATAAAAATCCTTAATGAATTGGGTATAGAAGGAACACACTTCAACATAAGAAAAGCAATGTATAACAAACCCACAGCTAATATCATACTAAATGGGGGAAATATGAAAGTCCTTTTTAAGATCTGGAACACAACAAGGATGATCACCATCATCACAGTAATTCAACATTGTACTAGAAGTCCTAGCTAGAGCAATCTGAGAAGACAAAGACAAAGAAATAAAGGGCATCCAAATTGGAAAAAAAATCAGTCAAATTATATTTGAAATATAATTTTCAAATTATATTATCCTATATTTGGAAAAACCTACAGACTCCACAAGAAAACTATTACAATTGATAAACAAATTCAGTAAAGTTGAAGAATATAAAATCAACATACAAAAGTCAGTAGCATTTCTATATGCCAACAGTCAACAATCTGAAAAAGAAGCCAAGAAAGTAATCTCATTTACAGTAGGTATGAATAAAATTAAATACCTAGGAATTAAGTTAACCAAAGAAAGAAAGTTCTCTACTATAAAAACTGATGAAAGAAATTGAAGAGGACACAAAAACACAGGAAGATATTCCATGTTCATGGTTTGGAAAAATCAATATTGTTAAAATGTGCATACTACCCAAAGTAATCTACAGATTTAATGCAACCCCTTTCAAAATACCAATGAAATTCTGCATGGAAATAGAAAAATAAAACAATCCTTAAATTTATATGAAACCACAAAATACTCAGAATAGCCAAAGCTATGCTCAGTTACCTGACTTCAAATTATACTACAGAACTGTAGTAACCAAAATGCCAGGGTACTGGTATAAAAACAGACACGTAGACCAGTGGAACAGAATAGAGAACTCAGAAATAAATCCACACATCTACAGTGAACCCATTTTCAACGAAGTTTCTGAGAACACATACTGGGAAAAGGACATTATCTTAAACAAATGGTGCTAGAAAACCTAGATATCCATATGCAGAAGAATGAAACTAGACCCATGTCTCTTGCCATATACAAAAATCAAATCAAAGTGGATTAAAGACTTAAATCTAAGACTTCAATCTAAGAAACTACTACAACAAAACATTGGAGAAACTCTCCAGGACATGGGAGTGGACAAAACCTTCTTAAGAAATACCCCACAGGCACAGGAAACCAAAGCCAAAATGGACAAATGGGATCACATCAAGTTAAAAAGCTTCTGCATAGCAAAGGATACAATCAACAAAGTAAACAGACAACCCACAGAATGGGAGAAAATATTTGCAAACTACCCATCTGAGAAGGGATTTATAACTGGAATATATAAGAAGCTGAAAACAAATCTATAGCAAAAAAAATCTAATAATCTGATTTAAAAATGGGCAAAAGATCTGAATGGATACTTTTCAAAACAAGACATACAAATGGCAAACAGGTATATGAAGAGGTGCTCAACATCACTAATCATCAGAGAAATGCAAATAAAAACTACAATGAGATAGCATCTCATCCCAGTTAAAATGGCTTTTATCCAAAAGACAGGCAGTAACAAATGCTGGTGAGGATGTGGAGAAAAAGGAAACCCTCGTACAACTGTTGGTGTGAATGTAAATTTGTACAACTGACATGCAGAACAGTTTGGAGGTTTCTCAAAAAACTAAAAATAGAGCTACCATATGATCCAGAAATCTCACTCCTAGGTATATACTCAAAAGAAAGAAAATCAGTATATTGAAGAGATATCTGTACTTCTATGAAATAACTGAAAGAGTATAATTGGATTGTTTGAAACACAAAGAATAGATCCTCGAAGTGATGTATACCATAATTACCCTGATGTGATTATTATGCATTGCATGCCTGTATCAAAATATGTCATGTAACCCATAAATAAATATACCTACTGATATAGTTTGAATTCATGTCCTCACTCAAATCTCATGTCGAATTGTAATCCAGTGTTGGAGATGGGGCCTGGTGGGAGGTGACTGGATCATGGGAGCAGATTTCCCCCTTTGGTGCTATTCTCATAATAGAGTTCTCAGGAGATCTGGTTGTTTAAAATTGTTTGGTGCCTCCCCCATCACTCTCTCTTCCTCCTGCTCCAGCCATGTAAGACATGCCTGCTTTCTTATCTGTCATGACTTAAAATTTATTGAGGCCTCTCCAGCCATAGTTCCTGTACAGCCTGTGGAACCATGAGCCAATTAAACTTCTTTCCTTTATAAATTACCCAGTCTCAGGTATTTCTTTATAGCAGTGCAAGAACAGACTAATGCACTTACCATGTACTCACAAAAATTAAAAAATTTAAATAAGAATTATATTTGACTCTTCAAAGACAAATCTTAAATTTTAAATTATAATCCAAGACTTTAGAGAAGTTAGGGAATTAGAGAATCAATATATATATCTGATAACCATATAGCCATATATTGAAATACATATGTCACTGAAGGTATATTGTAAACAGTAATTTGGCCAACTGTATTTGACCAACTATTCTTGAACTCTCTAAATATAATTGTTTTAAGATTAAAAAAAAGAATTCCTCATATACTACCAACAATGTACTTAATCCCTGTGCTAAAGGTTGAAAAGCTCTGAGCACAACTTAATTTCTAAATCTATATTATCGGTTTTATCTGCAAAAATTGTATTCAGAAACCACACTGAAATTTTCTTGTTTCATTAAAGTGTGGGGAGGCATAAAAATCCAAGGAGACATTGTAAGGGATTATCATATATTATAAAGGATTAATTAAAAAAAAATTATAAAGAATACTGTAAACTATATAGAATATTATAAATAATGCTATTCCTACCTAAGTTACTTGAAGCTAGCACTGAATTCTTAAAATTTCTATCAAGTCTAATGCTCAACCTTGTAAACATTTCTTTCCTTATTTGTCTTCTTCAAAGACTTACTCCATTATTGATAATGCCCAGTGATGTCAGATAGAATATAAAAACTGCCTAAAAATTGAGCACTAAGGCTTTCATTGTTTTTCAGGTCAAATACCAGGGATTTGTTGACGAAAGCAGTCTTTGTAACACCTAGAGAAGAATTATCATACATAGTTCTGTTTTACGGCAGGAGAAGGAGAAGAATAAACACAAGAGTTTAATACAATGCATAAATGGCATAAGAAACAGCCTAAATGGATCATCATCTATTTAAAAGAGAAAAAAAGTAAAATTTATGTTTCCCCACATATTTGAAAATAATCAGGTATCAGTATTTCTAATGATCTAGCTTTGCTTAAGACATTGAAGGATACTGATTTATTTCCTCTTAAATGTACTTTGACATATTAGGGAACATGTAGCTTTTACTGGTGCACACACACACTTACAAGTAGACATAGTTATTCAGAGACACACCCTTCCCATATTTATGTCTTTTGTACCAAGAGCCTATGAATAATTATGTGTTAGGGAAGAACCATCAATTCACCATCTAGAAAGTCAGTTTTCTCCTAGTTAGGGACAGATTTGCAGCCTATTTAGAGTAAATAGCCATTTTAAAAATGTGTTGAGATAAATTATGTCTGCCTATCATAGCTATCAACCTTATAGCCACTCTACTAAACCTATGAGATCTACTACCTGTTGATGAGTGAAAGCACTCAGTCGAGCAATCCACAACTGGAGAGGATTAGCTTACAACTGCTGCCACTATCAGCAAAACAGCAAGAAGCAGGCAGTTCATTTTACGGAAACTTAATGGAGTGTATGGCTCTGGCTGTTTAATACAAGCACTGTCAAGGCATCTAAGCAAAAAGTCTCAGCTGTCATCGCTGACAAGCTGAGTAGAATTACTTGTCACAGTAGACTAGAAAAGGCACCATTAAAATGTTACATGGAGCTGTTACCATACATCTGCATATTGTAGCCACAGAGAGACAACATGCTTATGGCTGCCACAGACGTATGACAATGGTATATTCACAAAAGACTTTTCAACACATAATAGATATGAAAGTTAAATATTGCACTCTTAGCATTTCAAAAATGATAGCAACATATGATGGCTAAGTATATCTTCCTAAGTATATCCATTTGCTAAAGTATCTATGTACTTTTTTTCTATAGTAATGTCTGAGTCGACTTCTCTTTGGTTAACTTTTGCTGTCCAAATCTAAAAGCCCTTAATTTTACTAAGTTACTACTGGAGACCTGATAGACACTAAAAGCTGTTTATCATGAACAAATTATACATTGTCATAATTCTCTTTATCAGGACACTGGGAGTATGTCTTTGCTTAACCGATTTAAAAATACACCAGCATACCACTTCGGAGAACTAATTAATTAATAATAAGTAATCAACTTTATCAAATTTGATACAGGCAATTTGTGTATGGTGATTGGTGGAGCCAACCTCGGTCGTGTTGGTGTGATCACCAACAGGGAAAGACATCCTGGTTCTTTTGATGTGGTGCATGTGAAGGATGCCAATGGCAACAGCTTTGCCACGAGGCTTTCCAACATTTTTGTCATTGGCAATGGCAATAAACCTTGGATTTCCCTGCCCAGGGGAAAGGGCATTCGACTTACTGTTGCTGCAGAGAGAGATAAGAGGCTGGCCACCAAACAGAGCAGTGGCTAAATTGCAGTAGCAGCATATCTTTTTTTCTTTGCACAAATAAACAGTGAATTCTCGTTAAAAAAAAAAAAAAAAAAAAAATAATAATAATAATAATAATAAGTGTCTGATACCAAGAAATAACACGGTTTCTTTGGCTGAGGAGAAATCTACCATTTTCACTTAATCTTAAAAATAAGTTCTGTGTATATCATTTAGCACAGACCTAATTAAGTGACAATTTCCACTGAAATGTGGTTTTAGAGGGAGAAAATGAATATAAAAGGCTCTAAATAATTAAAAATTGATGCAGAGTAAAAACAAATACACTTAATTCTAGTCACACTAACTCAAAGTTTATGACCAGACCTTTTAAAAATAAGGGCTCATAATTAATTTCCACTTGAATTCCTATCAGGTTTCCTTTAGTTTATTAGGATCTTTATTTTAAATGATGTTTACCAATGGCTACTAAGAAAACTAGGTAAGTAACTTTTTCAGAATAAAATACAGATCATTATTTTTCATTTTTAGTCAAGTTTATTCAGTTCTTCAACATGGTTATTGAAAGCTAACTGGCAAATACTGAATTACTGGAGATTAATTTGAGGAATAAAGAGAGAGATTATAACTCAAAGAACTTATAATATAGAGGTGAGACATGTACAGAAAAAATCTACAATACAAGAGAGAAAGTGATAAGTGCTATGAAAAGAAAACTTAAATTGTTAAGTCAGTTCAAAGTCAGGAAAGATCAAATCTGTCTGATATATGAGCTGTGGTGAAAAGAGGGATTCTCAACTACAGCATTCAGTAGGAAACTCCTCTGAGTCCTAAGGTTAAAATAAGTGGGTGAATAGCTCACATTAAAAATTCAGCACATTAATTGCAATACAAATTATGCTCCCAAAGACTTCTCCCAATGAACCCTTTTTATTCCATTTATCAAGAACTAGGAAAGATGCACTGCAAAGGGTTTGAAGCCAAGGATGGGTAAGACCAGATTTGCATTTTAAATATCTCATTCAGCTGCAATATGGAGATGAAAATGCGAAAGGAAAATATTGTATATGGAAAGGCTCACTAGAAGGTACAGAAAATGGTTAACATAAAAGGCCTGAGATTGCTATCCTTACAAAAGTCCTGCTTGCAAGGTTGGCCCTTTGCTGACGTCTAGGAACATAGATTTCAGGAGAGTTCCAAGCATTCCCTGATAAAAATAGTTTACTATGCCTGAACTGTGTATGCAAACGATATAGTTTACGTTGAACACCTGCTTTCCTTCTGGGAGACTAAAATGTTGCTATGTGTTAGGCAATGGGTACCTATGTGATCATCCTACAATGACAACCCTGGGCAAAATCTCTAATGAGCTTCCCTACTAGACTCCTGTTGTTACAACTCATTGCTGAAAGAATTAAGCATGTGCTGTATGAATCCACTCAGAGTAGACTCTTACACTTGGTTTCTTCCAGACTCTGCCCAATGCACCTTTTGCATACATTGATTTTGTTTTGTATCCTTTCACTATAGTAAATTATGGCCATAAATACACCACTATGTAGAGTCCTGTGAATCCTGCTAGAGAAACACTGAACTTGGGATAGTGTTGGATGCCTCCAACACAGAAAGCTTCATCTTCCCAGAGACAAAGAAGGTCTGAACTAGAGAAATCATAAAAAGGATGAGAACCCAATAGAAGTTGATGGTTAAAATCAGGGGCATTCAAGTCAAACAGTCAGGATTCAAATTTCACCTCCATCACTGACTGGCCATGGGCAAGGCATTCCTTTGGGACATTAGTAAAAGATGTCTAGCATATAGTTGGATATCCTAATCTAAATTGGCCACGACGTCACAAGAGATAAACATTTTTAGTGTCAGATGGTATAAGCCATCAAAACCATGAAAAGAAATGTATTCATTTAGAAACAATGTACTTAGCAAGAAGAGTGAAATTACAGACCAAGTTACCAGTTAAGGACAGGAAGTAAAAGAGGAACTCAAGAAGTTAGAGCAGCATATTCTTGAGGTGCAGTTCTGAGACTAGAAGGATCACTTGGAAACTTGTTAGAAAAGTAAATTTTCATTCTCTACCAAAGACCAACAGAATCAGAAAATCTGGGCTCAGTAATCTGATTCAACAAACCCTCCAAGTGGTTCTGATACAGCTAAAGTTTGAGAACCACTGAAATAGCGTGTAAAAAAAAAACAGTGAATAAGTCAGAGACTAGAAATATAGTCAGAAAGCTAAAGAGAAGCAGGTCAATAATATATATAAAATTGGGTGAGAGAAGATAATCAAGGAGTTATGGATTAGCAGCATCAATGGTAGTAGAGAGGCCCAGTAAGTTAAGGAATTTGTTGTGCTCATTGCATTTGGCACGTTGGCTTTACCAGAAGCAACTTCACTAAAGTAGTAGGGCAGAAGGAAAATGGTAAAGGGTTAAAAGTAAAAACAAAGAGCAAGCTACTCTTTCCAGAATTCTAAGTGTAAAGGAATAAGATTTTATGGTGACCTTATAGTGATTTTACAGAGAGTCATGGCAGTTTTGTTATTAATATTGTTTTTGTTGTTTTGTTTGTGTTTTGTTGTTTTTGTTTGTTTGTTTGTTTGTTTTTGAGACGGAATTTGGCTCTTGTGCCCAGGCTGGAGTGCAATGGCATGATCTCAGCTCACCACAACCTCCACCTCCCAGGTTCAAGCGATTCTCCTGCCTCAGCCTCCCAAGTAGCTGGGATTACAGGCATGCGCCACCACACCCAGCTAATTTTTTGTATTTTTAGTAGAAACGGGGTTTCTGCATGTTGGTCAGGCTGGTCTCGAACTCCCAAGCTCAGGTGATCTGCCTGCCTCGGCCTCCCAAAGTGCTGGGATTACAGGCATGAGCCACCGCGCCCAGCCTGTTTTTGTTGTTTTCTTAAGATAGGAGAGACTTGGCCATGTATTAGGCCAAAGCAACAGAGGGAGAAGCTGCCAATTTATAGTGGAAAGAAAGGGGATAACCAGTAACCTCTTTTCAAAAGAAAAGGGAGAGCATGCAGAAAGATGAGCTGAAGAAAAGGATTGATAGGAAGTGGTGGGAGTTCAACTGAAAGTGTAAACCACTAATTTCCAGGATAGCCTTTTCTCCCCTCAAGTTGCATGATTTTCCTTCTGTGTAACTTATCTGGCCAAATACAAAGCACACAGACTGAACTGTAAAAAGCTATTATGCATTTCTGATATCTGACACAGTAGAGATTCAGTAAACATTTTACAAAACAATTAATGAAGAAATGATATAACTTATTCTACTTTCTCTAGAAAGTAGCCCTACAAATAAGACAGAGAGAAAGGGAGAGAAATAGAGGGGACAGAGAGGAAAAAAGAGACAAGAAGCGGGCAGAGGGAGAGGAGAAAGAGAAAACTGATGGATGTGAGGTGTGGCTGGAAGGAGTGGCACCCTCCAGCTCATGAGACCTGAATGTGTACATCTCTTCTCAACTGTGCATTTAGTGACTGAATATGGGTAGCTAGAAAATGGCCATGATGAGTGTTTTTATGCCGCAGAAATAAGCAAAAATAGGGCTTGCTATTCTGGAGAGTTGTTAAATATTACCAGCATACATCTAGAAAGTACTAAGACATGATCAAGTAATGAAGAAAGGAATTGGCCACTTAAAGTTTACTTACTCTGGACTCCATCAGCAAAAATATAAGAAAAGGAACTAACATCTGTGTTAACCACCTACAAACTAGGACACAAAAAGCTACATCAACGCATAGCTGTTGATAAGTGGCACTAGGATTTCAACTCAGATATATCAACTCTAAAACTTATTTCTACATTTCCCCTTATCATTGAAATCATCTGGATCTCTGGTTAAAACATATATTTCTATGCCCCACTCTAGGCCAGCTAAATCAGAACCTCCAAGGAAAGGACTTGGAAGTCTATATGACCTATTATGTGATTCTTACCAGATCTGAAAAATACGATGCTATATCACAGTCCCTCCAGGCCATTCTTTGGTTAGCTAGTCTGGGTCAGTAGCATAAGAGCACTCAGAGCCACAACTCAATTGAGGAAAATTGGGCACTGGATAGTACCATATGTTGTAGTCCTTATGACATATGTAAAGTATGAGGAAGAAGAACAGCCTATTAAAAATGTCAGAAAGAAATTGCTTAGAGATTATTCTAAGCATTATTCTTTGATTAGAGGTATCAGGCCTTGCAAATCTTCCCAACGATGTCATAAAATAATTTCTATTTGACAGTTGAGGTAAATAAGGCTTGGAGGGAGTTAAGAAATTGGCATGAAAACACATTGAGCCATGAAGACAGGATTTAAACTGGTGGTACCATGTTCCAACCACTTCACCAGTTTGCTTTTGCATCCTGTCATGGATTAAAGTTTTAGGAAACAAATTTGGCATATTATTATGCCAAAGTATATTGGCAATTATTATGCCCAGGTATTATTCATGAAAGTAAACTTGTATAAGGAGTTTTTCCCGGTTAAGTAACGCAGCTGACTAAAGAAAAAAATTCCTCAATATTATTAGCTATTTGCAATCTAAAACAAGTGAGCCATTGAATTTAGACATCTGTATTCTGGAACCATGTAAATGTCACAGGAAAATCAAAAACTCAGTAAACTATTTAATAAACCACAATAGCAATGACCACTTAACATGCTAGGGCTCACAGAACTCTGCCAGCATCTGGTAGCAATTTTCATTAAGCATCAGTGTTAGTCTCAATTACTGCTTACCCATCATTACTCTTCAGGGTGCTAACATGCTGCATATGATTAGTGTCTTACAAAAATTGGACATCTACCCTCCATCAAACCAGAAAAGTAAGTGTCAGGTGAGGAGATAAAATTAGTTCATGGTCATAAAAGTCCATGAATGAGAAAATGAACTACTCCAAAATATGCTATATACAAGGATTTCTGATACCAGAATTTGAGAGTTATAATTAACCATCTGAGAGTAAAGTATGTGGTCATTTTAACTTACATCTCTAAATAAGAAGCATTACTTACTATATAAAAATCAGCTTTCTCCCTTGTTTTTAGGAAAGCAATGTAGCCACACTTGTTAAGAGAGTAGGTTCTGAAACCATACTGACTTTGAATTCCAGCCATGTCATTTAACAGCTGTGAGATCTTAGGCAAATATACACAAACCTCTTTGTGCCTCAATTTCCCCACCTTCCAAGTAAAGATATGAATAGCAGTGCCTTCCTCAAAAGTGAACACTGAATTAACTAAAACTCATAAAACACTTGCAACGGTGTCTGACATGTACTAACCACAAGGAAATATTCGCTAATAGTTACTCTGTTATACATTTCAACTCTGTCCCTGAATCTATACCATATTTGAGTTACACAGTTTATGCTGATAATAAGAATAACTTATTTAGCAATTTAGAGTTAAACTAATTCATTAGGAAGGTTAATATGGAAATTTCTCTGTATTATAATTAGCTACCATCCAAGATGTAAAGAATATATTTGACAATTCTGATTGTCCTACAAGAAAATTTGAAAACCTCGATTACAGTGAGTCTGAATAGTCTCCATGCTCATTATCTGATTGGTTAGTTGGATTTAGGAAAAGTGATAGCTAGGAAAGCTGAAAACCTCTGTCTCTTTCTCACTCTCTCTCTACCTCTTCCTTTCTTCCTCTTTCTTTCTCTTCTCCCTCTCTCTCACACACACACATACCTTGTATAGCAAATAAAGTCAAACTTCAACACATTAAATTCAAATCTGTTGCTAAACAATTTATCCTTGCAAAAAAAAAAGTAGGTCTAGGTCATAATAGATCCTATGTGGGGTATTAGATTTAGTTCTCAGGGCTTAAGGAAATTGTTGTAGGGGCATTGTTACACAGATTAATAATGGAAACAAGAATTTATCTGAAGTAAATATTTCTGCTAGTGAGGAGCCAAATTAGACAACAACTTTGCAGTTCTAAAATGATTTCTTCATATGTTGTAATTTTAAACATTGTCTCTAGATGGGATCAAGTAAATGTATTTACTTTAAATATCTAATTGATCATCTAAAGATGAAAAAGATTCTAAGGGAAAGTCCTATAATATCCAAATTATGTAGATCATTCCTGAGCACAGGTCCCAATCCTTACCTAACTACTGATTCTAATTACTTTCTTAGGTATTGCTCCTTCAGGATGGCCTAAAACTAAAGCCTACTATCTCATCTTTGAGATATACCTAATGCTAAATGATGAGTTAATGGGTGCAGCACACCAGCATGGCTGTTTTTGAGACATACATATGTTTAGATACATATGTAACTAACCTGCACATTGTGCACATGCACCCTAAAACTTAAAGTATAATAATAACAAAATAAAATAAGAAAAATTGTTTCAAAAAATAAATAAATAAATAAAAAGAAATACTCCATTCCAAAATTATAGTTCCATCAGCCTGTATGACATAAAATACTAGGCCATCTTTCTTTACAATAAATTACTGAATAACATCTCTCAATCAGTCAGTTTACCTTGGGAGTTGTTCTATTATACTTATTTCATGCTGAAATGTCATTTAAAAAAAACTCACACACGTATGACACTTCTTAAGCCTGTTATTAAAGCAACAATAAAAGTTTATAAGTCATTTCTGCCAAGAAAATAAAAATCTTGAAAATTGGTGAAAAATACACAGACCTATGTCAGATAGGGTATTATGGCAAACAAACAAACAAAAACCTTACTAATGAAACTATAAAAATAAACAAAAATCCAAAACAGCAAAACTCATAAACCAACAAACCAACTAAATAAACAAAAACAAAAGAGAGGTACTCTTTATAGATGTCTGTGCCTTGTATACTATAATTTCATTCTAACTTTAGAATCGGAAATTCACAACTATAAAAAGACTGAAATTTCTCTAAGAGAGAAAAGGCACAACATGTATTTTATTATGGCAAGTCTTTAGATAGTATCAAAAATTTCTGCAATGGCCTTTAAGTGTGCAAGGTGAACTTTGTATTTCTGTTTAGGTCCATTTTAACTAATCCAAGCAAGCATCAGCTTCCCTTATAAGAAAGATGATGGGAAGTTTTCATTTCATACTCCATCCATCAGGTGTGCTACCAACTTCAAATGACAAGTTTTCCTTTACCCGTGTCAATAGAGATGCCCTCTGAACTCATTATGCCATAGCAGATGGTTATATTGAATGCTCATACTAACACATTACTGTAGAATGATGAATTCAGAAATATTTTTGTAGTCTACTGTGATTTTACCTAACATGCACCGTTCTTTTCTATTTGTCCAGCCAATCCAAACATAATTCCCTATTTGCCCTTCTCCTCCTTAGGGACCTAGAAAAACACATATGGAAGGCCAGGTTAGAAAAGAATATAATTCAAGGCCGTATTGTCAGAAGACCATTGGAAGGCTTATGGAGCTTTGTCCATCTCAAGATTAATGAGCAGTCTGTCTCCAGAGGATCAGCCAAGGTTCTTAGTCTATCAATCTCCTTCCCAGCCTTCAGATAATGAATAATGCCTGTTGAATCAGGGGGTCCCCTCTTGAAGAGATGTTAGTTCTGGTTTCTCCTCAGTCACAGCTGCTGTTGCTGTGGTTGTATTATTAGGAAGGGGAAATCTGTTCACCTCTCTGGATTCAGTATCAGCAGCAACTGTGGAGAAAGGAAACATGTGATACTAATGGAAGCCTCTCTTTAAGTTTTTTTTTTCCTTTCATTTCACCGAAATAGCTAGTATTTATTGAATGTCTATTTCTAGTCAAATAGTAACAAAAGTTTCCATGCATTATCTCAATTAATCCTCATACCAACAACAACAACAAACTAAAGAACTATGATATTAGTACTGTTACTGTGCCTGTTTTACTGATTAAGACATTGAGGTTTAGATAAGTTATATGGCTTGTGCAAGAAAATAGTGGAGTTAAAATCTGCACCAAGAACTTAAGAGCTTAATGTTATACTACTGAAAGGACTATACTCACTGCTCTATTCACTTACGAAACTGTGGGTAGTGTTTTGTTGACATTCAATAAGGCCACTCTTAACACTTTAAAATTTAATACTAATAAGAGGGACAAAATCTATCAGTAAAAAATAAAATTTAATTATCTTTTCAAGATAGCTTTTAAAACATTTAGATTATTTATATTTATACTTGGGTTCATAATTTTACTCTAAGTCAAAAAAATCCATGCAAGCCTTATACAGTATCTTTTAAAATATTATGTATTGCATAGATGCTAAATGCTACATTATTTTAAATACCAGGATAAAAGGCAGAGTTATAGCTATGTACTTCTATATGGTTCAAATAAAGAATTAACTGCATAATTTTTTCATGTTTAGGATGGGATAAGAAGGATCTAGTTGAGTTGATTACCAAGATATCCTTATAAAACTTTGCATATAACTGTACAGAAAAAAAAATTTATGGTTCTGACTGATCAATTGAGAAAGACCACGAAAAAGAGAAAAAGGGTGAGATAAGTCTTATAATCAGTGGGAAACTTTAGAAAATAAGCCTCATTTCTAAAAAAAGAATTCTACTTTTCCTCCTTAATGCTACCCTCTCAGGTACAGTGGGAAAATCTAGCATGGACCTAAAACAAGAAGTTTTGGCCCTTGATAATTAATATGTAAAGATATAAAGAACACACCTTTAAATGAAAGAAATAACAGGATGTTTTATTTATGGCATTTTCAAATATATATATGATTTTTTTCAAAAAAAAAACCACAGCAACAACAACAACAACCCTATTACTAATAAGGGTTTAAAAAACATCATGGGCTTGAGTATTTAATATTCTAGTATTCCACTTCCTGAAAGTTTACCAAAAGTTAATATAACTTAGTAATTAAAAATTTTCAGAAGTGTTTTGATTGACAGCTGTTTATTGGCTCTTCCTACCTAATGAATACTACAGCTTGGTATAAAATCTTCAAGTTATTCTGAAATTACTAATGTTTCAGTCAACTAAATTTGCTCAAGATCTTTGCCTTCCATTCTCATTCACTGTTGGTGTGACCATAAATGGCACAGTCTCAATGAATGGTAATTTGCCAGTAAATAAACAGAAACTCAGACTTGGTTCTAAGATGGCCAAATAGGAACAGCTCCAGTCTACAGCTCCCAGCATAAGCGACGCAGAAGATGGGTGATTTCTGCATTTCCAACTGAGGTACCGGGTTGGTCTCACTGGGGCTTGTCAGACAGTGGGTGCAGCCCACAGAGCATGAGCTGAAGCAGGGCAGGGCATCGCCTCAGCTGGGAAGCACAAGGGGTCGGGGAATTCCCTTTCCTAGCCAAGGGAAGCCGTGACAGACGGTACCTGGAAAATTGGGACACTCTCACCCTAATACTGCACTTTTCCAACAGTCTTAGCAAACAGCACACTAGGAGATTATATCCCGCACCTGGCTCGGAGGGTCCCACGCCCAAGGACCCTCGCTCACTGCTAGCACAGTAGTCTGAGATCAAACTGCAAGGTGGCAGCGAGGCTGGGGGAGGGGTGTCCGCCATTGCTGGGGCTTAAGTAGGTAAACAAAGTGGCTGGGAAGCTGGAACTGGATGGAACCCACCGCAGCTCAAGGAGGCCTGCCTGCCTCTGTAGACTCCACCTCTGGGGGCAGGGCATAGCTGAAAAAAAGGCAGCAGAAACTTCTGCAGAATTAAACATCCCTGTCTGGCAGTCTTGAAGAGAGTAGTGGTCCTCATAGCATGGAGTTTGAGATCTGAGAACGGACAGACTGCCTCCTCAAGTGGGTCCCTGACCCCCGAGTAGCCTAACTGGGAGGCACCCCCCAGTAGGGGCCGACTGACACTTCATATGGCCAGGTGCCCCTCTGAGACGAAGCTTCCAGAGGAAGGATCAGGAAGCAACATTTGCCGTTCTGCAATATTTGCTGTTCTGAAGCCTCTGCTGCTGATACCCAGGCAAACAGGGTCTGGAGTGGACCTCCAGCAAACTCCAACAGATCTGCAGCTGAGGGTCCTGACAGTTAGAAGGAAAACTAACAAACAGAAAGGACATCCACACCAAAACCCCATCTGTATGTCACCATCATCAAAGACCAAAGGTAGATAAAACAACAAAGATGGGGAAAAACCAGAGCAGAAAAGCTGAAAATTCTAAAAATCAGAGTGCCTCTTCTCCTCCAAAGGAACGCAGCTCCTCACCAGCAATGGAACAAAGCTGGATGGAAAATGACTTTGATGAGTTGAGAGAAAAAGGCTTCAGACGATTGGTAATAACAAACTTCTCCGAGCTAAAGGAGGATGTTTGAACCCATCACAAAGAAGCTAAAAACCTTGAAAAAAGATTAGAGGAATGGCTAACAAGAATAAACAGCATAGAGAACACCTTAAATGACCTGATGGAGCTGAAAACCATGGTACGAGAACTATGTGATGCATGCATAAGCCTCAGTATCTGATACGATCAAGTAGAAGAAAGAGTATGAGTGTTTGAAGATCGATCAAATGAATGAAATGAAGTGAGAAGAGAAGTTTACAGAAAAAAGAGTAAAAAGAAACAAACAAAGCCTCCAAGAAATATGGGACTATGTGAAAAGACCAAATCTACGTCTGATTGGTGTACCTGAAAGTGACAGGGGGAATTGAACCAAGATGGAAAACTCAGGATATTATCCAGGAGAACTTCCCCAACCTAGGAAGGCAGGCCAACATTCAAATTCAGGAAATACAGAGAACGCCACAAAGATACTCCTCAAGAAGAGCAACTCCAAGACACATAATTGTCAGATTCACCAAAGTTGAAATGAAGGAAAAAATGTTAAGGGCAGCCAGAAAAAAAAGGACAGGTTACCCACAAATGGAAGCCCATTTGTCTAACAGTGGATCTCTCGGCAGAAATTCTACAAGCCAGAAGAGAGTGCGGGCCAATAGTCAACATTCTTAAAGAAAAGAATTTTCAACCAAGAATTTCATATCCAGCCAAACTAAGCTTCATAAGTGAAGGAGAAATAAAATCCTTTACAGAGAAGTAAATGCTGAGAGATTTTGTCACCACCAGACAGGCCTTACGAGAGCTCCTGAAGGAAGCACTAAACATGGAAAGGAACGACCGGTACCAGCCACTGCAAAAACATGCCAAATTGTAAAGACCATTGATGCTAGGAAGAAACTGCATCAACTAATGAGCAAAATAAACAGCTAATATCATAATGACAGGATCAAATTCACACATAACAATATTAACCTTAAATGTAAATGGGCTAAATGCTCCAATTAAAAGACACAGACTGGAAAACTGGATAAAGAGTCGAGACCCATCAGTGTGCACATGTATGTTTATTGCAGCATTATTCACAATAGCAAAGACTTGGAACCAACCCAAATGTCCATCAATGATAGACTGGATTAAGAAAATGTGGCACATATACACCATGGAATACTATGCAGCCATAAAAAAGGATAAGTTCATGTCCTTTGTAGGGACATGGATGAAGCTGGAAACCATCATTCTCAGCAAACCATGGCAAGGACAGAAAACCAAACTCCGCATGTCCTCACTCATAGGTGAGAAGTGAACAATGAGAACACTTGGACACAGGGTGGAGTACATCACACACCAGGGCCTGTCGTGGGGTGGGGGAAGGGGCAAGGGATAGCATTAGGAGATATACCTAATGTAAATGAACAGTTAACGGGTGCAGCACACCAACATGGCTCATGTATACATATGTAACAAACCTGCACGTTGTGCACATGTACCCTATAACTTAAAGTATAATAATGAAAAAAAATCTCTGAAAGTTGCATACCTTTTTGTATAGTAGATGCAGCTCACAGCAATAACATAAGCATACCTTGAGAAATGACCCTATATGGCAGAAACATCTGAATATGTGTTCAGAGTTTCAAGTATGGCCAACTCAGAGATTCATTCCTTATCTATGAGGAACATGTGAGCCCCTGGCCCAACCCACAGAATGTTCGGGTTAAATGAAGGTTGCCAAGTGGAGGCTGTTGGGGGAGGATGTTAAGTGAAAATGCTACATAAATTACATGTTTCCTGAAGGCATCAGCAGTTCTGCTATCCAGCCAACTGCCACTGGACCACTGTATGTAAGTTCTTAGTAAACCCTGTGGTCTCGTCGCTGGTTCTGTGTCTCTTCTTCAGTCTGTTGAACCCGGTGCCATCCATACTGAAGTTAGCAGGAGTCCAGCACAACACCTTTGACCCGGAAACTTCTAGAAATTTGTAATGAATGTGCACACATAATTACCTGTAAGGATATTCATTGTGGCCTTATTTATCATATTTTTAAAAATAAAAAAATAATGTGTACCACTAGGGAGGCTAAATAAAATGCATTACAACCTGTACAACTGAATACCATCTCTAAAGAAGTTAATTTAAATGTATGGTGCCTAGCACACAAACAGTGCTAAATAAATGATTGCTTGGTCCATAGATGAACAAATATCCGTTGAATTTTTCAGTAATAAGTTGCCTGAAGTGATTTTATCCAGTATTTGTTAACCGTATATTTGTTTACACATATAATAATTTTGCTAATACCTGTAAAGAGCTTGCTATGTACAAGCCACTATTCTAGAAACTTTTCATATATTAATGCATTTAATGATTATAACAGTCCTATGCAGAATACAGTATTATTAGTCCCATTGTACAGACCAGAAAATAGAAGCATAGGGCAGGTAAATAACTTGCCCAAAGTTATGGAGTTCATCACTAGCAAGGCCAACATTTAAAAGTAAGCAATATGTCTCCAGAGTCTGTGCTCTTAACCAGAAAATGCACTTGTCTGGAAGACTATTCAACATGAAGACAGTGTGGTTGTTTCTGGTTATCAGATCGTTATTATTAATATTGCTTTTGCTTATCAATTTTTTCTCCTTTTTCTACAATAAATGTGAATTAATGTGTCATTCTTTAAGTAAAAAAAAAAAAAAAAAAAAAAAACTATCTTTTGATTCCACAATGAGCTGGAGACAAGAACGCTATGAAGCTTATGACTGAGAACTACTAGCACAGATCCAGGGTAGAAATTCTGATATTTCACAGCTCCACATCTTTGGATGTATCCAAATTGAAAATGAATTTAGGCAATGAGTTCTTCTGAACCTTGATATCTTACAGGGTAGAAGAACAATACTGTTCTAATCCATCAACATTGTTCTCTTGCTCTCGTCCATGTGAAGTCATGTTACTGATAACTATTTTTTTTCTTTAAGGTTAACACAAAGGATTTATGCTTCAGCCCTGCCTTTCACTAGCAGAAGATTAGAATCAATATTTTAGGAGATTTCTATGATATAGTGAGCTCAGACAGTACTCCTACAATACAGCCCAATGCAGTGGTTCTCAACCTTGGCTACTGGATTTTTTTCAAAACTTCACAAATGATTATGATGCATATCCTAGGCTGAGAGTTTCTGCAGTATATCTATTACAGTACAGCTCTGACCTTACTTGTAATATTTCAGGGGTCAGAGTCACCGTATTGGTAACTGCAACTGAGTAACAGCCAATTTCAGAATATGTGTTATTCTTATATATACAGATAAAAAGAGCTTTGTGCTTTCATTTAAAATGGGAAAATATACATGAATATTAAGAATGAGTTACTAAATATACATTATCATGTCTGACTGAAATATTAGATTTATAAAAGAGCATGAAGGTAAAACGATAAGTGCAAAACCAAAATCTGATAAAGGAAGATTGTGAAGTTGATCAAGAGAGTGCATTCGCAGTGAATAATCAGTCTCATTGATCAAACTGGAACTGTGTTCTAAGGGAAATCATATTGGCTTGATAAATAATAGAGCTTCAATTTATACACAACAGAATCCAGGATTTAGTAAAAATTCACAAAGGACCAGCAAAACTCACAGCAGCAAACCGGATTAAATACTTGAGATGGTACTAAATAAAAATTTATGATATCCTTCCCCAGGATAATTAACTATCATGCATTATGGAGATTTGTACTTAAAAGTTAGACCTAGGGAATCTGACCATAATTTTTTGAATCAATACTGATAAAAAGAAAAATAAATTTTCACATAAAAGCAACATTTGAAAATAATTTTTTGTTCGTCTATGTGTAGAAAGTTGAAGCACACATACCAAATCTTTAACACATACATGATAAAAAGAAAAATAAATCTGATGTACTAAAAACTAAATTTGAAAATAATTTTCTGGGATTTCACTTGTAGAAGGTTGAAGTATACACATACTTAATCTTTAAAACATGCACTGCATCTGCTACTATTTGCTCTACACCCTACACCCAGTGACCTTATACGTTTATGTGTATCTGATTACTTGCTTTTGTTTCACTTCGACATACGTTTTCTGGATAAAGTAAAATTTCTCTGATTACCTCCTTCTTGAACATATTCTTCCATCTATGAACCCACACATGCCTGATTCTTCAACCCCTTTGCCAGTCATTCTTTCTCAGTCTTTCTCAGGTTTCTCTTATGAATTATACTTTATATCTTAGCCTGTTAGCATCCAGCTGACAGTAATTGTGCCTATTAATTTATCAGATAAAGGACTATCACTTTATTAAAATATGCCCTTTTTAGATAATGATAACAAATCAATGAACAAAATGGTGTGACAGAATAACTGAGTTGAAGCTTTCCTATGGGAAATATAAAACATTTTGCTGTTCATTAATTTTGAAGGTGGGACTCAGAAAAAGTACATGTGGTTCTTGTGATGAGTCCCTTGTGTCTAAAGATCTAAAACATATGGAAAATTATTCCCCTTTTTGTAATATCCCACTGTTTTTTCTCTCAGACTATGTTCATTTCAACCTTTGAAATGAAATTCCAAACATTCAAATAAAGAGGGATATAAATTCTTGCTTTTCCAAGCAGTGTATGGATTATAGACAAAAGCTTTAAAGGAGAGGAAAAGAAACAACGTAATAGCATTGAACCTCTTGTGTACCCAAGAGACTGAGACATTATCATAATGCCTCTATTATGGCAATTGCTGAAATTAAATGCCTGTGGAATTGACCCTAAGGAGTACAGTTCAGTGTTTGCTGTAATAAAACACTTACTGTAAATGCTTAACCTTGGATAGGTTCTATATTCATACAATTCCACAATAGCAAATTTGACAGTCACTATATGTGTAATAAATAAGCCAGATTGAACCATCCCATGTTACTTTTTGGGTTAACTAAAATATCTTGCTTCCTTCTTCCAAGTCTGTATGGCCTTCCAGAATCTTTAAGACTACATATACCATAAACTAAAAATGGCATGGTACTTTGGTGATTATTCAAAATTTAAAGAACTTAATGGAAAAAAATTATTCAGGGAGCAGCATGTTTAAAAGTGCAGACAGGTACAGTTTGATAGGTTATATATGATTCAGAATGAAATAGTATAATTGGCAGCACTTACCATATTATAGATTTACACTGGACTTTGCCATCATTTTGCATTAGTGTTATCTCAGCTGGTTGCTATTTAGTAACCTTGTATTAAGTTATTATATTTCATTGACAGGTGGCAATAAAAAAGGCAAATATGGCTTTCCTTGCCTTTGCAGTACAACTATAATGGACGTTGTGTCTATCCTGCCGTTTGAATTACATTTGCATGTCAGATGAACTTAGACATTTCCTTTTTCATCTCTTAAAATATCAAGTTTAAAAAACAAGAAATGTTCTGAAAAGTATCAAAAAAAAAAATGAAGTCTGGGCTGGGCGCAGTGGCTCACGCCTATAATTCCAGCACTTTGGGAGGCCAAGGCAGGTGGATCACTTGAGGTCAGGAGTTCAAGGCCAGTCTGGCCAACATGGTGAAACCCCATCTCTACTAAAAAAATATAAAAATTAGTCAGGCATGGTGGCGTGTGCCTGTAATCCCAGCTACTCGGGAGGCTGAGGCAGAAGAATTGCTTGAACCCAGAAGGTGGAGGTTGCAGTGAGCCGAGATCACACCACTGCATTCCAGCCTGGGCAACAAAGTGAGACTCCATTTCCAAAAAAAAAGAAATGAAGTCTAGAAATAAATGATGAATTTCTGTCATATAAATTAAAGATAGAATTTGTAAAGAAAATCAGAAACTACAGTTTCTATATTATCCAATAAGAATCCTTCATTTCCCAAGATTGTTGGTATATTCAAACTATTAAATGCAGTCACAGGTTTTTTATTTGCTTGTTTGTTGTATTTACTTCACTTTCTGGTAATATAGTGTGCAAATTTTGTAAAAGAAAATAGAAGCAAGTATATTTACATTTCGCAGCATAAGATATTCCATAGCCAGCCAGTCTAATTCATGCTATTGATTTCAACATTAGTTGTCTCCACTTCTTCAACCCCATTTATTCTATAGTCCATTCTATGTACTTTGGTTCTCCAATATTCCACTAAAACCTTCAAGATTTCTTGAAGATCACAAGTGGCAACCTAACTACTAAGTCCAAAGGATAATCTTTTATACAACTCATTAGTCTAGATTTCTCTCTCTCCCTCTTTGTACTGTTGGTAAATCACAATATGCTACTGATTCGATTGCCTTACTATCTATCTATCTCAGCCATTCTTTTATTGCTTAAGCCAATCAAATCAATAGAATATTGTGCTATGCAGTATCTGTCTCAGCCAAAAAAGAATTAATTGTGCTACAGAAACAAACAACTTCCAAATTGTCATGGCTTAACACAATAGAGATAACAGTTATTCAAAGAAGCAAGTGATGGAGTATCCACCATACTGACTTTTGCCTATCACTGTGCCAGAGGGAACAGAAAGCTCTGCAGAATCTTGCATCAGCACCAGGCCAGAGATGACATGCATCAGTCCTCGCACGACTCACTGGCCAAAACTAGTCATGTGACTATCTAACCGGGAGGATCAGGAAGTATAATCCTATCATATGCCTGGCAAGAGAATTAGGAGAGTCTCTAAAAATGCGGTAGATAGTTCAAATTGCAACACATCACTGCTCAGAATTTTTCAAACCTCTTTACTAAGACAAGATGAAATATATTATCCTACGTATCAATTCCCCTTTCTCTCTGATCTCTTCCCTTCCCAATTCTTTTTATCCCCAACACTCAGTATTTGTGTTCCAGTGATAATAAGTTGCTTGCACTTTTTTTAAGAAAATGGCATGCTCTTGAACGCATGGACATTTTATACATATTATTATTCTGCTTCTCTGGTATTAGGAAACTATTTATACTTCCAGTTTTATCTCAAAATACACCTTTCCTCTGAAGTCTTCCCTGACCCCACCCAGATTTTATTTCATACTTTGCATATACTTTCCCTGCCTTAATATAAATACATTTTGAATAATTTGCCCTTTTCTCCCCACTGGACTGTAAACAATGAATTCAGAGAATACATTGTTTCCAATTTAGGTTCTTGGCACTTGAGATTAAATCATAAACTCAAAAACAGTGTGATGATTGAATCCTGGGTGATTTCTCTGTCACTTAACCTATTATTAGATAACTTATTTTTTGAAACAATTTCTACATTTGTTTCCCATGCCATCATTCTATGCAAAGCCACAATGAGGCACACTGTCATTACTATAATAGCCAAAATTAAAAACACTAACCATAACAAGTGTTGGTGAAAATGTGGAGGAAATGGAATTTATATACTGTACACTGCTGATGGAAACGTAAAATGGCACAACCACTTCAGAAAACATTTTGTCAATTCCTTAAAAAGTCAAAATATACTTAACATTATGATCCAACCAGTCCACTCTTAGGTATCTCCCTGAGAGAAATGGAAGTGTATGTCTGTAAAAAATTGCACTCAAATGTTCATAGCCCAAAGCTGAAAATAAGCCAAATTTCCTTCAACAGGTAAATAGATAAACAAATTGTGGTATACATACAATTTAATACTACTTATAAATAAGAAGGAATGAAGTATTGATATATATTACATAGAGAGAGAGAGAGAATACTATATGAATCAATTGATATCAAATTCTAGAAAGTGTCTATAGTGACACAAAACAGATTAATGGTTGCCTGGAAACAAAAGGTGGCACAGGAAGTGATGGGAGAAAGGGATTAGAAGGAGTTATGAACATGTTCAACATCTTCATTTTAGTGAGAATTTCAAATGTATATACATGAGTAAAAACTGCACAATTGTACACTTTAAATATGTTCAGTTTATTATATGTCAAGTATTTCCCAATAAATTTGTTTATAAAAAGATGAGTGGATTTTCTAACATAAATTATTAAACTTAGCCATACGTTTGTTTCTCATTTTGAAAATACTTTTGACATAATTATGAGAGCAACAGCAATTATTAAGAACTAAAAGCCTTTCCACATGAAAAAACGTACAAATGTTCAAAAGTGTGTAACTTTTTGTTACCATGACTACTCAACAGCTTCATAAAATGTTTTATGCCAAATGACCCTTTTCTGTTATATATTTCTGCAAGATTAAATATTTGTATTTATATCCTTACACATTTTTCCTTATTTTTTTTCAGGAAAAAAACAATGTTAAAACCCCATCAGTTTCTTAAACAAGCAAATTTTAAAAGTCCAATAATTTTAAAGTTTAAAGTCTCATTTATTCACTTGATGACTTAAAAAAATAGCAATTTCTTATTTTTTTTCCCTCTCACTGGGCATATGATCACAAAGTAGAACAAGGTATATGAAATCTCCAGGCTCCACACAAAGTAAATACTATGTCTACATAAGCACAGTTGATGAAGCCACCTGAGAATGTGAGCTAAGGCTACCATCCAACATACAAGTGGGTTTAAAATAGTCATACATGTATACCCAGTCACCATGACAATTCTGTAGCAATCACACTTTAATGCCATATCTAGAAGGATGTTCAACATTCTTTTAGTTTGTTTGCATTTTTTAATGTAAAGTTTACAGTGAAATACAAAAATCATAAGTGTATAAATCAATAAGTTTTGACAAACACATTTGTGTGTATAATTAACAAATGTATCAAGATAGGAACACATTCATCTCTCCATAAAGTTTCCTCATGCCCACTCATGTATTCCTCACTCCCATTTCTCTGTGCAATTATTTATTTGTAGACTTCACCACAGATTAGCTCTGCACATTCTATAATTTCAAATAAATGGAAGTAGACAATATATACTCTTGGGAGTCTAGTTTGTTTTCCTCAACATCATGTTTCTGACATTCACCTACGTGTTACTTGTGTTAGTATATTTATTTTTATTTCTGAGGGGTATTCCAGTGAATGAATATGGCACAAATTGTTTATCCATTCTCCTCTTAATAGGTATCTCTGTGGGTTCCATTTTAGGTCCATTATTGGTAAAGCTGCTATGAAGATTCACATACAAGGCTTTAGGGAGACATATATTTTTATTTTTATTGAGTAACTGCTTAGCAATTGCTAGGCCATTGGGTGGGTGTTTGTTTAACTTTATAAGAAAATGCTGAGACTTTTTTGAAAGTAATTGTACCATGTTATCCTTCGACCAACAACCAACATTTGGTGTTGTCACTCTTCATTTCCGTCATTCAAGATGTTAGTGGTCTCTGTGTGATTTTTATTCTTATTTCCCTGACAATTGATTTTACTTACTTATATGTGCATATTTTTCTTTGTGAAATGTACAATCAAATCTTTTGCTGATATTTTTAGCTATATTTTTTCTTTCGTACGATGATGAAGCCTTTGTGAAATATATATTTTATAAATATTTTGCCCAGTTTGTGGCTTACCACATTCTAAATTGGGACTTTATATTTAGTTTTGATGAAGTTTAATTCATATAATTTATATTGATGGAGTTTCCTGAGTATACCCAAATTATGAATAGAATCCTCCTATGTTTTTATATGACTGTTAAAGAAATTAAGACAATTTTTATATAATTACTTGCATAGGTACCATTTCTGCCACTCTCTGTTCCTTCCCATACATCAAAGTTACCATCTGTTGTCAATTTCCCTCAGCATGAAGAATTTCCTTTAACATTTCTTGTACTATAAATCTACCCTTCCAAAATTCATTCAGTCTCTTTTAAGTAAACATATCTTGCTTTCAGCTTAAAGCTGAAGAATAATTTTAATGGATGCAAAATTTGAGGTTGATTGTTTTTTTCTTAAATCACTTTAAATGTGTTGTCCCATTGTCTGCTGATCTCCTTTGTTTCTGACGAAAAGTCGGTGATAACTTCTATCATCTTTTCTCTATATATAATGTAATGATTTTCAGTATTTTCTCTTTACATTTGCTTTTCAGGAGTTAGCTTACGATATGCCTAGGTATGGTATTCTTTATATTTATCCTGTCTTGTTTTCCTAAAATTTGTGGATATAAAAATCAATTATTGTCACAAAAATGAGAATTTTTTGGCAAGTATATTTTCAAATTATTTTCTGCTCCATTATTTCTCTCCTCTTTTTCTGAAACAGCAAATACAGATATGCTAGACTCATAGCATTGTTCCACAGGTCAGTGATAATACGTTAACTTTTTAAAACCTTTTTTTCTCTTTGTTCTTCAAATTGAATAATTCCTATTGATTTCTCTTCGCCTTCATTAAACATTTCTTCTGTCATTCCTAACTTGCTGTTAAGCCCATCCACTGAAATTTTTCTTTTAAATTTTGTACTTTCTGGTTCTAAAATTTCCATTTTTAACAAATAGTTTCTATTTCTCTGCTCTGATTCTCCATCTTTTCACTAATCAGAACCATGTTTTTCTTTAAGTCCTTCTACAATAAAAGCACTGTATTAATGTTCTTGTCAGATAGTTTCAAGATCTGATTCGTCTGAGTAAATTTATGCTGACCTTTTTTTCTTAATTATGATTAATATTCTTCTGTTACCTCACATGTCTAGAAAATTTTGATTGGGTAATCTAAATTGTGGAGGATACCTGGCAAACACTCTGGATTCTATTATCATCCTCTGAAGAGGTTGATTTGCATTCTAGTAGATAGTTAACTTGGCTAAATTAAAATTCTTATCTTCCTAATATTGGGCAGCAGTTAAAATCTCTGCAAAGTCCTTTTAATATTCAGCTGTCATTTTGCATAGTCCAGAGGTCAAAAAAGGATTTGGCAGAATTTACACATTTCTTATTACATTTCAGCCATCCTGCACTATGCATCATTGGGTGGCAAACCACACAAATGCAAGTATCCCCAGTTTCTGTCTACTTCTGGTCACTGTACAATCTTTCCAATACTTGCTTTTATTTATATTTGACATCTGCTGGCAGGTTAATCAATATACTCTTCTATAACAGTATCAGGAAAGTTCCAACATTTGTTTATAACATTTTAACATTTCTCAAATATCCCTCTAAAATAATGTTATTTAATCAGATATTTGGTTTTTTTAAGAGAACATAATAACAGAGGAGAAAATTATTTTTGAAATGTCCCATTATTCAGATTGTTTGCATCAAATGTGTTATATATGTAGGCATCTAAACTCTTGAATTTTTATTTTTCATCTAGACAGTTGATTGTTGAATCATGGGCTAATATAAGTCACCAAGAGGAACTTAAGCATTTATCCTGAAGCTCTCTGTAACGTTTAATATCTGCTAAAATGTTTTTATACTTTCTTTATAACAGGCATTGAAAATATCTCTCGTTTAGAAAAAAAATCAGTCTCTCCAGATTAAGAAGCGTATATATTAAGATTATAAATATACATTATACACTTTCAGATTAAGAAGTGTATAATGTATATTTTACTCTATCACATTGCAGAATGCAATTGACTGTCATAGTAAAGGAAATGGCATACCAATGAAATGAGAACATAATTATTTTTTACTTTTCTTAAAATATGAAGGAAGCTATCATTTAAACCTTACTTCGTGTATTACATGCAACAAGTTCCCTTGAAAGAGTGGCAGCAAGGCTATTAAGCTCTCAACCCCAACACAGAATGGCTGTGTTCCCTAAGGGTTTGTTTAAATTTAAAGCACATAAGAACAGTAAAGAAATATAATGTAATCGAGTAAAAAATGTTCAACATCACTGTCATCCATTCAGCAGTAAATACATATAATGCAAAACTACTTCAAATTGTGTATGTAGTGTGCAAAGTTAATATCTAAATAGAAATATTAGATATTACTTCCATTTCACATGTTTATATTTTAATTCTTATAAAGCTCAAAACAATTCTATCATTTATAAGAAAACTTCACACAAATGTGAAGGAAATATATCTATAGTCCCCTTATAGTGATTTAACCCAAAAGTATATCTACATACATTCCATACAAATCAAAAGTATCCTTTAACCACAGTACTCTCATGTAATTTTCCTTCTTAACATTTATTTCAAGTTTTTATAATTTTTTGTCTATATGTCTACTTCTTTAATTTCTGTTTATTCTATTTTCCATTTGGCTCCTAGAGTTTAGGAACCATATCTATTTTGTTAAACAATATATACCCAGGCTGGGCATGGTGGCTCACATCTGTAATCTCGGCACTTTGTGAAGCCGAGGTGAGTGGATCACCTGAGGCCAGGAGTTCGAGACCAGCCTGACCAACATGGCAAAGCCCTGTCTCTACTAAAAATACAAAATTAGCCAGGCATGGTGGTGCATGCCTGTAATCCCAGCTACTCAGGAGTCTGAGGCAGGATCAACACTTTAACCCGGGAAGTGGAGGTTGCTGTGAGCCGAGATCGCACATTGCACTCCAGCCTGGGCAACAAGAGCAAAATTACATCTCAAAATAAATAAACAAACAAACAAACTATATATACTCAATGCCTGGCTCAGTGTCTGGGGCACAATAGGCATCTAATAAATATGTATAGAGTAAGCGAATGACTAAATTAACAATAAATGTACAGCTGAAATGCATACCTACATTTTTTCTTACACATTCCTCTTCCAAATAAACTTACTATAGAATTTTGATCATACAAAGTATATGTAACTTCGGTGACTGTCACTAAATTTAGAAATTTCACAATGGAATATTCCTTAAGATTTATAACCAAGTTTTTCCTCATAGTTTCTGGCCACTGTTACACAAAATCACCAATTTACGTATCTCTTGACAATATTCGTGAATGCTTTAAAATTAGACCAAGGAATAACATATTTATAATAATTATCATCATTGATAACCTAAGAATTTTTAGGCAAATTCATCACTAACTAGGAAATGTTTGGGCTTTAAACTGAGTAGTCACATAGTCAAATGGTAAAGAATTGCTCACAAAGTACCAAGTCCACTGAAGATGCTGAATAACTAAGGAGAAAGTCAGCAATGTATATTTTAGGTAGAAATCTTTTAAGTGTTTACTGCTTTCATAATTTTGCCAGAGACTTAATTTTGTTGTCTACAATATAAAATTAGTAAGTTATTCATAAAAATACTACTTGATTCTCATTTATTCATTATATCCTGCAGTGGAGAGTTGATCAAGAGAAATATGAGTACTTCTAATACCAAATTATTTAAATTTTTTTTAAAAAATTAACCAAAATGTTACAATCACTTTATTAAAACCATTGTCAGTTTCTTAAAAAGTTAAATATGCAGCTACCCTATGACACAGCCATTACATTCTATTTTATTTTCCAAAGGAATACAAATATGTATCTACAAAGAGTCTTGTATAAAAATGTTTATAGCAGCTTCATTCATAACATCCCGAAACTGGAAATAATATAGATATTTATCAAGAGAAGAATGGATAAACTCGTTTTGCTTTTATAAATTGTATCAGAAAATAAAATACACCAGTTTATTGATACAAGCAACATCATAGATAAATCTCAAAAAAAATTACACTGAGTGAAGGTAGCCAATCAGTACATAATGTCTGATTCTATTTATTTGAATTCTAGAAGATACCAACTGAACTTGTGATAGATATTTGCTTCTATAGGGAATATCGACTGAAGAAGGACACAAGAAAACTTAATGAAGTGAGGAAAATGTTCATATATTGATTGACATGTACTAATCAATCTGAATGATGGATATGCATAATATTTGAGTATTTTACTATATATAAAGTATAGTTCACTTAAAAATTGTTATTCAGATAATTGCTTAACAGAGCATCATTATTGCATGATCAGAAATTTTTATATCATGACATCAAATATAACATATCATGTTCATAACATACTTTTTATCTATATTATACTTAGGGAAAAATAAAACATTAATTACTACTTACTCTGCTTTAAAAAAACAGAACTATCTAATTTTCCAGAAAGAGCAGCTGAGGCAATGTTGAAATGTTTACAAGTTCAAAAATATAATGTATGTGAAAACACAGTATAAGTTAGAAAGTTTCAACACACATTATGATAGTAAAAATTTTATCAAAATCTACAAAAAAAGTCAAAAATTCCCTCTTCTGGAATTTTCTTTTAAAAGGGTGTTTAGAATATGTCTACTGGAATTCAGAAAACTATATCAATTGACCCAAATTAGTTTGAAGATGAGTAGAAGTTACATAGCAGAAACTACCTAAGTAAACACAGAAAACTATTCAAAATTTAAAATTCACAGGTGAATATACATTCTTTAAAGGGATGCTTTAATTCACAAGGGAATTAACTGTTGTAAATTCTAAGTCTAGTGGGGCCAGCTTGCACTGGTTCACAAGAACTAAATGTGTATATCTCTTCCCTATGCTAAATGATGTCACACTGGTAGCTTGAAATTAGCTATGGCGGGTGCTATGGTTTAGATATGGTACATTTAGTTTCACCAAGTCTCATGTTGAAATCTGATCCCCAGTGTTGGAGGTGGGGCCTGCTGGGAGTGTTTGGATCATGAGTATGGAACCCTCATGAATGAATTGATGCCATTCTCATGAGTGTGAGTGAGTTATCAGTTAGATCTTGCTAGAATTAATTGCTAAAAAAAGTGTGGCACCTTCCCTCTCCCTCACCTTGCCCCTTGCTTCTGTTCTATCACCATGTCATCTCTGCACAAACCTGCTCTTGTTCACTTTCTGCAATAGCAGTCTGAGGCCCTCACCAGAAGCAGTTGATGGTGCCATGCTACTTGTAAAGCCTGCAGAACCATGAGTCGAATAAACTTTTTTCCATTATAAATTACCCAGCCTTAGATATTCCTTTACAGCAACACAAAAATGGACTGAGACAGTAGGAATATTTACACCATGCAATCAGCAAATTTTGGCCAGGTGTGATGGTGGACACCTTTAGTCTCAGCTACTCAGGAGACTGAGGCAGAAGGCTCTCTTGAGCTCAGGATGTCAAGGCTGCAGTGAGCTATGACTGTGCCACTGTACTCCAGCCTGGGCAACAGAGTAAGACCATATCTCTAAAAATTAACAAAAATAAGAAGAAAAGGAAAGAAATCAGCAAATGTTACAGTTCAAGACTTTCTTCCCCAGACTGCCAGCTGTGAGACATTTACCAGCACACCACTGTCTAAGCCATGTTAAGGGAGTATAAAATAACATGAACTCAAATAATTGAATACAACTTTTTAAGAGGTCCATGTGATATACATACATATAGTAGGTAGTGATGCGGTGGTAATTTGTGATGAGCTGTTGGTTAAGAGAGTAGATTATGGAGCCATAATATCTGAATTTGAATCCTGCTTCTGCCTTTACTAGGTGTGTGACCTTGATCAAGTTACTTAACTTCTCTGGGTCTCTTATTCTTATGTGGGAAATTAGGATCATACAATTACCTACCTCATAGAGTTGTTTTAAAGATTTAAATGAGATAATATACACAGAAAAGTTCCTTGCATTCCAAACATTCTAGTAATTATCACTGTTGTTATTATTTGAATATGGACTTGCACTATTAAAGATTTAGTCCTACACTTTAGGCCTGTATTGCTACCAGGAATAACATTTTTAAAGTTACATTTTCTAATTGGTTGTTGTGCTATATAGAAATGCTATTGATTTGTTTATATTGATCTTGAGTCCTTCAAAATTGCTGAACTTTTTCATTAGACACAATGGTTTATAGGTAGATCTTCCTTAATTTTTGTGTAACAAATAATATCCTTTTTGAATAACAATATTTTATTTTTGCAAATTTTTATACTTCATTTATTTTCTTTTTTATTGCTTTGGCCAAAAGAAATGATTACTGCATCTTTGACTTGTTTCTAACAGTGAAATAAATGCTTCTCAAATTCATCATTAACAGTGATGCTTACTATATGATTTTGGCAAATACATTTTACAAAATTAAAGGAAGTTGCATTCTGTCTTAACTTTCTAAGATATTTTACTATAAAATGTTATTTAATGCAATCAAATTTTTTTCAACCTCCCCTCCGTAGCAACTACAATATTTTAGCCAGGCGTGGCAGCATGCACCTCCAGTCCTGGCTACTTGGGAAACTGAAGTGATCACTTGATCCCTGGGAGGCAGAGGTTGCAGTGAGCCAAGATCACACCACTGCACTCCAGCCTGGACAACAGAGCGGGACTCTGTTTCAATAACTAAGAAGAAAGAAGAAGGAAGAAGAAGAGAAAGAGGAAAAGGAAGAAGAATTATCCATATATGTTCACTAGTGAATTTGGCCTGTAATCTTTTCCTTGTCCGGTTTTGCTATCAAGGTTATTCTACCTGCGGTATCATAAAAAGAACAGGGTAGCTTTCTTCATTTTTATTTTCTAAAAAGTTTGCAGGCAATGGGGTTATCCATTCTTTGAAGGTTTGGTAAAACAAGTCTGAAGAAATATTGGGATCTAATACTTTATGTAGTTTTTATTGAGTAATTCAATTTATTCAACGTTTCTGGGTCAAATCAGACATATTTTTTTTCTTGAGTCATTCCCTACCCACCCAGCTCCTTATAAAACATATAAAGTGTTTTATTTGTGCTTGTATAACCTTATCTTTGCTTCTCAGTAGGTAAGCAAGTAAAGCCAGACTTCATCACCCAGTTTAATTAAAGATATGGGTCAGAAGTGGTGGCTCACACCTGTAATCCCAGCACTTTGGGAGGCCGAGGCAGGCAGATCACTGGAGGTCGGGAACTCGAGACCAGCCTGACCAACATGGAGAAACCTCGTCTCTACTAAAAATACAAAATTAGCCGGGTGTGGTGGCACATGCCTGTTATCCCAGCTACTCGGGAGGCTGAGGCAGGAAAATCTAAGCTTAAACCCAGGAGGCGGAGGTTTTGGTGGGCACAGGTCACGCCATTACACTCCAGCCTGGGCAAAAAGAGCGAAACTCTGTCTCAAAGAAAAAAAAAAGAATTTACATGCATGCATTAGTGAATTTGATCTATATGTTTATTTATACGACTGTCATTGCCCTGTTTTGCTATTAAGGTTACAATAGTCTCATTAAAAAAATGAAAGATTTTTCTGTTTTTAGTTTACCCCAATTTTTAGCCTAAAATCAGATAATATTAACAAGTTGTTTCACTTCCTGCAGGTGTATTTTTTGCCACGTGCAAAAGACTTCACCCATATTTTCCAAAAGTATTGTATAGTTCCTTGCTATTCAGAGATGTCTATAGACTAGCAGCACCAGCATCACCTGGAAGCTTATCAGAAAGGCAAGATCTCAGGTCCAACCCAAGACCTACAGAATCAGAATTCATGATTAACAAGATCACCAACTGGTTTATAAGTAATTAAATTTGGAGAATCGCAGTTATAGATCATTAGATGCACTCGATTATTAGTAAGCATTGATTAAATAAGGATTCATGATCAAATATATTAGGAAAATGCTGAGTTAAAGGAAGTTTAATAATTTCTTTACTATGGGGCTTACCAGGACCACCTAACATTTCTGAGAAGAAAATGTTACAGAATTAGTATTATCCAAAATGCACCATAAAATCACAATGCTAGTTAGGATGGAAATATAATTTCTAGAATCAGGGCCTAAAAGTTATCTTTACAGCAGATTTGAACAGCCATGCCATACCAAATGGGAAAAGGAAAATACAAGGGATCCTACTTAAAGTTGTGACCCTTAAGCTAGAATACACAAAGGTTTTAAGGCCCTGAAAGAACCCTGTGTACATTTAAATAAAAGATACTTCCTACTGTTGAATCCCCTAGCGTGCCTTAGACTGGCTTACATGTCTACTTCTCTCACTACATTATTTGAGAAAGGATTGTAAAGATGCCAGGATTATATTAAAACTTTTATGATTTTAAAATACAACAATCTAATAAATTGTTTATATGAAATACAAATCAACCTGTAATGTCCTATTTATTTCTTACTTAATTATGAGCTCAATTTAATCCATATTTCAGGTAGCTATACAAATGTTAATAACACTCATTTATGTATAAAATATATGTTTAAATTTTATAAAAATCTAATGCTAAGCTTTTGCTGCAAGACCTGAAAAAAAAAAATAAATGAGACCAGGCTTGCCCTCCCATGGGTATAAAACAAAGCATAAATAAATAAATCAATAAATGTACTGGAACAGAGATACAAAAAAACTTGTTTTCAGACATGAAAACAAGCAGTGCAACACTATGATCCCTGGAAGAAAACAAATATACACATGTGATCCTAAAATCATTGCTGCATTCTGACTGGAAGTGCTTTCCAGATGCAAAGCAAGAAGTCTCACAGAGTTGAAGAAAAAGAGATAGCACTAGGGGAAGTTTGGGAAGCTAAAATTTGCAGGAGAGAGTACCACAGTTGATGAAGCCTTACAGAGAAAGAGCTAGAGGAAGCTTCACAGTGCAGGCCCTGAGTTGTTTGCCTAATAATAAGTAGTTCATATATATGGTGAAACTATGAGGCTGAGCAAAAACAAGCAAGGGAAACTGTAGGCTAAACAATTCCCAAAACTATAGCCAGGATGTAGAGACATCCTTGAATACTTAAAGCATTTGTGTGTTAACCCAAAAGTGTCATCTCATAGCAGTACAGCTAAACTAGCCTAGAATAAACTGTATTTTAAACCTAACATAGCTGATCATAATTTAACTCCCTGCTAAAACAAAATTCAACAAACTTTAAAATAAAAAACTCAGGCACTCAGTATTTTAACACTCAAACACCTGATCAAAGTTATTAGACATGCAAAGAAGCAGGGAAATGACATTCATTACCAAGAGAAAACTCAGACAATAGAAAGAGATCCTAAAATGACAGAGAGGATGGCAACAGTAGATAAAGATTGTAAAACAGCTGTTGTAAATATGTAGTGCTAATGGGTACACATATTTGTCAAAATTCATTGAACTGTACACATAGGAGGGGTGCTTTTCATATGTAAATTAATCTTTAACTGGGTACTTTATTTAATATAATGCTTAAGTTTTTAATTTCTATACTATTCTTACATTATTAATTTTATAAATTTAATAATGTCCTTGGATCGAGTCTCCTTATTAAAAGCATTATTTCTTATAGAAAATGATATACAAATGTTATTACTCTTCCAAAGTATAGTGTACATGTAATACACTCTCTTCTGCAACTTTTGTTAGCTAATCTTACAATCTTTTCATTTCAAAATATAATTCATAACATTAATGAAAGCTATAATATGATCAAACAAGTACGACATATTTTCATGGCTGAAATTTTGAAAAATTCATTATTAGGCCATAGAGATACAATATAATCATATATATATTGAGAAGTTATAGCATGCATTGGACAACTTAGCTTTTATATGGGTAAAATGTTAGGAACCTGGAAACGTGGCAGTATAGATTTAATTATGGTATAATTTAAAGAATATTCTGTATTAAGATAAATTCAGTTATATTTTAGAAAATATTCTTTTTCTAAAAAACGAATAATAATTTTTAAAAAAGAATAATAATAATAATGAATGTGGAATAAATCCACAAACACCTTCAGCAATTGTACCTAAGGTTATATGGCATGGGGATTCAGAAAAATAAAAATATTGGTTCCTACCCATATGGACTTACAGTCTCAGTGGCTGATAAGACCGATAAAAAACAGACATATCCCAGATATATATACATATATCAGTACTAGTAAAATCACAAAAAAAGACACAGCTTCATTCACTGAATAGTTAAAGCATGATTTTATGTGTGGCTCATTCAGCAATTAATCATGCATTGCCTTCTTACAGCCCTTTCCCAGTTGTCCTTCCTTTTTTATTTGTACTGATACTAAAGCACTTAATTCAATATAGCTTTTCATATATGTATGTGTTATTCTCTTTCTTCATGACAGGAACCATATTTCATGGGCAAGCAATATGGTGTGGTGAAAAGACTTTCTGAAACAGATTCAGAAATAACAGTTCTAATTCTAAACTGAGTTGCTATTCCACTAACAAAACTTTCTTCTACTTCTAAAAATTACGTCTCATAATAATGAGATCACCTGTAATGGTGATCTTTACAAAGTATGTATTCAATCAATATGTATGTAATTAATTAAGTTATTAATTTGTGATATCAATAAATAGAAAGTGTTGATAGAGGACAGAAAAATAGATTAGTATGTCTGCGAACAATAAATCCAAACAAATCTATTTGTTTTTCCCAAAGAAGAAATAAACTGTGGCTCACAAATGACATGAATACTTAAAATATCCTCACAGGTAGACACTACCTACACCATAATTCTACTGTTTTATTGATTTATGCCTGAAAATAGCTATAAATACTCATTTCCAACACATAGAAATAATATTAAACAAATAGAGAGGTGGTAATTTTTATTTTATGCTTTGCTTTCTGTGGTAGAGTTTCTGTGACCTTCTAATGAAAACATTCAAAAGACAAAATCTTGCAATTATCTCTGTATTAATAATAATGATAATAATAACTATCACTATTTCATTTTTTGGGAGACTACTGGGTACCAGGTACTACATAAGATTCTTTTCTTTCCATTTAATACTTACATTAACACTAGTATCCTCATCTTATAAATGACAAAACTGATATTCAGAAACACTAAACAACTGACCTATGATCATATCGACTTATTTATTTTTAAAAGGAAGTATGATTTAAAACTAGGCCTGAGTCATTTGACTATAACAGATTGCCTTCTGATACTATCATAAAATTTGTAACTCATTTTGTATTATTGAATTAAATAGGTAACATTCTCAAAACAATTACAGGTATGATGATACTTGATATGCACTAAAATTTGCAAGTCAGGTAGGTATAAATAATATGACTAGGGAAAATGCTCTAATTAGAATTTCAGTGCCTAATGTTTAGATATAATTGAAAAAAATTATATTGAAAAAATTTGTTTACTTTATAAACATAAAGTCTATATCTACTTTTAAACTGCTAATGAGTATTAAAAATTAAATGTTATGCAAATAAATCCAATATTGATTTTAAAGATATGAACTATTATTTAAAATTACTTAAAATATGTATATATGTACACATTACATTTCCAATTTTATTAAATGTAAAACATAATAAAAATTTTAATAACATGAAATGTCATAACTCATGTCCAACCAGAATATCTATTATCGTCTCTGAAGATGTAGCTAAAATATTGAATTGTGTCATAACCTATCCCTGATATGGATTATTTCTGCTATGTCTCTCTTGCATTCTAGAATGAGAAGCTAAGACATTATATGCATAGTAGTATGATAAGCCCAATTTTTCAATTTATAAATTAGATGACTATTGAAATGGCCACAACAGTGTCAGCATCTTTGATATATACTTATCTAAGCAGAATTTAAAGTTGGAAAAAAAATCTATCATCAATAAAACATACCTTTTGTTTTGTGGTTTTCTTAAAAAAATTAATCATGGACCACTCAAATGCTACAACAGACTCCCCAAACACCAGCGATTTGAAAAGAAAAAATAAACAGAACTTTTAGAAATAAAAAAATAATAATTGAAAATGAAATGAGGAAAACTTTTAAAAACAGATTAAACAGAACTGAAGAAAGAATCAGTGAAGAGAAACAGAGTGAAGAAATTAAGTAGTTGGAGCACAGATCATAAACAAGATAGAAAAATAAGGGAAAAAATTAAAGACATAAAATATGGAATGAGGGAAATTAAGATAACTTTAAACAGAGAATGAGAAGTGGAGTGTGAAAAAAAGGAAAAACAGTCTATAAATGAAGAGAAATGACTAAAAAATGTCCAACTGGTGAAAGCAATTAAAAGAATACATGCTTAGGCACATCATGGTAAAACTGCAGATAACCAGGTAAAAAGAGGAGGTGAAAAGCAGCTTAGAGGAAAAAAGACAAATAAAGCCTCACCTCACTGGTAACAAACTCCTTCACATCAGTAATAGAACTCAGAAAACTACAAAATATTATCCTCAAAGTGCTGAACAATTGTGTCTGAATAAACTGTATTTCTAGAATGAAAGTTAAATCTACAAAAATATCTGTATTTAATAATAATAATTTCTAAATGGAAGGGATTTTATTGAAAAATGAAAATTAAAAAATTAAGTCACAAGAGTGATCAGATCCAAGTGTTCCAAGATCCTAGTACTACAATTTAACTTTAGACTTCAACTATATATGATACATTTCAAGAGTAACCACTAAAATTATAAAGGGCATAAATTCCAAAACAGAAGATGGAGAAAATGGAATACAAAACAAGACATGCAAAATTTGGTCAATTCAAAATGAAGAAAAAAGACACAAAAAAGTAGGGCATATAGACAGATAAAAAAGACATAGTAAGACAAATAACAATAGTCAAAATAAATATGGATGTAATAATTCTTCAGCTATACAAAAGGAAATGTCTGATGGGATATTTTTTAGACTCTAGTTATACTAAAATCCAAATTGACATCGCCAAATGCTGCTGAGGATGTGAATTAACAGAAACTTTCACCCATTCGTGGTAGAAATACAAAATGGTACAGACACCTCAGAAGACAATTTAGCAGTTTCTTACAAAACTAAACAAAATCTTAACAAATCCAGCAATCCCAATCTTTAGCATTCACCCCAAATGAGTTGAAAACTCATATTCACACAAAAACCTGCACATGAATGTTTTTTAGCAGCTTTATTAACAATTACCAAAACTTGAAAACAACCAAGATATCCTTCAGTAAGTGAGTCGATAAACAAACTGGAACACTTATAAAATGTAATACTGTTCAGAAATAAAGATAGATGAGCTATTAAACCATAAAACGACATGGAGAAAACTTAAGTACATATATCTAAATGAAAGAAGACAATCTTAAAAGGTTACATTCTGATTATTTCAACTACATGATGTTCTGGAAAAGGCATAACTATGGACGGTAAAAAAATCAGTGATTGCCAAGGATTTGGGGGAAGGGAGGCAAGAAAGAAACATAAAGCACAGGAGATTTTTAGGACATCAAAACTATTCTGTGTGGTATTGCAATGGTGGCTACATGTCATCATACATGTTTCAAAACCCATAGAATGTACAATACAAAGAAAATCCTAATGTAATCTATAGACTTTAGTTAAGATTAATAATACTGAATCAATATTGGCTCATCAATTGTAACAAATATATCATACTAATACAAGATGTTAATAATAGGGCAAACAAGGGGGGATGGTGGTGAGGGTGTATATGCAAACCCTGTATTTTCTTCTGAATTGTCCTGTAAAATTGGAAAATTCAGAAGAAATTGGAATTTGCATATACCCTCTAAAACTGCTCAAAAAACAGTCTATCAATTTTCTTAAAAAACTGTAAAAATAAATGAATATGACATTTTTAATACCAAAAATTCACCTATAGAGACTCAAAAGAAATGTAAAACATACACTTTTGAAAGTCTGTAGAGAAATGGGAAAAAAAAGATATATAAAGCAAACAGAAACCAAAGGAAATCTGAAATACCCAAATACATTTCAGACAAGATATAATTAAATTGCTACTAGAGATTAGAAGGACAATTTTGTTATAATAAATCACTAAATCCATTAGGAATATATAACAATTCTCAATTGTATGTGCATAATTTAAAAGTCCCAAAATATATAAAGAACAAGCCGAGAAAAATAGAAAAATTAATAAATCAAAACCATTAAAACAGACTGACACACCACTTTGAAATACTATTAGGTTACTTAGACAAAATTCACGGCTATAGAAATGTATAACAATAAAATTAACAAAATTAATTTCATGTACATCACTAAACCATACAATCACTAATTAGAGAATACACATTCTTTTCAAGCACTGTAGGGTCCCCCAGGTTTCCACGCCCTCTAGGTCCTCCAGGTCTCCATCCCTACCTTGTTACCCTCACTGACATCCTCCTCCTTTTATTCTGTGTCCTAACTTAGAAAGATTAAATGCCTTGATTACTCTGTGACCTTGCCAGCCGCATGTTTTTTCCCAAAGGATGTAAACCAATCCAGAGCCTTGAACATTCCCAGGCACTGATAAAGCTATTCAGGTTGAGGCTCAAAAACACTAAGAGATTAAAATCTTGCTAAATACGTAGAAAGTACCCCTCCAACCCAACTAGCCCCCCGGCTACTGAGCCAAAATCCTTAAACTCATATGAATCTTATATGAACTCCATTACCCCATTACCAACTCCCTAACTTTGGTCGGGCATACCTACGTAGAACATCTTTGCCTTGCTATCTGACTGGAGGACTGTGCAGCACGCTGTAAGTTTCCCTGTGCTTTAGACAGATCACCCTAGTGTTCAGTGCTTATTTCTTTGGAATTCCAATCAGCCCCATCTACAGAAGATTTAAAGTAGTACTTTGCAGGAACTCTCTTGCAGCCAGTCTTGAGGTGACTCTTACGACGGGTTTCATCAAACAGAAAAAGCAAACATAATATGAATGAATATTGACCGTATTCTAGGCCAAAAACTAAGTCTTGAAAAATTTCAAAACCTATGAAGACAGATCACCTTCTCTGATCAGAATGTAATTAAATCACAAGTTTGTAAACACAAACAAACGTACAAACATACATTTTAAAAACACGTAAATAACTTAGGGATCAGAAAATAAATTAATCATAATGGAAATTTTAAAATACTTAGAAGCAAATAATAATAAGAATACTACAAATAATAACTTGTAAAACATCATTAACTTAGTATCTAGAATGACATTGTAAGTTTAAATGCTATATCAGTCTTAAGTTTTATCTAGGTGCCTCTGAATAAATTAATCCAAATAAATCTTTCTACTCTTCACAATAAAAATTCCCACATTTTTAAGAGTATGATTTGAGTTTTATAGTTATTGATGGTTTATGAAATCATATTAATATATTTTAATTTTTATCTCATAAAATTTCTAAGAGTTCAAAGAAATTTCTAAACTTCTTTGTTCCTGAAATTTTTCTTTTAAAATATTTTTGATATCACCAAAAGGTTTATAGCATATACCTATAAATATCTGGAGAAGAAATAAACATGCTAAAGATATATTTAATAGACAGCATCATGAAATTATTGTAGGTTAAGCATTTATAAACAAGAAACTCATCTTCAAATAAAAGAAAAAAATCTTAATTTTATAGATACTCTTTCATGTGGAAAATCCAGTGGAAAATGAAGAAAATTAACAAAATCATTTCAGCCAAAACAATATATTGCTTAAATGACTACTTAAATCTGCTTTGAAAACTGCTATGTCACAAAAAACTAAATTGTTGTTACATCTTAAAGTATTTATTACTGAGTCATCCAGAAATATAACTTTGTGTTCATGTGTGAAATTTAGCTAGATCTGAAGATAAATACTTTAAAGAGTTACTTTTAATTCCCAACTATTTTCAGAAAGGTCAAATGGTGACTCTTTATAGTGAGCACAATAAAACAACTTCCATATTATTATTACTAAATATAATGTTTACATATATATCAACTTTTACAGAAGGTCTCGTGACAGAATATCATGATTTTGTTTGGCATCACAAGATGAAAAACAAAATTGTACGCTCCTGTCATAATTGCTTCTCCTTGCATAGTTCCAGTAGACAATATTTACGTAGACTACAATAAGAAATGGAGTCCAGCAAGGTGGCAATATTGTGGTCCTGCTCATAGACAACTATGCAAAAAGAATGCCAATATATGACTGATTCAAAAATTAATAAAATTAAAGCACACAGATATAAACATAAATTTAAAATTACAGTTCTACCGTAGTCTGGATATCTTACTCTACCACTTTGTCATTTCTACAGCTCCACAAAAAATTTTTTCTATTTTTCACATATTACTCTTTTTCTATCCCCTCTGTTTTAAATTAGTGCTTCAAAAATCTCTTTAAGTGATCTAAAAATATTACCATATCAATAGCACACCTTTAAGGCTACTGGTATTTTAAATTACAAACTAATTAACATTTTCTTTCACAATCTCAAAGCATCAAACTTGTATGAATAGGTTTAATCATAAAACTCCAAATTACTTGGTGCTTTAAAATGCCTTCTTCCTATAATGCCTAATAGTTGAGTTAAGTAGAAAATTATAAATGTAATTAGTTAAATATAGTACTGAAATTACAAAGATATAATTTGAAATGATAGAATCCTGCTGTCAACATAAAATATTTTAAGCATGAAATAATATTTCTGTATTCACTAAAATGCATCTTTTAAAAATAATTTAGTAGGTTCTTTTAATATTAAAAATTTAGTTATAGTGCTTATTTTTCACATAGCTGTAGAAAAATATTTTGAAAATAGGATTATGGAAGAATTTTCCAGAATTGACAAAGAACTTTTTTACAAAAATAAAATTTCCGAAATGCACTTGAAGAGCTATACTTTAAGTCCAACTTATTAAAGAGAAAATGTCAGCACAGGATATATATAAAGCATTTTTTAAAATAATGTGACAGCATCATAATTCTCTTTGATTTGTAAAAGTAATTGAACACATTTTCTACCAGTGTGACCACTGATCTTCACTGCAAATGGTGAGAAAGATTCTCTGCTTGGCATCTCTAGTCAGGCTTCTGATTCTTCTGCTAGGCCCATCTCTGCACTTCCTTCCAAATTCAGTTGCAGCAAACAACTTTGCTAAGTCAGTTTAGCAAGAATCCTCTACCCTCAATATCTGATTATCCTCTCTACTTGATCAGGTTCCTCATCCTTCGTCACTCCTTAGGTGATGTGTGACCACCCTGGCCTGAGTTAAGTAAGAATCCTGTGGCCCGGCATGGTGGCTCATGGCGGTAATCTCAGCACTTTGGGAGGCCGAGGAGGGCGGATCACAAGGTCAGGAGATCGAGACCATTCTGACCAATATGGTGAAACCCTGTTTCTACTAAAAATACAAAAAAATTAGCTGGGCATGGTGGCACGTGCCTGTAATCCCAGCTACTCGGAGGGCTGAGATAGGAGAATAGCTTGAACCAGGGCGTCAGAGGTTGCAGTGAGCCAAGATCGCACCACTGCACTCCAGCCTGGTGACAGAGCGAGACTCTTTCCAAAAAAAAAAAAAAAAAGAATCCTATTAAGTCAGTTTAGCTAGAATCCCTCTTACTTCCATATTTCCTCTTAGTAATTTTCCATCCACTGATCACCCTGCTCTTGGGTTATAAATTTACCACTTACCCATTCTGTATTCAAAGTTAAGCCTAATCTCTCTTCCCCACTACAAGACCTTGCTATAGTTGTTCCTATACCTATCACCATTGTCCTGAATTAAGCCTCCTGTGCTTTAACAGGTGTTACTTAAAAGTTGTTTCCTTAACAATGGTAAATTGCTTTATGTTAGTCTATTACAGGATTTCTTTGAAATGGTGCTGTTTGAGAGCTTTTATCTCAGTGATGGTTGCACAGGGACAAAGAGAGATTTTTCAGTGTTCTAGACCAGAATAGCACCTGAAACCAGACTAAGATACCAAATAAAAAATCACAATTTACCAGATAACCTTCAGTATGAGAGGGAGAGGACATAAATTGCTAGAAAAAAGGCACACGGTAAAGTTCCAGAGAAATAAATAAAGTCTCTAACAGCCAAAGCCAGGTCCCAGGTGAACTGGAAACACTAAAGGTAATTACAAAAACCATCAATCAAAATACAGTAGAATATTAAAATAATTTTTCACAGCTAAGCTCTCAAAAAGGTTTGCAAGTTTATAAAACTATTATCCATCTAAAATTTTTTTAGCTACTCCTGTATTCCAGTCACTGAAGATAAAGCATGAAGAAAAAGTCAGTATCTGCCCTCAAAGAACTTTCTGTTGAGTGACTAAAGCAACTACATTCTTTTTAGGCTCTACTTTGCATTAGCTGTGCAGACATTTACAAGTTACTCATTTTCTCTAAATTATCAAGTCCTAGTCTGTTCAATGAGAATTAAGTACTTGCCCTGTCATCTTTTGTACCTATTGTCATTAAGGCTATGCAGTCCATGACTTAATTTCTCCTTTTGGATTTTTAATTAAGATACAACTTTATATTTGGATGTGAACATTGTAAAAGCAGGAAAAATCAAAAGGTAAGTATCCTAAGGGCAGTAACAGTCTCTACATCTCATCTATAATGTATCACTATTGAAGGCTAGAGACAAAAGTAATTAAAAAGAACCTCATTGATCCACACAGACCAGGAAACATCTATCTAAAACTTAAAATTCTAATAACTAGATAATTAAAAATTATTTCTGAAATTATATAGTACATCTTCCTATTTAAGACGTAAGAAAGAAGAAAACTCAATTTTGGAAAGGTAAAAATGATCTGCTCAAAGACACAACGTGTCAGTGGTAGAGTCGGAGCTGATTCCGTGTACAATGCATTACAAGGTAGTGCAATGGATTGAATGTTGTGTCTTCCTCAAAATTCATTCCTTGAAATCTTAATCCTCAATGTGACAGTATTAGTAGGTAGGGCCTTTGGGAGGGAATTAGGACATAAAGGTGGAGCCCTCATAAATGGAATTACCACCCTTATAAAAGGGACCCTCCTGCCTTCTTTCCATCATACAACAGGCATAAAACAAGAAAATGTCAGTCTCTAACAAAGAAGAGGGCCCTCACCAGAAGCTAATTATGCTGGCAACCTAATTTCAGACTTCTAGCCTCCAGAACTGTGAGAAATAAATTTCTGTTGCTAATAGGTCACCCAGTCTATAGTATTTTGTTATAGCAGCCCAAGCTGACTAAGGCACAGCGTGGAGGCTAAAGCAACTCCATCTTGCACGATAATCTGCCATGCTGACTTCTGATTAACCCCAGTTTCAGGAATTCCTCTAAAATTTCTACTTTATCTACTGTTAAGAGCAGTACTTACCATAAATCCTGCCCTTAAGCAGATTACTTCAATTGTCTTGCAAATTCCTTCTGAAGCATATATAATCTTTCACAATGGTATGGTGGGGGTAGGGGGTGGTAATGGTGCAGGGATTCACCATCTTGTCTTGCCAACACCAAGGTATGGCTTCTGTTTGTAAGTCCCTATTAATTGTTTGAGAAACTAGATTTGTCAGCCTTTTTCTTTGGCCTCTCAGTTTCCTCTTTGGGATTAAGTTTGCATAGACCTGCTCACCGTGAAATACACAGGGTCTCCCGATATCTGATTTAGCACCCTTTCCAGGGATAACAAGCAAATGGTCTGTCATAGCCACTTTCAAATCCAAGATAAAAGTCACTAATCTTTCCCTTGGGTTACATGAACCCAAGCTTTATGTAACAATCATTCTGAACTGAATGTCCCAGGGAGCCACTTCTAATTGATCAGATTTGAAAGGCAATTCTATTTTATGTCATATTTTCATGTATACAGAACTGCAGCAAGTGGAGGGGAAGCAGTTGCTTCTTTCAGCATATTCTCCAAAAGTCACAAATTTTCAGGAACTTGGGGAAGGTACATGTTGGCAAAATGTTTGATAAACTGATGAAATTGCGTTCTAGCAGAAATCCCCAACCCTCAGGCCATGGACCAGGATCAGTCCATGGCCTGTTAGGAAAAAGCCACACAGCAGGAGGTGAACAGCAGCTAAGTGAGCAAAGCTTCATCTGTATTTACAGCCCCTCCCCATCGCTGGCATTATGGCCTGAGCTTCTCCCCCTGCCAGATCAGCGGCAGCGTTAGACTTTCAGGGGAGCACGAACCCTATTGTGAACTGCACATGTGAGGGATCTAGATTGTGTGCCCCTCATGAGAATCTAGTGCCTGATAATCTGTCACTGTCTCCCATCACCCCCAGATGGGACCGTCTAGTTGCAGGAAAACAAGCTCAGGGCTCCCACTGATTGAAGATTATGATGAGTTGTAAAATTATTTCATTATATATATTACAATGTAATAATAATAGGAATGCACTTGAATCATCCTAAAACCATCCCCCCCATACCCAGTCTGTGGAAAAACTGTCTTCCACAAAACTAGTCCCTGGTCACAAAAAGGTTGGGGACCACTGTGCTAGAGGAAACAAGCACAGTAGAAATTAGGAGACTACAGGAAAGACTTACCCAGCAGGCCTAACTGCTATCCCTTGAAAAGCCTGCTTACAACTTTGGCCCTTGACTGGCATCTGGAAACTTGGATATCAGAAGTGTTCCCATTATTCTTAGAACTTGAAGGAGTGGGCTCACTGTGCCTAAACTGATTGCATAAACAATATAGTTTATGCTGAATACTTGCTTTTCTTCTGAGAGTCTGGAATTTTGGTACATGCCAGGCAGAAGGTGCCTCCCTGACCACCCCCCAGTAAAAATCTTGGGTGCAGAGCCTCTAAGAAGTTTCACTGGTTAACATTTCACATTTGATGTCACAAATCATTGCTGGAGGAATTAAGTGCTTCCTGTTTGACTCCACTAGAAGGCTCTGGAAGTTTGTGCGTGGTTTCCCCATACACCCTTTCTTTTCACTGTAATAGCTCATAACATGAGGATGACTATATGCTGGGTCTGGTGAGTCCACCTAGCAAATCATCAAACTTCGGGGTGTTATTGGGGCCCTCCTGACAAAGATACATTTAAAGAAGAACAAAAAAAACAGTTCTAGTAGTGCAGACTCCTACAGACGACTACCTCATGATGTTAAAAATCAGCTAGGAACAGTAGTAACTGGATGAAAATATTTCTCCATGAGCAGATTAACAAACAAGAAAAACTAGTTGCATATTTGCTGAAATCCTAATACAGCTGTACCTCTTAAAGGAGTCTATTATATTAAAAATTTTCCATTGCAAAAAAAGAATTCAAGAAAATGATCCCCAGAGTTTAAAAAGATACCTCAAATATTAACATAGATATTTATGATATTAATAAAACACATCAAAAGTGTAACAGACCCCTGAGATATTAAAAAAGTTTTTACAAAAGATATTTCATGAGATGAAATGACTAAAAAGCAGCTAAATTTTTATGTTCACAGTGCTATATAATATTCATAGTAGTTTAAAAATAAAGTTGTATCTTTTTAAGTCAAGGTTTTTGTGGCATGTAGGTCAACTATTTCGTGTAGGTCAATGATTAAGAAAATCGAGTTTTTATTATTAGAGTAAAAAGGCCGAAACAGAATGCATAATTTGTAACATGTTTTAATCATTATTAATATTCTAACAAATATAAAAATACACAGCTTTGAATGTTGTTTTTGTATAGCAATTACACGTTGTCATATAATAAAAATATATTTCTGTAAAAATGTAGCTGGGCACGGTGGCTCAAGCCTGTAATCCCAGCACTTTGGGAGGCCAAGGAGGGAGGACTGCTTGAAGCAAGGAGATCAAGACAAGCCTGAACAATTCATGGTGAGACCCCATCTCTATAAAACATTAAAAAGAAATTGGTGAAGCATGATTATGTGTACCTGTAGTCCTAGCTACACAGAAGGCTGAGGTGGGAGGATTGCTGGAGCCCAGGAGTTTGAGGCTGCAGTAAGCCATGATTGTGCCACTGCACTCCAACCTGGGTGACAAAGCAAGACTCTGTTTCTAGAAAAAAAAAATGAATTTTAAAATCTACTAAAATTATCCAATGTCTGACTCTTTGCATTGCAAGAACACATATTCTTAAAAACTGAGCTTCACAGCTTGCTCTCCTTAATGTAAATTATTTCCTGAGGGAAATAATATGCAATTCTATAAGTTGTGTATTAAGAAGGACAACTGCTAGATTTTAAAGCCAGATCAATATTTTCCAACGTTGTTTTTTTTTTTAAACCAAGAGAATGCATTCTTTTCTACTTAAGAAACACGTCAAAATGTTTTTCACAATGAAAGGAAGCAAGCAAAAGAAAAAAAACGTTAACTCTTTTTCTGATGATATTAAATATTCAAATGGGAAAGATTAATACTTCGAAAATCTAAGGCAAAAGAACAGAACTGCTACACATACTTGCTAAAGATGTGAAAAAATTCAGCATCAGTCTCCTAGATATCCAGGATCTTTACTCATATAAGGATAAAACAAGAGTAGATAGTAAACTCATTTAGGTGGCAAATCATTCCACTTCCCATCATGGCCCATGACAGGGAATAGAATAATGAGCAGTTTGAGGTTAGGGCTCAGTTCACACAAAGATTCCTTTTCCTGACATCTAAACTGAATGTAATCACCCAGCACTTTAAATTCGTGTGATATTAAAAGAAAAGTTATGGTTTTATACCAACATCTATATCTGTATGTATGAATTCTAACCATTATAGATAGTACTAGAAGAAACACACTCACGTGCACATGCGCGCGCGCGCGTGTATATACACACACACACACACACACACACACACACACACACACACACACGGAGGATAAGGCTTCTCTCTAAGCATATACCAAAAGCAAATAACATCGATGGGGTGGTGGAAAACACAACCCCCAAATACAGCACCTCAGAAATTGAGAAAATAGCGGAAACAGGAAGGTCACACTATGACCTCTCACACTTTTCCTCTGAGAACTGGCCATAAAAGAATTATCTGACCTGAAAGTAGGTAATAAGATCCTCATTCTAGAGAAGTCATCCCCTATACCCAGAAGGATGGAATGGCTCATAGAAAGGCCAAGAAGAATCTGAACAAAGAGGTCTTGCTCAGTTCCTCCCCAGTTTATTACCATCAGATCACACCCTTTTGTACTCCAATCATACTTCTGCACAACTGTTCAAAAAACTGAATTTTTGGCCAGGCAAGGAGGCTCATGTCTGTAATCCCAGCACTTTGGGAGGCCAAGGCCGGCGGACCGCCAGAGGTCAGGAGTTGGAAATCAGCCTGGCCAACATTCCGAAACCCCTTCTCTACTAAAAATACAAAAATTAGTGGGGTGTGGCGGTGGGCGCCTGTAATCCCAGCTACTCGGGAGACTGAGGCAGGAGAATCGCTTGAATCCAGGAGGCGGAGGTTGCAGTGGGCCAAGATCGCGCCATTGCACTCCAGGCTGGGCGACAAGAGTGAGACTCTCTCAAAAAAATAATAATAATTTCCCTGTGGCTTTGGGTCTGTCTGAAGATTTCAGTGTCTCATAAAACTTATATTAAATAAATTTGTTATGCTTTTCTCTTTTTGTTGTGTGTTTCCTTATAGGGGTATCAGCCATGAAACTTGCAATGAGTAAGGAAAAGATACTATTTTTTCTCCCTGCTATGGTCTGAATATTTTCGTCCTCCCAAAATTCATATGTAGAAAGCTAATCTCCAGTGCAACAATAATAAGAGCTGGGCCTTTAGTAGGTGACTAGGTCATGAGGGCAGAGCCCTAATGAATAGGATTATACCCTTGTAAAAAGAAACTCAAAGGAGATTGTTCGCCCCTTCCACTATGTGAAGAAACATAGAAGAACACCATCTATGAGAAATGGGACTTCACAAGACACAGAATCTTCTGGCTACTTGATCTGGACCTTCCCAGCCTCTAGAACTGTGAGTAAAAATTTCGATTGTTTATAAATTGCCCAGTCTAAAATATTTTGCCCCAAATTTACTAAGACAATTCCCTATAACATAAAGGAAAAAAATTATTGGTATATATGACTACAAAAAATTTTTTGAATTGCATACCATAAATACAGAAGTGTGAACTGGTACAATCTTTTATGGAGAAAAGTACAACAATACTTTAAAACACCCTCACAAATGTACATATTTTTTAATTTATCAGTACTATTTCTATGAAATTATTTTAAATGAATAATAAATGACATGCTTCATAGATTTTTTTAAAAAATTGTCACATTTTAACAATGGAGGAAACATTAAAAGGTGGGAAAGAAGAAAGGAAGGAGGGGAGAAAAGGAAGGAGAAAGAGTAAAGAAAAGGCAGGGAATGGGAGGGCAGTGAAGAGAAGGGAAGGGAAGAAAAAGAGAAAGGGGTGTCGATGTTCAACAATAAGCACTTAGATAAATTGTATAATTCATTTCACAGTATATTTATTAAATTTCACCATTAAACTGTTATAAATGAATATTTAATAATATTGAAAAATATTCATGATCTATTACTACCTTTAAAAAATCAAGTTACAAAACCATTAGAGATATGATACTATTTTGTTTATGTGTAAAGCTTTTATTAAAGGCTAAGTACACATAATGGGTGGTGGAAGAATGGTTAATTTTTCATTTTTTTCTTTTGTTTTCTAGACAAAATATAAATATTTTAAAAGATATTTATAAAATATAATGTGAGCATTATCCAAAGACAAAAGGCTAGTAGTCACATCCAATTGTATAATTTCATCAACAATGTCAGTTCTGACTTCTTTAAAACAGAAATTTCTACTTTACCTAGAAACTATGACATGGAGAACATTATTAGCTAAATTAAAATGACCACATTTAGCTAACAGTTTATATTATGCTTCAAGATAGAATTACCTAACACTCATCTGAAAGCAGCACCTTTAAATGTAAAACAAAAAAATTACCCATTACTAAAATGAATGTACAAAGGAAAGCGCAGACTGTTCATTTCCTGAATTAATCACAAGAAATGGAAAACGACTCTAACTCCAAACCACATATACTCAACTTTTTCAAGAATTTTTTCATTCCCAGATGAAATCAAGGGAAGAATTTTTCTTCTTAATGTGCTACTTGAAGTACCATGGAGCTAAGTGTCCTAGATGAAGATATATACATCAAATGTTAAAGATGATTATAACTCATTAAATCTAATTCCCACCTAAACATACGTGGAATGAATTAAGACATGGAACTAAGTTTTTCACTGTCTAAATTTAATGAACGCATATGCATTTACATAAAGCATCAATATAAAGCAACATTATCTTGCTTAATTATTTTTCCTTATAATAAATTTTAGCACATTGTTGAGAACTCATTATAGTCCATAATTCCTTTAAGAACAAAAATGCAGTTTTGCATAGCTTAAGATTATAAGAAACCTATGGTCACTTCCAGTTTTCTTCCGCATAAACTATTAACACCTTTTAGGAGTTTAACTGACCAAATATACAAATCCAGATTTGTTTGGTTTTGCTTTCTTACACATGTCATTGCACTTATGCTTCTAATTATTATAACATTTGCCATTTAATACATTTTTGTCTCTCCTACTCCCAAGTTTAAAATCTATAAAAGCAAGGAATTTGTCTTGCTAATTTTGCATTTCCAACAACATCTACTTTTAAACATAAAACTTTTCCTGTAAGTGCTGAATGAAATAGAATTTAGTTCACTTAGGTAAAACCTGATATATAAAACCCATAGTCAAAAACAACAGTGGAGACACAAAAGTCCACCATTTATTAATCTCATCATCTTTAGCAAAACACAACCTCTTTGGACTTAAAGTTTATAATGTGTAACATATGTCTATAGTCACCTATCTTGCCCCCACTGGTGCCTCAACTAATTAAAGCATGTTAAAAAACACTCAGGAAACTATAAATCACTGTGCAATTACAAGGAATTATTCGGTGCTAACTCCATACATTATTGATTTTTTTTTTTTTTTTTTGAGGCAGGGTCTCACTCTGTCGCCCATGCTGGAGCTCAGTGGCACGATCTCACCTCACTGCAGCCTCAACCTTCAGGGCTCAAATGACCCTCCCACCTCAGCCTCCCGAGTAGCTGGGACTACAGGCCTGTGCCACCACATCCAGCTAATTTTGGTATTTTTTTGTAGAGACAGGATTTCGCCATGTTTCCCAGGCTGGTCTCAAACTCCTGCACTCAGGCAATAGGCCTGCCTCAGCCTCCCAAAGTGCTGAGACTAAAGGCATAAGCCACCACACCCAGCCTATTATTGATTTGTAGTAAAAACTAAATTAATACCTGGTTTCTAGGAATTTATTTGTCAATCTAACTAAAAATTTTAGGCCAAATAGATATGTTTGTCATTAAGAATGTGAAATTTAAAACTATTAATGAAAAACTGATATTTCTTGTATAAAGAGCAGAAATTCTAATATTAGACAATTAGGTTCACATTTCTACTTCATCATTTACTAGTCATGTCAATTAATCTCCCTGAGCATTACCTTCCTGAATTGTATATAGGAGATGCCAACAATAATAAGATCCTTCTCTGAGCTTTCGGAAAAATTATATATGTTATATTTGAAAGTGTTCCAACGATTGGAAGACAATATAGGAAATTTGCTATTATTATTGTCTTACATAGTTAATTATTATAGATTATTGGTATTCATAATAGCCTTCACTAATACGATTAGTATCCACAAGGCACTAGAATGTTGTATGTATATTTTTATGAATCTTCAAAACAACTGTAAAAGAGGAATATTATTCTCATTCTACATAGAAAAAAACTGAAGCTCAAACACTTAAGAAACTTCTCCAAGTATACATAAATGTAGCAGTGGCAGAATTTGACCCAAGGACCGTGGATACCAAAGCCAATGTTCCTTCCACCACATCAGCCTTTCAAAATAGATTTCAGGTATCTTCCACTGAATATCAATAAAACTCAGCATGAAAAAGCTAACCAGTTTTCTATTTCCTGTTATATTAAATGGAAAATATTAGTATGTGTTACACATTAACCTCAATATGCAATTGATTTCATAAAACACATTAAAACTCTTAAGTGGCAAACTACCTTATTAGGATATTAGTTATTAGTAAACTGCTTAAAACATTGCTTTCTGATCACAAAACAATATGGTAGTTAACAGTTGATCTGGATGCAGTAGCATGTGCTTTCTTAGCCTCCACTACACTCAAGAAGCACATGACTTTTGTCAGTCTGAAACATGCCTTTTAGTAAGGCTACACCTGATTCTAACATTCTAACAACTATATCCAGCTCTTTCTCATGAACCATTTTATTTAAAATGATGTGATGGGTTTAAATAAATAACATTTTTCTAATATAAACAATTATCTGAATAACTTATGTGAGGAATATGTACAAAGTCCACAATATCTGGTAATATGTTAGCCATACACTAACCATAGAGTAGCTTGGGGGATGTTTTTACAGGGGATGCCTTATATGTGCTACATTAGCAAACAAAAACTTGGTAGTATCAAATAAAGCACCAACAGAAAACTGAATGAACTTATTTGCATTTAAACACAAGAGCAGAGTGAAAAAATTTAGACTGCTATCTCATCAAAAACAAAGAAAGCATATAATGTTTAAAATGCACAGGGATAGCATTAGAAGATATACCTAATGCTAAATGACGAGTTAATGGGTGCAGCACACCAGCATGGCACATGTATACATATGTAACTAACCTGCACATTGTGCACATGTACCCTAAAACTTAAAGTATAATAATAATAAAATAAAATAAAATAAAATGCACATACACTATGGAATCCTTTACTATTCAAGGCATGTTTTTAGAAGCAATCCATAGTTAATAGATAAAAATATAGAGAACATATAGCAGTCACTTTATCACATACATTTTATGATTATTTAAAATGCTATAAAATTATTAGATTATTTATTTTAAAAGGAAAATAAGTAAACAACTGCCCCCAAAAGATAAACAACTCAATAAACTTTCCTTTCTGAAACGGAATACTCAGTTGGACATATTGTAAGCATACTTTAAACATTTCCTATACCTAATTATAATTAAAGACTTGGTTGAATCTCTGCCTTTATCCTGGATAAAATATCTAAGATAAAAACCTACCTTGTTTTTAATGGTTTTCTTTATAGAAACTAAATTTCATTTAAATTATTCTTTTCTTCCCTCAGCCTCCTAAAAAACAAAAAAGGAAAAAAAATTGCTTATTTAACAAAGGTAAAATATTCTAGCCAAAAGAAAACAAGTCTGTGGCTTTAATTTAATCACCTCTTTTAACTATGTTGCAGAATAATTATGTTGCAGAATCTTTTAACTATGTTAAAATCACTGTAATTAGTAATTAAATTACATAAAAATGACTTTACTTAAAAAAAGTCTAGATACTATACCAATATTAATTACAGGTAATCAGGATGATTTTTCCCCATATTTTTTATTCATAAAACCCCGTTACACACCTCTAACTTTTCTCATGTATAACATTTGTCACTAGGAAACCTTTTTTATTTTTATTTTGGAAAAAATCTTCATTTTGGTGCATAACTTGAATTATTAATATAAAATAAAATTAAGGCATACGCATAAAAGGCACTACTAAAAATTAACAATTGGATTGCTTTTCATTAACATTTAACCAATCTGAAAATTCAAATAAATATGAACACTACATTTGTAAAACAAAGGCCAAACTTAGTAATAAAACAATATGATCTCAATACATTGTCCTGATCTTAGTATAAATAACACTGTTGACAGAGTTCAATTTCTATCAAATGTTTTGGGTATTTTCACAATTTAGACCCAAAGAAAGTATTTTTTTCTTTAAAAGAGACACTGGAAAAAAAAAAAAAAAAAACCACTGTTATGGAATAAATGCTCCCCATCACCGGAACTGTTTGAGTAGAGGCTGGGTTTTGCAGTAAGAGGGGGTCCTGAGAGATTGGCTATGTGACCTGGATGGGGAGGGGATTCCTCCAGTTTGGGGATACTTCTATTCTAATCCCGGTTGTCAATGACATTTCAGTTTTTAAAAGCCAATGATTACCTAAAATTGCTTTTCCCTTACTTCATAAAAAGTAACATTTTAAAACATCATTGCTGAACTTTCAGAGTTAGCATACGCCATAAAATAAGTAACTGTTTGCCCATGTTCCTCCTAGATTGTGACCTCCCTAAGGATGTTAATTTAGTATCTGACATAGTAAGTTACAATTATTGAATAAACAAATGAGAAAGATGCATTCTATTTATTAAAAAGGATAGATTTGCATATTTAATTGACACCAGGTGATTTTATATCAAGCTATCAGTTCCCAGACTCCAGATAAAATCATTGGCACAGAACTTTGCCATAGGCCAAGGAGTCTACATCTGGCTTGGTCATCCTGCTAAACTATCTGCATTTGATTTTATTTTCTGAGTGATTTCACATATCTTATAACAACTCCATCTCAGCTACTCCAGCTCTTAATATATGTCAGATCTGCTCTGTAGTACTAGGAAACCTTTAACAAATGTTTTAAAAACATGTCAGAAAACAGTTCCATTTTCTTTAAAGTTGCATTGTAAATAAAAATACATAAGTTTAAAACATGCATTAGCAAGCCAGACGTGGTGGCTCACACCTGTAATCCTAGCACTTTGACAGGCTAAAGCGGGTGAAACATTTGAGCCCAGGCATTGGAGTCCCCACTGGGCAACATGTTGAAACCCTGTCTCTACAAAAAATACACAAATTAGCTGGGCATGGTGCTGCATGACTGTAATCCCAGCTACTCGGGAGGCTGAGGTGGAAGGATCACCTGAGCCCAGAGAGATTGGGGCTGCAGTGAGCTGTGATCGTGCCACTGCACTCTAGCTTGGACAACAGAGTGAGATCTTGTCTCAAATAATAATAATAATAAAATATATATTAGCAACTTAAATCATATGACAGTTCAATAGTCGTAAGGTATAGAAGATGGGAGAGTCGACTCAGGTAACTGAAGAAAGGAGGCAATAAAAATGACAGGAGTCAGTGCCTTTTCCTAAATTAGAAAATTGTTAATAACAATCCAGTGCAGTAAACAGAGCAATTCTATCCTGTTAGCACCGTTCACAGACGATGATATGAAGGTAGGGAAGAACCAAACAACACTTAGCCTTACTTATTGCCACCAGCAAACTGATGAGATTTTTTTTTCTGTTTTTCTGTCTAAGTGTTTTTAACGACCATATGCTTTTTGTATTTTTAAAGTAATACATACTTTAGAAAATCTAGAAATTGTAGATAAGCATTAGTGAGAACATTTAAATTGTCTATAATTCAATAATGCAGAGACAAAACTATCTGCAGCTTGGTTTATTTTTTTCTAGTTTTTTTTCTGTGCATATGTACATTAATTTGAACCCACTTTATACTGTACTGTGAGTCCAATTCTGCATTCTGTTTTTTCACTTAACACATCAGAAATTCCATATGGTGTGTTATGTACCCTTTAAAAACATAATGTTTAAGAGCTATATAATACTCCATCATACAGTTTCACCAAAATTTATTTAAAGTTCTCCGACTGTATGAATTTAGGCTGTTTCCAATTTTATGTTTACACAGTTCGTAATGAACTAAATGTGGTTTTAACATCTGGTTTCCTTCTTTGGAGAGAACTCTAAAATTAGATGTCTAGATCAGAAGGCAGGAACTTTTTAAAAGCTGTTGATACATACTCCAAATTGCTTTCCAAAAAGATTGCACATATTTACATTTCATTCAGCAATTTATAAAGGTGGTTCCTTTTCACCTCTAGCTTTATGCTGCAAGAACATGATGACATCAGTGAGGTACAAATTGGTGAAGCACTTTAATTCTTTTGTAATTTACTATTTCAACATTTTGTGAAATGCCATAAGTTGAAAGCCTTCAGAGAACACATCAAAATATGCTCACAATTATGTTAACTTTTCTTTAATCTGAAGTTTAAAGAGCTATAACTATTCTCACCAAACTATGTCCCAATGTCACTTGACTCAGAACTATTGCTCTAGGAGGATAAAACAAAGATAAAAATATATATAGAAAAATGATATCTTAGGAAGAATGTAGGATTTGGTCACATGGACCTAAGGAATAAAACAGAATACTGAGAAAGGAAAATGACTTCTATGGGTAGAATGTGAATCCTTATTATTAGGATTCACATTATTATTATTATTCCTTATTATTGGGATTCACATTATTAGGCCCAAAGAGGCATTGAAATGAGAGAGTAATCATGCCCTGCTCACCACCTTCATCTCTTGAAACTTCTTGCTATTGCCACAAGTAGCCATAAATTAACCTACTAATCCCACACAGGACACTATAATCCACATCCTAGAGCTTAACAATGTATAAGCAATCAAGACCTTATATTATTTTAATGTAAATTAATGGTAATCAACCCAGAAACTGCCTCTTCATTCCCCTTAAAAATCTACTTGTCACTGCTGCTAATCAGAGTGTATATGCAAGACAATTTATGTGACCGTGAATGCCACATAGTTGGTACTCATTTATGCTTATTATCATTTCATGATTATGTTACTGCTATTCTAATTGGGCCAACATGATCTAGAGAAAACTTATAGAAAGAAAATATACACTTTTGAGTCCCACATTATAAAATTAAGTTTGTGAACCAACAAAAACTAATCAATCTAATGAATAATATAATGCCTTACTCTTCTCTTTGAAAATAAAGAGTTAATTTCTAGTTAAATACATCTTTACCTCTTCTCCATCCCCAAATCCAACTAAAATAAGAATTGGGAAATTTCAAAAAAAGTACTACACATGAAGGCAAAGAGAACAGGAAACAAGATACAATATTCAAGAGATTTACATACCTGTAAACCAACCTAGCCAACATAGTGAAACCCCATCTCAACAAAAAATTTAAAAATTTGCCAGGTGTGTTGGCACACACCTGTAGTCTCAGCTACTCCAGAGGCTGAGGCGGGAGGATTGCTTGAGCCTAGGAGGTCGAGGATGTAGTAAGCCAAGATCGCTCCACTGCGCTCAAGCATGAACAACAGAGCAAAACTCTGTCTACAAAACAAAACAAAAATAAAAACAAACAACAAAAAACACCTGTCACAAGACAGAAAAAGGGTAAAAGAAGTGTAACTGAATTAGCAGAGCACACGGTACAATATAAGAGTCTGCAGAGGAAGCCATCAATAAGAAATGTCAGTTTGTATCACAGAACCCCTGGGGGGGTTCAGCAAGTGGCATTACCAGGTATTATGAAAATCAAGGGAAAACTGCAGCAGTTAAGAATAGGACTCCTTGAATGCCTGAATAAGGTCTTCTTCTCTGACTGTAGAACCAGAAGACTGGTCCCTCTTCTCATCTCCTCCAAACAAAAGAGCAGAGGTACATGTCCTAGAATGGCTGAACCAGAATATCTCAAACTTGGGAATACCAAGTGCAAAGTTAAAACAAGGGAATTAGGTAAAGTTTACATACTGACTTGTGGGAATTTCATGCTCTTCCTGTCCCAGATCTACCTTCAATCAATTCCTTCTACCCCTTGAGAAAATATCACCAGATAACTAAAAATGGAAAGGCCTCTCCTCATCATTTCATAGTGAAACCCACCAAAAAACAAATCCTACCTAAGAGGTAGCATATAGTTATCAACTCTTAGTGTTTCATTCTTAAAATTAGTATTTAACAATTATTAAATACATGAGAAATGCCTCAACATGAAAAAGACCAAAACAAACAAGCAGAAAAAAAGGAAAACAGGAAGAAACAGAGACAATGCAGAGAGTAAGATTTCAACAAAATATAAATATATAAAATATATAATTTATATAATTAATAAAACAAAAACAGAATACCATACAATAGGAATAATCACAGAATAAAGATTTCCTAAAAATTATGAAAAAATAATAAAAAATAAAACTAAGGAACTCATCAGAAACAAAAGGAAATGGGAAATCACAAGACATAGAGAGAATATCAGAGAATCAATACAGGATGGCCAGCATTTTTCCAATAGAAGTTTCAGAAATGAAGACAGAAATCATAGGAAAGAATATCACAATAGTAACAATAAAAATAAAACAAAAAAAAATACCAAGCTGAAAGACCAGTTTGAAAAGGCATATAGATATCCAACAAAGTGATCACAAAATTTTCTGAGTAAAGAAGCACCAACCATCAGCATGGACTCCGATTTGTCAAAAGAAATACCACAAGATAACAAAGGCTTTGAAGTTCTGAGAAGCAGCTGCCTATGTTAAATCAACGATCAATCACACAGGAGAGTAGAATAAAGACATTTCAGGCATGTAAGAAGTCAAAAAACTTTCCCAGGCACCCTTTCCTAGGAAGGTACTGGATGCAGGTAACACAGAATCCTAATGCATAAAAGTGTAAAAGAAAAGTTCCAGGATGACAGTTACCTGGCCTAGAAATGACAGTTAAAATTGATGCAAGAGAATAAAGGGATACAACATGAACATTATCAGGCCCAAAACAAAAACAAAAAAGTTTAGTGTAGCTAAAGGGTTATTTTATGAATTCGACCATTTAAAAAGGTTATTGAGGCAAGGCACAGTGGCTCGTGCCTGTAATCCCAACATTTAGGTGGCCAAGACACGAGGATCATTTGAGCCCAGGATTTCAAGACCAGACTGGACAACATGGCAAGACCTTGTCTCTCCAAAAAGTTTTTTAAAAATTAGTCAGGCATGGTGATGCATCCCTGTGGTCCTGGAAACATGGGAGGCTGAGGTGAGAAGATCACTTGAGCCTAGGAGATCAAGGCTGCAGTGGGCCATGTTCATACCACTGCACTTCAGCCTGGGCAACGGAGCTAGACTCTGTCTCAAATAAATAAATAAATAAATAAATAAAAATTAAGGCTAGGTGTGGTGGCTCATGTCTGTAATCCCAGCACTTTTGGAGCCTGAGGCAGGCAGATAAGAAGGTCAGGAGATCGAGACTATCCTGGCCAACACGGTGAAACTCCATCTCTACTAAAAATATAAAAATTAGCTGGGTGTGGTGACGTGTGCCTGTAATCCCAGCTACTCGGGAGGCTGAGGCAGGAGAATCGCTGGAACCCTGGAGACGGAGGTTGCAGTGAGTGAGCCAAGATCGCACCACTGCACTCCAGCCTGGCAATGGAGTGAGACTCTGTCTCAAAAAAAAAAAGAAAACAAAAAAAAAAAGAAAACAAAGAAAATTAAAAGATTATTGATAGCCATTTAGTACATCTGTGATGGAACATTTGGGAGCAAATAGTGAAAGATTTACTAAAACCTAAACAAAAAAGGAAAGAATTCTAGGACTTTTTTAATGTATGAGAAAGAAAAAAAATCATATATTTTGGTTCAAACAATATTCACATAGTTATTATAAATATTCACATAGTTATAAATGTAAAAACCACTAATTTAACAAACACATGTGATATAACCTTCTAATTAAAATGAAGGAAAAATATTTGAGATTGCTGGATGTCAGAGCTAGAAAAACAAATTCTCAACCAGTAAAACAAGAAGTCAGTGGGTAATATAAACCATTTAAAAATCAAGAAATAACTTTATAAGCATAGAGCTATCAAAAGAAAAAACTGGAACAGTTGGAAATGGTTGCCTCTTAGAAGAAGGAGTGGATTGGGGTGGGAAGAATGAGAGAAGTATTGGAGGGTTGCTGGGGTTTTCTGTTTTGTTTTATTTTAAGCCTTTCTTTTTTTTTTCTTTTTTTTTTTGAGACAGAGTCTCACTCTTGTCACCCAGGCTGGAGTGCTTTGGCATGATCTCAGCTCACTGCAACCTCTGCCCCCTGGGCTCTAGTGATTCTCATGTCTCAGCCACCCAGGTAGCTGGGATTACAGGTGCACGCCACCATGCTCGGCACATTTTTATATTTTTAGTAGAGACAGGGTTTCCTCATGTTGGCCAGGCTGGTCTCAAACGCCTGGCCTCAAGTGATCCACCCACCTAGGCCTCCCAAAGTGCTGGGATTACAGGTGTGAGCCACAGCACCTGGCCAGCCTATGTGACTTTTAAATTATGCTTACATAATACTTCCATAAAATCATGATTATTTTGATTCATTTTACTTTAGTAAAATACACTCTAAAATTTTGTCCTTTTGGAAGGGAAGGTAGGAAAGAGTGGGATAGAGTAAATGGGCTGAAGTAGGGAGAGGGAGAGGGAAAGAATAAAGGAAAAGCAAAAAAGAAACGACATAGACTATAAAACATCTTAGAAAGCAGTTTTCTTAAAATGCTGTTAATTAAATGTAAAAGAGGTAATCAAAGTAATTTAACCTGATTGCTAATTACTGTCTCTGGAATGAGTTAATTGTTGTACTATATTTGTAAATAAGAAATAAGTATCAGTGAAATATAGCTTAATTACTTAGACTGTATTTCTTCATTCACTCCCCCATTACCACTCCCATTCAGCCGACTTCATCTAGTGCATAATGCCCACGACTCTCCCCTAGCCAATCATCTTGCCTCTAATCCCAGCTCAAGTTAATTCCTCAGAAGATGATATTATTATAATGGCACTTCCAGCTCAAGAACTTGCAACAGTCCATCGCCTAGGTTTAAAGCTGTACCTGCTTCTCACATCTAATAACTTTCCAGGACAAATCCTCTGCTCAAGTCACTAATGTCTCCTTCTTGCACTATCAATCTCCCTGACGTTACCTGCTAAAGTACCACCCCTATGGTTCATGCTGATGGGTAATCCCACAAAGTTTTCTATTTACTGCTCAGCCACCCAAATTCTCCCCATCTGTCATAGTCCAGCTCAAGTCATATCACCTCTAAAATGCCCTCTCTGAAAATTCCACAGCACGCATATTTAGCCCTTCTCTAATTATTCTCATAATGAGGCAGGAGACCAGCAGGACATCTTTCCCAGTCCCAACAGGATGAAATGAAGAAACTGGCCAGAGCCAGCAAATGGTGCTGAAGGCAATATGTAGTTGCCCTTGCTGTTCATCAGCATAAGACATTCCCATCAGTGCCATGACAGTTTACAAATGAAATGTCAACATCTGTATGTTGACAAGCTACCTGGTTACATAGCTATAACCAGGGAATTGACCCCAACTTTCTGGTTGACTATCAAAAGCACCCTCTGAAGTCTTATCTGGCTTTTACCTTTCCTGGGACCTTTGATACCTAACTTGTTACTGTTAATTTTTGTCCCTTGCTTGTTTAACCTCTCACTATAGTTTGTGTCTTCCAGATGGTAAAGTTTCCATATAAAGAAGATGCTGGCACCAGACTTCCAACTCATCCCATCTTCTGACCCAGGAAATAAAGACATCTTGCCTTTAGGCCCCTCAGATCAGGCATCCAGAGATGTTTACTCTTCCAACACTAAGCAGAGCCCATGCCCATAAGATCAGCAGGAAACAGTAACAGAAGAGAGATCTCTGCCCTTTGCAACTCCCTTAAACTTAAGGAGGAGTGTATATTCTCTGAGGGGTGAATAAGGTAGATTAGTAGGACTTCTTTCTTGGTCCTGACAGGATAAAATGAAGAAAACAGCCAGAAGTGGCAAATTGCTCTGAAAGCAATTTCTAGTTTCCCTGAGGTGTATCAGCATAAGACACTCCCACCAGCACCATGACAGTTTACAAATGCCACGGCAACACCTGAAAGTTGCTGTTTCTTTTCTAGAGAATTCTGAATAACCCATCCCTTAATTTGCACAGAATTAAAAATGGGTATAAATATTGTTGGCCAACAGCCTATACACAGCCTATACTTTGGGCACACTGCCTATGGGTTAGCCCTGCTCTGCAAGAAGTAGTCACTCTGCTGTACGCTGCTGCTTCAATGGACATGCTTTCTTCCACCACTGACTCACTCTTGAATTGTTTCCTGAGTGAAGCCAAGAATCCTCCCAGACTAAGCCCCAATTTTGGTGCTCATCTGCCCTGCATCATCAGCAGTGTCTTTATCTCACAATTAGCAAATATTAAATACTTAAGTATGTACCTAATCATTGCCTATTTTATTTTTTACTGCCTATTTTGTTTTCCTGTAGTTGGAAAGAGTTGTGTAGGAAGAAACATACTGAATTCTACATTTCACAATGATAAAAATCATAAATGGAGCCAAGTTAATGCTTTTTGATTAACTGCTTTTAAAAAAATGTTTCATAGCATCCAGTGTATTTTCACGCACATACTACACACTTAGAATATGTTGAATGATTGATTAACCCACTTTCAATTTATTAAATATGGGTTACTTATAAAGCTATCAAATTCCTTGACTATTAACCTTCATGTTATTTAACCATCACGTTTCATCTTTCTGACACCTGTGCTTTTAGCACATATCAAGCTATGTTGTCACACATTCCAACTTCCTAATTTAGAAGAACATAAATTGGAATGTAAAAATTTTTAAAAACATCATTCAGATATATGGCAATCAAAAAAATTCTGTTAACAGAATTTGTGAGAAAATTCTCTTGATAACTCAGATCTCACTTCATTCCCAATTAAAATTAAATTGAATGTGAAGTGTGGCATAATAGGTATTGAGAGAAAGGGGCTTCAGAAAAGGTTTCTTTGAAATTAATGTTACCTGAATTTTAATATTTCAGGGATAAATATTCAGTTTAAGAGTTTGGAGTTAAAGAAGAGCAACATGGTAAGAGGAAATAATGTGAGAAAAGCTCTGTTTCTACTGGATGCAAAACCTTACTTCCAGTAGATCTAACATGTTCCAAACAGGAACTGTGCCATCCCTGTTTTGAGGAGCATTTTAATTCTCCCCTTCTACCTCCATATGGCAAAAGGTACATAGTTGGGCAGCAGCTATTAAGATAAGAAAATCCTACTGAATCTTATATAGATAAATTTAAAAATACCTATCATTAGGAAAACTCACATGTAAAGTTCTTAGTCTCCAAGGCAACAGGTTGTCAAGAGTCACATTGTATCCCTAGGAAAATGCTTTGTCCTAATGCAAATCAACTGCTTTTGTCTCAGTCCCTGGAAATCTGCATAGCTTTATTAAAGGAAAACAGAAGTCAAATAGGGCATGTTAGCATGAAGTGAGGTAAATTTATGCCCCATTGTAGAGACAATAAAAAACTATTAAACTTTTTCTTGTCAACAAGCCAGCTTCTAATGTAGTGTGTAAAATTCATAAGAAGTCTTCTGGCTAGTAGTATAGTTGACTGTTATAGCCTTCATAGAACAGTTTTGTTTTATCCCACTTGCTTTGAAAGTTTTTTAACAATTACCTTTAGTAACTTAAAGAGAAAACTTGGCACAGAGAATTTGTTAAAATGTACATCAAGGCTGCCTGCCAAAGTAATATTATAGAACAGGTGCTGTCAGAATGAGGAGGTGGAAGCAAAAGAAGGAAACCATCAGAGAGAATAAGCACAGGAAATGACCCCAAAGCAAGGGAGTCTCTGCTGCATACTGTTACCACCACCTGGCCCAGCCAGAAGCTAGCCAGAAGCCAGCCCTTGACTGACGCCTAGCTCACAGATGTTTACACATCCTACTGGCAGACCTGGCCTCATCTGCTTTTTTTCCCCCTCTTACTAGAATAAATTCTATTTTGTGAACTTTTGGTTCAACACTTCCCAGTTCTATTACTTGTATCTGCCACTTTTGTACTCCTCCATTAGTCTTTTTAATATTTGACCATTCTTACCCTGTATCTTAACTGATAGCAAGATAGATAAATGCCCATTGTTTCAAAACATCAGGCAGCTTTTTTTTTTTTTTTTTTTTTTTTCCAGAACTTCCTAATTCTCTCTTGGCAAAATGTTACAATTACCCTGTGGACAACAGGGCAATCATCAGTAACTCTGAGGTTGACAGATGCTCTATGTTTCTTGGCATCTTTGTTCATGTTTTCTTTATTGCTTGAATATTCTATATAGCCAGGTTTTTAATTTTTAAAGAAATTTTCATTTTGGAAAACAATGCTTTAAGTGACCTACCAAAATTATTGGATTTATTGAAACTATTAGTTTGTGATCCTTAGACCAATTTAAAAAAATGAGAGCTGATATACTATTCTGTGCCTTGGATGAGTATTGACAGTCCTTTCAGAATTTGATGTGGCCACAACAAAAATAAATTCGCAGAAATGTTCTACTGCTTTCAAGGACAAATCTGTCAGTAAGGTGACCATAAGATAGCACATTTTAAAGAAATAACGCCAGAAAGGCAGGTCATAAGTAAGTCTCTAGAATGAAGAACTTAACAAAGGCAAGAAAGACAGAATCCACATTGGGTTAAACTAAACCAAAAGTGTCCACACTATAAAATGATATATACTATTAAAATAAATAATTTTGTGATTTGTGAATTATAGTACCATAATTTTTAAAGGCTCCTCATTAAACAATTTATTATAAAACAAATCAAATTTGTCTCCTTGGTACATTATCTTATAATATATGATTAATTTAATGATAGTTATCATTTCATCTCTGTGTGTGTAAAAGAAAGCTTTTGTAATGTATTTGAGTATATATTTTCTAGAGTTAAATAAATATTGGACATACTGGTTATTGCTTTTGCTGAAAATTATTTTCTTTACTTAGTCTTAGTTTTATTCAATTCTTTAGTTTGCTTACATAGATTTTACTGACACATATTATTAGATTGTTTATTTGAAAAATTGCATTTTATGTTGATTTTCTTTGATGAAGACTGCAAACAAAAAGGTATCTAAGACAGATCTCAATAAATTTAGAAGTTTGTTTTGCCAAGGTTAAGGCCATGGCTGTGACACAACCTCAAAAGGTCATGAGCCCAACGTAGTCAGGCTCCAGCTTGGTTTCACACATTTTAGGGAGACATAAGGCATCAATCAATATATCTAAGATGTACATTGGTGCAGTCCATAAAGGCAGGACAACTCAAAATGGGCCCTTCCATGTCAAAGATGGATTCAAAGATTTCCTGATTGGTAATTGGTTGAAAGAGTTTATCCAAAGACCTGGAATCAATAGAAGGGAAGGTCTGGATTAAGATAAGGGGTTACAGAGACCAAGGTTTTTATTATGCAGATGAAGCCTCCAGGTAGCAGGCTTCAGAGAGAATAGATTGTAAATGTTTCTTATCCAACTTAAAAAAATGCCAGAATCTTAGTTAATTCTCTCCTTGTTCAGGAAAGACACCTAGAAAGGGAAGGTCTTTTTTCCTTTCCCCTTCTGTCCCATTAGGGACAGCTTTGCAGAGTCATTTCAAAATATGTCAAGTAAATTTATTTTGGGTAAAATACTTCAATTTCTTTTAGGACCAGCTGTCATGTTGGTATCTTATTGCTACAAAGAGTCTGCATTGTCAGTCTCGAGTTCTCTGCTTGAATGTTAAAGGCTGGCCAGCTGTGCCTAAATTCCAAAACCTGGATAATATAATGAGGCAGGTCCAACCTCCACTTCCCATCCTGGCTGGAACTAATTTTTACGGTTAACTTAGGAATGCCGTGGGCCAACAGGAGGGGCCCATTCAATTGGCTGGGGACTTAGAATTTTATTTTTGGTTTACAAGACTCTCATTGTGAATCTAAAAGTAAACAGGAGATGTGGAAAGGAATTTTGCCATTTGTGACAACTGATCAGTGATAAAAAGAGTATATAGTTATAAATAGTCAACCTTTGAGGGAGCCTCTGCTGGGGCAACCTATCAATTTTCTAGATGTCTACATTTAATTGTATCATTCCACACTATAAATACTAAGAGCCTCTATGTGTAAAGTACTGCAATAGATCCTGGGGAATCAAGGAAATTAGACCAGGTTCTTGCTCACAAAGCTCTTATATTCTAGGAAATATATTGCATTTATATAGCTGTGAAAGAGGAAGAATAGGCTGCTTTCCTAGTTATTAAACATGGTTAGATGGCTCTGTGAGAATATCACCAGCCTGACTTTGTACAATATTATATGAATCTTTCCAGTTTAACTGCCACTGTACATGATTATATCTGAATTCTTAAATATGGCTTATGAGGACATTCACAATCTGTCCCTTTCTTCAAAATTTAATTATTCTTCCACATTCTACTGCCATATCACTCCCTGAGTAGCCATACCTAGCCTGGCTTAGGTGCCCACATCATTTCTCGTACTGTATTCCATGCTGTCGCTATTGTTCCACTTATCACACTATGTTGTACTTGTATGTTTTCCTGACTCTCACTAGACTTTAAACTCCTCAAGAGTAGGTACATATTCTTCGCAATCACGTCTTCAATGTAAACTACCTGGCACTTAATAGTGCTCAATAAATATTTGTTGAATGAATGAACTGCTTAAAACGCTATTTCAAAGAGAAATAGAATATTGTTAATTGGTCCATTCCATGATCTTTCAAGTCAATGGTAGCAAGCTAAATAATCACAAATGATAGCATGATCTATAATTAATTATACTGATTAAAATCTCTTACAGTATAATTATATGAAGATTTGCTTCCCTTTAATTTAATATCCATAATAAAAAACAATTGCTAGCAATTTCTAATTAGTTGTCTTTTTTCCAAATCCATATTAATTTAGGATTCAAACATCCTTGTGATACATTTCTACAATACATAGAATTGCTTAGCAAAGCATATGGCTCAGTGTAAGTCTTCAATAACATTAGTATGGTGGCAGTAGTGTTGGTGGACTGGTTTATAGTGATGGCAACAATGAATGTGTATCATTGATATTACATATAAATCATATGACTTATTTATTCAAGATAAATTTAGACACTTGTTCAGTTCTTTCAAAATACAGGAAGAACTTTGCCATGTCTTATTTACAAGTAATATTGTTATTTGCATTATTATTAAATTAAGCATAATAACAAACCATTGTATTGGGGAAGAGAATGTGAAATATTATTATAAAATTTTACAATGTTTTGTAATGGAAACAATTCCCCCAGGTGACAAAATATGTATGTAAACAATTGACATCTGGATGCTATTTTACAAAAACAGCAGTTACAGAGAGAAAGGGTTTTCATTTTCTCTAACACTTCAAACAGCTTTACAAATATTTATAAAAGGTCACCAATAGAGGGCTTACCTAGGGTTGAATAAAAGACGCCCTAAGACATCAAAAGCTATTTTGAACGTCCAGCTGGGAGATCTAAAACAGAGAGTAGCAAAGACAGTTTGTGACAAAGCTGACACACAGTATTCTAAAAGGAGTGAAATCAATTGTGACATTTTTCATTTATTTGTAAATGCCTCTTTGGCAGTACACTCACTCAAAACGACAGTTGCTTCTTACAGAATAGGGGAGGTGATGGCAAAATAGAGGAATCTTGACAGTTGCTTTAATGAGATTCTGCATTAGGGCTATTCTAACACTTTCACCCAACAAGAAGGTTGCCCTTCATTTTCAATATCGTATCTCAGTAATTTGGAAAATGTTATCTCTATGAAAAACTAAACTAGCCAGTCCTGAATAGCCATGGCCCAGTTTATTTTCCCCTTATCTTTCAATCAGTAGAAAACATTCTAAATCAAGTATCTAAATAAATGTCAGCTGTTCAGACCAATTATCTGTTCTCATTAAGAATGCTGTTTTTATTTAAAACAGTAATATGGAGTGTCAGAACAACTCAAGACATACATACCAGAAACTCAGTATTTGCTTGAAAGTATCTGGGAGTATACTTTAAGCTGCATTTTAAAAATGTTTTTATTTTTATATTTGATGTTCCTAAGGAAAAGCAAATTGTTGGCAAGGTAAAATTTCATTAGTCTTTGTAATATGAGCAACTACAAACTATCACAATCTAAATATTGAATTCATTTTTTCATTCAATCCTTCTTTGATCAGATGTTAAGTGTTTGGTGCAACTGCAAATCAACTGCTGTAAACCTACTTCTTAAAGAAAGAAAAAAAAAGTAAATTATAATGTAGAGGGAAAATGCAATCCAATCCAGAGCCTAGCCCAGCACCTATCAGCTATAAGTCAACCAATAGGTATTTGTTGAACTGATAAACTCAACAAATTATATATGGCAATGTAACCCACAGCATTATGGGCATATACAGATCCCAGAGAAATGAACTAATAAGAGACACTGGAGGAATAATGAACTCTCTGGGTTCCAATTTCCTTATCTGTAAAGTAATATTTACTTTATAAGAGTGTCATGAGGATAAAATAAAAGTTGGGGCAGGAATAAATCACCTAGTACGGCTCCCGGTTCATAGCAAATTGTCAATAAATAGTAGCGATTATAAAGCTTTGCTTTAGCCAAAACAAATGATATTTCTCAAATACAATAACAAAATTACTAACAACAGTAGAATGAGGGAACCCTGTCTGTTAGGATAATACTATTAGCTTTGGTTCTGTCTCTTCCACTAAGAGCCACTTTGCAAATCAGTTTTTCTCACAAAAATGGGACTAATACTGTATTCCTATATTTACATAAAACTAGAACTCAGGTTGACTATAAAAGTCATCTGGGTACTTTAAGTACCCTACTATCATACATTGTTGTAATAAGTACCATGAATATGGCAGTGAGCACCATTTCAGTCTGGCAAATTAACTGTGGTCTAAGATCTTGTGTTGGAAATTTTGCCCTGCTAGTCAATGGTTAATTTTCAGGTAATGTTCAGTAGAGCTCATAAACAAAACTGCTTGAGAAGCTAGATGTGTGCAGATTGATGAAGGTTTTTGTCTCTTTATTCTATTTTTAATTTACCTAGAGCAGTAGCTCTCAAACTTACATATTAAAATTACCAGAAGGATGTGTTTATTGCCAATAGCTATAGTGTAACTCCAGACCAGTTAAATCAATATATTTTTTAACATTCCTCAGATGATTCTAATGTGCAGCTAAGATTGAGAACCACTGGCCTAAAGTCTGATACAATTTTTCTCCAAAGAACACTGTCGGCTTCCCAAACAAATCACTTTTTTTCTCTTCTTTACAAGACCGATTCACCTTCCATGTCTTTTTTCTTTCCAAGCAACTCTGGAGAGGGTGACTGTATGCACAGGTTTAAGAGGATCCTGATTAGACTCAAACATAATGGCGCCATTACTTTTGCCAGGGATTGATTTAGGGGTATATATGTTAGCCATAGCTAGCCAGTCAGATGGTAGGAAAGGTGTTCTTGGGGCTTCTAAGTTTTCCACCCTTCTGAAAAAATCCTTTGTTTCCTGTTGTTGTATACAGATGTGATGGCTAGGACTGCTTTGGACATCTTGGGAGCGGGGAGGAAGTTAGTCTAAGGCCAAAGCCAACATCGTGAGGATGGCAGAGCAGAATGATAGAAACAGAACCTGTGATAATGTCATTCAGCTGCTCAAATAATTTGCCCAATATCTGGAATTATGTAAAATAAATTCAGGTAACATCAAAGCATTTTGAATTTAAATAGCATTCCAAACAAATGAAAAAATGGACTAGATCCCAAGACTAACTTTAGGTTAAAAATTTTTTTTGTTTATATTGTGAAATATTTATGAATTAAACCATCTGGTAAAAATGCGTTACTTTTCCTTAGATATTAAACAATGTCCTAGTTTTATTTAAATGGTTTCATAGCACATTTTACTAAGAAATATTGTGTAGTATGTACACAGACATAAGAAATGTAATAGTAGATTCTGCCCTTTAAATACTTTTTTGTAAGTACTAATTTGTTCCAATTTTTATATACACATAATGTGCAATATTAAAATATATTTTCTGCCTCCCACATATATAAATATGTGCATTTGCTTTTTAAAAAATTATTGCCATGTTTATAAAGTAGAGAAAAATGAGTTTTTTTAATATCCAACCACAACAATTGCATGACTTCCTAATAATCTTGTTTTTAATTGATTCTATAGATAGCTTGCATTTCTTGCCAGTTGTATGTCTTATTCTCAAATGTCAAGACTACAGTTTTGTTTCTGAAATGTCCTCTCTTTTCTTTAAGCAATACTTTCCTGGACCAGGAAATAATGAGGATACTTTGGAATGATGCTTTATTGTCAACTACACAGTTGGAATGAGATTAATCAGAATTTTGCTGTAAGATCTATTATGGAGCTTTAAGTGACATACACTGTAATCGCTATGCTCCAATTAGACACTTTAAATCTGTGGGTTTTGTTTTTTTTTTTTCCAACTAATTTCCTTTGTGTTGCTTCTTCCTCTCTCCACCTCCTCTGTGGTTCCTGTATTGTTTTTTTAACAATAAGAATAATTTCAGAAATATTCACCAGCATTTTTGTGGAGAAGAAGACTAGACTACCCTTGCTGGATGGGATTTGTTAGGTGAGTCAGAGAGCAACATGTATTAGGAGCTGTAGCTTTTGAGAGCCAATAGAGATTAACAGAGAAGAGAAAACAGGAGTTGAGGCTGATAAGAGGCCTCAATGGTATGATCTCTTTTCCTATGTTAGGAATAATGCTCAAAATCCCAAGGAAATTGAACACTCGAACAAAGGATTCTTAGCAAACAATTTTACTTCTATGCAGAGGGATGCCTCCTTGGCCAGTCGCCATGAGAGCACACCTGAACAAAGGGGCACGAGAGCCTTTATTCCTGACGCAAGTCCTGCCCCTGTACCCCTTCCCCATTGGCTGGGGTTGGGTCATACAACCTAAACTAATCCCGGTTGGCTAAACATTTGTTTTTTTTAGATAAGGTGGGCAAGTAAAAGAAAGTGGAGAGGAAAGGGGAAGGGGTGTCTGTAATGAGCTAGAAAGTTAGTCCTCTTTCCAAATAAGGAAAGGAATGTGAGCTGGTACTGATTATACCTGGTACTGTGGCATGCCTGGCATCTAACAAAGGCAAAAAGGAAAAAAGGAGAAAAAGGAGAAAAAAGAGAAAAAGGAAAAAAGGAGGGGGGGTACTATGAATTAAGGAATAAAAGATTGATCAGGTTATTTAAAGAGAAACCTCATCATATCCCACAGCTATGACCCTCCAAATCCTCAATAAATATATAACTGTCATGTTATGCTTAATGTGATAGATTTCCTGCAAAAGTCAACAGGGGATACAGTTTGGTGAAGTTGAGAAGTGAGTAGAAAGGCTGAAGCTAAGAACGTTCAGTAAGGAAAAGGATGCTGAAAAAAAGAAAGGTGGAAATTCTTAGAGCACATTCCATCCAGAATAGATCAGGTAGTGAAACAGGGGCTCAACCGAATTTTCCTTCAGTGTAGCTTGGGAAACCAGTTATATTTTTTTCTCCCTCACTATTCTATAAGCACCCAAGAACAGTACTCTTTGAACAGTACTCTGAGTTCCATATAGGATTCAATGATTAAATTTGACTCCAGTAGGACAGCTCCTCCTAAAAGGGCCTTTGTCCCTCTTACTCCTAAATTTAGGCAATTTCCATACCCTCCCCCTTTCCTTCTCTACTCAAATATTTATAAGACTGACCTCTCAATAGTGATAAGAACTTGGCAGAGCTAGAAATCTCATGGCCTGAGTTTGGTTTGGCATCGTCTCCTTATTTCGGGATCACTTAGTGCTTTTATGTTATAGTAATGGATCTTCACACTCTAAAAAAATAGTTACAGGTGCTCATGTCTGTCTCAGTCCTCCTCACCCAAGGACAGGGATCTGACTTCATCTCTACATCCCTTCCCCTTCCCCTTCCCCCAGAAACTGAAAAGGACCTTCACAAAGTAGAGACTTAATAAATGTCTGATGCATTGAACACGATTATAAATGAAGTACCTATTTTTTGCTCTGTTTATATTTATACTAAAACTGTACTTGCAATGATTTCATCTACCTTTTGGAGCATCAAAGTACAATCATTGGGGTCAGATATTTTATATCATTAGTCTAAATCAATACTGATTTAAATAAATCTAGGAATTTTTATGAGGACTTTAATATTTTGAAATTATTTCTAGAGGCAAGTCCTTATTTCTTGTAAATCTCATTTTATTCACAGAAATATGAGATGTCTTATGAACCACTGGTATTTCTATTGTAAATATTAAGGAATGTTGCATTACAATGCAGACAGGTAATCCGTAGGCCCAGCAGAGAAATAATGATTAACACACACTAGAGGGAGTATACATTTTAATAGACTCACTCATAAAATCCATGTTTCAAAGGTTATAAAACAGAATCGAGTTTACCAAAAAGCAAATAAATCATCTTACTTTGGGGTTTCTTCTTTCATTTCTGATTTTTAAATAATAAACATCATTTCCCCAGAGCAGGTAAACTACACTTACCTGTAAATGAATGATAGAAAGTTCGAAAATCCTCACAAAAGATTGACTCTCAGTGAACTTTGCTCCTGATAAATTCTACCCATAATGTTTATTCAAATTTAGTTTTAAAAAGAGAAAGCAGACTTTGGAGAGATGGCCTTTACGTGGATTTTATTTGCTGATGATAATGATGATGCACAGTGCCTCTTCACAAGATTACATGAGTTAAAAGGTAATCCCACTATCACTCTTGCACCGATGAGTGCTCTACTTGAGTGCTGATCTCAATTTTTGACTCCAAGGTAAGACAGAACCAAAAGAATTAAAAAAAAAAAATGCAGAGCCATGCAAATAATGACTGAAAGGACTAAAAATGAGCAAATGTGAAAGAAAATGTGATAAAAATTGATTAAAAATAAAAGAAACATACACCATGCATAGAAACATGGGGCCAAATAAATGAAAATGTCAGTATCAACAACTAGGCTTTTTAATTACACTAAATTTGGGCTAACTAGATGATGTTCATTATAGCTTGTATATTTGTCCTAATGCTTTAAGGCTGTATTTGTCTTCTTCAGAAGTCATATGAACTGTATGTAGGTCAGTGTGCTTTACCTCAATAAATTGCTTCAACAAATTTGTTCATAGTTTCACAAAATAAAATGATCATACAAGAGATGAATTATTGTTCCTTTCAATATTTTAAGTCACACTTCCTACTTTCTGTGTGTGTAGGTTTTTTGTTTTGTTTTGAGATGGTGTCTCCTTTGTCACCCAGTGATATAGTTTGGCTGTGTCCCCAGCCAAATCTCAACTTGAATTCCCACGTGTTGTGGGAGGGACCCGGTGGGGGGTAAGTATTCACCCATTCAGTGGGTGAATAAGTCTCATGAGATCTGATGGTTTTAAAATTGGGAGTTTCCCTACACAAGCTCTCTTCTCTTATCTGCTGCCATATGAGACATGCCTTTCACCTTCTGCTGTGATTGTGAGGCCTCCCCAGCCAGGTGGAACTGTAAGTCCAATAAACCTCTTTCTTTTGTAAATTGCCCAGTCTCGAGTATGTCTTTATCAGCAGCGTGAAAACGGACTAACACAGTAAATTCGTACTAGTAGAGTGGGGTGCTGCTGAAAAGATATCCGAAAATGTGGAAGCGGTTGGAACAGTTTGCAGGGTTCAGAAGAAGATAGGAAAATTTGGGAAAGTTGGGAGCTCCCTAGAGACTTGAATGGCTTTGACCAAAATGCTGATAATGATATAGACAATGAAATCCAGGCTAAGGTGTTCTCAGATGGAGAAGAGGAACTTGTTGGGAACTGGAGCAAAGGTGACTCTTCGTATGTTTTAGCAAAGAGACTGGTGCATTTTGCCTCTATCCTAGAGATTTGTGGAACTTTGAACTTGAGAGAGATAATTTAGAGTATCTGGTAGAAGAAATTTCTAGGCAGCAAAGCACTGAAGAGGTGACTTGTGTCTTGTTAAAGGCATTCTGTTTTAAAAGAGAAACAAACCATAAAAGTAAGGAAAATTTGCAGCCTGACAATGCGATAGAAAAGAAAATCCCATTTTCTGAGAAGAAATTCAAGCCGGCTGCAGAAACTTGTGTAAGTAATGAGGAACCAAATGTTAATCACCAAGACAATGGGGAAAATGTCTCCAAGGCAGGTCAGAGACCTTTGCAGCAGACCCTCCCATCACAGGCCTGGAAGTTGGGGAAGAAAAAGTGGTTTTGTGAGCCGGGCCCAGGGTCTCTGTGCTGTGTGCAGTTTAGGGATTTGATGCCGTGTCCCTGCTGCTCTAGCCGTGGCTGAAAGGGGCCAACATAGAGCCTGGGTTGTGGCTTCAGAGGGTGCAAGCTTCAAGCCTTGGCAGCTTCCACATGGTGTCAGCCTGCCAGTGCACAGAGGTCAAGAACTGCAGTGTGGGAACCTCAGCCTAGATTTCAAAGGATGTTTGAAAATGCCTGGATGTTCAGGCAGAGTTTGCTGCAGGGGCAGGGCTCTCATGGAGAACCTCTGCTAGGGCAATGCTAAAGGGAAACGTGCGGTCAGAACCCCCACACAGAGTCCCCACAGGGGCACCACCTAGTGGAGCTGTGAGAAGAGGGCCACCATCCTCTAGACCTCAGAATGGTAGATCCACTGACAGCTTGCACACTGCACTGGAAAAGCTGCAGACACTCAGCAACAGTCCAAGAAAGCAGCAGGGAAGGAGGCTTTACCCTGCAGAGCCACAGAGGCAGAGCAGCCCAAGACCATGGGAACCCACCTCTTGCATCAGTGCAACCTGGATGTGAGACATGGAGTCAAAGATCATTTTGGAGCTTTAAAATTTGGTTGCCCCAGTGGATTTCGGACTTGCATGGGGCCTGTAGCCCCTCTGTTTTGGACAGTGTCTCCCATTAAGAATAGGTGTATTTACCTTATTCTTATACTCCTATTGTATCTAGGAAGTAACTAATTTGCTTTTGATTTTACAGGCACAAAGGCAGAAGGGACTAGCCTTGTCTCAGATGAGACTTTGGACTGTGGACTTTTGAGTTAATGCTGAAATGAGTTAAGATTTTGGGGGACTGTTGGGAAGGCATGACTACTTTTGAAATGTGGGGACGTGAGATTTGTGAGGGGCCAGGGGCAGAATGATAAGGTTTGACTGTGTCCTCACCCAAATCTCATCTTGAATTCCTACGTATTGTGGGAGGGACCCAGTGCGAGGTAATTAATCTTGCAGGCAAATCTTTCCCATGCTGTTTTCATGAGAGTGAATAATTCTCATGAGATCTGATGGTTTTAAAAATGGGAGTTTCTCTGCACAAGCTCTCTTCTCTTATCTGCCACCATGTGAGACGTGCCTTTCACCTTCCACCTTGATTGTGAGGTCTCTCCAGCCATGTGGAACTGTAAGTCCAATAAACCTCTTTCTTTCGTAAATTGCCCAGTGTCAGGAATGTCTTTATCAGCAGTGTGAAAACTAATACACCCAGGCTGGAGTGCAGTGGCACTATCTCGGCTCACTGCAACCTCCACCTCAGGTTCAAGCAATTCTTGTACCTCAGCCTCCTGAGTAGTTGGGACTACAAGTGCATGCCGTCACACCCAAGTTTTTTGTATTTTTACTAGAGACAACGTTTCACCATGTTGGCCAGACTGGTCTCAAACTCCTGACCTCAGGTGATCTACATGCCTTGGCCTCTCAAAGTGCTGGGCTTACAGGTATGAGCCACTATGCCTGGCGACTACATTTGTAATATTTTATATTTTATATAAGAAGGATACTCCTATAATGCTATGCACACTATGAAAGTTTATAATCTAAATGAAATGGAAAAGACTAACATATATGAAACAATAGGCATTTTTATTCAGTACTATTGCTGCTTTGATTAAATCTAGAGGAGAAAATATCCTCAAAAGAAATAGTACATAACACAAAGAGGAAGAAAGCTCCTATGTGTGAATTTAGATTCACAAGCTTTTTATAATAAAATATATTAATAGTAAATATTTTTGGCTTTTCTGGCCACACGGCACCTGTTGCAACTATTCAGTCTGCTGTCGGAATATGAAGCTGTTACTGACAATATGTAAATGAATGTGCATGGCTGTATTCCAGTAAAACTTTATTAACCAAAACTGGTGTTGAGCCAGATTTGGCCTGCGGACCATAATTTGCCAGCCCCTGGTCTAGTTCCTCAGTTTCAAAGGGATACATCCCCTTTCCAATACAAAATAGCAAGAAAGGGACCAAGGCCAGGTAGAATTTTTGTAGATAACCCCTGAAATCCCAGAACATAAGAAACACTTATGTTTGAATATAATTTCAAGCAAATGTGATGGATGTTTTATTATAATATTGTTTTATATTATCCATGTAAATTTCTGCCTCCATTAGACAGACTCTTTAGACTTTCCCAACTAGACAAATCTCTTCCTAAGCTCCCTGTCATTAAATTTCCTTGGCAATTGAGAAGGCTTTGACAAAAGTCTAGACATCAAATTTGGGTAATTAAAAGCTTACTTACACTTAAAAAGAAAAATAAAAGACTTTTTTTTTTTTGAGATGGAGTTTCACTCTTGTTGCCCAGGCTAGAGTGCAATGGCACAATCTCAGCTCACTGCAACCTCCGCCTCCCAGATTCAAATGATTCTCCTACCTCAGCCTCCTGAGTAGCTGGGATTACAGTCACGTGCCACCACACCTAGCTAATTTTTGTATTTTTAGTAGAGACAGAGTTTCACCATGTTGGCCAGGCTCTTCTCTAACTCCTGACCTCATGATCCACCTGCCTCAGCCTCCCAAAGTGCTGGGATTACAGGCCTGACCCACTGTGCCCAGCCAAGACCTTCTTTTCTATCACTGATATATGTCTGTTTTCTTAACTCTTTCCTAGAAATCCAAATATTTTGCTACATTAGAAAGTAGAGCAGAACAAATTATTGAATAAGTGCATCTTCACCGCAACTTAAACATTGTGACTTTTCACTCCACCCTCTACTGTGTAGATATATCACAACACATTCAAAATTGTGAACAGATAATGTTAGTAGCTGCAGTATGACCCTAAGTTATTTTAGTGATAAACTACTAATAAAAAATTTCAGGCCAGGCACAGTGGCTCATGCCTGTAATCCCAGCACTTCGGGAGGCGAGATAGATGGATCACTTAAGGTCAGGAGTTTGAGAACAGCCTGGCCAACATAGTAAAATCCCGTCTCCAATAAAAATACAAAAATTAGCTGGGTGTGGTGGCACGTGCCTGTAATCCCAGTTACTCGGGAGGCTGAGGCAAGAGAATCACTTGAATCTGGGGTGACAGAGGGTGCAGTGAGCACAGATTACACCCCTGCACTCCAGCCTGGGTGACAGAATGAGACTCCATCTCAAAAAAAAAAAAAAAAGAAAAAGAAAAACAATTTCAGTGTTACCAAATACAATTATTAAGTTAGCTGGCTATTTTTTAAATTAATGTACTAATACTTCTCTAATATTATTTCCCATAGAAAAATTATGAAAGTGATTCATCAATTATCATGATCCATTTACCACAAATAATAGTCAATATATATTATATGCCAGGCAATATGTAAAGTGCTAGACATTTATTTAACTATTTACTAGTCAAAGCAATTCTTTATAATGTAGGTACTATTATTACTCTCATTATACCATGATGAGAAAACCGGGCTACAAAGAGGTTGTAAATCATGCCAAAAGTCACACAGCTAGTAAGTAGCAGAGCTAGAATTCAAAAGCTGGTGGTCTAGGTTCCCAATGCTAATGAGGCCAAAACCATGACTGTTTACACAGAAATGCTAGTCCACTGAATTGCCAGTATGCCCTACACTATGCCTGCAAAATACCACCATTGGCAAGAGGGAAGATGAAACGAAAGTGGGAGGTGAATACAGAAAAGTATAAGCCTCAACTGGTAAGTGAGGGAGAAGCACCTGAAAATTTATACCTAAGGACCCAAAAGTCATTATTCAACAAATGCTGTAAGTCAGTAAATCCTCCTTATAGACATGGCAAACACATTTATTTCAGGCTTTAGGATCAGATTAGCCTATATTTAGATCCTAGTTCCACTACTTACTAGCTAGTTTTTTGACTAATTAAAATCTATGAAACTCAGACTACTCTTGTATAAGATCAGAACAATAATCCATGCTCCCCCGTTATGATGAGGATTAGAAATGCTCATGGGGGACCAGGACATGGTGGGTGCCCCCCAAAATGGTATCTCTTACTAGTCAAAGTTTTGTTTGTTCACTTTTAAGTACAGAAATGAAAGCATTGTTATGATAACAAGTTGAAGAGATGCTAGAATCTGAATAAAGTTGAAAATCCATCCAAACATCTGAAAGACTTGTCTATATGAATTTTTGATTTCACATAATTTATGGATTATCTAAAAACATCATTAAAAATACAGCTATGATTAATCATTGCTATGGATGTTTGTGCCCCTCCAAATCTTACTGTAAAATGTGACTTTCAATGTTGGAGGTGGGACCTGGTTGGGGGGTGACTGGATCATGGGGGTGAATCCCTCATAAATGGTTTCACACCATCCCCTTGGTAATAAGTGAGTTCTCACTCGGTTCACACAAGATCTGGTTGTTTACAAGTCTGAGACATCCCCCTTCTCTTGCTCTTGCTATTGCTCTCGCCATCTGACATTCTGTCATGATTGTAAGCTCCCTGAGGCCTCGCCAGAAGTAGATTCAGCATCATGCTTCCCGTACAGCCTGCAGAATGGTGAGCCAATTAAACCTCTTTTCTTTATAAATTACCTAGCTTCAGGCATTCCTTTATAGTGACACAAGAATGGACTAGCACAGTCATAAAGACAAATTCTCTAGAAGACTGTCTCGATTTTTCATCTGAAACAACTACATCTATCCAATTACAGTCATGTGTTGCTTAATGACAAGGATATGTTCTGAGAAATGCACTGTTAGGTGATTTTGTCTTTGTGCAAACATGATAGGTGGTATTTACATCTAGACTGTACAGACTACTGTACACACAGACTATATGGTAGGGCCTATTGCTCCAGGCAATAAACCTATACAGTATGTTACTCTACTGAATACTCTAGGCAACTGTAACGCAATGCTAAGTGTTTGTACATCTAAACATATCTAAACACAGAAAAGGTAATGCTTTGTGCTACAATGTTAGGATGGCTATAACTTTACTAGGCAATAGGAACTTTTTAGTTCTATTATAATCTTATGGGCCGCGCATGGTGGCTCACACTTGTAATCCCAGGACTTTGGGAGGCTGAGGCAGGAGAGATCAGCCTGAGCAACATGGTGAGACCCAACCTCGACAAATGTTTTCTTCTTCTTTTTTTTTTAAATTTGTTGGGCATGGTGGCAGGTACCTGTGGTCCCAGCTGCCCAGTAGGAGGCTGAGGTGGGAGGATGGCTTAAGCCCAGGAGGTCAAGGCTGCAGTGAGCTATAATGATGCCACTGCACTCCAGCCTGAACAACAGAGCAGGACTCTGTCACAAAAAAAAACAATATATTTTATGGGACCACCTAAATATATGTGGTCCCTTGCTGAATGAAACATTGTTACATAAGGTGTATGTATTAAGACATTATTTCAATTCATAGAGCTTCCTGCCTTGTCTGTGGCTACAGTATATTGTGAAGATACCTTCAAGCCTGGGCAAGCCTTACGGGACTAGGACAGGCTGAACATCCACCCGCCACCCTACTCTCATCTGCTTTCAGTTTAAAGCAACACCCACATCTATTTTCCGCAATGCGCTACATAAATATTATCATTTCATTATTTTCTATGTGAGCCTTGATATATCAAAGATAGGAAAGAATTGTATTACTGGATGCCATCTGATACATTAGTCATTAAATAAAGAGGTAGTGGCAATCATACTTTAATGTAGCTAAATTATACTTCAGTAAAAATTTTTAACACATGATATATTAATTATATGACATTATGCACAATCATAAAACACAGATAATATTTCAAGGAGGTGTTGTTAATTCAGAAGACCAAAATAACTATAGAAAGACATAGATACAAGCAAAAAAAAAGAAGAAATAAAGAGACCAAGTATATTCATAAATTTTTTTTAATTTTCTAATTTTCTCTAAGAGAGATAATGGGGCACACATCATACTTGCTGAACCCCATTCACAACCTGAATTTTAAAAAAAGGAAAAAAGCAAAATAATGTTATACAACCATATGATTATGATGACTAAAATAATAAGACACATAATTATGTTGCAATATTTAAACACAAATTGGCAATGACCTGGCAATTTAGGAGTAGTAAAGTCATAAATAAGGAAAAAGACATATCCCCATGGATGAGGTAGGCAGCAGAAAGCCTCAGGTAGGTTAAAGTTAGTGAGATTAGTTCCAGCAGGCAGCAAATTTCAACTGTTTTCTATTCATCCAGGTAGTACTAAGCAATTATTTTTCATGTAATTCCATTGTTGCCACTATGTGTTAGGTTCTGTTTTCAAATTTAAACCAACCTATTACATACCTTTATTACAGGAAAGCTTAAACGAAATGCATTTGTGTAAGAGATGTAGATACAAACTTCAGAATATTCATGTTAACCATCATTGATCTCTGCTTTGATGGAGGTGATTTTTGATGTAAAATAAGCCGAAATTACACTAAAATAATGGGAAAAGAGTTATGAATATAAAACTTTGAATTCATTAAGTATAACCAGAATATACATATATAGATTGTTTTCTTTATAGGAGAGTCTACTTTAGTTCTAATGGTACTGCTATTATTTAAGTATGTTAACCAAAACAAATGAGTTTCTTAAACAGCAGTCTCATCACCTAACAAGTTTAGGTGTCTACAAGTTAATGATGATTACCAAAACAATTGTCTCAGTTCACTCAAGCTGCTATAACATAACAAAATACTATAGACTAACAAGACATTTGTTTCTCACAGTTCTGGAGGCTAAAATGTCTAAGAGCAAGGTACCAGCAGACCTGGTATCTGGTGAGGGCCCATTTCCTGTTTTACAGGCAGTGCTTTCTTGCTGTGTCCTCACATCGTGGAAGGGGCAAGAGATCTCTAGAGTTTCTTTTCCTTGTTGTTGTTGTTGTTGTTGTTGTTGTTGTTTTTTGAGACAGAGTCTCGCTCTTTCGCCCAAGCTGGAGTGCAGTGGCGAGATCTCGGCTCACTGCAAGCTCCACCTCCCGGGTTCACGCCATTCTCCCGCCTCAGCCTCCCGAGTAGCTGGGACTACAGGCGCCCGCCACCGCACCCGGCTAATTTTTGTATTTTTTAGTAGAGACGGGGTTTCACCGTGTTAGCCAGGATGGTCTCGATCTCCTGACCTCGTGATCCACCCGCCTCGGCCTCTCAAAGTGCTGGGATTACAGGTGTGAGCCACTGAACCCGGCCTTTCTTGTTGTTTTAAGACACGGTCTTCGTCTGTCGCCCAGGCTGGACTGCAATGGTATGATCATGGCTCACTGTAACCTCACTCCCACCTCAGCCTCCCATGTAACTGGGACTATAGGTGCACACCACTATGCCCATGTAATTTTTTTTCTTTTTTTTGGAGAGATGAAGTCTATGTTATCCAAGCTGGTCTCAAACTACTGGTCTCAAGCAATCCCCCCACCTCAGCTTCCCAAAGTGCTGAGATTGAGCCAACAAGCTCAGCCCTTGCAGTCTCTTTTATAGGACACTAGTCTCATTCACGAATACTCTTCCTTCATGACCTAATCACCTCCCAAAGGCTCCATCTCCTAATACCATCACCTTAGGGGTTAGGATTACAATGTATGAAACCAAGAGAGACATAAAACACTCAGTCCATTGCAAGTCAATTCAATTTTTGGCTATGTTAATACCAGAACAAAGCAGAGGAAATATAAGAAAAATATCCCACTATACTCTATGAGACGTGTATTAACAGAATGCCATTGTGCATGGCTTTATTTTTTTCTTTTGAGACAGAGTCTCACTCTGTTGCCCAGGCTGGAGTGTAGTGGTGCAATCAGGGCTCACTGCAGCTTGGAACTCCTGGGCTCCAGTGATCCTCCTGCTTCAGCCTCCCAAGTAGCTGGGATGACAGGTGCATGCCACCACGCCTGGCTATTTTTTTTAATATAATTTTAGATTCAGAGACCATATGTGCAGATTTGTTACATGCATACATTGTGTAATGGTGAGGTTTGGGCTTCTAGTGTACCCATCACCCAAATAATAAACAATGTATCCAGCAGATAATTTTTCAACCCTCATTCCCCTCTCCTTCTACACCCTTTTGAAGTCCCATTGTCTATGAATTCAATCTTTATGTCTATGTGTACTCATCATTTAGCTCCCACTGACAAGCAAGAACATGTGGTATTTGATTTTCTGTTTCTGAGTTATTTCACTGAGGATAATTACCTATAGGCCTCCAGTTCTATATGTGTTTCTGCAAAAGACAGTATTTCTTTTCTTTTCTTTTCTTTTTTTTTTTTTTTTTTTTTTTGAGACAGGGTCTAGCCCTGTCACCCAGGCTGGAGTGCAGTGGCACGATCTTGGCTCATTGCAACCTCGGTCTCCCAGGCTCAAGCCCAAGCGATTCTTGTGCCTCACCCTTCTGAGTAGCTGGTACTACAGGCATGCATCACCATGCCCGGCTAATTTTTGTATTTTTGGTATAGACGGAGTTTCACCATGTTGGCCAGGCTAGTCTTGAACTCCTGACCTCAAGTGATCCGCCTGCCTCGGCCCCGAACATTTTATTCTTTTTTATGACCAAATTGTATTCAGTTTTATTTATCCATGCAACTGTTGATGGACACTTAGGTTGATTCCGTGCCTTTGCTATCGTGAATAGTGTTGCAATAAACATTCAAGAGCATGTGTCTTTTTTTGTATAATGATTTCTTCTAAGTAGATAAACAGTAGTGGGATTGCTGAATTAAATAATTCCATTTTTAGTTCTTTGAGACATCTCCACACTGTTTTGCACAGAGGTTGTACTAATTTACATTCCCACCAACAGTGTTTGTGTTCCCTTTTCTCTGCATACTTGCCAACACCTGTTTTTTTTTTATTTTTTAATAGTAGCCATTCTAAATGGTGTGAGATGATGTCTTATTGTGGTTTTAGTTTGTATTTCTTTGATGATTACTAATGTTGAGCATTTTTTCATGTTTCTTGGCTGCTTGTATGTCCTTTATCCACTTTGCAATGGGGTTGTGTTTTTCTTGTTGAGTTCCTTGTAGATTCTGGATGTTAGTCCTTTGTTGGTGGCATAATTTGCTAATAATTTCTCACATTCTGTAAATTGTCTTTTACCTCTGTTGGTTATTTCTTTCGTCGTGCAGAAGCATTTTAGTTTGACTAAATCCTATTTGTCTATTTTTGTTTTTGTTACATATGCTTTTGATGACTTAGTCATAAATTCTTTGCCTAGGCCAGTGTCCAGAAGAGCTTTTCCTGGGTTTTCTTCTATAATTTTTATAGTATCAGGTTTTACATTTAAGTCTTTAATCCAACTTAATTTTTGTATAAAGTGAGAGATACGGGTTCAGTTTCATTTTTCTGTATATGGCTAGCCAATTTTCCTAGCAACATTTATTGAATACAGTGTCTTTTCTTCGTTGTTTATTTTTCTCTACTTTATCAAAGATCAGTTGGTTGCAGGCACATGGCTTTATTGCTGGGTTCTCTACTCTGTTACATTGATCTGATCCTATTTTTGTACCAGTACTATTCTCTTTTAGTTACTATAGCCTTGTAGTAAAGTTTGAAGTCAGGTAATGTGAGGGCTCCAGCTTTGTTCCTTTTGCTTAGGACTGCTTTGGCTATTCGGGCTCTTTCTTGATTCCATACGAACTTTAGGATTGTTTTTTCCAATTCTGTGAAAAATGACATTGGTAATTTGACAGGAATTGCATTGCATCTGTAGATTACTTTAGGCAGTATGGTCACTTTAACAATATTGATTCTTCCAATTCATGAGCAAGGAATGTTTTTTCATTTGTTTATATCATCCACAATTTCTTTCATCAGTGTTTTGTAGTTCTCCTTGTACAGATCTTTCACTTCCTTGGATAAATGTATTCCTAGGCATTTTACTTTCTGTGTGTGTGGCTACTGTAAATGGTATTGTGTTCTTGATTTGGTTCTCAGCTTAAATGTTAAATGCTTTCAACTTTTTCCCATTCAGTATGATGTTGGCTGTGGGTTTGTCATAGGTGGCTCTCCTTATTTTGAGGTATATTCCTTTTGATGCATAGTTTGTTAAGGGTTTTTATCATGAAAGGATGCTAGATTTTATTGAATGTTTTTTCTGATCTACTGAGATGATCATATGATTTTTGCTTTTAATTCTGGTTAGTACAAGGCATTTTGAAAGAGATATTGAAAACAGAAGGGTAAGAGAAGGGTAATACATGAAAAATAGGGAGCATTAAGAAAAACCCTGGCCAGGCGTAGTGGCTCACATCTGTAATCCCAGCACTTTGAGAGGCCAAGATGGGTGGATCACCTGAGGTCGGGAGTTCGAGACCAGACTGACCAAGATGGAGAAACCCTGTCTCTACTAAAAATACAAAATTAGCTGGGTGTGGTGTCGCATGCATATAATAATCCCAGCTATTCGTGATGCTGAGGCAGTAGAATCACTTGAACCCAGGAAGCGGAGATTGCTGTGAGCCAAGATCACACCACCACACTCCAGCCTGGGCAAAAAAGAGTGAAACTCTGTCTCAAAAAAAAAAAAAAAAAAGGAAATCTTCATTCATTCACTTGTTTCAAAAACTTTGCTGAGGGCTAATCTTAATCTTAATATTGAAGCTTTTAAATTATCTTGTGTTTCAAAGATCTCTGAGAAAATTATTTCTTTTGACAATGTTATCCCCATGTTTAAGAATATAAAATCTGTATATTGAGCATACTTACCAAATGTTGATTTGAACCATTATTATTGCTTCTAATCAAACTCTCATTAATATCTTTTATATGTTGAATGTGTTTGTCTTGCAGGTGGTAGGTGATGGAGACAGAGAAAGAGAGATAAAGAAATACAGAGAGATACCTTATTAACTCAGAGATATTCTAACAAATTTTTATAATGTCATCAGAGATTTTTCTACTCTGAATAATTCAAATCATTGAGCTTTTGCCTTAATAAAATGCAGAATACAAAGAGATTTATCATGTGAGTGCAACTACTTCTGCTTTCTCAAAAGGTTGGCCAGGCTTATGGTCTTTGAAAGGGCAACTGAGATAACCATGTGCCTAACTTTTTAATGGTTTACCTATCTTCTTTTTCACACATCAAGTCGAATGGGTAGGGAAAGAGGCTTATAAACAAGAGAAAACCTAACTAACTATTGAAGGAATTCAATCTGGCTAAAATGTGGAATATAAAGAGGAACGGCAAGAGATGAAGTTAGATAGGCCAGATAATAAGGGTCTTACAGGTCATGTTAAGGTGATTAAATTTTATTCTGAGGTTAATGAAGAATCTTTGAAAGATGTGAAGCAGGGTTGTGATTTACTTTATAGTAAGATCATTTCTCTATCTGAAATGTGATAATGGACTTGGAAACACTACAAGCAAAGAGATCAGTTAGGAAGCAGTGGCATTAATCAGCTAAAAGATGAGTTTAAAAAGTTGGGAATCAAAAACGTATTTAAAATTATTTTATGTAAAAAACTATCCCTAAGCCTCCCATTACTGGACAGAAAGTATTAAACAGAAAGTATTAAAGACAAATCGTTAAATGATAGATCCTAGAGCAGTTTGCTTGTATGTAGCTGATGGCCAATGTTGGTCCAGACAGTATTTTAAAAAAATTTGCCAAACTTTAAAAATCAGGAAATTACATACACACAGGCACATACATCCAGATTTGTAGCTTCTCTAGGTAACAGGAAGATGTTGTAACCTGGGCCATCATTCCCACATAGTAAAAATTGACTACAGCTGGTTAGTGATTACTCCTCTTAAATAGGGCATACATTCTCCAGTTTTTTCGAGTCTGTGCAATTTTTTACTTTCTTATCAGCATGGATACCATCTGTTAATTACCATTGATCACCTCTACACTTCAGTCGTCTATTTCACCTACATTGCCTCTACAGGCATTTGAGATTGGGACTTGTGTATAAAAGAATATGTAAATACTTTACTTAATTTTTAAAAATGACATTCTGTCATTTAAAATGACATTTTAAAATGACATTCTGTTTTTAGGAGGAAATCAGTGAGTGACAGAAACACAATATACTAGAGATTTCTGAAAGAAACATGTACAAGGACATAAGAAAGTTAACAGAATAATTCCTTGTATCATCAATGTAGGAGTAATCACAGGTCTTTATTTAACTTGGTACCACATTATCACTTGGTGTCACTTTGGTCTCATAACAACTCAAATCTCTTCTCTCCAAAAAAGAAAAAGTACATTTTAAAAGTTCAACTTGGATTTAAAACTTCTCAAAATGAACCAAATACACAATCAGCTATTCATTAGCTAACTACCTCATCTAGATTTTCTTCAGATAAAATTATTTTTAAAGTGATTAAAAAAGAGAAAGAACAGAATACCAAAAGTAAAAGCAGAAACACTTGCCATTTTAGATTACCTTACCAGAAAAGTATTCTAATATTTGTACCAACACTATTTTCAATTGAATCTAATAAGCAAATATAATTCCAAGGATATGAAAAGGAACTGCTAAGATAATTGTTCTGAAAGCACTCCAATTAAAGATGAAAATACATAATGCTTTATTTTGGCAAAAGAATGATCCAGTGGCACAAACAAGCAGTGACTTCTGTAACATTTAATAATCTGTAGACAAAATGCAAATAGCAACAACCCCCAAAACCTCTATAATATAAATCTTAATCAGAATATAAAACTATGTTCATTTTCTCTTATAGAAAATAAAACAAAAAATAATCTTCACATCACAACCTACGTTGTAACCATACGTTTTACTATATGAACATCTAATTCATTTTAAAAATTAATATTAAAAGTAATTATAGCAAGGGAGCTTTTCACAATTTATTCCTGGCTAATATTACATTTTAAAATATGTTTTTAAAACCTAAAGAATAATTTAAATTATAATACTGACAAATATTAGACTTTGAAAGTCATTTATTTTTTTCCAAAATTCTTTATTTTTTCAAATTTCAAAATCACTATTCTTTGTATATATAACAACATTTACAGAAATGGCTTGTGTGATTTTTTTACTATTTAGCATAAAGACATGTCATTCGTAATTTTCTTTTAAGTGAAAAATAAAAATTTAGTAAAAACAGTACTATATATCAGAGAGTTGTTCCACACCTAACTTATGATTTTAAGCAAAAGTAATATAAAAATGAACAACTTGTATTAGACAAGAGTATACAGATCAATTTTTATCATCTTTGTTAAATGAATAATTTCATAGAAAGCCTTTCAAATTCATTCAAATAAATACCAAGATACATATTAAATAAGCTGATTTTCCTAGGGCAACTGTAAGAAATGAATTGCCAAGTCCAGTCAACTTCTAAAGGCCCTGTGAGCTCTTCTAAACCCAACTCTAGGTTAGTAAAGTAGAATTACCAGGCAGAAGTGGAACGTCTACAAATAGAAGGTGAGTTACTGTGTGTACCGATGTCAAAGTAGTAAACTCCTTACTCCCGCAAGACAGGAGGAAAAAACAAAGGTCTCATTAAGTAGATAGTATTTCCTTTCACATATACAGCAGTGGGTCAAATGAGGAGATGCATAACTGATATCTGAACAACGAAGATTTTAAAGATATAATGACTAATGTCATTAACAAATGAAATTGCTCTCAGAGTACTGAAAAGATGCAATGAGGAAAAAACGTGCTATTAATATTTTAGAAGTGCTTGCTCTGGGAACACAACATTTACAACTCCAGTAAGAGAAAACAAAGGGAGGTAGTATGAAGACCATGAAATATAAACAAGTTTTTGTTTGCCAATGCAGTTGTACAACAGTATGAAAATCAACAATAAATACTTTATGGCATTCTGGTAGCAAAAGAAGCCAAGCACTTGGGTCAACCTGCCATTTTTTCTCTATTCATGTTTTGTTACTGCTTTTGCTCTTTCCTCCTAATCTACAACTTCTTATCATTTCTTTTCCCTTTTGCCTATGTTTAATGTCTGTTTTTATCTAAGACTGCTATTATCATTCATCTAAAGGGTCCTTTCCTTTTTCTAGGCACTGTATTGAGAAAATGTCTAAACTGGCCTGAGATAACCTTGAATCACTGTTGTCAATAATGTTGCCAAACATAATTCCATGATTCAATCCAATTATATATTATCTCAACTTTACTCAGCCTTTAAGGGTTTTTTTTTTTTTCCAATTGTCAGTTCTCTGATTTCAACTACTTTTCCTAAAAGATTCTCTAGTTCAACCAAATATTTGTTCTATAAAACTTGATCACACATCTATAATATTTATTAATATAGTACCTGATATACTAAAAGCTGCCCCTTTAACAGTTTATAGCCTAGCAAGAGTGACAAGCCCTGTAAAATGTGCTAAGTAGTTTATAATGAAAACACATACTGAAAGCTATAATGTAATTAACTAGCAGTTACCATTTGCCCAACTCCATGTTAAAGACTTTTCAAGACACCATTTCATTTTATCCTCAAGGAAGAGGATTTTGCCCCATTTTTAAAAATGAGAAATGGAGATTGTTCAAGGACACATAGCCAGTGCATGGCAAAAGAGAATTTAAAGCAAGATTTTGTTAATTCCAAACCTAGGGGCTTAACAGTTACAAGTCTTAAAAGAATAACAAAGTATGAGCCCAATAGAAAAGGGCTATCCTGTGTTTATACTGTATTCATATCCTCCTATATACATGCATCTCCCAACCTGAATGCCTTTTCTGAAATACTATTTTTCTCTCCTTTAGAACTTGCTCCAAACTCACCTCATGATTCCTTCCTGATAATATTGCTTCACTATAATTGCTCCCTCAGAATCTTTGTTTCATTTCTGAAATATATTTAGAGTATTAAATTTGAACTCATTTGTAAACATTCTTTATAAGTAATTTCACAGGTGAGTATTCTATGACCTCAACTAGGTATTATCACACTTGGAAGTAGGTAGCAAGCCACTATTTCTTTTGACCAGCCTCGGGTACCCAGTGTAGTAATTTACTAATGGTGACATAAAAGTAATTCTTGGGGGAGCACAAATCAATGATGAAAGAGTTTTTACTGAGTAAAAAGCAGTACTGTTATTTTCTAAATTGTCTTTAGTTATACTCTCCAGAGGTTGATAATAAAACATCATACATTAGATCAAAGAAAAATAGAAAAAAATTTATAAAATTTTGAGGAAAGAATAAACAATAACATAAAAGCAAATATACTCCTATGAAAAAAGAGCCCAAATGTGAAATAGGATCTACAATATAAAACTTCATCTATTCATGTATACAAATATTTTCATTTCCCTATAGAAAAGACTACTTAATAACTGTTTAGTTATTAGTCAACTCTCTTGATAGTGAAACAAATAAAAATATACATAATCCTTGATTAGATTCATGGATATAACTGAATATAAGCATTTCATATTTTATGTCTTGAATTGGGAATTTTATATAGCAACTGGTTTTCTATTATAGATATTTTTCATATGGCTTTTTATATAATCATTTTTTCTTATGAAACATATACATAGAGACTTTGTTGTTGCTCTTGCCTCAGACTATGTTTAAGGCAGCGAGTGGCATGTGAAGTGCGACCACAGCCGTTAAAGCTAGGAACAATACACATTCACAATTTTAAAACATTAAAATATAAAATTAAAGGGCAAAATATGGAGCATCATTTTTACAAAGGTAGTGGGTGGAAAATTCATTATCTTAACAGTGAGCAACAGAATCATTCTTACAGAGGGAATTAATTTAGAAAAAAAACATTGATAATTCACTTGGGGTGAAAATAGGATCAAAGAGCCTGCTATGTTAGGTTCCAGTATATAAATAAGGATAGCTAATTTGCTTTGCATCATAAATGATCAAAAATGTAAGGATAGGTGGGTACAGAGAAGAGGGCTGACAAGGGGAAGAGAGAGAGAAAAAGAAGACATCAGCAATACTGAATTAAACAAAGGCAAGACATGACGCTGAAGGAAGTGGCAAAATTAAAATCTGGTGTTAGAGTAACAAAAGGACTTTCAAGAACAGATGTCTCATATTTCATGTGAAATTCTTTGTTAGTCCTACAACGAAGTGCTGTCCCTCCAAATCCAGATATTTATAATAAGCTGTAATTTTTTATGTCTTTTGTGGGTAGATTTTGTAAATGAAGATGAATTTCAAATCTGGAACAACACAATGGAAAAACATTCAGCAAGCATACATGACAAAAAGATCTCTAAACCGAATTTATTCAGTAAAAGCAAGAACTCACAGAAAGCAGCAATATTGACAATATGAAATTCCTCTTTTACCTTACCTCTGCAAAGGATTTTGTAATTCCAAATGAAATAAGAGTCCAGTGGATCTTACCAATCTTTGGAAACAAACAGATACAGTCTAAGGAATATTTGAAATTTACATGAAATTAGAAAGATGCCAGTTATATAATTAACTATAATTTAAATATTGATATTCATTAAAAATAGATAAGATAATTAAATTGGTATGTACTGGTGAAAAAATAAATCATTAAGAGAAGTAGATACTTAGAATAAATTATCTAGATGGAGATATATACAATACCAGCATGTCATTAAAATTCAAGCTTATGGCTGGGTGTGGTGGCTCACGCCACACCCAGGGAAGTGTAATCCCAGCACTTCAGGAGGCCAAGGCAGGTAGATCAGGAGATCAGGAGTTCAAGACCAGCTGGACCAACATGGAGGAACCCTGTCTCTACCAAAAATACAAAAGTTAGCCAGGCGTGGTGGCACACGCTTGTAATCCCAGCTACTCAGGAGGCTGAAGCAGGAGAATCGCTTGAACCCGGGAGGCAGAGGTTGCAGTGAGCCAAGATCACGCCATTGCACTCCAGCCTGGGCAACAGGGAGAGACTCTGTCTCCCAGAAAAAAAAAAAAAAAAATTCAAGCTTATTTGCTGGCACTGGTCATCTTTGTTCAAAAGAAACTATAGGTTTCCACTTAAATCAAGGTGAAGTAACAGATACCAGGCTTTATGTGCCCATCTTATTAAGAAAACCAGAGTAACTATATAAAAACACTGTTTTCAGGCAATGAACAAGAACACTGAACTATGACTCTGAGAGAAGGGAAACAAGAAGATCAATCCCCATGCAGTCTCCAAGAGGTAGCAGAGAAAGAAGGAAGCCACACAGAGCTTTGCTATCTCACTGAGTTGAGGAGACAGAGATCCGTTTGGGGAGGCCAAGGCAGCTAAAATTTGTGGGAAACAATACTGAGATACTAAGGCTATCCAAAAATAGATCTCTAAAGATCTGCATGGAGATCCATTCCAGATATTAACTCACAATTGATCTGCCGACGTGTGAGTAGAAATCACTTAAGACCAGAAAAAGAATCACTGGAAAAACAGTTCAGAAGACAGATTTCCACCATTTATAATGAAGAGACACCCAAGAACACTGGGGACATTCAGAAGAGACCCCAGAGAGTCATGCTTTAGTGAGTGCAGCTGGAGAAAAAAAGACATATCATCTACAAGAGAACAAAGATGAGAATTATAGCCAACTTTTCATCAGAAACTATCAAAGACAATGGAGCATACTTTAAAGCACTAAAAGAAGACAGTGAAATCATCAATTTACCAATCTAAGCCCAATAAAAATATCTTTTAATAATTAAATACGTTTTTCAGACAAAAACTCGAAAAATTATTGCTACTACATCAGAAATGATAAACCAAGTTCTTAAGGTAGATGTAAAATTATATAAATAGAAATTTGCATCTATACAAAGTTATAAAAATGACGAATGTACGATAAAGCATATAAGGATTCTCAGTTTAAACACTTTAAAAATAATTGTTTAAGGCAAAAATTATTGTAGGGTTTAGTAAACTTATAAAAGTAAGAAAACAGACAAGAGGAAGAAAAATGGAAGTATACTATCTGAAGATTCTTATAGTTTTACATGAAGTGAAATAACATTATTCGGTGGTAAACTCTGAAAAGTTAAACATCATGTTGTCAACTTTGGAGTAAACACTAAGCAAATAAACAAAAAGACGCACATGCTGAGACGAGTGGAAACAAAATATCATAAAATATGTCCATTTTATCTAAAAGAAAGAAAAAACAGGGTGACAGTAACAAGAAAAAAAAACAGATAAGAGAAATAGAAAACAAACACCAAGATAGATTTAAGCCTACACATAGAAATAATTACATGGAAAATAAATGGTCTAAATACTCTAATTAAAAGGCAGAGCTTGTCAAATTGAATTTAAAAAACCTATTTACCATCTAACCAGAAAAACTACTTGAAATATGAAAAAAAATAGATTAAAAGTAAAGGCTGAAAGATAAATAATATGCAATCGCTAACCAAAAGAAAGCTGGAATTTCCATATTAAATCAGAAAAGAAGTTCTGAGAGCAATGAGTAATATTAATACAAAGAAGAGAGTTACATAGTGATAAAGGGGTCAATTCATCAGGAGAACATAATAGTCCTAAAAGTTCATGCATTTAATAAATATCTTTAAAATACATGAAATAAAAGCTTACAGAACTTAAAGAGAACTAGAAAATATGTAAATTAGAAACTTCAACATGTCTTTCTCAGCAATTGATAAAACAAGTGGAGAAAAAAAATCAGTACATATACAGAAGACTTAATACCATTAACTGACTTGATCTAATTAACATTTGTAGCCCATTCCGTATTTATAAAGTCCATGTGGAACAATCACCAAGATGGATCACGTTCTGGGTCATAAAAAAATCTTAATAAATTTAAAAGATTAAAATTATACGAAGTATGTTTTTCTCACCATAACAGACTTAAATTATAAATCAGTAACAGAAATATATATGGAAAATCCCAAATATTAGAATCCCAAAATTCTTTCAAATGACACATGGATCAACAGAATTATAATAGAAATTAGAAAATGTTTTGATTGAAAGAAAATGAACACACATCATGTCACAATTTATGGAAAGCAATTAAGTCAGTGCTTAGAAGTAAATAGGCTTAAATGCTCATGTTAGAAAAAGAAAAAAAACTCTTAAATCATCTTGCTTAAGCTTCCACCTTAAGGAAGTTAAAAAAAAGTTAAAAAATTGAACCCTAAAATAAACAGAAAGAAGAATATAATAAAGGTGAAAGCAGAAATCTATGAAATAGAAAATGGACAAACAATACAGAAAATCAAAAAAAAACAAAAGCTGGTTATTTAAAAGAATCAATACAATTGGTAACCCTCTAACCAGATTTATCAAGAAAAAGAAATGAGAGAAGACATCACTCAGATTATACATGCATCAAAAGCATAAGGAGAAAATATTATGAACAACAAATGCCAATATATTCAATAACTTAGATGAAACAAAAAAAAATCCCTGAAAGATGTGAGTCAACATGAAATAGATAATACAAATAACCATTCTCAAAGAAAGATGTTAAACTTAAGTTTAAAAACCTTCTCAAAACAAAATTTCAAGCCTATCATAGCCTCACTGGAGAACTGTATCAAACGTTTAAGCAAAAAAAAAAAACAAAACAAAAATAAATTGTTTCAACATAAACTTTTTTCAGAAAATCCAAGAGGAAGGACATTTCCCAACTCATATGATCAAGCCAACATTATACTAATTCAAAACCAAAAACATTACAAGAAAGGAAAACTACAAATCAGTATCTCTTATGATCACAGACATAAAAATAAGTCCTTAACAATATTTTAGCAAATTTAATTTCCCAATATATAAAACACATAATAATAAAACATGACTAAATGAATGCAAGATGGACTTATGATTCAAAAAATATATTATGTAATTCCCCATAACAAACTAAAAAAGAAAAGCAAAAAAAAATGATCATCTCAACAGATGTCAAAAGGCATTTCAGAGAATTTGACACCTATTCATGATAAATATTTTAGGCAAAGTAGAAGGGAACTTCTCAATCTTATACATGGCATCTGTTAAGGACTGCACTGCATCCCCCCAAAATTCGTATGTTGAATCTCTAACCCTCAATCTGACTGTATTTGGAGATAGGGTCTTTAAGGGCATAATCAAGGTAAAATAAGGTAGCAAGGGTGGAGCCCTGATCTGATAGGAAGATAGCCCTAATCAGAAAGGAAGAGACAGCTGTGCTCGGTGGCTCACGCCTGTAATCCCAGCACTTTGGGAGCCCGAGGTGGGCGGATTACAAGGTCAGGAGATCAAGACCATCCTAGCCAACATGGTGAAACCCCGTCTCTACTAAAAATACAAAAAAAAAAAAAAAAATTAGCTGGGTGTGGTGGCGGGAGCCTGTAATCCCAGTTACTTAGGAGGCTGAGGCAGGAGAATCACTTGAACTCAGGAGGCGGAGGTTGCAGTGAGCAGATACCATGCCACTGCACTCTAGCCTGGCAACAGAGCAAGACTCCGTCTCAAAAAAAAAAAAAAAAAGAAAGAAAGGAAGAGACACCAGAGCTCGCTCGCTCTCTCTCTCCACCCCCTATGAGAAAATAAATTGCCATTATTTAAGCCACCCTGTTAGTGATATTCTTTTATAGCAGCCTGAGAAGACGAATAAAGCATCTCTGAAAAGCCTGCAGCTAACATCCTTCTTTATATGGTGAAATACTGAAAGCACTGAATGCTTTCTCTCTAAGAAACAAAAAAGGATGTCTGCAATTGCCACTTATATATTCAATATTGTACTGGACACATAAGCCAGTAAAAGAAGGCAGGAAAAAGAAAAAAAAAGGCATACAGTTTGAAAACAAAGGAAAAAAATATATTTTCAGGAAAGAAAAATTGTCCATAATTGTCCATGCAGAAAACGCTGAGGAATCCACACGAAGATACTAGAACTAATAAATGAGCTTACCAGGTACGCAGGATACAAAGTCTACATAGAAAAATCAAAAGTGACATTTCTATATAATAACAACAAAAATTAGAAATTAATTGTTATTATATACTTTTTGAGATGTGTTTGCCACATTACCCATGCTGGTGTCAAACTCGGGAGCTCAAAGACATCCGTCCACCCCGGCCGCCCAAAGTGCTAGGATTACAGGCGTGAGCCACTGCGCCCAGCCAGAAATTAAAAATTTTTTAAGTGCCACTTCAAATGACACCAAAATATGAAATGTTTAGGAATGTTTTAAATATATGCAAGTCTTGTGCCCTGCAAATGACAAAACTTTGCTGACACAAGTTAAAAATGACATCAATAAGTGAAAAGACAACAACTGAGTCTTTCAGTTTATGAAATACTCAATATTGTTACAATGTCAATTCTCCCCAAATTGTTCTATTGACCAACAAAATCGAAATTAAAATTTCAGCAGGCTTTTTTGTAGATGTTGGCATATTTTTCTTATACTTTATGTGGAAATACAAAGGACATTAGTCATTAAGGAAAGGCAAGTTAAAACTACTATACACCCAGGGACCGGGTGCGGTGGCACACGCCTCTATTCCTGGCACTTTGGGAGGCCGAGACGGGCGGGTCACAAGGTCAGGAGATCGAGACCATCCTGGCTAACACAGTGAAACCCCATCTCCACTAAAAATACAAAAAATTAGCCGGGCATGGTGGCAGGCGCCTGTAGTCCTAGCCACTCGGGAGGCTGAGGCAGGAGAATGGCATGAACCCGGGAGGCGGAGCTTGCAGTGAGCCGAGATCGTGCCACTGCAGTCCAGCCTGGGCAACAGAGCAAGACTTCGTCTCAAAAAAAAAAAAAAAAAACCACTATATATCCAATAGCTAAAATTTAAAAAACTGGCCATACTAAGTGTTGGCAAGCATGTGAAACGACTAGAATTCTCATACATTGCTAGCGGAAATGCAAAATGGTTCAGACATTTATAAAACAAGTTGGCAGTTTTTTTATTTTATAAAGTTATACATGTAAATATATACTTACTTCAACTCATCAATCTCAGTTCTTTTTAATTTACCCTAGGAAAATAAAAACTTATATCCATGCATGGACCTGTATGAGAATGTTCATAACAGCTTTATTCATAAAAGACAAAAACTCAGCTTAACTCATGATACCTAAATGTTCATATGTGGATAAACAAGTTGTGGGATAGCCATAAAACTGACTACTACTCAGCAATAAAAAGAAGAAACTACTTGAACATGAACAACATAGATGAATCTCACAAGCATTATCCTGAGTGAAAAAAGTCAGACATAAAAGACTATCTGCTGTAGTCTTTTACGTAAAACCTAAAAACTGTTGTGTAGAAAGCAGATCAATAGTTGCCAGAGTTCAGCAATAGAGGAGGAGGACTGACTGCACAGAGACGTAAGAAAAATTGTGGAGAAGGAAATATTCTCTATTGAATGTACTGGGCTATATACCTATTAATGCATGTATACAAATTGTACTTCCATAAGGGTGATTACAAAAATAAGAAGAAACTGTATTGAAATGTATTAAAAAAATCAGTGAGAAAAACTCACAGGTATTTCACTGGAGATGGAAGGAAGGTAAGAAGAAAACACCATTCATTTAGTTTGTAGCTCTTGAACAACATCCCCAACATAGAATACCTAAACTTCCTCAGAGCATAGCTTGAAAACATCTTTTGTAAGTGAAGCATTTTAAATCAATAAGGAAGGCTGTGCTATTCATTATGGATACTAGCCACTGGAAATAAAACATTAAACTTTTGCCTTAAATCATATATAAGAATAAATTCCTTATAGAATTAAACATAAGAATCAAACTTCAAAAAGTAGCTGAAGAAAAATTTAAATAATTAATCTTATAACTTTATATAGGAAAAGCTTTTGTAAGCATAGCTCCACAGCCAGAAACCAGAAATAAGGACAAGATAAACAGATATTGAGAGGAAATAAAAATAAAATTAAAATTGACAATTTAGGGGAAAAGGCTAAAATATAAATGAGACAAATTATTAATATCCTTAATAAATACAAGGAGTTATTACATAGAAATAAGAAAAAGAGGCCCATACTAATAAAAAAATAAGAAAAAGATATAACCAAGATATTCACAAAAGAAGTGCAATGGCTACTAAAAATTTCAAAATGTATTCAACGTCAATAAATAAAACAATGCTGAGATACCAAATTTCACACACCTAGTTACCTGTAAGAGTGTGATAAAGGTGCACTTTCAAATACTGCTGATAGAAGAGTAAACTTACATCTTTCTAGAAAGTATTTTGTAATAAATATCAAACGTCTAAAATTTTATCATTTTTAATTTTAAAATTTATTCTATAATCAGATAGACATTAAAAGCCATTTCAGAATTATTTATATGGTGAAAAACTAGATATTCTAAATGTTTATCAATATCAGATGCCACAGACAGCATTTTTAATGCAAAGCCGTTAAAAATGAAGACATAGACCGGAGGTAGTGGTTCACGCCTGTAATCCTAGCATTTTGGGAGGCTGAGGCAGGTGGATTATTTGAGGTCAGGAGTTTGAGACCAGCCTGGCCAACATGGTTAAACCCTGTCTCTTCTAAAAATACAAAAATTAGGCGGGTATGGTGGTGGGTGCCTGTAATCCCAGCTACTCTGGAGGCTGAGACAGGAGAATCACTTGAACCTGGGAGGTGCAGGTTGCAGTGAGCCAAGATCACACCACTGAACTCCAGCCTGGGAAATAGAATGAGACCCTGTCTCAAAAAAAAAAAAAAAAGATATAAACCAATAATTATTGACATAGAAAGATGTACGAAGCAAGTTGCTAGATAAAATACGATTATATCTTCAGAGTAAACTTATTGAAAAAAATCTATCATCCTACTCATCTCAATGATGATCTCATCTCCTCCCCTCTCTAAACACACATACGTGCACACACATAGACACACATATGCTTGCACACGCAGAGATACACCCATGGGTCTGGAAAGTATACACTAAAAGACCAATACAAGTTATCCATGAGTGGTAAAATTAGGAAAAGTTTCATTTTCCTCTTTATATTTGTCTATATTATCTAAATTATTTACGTGTAATAAAAAAGATTTTTACGGACTATTTGTAAGTTCAAATTTCAAATTGGGCAAGAGAAAGTAATTTGGAAGTTTTCTAGAAATTAAAAAATGAGCTGTAGCTGGTCATCATAATCAAAGTTTACATAAAGTACAATCTATGATGATTTTTTAAAGTGTCAGAATAAAATACTAGAAAAATGCCTTGAGTTCTTTCCCACATGAAATGCTACTTAAGGACCTACTAAACAGTGTCCTTCCACTACCCTTATCCCTCATGCTTTATGTTATGATGACTTTATAGCTCCAATAAAAGATAGCACAGACTTTAAGTTTCATTTCATTTAAAATTATTTCTCAGCTAGGTCTTAAGAAAATAGAATGAAACTGTGGTTTGTGGCTTATTTGAGAAAGATAACCTTGAATCTTAAACCTTCTCTGGCATTTTCTTGATCTTCACTAACCATGACCAAGGTAGAATGGTCTCATCTGCAAATTACTAAAAATAATCAGCGCTTAGAAGTGACCTTCGATGAAGCAATGTTAAATTGGTCAGGAAATTTTTTTGAGGCATCACTATTATTAACTCACAATTTTTTCATTTCACTCTGCCACTGATGCTTGGCAGGTTATAATTTTTCATTTTTGCACCTGGATGAAACTCAGTGAAGTAGAGATTATGGAGATAGTGGTGAAGAATTTTTACAATGGGATTTTCCCCTCATTTCATAATATTAGGTTACAAAATGGATCTCTATTTGAGACAACTTATCAGCTGAAGATACATAATCAGACTGTTAAGATAACAGTAATGATCTACAGTATATTTTAAGTTTTTTTAAAAGTGCTGCATTCTATTTCGAGAGTTGATGTTATGACCAATTTGTGTACTTGGAAACATTTCCATTAGTGGAGATGGTTTAGGCTGATTATCCTTTTGACATCTTCATGCCTTCATGAGATAGTAGCTGGAGTTAAAGAAAATGACTATAAAAACAGAAAACACTTCTCTATACGAGATGTCTAGTGACATGGCTTGAAAACAAACTTGTACTACTACTAATGAAGAAGAGCTAATCTTAAACAGGTGGCAACTATTTTTTGTGCATGCTTTCTCCTTCTTTATTTTCATAAGACCAGTTTCAATGCCAGTAGTCAGGTCTGGTGACATGTATCTATACCTATATTCTTTCAGAATCTCCTTTCAGGATGCTACTTACTCCTGACCAGTATATAATAGGCAGTAAATAGATGTAAACTCTCATTCCTTTAAGTAAGAGAGGGTAGAAAATTCCTTTAAAAATCAAGAATGATTCTCTGAAACAGAAGACAATGTTTAAACAGTTAGGATGGAGGCCTAGAGACAAGTCTCTTCTACTCTGCATAAACTAAGAAATGCCCACTTAAGTCTCCAATTCTCTTATCTCAATTCTACCAATAGCATCTAATTGCATGTAGAGCCATGTCTGGTTTGAATAACAAACTAGAAACAAGTACTTCCTAGAAAAACCATTTAATATCCCCAGTGTATCACTCCATATTCCTTAATAAGGAAACTAAATTGCTATTCTCCCCCCCAAACATTTGCATTGGGGTATTGGCTCTAACTGTAGAATAAATGTTCTGTTCCTCTAAAAATTTATATATTATTTTACCATAGAATATTATGATGCCTTCACAATACAATTTAGATACAAATGAATCTTTTACCTGATCTTTATTTGTCCAACCACTGGCAAAATATATAAACTGACAGAATAGCTGCATAGTTAAGCACTCCCCTTTGAGTGCCTACAATACCTGAGAATTTAACAGATCATATGCTTTTGTAGAACAGCTTATAGTAACATTTTGTTTTAACTAAAGTTCTAGAATAATATGCAAAAATGAAATTAACCATACATCCAGGTGAAGCTGGGCCTCTAGTCTAAATGCATTTTAAAAACAACTGGTAAAAATCTAGTATCAAATATATACATTTTCTCTATTAATCTGTGAATTTTATTAGAAGAATTTTGAAAGAAGGGTTCATTATATTTCAATAAAAGAAAAATTCTGACCCAAATTTGGAAATCTTTTTGTATTTGTAAAATTATTAAATGTTTAAAGGAAGTCTATATTGTTCTTCTTATATTAGAAGACAACCAAGTGAAATGTCTACCAACTCCAGATCATTTCCTTTGTTCTAAATTGCAGGCTTTTAGAATTTTTTAGAATAAATTGCATGCATAGCATTTCTAGTATTAAGTGAAATAAGCACAAATCTCAATGAGCTATTTTAGTCTTAAGTAGTCAAATAATTAAACTAATATTTTTCATTATTTTTGAAAAGCCATAAATCTTCTCATAAAAAATAGAGTTTGGACAATTATATTTTTATCTGTAAAGTACATTAAATCAGATCTCCAAAAATAAATATTATCTGTACCTTAAGAAAATGCTAATTTTGATTAACTCCTTTTTAAAAAAAATTTTTGTGTTGTTTTAATTACTGACTGGCATAAGCATAATAAGATGAAAAACATAAATGGTTAAGTTATGGTTAGGTTTTCTTAAGAAAAACATATCATGGACTCTTTGTAGTAACTGGAAAAGACTTATGTAAATTCAGAAACATGGCAGACATTTTCTACATTAGAGTACTCAGGCATACTACCTGGGAGGTGCCAGACACTGTCTCATGCCCTATATGTCCTTTGATGCCTTACAAATTTTATCTTCAACTATCAGAAATCTAAGCATAGCCAAATAGCTCATTCCAATTTGCCTTGTTTCCAAATTGAATACCTCATTCCTTTTACGTTGTCAAAGTTTTCTGAAAGTAGTAATATGAAAGATAAGAGTTTTTTTTTTTTTCAGATGGAGTATCACTCTGTCACCCAGGATGGAGTGCAGTGGCGTGATCTCAGCTCACTGCAACCTCCACCTCCCAGGTTCAAGCAACTCTCTTGCCTCTGCCTCCTGAGTAGCTGACACTACAGGCGCGCACCACCATGCCTGGATAATTTTTATATTTTTAGTAGAGACGGGGTTTCACCATGTTGGCCAGGCTGGTCTCGAACTTCTGACCTCATGATCCACCCACCTCGGCCTCCCAAATTGCTGGGATTATAGGCATCAGCCACTGTGCCTGGCAAGATTATTTTTTATTCATATCAAGCTTGCTACATAACACCTTGGAAACACAAAAGTTAGAAAAGTATAATGTTGCTGAAAATTTGGAAAAATTATTACTCTCCCCTATTAACAGGTTCCCTTATTCAAAATAGTCAGGTTTATATGCATATATCTGAATAATACATAAATATTCAAATGAAAATAACTGACTAATAAAAATTACACTTTAAAAATAAAAGATTTGAGGTAATTTAATGACCATAAATAATGTGTGTCATAATGCTATATCAGTATTTATTAGGCCATTGCAACAGAGCTATTAAATGAGAATGATGCCTTTCAAGAGTAGAAGTACTGCAGGTAGTTAGGATAGCAGAAGAAATTTTGTGCAGTTAAAAGAATTAAAAAGTATCACACGAATGTAAATTTGAAGTGAACTATAACTGTTACATTTTCTAACAACAACAAAAAAATTCATTTAGAGCAATGCTTTTTAAGCATGGTTAACCTGAAATTAAGAAAATGTATACTTTGCAAATCAGACAGTATGTCTTATTTAACAGATGACTGCTTTCAGGCTATCATGGGAAAATAATGGGAGGGAAAACACTGGTCTTCAAGCATGCATTAAAGTCTTCTATTCTGCTCCAGAGGAGAAAAGAGTAACTTTCACTTAACCTTCTCTATTTTCCTTCTTAACCTATAAAATAAAAAACTAATCCAAGAAAAATAAACTCAACATGATCAAAAAATAGCTCTTACCTATGCAAAATTTAATTCAAAACTATAATAAACTACTGTTAAAAAAAGAGAAAAAGAACAGAAACTTATAAACAAGTAAAAGAAATGAGAGAATATATTAAAAATTAATGAAACAAAAAATAGAGAACAGTGGAAAATTCAATGATATCAAAAACTGATTCTTTGAAAGAATTAGGTGGAGAACAATCAACTTCTAGCCACATTAATGAGAGCAAAAAAAGAAAAAAGATATAAATTACCAATATAAGAAATCAGAAATAAGGCATCACTCCAAATGCTACAGCTATTATAATATTAAGAGAATATTATGAAAAATTTTAAGCCAATACATTCTACAACTTAGAAGAAATGGAAAAAAATTCCTTTAAAGACACAAACTGCCAAAGCTCATTCAAGAATAAATAAATAGCCATTTGTTGTCCTATACCTTTTAAAGAAATTGAATTTGTAGTTAAAACTCTTCCCACAAATAAAAATCCAGACCCAGATGGCTTCACTGGAGAAAATTCCTAAACACTTAAAAAGCAAAGTCTCAAAAATCTACCAGAAAACTGAGAGGAAGGAATATTTCCCAACATTCTATGTGGCCAGCATTAACCTACTACTATCTTAGTATAAGAAAAAAAAATTGAGACCTATATGCCTATGTAAGTAAATGTAAAAATTAAAATAAAATTTTATCCAATACAGGCCGGGCGTGGTGGCGGGCGCCTATAATCCCAGCTACTCGGAAGGCTGAGGCTCGAGAATTGTTTGAACCTGGGCAGAGGAGGTTGCAATGAGCTGAGACTTTGCCACTGCAGTTCAGCCTGGGTGACAGAGCCAGACTCCATATCAAAAAAAAAAAAAATTATCCAGTGGAATCCAAAAATATAATGACCAAGGTGGATTTATCCATTTATCCCAGGGACACAAGGCTAGCTTAACATTTAAAAAGTAATCAATATAATTCACCATAATAACAGACTGATAAAGAAAAAACATGATCATTTCAATGCATGCAGGAAAATTGTTTACAAAATCCCATATCCATTCATGATAAAATTTCTCAGCCTACTAGGAATAGAAGGATAGGAATAGAGGGAAACTTCCTCAACATGACAAAGGCATTTTAAAAAAACAATGTCCATTTAACATCATAATTAATAGAGAAAGAGTAAATGTTTTCCTCCCAAAATCAGGAAGAACACAGGTTGTTTGATCTTCCAACTTTGATATAACATTACACTGGAGGTTCTAGCCAGAGAATTGTGTGCATGTGTGTTTGGGGAGTGGGAGGAGGGGGAAAAAAATAAAAGACATTCAGATTGGGAAGGAAGAGCCAAAACTGTGTTTATAAATGATCATATAGGACATGATCATCTATTACAGATAATCCAGAAGAATTTACAAAAAATGGCTATTACAAATAAATGATTTTAGTAAGGTGGTAGGATCCAAGATCCACGTATAACACATAAAACTATATTTCTATATGCTGGCAACAAATAATCAGAAATTCGAATTTAGAAAAAAAAGTCATCTGAAATCACATCAAAATTATGAAATATTTAACAATAAATTTGACAAAAGGTATAGAAGACCTATAAACTGAAAATAAAACATTGCCAAGAGAAATAAAAAAGATACATGTAAACAGAGAGGCACACCTTTTTTCAAGGGTCAGAAGACTCAATAGCATTAAAATGACAATTCTCCCCAAATTGATGTATATATTCAACATATCCTGAAAAAAATCCCAGAAGGATTTTTACAGAAATTTAAGAACTTATTCTAAAATTCATGCAGAAATCCAAATAACCTAGACTAGCCAAAATAACTGAAAACGAAGAACAAATTTGCAGTTGGGCTAACTCTACCTGATTAAAAGACTTACTATAAAGTTATTGTAGTCAAGAAAGTACAGTGTCAGCTTAGAGATAGCCAAATAGATCAATGTAACAAAAGAGAGATTCCAACAAAAGACCCACATATACATGAACAACTGATTTCTTTACCAATTAAAAAAAAGACAATTTAGTGGAAAATGTATAGTCTTTTCAATAACTGATGCTGAAACAATTAAAAATCCATACGCAAACAAAAAGAAAAGGCAAGTTGACCCATAATTTAATACATAAAAAATATTCAAAATGGATCACAAATCTAAACTTAAAACTGTAAAACTTTTAGAATAATACATACAAGAAGAGCTTTGTGTGCTTGGGATAGGGATAGGCAGAGCTGTCTTCGTATAATACCATAAAGGAACACTCTATAAAAGAACAAACTGGAAAACTGAATTGCATCAAAATTAAATACTTCTGCTATTTAAGTGACACTGTTAAAACAATGAAAAGACAAGTCACAGGATAGGAGAATATATTTGCAAATTATGTATCTGATAACTTGTATCCAAAATGTAGGAGGAACCCTTATATCTCAAAAACATAAAGAAATTTCAAAACTTAACAAAAACCCAATTGAAAATCTGATAACAGATTTAAACAGACATTTCATCAAAGAAGATGCAATAGTTCCCCTTATCCAGGGAGCATATGTTCCAAGATCCTCAGTGAATGCCTAAAACCACAAGTAGTACCAAATCCTACATATACATTTTCCTATATATACATGCCTATAATAAAGTTTAATTTATAAATTAGACACAGTCAGAGATTAACAATTATAACTTATAAAAAAGATTAATTGTAATAATATACTTTAATAATAGTTGTATGAGTGTATTCTCTCTCTCTCTCAAAATAACTTACTGTTCTGGACTTACCCTATTTTTTGTTTACTGCAGGTTATTAAAACCATGGAAAGTGAAAATGAGGATAAGGGTGGACAATTGTAAATGGATGGCAAATAAGCAAAAGTAAACATGTTCGACATCAGTAATCATTAGGGAAATGCACATTAAAACCACAAAGGGATACCACTATGCTTCTATTAGAATAGCTAAATATAACCACACTATATGAAGTGTTAGCAAGATGTGAAGAATGTAGAACTCTCATACACTGCAGACCGGGATGTAAATGCACATCCACTTTGGAAAATAGTTTGATAGTTCATTTAAAAGATAAACATATATATTTTATATATATATATGTTTATATATAGTTTATCTTTTAAAGAAACTATAATATATACATATTATGCAATCCTGCCATTCCCCTTATTTTCTCAAGAGGAATAAAAGCACAGGTCTATACACAGTCTTATACATGAATGTTCGTAGCAGCTTTATTTGTAAGAGCCAAAAACTGGAAAATCTCAAATGTTTATTAACAAGGAAAAAGAATTAACAAATTGAAGCTTACTAAAGCTTATCTATACAATGGAATACTACTCCACAAAAATGTTTTTAAACATAAATGATTAATACACAATGATATGCATGAATCTCAAAACTATGATTAAAGAAGCCATAAAGAGCATATACCAAATGATTTAATTTATATAAAATCACAGAAACGAAAACTAATATATAATGAAAGAAAGCAGATCACTGGTTGCCTAGGAACTAGGGGAAGGGCAAGAGGTAAGGATTACAAAGAGGCATCAGGAAACTCTTGGGGGTGAGGTACATGTTTACTATATTGATTGTGGTGATAATATCACACATATAAACATATGTCAAAACTTCATAAATTGTATACTTTAAATATATGCCCTTTCCTGTATATCAATTATACTTCATTAAAGCTGTTAAAAATCGAAAAAACAGAAATAAGCATTCTAAAATGTTAGGATTCACTAATTTTCACTTGAACCATTTAACTATTTAACCTGAACCATGTATGTACTGAAAATATTTTGCTAATTTGAATTCCAAAGATACCACTTATCAGGTATATCTTTCAGTTTTTTACATTAACAACTCTAGTACTGACAAGCATTAGAATTAAATATATTGTCACATATTTTAGTCTAAGTCCTCTAATTCAAAATTATCACAAGCAATTAACAATAAATTGAACTATCATTTATTCATTCAAAAGATATTTATTAAGTCAGTCTGTGCCAGCTTCAAAAGATAAAAAGATAAATAAGACTGAGTCTCCACCATCAAGAAGTCATGCTCTACTAGGGAAGACAGACATTTACGAAGATAATTTTCAAAAGATGTGGCAACTGCAATAATAGATAAATGCAGAAGTGTGTTCAGGCATAACATGACCAAGGAGGAAGTATACCTAATGAATCTGGGGCAAGAAATACAATAAAGGATAAGGAATGAAAGGTTTCTTTTCGTTTCTTTTTTTTAAATAGAGATCATATCTTGCTATGTTGCCCAGGCTGGTTTTAAACTCTTGGGTTCAAGCCAGGAGTTTAATCCTTGGCCTCCCAAAGTGCTGGAATTATAGGTTTGAGCCACTGCACCCAGCTGTGAAAGTTTTCCAAAGGAAAATCTTCTAAGCTAAGTATAAAGTAAGTAGCAGTATTATAATATCATGAAGACAACAAGTTCTTCCTCTGACCCCAGTGACACAAGTTCCAGGACTACACAAATTTTAATATGAATATGAAGGTGAATATATGAGAATGATACCCCTGTAGAAATAAAAAAAAGAAATGATTCTGAAAAGTATTACCTATTTGCATATCATCTACGCCTCCAAGATATTAAAATGTTTTGGCAAAATAACTGATGAGCAAATGCTACAAGACTCTAGTTAGGAATTTAAAGGTAAAGGTTTTTGTAATTAGCTTTAAATGTAATTACACATTTTTACTGATAAGCAAGTAATGGAACAAGTAAATTATGGGGTTAGGACAGAGAATGTATCAGGATGCTGGCTATGTCATTATTTTTATCACTTACAATGAATTAATGCATTAATGAACACATTCAGTCTAGATCTTATTGCTGATACGTTCGTGTTTAACTTGTTGGAGTGTTATACCCCACAAGGAGTTCCACAAAAATTACGGAGGTTATAAAGGTAAATAAATAGTTTTGTAACTGTTCTAACACAACTTGAGTTCACTGTTATTTAATTATTCTATTATGTCAGTACCCATCAGAATAATAAGCTGTTGGTCATCTCATCAAGGTCAAGGGTAGCAGTAAGATGGAAACTTTAGATTTTAAAACACTCTTAACTGAGGGTACTTAAAAGAGTAATAATTCCAACCCCTTGAGTACTAAACAGATAGTAACATATATATGGCCAAATCCTTTCCTTTATCCAATTCTTACATATATATATATATAATATATAAATATATACATACATATAGACACACACACACACCATAAGCTGGCATCAATGAATACATATCTTTAACATTCAGAAAGAATTCACTGTCCTATAATCTGGGCAAAGAAAAAGTGAACCCCTAGAGTTATGACCACAAAAGTATCTAAGAAATGAGCCAAAAACATTACCAACATCTAATGTCAACACAAAGATAGCCAAAATACTAATGGAAGTTACATTTTCTCCTTAGCATATTCAGTGCTTTAAGATGTGTCTAGGGTATTCATAGTAAATCAAACAAAAACAATTTCAAGGCAATAGAGATAGTATGTGCACAGACTGAGCTGGGAAATAGTGACAAATGCTTAATGAGGTCACAGAACAAATCAACACAGCTGCCCTGCTGACTGTTCATTAGCCACCCTGGAAGAGCCAGAGGTGCCCCACCTAGCACAGCTGCCAAACCAAACGAAAGCACTGCTGAAGTTCAAGAGCACAGTCATACAATCAAAAAATTTTAGCTGGAAAGGCCTAGGAGGTCATAGAGTTCAGTGTATACAGATCCATAGGTTGCTGCTGCGTTTCAATGGCTGTATGAACATCCTGAAATTATATACAAAGTTTTGTGTATGCATGCATAAGAACTACTGATCTAATTCTGTCATTCATTTAATGGATGGGGAAACAGTTCCACTGAAATTGAATTACAGCTCAATAGTACTAAATTAGAAGTAGAATCTCTTGAGTCTCAGCTATTTTTTTTTTATTTTTTGCTATCACACCAAGAAGTCTATTAAGTACCAAAAATTTTAACTGCAACAGAAAAAGACATACAGCTGGAATCCCTAATCCTTGATTTTCTAAAAGATTCAGTATCCCCTGTGAACCTCTCAAAAAGCTCTCTCCACGAGTCCATTTACATTGCCCTTCATTGGGAAAGTTCCAACATAACCTGTGTGATATATGTGTTCTGGCAGCCTTGTAATTGAAACAATATCCAAAACAAGTAGCTCATGCCCTTGTGGTATGGGAGAAACCAAAAGTAGTCTGCCACAATACTCAGGGAGAAATGAGAGGATATAAAAAGGTTTGGGAATAAATGTGTTCAAGAACAGGGCTATGTAGTTACTTACAGAGCCTAGTAAATAGTTGATGCTCATTAAATGTTTTTTGAACTGAACTGAACTGGTATATAAGCCGTCTAACAAATCATTCCCAAATGAGGAAGAATTGTTGCTCAAGAATTGCCTCCCTTATGAATGCAGTAAGGCTGTTTTTTTTTTTTTTTTGGTTTGTTAATATAAGCTTTCCTTAAGCAACTCTACACATATTGCTGAATCCTTCATTTATTCTAAAATGGCTCTGAATTTACAAATAGATGGCAGGACTTTTATATGCTCAATAAATAATGGAGACTTTCTCTCAGTGTTGATGTTATTTAAAAAAATTTCTCCAGTAGATATTTTGGCTAATGAATAAGAATCTCTCATCAAATTAATAACACTATTAGATTCACTTTCAGATGGTTTAACAGTGGTCTTTGGGGTATAATAACATATTGCTGACTTGGGCAAGCTGCCACTGGACTGAATATAAATTTGCACAAAGCAAATTCTCCATCTGAAAATTCCATAATTACCTCAAACTGATCATGCCCCAATCTAAATAAAGTGCTTTCTCCTGAAAACCCTGCTTCTTTTCCCATATTGCCTATTGTGATTAGCAGCATTAAAATCTATCCCTCCAATGTAAAAAGCTTATTGAACTGTCCTCTCCATTGCCTAAAACATCCAATGAATAATTCAATCAAATTAAATATATCTCATAAATACCAATTCATACCTTCCTCTTTTTCTTATGGCTATTACCTTGCTATAAGCCCTTATCACCTTCTGCCTGAACTAAAAACTCCCTACTTCTTTTTTTTTTTTTTTAATACTTTAAGTTCTAGGGTACATGTGCACAATGTGCAGGTTTGTTACATATGTATACATGTGCCATGCTGGTGTGCTGCACTCATTAACTTGTCACTTACATTACTTATATCTCTTAATGCTATCCCTCCCCCCTCCCCCCACCCCAGGACAGGCCCCGGTGTGTGATGTTCCCCATCCCGTGTCCAAGTGTTCTCATTGTTCAATTCCCACCTATGAGTGAGAACATGCGGTGTTTGAAAACTCCCCCTACTTCTAGCTGCTCCCCCATTACAGTTTTTCCTTAATATGACATTAGAATCAATGTTGTAAAAAGCAAATCTGATTATTTCTCACCTCCTGCTTAAAACCTGTCAGTGACTTCCTACTGCATTCAAGTAAACCCATATTTTCCCTTTAAAATAAGAGTCCTTTGGTTCTCATCTCCAAGCGACACCTAACATTTCCCAACAGGCTCCTTAAACCTCCTGCCTTAGAGTCTTAAAGTTTCCCCAAGTGCAACCTGATTTTATTGTTCCCTTAAATTTGAGCACATACTCTACCCAATCCATGAAATACTCTCCCTAATACTTTCTCCACCTGGCATAGAAGATAACCTTCCTGCAAGGCTTAAAAGCACTTCAAAGGCTGCAAAAAAACTTTTTGTCAGACACATATGAAGTTGACTGTTTGATCTCTAATCCGGCACACCTTGTTCGTATCTCTATCACAGCACTTTTCAAACAATATTTTAATTATCTGTTTAGTTGTTCATCTCTATCATTAGAATCTGATCTCTTCAAGGGCATAGACTACATTAAATTTATTTTTGTGCCCATAGCACCTAACAAAATACTTAATACATAATAAACATATTGATTGAGAAAATAAGGAAATGAATGAATGAAAAGATATGTAAGAGCTAGGTTCCCTCTTCTGTTGTATATGTAATTGGTTCAATCACATGAATTTTTTTCCCTTTTACTTTCTAGGCCTTTCAGAATATATTTGTTCCTAACTACTCTAGATCCATTTAAAGAAAATTCATTGTATTAATTTGCCAGGGCTGCCATAACAAACTACCACAGACTGTGTGGTTTAAAAAACAGAAATTTATTTTCTCATAATGGAATTTAGAAGTCTATTATCAGCGTGGTTCCTTCTGAGGACTATGGGGAATAACTTACATTGAATTTGTTACAGAAATAACATGAGCATTTATTTAAAATGAAGAAATTAATATAAATTCAGGTTTCTCTCCTTGACTAGATGGCTGTCTTCTTCCTGTATCTTTATATAATCATGCCTATGTCTGTGTCTATATGCAAATTTATTCTTTCAATAAGAACACCAGTCATATTAGATTAGTGTCCACTCTAATAACATCATTTTAACATTATCACTTCTAAAAATACCTTGTATCCAAATCGGGTTACATTCTGAAGTACTGGATATCAAGATTTCGACATGAATTTTTTGGGAGAGAACATAATCCAGCCCATAACACCTATCCTCACTCAAGTAAAAAAGCTGGGTTCTAGTTATGTTTTTGAAAGTTTTCAGAATGTTTCTAAATAATGATCCAGATTTTTCAGAATATTTTCTATTACCTATAAAATACTGTATAAGAAAAAATCCTTAAAGTCTCTAACAGTGGTTTTGAAACCCAATCCTTGCACTACAGTCAGCAGTAAGAAATGGAGCTAAAGAAGAATAACTGAATTGATTTTAGTCCAGGCTCAGGCATTAACCATTGAATTTGCCCTGG